>NC_040104.1:49857661-51254507 GCF_003369695.1 Bos indicus x Bos taurus
AGATCTGTATATTTTAAAGAGCTACAAGTGATCTTTTGTGACTGTTTTAAAAAAAAATCTCTTTTACTGACTCTGACATACATACAGAAAGATGCACAAATCAGAATTGGACAGCTTGATGAATTATTGAAAAGGCAACAGAGCAGTGCAGCTGCCACCCAGGTAATAAACAGAGCATTAGTAGCGTTCCAGAGGCCCCCTTCCCATGCCCTTCCAGTCACTCCAGCCTGCTCCCAAGATAACCACTGTCCTGACCTTTTAAGTCATAACTTGGTTGTAGCCATTTGTAAATTTTAGATAAATTGTATCATGCTGCATGTGTTCTTTTGTATGGATTCTTTCTCCCACTGTTGTTTGAACATTGTTTGATGAGAGTCATTATCCATATTGTTGGCTGTAGTTTATCCACTTTTGTTTCTCTATTAGTATTACATTATATATAAATACCATATATAATGATATGATTATCCATAATGATACAATTTATCCATTCCACTATTGACATCAGATCAGATCAGATCAGTCGCTCAGTCGTGTCCGACTCTCTGCAACCCCGTGAATCGCAGCACACCAGGCCTCCCTGTCCGTCACCAACTCCCAGAGTTCACTCAGACTCACGTCCATCGAGTCAGTGATGCCATCCAGCCATCTCATCCTCTGTTGTCCCCTTCTCCTCCTGCCCCCAATCCCTCCCAGCATCAGAGTCTTTTCCAATGAGTCAACTCTTTACATGAGGTGGCCAAAGTACTGGAGTTTCAGCTTTAGCATCATTCCTTCCAAAGAAATCCCAGGGCTGATCTCCTTCACAATGGACTGGTTGGATCTCCTTGCAGTCCAAGGGACTCTCAAGAGTCTTCTCCAACACCACAGTTCAAAAGCATCAATTCTTTGGCGCTCAGCCTTCTTCACAGTCCAACTCTCACATCCATACATGACTAAAGGAAAAACCATAGCCTTGACTAGACGAACCTTTGTTGGCAAAGTAATGTCTCTGCTTTTGAACATGCTATCTAGGTTGGTCATAACTTTCCTTCCAAGGAGTAAGCGTCTTTTAATTTCATGGCTGCAGTCACCATCTATAGTGATTTTGGAGCCCAGAAAAATAAAGTCTGACACTGTTTCCACTGTTTCCCCATCTATTTCCCACGACGTGGTGGGACCAGATGTCATGATCTTCGTTTTCTGAATGTTGAGCTTTAAGCCAACTTTTTCAGTCTCCACTTTGACTTTTATCAAGAGGCTTTTGAGTTCCTCTTCACTTTCTGCCATAAGGGTGGTGTCATCTGCATATCTGAGGTTATTGATATTTCTCCCGGCAATCTTGATTTCAGTTTGTGTTTCTTCCAATCCAGCGTTTCTCATAATGTACTCTGCATATAAGTTAAATAAACAGGGTGACAATATACAGCCTTGATGAACTCCTTTTCCTATTTGGAACCAGTCTGTTGTTCCATGTCCAGTTCTAACTGTTGCTTCCTGACCTGCATACAACTTTCTCAAGAGGCAGATCAGGTGGTCTGGTATGCCCATCTCTTTCAGAATTTTCCACAGTTTATTGTGATCCACACAGTCAAAGGCTTTGGCATAGTCAATAAAGCAGAAATAGATGTTTTTCTGGAACTCTCTTGCTTTTTCGATGATCCAGCCGACATTGGCAATTTGATCTCTGGTTCCTCTGCCTTTTCTAAAACCAGCTTGAACATCTGGAAGTTCACGGTTCACATATTGCTGAAGCCTGGCTTGGAGAATTTTGAGCATTACTTTACTAGCGTGTGAGATGAGTACAATTGTGTGGTAGTTTGAGCATTCTTTGGAATTTCCTTTCTTTGGGATTGGAATGAAAACTGACCTTTTCCAGTCCTGTGGCCACTGCTGAGTTTTCCAAATTTGCTGGCATATTGAGTGCAGCACTTTCACAGCATCATCTTTCAGGATTTGGAATAGCTCAACTGGAATTCCATCACCTCCACTAGCTTTGTTCATAGTGATGCTTTCTAAAGCCCACTTGACCTCACATTCCAGGATGTCTGGCTCTAGGTCAGTGATCACACCATTGTGATTATCTTGGTCATGAAGATCTTTTTTGTACAGTTCTTCTGTGTATTCTTGCCATCTCTTCTTAATATCTTCTCCTTCTGTTAGGTCTGTACCATTTCTGTCCTTTATCGAGCTCATCTTTGCATGCAATGTTCCTTTGGTATCTCTGATTTTCTTGAAGAGATCCCTAGTCTTTCCCATTCTATTGTTTTCCTCTATTTCTTTGCATTGATCGCTGAAGAAGGCTTTCTTATCTCTTCTTGCTACTCTTTGGAACTCTGCATTCAGATGTTTATATCTTTCCTTTTCTCCTTTGCTTTTCACTTCTCTTCTTTTCACAGCTATTTGTAATGCCTCCCCAGACAGCCATTTTGCTTTTTTGCATTTCTTTTCCATGGGGATGGTCTTGATCCCTGTCTCCTGTACAGTGTCACGAACCTCATTCCATAGTTCATCAGGCACTCTATCTATCAGATCTAGGCCCTTAAATCTATTTCTCACTTCCACTGTATAATCATAAGGGATTTCATTTAGGTCATACCTGAATGGTCTAGTGGTTTTCCCTACTTTCTTCAATTTAAGTCTGAATTTGGCAATAAGGAGTTCATGTCTGAGCCACAGTCAGCTCCTGGTCTTGTTTTTGCTGATTGTATAGAGCTTCTCCATCTTTGGCTGCAAAGAATATAATCAATCTGATTTCGGTGTTGACCATCTGGTGATGTCCATGTATAGAGTCTTCTCTTGTGTTGTTGGAAGAGGGTGTTTGTTATGACCAGTGCATTTTCTACATTTGAATTATTTCCTGTTCAGAGGTGATTACAAATACTTTTCCTAAAAACATCCTTGTAAGTGTCCTTTGGTGCACATGTGTACACATTTCCGTTGGATCTATACCTAAGAACGAAATATTGTTGTTGTTGAGTTGCTAAGTTGTGTCTTTGCAAGTCTGTGGACTGTAGCCTGCCAGGCTCTTCTGTCCATGGGATTTCCCAGGCTAGAATACTGGAGTGGGTTGCCATTTCCTTCACCAAGGGATCTTCCTGACCCAGGGATCAAACCAATGTCTCCTACATTGGCAAATGGATTCTTTACCACTGAGCCACCTCACTCAGAGTTGCTAGGTCACAGAATATGTACAAGGTCAGCTTTAGCATGTACTGTCAAGCTCTCTTCCTGTTTGAGTCAGTTCACAGCCCTATAAGTAGTGTGTGAGTATTCTCCTTTTCTCTATTCTTTCCAGCAGTTTTTAACTGTTATTGGTCTTAATTTTAACTCTCATGGTCAGTGGGTGCATGCATGCATGCTCAGTCGCTCAGTCATGTCTGACTCTTTGTGACCCCATGGGCTGTAGCCCACGAGGCTCCTCTGTCCACAGGATTCTCCAGGCAAGAACACTGGAGTGGGTTGCCATGCCCTCCTCCAGGGGGTCTTCCTGACCCAGGGATGGAACGGGGGTCTCTTATGTCTCCTGCATTTGACAGGCAGGTTCTTTACCACTAGTGCCATCTGGGAAGCCCATGGTCAGTGGGTAGTAACATCTTCTTGTGACTTTAATTCTTACTTCCTGGAGACTAATGAGGTGAGTGCCTCTCATAAATGTATTGACTATTTTGATATTTGATATCTATTTGATTTGCTTATCTAATTTTCTATTGAATTGTCTTATTGATTTATAGAAGTTCTTTGTATATTCTAGATTTAAACCCTTTGGTGGTTATAGGTATTACAAATATCTTCTCCCATTCATACTTGCCTTCTCACTTAATAGAATGTTTTGATAATCAGAAGTTCCTAATTTTAATGTGTTCATACTTATAAATTTTTTTTATGCTTGATATTTTTGGTGTCTTATTTATAACTTTTGCTTGTCCCAAAGTTATAAAAAATATTATCTATTTATCTTTTAGAAGCTTTGGCTCTTTTTTTTTTTTTTTTACTTAAGTATAGACCTGGAATCAATTTTTGCATATGGTGCAAGGAACAACCTCAGTCCCATTTCCCATGGAAATATTCAATTTGATTTATATATGGTTTCCAATTCTATAGATTCTTTTGGATTGTCTATATTTAGAATCAAAATTCCCTGGTGGCTTGGACGGTAAAGAATCCACCTGCAATGCAGGAGACCTGAGTTCGATCCCTGGGTCAAGGAGATCCCCTGGAGGAGGGCATGGCAACCCACTCCAGTATTCTTGTCTGGAGAATCCCCATGGATAAAGGAGCCTGGCGGGCTACAATCCATAAGAATGCAAAGAGTCAGCCACAACTGAGTGACTAAGCACACAGTGTTTTCCAGTTCTAGAGATTCCTTTGGATTTTCTATACTCAGAATCAAAATAATGATAGCTAGACTTCCTACTTTCAGAGAAGGCAATGGCACCCCACTCCAGTACTCTTGCCTGGAAAATCCCATGGATGGAGGAGCCTGGTAGGCTGCAGTCCATGGGGTCGTTAAGAGTCGGACACAACTGAGCGACTTACTTTCACTTTTCACTTTCATGCATTGGAGAAGGAAATGGAAACCCACTCCAGTGTTCTTGCCTGGAGAATCCCAGGGACAGGGGAGCCTGGCAGGCTGCCGTCTATGGGGTCGCACAGAGTCGGACACGACTGAAGCGACTTAGCAGCAGCAGCAGCAGACTTCCTACTTTCAAATCTTTATACTTTTTTTTTGTTGTTCTTGCCTTATTGTACACAGGACCTCTAGTAAATGTAAAGCAGTAGAAGTGATATTGCCAGCATCTTTCTCTCATTTTCAATTGCAAAGGGAAAACATTCAGCATGCCACTATTGTGCGTAATATTTGCTATAAATATTTTGCAGGTTCCTTATTAAAAGATTAAGAAGTTCCTTTTATTCCTAGGTTGCTAAATTTGTTTTCACAAATTGGTATTGAATTTATCAATTGCTTTTTCCTGTGCTGTTGAAATGACCATATAATTTCTTCTTTGATCTGTTAATGTAGCATTTTTTTTTTCCTGATGTTAGATTGTTAACCCAACCTTGGAATTCTTAGAATAAACCACACTCGATCACTGGAGTTGATCTGTTCATATTGGTTTAGAGTTTTGCTTTATGTTCATGAGAGAAATTAGCCTGTAATGTTTCGTTGTTATGCTTGTCAAGCTTTGATACTCGATTATGCTGTCCTGGTAAAACAGGTGGGAAAGGTTTTAAATTCCGCATTCCCTGTTCTCTTTCCTGTGTTGTTTTCTGTGCATAAAGAGCCACTGCTCCCAGCCTTGAGGAAGTGGCCTCATACTGTAGGTTAATTTTTTTTTTCAGTTCCTGAATTTTCATTTGATTTTTTTTTTTAAGTTTCCAGTTAAAATTTTCTACCTTGTGATTTGATTTATTGAACATAATCACAGTTTTTAAAGGTATGTAGGTTTTTTACCTCAGAAACTAGTAGTGCTCTTGCAGTTACCTTCACTTGTATTCAAAGTGTATTATGTAATTTTTCACTGCCTGTCCATGATATACCAATATTGGGTACAGTGATAAAAATAAACAACAATAACAAACAAACAAACAAAAGACAGAAAATGTTTGAGCTGGTCGAGGCATGTCATGAACACTTCTCTGCCTTTCTGGAATCTGTCAGCTGCTTTGGGAGAGGCTGGTAGTAAGATTTAAGCTGTTGTGGAAGAGGAAGACTTAAAACCATCAACTCTGGAAGTTTTAGAGATCTCAACCAGTCCATCCTAAAGGAGATCAGTCCTGAGTGTTCATTGGAAGGACTGATGTTGAAGCTGAAACTCCAATACTTTGGCCACCCAATGCAAAGAGCTGACTTATTTGAAAAGACCCTGATGCTGGAAAAGACCGAAGGCAGGAGGAGAAGGGGACGACAGAGGGTGAGATGGTTGGATGGCATCACTGACTCAATGGACATGGGTTTGGGTGGACTCTGGGAGTTGGTGATAGACAGGGAGGCCTGGTGTGCTGCGGTTCGTGGGGTCGCGAAGAGTCGGACCCGACTGAGCGACTGAACTGAACTGAAAGCCCAGCAATGCTCTTTTGTTTCATCTCAACATAAAATGTCAAAATTATCTGAACAGAATAAAATTCCATAACAATAAAGTAAATAAACTTCCTCATTTAAGCTAAGGGAACCTCCAAGAGGACTTAGCAAGTTCTGTATCAACAAAACTTCTCACTTTAAGGACTCCAAAGTAAACACATAATCCAACCCAGCAAGAGGGGGAAAAAAAGTGATAAATTGCCAAAGGCTTCATTGCAACTCACTTCAGTATTCTTGCCTGAAAAATTCCCTGGACAGAAGAGCCAGGTGGGCTACAGACCATGGGGTCACGAAGAGTCGGACATGACAGCATGCACATGACGTGACTTCACTGTTCTAATATCAGGTGACTTTAGGATGATTAGTTTCTGCTTAAATATCACCTCATCAGAAACACCTGAGGAACAGTAGCACCTCCCTCATCATATTCTATTTTTTGTTTTATCCATAGTACTTTATTATAACATATTTTGTTTGCCTCCTTCCTCTAGAATTTAAGCTCCATTAAAGTAGGATTTTTTCTGTTTTTGCTTGCTGTTTTAACCCTAGCACCAAAAATAATGCCTGGCACTAGTAGGCATTTAAAAGACATGCAAGAGTGTCTATTGTATAACTTAATGAACGCTGGATTTCTTTCCACCTCTAAAATTCTACATTGTTACTTGAGGAGCTCATAACTAGAGAGTCATCCAGGAAAGAAAATTATCTATTGTTGTAGGTCTGGGCACGGGGAACGTTGGCTGTGATGGCAGCCCTGGAGGCTCCTGAAAGACACGGCCCAGACCGCCATTCTGAGTCCAGTGACTTCATCCACTGTTGCATTCTTTATTCCACATCAGTGCTGTTCCTGCTCAGACCACCAATGACATCCTCACTGTTAAGTAAATAGACAGTTTAAAGAACTCATCTTCCTTAATCTTTTTCTCTTGATATCATGTTCTCTGACTTCTAAGACACTACTCTCCACTGATTCTCCTGTTGCCTTTCTGATCACTCCTTCCCAGTCTGCTTCCAAAGTTCTCCCTCGGTATACCTGTCCCTTAACTACTAGTGTTTCTCATTCACTCAGTCACTGATGGAGTAAACATGTATTGAGCACTCACTATATGGCAGGTTCTGTTCTAAACACTCATTGATGAGATAGACAAGTCTACACTCTGGTGAAAAAAGAGGGGAACTCCATCAGTGGGTGAATGGATAAACGAAGAGTGGTGTGTATACACAGTGGAATACTATTCAGTTATGAAAAGGAGAGAAGTGCTGATACATGCTATAACATGGATGGACCTGGATAATATCATGCTACCTGAAGGAAACAAGACACAAAAGGTTATATATTGTATAAAAATGCCCATAATAGGTGAATCTGATTAAAACAGATTGCAGGTTGGTGGTTGCCAGGAGTATAAGGGGATGGGAAAGCCAGGGAGCAAGGCTTGATGGGTACAGCTTCCTTTGGGGATGATGAAAATGCTTTGAAACTAGATATTTAATACACTGTGACTATACTAAATCCACACCAAATTGTTCATTTTGAGATGGTTAGTCTTACTTTATATAAATTTTATCTCAAAAGAGAGAGAACAGTTAATGACTACAAACAAATTAAAAAATCAAAAAGTTATAAATACTATAAAAATTGATGAAAAGATAGCAAATGATGTGATAGGAACTGATGACAGAGTGGGGGATGACTTTAAGTGGCTAGGAAAATGATTACTGAGAGGGGGACATTTAGGTTGAAACTTAAATAACAAAAAAGGATCCAGCCTTACAAAAACCTGGAAGTAGAGAGTTTTGGGCAGATGGAATGACCGGGTCAAATCTGTTTGGCAAAACAAAGTTTGTTAAGTTTGAGAACCAGAAAAGGGGAAGTGTGTGGTGTGGAGCTAAGAAGTGTGTAATGAAATAGGGACAGAAAAATAGGCAGGAGAACTCCAGGTCTGTAGAGACAGTGGCCATGGGAAGCAGTTGGGAGTTTATTTTAAAGCAGTGGGAAGCCATGAGAAAGTTGCAAATGGTAGAAAATATAATCTGTTTTAAAAATCTTTTGAAGATCCATTTGACTGCCAAATAAATTATAGATGGGCAGAGGTAGAAGTGGAGAGAACAACTGTCAGGCTATTTCAATAGTCAAAGCAAGACATGGTGCTGCTGGCTTTGGAACAGTTGCGGCAGAGCCAGGAGGTGTTGGATCCAGGAAATATTTTGGAGAGCAAATGAGACTTGACAGTGGATTGGCGGTGGAAAGAAAAGACTCAGAGATGACTCGTAGGTTCTCCGCTTGAGCCTCAGGTACATAGTAGCACCACTCTCTGACACGGAAGACTAGGAAGGAGCAGTGTTAGTGGAGAAAATTCATTATTTCCAGGTTAGACATTTAAACTTAAGTGTTTACTGAACATGCAAATTAAACAAGCAATAGGATATGTGAATCTGGTGTTCAAGGAATAGACCAGAGCTGGAAATAAAAAAGGAGCATTTTAATTAGCATGAGGCTGATACTTAAATCTATCAGACTAGATGATAATACTTCAGTTCAGTTCAGTTCAGTCGCTCAGTTGTGTCCGACTCTTTGTGACCCCATGAATTGCAGCATGCCAGGCCTCCCTGTCCTTCACCAACTCCCGGAGTTCACTCAGACTCATGTCCATCGAGTCAGTGATGCCATCCAGCCATCTCATCCTCTGTCATCCCCTTCTCCTCCTGCCCCCAATCCCTCCCAGCATCAGAGTCTTTTCCAATGAGTCAACTCTTTGCATGAGGTGGCCAAAGTACTGAAGTTTCAGCTTCAGCATCATTCCTTCCAAAGAAATCCCAGGGCTGATCTCCTTCACAATGGACTGGTTGGATCTCCTTGCAGTCCAAGGGACTCTCAAGAGTCTTCTCCAACACCACAGTTCAAAAGCATCAATTCTTCGGCACTCAGCCTTCTTCACAGTCCAACTCTCACATCCATATATGACCTCTGGAAAAACCATAGCCTTGACTAGACGGACCTTTGTTGGCAAGATAATGTCTCTGCTTTTGAATATGCTATCTAGGTTGGTCATAACTTTCCTTCCAAGGAGTAAGTGTCTTTTAATTTCATGGCTGCAATCACCGTCTGCAGTGATTTTGGAGCCCCCAAAAATAAAGTCTGACACTGTTTCCACTGTTTCCCCATCTATTTCCCATGAAGCGATGGGACCGGATGCCATGATCTTCGTTTTCTGAATGTTGAGCTTTAACCCAACTTTTTCACTCTCCACTTTCACTTTCATCAAGAGGCTTTTTAGTTCCTCTTCACTTTCTGCCATAAGAGTGGTGTGTAAATGGAGATGCTGTCCCAAGACAAAGCCTTAGACCATAATGTTTAGTGCTCCAATGGGAATCTTCAAAGAGAGGAGGAACATCTGGTGGTGAAAGAGGTGGAGTGGGATCCAAGGGGTAAGGTTTATTTGTAGAAGCAAGGTCATTAAGAAGGTAAGACGGAATAGAATCCACAGTGTAGGTAGAAGGAAGGGTCTCTGAAACAGTGTGGCCTAAAATACGGCTCTAAGTGTGAGTGGCACGGAGGAATGGAGGTCCTGAGAAAGAGGCAAGGCTGTGTGGCCGTGATTAAGAAAGTGAGTATACTAGGGAAGGGCAGGAGAATGGCCAGGCGGTGCTCACTAACCATGTGAATTTGTGCTCATGAATTTTAAGTGAAACTAGTCCCTGTGTGATGTAATTTCTCCTCCATTCACTTGCCCAGCATTCAACCGCTCAGGTACATGCTTGGTGCAAGCAGTTTTAATTCGGCCTGAGTTTTACCATGTGTCTAGCATGGAGCTAGGATAAAGGAAGGGACACGTTGCTAAATGGCTATCATGATGGATATGGAATGTGAGCAGAATTAGAAAAGAGAGATATGAGAGAGTTAGATATGAGAGAGTGGGAATACTAGACTAAGTCAGTTGGAAGCATACTAGGTGGGTTACATAAAATCTCCATTAGTAAGTAATGCAGTTATCATGACGATAGTGTCAAGAATGTGACCGTGGGAGTGGGTGCCTAAAGTGAAGTGTTCCCCAGGATTCCATTTTTCCATTTCTTCCTCTTCTTTTATTTTCAGGTCTGGATGATTTCAATCAGAGTCACAGCTTTAATTATTACCTATAACTTTCAAATATACCTCTCTGGTCCACACCTGTCTTCTGAAATCAGGACTGATATATCCCACTGTCTACTTGACAATCTGTGTCCCAAGTCACCTCTAACTCAGCATTATTCAGACTTGAATATATTCCTTCATTAATATATTATTTCAAAAAATTATCAAAAGCATACCTGTGCTAGAATCTGGGGGATCAAAACTAACTAAGACATTACCCTTAATGGGCCTCTTTACTGTCTTTCCTTTCTCCCTCCATAACTAGCATTGATGTCATCCAGTCACTCGAGCCAGAATCTAGGAAGTGATGAGTCTGAAGTCAGGTTTCCTAGAGCCTGAGATGAAGATTCTTGTAAAAGTGATTTACTAAGGTAGTATTCTCAGCAGAAGGAATGAGGGAAGCAGGCTAGGGGAGGGGAGGAAGGCTAGATAAGGATGAGATCTTAGTTAGAGATTAGTGTAGTCTGGTCTCACCAGGAGCTTGGAACATGGATTGTACAAAAGAGTTGGTTCCCCTGGAGATAAGAAGCTTGGCCAGTGTGGGTTTGTTTGTTTTCTATTGACGTATATTTATTTACATTGTTTGCAGTGAACAGCAGAGTGATTCAGTTATATATGCATGTCTATTTTTTTTAGATTCTTTTCCTAGGTTATTACAAGATATTGAATATAGTTCCCTGTGCTAAACAGCAGGTCCTTGTTGATTTTATACAAGTAGTCTTTATCTGTTAATCCCAAATTTCCAATTTGTCCCTCCCCCACTTTTCTTTGATAACCGTAAGTTTGTTTTCTATGAGTCTATTTCTGCTCTGAATGAATTCATGTCATTTTTTTTAGATTCCAGTAATAAGTGATACTGTGACATCTGTCTTTGTCTGACTTACATCATTTAGTATGATAATCTCTAGATCCATCCATGTTGCTACAAATTGAATTATTTCATTCTTTTTATGCCTGAGTAATCTTCCATTGTGTGTGTTGTGTGTGTTATGTGTGTATGTATATAGATACATGACGTATATTCTTTATCTAGTCATTATTTAGGTTGCTTCCATGCATTGACTGTGGCAAACTGTGTTATAGTGCTGCCATAAACACTGGGGTGCATATATCTGTATAAATTAGAGTTTTCATCTTTTCCAGATATATGCCCAAGAATAGGATTGCTGGATCAGATAGTAACCCTGTTTTTAGTTTTTTTAAGGAACCTCGATGCTATTGTCCGCAGTGGCTGCACCATTACATTGCCACCAACACTGTAGGAGGGTTCCCTTTTCTCCACACCCCCTCCAGCATTTATATTTATAGACTTTTTGTTGATGGCCTTTATGACCTGTGTGAGGTAGATCTCATTGTAGTTTTGATTTGTATTTCTCTAATAATTACCAGTGCAGTCTATGGGGTCACAAAATGATGGACATGACCTAACAACTGAACGACAACAAATAATTAGCTATATTGAGCATCTCTTCACGTGCTTGTTGACCATCTGTATGTCTTCTTTGGAGAAATGTCTGTTTAGGTCTTCTACTCATTTTTTGCTTTGATTTTTTGTTTGGTCATTGAGCTGTATAAATAGTTTGCATATTTTAGAAATTAGGCCTTTGTTGGTCACATTGCTTGCAAATATCTTCCCCCATTCTGTAGGTTGTATTTCCATTTTCTTTATTGTTTCCTTTCCTGAGAAAGCTTTTAAGGCTTATTAGGTCCCACTTATTTATTTTTTCTTTTGTTCCATTGCTTTAGGAGATATATCCAAAAAGATATTGTTGCAATTTATGTCGTAGAATATTCTGCCTATGTTTTCCTATAGGAGTTTTATAGTATCTGGGTTTACATTTAGATCTTGAAACCATTTATATATTTTTTCTTTTTTTAATTTAATTTTATTTTTTAACTTTACAATATTGTATTGGTTTTGCCATATATCAAAATGAATTTGCCACAGGTATACATGTGTTCCCCATCCTGAACCCTCCTCCCTCCTCCCTCCCCGTACCATCCCTCTGGGTCATCCCAGTGCACCAGCCCCAAGCATCCAGTATTGTGCACCGAACCTGGACTGGCAACTCGTTTCATATATGATATTATACATGTTTCAATGCCATTCTCCCAAATCATCCCACCCTCGCCTTCTCACACAGAGTCCAAAAGACTGTTCTATACATCAGTGTCTCTTTTGCTGTCTCATATACACGGTTATTGTTACCATCTTTCTAAATTCCATATATATGCGTTAGTATACTGTATTGGTGTTTTTCTTTCTGGCTTACTTCACTCTGTATAATAGGCTCCAGTTTCATCCACCTCATTAGAACTGATTCAAATGTATTCTTTTTAATGGCTGAGTAATACTCCATTGTGTATATGTACCACTGCTTTCTTATCCATTCATCTGCTGATGGACATCTAGGTTGCTTCCATGTCCTGGCTATTATAAACAGTGCTGCGATGAACATTGGGGTACACGTGTCTTTTTCAATTCTGGTTTCCTCAGTGTGTATGCCCACCAGTGGGATTGCTGGGTCATAAGGCAGTTCTATTTCCAGTTTTTAAAGGAATCTCCACACTGTTCTCCATAGTGGCTGTACTAGTTTGCATTCCCACCGACAGTGTAAGAGGGTTCCCTTTTCTCCACACCCTCTCCAGAATTTATTGCTTGTAGACTTTTGGATCACAGCCATTCTGACTGGCATGAAATGGTACCTCATCGTGGTTTTGATTTGCATTTCTCTGATAATGAGTGATGTTGAGTATCTTTTCATGTGTTTGTTAGCCATCTGTATGTCTTCTTTGGAGAAATGTCTATTTAGTTCTTTGGCCCATTTTTTGATTGGGTAATTTATTTTTCTGGAGTTGGGCTGTAGGAGTTGCTTGTATATTTTTGAGATTAGTTGTTTGTCTGTTGCTTCATTTGCTATTATTTTCTCCCATTCTGAAGGCTGTCTTTTCACCTTGCTTATAGTTTCCTTTGTTGTGCAGAAACTATTAATTTTAATTAGGTCCCATTTGTTTATTTTTGCTTTTATTTCCAATATTCTGGGAGGTGGGTCATAGAGGATCCTGCTGTGATGTATGTCGGAGAGTGTTTTGCCTATGTTCTCCTCTAGGAGTTTTGTGGTTTCTGGTCTTACGTTTAGATCTTTAATCCATTTTGAGTTTATTTTTGTGTATGGTGTTAGAAAGTGTTCTAGTTTCATTCTTTTACAAGTGGTTGACCAGTTTTCCCAGCACCACTTGTTAAAGAGATTGTCTTTAATCCATTGTATATTCTTGCCTCCTTTGTCAAAGAGAAGGTGTCCATAGGTGCGTGGATTTATCTCTGGGCTTTCTATTTTGTTCCATTGATCTATATTTCTGTCTTTGTGCCAGTACCATACTGTCTTGATGACTGTGGCTTTGTAGTAGAGCCTGAAGTCAGGCAGGTTGATTCCTCCAGTTCCATTCTTCTTTCTCAAGATTGCTTTGGCTATTCGAGGTTTTTTGTATTTCCACACAAATTGTGAAATTATTTGTTCTAGCTCTGTGAAGAATACTGTTGGTAGCTTGATAGGGATTGCATTGAATCTATAAATTGCTTTGGATAGTATACTCATTTTCACTATATTGATTCTCCCAATCCACGAACATGGTATATTTCTCCATCTATTAGTGTCCTCTCTGATTTCTTTCACCAGTGTTCTATAGTTTTCTATATATAGGTCTTTCGGAGAAGGCAATAGCACCCCACTCCACTACTCTTGCCTGGAAAATCCCATGGACGGAGGAGCCTGGTAGGCTGCAGTCCATGGGGTCGCGAAGAGTCCGACACGACTGAGCGACTTCATTTTCATTTTTCACTTTCCTGCATTGGAGAAGGAAATGGCAACCCACTCCAGTGTTCTTGCCTGGAGAATCCCAGGGACGGGGAAGCCTAGTGGGCTGCCGTCTATGGAGTCACACAGAGTCGGACATGACTGAAGTGACTTAGCATAGCATAGCATATATAGGTCTTTAGTTTCTTTAGGTAGATGTATTCGTAAGTATTTTATTCTTTTTGTTGCAATGCTGAATGGAATTGTTTCCTTAATTTCTCTTTCTATTTTCTCATTATTAGTGTATAGGAATGCAAGGGATTTCTGTGTGTTGATTTTATATCCTGCAACTTTACTATATTCATTGATTAGTTCTGGTAATTTTCTGGTGGAGTCTTTAGGGTTTTCTATGTAGAGGATCATGTCACCTGCAGCCACCATCACCTAATACCAAAACCTGACAAAGATGCCACAAAAAAATAAAACTACAGGCCAATATCACTGATGAACATAGATACAAAAATCCTTAACAAAATTCTAGCAATCAGAATCCAACAACGCATTAAAAAGATCATACACCATGACCAAGTGGGCTTTATCCCAGGGATGCAAGGATTCTTCAATATCTGCAAATCAATCAATGTAATACACCACATTAACAAATTGAAAAATAAAAACCATATGATTCTCTCAATAGATGCAGAGAAAGCCTTTGACAAAATTCAACATCCATTTATGATAAAAACTCTCCAGAAAGCAGGAATAGAAGGAACATACCTCAACATAATAAAAGCTATATATGACAAACCCACAGCAAACATTATCCTCAATGGTGAAAAATTGAAAGCATTTCCCCTAAAGTCAGGAACAAGACAGGGGCGCCCACTTTCACCATTACTATTCAACATGGTTTTGGAAGTTCTGGCCACAGCAATCAGAGCAGAAAAAGAAATAAAAGGAATCCAAATTGGAAAAGAAGTAAACCATTTTTAATTTTTGTACATAGTGATAGAGAATCTTCTAATTTCGGTCTTTTACCTGTAGCTGTCTAGTTTTCCTAGCACCATTTATTGAAGAGGCTATCTTTTATCCATTGTATATTACTGCCCCCTTTGCCATAGATTCACTGATCATAAATGTATGGGTTTATTTCTGGGCTTCCTATCGTTCCACTGATTTATGTGTCTGATTTTGTGCCGGTTCCATACTGCCTTAATTACAGTAGCTTCATAGGGAGTATGATTCCTCCAGCCCCATTCTTCTTTCTCAAGATTGTTTTGGCTCTTTGGAGACTTTTGTGTTTCCATGCAAATTTAAAAATTCTTTGTTCTAGTTCTGTCAAAACACTATTAGTAACTTGATAGGAATTGCATTGAATTGGTAGATTGCCTTGGGTAGTATGGTAATTTTAACAATGTTCATTCTTCCAATCTAAGAACATGGTATATCTCTCATCTGTTTGTGTGATCTTCAATTCTTTCAATATTGTCCTATAGTTTTTGAAGTATAGTTCTTTTGCCTCCTTAGGTAGGTTTATTCCTAGGTATTTTATTCTTTTTGATGTAATAGTAAATATGATTGTTTCCTTAATTTTTTTTCTTACATTTCATTGTTAGTGTATAGAAATGCAACAGATTTCTGTATATTAATTTCATATCCTGAAACTTTACCAGATTCATTGATGAGCTCTAGTTTACTGGTAGCATGTTTAGGATTTCCTATGTATAGCATCATGTCATCTACAAACAGTGACTATTTTACTTCTTTCCAATTTGGAATCTTTTATTTCTTTTTTTTTTTCCTGATTGCTGTGGCTAGGACTTCTAAAACTGTGTTGAATAAATGTGACAAGAGTGAGCATCCTTGTCTTGTTTCTGATCTTAGAGGGAATGCTTCCAGCTTTTCACCATTTAGTATGATGTTAGATGGGGGGTTGTCATGTATGCCCCTTATGCCACTGAGGTTTCTTTCACTTTCTGGAAAGTTTTTATCATAGATGAATGTTGAATTTTATCAAAAGCTCCTTCTGCATCTATTGGGATGATCATATGGTTTTTATTCTTCAGTGTGGTAATGTGGTATATCACGTTGATTGATTTGAATGTATTGAAAAATTCTTGTATCCTTGGTATAAATCTTGCTTGATGGTGGAATATTGTTGGAGCTGGTTTGCTAGTACTTTGTTGAGGATTTTTGCATACAAGTTCATCAGTGATATTGGCCTGTAGTTTTGGTTTTTTTGTGATATCTTTGGTTTTGTTATCAGGGTGATGGTGGCCTCATAGAATGAGTTCAGAAGTGTTCCTTCCTCTGTAATTTTTTGGAACAGTTTCAGAAGGATAGGTCTTAACTCTTCCCTAAATGTTTGGTAGAATTTACTGGTGAAGCCATTTGGTCCTGGACTTTGATTTATTGGAAGCTTTAAAATTACTGATTTAATTTCAGTACTTGTAATTGGTCTATTCATGCCTTCTGTTTCTTCCTCATTCAGTCTTGAGAGATGGTACCTTTCTAAGAATATTTTCTAGGTTTTCCATTTTATTTGCATATCAGTTCAGTTCAGTTCAGTTGCTCAGTCGTGTCCGACTCTTCACGACCCCATGAATCGCAGCATGCCAGGCCTCCCTGTCCATCACCAACTCCCGGAGTTCACTCAGACCCACGTCCATCGAGTCAGTGATGCCATCCAGCCATCTCATCCTCTGTCGTCCCCTTCTCCTCCTGCCCCCAATCCCTCCCACCATCAGAGTCTTTTCCAATGAGTCAACTGTTCGCATGAGGTAGCCAAAGTACTGGAATTTCAGCTTTAGCATCATTCCCTCCAAAGAAATCCCAGGGCTGATCTCCTTCAGAATGGACTGGTTGGATCTCCTTGCAGTCCAAGGGACTCTCAAGAGTCTTCTCCAACACCACAGTTCAAAAGCATCAATTCTTTGGCACTCAGCTTACTTTATAGTCCACCTCTACATCCATACATGACTACTGGAAAAATCATAGCCTTGACGAGATGAATCTTTGTTGGCAAAGTAATGTCTCTGCTTTTTAATATGCTATCTAGGTTGGTCATAACTTTCCTTCCAAGGAGTAAGCGTCTTTTAATTTCATGGCTGCAGCACCATCTGCAGTAATTTTGGAGCCCAAAATAATAAAGTCTGACACTGTTTCCCCATCTATTTCCCATGAAGTGATGGGACCAGATGCCATGATCTTCATTTTCTGAATGTTGAGCTTTAAACCAACTTTTTCACTCTCCACTTTCATTTTCATCAAAAGGCTCTTTAGTTCTTCTTCACGTTCTGCCATAAGGGTGGTGTCATCTGCATATCTGAGGTTATTGATATTTCTCCCAGCAATCTTGATTCCAGCTTGTGCTTCTTCCAGCCCAGCGTTTCTCATGATGTACTCTGCATATAAGTTAAATAAGCAGGCTGACAATATACAGCCTTGATGTGCTCCTTTTCCTATTTGGAACCAGTCTGTTGTTCCATGTCCAGTTCTAACTGTTGCTTCCTGACCTGCATACAGGTTTCTCAAGAGGCAGGTCAGGTGATCTGGTATGCCCATCTCTTTCAGAATTTTCCAGAGTTTGTTGTGATCCACACAGTCAAAGGCTTTGGCATAGTCAATAAAGCAGAAATAGATGTTTTTCTGGAACTCTCTTGCTTTTTGAATGATCCAGCATATGTTGGCAATTTGATCTCTGGTTCCTCTGCCTTTTCTAAAACCAGCTTGAACATCTGGAAGTTCACGTATTGCTGAAGCCTGGCTTGGAGAATTTTGAGCGGTAGTCTGAGCATTCTTTGGCATTGCCTTTCTTTGGGATTGGAATGAAAACTGACCTTTTCCAGCCCTGTGGCCACTGCTGAGTTTTCCAACTTTTCTGACATATTGAGTACAGCACTTTCACATCATCATCTTTCAGGATTTGAAATAGCTCAACTGGAATTCCATGACCTCCACTAGCTTTGTTCGTAGTGATGCTTCCTAAGGCCCACTTGACTTCACATTCCAGGATGTCTGGCTCTAGGTGAGTGTGAGTGATCACACCATCGTGATTATCTGGGTTGTGAAGATCTTTTTTGTATAGTTCTTCTGTGTATTCTTGCCACCTTTTCTTAATATCTTCTGCCTCTGTTAGGTCCATACCATTTCTGTCCTTTATTGAGCCCATCTTTGCATGAAATATTCCCTTGGTATCTCTAATTTTCTTGCAGAGATCTCTAGTCCTTCCCATTCTATTGTTTTCCTCTAATTCTTTGCATTGATGCTGAGGAAGGCTTTCTTATCTCTCCTTGCTATTGTTTGGAACTCTGCATTCAAATGGGTATATCTTTCCTTTTCTCCTTTGCTTTTCACTTCCCTTCTTTTCACAGCTATTTGTAAGGCCTCCTCAGACAGCCATTTTGCTTTTTCGCATTTCTTTTTCTTGGGGACAGTCTTGATTCATGTCTCCTGTACAATGTCACGAACCTCTGTCCATAGTTCATCAGGCACTGTATCATATCTAGTCCCTTAAATCTATTTCTCACTTCCACTGTATAATCATAAGAGATTTTATTTAGGTCTAGTGGTTTTCCATACTTTCTTAAATTTAAGTCTGAATTTGGCAATAAGGAGGTCATGATCTGAGCCACAGTCAGCTCCCGGTCTTGTTTATGCCGACTATATAGAGCTTCTCCATCTTTGGCTGCAAAGAATATAATCAGTATGATTTCGATGTTGACCATCTGGTGATGTCCATGTGTAGAGTCTTCTTTTGTGTTGTTGGAAGATTGTATTACTGTCAGTTTCTCCTTTTATGTCTGTTAACATCTGCCTTATATATTGAGATGCTTCTATGTTGGGTGCATATGTATTAACAGTTGTTACATCTTCTTTGATTAATCCTTTGATCATTATGTAGTGTCCTTTGTCTCTTGTAACAGTCTTTATTTTAAAGTCTATTTTGTCTGATAAAAGTATTGCAACTCTGGCTTACTTTTGAGTTCCTTTTGCATTGAATATCTTTTTCCATCCCCCCACTTTTAGTCTGTATGTGTCTCCAGATCCGAAATGGGTCTCTTATAGGCAGCAGTATGCCAGTCTTTTGATCTTGGATCTTTTGATACATTCAGACAGTCTGTGTGTTTTGGTTGGAACATTTAGTTCATTTATATTTAAGGTGATTATTGATATTGATATTTATATTGATACTCACTGCCATTTTGTTAGTTGTTTGGATTTGTTTTTATAGGTCTTTTATTTCCTTTATTTTTTGTGATTTGATGATTATCTTTACTGGTATGACTGGATTCCTTTTTCTTTTTTGTGTGTATTGTTATCATAGATTTTTCCTTTGTAGTTACAATGAGGTTTTAATATAGCAGTCTATATATATATAGTTATATATATATATATATATATATATATATATATATACACACATATATAGCAGTCCTTACATATAGTTATTTATATATAAATGTTTTAAGTTGCTAATCTCTAATTTGAAACACATTTAAAATGCCTTGCATTTGTACTCTCCTTCCCTCACAGTTACCATATTTTTAATATAATTTTTATATCTAATTGTTTTGTGTATCTCTTAACTGCTTATTGTAGAAATATATGATTTTACTACTTTTGTCCTTTAACCTCCCTGATTTCCTACCTTTACTTTATCTTTTCCTTTACTAGTGAGATTTTTCTTTCCATAATTTTCTTGTTTCTAGTTGTGGCCTTTTTCACCT
Organism: Bos indicus x Bos taurus; assembly: GCF_003369695.1. Classification (NCBI taxonomy): domain Eukaryota; kingdom Metazoa; phylum Chordata; class Mammalia; order Artiodactyla; family Bovidae; genus Bos; species Bos indicus x Bos taurus. The sequence goes on from NC_040104.1 coordinate 49,877,381, forward strand.
AAGGAAGTTCCTTTAATATTTGTAAAGCTGCTTTGGTGGTACTGAATTCTCTTAGCTTCTGTTTGTCTACAAAGTTTTTTATCTCTCCATCAAATCTGAATGAGAGCCTTGCTGGGCAGAGTATTCTTGGTTGTAGGTTTTTCCCTTTCATTACTTTAAATATATCTTGCCACTCCCTTCTGAACTGCAGAGTTTCTGCTGCAAAATCAGCTCATAACCTTTTGGCAATTTCCTTGCATTTTATTTGTTGCTTTTCCCTTACTGATTTTAGTGTTCTCTCTTTAATTTTTTCATTTTGATTACTATCTGTCTTAGTGTGTTACTATGTGGGTTAATCCTGTTTGGGAATCTCTGTACTTCCTGAACATGGGTAGCTATTTCCTTTCCCAGGTTTGGGAGGTTTTCAGCTACTATCTCTTCAGACATCTTCTTGGGTCCCTTTTGTCTCTTCTCCTTCTGGGACTTAAGGCAAATATTAGTGTACTTGATATTGTCCCAGAAGTCTGTTAAACTGTCCTCATTTCTTTTAATTCTGTTTTCTGTTCAACAGCAGTGATTTCCATTACTCTGTCTTCCAGGTCAGTGATCCATTCTTCTGAATCATTTATTCTGTTGTTGATTGCTTGTAGTGTATTTTTTCATTTGAGTTATTGTATTACTCATCTCTGCTTGGTTGTTACTTATAGTTTCTAACTCTTAATTTCTAATTTCTCACTCTGTGTATCCATTCTTCTCCAGAGTTCTTTGAGCATCTTTATGATCATTACTCTTAACTCTTTCTTGGGTAGATTGCCTATCTCCACATCACTTAGTTCTTCTTATAAAGATTTATCTTGTTCCTTCATTTGGAATATACTCCTCTGCCAGCTCATTTTGTCTAAGTTGCTATCTGTATTTTTATGCATACAGTAGGTCAGTTAACATTGCTTGACCTTGGAGAAGGCGTTGTATTGCGTCTGAGCAATACACTCCCCTGTTGTCACCCCAGCTAGAGGCTCCCCCTGAGAGGGCTGCTTGCGTCCTTCTCTTGTGGCAGGGTGTGTGGGTGTCCAGGAAGCTTGGTCAGTCCCTAGTCTGGTTGGTTGCCAGACCCTGTCTTGTGTAGACTTTGCTGGCTGCTGTTCAATGGGGCATGGTCGTGAAGTGCCTGGTTATGGAATCCTAGGGAGGCTGGGGCTAGTGCTGGCTCACTGGTGGGCAGGATCAGGGTCCCAAAGACTGAGGCTTTTGCCCACTCACTGGCAGGTAAAGCCAGATCCTGGGGTTACTGCCTGCCTACTGTCAGGCAGACGTGGTTCCTGGAGTCTGGCTGCAGGGCCCAGGGATCCCAGAGCTCATTTCAGATCATTGTCAGGGAGGCAGTTCATGATACCGTTGGGTATGGGGACTAAGGTGTCTGGAGGTTGTGTTAACCTCCTAGTCGTCAGGGCCAGGGCCAGCTAGTCCCAGGAAGGTCTGGCGTGCCTTACAGGATTATAGTTTTCTTGCTTCTGGTGTCTGCTCCCTGGTGGGTGAGGCTGGTCTAGAGGTTCGTGCAGGCTCTCTAGAAAGAGAGGCTGATGCCTGCCCACTGGTAGGTAGAGCTGGGTCTTGGCCCTCTGGTGGTCCAGGCCCTGTCTAGGTGTATCCACAGGTGGCTGTGTGTCCTTTAGTCTTTAGGAAGCTTGTCTGCTGATGGGTAGGGCTGTGTTTCCCCCCAGTTAGTTGTTTGGCCTGAAGTGTCCCAGCACTGCCACATTCAGGCTGTTAGGTGGGGCCAGGTCTTGGCGCTAATGATCCAAGATGTCAGCTTCCAAGAGCATTCGTGCAGTTGAATGTTTCCCAATATGTCTGACACCGATGTCTTTGTTCCCAGGGTGAGCTGCAGCCATTCCCTGCCTCTCCAGGAGACTCTCCAAGGCCAACAGGTAGATCTGGCCCAGGGTCCTATCAAATTACTGCTCTTGCCCTGGGTCCTCGTACACATGAGATTTTGTGTGAGCCCTTTAAGAGTGAAGTCTTTTTCCCCTAGTCTTGTGGGGCTCCTGCAGTTAAGCCCTGATGGCCTTCAAAGCCGAATGCTCTGGAGGCTCCTCTTCCCAGTGCTGTAACCTGGGCTGGGGAGCTCAATGTGGCATTCAGGACTCTCTCTACTGTGGGAGAACCTCTGCAGTTTAATTATTCTCCCATGTGTGAGCTGCCTCCCTGGGGGGTGTGAGATTTCACTATATCATGGATCCACTCTTCCTACCTGTCTTGTTGTGGTTCCTTCTTCTGTCGTTCATTGTAGATCTTTCCTGATAGATTCCAGTCTTTTTCTGTGATGGTTGCTCTGCAGATAGCTGTGATTCTGATATGCCTATGAGAGGAGGTGAGCTCAGGGCCTGTCTACACCACCATCTTCCCCACTGGTGTTTTGTACCCCATGTCGATCAGTCACTGCCCCTGACAAGAGGGGGGATTGCAACTTCCCAGGTGAGGCAGGAGGCTCCAGTTCAGCCACGGGCAGATCTGCAGAGAAGGGGCCACCTGTGAGCTGTTAGCAGCCAAAACCCAGGGCAGCTGGAAGGTAGACATGCCAGCCTGGTGACGGGTGCAGGTAGGCATGGGCGGGGTCCGGGTAGGCATGGGCAGCGTCCATTATGGCCCCTGCTTGAACCACTCAGATCCATGTTCTCTTCACGTTGTTCATGCCATTCAGGCCTAGCTTCTCCAAGATTCTGACTGGTCATAATTTCTGGGAAAACTTACGGGAGGAGGGTCACTGGAACAACCTGTAGCCCTTGGTGCCGTCTGAGGCCTTAACTGACGCTCACAGTCTCCTCACCCACTCTAGGTTCCCTCCCCCCGGCCGACACTCCCGCTGGTCCTGATGGCTGGCCTTGGGGGGTAACCCCTGGCTCCTGTGCCCTTAGCAGGATGTGGTTTGGCGCCTGTACTTAAAACTGGGCGTGAGAGCACCGAGAGAGCCCCTCCGTGGATTACCTGAGTCCCAGACGTATTCTTCGCTGCCCCCGTGTAGTAACGGTCTCACCCCGGATGATGCTCGGGGTCAGGTGCCTCTGCCAGTATCGCAACTCTTTTCTGTGCCTCCGACTTGTCAGCATGGAGAGTCCTGTGACTAGATGCTGCCAAAGCTTTAAGTTTGCGGAGACTCCACGGTCTCACTTGGTGAGACGCTTTCCTTCTCTGACACCAAAGACCTGTCGACCAACAGAGCCTAAAGACAGAGAGAGAAGGTACAAATTCTCCAAGAGGGTGAACAGAGAGTGAAGCCGTTCCTACGTCCTCCCTTCTGTTCCCAGATCACTGTTACAGACACAGTAGCCTGTGACAGCCATTGGTTTAAAGTCCACACCAAATCCTGAAGAATGGCTGCCATGCTCACAGGATATGGTTCACAAGCTGATGCCTCAGCTGTGCCTTCAGGAAGCCTATCAGGTTAGCACCCTCTGCAGACAAATATGCCATATGTGGTAGAACCAATGGACACCTGATCATGCCCTCACTGCCATACTTCTCTGCTGTAAAGTAGGTTTGTTTATTATTAATCAGGATCCCAGGTCAATCAATCAGTTACTCTGTGAGCCCTTAGACAGTGGTGCTGGCCAAGGCCCTCCAGGCAGGAGATGCAGACTGTAGGATACACGTCAGTTCTGGTAAGGATGACATATTGCCCTTTCTGCCCTTTCTGAGGATTGAGGGACCTGATGTAATCTGTTTGCCACCAAGAGTTTGGTTGATCTCCTTGAGGGATGGTGCCATATCAGGAGCTCAGCTTTGGTCTCTATTGCAAGCAGATCAGACATTCAACAGGAGCAGTAGCTAGATGAACCTGGGTAAAGGGAGGTAGTGGGCCCATGCATAATTCTATTGGAATAGCCAAGTCAGAGACTAGGTCAAGTCATCCTGTCTGCTTCTTAGATGCTCTGTCTCAGTCAGGACTCACGAACATGACAGGAACTGTCTTGCAAATAGTATACAGTGTTCTGCTGCAGATGGCATGGCTTAAGGGATTGTAATACAGCTTTCCCTTTGAAACTTGCCAGAGGCTTCACAAAGAGCCCACCATAATTTTTCTCTACCACAACTTCCTCTAGTATGAAATCTGCTAAGTCATTTCACCCAAGTAGCAAGACAGCTTGTGCCCCACTCCCAACTGACTGCAGAGCCCTTTCTTGCTCTGGGCCCTTCTTAAAAACAAACAAAACAGCCATCTGTGTCACATAATAAATGATTCAGATTATTCCTCCTCAGAGTGGAACATTCTGCCTGCGAAACTTGAAGAGACCTACCAAGCCTTATGCTTCTTTCATAGTGATAAGAAGTACAAGGTACATTAGTTTGTGCTTAAAAAGATGTCCTGACATGCTCCATATCTCCAGACACCTACAGAGTGTCAAGCCCTGAATTGCTTCTGGGGTTTCCCTCTTAACTCTCTGAAGTACCTCTGTCTTTCCAAGCCTTCAGCATGCTTACCAATTCTTGCTCATCGTATCTTAGCACGACGCTCATGGTACTGTATCTGCAGTCTTTGGAATGTCCAACTGATCCAGGCTCCTCCAGAGTGTGTTATGACAGCACCGTTAGCATAAAACATCATGTTGGGGCGAGAACATGGATGTTGTCTGTCCCAGAAGAATGCTAGCTACTTCTGACCTTCCTCCTTACTGAGTATTAAAAAGAATGTATTTGCCAGATCAACAGCAGCGTCCCACGCCCCCCAGACTGTCATATTCTCTTTGAGTGAAGACGTGGTACCTGGCCCGGAAGCTGCGCTGGGGCTGCCCTGTGAGCTGCTGCAGGCCCCCGCCCCCGCCCCAGTCCATACGCCCCTGCCAAAGACCAGGCTTGCGGACAGTGTTCCGATCGTGGACTCTTCATAGGCTTTATAAAAATCCCATTCTTCCAATAAAACAAAAGTTGAAGAAGAGTCTGGGGGTGCTGCAGAACTAAAAACCAAAAGTAAAAATTTCCCCAACTTATTTTTTTAATTAACCTAAAACATTAATTTTGAACGAAGCACTGTAAAATTATCTATCATTGCTCTTTATTCCTCAGTCACACATTTGTGTGTGTGTGTGTGTGTGTGTAAATAAGCACTAGACAGGTCACAGGTAACTGAGCACTTCCACACCACATGAAGGGTGCAGCCCAGCACTCATCACTGAGGTGATCTCAGCTGCAACTGGACAGACAATATTTACCCTCCTACCAAACATCATGCTTTTATCCCGCCTCACCTGGCTCACTGCATGCAGCCGTGAGCCCCTTTTTAAGCCAGTTTTTGAATTTGTTCCTTGAGGACTTCATTAGCAGTGACTACATCACACTGGTGTGGAGAGCTCAGCTTAAGATATGTTTTTCATTAAGAGCTGCAGTGTTTGACAGTTTGTTTACCAAGAAACACGAAGATTGTAAAAGACCTTGTGTTCCTCATCTAACTTTTTCTTCTTTCTTTAGTCTCCCCCAGATATATCCTTCCCGGCTTCTTTGGCCACACAGCATTTCCTTCTGGAGGAGGAGAAGCGAGCAAAAGAACTTGAAAAACTTCTAAATACACATATTGATGAACTGCAAAGACACACAGAATTTACTCTTAATAAATACACCAAGCTAAAACAAGATAGACACATATGAGCTTTTAAACGTTTTTATTTGCTTCCCCCACCCCAGGAAAACAAAGCTCTGGCAAAATATTTACAAAGCTGATTAATGAAACTGAGAAATTTTGTTCTGTTTTCTTGAGTAAATCATTTCTGTAAGGCAGCTAGAAAATAGTAAGTATTTTGTTTGATAAAGCTCTTTGTATTTCTGTATTAACATAATAAATTGTTCAGCTACAGAGTTACTATAAAATAAACATGACTACTTCAAAAGAGACTTGTTCCCTCCAGTTTAAGGAATTGTTTGGAATTAAATATGCAGCTTTTTCCCACTTTAATGTGTACGGAAACCCATTTCCTCTGTAACAACACATGATGAGGGAAAGGGCTGCACTATATTCTAAGAATAAACACATGAAGTGCAGCTCCATTGTACTAGGTTTGAAAGTTCAAGGATTTTTTTTAAATGAAAAATATTAAGTATTTTAAACTATGTAAATATCCTAAAATTTCTTTTAGAAAAAAAAACCGTAGAGCTTACTGTTTCTGCATTCATCTTTGTAATGTCTTTCTGTTTTAACGCAAAAAGATGTGGAACATACTGTGTGCATGCTTAAAACATGTGCCAGATTAATGCTTCATGTACTAATTACTTCATGGATATAAAATAGAAAGCATCGTTGTTACTTTCTCCTTTGTAATACCTCTGTTTTAAATATAATAAAGAAATGAGACATTCTTTGGACTTAAAATGCAAATGCCAAGTCTGTATAGAAGAGTAATAGCATGGTAGTGAACAATAAAACTCAAGTTACAAATAAACAAGAGTGATAATCCATTTTTCTTTCTTTAAAAATGACATTTATATAAAGATTATGAAAAATCCCTGTGTCATTATTCCAGGTAAGCCCTACAGCTTTTATAGTATTATTTTTCTCTTTGAAGAAACTGAATCTCCACATGCAGACAGATAAGTCACGATGTCCTTTAGATGAGTGTCATTGCCATGGGAAATGAAGAGCCCTGTTCACTTCAGTGACACAGCCACGTGGATTTGTAGAGCTCTTGATATTTGCAAAAAGGCTTCACAGAGAATTATTTATTTCTACCCAGAACAAGCCTGGGAAGTCAGCAAGGCTAGTATCCTTGTTCCTAGGACTCAAGCTGTTAAGAACTTACTAGAATCATGGTGAGTAAGAGAGAAACGCCAGCCTCTGATTACCGGCTCTGGCTTTTACCACTTTCCAGCGTTGCCTCTTGTGAGCACGCAGGTGGTGAGTAGCACTGTGGCCACAGAAACCACGTTTCATGACAGAACATCGGTGGGGACAAAGTTCCACGTGAGGAAAACAACCCAAGTTGTCATTCCTTAAACTACTTAATGATTTCTATCCTGGACACAAAGGATATTTTTCAGTGTTATCTTTAGAAGATGGGAAACATTATCTTTAGAAGATGCAAAGAAAATTTGTGTTTAGAAAAAGAACAGTCCATGGACAAATTCTAAAACCTTTATATCCCTAATGCAAATACAAACAATGCAAAAATTTTAAATATGCTACATCTGAATGCCGCTTCATTCTCTTCAGGGTTAACACATGATTGGAAATTGCATGTGGAAACAAAGATCTAGATGACAATTATCTTAAAATTTAACCGAGTCAAGGGGCTTCCAGTGTGGCTCAGTGGTAAAAAATCTGCCGGCAGTGCAGGAGTCTCAGGATTTGATCCCTGGGTTGGAAAGATCCCCTGGAGAAGGAAACAGCAACCTGCTCTAGCAATCTTGCCTGGGAAGCCCCATGGACAGAGGAGCCCACAGTCTAGGGGGTCACAAGAGAGTTGGACACTACTGAGCGCACACACACACACGCAACAGTCAAGAGAGCGTGAACGTGGAGTATGTCCAGGACTGACAGTGCACTTGCCTCTCCGGATCATTTTGTCAAGTCCACAAACTTCTTTTCTTTGCCTTTGTTTTTTGTTTGTTTTTTATTGAAGTATAGTTGCTTTGCAAAGCAAGCTTCTTTTAAATCACTATTTCAGCTTTCCTTTTCATACCCAGTTTCTTAAAACAGTGGTTTTCAATGGGTTTTGCTCAACAGGAGGATTCAACATTCAAAAGAAATCATAGGCTGAGGCCCAACACATATATGGTTGAGATAAAAAGCAAGCAGCTCTGGTTGAACATTGAAAGGAGAGGAGTGAGGCCTGCCTGCTGCTCCTCCCCTCCCCTCCCCTTCCCTCTCCCTCCCCGCCTCCCCAGATCCAGGAGGCCACACACAATTGCCCCAGGTGTTGCTGTGGGAGGGAGTGAACAAAAAGCAGAGGTCCTGTTATTACATCAGCAAAGAGTGGTTATAACCTCCTTTGTAGGACACTGACAAAATTCTGTAAAGCAATTATCCTTCAATTAAAAAATTAAAAAAGGAAAAGGCTAAACCAATATAAAAATTAAAAAGTCTATTTAGCCCATGATTGAGCTACAACATGATGCAGGGAGGAGGAGGAGGGCCACAGCTCATTTGAGGAAGACCCATCAGGCCATCTAACGCTGGGAATCACTTCCAAGAGGAGGTGGGACTTGAGTTAACTTTGGCCTGGTAATGGCCCAGATATATATTTTTATGTCTTAACTGATTGTTAAGACTCATGTCAGACTCTTTGTGACCCCATGGACTGTAGCCCGTCAGGCTCTTGCGTCCATGGGATTCTCCAGGCAAGGATACTGGAGTGGGTTGCCACTTCCTTCTCCAGGGGACCTTCCCGACCCAGGAATCAAACCTGTGTCTCCTGCATTGCAGGTGGATTCTTTACCACTGAGCCACCTGGGAAGCCCTTACTTTTAATTATCCAGGAGCAAACTGGTTTGAGAATTGAGCAAATTTGAGGGAGTGGGGGCTGCTGGGAAAACACAGATAACGCCCACGTTTCCGTTAACATGATAGCCGTCTCTGGATCATGTCCGCAGCACTGCTCCGGCTCAGCAGAGGACACGGACCTGAGACGCTGCCGTCCGCTGTGGGAGATCGTCTCTCGGCACCTCGCTCCCAAAACAGAGGCCTGCCCTGCGGTGGGTTTGTCTGGATCCCTGCACTGTCTCAGCCGTGGTTAACCTGACTCCCTGCTATGGGGTTATCCTCTCCCCATCCCATTCGCTGTGGGGTTATCCTCTCCCCATCCCATTCTCTCGGGGAATGTACATTTCCTCCTTACACATGTGCCTCCAGTCTCTCCAACTGGCCTGAAAGCTCCTGGAAAAGAGGAGTAAAGGGCTTCTCTGCCTCCTCTGTGCACCCAGCACAGGTCTTGGTCATGGCAGGTATTTGAGAAGTAGTGATTAATGGGTGCAATGAATCCAGACATGGGAATGCAAAGGCAAAAAGCAGAGGAAGTTTGAGGCAGTTTAGATACAAGACAAACTCCTAGCCACATCAGACTGTCAGCTACAGAAAAGAGCACAACACTGTGAATTTGTCTGAATGCTGGTGGGTGTGGGAGATTTGACTCATACCCGCCCTCACGCAGGACCAGCTGAGCATCTACATACTCCTTTTACATGTGTTAACTAATGTCTAATAGGAATCCAATGAAGAACAAAAGGAACCATTAGAATCCCGGGAATGCAAGAGGGATTTGGGCCCAGCTAGCACCTGCAACTGTCTCACTCTCTAACCCGTAGCCTGGAGCACCACCCAGAGCTGAACCCTAAAGGATAAACCATTCCAAACTGATGAAAGGCTCTTCCACAGAGAGGATGCACTGTGGCCTAAGGATGGTAATGGATGGATGATGGGCTGAGGGAAAAGCCTGAGGAAACGTGAACTTCAGGGACTCCCAAGGCAGGCGTGAGGCAGAAGCACTGGCCTGAGTCACAGAAACCCAGTGAGCAGTGTTGAGAGGCTCCCCGCCACACATCACCATCCTCCAACACGAGTCACGAGGGGTCACAGCGGCTCATACAGCTCAGCAGCAACAACAAACCACAAACAGCCCAATCAAAAACAAGCAGAAGACCTAAATAGAATTTCTCCAAAGAAGACATACAAATGACCAACAGGCACGTGAAAAGATGCTCAACATCACAGATTATTAGAGAAATGCAAATCAAAACCACGATGAGGTATCACCTCACACCTGTCAGAATGGCCATCATTTAAAAATCTACAAATAATAAATACTGGAGAAGCGGTGGAGAAACAGAACACCTCCTAAACTGTTAGTGGGAGGGTAAATTGGTGCGGCCACTACACAGAAAAGTATGGAGGCTCCTTAAAAAACGAAAAAGAGAGTTATCATATGATTCGGCAGCCTTCCTCCTGGGCATATATACAGAAAAGACAAGACAAAAACTCTTAATTCAGGAAGATATAAGCACCCCAGTGTTCATAGCAGCACTGTAATAGCAAAGACATGGAAGCAACCTAAATGTTCATCAAAAATGAATGGACAAAAAGATGTGTTTTATACACACACACACACACACACACACATATACACACAATGGAATACTACTCAGTCATAAAAAAGAAAGAATGCCATTTGCAGTAACATGTTTGAACCTAGAGATTATCATAGTAAGTGAAGTAAGTCAGAGAAAGACAAATACCGTATCATTTTTATGTGGAACCTAAAAATATGATACAAATAAACTTATTTACAAAACAAAAAAGACTCACAGACATGGAAAACAAACACATGGTTACCAAAAGGGAAGGCAGTGGAGGGATACGTTAGTTTGGGATTAACAGATACGCACTATTATAAATAAACAGGAACCGACTGTATATCATAGGGAACTGAATTCAGTATCTTGCAATAACCTAGGGAAGAATCTGAAACTAAGATAACATTGTAAATCAGCTATGTGTGTGTGTGTGTGCTCAGTCACTCAGTTGGGTCTGACTCTCTGCAACCCTAGGGGCTGCAGCCCACCAAAATCAACTGTACTTCACTAAAAACAGAATTTGACAGCTCGTAAAGAGGGGTCATAGTCACAGTCTTGTGACGAGGAGAAACATGAGTCAGGGCCAGTCAGCCAATTACTGTTATGGTGAGCAACAATCTCATTGCAGAGCAGAACTGCCAGGTAACCTGGAAAAGCAGGCCTCAAACAGCTACGGTTTCAGCAGGACCGAGTATAGAACAAAGAAGATGCTCTGAACCACCTAGCCAGCCCCACAAGCAGACTAGGAATTCTTAGGTCTTAAAGGGTCCCGGGACGTTTGGCCAGGTTAGATCTGCTGGACACAGGGGATTCGCCATGTCACAACCCCATGACCTTAATGAACCTTCCATTTCCTTTCCTGTAAAACAGGCATCATACTACCACCTGTGTCAGAGAACTGTTATGAGATTAATTCTTAAAGAAGGCCGGTAGCACAGAGTCTGGAAGAGTGAGTGTTAGTCAGTCAGTCGTGTCCAACTCTCTGCGACCCCATGGACTGTAGCCCTCCAGGCTCCTCTGTCCATGGGATTCTCCAGGCTACAAGGGTGAGTACTCAGTAAATGCTAGTTGTCAGCATTTACCATCCTTGGCCTCTTGGGGCATCAGCTCTGAGCTCAGAAGATGAAATACATCCTGAGAGAATAAGACTATCATTTTTGAGGACCATGTGCCAACCTGTCTAATATAAGCTCATTTTACTCATTACCAGTTCTATTAATAATTTACATACCATAAAATTCATCCATTTCAAGGCTACAACTCAATGATTTTCACTATATTTATGAAGTTGTGCAAACATCACCACAACCCAGTGTTAGAACATTCCCAACATCTCTCAGATCTCTAGTGCCCACATGCCGTCACCCCTTCCAGGCCCAGCCCAGGCAGCCACTAAACTACTTTCTGTCTGTATGATTTACCTGGACATTTCATATAAATGCACTCAGATACTCTGTGGGTTTTTACATCTGGTTTCTTTCATTTGGTATATTTTTGTGGTTCATATGGTATTGGTATTTTGTCCTTTTCATTGTCGTTGAGGAGTTGTATTCTGTTGTATTAACAAACCATGTTTTCTTTAACCACTGTTTCACTAGCTGATGGCCATTTGAGTTGTTTCCAGTTTGGGGCTGTTATGAACGAAGCTATTAAGAACATTTACATACAGGCCTGTGTGAGAGTATGTCTTGTTTTTATTGAGTACATTCCTATGAGTAGAATTTCTGATTCACATGGTAAATGTATATTTAACTTTTAAGAGAAATTCTATCAAACTATTTCCCTAAGTAGCTACACCATTTTCTTACCAGCAAGTCTAAGGGTTCCAATTTCTCCTATCCTCTCTCATATTCTCTATCTTTTTGGTGACAGCCATTTCACAAGTGTGTGAAGTAGTATTTCAGGCTAGTTTTAATTTGCATTTCCCTATGACTAACCATGTGAGCATCTTTTGTGGGTTTATTGAGCATTCATATATCTTTTTTGGTGACACATCTTTTCAAACCTTTTGCCAAATTATAATCAATTCTCCTTTTACTGAGTTATAAGAATTCTTTATATATTTTGGATACAAGTCCTTTATCACATATATGATTTGCATATATTTTTTCCTAGTCTGTGGCTTCTGTTTTCATTTTCTTAACGGTGTCCTTTGAAGCACATAAGTTCTTAATTTTGATGTAGTACAATTCATCAATTTTTTCCATAAAGGATTGTGTTTTTGGTATCATATCTAAGAAATATTTGCCCCTCTCAACATCACAAATATTTTCTCCTGCATTTTCTTCTAAAGGTTTTATAGTTTTAGGTTTTACACCAGGTTTATGATCCATTTTGATTAAACATTTTTGTATAGTGTAAGGGTCTAGATTCATTTTTTTATACATGCAGATGGATATCCCACTGTCTCAGCACCATTCTTTTCCCTATTGAATTGTCTTGGTACATTTTGCTGAAAAATCAACTGAATATAAAAATAAGGCCTTATTTCTAGACTCTTCTTTTCCATTGATCTATGTGTTTATTCTTATGCCAGCACCACATAGTCTTAATTATTGTTTTGTAGTATGTTTTGACATTGGGAAGTGTAAATCCTTCAGCTTATAAGATTGCTTTTGCTATTTTGGGCCTTCTGTATTTCCAGGTAAGTTTTAGGATTAGCTTGCCAGCTTTTTAGTTTTTACCCCCTGCCTCCCCCGAAAAAAAAAATCCTGCTGGAATTTTTGATAGGGATTAAAATGACAGTTCTCTCCAAATCAACCAGTATTGAATCTCAGTTTATGGAGAATTACCAGCTTAATAACTGAGTCATCCAATCAATCAGTGAACATAAAATACCTCTCCATTTATTTCCATGCTGACTCAGTTGTGTCCCACTCTTTGTGACCCTATGGCTGTAGCCCGCCAGGCTCCTCTGTCCATGGGATTTCCCAGGCAAGAATACTGGAGTGGGTTGCCACTTCCTCCTCCAGGGGAATCTTCCTGCCCAGGAATCAAACTTGCTTCTCCTGCGTCTCCTGCATTGGCAGGTAGATTCTTAACCGCTGGATCAGATCTTCTTTAGTTTCTCTTAGAAATACTGTACAGCTTTCAAGGTGTAAATCTTGAGTTCTTTTCTTTTTTTTATATCTAATTATTTATTATTATTATTTTTTTTTACTTTACAATATTGTATTGGTTTTGCCATACATCAACATGCATCTGCCATGGGTATACACATGTTCCCCATCCTGAACCCCCTCCAACCTCCCTCCCCATACCATCCCTCTGGGTCATCCCAGTGCACCAGCCCCAAGCTTCCTGTATCCTGCATCGAACCTGGACTGGCGATTCGTTTCTTATATGATATTATACATGTTTTAATGCCATTCTCCCAAATCATCCCCCTCCCCTCTCCCACAGAGTCCAAAAGACTGTTCTGTACATCTGTGTCTCTTTTGCTGTCTCACATACAGGGTTGTCGTTACCATCTTTGTAAATTCCATATATATGCGTTAGTATACTGTATTGGTGTTTTTCTTTCTGAGTTCTTTTCTTAAATTTATTCCTAAGCACTTTATTCTCTCTGATACTATTGTGAATGAAATTGTTTTAATTCTGTTATTGTATCATTCATTGCTATTGCATAGAAATACAGTCGATTTCTGTGCATTAATTTTACCATCTGTGACCCTGCTGAGCTTACTTACTCTGAGAGTGGTTTCTTAAAATTTTCTACATAAGCAGCTTATTGTCTTTAAATAAAGATAGCTTGTACTTCTTCCTTTCCACTCTGGATGCATTTTCTTTCTTTTTCTTACCTGATTGCCCTCGCTAGAAACTCCAGTACTCCAGCTTGAAGTAGTGAAAGCAAATTGTTTGCCTTGTTCCTGAGCTTATGAAAAACATCTCAGGCTTTTACCATTAACCATGATGTTAGCTGTAGGGTTTTTTCTTTTTTTTTTTTTTTTTGTATATGCTTTTTATTAGGTTAAGGAAGTTCCCATCTATTCCTGGTTTGTTGAAAGCTTTTATGATTGGACATTAGATTTTGTCAAATGCTTTTTTTGTGTGTGTCTATTGAGGTGATCATGTGGTTTTTGTTCTTTATTAATATAGTCACTGGGCTTCCCTAGTGGCTCAGTTGGTAAAGAATCTGCCTGCACTGTAGGAGACCTGGGTTCGATCCCTAGGTTGGGAAGATCCCCTGGAGAAGGGAAAGGCTACCCACTGCAGTATTCTGGCCTAGAGAATTCCGTGGACTATATATGTTGTATTTAAGGTGCACACAACAGATCTCTATCAGAAAATTTTATACATTAAAGCAGTAAAACAGAAAAGAACTGAGTAACATTCTTCCCATTTTGGTATGATTTCTTTGTTGTTGTTGTTTGTTTCTGAAAACAAGAACAGCTTTGAAATTCTTCATAGTCATCAGCTTTAGGAAAATCTTTCAAAAGTCAGTCCTGTTTGATTTCAAACCATTACAAATCCCAAACGTATCTCTTGACTGAGATAAATTATTTGATGAGTCATTCCCGAATGACTTTGATAAATAAAAGTAACCAAACTAAAACAGCTCTTTGGCTTCAGTTGCTCCATAAAAAGTTTAGTTTAGAACCAAAAGTTTTTATATTAACAAGAGTTGCACCCAATAAAATCTTGGGAGAATAAACATGTATACATATGTGTGTGTACATGTATGTATATGTAAGCAACATATACATACTTACATATACACACAGGAAGCTCTGAAAATAATAATAAACAGAGAGGGAGAACACTTTTAGAGGTGACAGAAATATTAATGGCATAGGTGGTTTCACAGATGTATCATTGCTGTTGTTTGTTGCTATTTAGTCACTAAGTCATAATGTCTGACTCTTTGTGACCCCATGGACTGTAGCCCACCAGGCTCCTCTGTCCATGGAATTTTCCAGGCAAGAATAGTGGAGTGGGTTGCTGTTTCCTTCTCCAGGGGATCTTCCCGACCTAGGGATCGGACCCACATTTCCTGCACTGGCAGGAAGGTTTTTTACCACTGAGCCACTTGGGAAACCCTCACAGGTGTATACATATCTCCAAATGCATCCGGTTGTATACATTAAACATACACAGTTTTTATATGTCAATCATATTTCAGTACAGTGGTTTACAAAAATGAATGTGTCAAGAACAGTCTCAGAGCTTAGAAAATTTAGTCACTATTATGAATATTAAAAATATGAGTATTTAAGGAAATAAAGGACTTAATGGCCAAACATAACAGCTTCATTTTGGAGGAAAAGCACTTACTTCATTGAAGACACTATGCTAGATGTGTAAGGCACTCCAGATTTGGGGTCTGCTGTTTCAGCCGCCCAGTTAACAACACTTTGGTACAGGAGCCCAGGCGAACACTTAACTTGGAGCTGAAAAAACTGACAACCTCGGAAGAGCAAAGGGCCCAAACAAGCAAACAAAAAAACCACCAGAGCCTGTTCTGTCTACACAGAAGACAAAGCAAGGGGCAGCAGAGCAAAGCAGAAACCTTTTAGACAACAACACTCACTCAGTCAAACACCACGAACCGTAGCCCTCCCCAGCCACACCAGCAAAGGTGGACAGAGCACCTAGATTTCCAGCCTCAACCCAAATCCTGCAGCAACGTGGAGTCCAGAAGGCTGAGTAGGGCAGCAAGACAGCAGCACTTTCATCCCTGCCAGGAGAGGAGGAGGCATCAGCCCAGCAGTCCCAGTGGGGAGTCTAACGCGTGGAAAGCAGAGGAGGCAACAAGGCATCCCTTCCCCTCTCCACTGCGGCCTCAGTGAGGTCTAGTGGAGAGGCGGGATATTAACCACAGCTGAGGGGTAATGAGGTCCTCCTCCTTTGCCCCACAGTGGGGATCGAGTCTATGGAGGAAGCAGTAATGGGGCACCCCACCCCTCTCAGCCAGGGTGGTATCAGTACTGGGGGCCAGAACTCCCCCCATCCAGCAGTAATGAGGAGCCCCTTCTCCAGGCATCAGCAAAAGCTGAGTCAAGAACCGGGGTTTCCACTACCATCTGCGGGAATTCTGCTACACCCCATCTGACATTGCCAGTATAGGCCTTCCAAAACATAAAATTTAGATAAGATCCAGAATCTCAGACTAAATTGCCCCAAATATTCAAACTCATTTGTCATACCAAGAACCAGGAAGACCTCAGCTTGAATGAGGAAATACAGTCCGTGCAGGACACTGAGATGACATGGATGTCAGAATGAGCCCACAAAGGTTTCAAGCTGCCATCATAAAATGATTCAGCAAGCAATCAGAAACATAATGGGGGGAAATGAAAATATGGAAAGTTTCAGCAAAGAAATAGAAGATGCAAAGTAAAACTGAGTGGAAATCTCAGAATTGAAAAATACAATATCAAATCAAAACTCAGTGGAGGAGCTCAAGCAGAATGGAGGAGACAGAAGAAACAATCAGTGAACAGCAAAGACTACCCAGCTTGAACTGGGCTTCCCAGGCGGCACTGGGGCAAGGAACCCAACACAGGAGACACAGAGATGCAGGTTCCATCCCTGGGTCAGGAAGATCCCCTGGAGAAGGAAATGGCAGCCCACTCCAGGATTCTTGCCTGGGAAATTGCATGGACAGAGGAGCCTGGCGGGCTATGTGACCATGGGGGTCGCAAAGGGTCACTGAGCACTACTACCATTAACCTGAAAAACAGAAAAAATAGAATGATAATTAAAGTCTACCAGATAAAATAAATAAATAAAATGGAAAGAGTGACGTGGAAACTTACATTACCATATGTAAAATAGATAGCCAATGGGAATTTGCTGTATGGCTCAGGAAACTCAAACAGGGGCTCTGTATCAACCTAGAGGGGTAGGATGGGGAGGGAGAGGAGAGGGAGGTACCAGAGGGAGGGGATATATGTATACCTAGGGCTGATTCATATTGAAATTTGATAGAAAACAACAAAATTCTGTAAAACAATTATCCTTCCATAAAAAAATTAAAAAAAAAATTAACAAATGAAACCTAAATAAATTCAAAAGCTTTTGCACAGCTAAGGAAACCATACACAAAATGAAAAGACAACCCAGAGACTGAGAGGAAATATTTGCAAATGATTTGAACAACAAGGGATTAGTCTCCAAAATTTACAAACAGCCCATGTGGCTCTATACATGAAAAAACAAACAACCCAATCAAAAAATGGGCAGAAGACCTAAGTAGACATAGATTCAAGGAAGACATCAGATGGCCAAAAAGTACATGAAAAGATGCTTAGCAACACTAAAAATTAGAAAGATGCAAATCAAAACTATATTGAGATATTATCTCACACCAGCCAAAATGTCTGTCATCAATGCTGGAGAGGGTATAGAGAAAAGGGAATTGGTGGTGGCAATGTAAATTGCTGCGGCCACTATGAAAAAAATGATGGAAGTTCCTTAAGAAACTAAAAATAGAGCTGCTGTATAATCAGCAATCCCACTCCTGGGCATATATCTGGAGAAAAACATAGTTTGAAAGGATGCATGCATCCCAGTGTTCATTTCGGTGCTGTTTACAATGACCAAGACATGGAAGCAACCTAAATGTCCATTGACGAATGGGTAAAGAAGATGTGGTACATACATACAATGGAATATTACTCAGCCATTAAAAATAAACAATGCCTTTTCAGCAACATGGATGAACCTGGAGATAATCATACTAAGTGAAGTAAGTCAGACAGAGAAAGACAAATATCATATGATATTGCTTATATGTGGAATCTAAAAAAAATGATGCAAATGAACTTATTTACAAAGGGGAAACAGGCTCACAGACTTAGAGAACAAACTTGTGGTTACCAGGAAGGAAGGGTAGGTTGGGAAAGGATAGATTGTGAGTCTTGGATTGACTTGTACAAACTGCTATATTTAAAATAGATAACCAACAAGGACCTATTTTATAGCACAGGGAACTCTGCTCAATATCATGTAACAATTTAAATGTGAAAGAATTTGAAAAAAAAAATAGCTACATGTGTATGTATAATTGAATCACTTTTCTGTACACCTAAAACAAACGCAAAGAGTCGGACACGACTGAGCGACTTCACTTTCCCTTTTCACTTTCATGCACTGGAGAAGGAAATGGCAACCCACTCTAGTGTTCTTGCCTGGAGAATCCCAGGGACGGGGGAGCCTCGTGGGCTGCCATCTATGGGGTCGCACAGAGTCAGACATGACTGAAACGACTTAGCAGCAGCAAAACAAATGCAACATTAATTAACTATTAATTAACATTAATTAACTATATTCCAATATAGAATAAAATTATAATAAAATTTAAAAAATCTACCAGCTCTCAGGAACATGTGACACTATAACAGGGACCTAAGAGCTGCGTCTTTGGGCTCTGGGAAGGACAGGTGAGAGAGGGGAGTACTGGAAAGTTCTGAGATCTGCCTGTGAACCTCCCAATGATCTGAGCAAGCCCACAGGATAAACCCAAGAAATCTTATTGTTACACACAGGTTTTGCCTGCTTTTCAAAAGTTTGCTTTAAACCACTTCACTTCTATAGAAGACCTACATTAATACCTGTTTTCACTAACTGAAAGCAATCTGAAGAAAATTTTTGCTTTTATAAAAAAAAAATTGCTTCTTTGCTTTATACCATTTCAACATACAAAATGTTTCACAGGAACTCTCTACTTTTAGATAATGGGGAAAGCCTGTATTACAAACATCTGAAAACAAAAAAGTCTTGAAAGCAGCAATAGAAAACAACTGTAATGAGAAAACAATCTTAATTAAAGCGAATGTCTAATCAGAAACCATGGAGACCAGAAGTAAATGGCACAGTATTTTTGAGAGCTGAAAGAAAAGAACTGTTAACCAAGAATCTCATACACAGTGAAAAGGTCCTTCAGAAAATGAAGCCAAGATATTCTTGGGTGAAGGAAGACTAAGAGAATTTGTCAGGCTTTATACAATAATTATTTTCGGCAATTAAAAAATTATAAAATTAATTATACAAAAGTGGAGCATGGACTTAAATATAAAGCTATAACATTTTAGAACAAAAACATAGGGAAAATCTATGAGGGAAAAAACCCTAGACCTAGGGCTAGGCCAGGAGTTCTTTGATGTGAAGAAAAGAATGCTCCATACAGGGGATAACTGATTAATTGGAAGTCATAAAAGATTAAAAACTTTTGATCTGCTAAGGGCCCTTAGTTTTTGTTTAGTCCCTAAGTCGTGTCTGACTCTTTTATGATCGCATGGACTGTAGCCCATCAGGCTCCTCTGTCCACAGGATTTCCCAGGCAAGAATACTGGGGTGGGTTGTCGTTTCCTTCTTTAAGAGATCTTCCTGATCCAGGGATTGAACCCAAGTCTCCTGCTTTGGGAGGCAGGTCTAACTGCTGAGCCACCTGTGAAGCCCCAAGGGCCCTTATAGGAGAATGAAAAAAGTTCCCACCAGGAGAAAATATTTGCAAACCACATATCCAGAGAAGAACTAGCATCTGGAGTGTGTACAAATAACTCAAAACTCAACAGAAAAATAGGTTAAAAAATAAACAATCCAATTAGAACATGAGTAAAAGGTATGAAGACACATTCACTGAAAGGAATATACAGGTTGCAAATAAACATATAAAAATATGTTCAACATGATTAGTCATTAGTTCAGTTTAGTTCAGTCGCTCAGTCGTGCCCGACTCTTTGCGACCCCATGAATCGCAGCGCGCCAGGCTTCCCTGTCCATCACCAACTCCCGGAGTTCACTCAGACTCACATCCATTGAGTCAGTGATGCCATCCAGCCATCTGGAAAAACCATAGCCTTGACTAGATGGACCTTTGTTAGCAAAGTAATGTCTCTGCTTTTCAATATGCTATCTAGGTTGGTCATAACTTTTCTCCCAAGGGGTAAGCGTCTTTTAATTTCATGGCTGCAGTCACCATCTACAGTGATTTTGGAGCCCAAAAAAATAAAGTCTGACACTGTTTCCACTGTTTCCCCATCTATTTCCCATGAAGTAATGGGACCAGATGCCATGATCTTCCTTTTCTGAATGTTGAGCTTTAAGCCAACTTTTACACTCTCCACTTTCACTTTCATCAAGAAGCTTTTTAGTTCCTCTTCACTTTCTGCCATAAGGGTGGTGTCATCTGCGTATCTGAGGTTATTGATATTTCTCCCAGCAATCTTGATTCCAGCTTGTGCTTCTTCCAGCCCAGGGTTTCTCATGATGTGCTCTGCATATAAGTTAAATAAGCAGGCTGACAATATACAGCCTTGATGTACTCCTTTTCCTACTTGGAACCAGTCTGTTGTTCCATGTCCAGTTCTAACTGTTGCTTCCTGACCTGCATATAGGTTTCTCAAGAGGCAGGTCAGGTGGTCTGGTATGCCCATCTCTTTCAGAATTTTCCACAGTTTATTGTGATCCACACAGTCAAAGGCTTTGGCATAGTCAATAAAGCAGAAATAGATGTTTTTCTGGAACTCTCTTGCTTTTTCGATGATCCAGCTGACGTTGGCAATTTGATCTCTGGTTCCTCTGCCTTTTCTAAAACCAGCTTGAACATCTGGAAGTTCACGGTTCACGTGTTGCTGAAGCCTGGCTTGGAGAATTTTGAGCATTACTTTACTAGCGTGTGAGATGAGTGCAATTGTGCGGTAGTCTGAGCATTCTTTGGCATTGCCTTTCTTTGGGATTGGAATGCAAACTGACCTTTTCCAGTCCTGTGGCCACTGCTGAGTTTTCCAAATTTGCTGGCATATTGAGTGCAGCACTTTCACAGCATCATCTTTCAGGATTTGGAATAGCTCAACTGGAATTCCATCACCTCCACTAAATTTGTTCGTAGTAATGCTTTCTAAGGCCCACTTGACTTCACATTCCAGGATGTCTGGCTCTAGGTGAGTGATCACACCATCACGATTATTTTGGTCATGAAGATCTTTTTTGTACAGTTCTTCTGTGTATTCCTGCCACCTCTTCTTAATATCTTCTGCTTCTGTTAGGTCCCTACCATTTCTGTCCTTTATTGAGCCCATCTTTGCATGAAATGTTCCCTTGGTATCTCTGATTTTCTTGAAGAGATCTCTAGTCTTTCCCATTCTATTGTTTTCCTCTATTTCTTTGCACTGATCGCTGAGGAAGGCTTTCTTATCTCTCCTTGCTATTCTTTGGAACTCTGCATTCAGATGCGTATATCTTTCATTTTCTCCTTTGCTTTTCGCTTCTCTTCTTTTCACAGCTATTTGTAAGACCTCCTCAGCCATTTTGCTTTTTTGCATTTCTTTTCCATGGGGATGGTCTTGATCCCCGTCTCCTGTACAATGTCACGAACCTCCGACCATAGTTCATCAGGCACTCTATCTATCAGATCTAGGCCCTTAAATCTATTTCTCACTTCCATGTATAATCATAAGGGATTTCATTTAGGTCATACCTGAATGGTCTAGTGGTTTTCCCTACTTTCTTCAATTTCAGTCTGAATTTGATTAGTCATTAGGGAAATGCAAATTAAAATCACAATAAGATATCACTACAGATCTATCAGAATAGGTAGAATTTTAAAACAGCAATGACACAAATGCTGGCAGAACACACGGAAACTGGATCACATTGCTGGTAGGAATATAAAGTGGGACTGCGACTCTGGAGAAGAGTTTGGCAGCCACCATATGATCCAGCAATTGCACTCTTTGGTGTTTATCCCAGAGAAGGACTTATATTCTCACACAAAGAGCTATACACGAATGTGCATAGCAGCCTTATCTATAACAGCCCCAAACTGGAAACAACACAGATGTCCTTCAACATGTGAATAATTTAAAATGGGAGAGCGGGTGCAGGGTACATCTATATCATGAAATAACCACTCAGCAATTAAAAAACGAGCCAACAATTGATTCAAACACAACCTGGAGGACACTCCAAAGAGTTATGCTGAGCAGAAAAGTTAACCACAAATGGCTACATTTTTGTTATATAAAAAAATAACAAATATATGTGACAGGATCATAGAAATGGAGACCCGGTTAGCGGTTGCTATGGGACAGTGGAGGCAGTGAGGGCGAGAGGGAAGTGGGAGTCGCTAAACGGGGACAGAGCATCCTTTGGTCTCTGTTCTGCATCTGGACCATGGCAGTGTCAGTATCCCAGGTGAGGTAGGTCCTTGTTCTACGGGTCTGAAGTCAATCCCAGGGAGGGTGAGGTAGAGGGAACACAGGATTGCTCTGCATTACTGCTCACAACTGCATTGGATCTGACATAATCTCAAAATAAAAGGCTCAATTTTTAAAAAGTAGCTATTCTTAGCTGTCCATCTGTTCAAAAACAGGTGGTAGGCTGAATTTGGCCCACAGGCTGTTGTAGTTCATACAGCTAAATGCAAACAACAAGAAACACTACACGTTCATTCAGTGGCATCTTAGATGTTAAAACCGCAGACAGATCTGGACACAATTAGAGGTCTTAAAATGTGTCTTCATTAGCTCTTATAATTACGGCAGTGCTTTTCTAGATGGCAAGTGTCCATTCCCAAAGCTAACCTGAAGGGGATAAGAGCAGCAAATATGTAACCCC
Organism: Bos indicus x Bos taurus; assembly: GCF_003369695.1. Lineage (NCBI taxonomy): Eukaryota > Metazoa > Chordata > Mammalia > Artiodactyla > Bovidae > Bos > Bos indicus x Bos taurus. The sequence continues at coordinate 49,899,971 of NC_040104.1, forward strand.
TCTGGTTTTAGAATCTTCAAAATCCTCTTTCTCTTATCATTGCTTTCATATCAGTATCACGCGTTCACCTTCTCCAGGTATATGCTGCCCCTGTTTTCCTACCTCCTGGATTTTCACTGCATCATGGACACAAGAGTGTGTTTTATTCAACGCTGGTGTGGGTCATGTAAATATGATCATTCTTTGAACAGGAGTTTTGTTTGAATTGCATAGACTGGGGTTCATTTTCTCAGTCTTTCCATTTCAATCTCAGTTTTGTCCACTGTGCGGCACACACACACAATTAACACCATTAAAGCATCTGTGAGGGCTTCCCAGGTAGCTCAGTGGTAAAGAACCAGCCTGCCAATGCAAGAGACAGAATTTCTATCCCTGGGTTGGGAAGATCCCCTAGAGGAGGAAATGACAACCCACTCCAGCAGGGTTCCTGGGAAAATTCCATAGAAAGAGGAGCCTGGCAGGCTACATACAGTCCATGGGGTTCCAAAGAGTCAGACGCAATTGAGCATGCATGCATGCACAAAGTATCTATATTCACATTCCTATTAGAAAATCTTTGCTCCAATAATCATTGTTCATTCACTGTGGTCTCAGTTTCCTTTGTATCACACTGTAATTATTTATATTGGCCTCTCTTTAAAAAAAATTGTATTGTGGGGAATTCACTGACAGTCCAGTGGTTGGGACTCGGTGCTTTCACTGCTGTGGCCCAGGTTCAATCCCTGGTCAGGGAGCTAAGATTTCCTCAAGTCATGAGGCACAGCTGAGAAAAAAAAATGCATTGCAATCCTTAGCTGATTGCATTTCAGGGTAGGGTGCTAGAAAGCTCTGTGTTCATGGGTGAGGCTTCGTGGAGCTCACCGACCAAGGGCTCTACTGAAGGTTAATCCCAAGTAGATCACCCTTTGACAACATTCGTGTCCTTAGGTCTTTTCTCCCAGGTCTATTAAATTACGTGGATAAGACACTTTACTTTTCCATCTTAAGGTTATGACCTTTCTTGACATGTTCTGGGTGCTAGATATAGCAGAGGGGAAAAGCTGCTCACTTTGTCTTCATCCTGGGATGAAGTTCTTTTTTTCCTTCACTGTTGTCTTAACATCAGGAGAGAGCATGTGTTTGACTCACCATCAGTAACCAGAGGTCTTCATTTAAATCATCATCATCTGCCAACACATGAGGAATTAAAATGGCAGGAAGGGTTTAACATGACATCTGGGTTTGTCATCACTCTGTGTGTGTGTGTGTGTGTGTGTGTGTGTTAATTGCTGTCTTGGTTTGTCATCATTCTTGGCCTCCAGCCCCATAGTTATGTCAAGAACATGGACTCAAATGATCATTCTAGATATAGCTGAGATTAGTTCTCTTCACCGAAGATGGTTAGGCCAGAAGGCGGGAAGTCAAATCCTAAGCCTAACTTGAAGGAGGAAGTATTTAGATGTAGTATCTTCTTCAAAATCCTTTTTCTCCTGCTTTTTGTTTTGTCAATATTATCCCAGGATTGGGGTCCCATCCTCCCCAGCTGTACGCTCTCCTAATCGTAGATACTTCATCAGAATGGATCAGGGTGTTCCAGGAGGAGGCAGGAGATTGAACCAGTAATTTCTATAGATGGGTCTTTTGGCTCTAAGTTTCTGAAATTCAAATAGTTTTTTTGTGGGGTGGTCTGGAAATCTGACCGTCAAATACGCACCTTTATTGCTTTGTGAAAATGTGCTCTGAGTTCCATGTAGCAGCCTGACATGTCAGTACTAGGCTAAATGCCAGCACAGGGGACACACTCCCTTGGGGCAGAGCTCCAGACTCCACGTGCTGGGCGAGGGCAGCTCAGCAGGGAGTTCCTGGGGGCTCTTCAGATACGGGTGGTCCCCAGCGGAGGGCCTGGGCTTCCCCAGTGGCTCAGCAGGCAAAGAATCCACCTGCAGTGCAGGAGACACAGGAGACTCAGGTTCAGTCCCAGGGTTGGGAAGATCCCCTGCAATATAAAATGGCAACCTGCTCCAGTGTTCTTGCCTGGAGAATCCCATGGACAGAGGAAACGGGTGGGCTACAGCCCATGGGGTCACAAAGAGTCAGACACGACAGCAGCTAAGCACACACACCCGCAGCTGTGAGCCTACGGGGGAACACACCGTCCTACCTGGGGCCCCCTGATGAAGGAAAGGGACAGTGAGAACCGGACCTAATGCAGCCAGTACGTCTCCGCGGGGGCAGGGCTCACCTTGGATACTTGCATGAGAGGATCAGGAACAGGGAAGAACCATCTGTGTTATCTGTTCTGCTTGACATTTCGCAGAGTTGACACAGTATCTGGGTATGCATTTATATATACAAAGCAAGGATTTAGAGCATGTTATCTTTTGTGTTTTGCCAGTTTGACAGGTAAAACAGTATTCTTTTATTATTTGAACAGGAATACCTCTGTTTATAAAGATACGCCTTTCCCCTCGTGGCCTTATCGACCGTTTATATTTTTCCCTCTTGTGCACTCTGTTCTTCCATTTGTTCAGAACTGTTTACTGGTCACCTTCTCATTTCAGAGCTCATCATTTACAGGAAGCAGACAAACATACATAAATTTTGTAAATGTTTCTGGAACTTGAAAAGGCAGCCTTGTTTTTAGAGACAGAATTTGATATAAGTCAGATTTATTTATATTTTATTACGTGGTTTGGGCTTCCCTGGTGGCTCAGATGGTAAAGCGTCTGTCTGCAATGCTGGAGACCAGGATTCGATCCCTGGGTCGGGAAGATCCCCTGGAGAAGGAAATGGCAACCCACTCCAGTACTCTTGCCTGGAAAATCCCATGGACAGAGGAGCCTGCTGGCTACAGTCCACGGGGTCACAAAGAGTCAGATATGACGCTTTACTTTTACTTTACTTGTGTGGTTTGGGTCTTCTAATCCTTATTTTTTATTTACTTGCCCTGTCATGAGCTGAAAATGGTGAACTAATTCACCATTCTCCACTTATTAATACTAAAGGCTTCTACCACCCTTTGTAGTTCCTGTAATTTTTGATGAGGAAGATGTGATTTTATACATGTCTATAATTTTGTATCTTCATTGTCAATTATACACTTCATCACCATGTGTCCTTTCTCTTAGGTTTTCGCTACCATACACCTGGAACAGTGAGGTTGTAAACACTGCCTCCGTTTTGTTTCTCTGACAATGTCATTTTTTCATGATTATAGATATAAGTATTTAAAGCTGTAAATGTTCTTCTCAGCACTCCTTGAATGGCATTATTTCCACGTGTATCATTGATACATCATACTTTTTGCCCATCAGGTGTTCTGAATCACTTCAAGGTGTATCTTTTTTTATATAGCATATACTTGGATTTTCCTTACAATCCAGTTCGAGTCTTTTTCTTTAAGTGTATCATTAAAGACCATTTACATTTACAGACATGACAGCTGTTGGGTCTTGCTTTCTTCATCATATTTTACATGACACGTGGTCTTTCCACTGATGTTTTAAAATAACTTCCTATATATGACTGTTTCCTTTGTTTATGTATGTGCTATGATCATTCAAAAAAAATTTTATACTCTCTTACCTTTCAACAGCTACCTTATTTACAAATCTGACCTTGAGATGTCTAAGTGTGGTCTTCTTTGTGTTTACTCTTGCTTTAAATTGTTATAATTCTTGAATTTCTGAGTCTCTTTTTCATCGAATTTGAAAATTTTTAAGCTAATTCTTATTTCTGTCCCATGCGTGCTCTTAAAAACTGTTTATTCTCTCTCGAATGAAAAGCTCTATATTTATCTACTAGATTAAGTTTGTTAATATTGTAATTCAAATCTGTATCTTTGTTTCTTCAGCTTTTTATCTATCCACTTAAAATCTCCAACTAAAACTGTTGATCTCTTTCTAGTCGATTGTAGTCACTTGCTTTATATATTTTGATGCTATATGGGCAGCAACATACATATCCATGATCATAATACCATTTGTTACTAATAATATATGACACTCTTTGCCCCTTACAGCATATGATCTTGTAACTGTTTTGCTAATGTTAAAATTACCACCATGGCTTTTGTTCAATCTGTTGACATGTATTTTTTCCATCTTTTTACTTGTCGGTCTTTAATATACTTTGGCTTTAAATATGTCTTTTGTGGATATTACTACATCTTTGAAAACCAAACCTGGCAGGGCATTTCAATGTCTCTGGAGAATCTAGGTGAAGGAACTAGGTGGTAAGACCTTCAAGGAAGCCGTAATACAGTTAGAGGTAGATGTAACTCCAGGTGGAGGGCCTTGCAGGAGGAGTTCATCATGGACTTCTTAATTTGTTCCAGTCCAAAGAAGGTGATGCCTTGGGAGTTGGGCCTAACCCCAGAAAGCTCACTGTGCTCTCTGAAAGAGTGGCTGTGATCCATGTAGCTAGCTGTGCTTTGTTCCAATCAGAAAAGGAACAGTCACAGGCTGGAGAGGTTTCCTTCCTGGGAGGGTTCAAAGACAGACAGCCTTCTATACAATGGGGAAGTGAGCAAAGGAAGCATAGACCCTTAACCATGGCATCACTGAGCGCCCAAGTTCCCTCTGGTCTACCTTCCTGAAGTTATTACTCAACAGCTCAGGAGATTAAAAGCTTTTTGAAAAGACTGGCTCCTTTCCACAGACCTGGCAGCTGGGGAGATAATACAGATGACCCAGCTGGAATACACTGAAGTCAGAAACATTTGCCTTGTAGAGTAATGAGCAAATACTCAGAACAACAGAGGATAGCCTGGCTACTGCAAGACACAAAGAGGCCTAACAGAGTGCGAGGCAGGACACAGGTTCACAACTGTGCCTCCCTGGTCTTTGAAGCATGGAGCAGGTGGGACAGGACTTCAGAGTATGCGCTAGCACCTACGCAACCTAGTACAGATATTCCGGAAGGATCGGAGGAAGCTACTCATCTATTTCCTTGATCCAAAGATTCTATATCTCGTTTTTAATGTTTAAGCAAGTCTGTGGCAAATACTGTAGAGAACATAGAATTAAACTTGGTTCCTAAAAAAAAGTATTCAAAGTAAAGCAGATAGGGACTTCCCTGGAAGTCCTAAGGTTGTGACTCTGCCTTCCAGTGCCGGCGGGGCTGGGGGCGGGGAGGCGGCGGTGGCGGGGTTCGATCCCTGGTGGGGGAGCTGAGACCCCACAGACCTCACAGCCAAAATGTCCAAAACACAAAAAACAGAAGCAATATTGTAACAAATTCGATACAGACTTTCAAAATGGTCCGCATCAAAAAAATCTAAAAAAAAAGAAGCAAAACAAACATCTTCAGGTGACTAAGCATTGGGGGCATTTTTAATATGCAGCTATAAAAGATAAACATATTCATGCACACACACAAACACATACATCCACACACGTGTATGTGATGGCAGACTTCAAAATGAAATCTAAGAGCCATAATTTCAAGAGATATCCTTCTTTCTCTGCCTCTAGCAAGTAAATAATGACGTTAAGATCCTTTCGGGGAAAGGACGACAACAACCATCTCTTTCTCCGTCCTAAACAACCCTGAAGCAGGTGTTAAAAACCATCTCCATCTTACAGATGAGTCTCGCCTCCTGTTTCCTTCCTGATGGCTCATGAAGGATGCAGGAGGGAAGACGGCATGTGCCGCTCTATCTTTGAACCAACCGGGCAGGAATTAAAGGGGCGACTTTAGAACCAGCAGATACACAGACACATCTTGGTACAACTTTCTTAAAACACATCCAGTAACACCTTTCAAACCAACGACAGTGGTTTTTGGGGGTTTATTTTGGCTGCACCATGTGGCATGTGGGATCTTAGTTCCCCAAAAAGGGACCAAATCCATGGCCCCTGCACTGGAAGCAAGGAATCTTAACCACTGGACCACCAGGGAAGTCCCTAACAATGGCCTCTTCCTGTTTCTAACCTGATTCCTCTTTTGGAATTTGCTCTTCGAGAAACCTTAGGCTCAGAAATGAGGATTCTGAAAACCAAGAGCCCCAGATCCTGCTGAAGAACCACAGCACGACTTTCTGTGAAACTCCTAATAAACCATTCAACTTGGCTTTGAAGCTGTTGAATAACTGGGCATATTTAAGAAGCTGTGTCTCAAATCATTACCCAGTGCCTCCACAGGAGAGTACCGTTTACCCTGAGAACTGTTCAGTTCCACCCAGCAAGTCCCGAGTAAACTGGCGTTTCATTCCTGCCAGGACAGGGCTCACATCAAAGCTGTGTTCACTTCCAGAAGTCCATTCTCAGCCCACTTTCACCAAGCCCACCTGGTAAATGCCTCCACTGAGAACCCAGGACCAGTCCACCAGGCCTCCGGACGGACAGTAAAGAAGGAAGCAGTGGGTGAACGGAAGAGCCAGAAGTACCTGGAGGCTCTGTTGCCAGGGTGACATGCGGTGCCCGGGAGGCCGGCCTCCAGGCATGCCCTGGGGTTTGAGCACACTGACAAGAAGGAAGGAAAGGACTGTTTACTGAGCATCTACTGTCTGAGGCCCAGTGTCATGCCCCTTTCCATTCCCATGCATCCCCTCAAAACCCTCTGCATCAGTAGTAACATGACCCTGCCTGATGCAGTGGGCAGCTGCAGCTCACGTCGTGGACAACTGAGGTAACCTGGTAGCAAGGGGGTAGGGGAGGACTCAGTCCTCGCTTCTGAAGCCTCACACTCTTCTCACATCACCCCAGGAATGTCCTAAGCACGAGCACTAAGACACTTTCACGAGGAGCCTGTGGAACAGGTTTTCTCTTCCATCACCATGAGGGTGAGAGATTGAGCAGGTATCAGACACTCAGTGGATAAAGCTGAATCACAACAGCCTGTTGGTCCAAATATGGCATTAAGACTGTTCACACGTTTGGGGCAGGAAAGCTTTAGGCTGGGAGAGTGGAGAGGACGAAATTGGTGTTTATTAAGAGGTAATAGATCTTCACAGGGCTCCCCAGGTGATGCAGTAGTAAAGAATCCGCCTGCCAATGTGAGAGACACAAAAGATGTGGGTTCAATCCTTGGATCGGGAAGATCCCCTGGAGGAGGAAATGGCAACCCACTCCAGTATTCTTACCTGGAGAATCCCATGGACAGAGGAGCCTGGTGGGCTACAGTGCATGGGGTTGCAGAGTTGAACACAACTGAGCAACTAAGCACACGCGCACACACACACACACACACACACACACACACACACACACACACACACACACTAGATCTTCACAATGAAGAGGATAGACTTTGGAGCCATATTGCCTGGACTTTATGTGGACCATTTTTGTCTTTATTGAGTTTGTCACAATATTGCTTCTGTTTTATGTTTTGTTTTTTGGGCCCCGAGGAGTGTGTGAGCTTACTTTCCCAACCAGGGATCAAACCAGCACCTCAGTTTCCTCATCTGTGAAATCAATCACTAACAGTGCCTACCTACTAGGGCTGTATGAGAAATCAGTGAATACATGGAAAATAACATGTGCACACATATGTGACCCGCATTACACATATACATGTCAAATGCTGTCAATTACTACAAGTAACTACTGGGTCCCAGGCGTTAAGACTTGGTATCACAAATACACTATTTCAGTTGATTCCTCCCTCAGCAATCCTATGAGGCTAGATAAGCTCCACTTTTACAGGAGGAAGTGGACTCAGAGGGGTTCTGGTGGCAAAGCCAACATAAAGACCCTGGCTGGCTCTAAACCCTTGTTTCCTCCAGAGGCCCCTTGCCAGAGAGTGCCTGGACTGCCTCTTACAGACGGGAAGACCGAGCTCCAGGGGTTGGGACGTCCCCAGCTCTGAGCGGCAGGCAAGGACCCAGCACAGCCTGGCTTCCTTCGGGAGCAGACGGGCTGCCCTCCATGGGCTTTGTAGGACCACTCTGGGTGGGCGTGGAGCCTGGCAGGCCCTGGCCTGAGGCCGCCATGGGGGAGGCCCTGCCCCTGACTCCTGCCCCAGTGAGTGTCCTGGGGGCGACTGCCTCCAGGTGTCCCCAGACCAACAAGCTCCGAGGCTCCCTTGACAACCAGAAAAGGGGAGGAAAAGGGAAACCTAAGAGGAACTTGATGCCAGCAGCCTCTGCACTTGATAAAGACTTCAGCAACTCTTTTTCCAGGGCCATGGCACAGGTCTCCCTCTGAGGCACACAGAGCTTCAGCTGGAGCCATTCCTTCCAGCAGCTGCTTCGTCTTCTGAGAGACTCGCTCCAAGAGGCTGCATGTCGCCAGAACACGCCTTCACAGTCAGGGAGCGAGTCACACAGCCCTCGAGATTAAACAAGTGCTCCTTTCCCCACAAACCTCCCCCAGTCAGCAGTGATCATGGAACAGACACCCTTGGAACAGCTGCCACGCATCTGACTTTAGAAAGGGGCCTGCTGCATCCAGCAGGCAGGGTGGCAGACGATGCCCGTGGAATTCAATGAAGCAGCCCTTCCAGCCTGCACCCAAAACTCAACTGGACTGTGCCTGCCGGTCCTTCTGAAGGACAGAACAAAGCCTGAGCTGGACCTCCAAGTCCAGGTCTGTGGTGCTCTTTGCTCACCGGTGTCTAAAGTGCTTGTGGACAACTCTTAGTTCACTGTAAAGACCGATTAATGCCTCCTTTCTGGCCCTCTTGAGATTCTCTCAGTCTTAAAATAAGCCAGTCAAATAGAATGATTTTATTGAAAGTGATTCACAGTGGGGAATGAAGGGCAAGGTGGACAAAGCCCAGGGGACTGGAGACCAGAGAGACGCTGCCTAGCCAGGAGGAGGACCCCCACAGACAGACAACACCTTCTTGTGGTCCCCGAAGAGCAAAGACCACCTCCTGGCAAAACAAGACAAACGTCCAGTTTAAGGCTATTATCTCCTTTATTCAAAAAATAAATATTTCACTTTTGAGTCGACATATATTTCAAATCACATGAAGCACAGAGAAGAATTACAGTCCCTTCGGAAATCGTGAACACGTGTAGGAAAGAGTCATGTTCAAAGCGACAGGGATGGGGTAAGAAGCACTGATCCCAACTGATCCGTGACCCAGAGATTCCTCCTCTCACCAGGTGAAGCTGTTGACATATTGATTAGAGGAGAGAAACACACACCACACCACACACACACACACACACACACACACACACACACACACACACACACGGCTTTGAAGTCTGAAAGGCACATGAAGTGGACCGTAAGGTGTATGGCACATTCAGTGATAAAACGTTCCCTATTCCCTTCCCGAGAAAAGTGGAGAAACTTTAATCAAGTCACAGACCAGAGAAGACAGGGGGCCCCTGCTCAGAGCTCAGGAAACCCTGTGCACGGAAGCCACTCGTCTGCGCCCTCACTCGGTGCTGGCGGGGCGCGTGGCCACGTACACGAACACCACGATGAGCAGCACCACCACGGCCAGCGTGGGCAGCACCACCGTGGTGATCTGCCGCCGCGCCTCCTGCATGGCCTGCTTCCGCTCCTTCTTGTCCCGGGACGTCTCCTTCTTGGGCTTCCCCTTGAGCTGCCGCATCTTCCTGGGCTGCTAGGAGGGCGCGTCTGGAGCCGGTTCCGACGGGAGGGCCACACCCCTCAGGTCAAGGCGCCGGATCTCCTGAGAGAGAACCACGGTCAAGAACCAACGGAGGCAAAGGGAAAAGGAGTCCAGAGTGAAAGGCAAACGCTAAACCAGGAGGAGGATCTGCAAGTCGAGGCCCAGGGGGAAGGACAGAAGAGGCCTGGCCATGCCTCCGGGCAGCGGGCAGTGGGGACAGGCCAGGGATTTCCTGGGCAGTGAGACAGGGCTTCTCAGCCCCATGGCGGCCGGCCGGGCCGGGCACAGATGGACACCAGTGCTTTCGTGGTATGAAGACAGCGCTGACTGCCACCTCCACTCAGCGGGTGCGGGGCACCCTTCTCCCGCCCAAGGCTCCACGTACTTACCTCATTCTAAACCCACCATCTCCCCAGCCAAGCCCAGCGCCAGACCGCCCACGGCTTCCCCGACCAGGGCCGCCTCAATGGGGCTGCAGAGAGCCCGGGCACCGCTGCCTCTGGCTCTCCGTGGGTTCCCTCACCCGCCCACCCACACCTCCTACGTGCCAGGCTCTGGCTTGCGGGGCTGAGGAAGGTGTGGCACCCTCAGCCTGTGCGCACAGAGAGCATGCGCCAGGGGTGCACCCTGGGCTGCAGGTGGAGTGGAGAGCTGGCACAGACATAACGGGAGACCGGCTGAGCCCGCTGCCCACTCATCGAACGTCTGTAAAGTCTGTGCTGCGAGGAGGCGCTCCGAGGGTGCAGCGGTGCTGCCGGGGGCCAGGAAAGGAAGGAAACCAGGGCATAACTCCGTGCAAGTCCCATCCCGAGTTTAAAGCAACAGAAACAGGCTGTGGCCGACTTAAATTGAGAAGTTTAGGCCGTGGCCTTGGGCACCGCACGGGATCAAGGAAACAGTATGACAAGGGGCTTCCCTGGTGGCTCAGTGGTAAAGAACCCGCCTGCAATGCAGGAGACAGGGATTCGATCCCTGGGTCAGGAAGATCCCCTGGAGGAGGAAATGGCAGCCCACTCCAGTATTCTTGTCAGGGAAATCCCATGGACTGAGGAGCCTGGCGGGCTGCAGTCCGTGGGATTGCAGAATCGGACACAACTGAGCACTCCGGAGCCAGCGGCCATCCTGGGAGCCCACTGACACCTCGGGTCTCAAGGCGGCCTCAGGCTGGAGCGCAGCCTGGCCGCCGCCTGGAGCCGGGCGGGGTGGGGGGTGAGGCAGACCAGACAGGCCGCTGTCACTGCTCCGGAGGACCCCCCCAGGGCCCAGCTTTCCTGTGTCACCACATGTGCATGACCAGACAGCGGGAAGCCCAGTACACCCGCAGCCCAGCCATCCAACCTCCACAAGCCAGGCGAATGTTCTGTGATCACAGTGAAGGAGCGGAGGGTGAGTACTGGGCAGGGAAATAAAAGAGACAAACGCCCACCAAAACCTCCCAGGCCCTGGTAGGAGTCAGGCCCTTTCAGAGGCAGAGGAGCAGCGGGCACCAGTACTCCTCTAACAGAGGCTTTTGCACCACAGTGCCGTGTTCTCAGTTTTCACCCAGGGCAGCCGGGGTCCTGTCACCATCCTGGTGAGGAAGATGACATCTACACCTAAAGGAATGTGTGAAGTGGCAGGACATGGAATGTGAGTTCCCAGCTGGGAAAGGACGCCTTTCTTAAGAAAGGAATAATGGCTATTTTCCAAAGCCTGATGGAAATCACACGTTTGTCTAAATGGGGCTGCCCGGAACATTTACTGTTTGCTGTTGGCTGGCATCATGTCATCCGGCTACAGTAACATCAGCCCTCTTGCACTTTGTGAAACTCTGCCTGACCATGGATAATACAAAAGATACTGGGGTCTGGGACAAGAGGAGTGGTAAGAGACTAGAAGCCCTCTACCAACAGGCCACTACTTTTTAGGACCTGACAGGTGTAGGAGCCCCTGGCTTTACAAACTCTCCTTTTACAAACCCTCCTTTTCAAATCTTTCAGAGAACTGGCAGGCTAACCTGGGTTCAAACTCAGGACAGATCCCTTGCTGGCTGAATGGTTTGCGGCTTCACAAAGCCTCAGTGTCAGAAGTTCCCCAAGGCTTAAAAAAGCCTCATTCCTGGGGACAGTGCAGGTCTGGCCAGGACTTAGAGGACAAACACAGACTCAGTGGTGGCCTCCCTGCCATGGGCCTGAAACACAGCCCCGAGCGCTCCTTCGGCCGAAGAGGGGGTGGTGGGGAGGGAGGGGAAACGCCTCTGAGCTGACATCCGAGGGGAGGAGGAAGAGTCCAGTGGGACAAAGCCTGGGGAAGGGCGGCAGGCAGAGCGAGTGGACAGAGCCCAAAGGGTGACAGGAGGGGACGTGGAGATGGCACCAAGGCCAGGCCACCCAGGGGCTGCTGGACCACGGCTAGGAGTCAGGCTTCACTCTCAGAGCAGCATGAGGGCTGCACACGGGGAGGCGCAGGCTTTCAAAAGCTCTTCAGGCTGGTCCGTGGAGACTTGGGTATAGGGGGATGAAGAGGAAGATGCTTAGCGCTGGCCAGGGAGGGACAAGGGTGGCTCAGACATGGTGGGGACAACCAGTAGTGATAAAGACGAGGGTAAAAGTGAAAGTTGCTTAGAAGTGTCCAGCTCTTTGCAACCCCATGGACTGTAGCCCCCAGGCTCCACTGTCCATGGAATTCTCCAGGCAAAAATACTGGAGTGGGTATCCATTCCCTTCTTCAGGGGATCTTCCCGACCCAGGGATCAAACCTGGGTCTCCTGCATTGCAGGCAGGTTCTTTACCATCTGAGCCACCAAGGAAGACACGTTTGATACAACAAACAGGACCTAATGACAGACATGACACAAGAGGGAAAGAGAGTCATGGGCAAGACCTCGGGTTTGGAGCTTGAGCATCTGCTCAAGGATGGATGCTGATCACCCTCGTTGAGGTAAAGGGGAATCACGGGAAATGGGGCTAGATTTGAGAAAGGCCATCAGTGCTCTGCTTGCACCTATCCACACATGAGGAGGCTCGTCAGATATCAGCATGAAGACACTCAGGAACTGAGGAGGACATGAGTCTAGAGTCTGGTCTGGGCTGACGGTCTGTATTGGAAGTCACCAGCGATTGAGGACATGAGTCAGCAAGGACAAGGCAGATGCAGAATAGGGCCTGGCTCAAGCATCTGACAAGAGAGCACAGGGAATGTGTGCATGTGTGCGTGTGTATGTGTCTGTGTGTGTGTGTGTGCGCGCGCGTGTGTGTGTCTGTGTGTGTGTCTGTGGGAGTGGGGAGTTTGGGGGGCAGGGGAGCCTGTGGATAAGAGGCAAGTGAAGAAAAGACTGTGGAGCCCTGGGGACCAAGACTCGAGAAGAGCATGCTGTAAAGCAGGAGCCTCTGGACCTGGTGACTCAGGAAGCTGCCGCGAGGAACTTCATTTAGGGGGCGGGAGGGGAGCGCCCAGGCTGTGGCTATTACAGGAGAGGTCACACACTGTCCCTGAGCAGACAGAAGCTGTGCCCGACTGTAAATGACACATTGCCTCCTTCATCGAGAAAGTTTCACCATAAAAAAAATGTCAGCTGAACTAAAGTGTTTGCAGTGCACAGCTGATCAACACCCCATCACAAACTCCTCAGTCCTGTGAGGACTTGTGACCAGAGACTCACACCCCAGCACTGTGCCCGCTCCTTGGACAGACAGCTGGTCTGAAGCTCCGCAGGAAGCCCCTGGGGGGCCCAGAGAGAAACGGGAGGATGTATGAGGGTTCCCACAGAAGGGAGAAAACCTCAAGGCTGGAGAAAAGGAGGGGTATCTTCAGAAGGCTGAGAGCATAGAAGGACAGCTCCGCCTTTGAGAGAAGCAAAGGCAGGAGTTGGGATCCAATGGGAGGCAAGACAAAGATGACCGGTTCAGGAGGGGGCAGGTCTGAATGGCCTGGCGGGGATGAGAGGCTTTCCCCTTCTCAGGAGCTGGGAGGCAGGGGAGAGGGAAGAGGAGGCAGGGGAGAGGGACAAGTCAAGCCGAGAAGGGAAACACCAGCCGGCACGGCCAACCCCCCTGCCTCCTCTGTGTCCATGCCCAGCCCCCGGCAGGCTGAGGACCAGCTCACCCACTCTGGCCGCAGCCACCTGGACGGGGGGCGGGGGGCGGGGGGGCCAGCCAGCCAGTCCTGGGCTGGCTCCTCCAGGCCTGCCAGAACCTTTGAAATGTGTGGCTCTGCCCGGAAAGGAAGTTGGGCCAATCTGCCTCTATTTCATAAGTCTAAACTAAGAAACCTGAATGGACACTGAAGCTGGAAAACCCTGCAGGGGCGGGTGCTGGGGAAGCAACCTGAGGCCATGCGCAGCAGCAGACGGCGGAGGAGGCTGCGCTGCAGACATGAGCTGGGGTGCGGGGGCTCCTGAGAGCTGGGGAGTGGGTCCGCTGCTGTCTCTCCAGCACAGCCTGCAAGGGCCTGCTCGTCACAGGCTCCCGAGCTGACCTGTGTACACACGCTTCTGAATCCTAGCATAGACATCTCTTTGAACTTGAGTTATTTCCAGTGGGTCACTGTGGCCTCTAATGAAGGAGCCCTGGCTAAAACGATTGCTGCAGTTTTACAAACGAGGAGACCAAAATGAGGGAGTGGCAGAGCCCTAAGTCAAACCCACAGCGGTCTGACCCTGAAGCCCGACTCCTCACCATCCTCTGGTGCCTCCCCCATGGACCTTCCCAGCCGTTTACCCGCTTTGCGGCCACATCACTGCTCACCAGCCTCCATCAGAGAGAAAGTAGAAGCAGCAGCTCAGGAGGTGCAGTCTGGCTCTTTCCCAGCAAGCAGCCCAGGCCGGATCGAGGCCACTAGCTGAGTTCTAGCTTTAGAGCCCAACTGTGACTGCTCCCCTCTGGCCACCCCGCTGTCTCAAGTTCCCCTACCAAGGAAATGGAAGACTTCACAAACACTGGAGTTCCACCAATGCCCCTCCCCCGCCAACAGGCCCATAGCAACTGGTCAGCACTGGAACATTCCAACTGGTCCCCAGTGTGTGGATAGAAAGGAGGAGAGTAGAGAAGAGGAGGAAACACATCCTTTAGTTTTGACTCATTTTATGATTTTTTGCTAAGCTTTCCAGTCTTTTTGCTATATTTTTGTTCAGTCACTAAGACTGAAGTTGTGTCTAAGTTGTGTCTGACTCTGCGACCCCATGGACTTCAGCACAGCAGGCCTCCCTGTCCTTCACCATCTCCCAGAACTTGCTCAAACTTATATCCATTGAGTCAGTGATATCATCCAACCATCTCACCCCCTTCTCCTCCTGCCCTCAATCTTTCCCAGCATCAGGGTCTTTTCCAATGAGTCGGCTCTTTGCATCAGGTGGCCAAAGTATTGGAGCTTCAGGATCAGTCCTTCCAATAAATATTCAGGGTTGATTTCCTTTAGGATTGACTGGTTTGATCTTGCTGTCCAAGGGACTCTCAAGAGTCAAAAGCATCAGTTCTTTGACTTCAGCCTCCTTTACAGTCCAACTTTCACATCCATACATGACTACCAGAAAAACCATAGCCATAGTGTGCATGTGTGTGTGTACACATGTGTGCATACACATGCTTATTAAAATCTTTATGTATATTTCTTCCAACTTAGAGATCATAATGTGCATAACAGCCTTAGAATTTATGAGGGAAACAGTCAGGACCAGAAGTTAGAACGTGGGTTTGATAGCAGGTTTGAGCCTCAGCTGTGCCCTGTCTAGTTAAACAACCCTGGGCAATGTACTTAATCTCTCATGGGCTTTCCTCTGTAAAATGGGACAAGAAAACCTGTTTTGTGGAGTTACTGAAAAAAAAAGAGAAAGACGGAAGTATTGATTAACAGGCCAAACTGGATGCTCGATAAACTAGTACAGAGTAACTCAGTCTCCAGGGACGTTTGTGCAGTGCAGATGCAGGTGAAGAGGGAGACACCAGGGAATTCTGCCCCTTTTTTGGTTTTGAACCATGCAATGAACCTGCATGACAGAATCCCCCAGTTTTTCTCTCTTCCCTGCTGAAAACCACCAGACACCAATCTGCTGTTGGGCATGTTTTCCCAGAGGTTTAATGGGAGAAGTAGGCTGGCATGGCAACTGAGGGAAGGTTCAGAATCACGGAGACCATGCCCAGCTCCCGTATCCCAGACAGGCTAGACCTGCACTGCCCAGTATGGCAGCTAGAGTCACATGCAAGCTAGCTACGAGCCCTGAGACATGGTGCAGTTCAAACTGAGCTGTACTGTAGTTTGAAATATTTGAAATACACACCAGAGATTGAAGACTCAGTACTAAAAGAAAGAATGTAAAATGTCTCATTAATATCTTCTATATTAATTACAAGAAATGATAGATTTTGGAGATACTAGGTCCAATACAGTATATTATTAAAGTTATTTCACCTGTTTTCTTCTTAGTGTCTTAATGTGGGCTACTCGAAAATGTCAGATTCCATGAGTGGCTCACATGGCACTTTAACTGAACAGTCCTGTACCTGCCCCATGCAAATAAGCACCAGGTTCAGCCCCTGAGAAGTTCCCACATCCAGGCTTAACTCACAATGGCGAGGACTTTAGACCCCTCACAGTCCAGCCCCAGTGGATCTCTCCAGCCTCCTCACACCTCACGTGACCCACAGCTACCAACACACCTGAGCACACACCCCACACACTCCATGGTCACGCCCACGCCGGAGCTCTGTCACGTGCCCTCCCCCTGCGTAATTCTCATGCTCTTCCCCGTGCACTGGCATCCTCTCGGTGACTCATCCATGGTCACACCCTATGCCCAGCCTTCAGCACTCCCTCCTTGGCACCAGCTCAGCACTCAGTGTATGCCTTTATTGCAGCACTGACCAGTGGCCACAACCTAAGCAGCTGGGCCTCTGATGCTCCCACAGGACCATGCACTTCCCCTAGGCTGGCAGGATGCCTCTCACATAACAGGTGCTCAAACAAGCATCTCTGGATTGAACATCAAAGGTGGAAGAGTTTAATACAAGCAGTCATCTTACATACTAACCACAGAGTTATAGCAGAAAATGCTTCAGTAGAGGAGAAAAAGTTATAGCAGAAAATAACCAAGCAGCTAGCTGCCACTTAGAAATGCTCATCTCATTCTCAACACAAGGCTGGTATCGTCACTCCCATTTTATATGAAGAAACTGAGATTCAGAAAGTATGGTGATTTGCCCACATTAAAGACTAACCAACACGGTCTCAATCTCAGTGTAAATCCCATAATGTGTGTGTGTGTGTGTGTGTGTGTGTGTGTGTGTGTGTTCAGTCACTAAGTTATGACTCTTTGTGATCCCACAGACTGCAGCACATGCCAGGCTTTCCTGTCCTTCACCATCTCCAGAGTTTGCTCAAACTCATGTCCATTGAGTCGGTGATGTCATCCAGCCATCTCACCCTCTTCTCCTCCTGCCCTCAATGGTTCCCAGCATCAGGGTCTTTCCCAGTGAGTCAGCTCTTTCCATCAGGTGGCCAAAGTATTGAACCTTCAGCTTCGGGATCTGTCCTTGCAATCAATATTCGGGGTTGATTTACTTTAGGAGTGACCGGTTTGATCTCCTTGAAGTCCAAGAGACTCTAAAGAATCTTCTCTAGCACCACAATTCGAAAAGCATCATCACTAAACAGTGAATTAAAGAATGGACTGAGGATTTGAACTTGGACTTAATTCCAAGTCCATGCATCCTCTTTGCATGACCCCACAGTGCCTCTCAGTCACCCCACAATTAAGAACGTCACCTATCACATCCTGAAGACTCACTTCCTGTTGGACTACTGCACTAAATCCCTCTGCATGTATGTATGCTCCGTTGCTAAGTTGTGTCTGACTCTTTGAGACCCCATGGACTGTAGTCTGCCAGTATCCTCTGTCCATGGGATTCTCCAGGCAAGAACACTGGAGTGGGCTGCCATTTCCTTCTCCAGGGGATCTTCCTGACCCAGGGATCGAACCTGGGTCTCCTGCATTGCAGTCGGATACTTTACCACTGAGCCACCTGAGAGGCCCCACTAAATCCCTCTACAAATACACAAACCTATATCCCACTTTGCAGACAAGGGAACTGAGGTTCAGAAAAGAGCCAGGTCAGAGTGCATCTGGGATTCTGCCCCACCTCTGCCTGCTCCAGTCCCACAGCTGCCTCCAGGCAGCCAGGCCATCCGTTAGAAGCACATGGAGTGACGGGGCACAGGGTCAAGGGTCCACACGGGCTCCTGCCTGTCAGCCCCCAAGGGAGGCTGTGCAGAGTGGGCAGGGTGAGCGGGAGCCAGGCCTTCCATGGCCTGCCTCACTTGGCAGTGGGTAAAGCCTGTTCCCGACCTGCCCCGAGTCCTGGACGGTATCCTGCACACCCCCCGCAGGCTGGGCTGCTGTCCTGGGTTTAAAGACACACTGCCTGCTGCTTGGACTCACCATGGGTTAGGCGGCCGGAAAGGCCCCCGGGATGTCCCCAGCCGTTTGAGGGGCGCCTGCTAGGAGCAGCATGTCCGGGTGACCATGTGGAGGGGCTGTGGGCTGCAGCCCTCTTCCCCACACCAGACGGGAGTACAGAAACCAGGACGGGGGGCAGCCCCGGGGAGACCACTCCCGGGGTGATGGCCAGAGACTGCCGTCCACCTCCATGCTGTCCACCGGTTCAAAGCCCCTGGACCTCCTGTCTCCAGAAAAGGCAGTGAGCGTGAGGTGCTCATGGAGAAAATGCTGCAGGCTTTTCCAAATCAGGAAAGCAAACAAAAGAAGATCCCCTGGAGAACGAAAATGGCAACCCACTCCAGTACTCTTGCCTGGAGAATCCCATGGAGGGAGGAGCCTGGTAGGCTACAGTTCATGGGGTCACAAAGAGTTGGACAGGACTGAGCAACTTCATTTTCACTTTCAAACAGCACAGAAGAGGGGGTGGGCTTCCCTGGTGGCTCGGTGGTAAAGAATCCCTCTGCAATGCAGGAGACGCCAGGTCGATCCCTGGGTCAGGAAGACCCCCTGGAGAAGGAAATGACAGCCCACTCCACTAATTCTTGCCTGGAGAATCCCATGGACCGATGAGCCAAGAGTCAGACACAACTGAGCGACTAACCCACCACCACCAAAAAGGTTGTGTGTGCAGGGGGCGCGGGACCTCACCAGCTCTTCTGGCTGCGTCATCCGAACGTGCAGCATCAGGAGGCCGACCTGCTCCGTGCTCCCAGCCACGAACCCAGGGAAGCCGCCCTGAGTGCAGGGAAACATAAGCGGCTCATCGGGGGAGCCTGCTTCACTTTCAATCCTCAGATTTAGCCACAAGGGGCCAGTGATGATCCCGCTCCTGCCTGCCGGCTAAAAGGGGCAGGGGGCCGGCTGGTCTCCCGGAAAACAGGCTGGGAGTCCTGACACCCGCCTGCACGTGCGGCTGACATGGGTGTCTCCAGAGGGTGCAGACACAAATGCACAAGACAGCCCCCCAGGCTGCAGCGACCCGCTGCCCACGGCCTCGGGCCAGGAGCTCGACGGCCCGCGGGAGGAACAGACAGATAGACACTGACAGACGCCAACCCGCACCCACGCTTCTCTCATCAAGGCTAGAAAAAGAAGAAAATAGGAAATTGGGTGGGGTAAAATAGGTAATAGCGGGGTCAGCGACTCCTAAATAAAAGTCCAGAACACTAAAAGAACCTTGGGGTGGGTTGCTGAATAACACAGATGTGAAAAGCTAGGGCTCTCAATAAGCGGGATGAGGAGCCTTCCTGCCAAGTGCTTTCTGTGCAGAACCTGTCTCCTGGCGCGGCAACTCTGAATCTTATCTACTACTGCCCATTTTAACAAGAAAGAGGAGTGTACATAGCAACTTCAGGTCTGGGTTTTAACTCCCACCCTGGCACTTGTAGGGTCTGGGCAAGGAGCCTTTAATCTCTTACACCTTCAATGACTGTATCTAAAACAGGGATAAAAATTCCTAGCATTCAAATATTTTTTGAGCATCTATGTCAGGAGACATGGTAGGTAGTTTACAGGAACATGGGAGATGGACAACCCACGAATGAATATACTATGTGTCAGATGATGCTACATGCTTTAGAGAAAATAAAAATGAGGGAAACAGAGGCCGCAAATTTAGAGAAATCAATCAAGGAAGCTTCCTGAGAAAGTGACACTGGACCAGAGACTCCAGGAGGCGAGAAAGTGACTGAAGCAAGACTGGAGTCACTGGCTGGCTCTGCCTGTGTTGAGAAGAGCAATGCTGGGCTGCTGGCTGTGGGGGGCCAGGGCCAAGGCCAGGAAAGCGGTGCAGATGCCAGTGAATCACTCAGGAGGGACGTGGTGGCTTGGCCCCTGGGGGGGCAGGTGTGCTGAAGAGCAGCCGGGCACTGAGTGCCTTCTGAAGGGAGTCCCAACACAACTCACCAGCAGACTGGAAATGGAGTGTGAAACAACACAACGACTCAAGGTTCTGTGGCCCAAGCAAGTACAGGAATGGAGGCACCTCACAGGGGCAGGGGAAAGACGGTGGGTAGTCACGAGGCAGGCAAAGCGACGGATGCCCAGCCGCTGATGGATCTCATCACTGAACCACGACGGCCCACTACCCTCCTTCGAAGACAAGTCAGAGTTAAATTTACAGTGATCAGCAACTTCAAGCACAGCAATTTGTTTTAACTGGTTGACCTGAAGCAAACTCAACCACAGAAAGGGCAAAGGAGACAACTAAGCAGAAGCAAAGGAATGTGAAAGTCCTGTAAGAGGGTCTGAAACAGTAACTTTTGAAATGGTTAAGATGCCCAGAAAGAAATACAGGTAACAGCAGCACACACCACACAAATTAAAACCAAAGTTTTACGGTTGATATTGGACATGACTTAGCGACTGAACACCAATGCAACCTTATTATGGTCAGCATGCTCTGATATTTCATATTTTGTTTCATTAGGGAAAATGCCACTTCAATCCATAGAAAATGACTTGCAGTCAAAAAAAACACTGAATGGAGACCAGGAAGGGCTGGTAAATGTTTCAATCTCATTCCCAGAAGAAGTCACAGAAACAGCCTGACAGCCTTTTTCACCTTGATGAATAACAGGTTCTTATGAGAATGAAATGGAAGAAACACATGTGAAGTTACAGGCTCTTCCAGGTATTGTCATTCCTTAAGTGGCAATTCTTGATTCAAACCTGCAGGTTCCCTGAACCTCATCTGCTATTCAACTAGGTACTCTTAGATACTAGGTACTGAAAGTAAGCATCACTGATTTATCACTTTGGTAATGAGAGCTCAACTCTGTGACAGGTGAAAACTAAGACGACGTTGCAGGAAAATTCCCAAAGATAATCGTACCAGCCAATTACATGCACTGCACTGCATGTCTATTTTTTTAAGGCAGTGTTTCTCTAACTTTTCCATCTCAAACATGGCAGAGAGGGGTGGAGAATCATTCCTGGTGGCAAAACCAATGCAAGACTAAAATTGTCATTGTCTCCTCTTTTATTTGAAAATGTCAAGCAATTATATATGATATTAGCCCTTGCTGTTCACTTGGGATGTGCGTGGCACTGTGCTAAGGGGGCTCTCAGTGTCCCAGGCTCTCATCTTACAGGCAAGGAAGGTTTCATTTCTTTTTTTTAATTTGGCTGTGCCGGGTTTTAGTTGTGGCATACGGGTTCTTTGATCTTTGATGTGGCATGCAAAATAGTTAGCTGCAGCATGTGAACTTAGCTGTAGCATGTGAACTCTTAGTTGGGACGTGTAGGATCTAATTTCTGGAGAACCTGGGTCATTGGGAACCTGAGCACTGGGAGCTCAGAGTCATATCCACTGGACCACCAGGGATGTCCTGAGAAATGAGGTCTTGAAAGTCAATGTAACTCGCCCAGGACCATGAAGCAAGGAAGTGGTGGGACAGATTCAAATGCACCCAGTCTAGCTTCAGAACCCCACTGTAACCACTAATCTATTTGAATTCCCCTCCAGCAAAGAGCCATATCTGTTTTCAGTTCAGTTCAGTTGCTTAGTCATGTCTCACTCTTTGCAACCCCATGGACCGCAGCAGGCCAGACTTCCCTGTCCATCACAAACTCTGGAAGTGTGCTCAAACTCATGTCCATTGAGTCGGTGATGCCATCCAACCATCTCATCCTCTGTCATCCCCTTCTCCTCCCACCTTCAATCTTTCCCAGCATCAGGGTCTTTTCCAAGAAGTCCATTCTTCTCATCAGGTGGCCAAAGTACTGGAGCTTCAGCTTCAGCATCAGCCCTTCCAATGAATATTCTGGACTGATTTCCTTTAGGATGGACTGGTTGGATCTCCTTGCAGTCCAAGGGACTCTCAAGACTCTTCTCCAACACCACAGATCAAGAGCATCAATTCTTCGGCACTCAGCCTTCTTTGTAGTCCAAATCTCACATCCATACATGACCACTGGAAAAACGATAGCTTTGACTGGACTGACCTTTGTCTGCAAGGTGATGTCTCTGCTTTTTAATATGTTGTCTAGTTTGGTCATAGCTTTTCTTCCAAGGAGCAAGCGTCTTTTAATTTCATGGCTGCAGTCACCATCTACAGTGATTTTTGAGCCCCCAAAAATAAAGTCTGTCACTGTTTCCGTTGTTTCCCCATCTATTTGCCATAAAGTGATGGGACCGAATGCCATGATCTTAGTTTTCTGAATGCTGAGTTTTAAGCCAACTTTTCCACTCTCCTTTTACTTTCATCAAGAGGCTCTTTAGTTCTTCTTTGCTTTCTGCCATAAGGGTGGTGTCATCTGCATATCTGAGGTTATTGATATTTCTCCCAGTAATCTTGATTCCAGCTTATGCTTCATCCAGCCCAGTATTTCGCATGATGTACTCTGTGTATAAGTTAAATAAGCAGGATGACAATAAACAGCCTTGACATACTCCTTTTCCGATTTGGAACCAGTCTGTTGCATGTCCAGTTCTAACTGTTGCTTCTTGACCTACATACAGATTTCTCAGGAGGCAGGTTAGGTGGTCTGGTATTCCAATCTCTTCAAGAATTTTCCACAGTTTGTTGTGATCCACACAGTCAAAGGCTTAGGCATAGTAAACAAAGCAGATGTTTTTTCTGGAACTCTCTTGCTTTTTCTATGATCCAATGGATGTTGGCAATTTGACCTCTGATTCCTCTGCCTTTTCTAAATCCAGCTTGAACATCTGGAAGTTCATGGTTCACATACCCCTGGCTTAGAGGATTTTGAGCATTACTTTCCTAGCGTGTGAGATGAGTGCAATTGTGTGTGTGTATGTGTGTGTGTAGTTTGAACATTCTTTGGCATTGCCTTTCTTTGGGACTGGAATGAAAACTGACCTGTAACAGTACTGTGGCCACTGCTGAGTTTTCCAAATTTGCTGGCATGGATTTGAAATAAGTCAACCAGAATTCCATCACTGCCACTAGCTTTGTTTGTAGTGATGCTTCCTAAGGCCCACTTGACTTCACATTCCAGGATGTCTGGCTCTAGGTGAGTGATCACACCATCGTGATTATCTGGGTCATGAAGATCTTGTTTGTACAGTTCTGCTGTGTATTCTTGCCACCTCTTCTTAATAGCTTCTGTTAGGTCCATACCATTTCTGTCCTTTATTGTGCCAATCTTTGCATGAAATGTTCCCTTGGTATCTCTAATTTTCTTGAAGAGATCTCTAGTCTTTCCCATTCTATTATTTTCCTCTATTTCTTTGCACTGATCACTGAGGAAGGCTTTCTTATCTCTCCTTGCTATTCTTTGGAACTCTACATTCAGATGGGTATATCTTTCCTTTTCTCCTTTGCTTTTCTCTTCTCTTCATTTCACAGCTATTTGTAAGGCCTCCTCAGTCAATCATTTTGCCTTTTTGCATTTCTTTCTCTTGGGGATGGTCTTGATCCCTGTCTCGTGTACAATGTCACGAACCTCCATCCATAGTTCTTCAGGCACTCTATCAGATCTAATCACTTGAATCTATTTGTCACTTCCACTGTATAATCGTAAGAGATTTGACTTAGGTCATAGCTGAAAGGTCTAGTGGTTTTCCCTACTTTCTTCAATTTCAGTCTGAATTTGGCAATAAGGAGTTCATATTCTGAGCCACAGTCAGCTCCTGGTCTTGTTTTGCTGACTGTGTAGAGCTTCTCCATCTTTAGCTGCAAAGAATATAATTAGTCTGATTTCAGTGTTAACCATCTGGTGATGTCCGTGTGTAGGGTCTTCTCTTGTGTTGTTGGAAGAGGGTGTTTGCTATGACCAGTACGTTCTCTTGGCAGAACTCTGTTAGCCTTTGCCCTGCTTCACTCTGTACTCCAAGGCCAAATTTGCTTGTTACTCCAGGTATCTCTTGACTTCCTACTTTTGCATTCCAGTCCGCTATAATGAAAAGGACATCTTTTTTGCGTGTTAGTTCTAGAAGGTCTTGTAGGTCTTCATAGAACTGTTCAGCTTCAGCTTCTTCAGCGTTTACATAGACTTGGATTACTGTAATATTGAATGGTTTGCCTTGGAAATGAACAGAGACCATTCTCTTGTTTTTGAGATTGCATCCAAGTACTGCATTTTGAACTCTTTTGTTGACTATGAGGGCAACTCCATTTCCTCTAAGGGATTCTTGCCCACAGTAATAGATATAGTGGTCATCTGAGTTAAATTCACCCATTCCAGTCCATCTTAGTTCACTGATTCCTAAAATGTCGATGTTCACTCGTCATCTCCTGTTTGACCACTTCCAATTTACCTTGATTCATGGACCTAACATTCCAGGTTCCTATGCAATACTGCTCTTTACAGCATCAGACTTTACTTCCATCACCAGTCACATCCACAACTGGGTGATGTTGTTGCTTTGGCTCCGTCTCTTCATTCTTTCTGGAGTTATTGCTCCACTCTTCTCCAGTAACTTATTGAGCAGCTACCAACCTGGGGAGCTCATCCTTCAATGTCATACCTTTTTGCCTTTTCATACTGTTCATGGGGTTCACAAGACAGGAGTACTGAAGTGGTTTGCCATTCCCTTCTCCAGTGGACCACATTTTGTCAGAACTCTCCATCATGACCTGTCTGTCTTGGGTGGCCCTACAAGGCATGGCTCATGGTTTCATTGAATTAGACAAGGCTGTGGTCCATGTGATCAGTTTGATTAGTTTTCTGTGATTGTGGTTTTCATTCTTCCTGCCCTCTGATGAATAAGGATAAGAGGCTTATGGAAACTTCCTGATGGGAGAGACTGATGGGGAAACTGGGTCTTCTTCTGATGGGTGGAGCCATGCTCAGTAAATCTTTAATCCAATTTTCTGTTGATGGGCAGGGCTGTGTTCCCTCCCTGTTGTTTGACCTGAGGCCAACTATGGTGGAGAAAATGAAGATAATGACCTCCTTCAAAAGGTCCTGTACATGCACTGCTGCACTCATTGTCCCTGACCCTGCACCAGGCCACTGCCGACCGCACCTCCACCAGAGACTCCTGGACACTCACAGGCAAGTCTGGCTCAGTCTCTTGTGGGGTCACTGCTCCCTTCTCCTGGGGCCTGGTGCACACAAGGTATTGTTTGTGCCCGCCAAGAGTTTGTTTCCCCAGTCCTGTGTAAGTTCTGGTGGCTCTATGGTGGGGTTAATGGTGACCTCCTCCAAGAGGGCTTATGTCACAGGCTGTACGACCCAGGTCTGCTGCACACAGAGCCCCTGTGGCAGTCCACTGCTGACCCGTACCTCCACAAGAGACACTCAAACACAGTTCTGGCTCAGTCTCTGTCGAGTCTCTGGGTCCTGGTGCACACAAGGTTTTGTTTGTGCCCTCCAAGAGTCTGTTTCCCCAGTCCTGTGCAATATTCTTTAAATGTTGTTTCCCTCAAACCTTTGGGTAAAACAGGACCCACACTCACCCCAAGGCCCTGCCCACATGATGGGCAGCACCTTGGGCATGTGGAACCCCAAGTCTGCCAGAATGCCTCTGGCTTCCTCACACTCTGTAGCCAGGCGCGGGCTACCAGCCCTTCTCTCCTAGACATGGGACACCGTCCTCATGTTCTCTTAGGCATGAGCTTCATTGACAACCAACGTATCACCAGCACCAGTTGTTTGGGGCATCTTTAAAAGGAAAAATTCATCTCTATGCTAAATCACAGCAAGTTAATTGCAGCACCTGGCTGATGGCAGACATACTGAGAGAGAGTGAGGTATTGACTGAAATATCAGATGCAAAGAACAACTGCAACCACATGCACCCAAGACTGCATGCCTGAGCCGTTCTTTTTTTTTTTTTTTGCCCTTCTCAAACTCAGTCACTGGGGCTGACCCCACAGACGGCAAGCCTCAGAAAGAGATGGGCAAGCTCTCTAGACCACTCGTCTTTTCAACAGACACTCGCTGGGCACCTAAGTGCTGGGGAGTAGCCAATGACACATAGAGTCACTCACTCACCAGTTCCTTCCATCAAGCACTTAGCAGGCACCTACTGCATGCCAGGCCCTGCTCGTCTACACATACAGACAGATGAACTGACCAGTCCATCTCAACAGTCACTGATTCACCTGGATGCATGAGGCACTGTCCTGGCAGTGAACATGGAATCACGAACAACACAAAGTTCCAGCTCTGATGGAACACACATTCCAGGAAAGGCAGACAGACGAGAGACAAATCAATACACAGCATGTCGAGGAGTGAAGTGCTGTGAAGAAAGACAAAGCAGCAGAAGGTGACAGCAGACGGCACACCGTAACACTAACAGCGTTACAGGGGCCTGTATCTGATTAGACAGCAGAGGCCTCAAGGAGAGGCGGGAGTGAGACTTGAGCAGAACCAGGGCAGGAGGGCCTGAACAGACGGCACCTTTGCAGCACCACAATGTGGGCCCACGGGCACCTGATGGCCGGTGAGCGAGAGGAGGAGTAGAGAAGGCCAGAAGATCCCACCAAAGCGGACACTACAGGCCCACAGCGAGGTCTCCAAGCCTGTTGTCTGTACTTCACTGCAGGCCCTGACCACTGACAAAGTCCAAATATCCTGCAAAAGGCATCAGTAAACCAGGATGCTGTGTAGAATCTACCCAGTGGCAACACTGCCCAGTCCCCCGGGTGGCATCCAGCACCCCTGACGTGGTGACAGAAAGAGCCCACATGCTCTCATGCTCACAGCTTCTCATCTCGGCCAGCTTTATTCACACACAGATAAGAAAGCCTGTCTGAGCCCCTTAGTCAAAATCAGGTGTCCTTTTGCCTACGTCTACACCTTTAAAATAGCCCTTCTTTGCTCCACTCTTTTTCCTTTTTAAAGAGTTCATCACTTTTGTCCACCTCCCCTACCAGAAGAAGTTCAGTAAGCATTTAGAGAATGGTCTAAACCTGTTCCTCTTACTAATGTCACCCAAGGCAGAAGTTTGGGGAGTTTTTGGATGCCTTCCCTTCCCCCAATTCCTTGTATCAAATTATCCCCCAAGACCTATGTTAGGGAAATTAAAATGGAGGAAGTCTTGTTCAGGCTTCAAAGCAGGAGAGCAGGCCTCTGACCTGCCTGGACACTGCCCAGATTCCCTGCCTGCTTGCAAACACAGCAAGTCAGGCAACACTTCAGATAAGAAAGGGAGTGGGTCTTGGAATTTTTGAGTCTCTGGAGGTCTGGCCAGTCCCCCAGGGTCTAACGAAATCCTATGACTCACAAACGGAAATGATCATTGTAAAATGGTTACAGTGTAAAGCCAGAGCTGAGTTTTTGCCTGCAAACTGATGATGACATCAGTTTGAAGCCTGTGATTTACAAGCAGGAGCCCACAAAACTGCAATTTGAAATGTCACCCACGGGATGACACACCACCTAGGAACCCTTTCCCAATTGCTGACCCCAGATTGCTGTTAATGAAGGCCTTTCCAGCACTGCTGAAGTCTGGATATAGGTGGGCCCAATTTGGTGATGTTTATGCTGCTATTTCTATTGTTTCTATTTCTTTTCTTTTAAGGGATGCATATTGGAATTAGGTCAAATAATCTTCTACAAAAACTGAAATTGTTTATGTATGTAACGAGTGGTTTCTTTTGTTAATGAATCCTTTGAACCTAAAAGGAAAGTAAAACTTTTGGCAAAACAGACCTACTAATCCCTTTTCCTAAACATCTCTCAACACATTCTCCTGCTCCATCCCCACTACCAGTAGGTCAGGCCCTTGTCTGGTTCATGCAGATTTTTGCAACAGCCTAACCTGTGTTTCCCTGCCTTGCCTTGCTACTTTCTCAAGCCCTAAGTAGTACAAACATTACTAAATTTCTCTAAAATCACTGCCCATGGATGGGTGTGGACCCCCTCCACACACTTTCCCCTTCTGAGCAAAACATATGCAGTAGTAGTTGTGAAGAATCACTACAGAAGCAAATGCAGGAGATGTACACATTTAAGATATGGATGACTCATTCCCTGGTGGCTCAGACAGTCAAGACTCTGCCTGCAAGGCACATCACCCAGTTTGATCCCTTGGTCGGGAAGATGTCCTGGAGAAGGGAATGGCTATCCACTCTAGTATTCTTGCCTAGAGAATTCCATGGACAGAGGAGCCTGGCAGGCAACAGGGCATGGAATTGCAAAAAGTCGGACATGGCTGAGCAACCAACTAACACTTTCACTTTTTCACACGGATGACTCGTTTAAGTCGCATGCATGTGTTAAAGTCTATGGCATCACCGACTCAACGGGCATGAGTTTGAGTAAACTCCAGGAGTTGGTGATGGACAGGGAGGCCTGGCATGCTGCAGTCCATGGGGTCACAAAGAGTTGGACATGACTGAGCAACTTAACCGAACTGAACTGTTGGAAACTGATAAGCCAAAACACATTCCTAGCGTAAACGGGCACCACTTCACATTTTAAGGTAAACAATCAACCAACTAACAATGAGAAAGCCAAGCTATCAGTGATTGATAATTAAACATCTAGATTTCTACCAATTAAAAAATGTCACAAATTCAAGATGCTGGCAATAGTACACTCTTATTACAGTGTTGTTTGCAAAAATCTATGGGAAATTCTACAGCTTGTGTAAGTTCATGCTCTATGGGAACCTGAAACGCATGACTGCTCACATGGTGAGGAACTAGACTCCAAGTGAAGGACGAGACAGACTCATCCAGAAACTCCAGCAGGTAGGACAGTCATCCCTCAGGACCTGCAGGGGGTTGGTTCCAGAACCCCCGTCTTCAATGTGCACCCAAGTCCCTGGTATAAAATGGCATAGTATTTGCATGTAAACTATGGCACAGCCTCCCATATACTTTAAATCATCTTAGATTCCTTGTAATACCTAACATAATGTAAATGATATGTAATTAGTTGTTGTATGTGACAAATTCAACTTTTGCTTTTTGGAACTTTCTGGAATTTTTTTTTCTCAAATATTTTTGATCCAAGGCTGATTAGAGTTACCAGTGGAGAACCTAAGGACATGGAGGTCAGACTGCAACTTAACACCAATCACATTTCAGGTAGCTTTTAATGACATCCTTGTGATCACAAGTAGATAGCCTGCAGTCATACCTTCAACTTGGAAGTCTGTGGAATTCTGAGACCCACACCCTTAGGAACCACTGAAAGAAACTGCATGTCTGAATCAGATCACTGCCATTCAGGAGAAGCCTTTTAAGTAAAGACCCAGACTATAGAACCCCTACTGTAAAATCAAGCCTCCAGGATCTCCCTTGTGTAAAGCCCCATGGGGACATTCTGTAGAATGACCTAACCCTTGCCCACCTTTCAGCCCCCAGCCCAGTCCATGCCTCTAACCACCGTGGCTATTCATCCTCCTTGAGCCCCCTGGGCATGCCACCCCTTGCTGACCTCCCAGGCCTCCACTCATGCAGTTATCTGAAATACCCTCATACACCTCTTTTCTCCCAGCCACCCTTCCAGTTGGCAAATTCCTCCTTCAAGACCCAGCTCAAGGGTCACACACTCCTGAAAGCATTTCATGACTCCCCAATCCCTGAGGTGAGTGGGGGGCTCATCTCTGTGCTCCCATGACATCTGGGGACAAACTGCACCCCAGCGATCACCACGCTGCACTAAGAGCCCTCGTCTGCTATTCCCATTATGTTATAATCTTTGCTTGCAGCTCATCACAGTATTCATCCAACTGGTACTAGAAAAAATTCCAAACTCAGGGTCACAGAAAAGTTGTCCTAATTTGAGGTCAAAGTGCACCACAAATAAAGCTGGAATTTCAGTAATTCCCATTACCTTGATTGAAAGGCTCAAGGAGAATGCAGAGTGTCAATGGGGTCAGGCAGAACCCACTTCTCAGGTGGCTACACACACACACACA
Source organism: Bos indicus x Bos taurus (assembly GCF_003369695.1). Taxonomy (NCBI): domain Eukaryota; kingdom Metazoa; phylum Chordata; class Mammalia; order Artiodactyla; family Bovidae; genus Bos; species Bos indicus x Bos taurus. The sequence continues at coordinate 49,929,745 of NC_040104.1, forward strand.
CACACACACACACACAAGCAAAGTTCAAAGGTGAAAGGGAAGAAAGCAAGGAGGCATCATAATAGGAGAAATGTGTATAAAAAGAAAAGCTGTGCACTGGTATTTTGTCTGTCTCTTTTTTTCCCTTGTAGAAAGTCAGTCTTTTCTTTTACTGGCCTGGAACCAAGTTTCATTCATGATTTCCTGAGCTAAAACGTTGTGCACATTTTTATGTGAAAATATTTGGGGGAGGAGCACTTGGAGAATAGCACCATATTAGGTTTTAGAATTTTTGTTAACTACATATTGATTATTTACTTATCAAGGCTTCAAATGAAATAGTGGTCCACCTCTGTGTTCTAAGCGTTGATAGGGCTGATATGCTGGGGTTTGAGGAACAAAGCACTCACCGTCTCCCAGAACTCTGTATCCACCCTAAGTGTACCTTAGCCAGCCAGCAGGTATTTTATTGCACTAGGAAAAGCAGAGTCACTTCGATCTGCTCAGGAAGTCAAAAGTGAAAGGGCAAAGCATCTCACGAGCTACTTCAATGCAACGCGAACAATGCTGTGGCGTCTCCAGCCAGGCCCAGGGCCCAGACTTCGCAGTCCCCTCCACGGGCCCTGCTAGGTGCCTGGGCTCCATCCCAGTGTGGGATGAGGTCACTGAAGCTTTGAGAAAGAAGTGAATGATGAGACAAGCATTGCTAAAGATCCCCTGGCTCCAACATGGTGAGCAAAATGGTAGAAAAGTAGAAGCAGGGCAACCAGTTCAAGGGCCTTTGCAGTGACCCAGGCAAACAACGACGTCACCAACCTGGGAAACACACGAAGAAAGGTAGCAGATGAATTCAAGACCTGCTTCGGAAGCACCACTCGGACTCGGCAATTTGGAGGAAGAGAAAAGTAAGGGATAACAGATGACTCCCCAGTTCCTGGACTGAGAAAGTGAGCTAACAGTTGTGCTCTTTAATGAGATGGGGGGAAGGGAAGGCTGGAAAGGGGCTGTGGCAGAAGGGGACCAAGAGTTAAAATTGGGACCACTTAAGCTGGAGGGGCCCATGAGACAGCCGAGTTCACTAACTCCTATCTAAGGTATACGCAGAGGAGAGAACAAGATGGTGAGGAGTAGGTGACGTGGAGTACATCTCTCTCCACGGATGCATCAGGAACACACCTTCAGACACAGAAGTGCGTGCAGAACACCAGCTGAGAGTGGACAGGAGGACCTGACCAGCAGAAAGAATATGTAGACCCACGCAAAACTCAGTAGGACGAAGGAACCAGGGGAAAAACAGGAGTGTTAGTAGGACTGGACCTGCCCTCGGCAGGTGGAGGAACTGAAGCAGGGGTCAATCCCCACATCGGGGCAACTGTCTGAGTCAGAGGAGAAACATTTAAGGCTGAGAGTGAAACAGCTGACCTGTGGCAGCCCTAAGTGGAATGAGAATCAGACAGTCCTTGCCACAGGCATGCACACCCTGGACAAGGAGGCAGGTCCCCTAGAAGGCGCAGCAGCTGGGAGCTGGAGTTTAGGGATCGTGGAGCAATCCCAGGGAGAGGGCTGCTGTTGACTGCAGACAGACAGATCAGGGCATGTGAGGGAGGAAATCGTGGTGGGAAATGCAGGTGGAGGAAAGCCAGGCACCATGGAAGCAAGGTGGTACTGCTGAGTACGCATAGGGACTGGAGCCATCACCATGGCCTCTCTCCCCACACACCAGCATCTGTAGGAGAACAATAGAGAGGCTGGCCCATCAAACGTCTGATACACTGAACTACAGGGTAGGATCCCTCTCAGGGTGCCCCTTTAAATGACTGATGCACTGATCCTCAGAGTAGGACCCCAGGCAGGGGGCCCCTCTATGTGTCTGATGCACTAAACAACAGAAAAGGACCCCAGTCAAGGAAGCCTTCTAAGTGCTTGAATGGCTGGAGCTATGGATAAAGAGATATAAGAGGCTGGAAAAAAGACTCTGATAGGGCCATAACTCCTACAGCAGAGGCAATCCGTGTCCCTGCACACTTGATGCCACCAGAGTCCCCACAAGCCAAGCAGCTGCACCACCTTCATGCTCAACCCTCACTGGGGCAGAGCTGCCAGAGGCAAAAGAAGTCTTTCGTATATGCGTGCAGGGTCACATCAGTCATGTCCAATGCTTTGCAGCCCTGTGGACTGTGGCCTGCCAGGCTTCTCTGTCAGGGGGTTCTCCAGGCAAGAACACTGGAGCGTACTGTCCGATACTGGTCACCATACCCTTCTAGAGCAATGTATTTCCTGCTGCCCTAGCCGCCAACACCCCTGAGTACCTGGTGCTGCCACAACCCCTCTCTGTGTCTATGGAATACATAAAAGCCATTGAGAGCTCCCACAAAAGAAAACGCACTAGTTCTGATAGCTGTGGACACTGGAGGCAAGAACACACAGGAGTAGGGCCAGATTAGACTCTGAGCTGCCCACACAGCAGGTCCAGAGATCAGCAGAGTGCTGGAGGGCATCATAGGGAGGTGAGGTGGGCTGTGACTCCCAGCGAGGGAAAGAACTCTGACAGCAGTGACTCAAGAAAAACACTTATTATTCTTATGTTTTGACTTGTTCTATAGATTATTTTGGATTTTTTTCCTTTTTTTTCCCTCCTCTGCTGTAGTTGTCAATTTTATTGGCACTATGAAATCTAATTAAGCTTTTGAGCTTTTTTTTCCTAAGTCACATTTTTTATCTTTGGTATAAACCTCTGCCTTTACATTGGGCTTTTGTGGTTCTGTGGAGTTATCCTTTTTTTTTTTTTTCAATATTCTTCCTTTTTCCCCACTTTTGTTAATTTTTAATTTTTTAAACCTATTTTATTTTTTCTACATTTATTCCTTTGTTTGCTTTTCCTAATGTTCTTTACCCCTTGGAGTTAATCTTTAATGTATATAAATCTTATTTATCTACCTCTGTTTAACTTTGCATATCTATTCTTTTTTTCTTTTCTTTCTTTCCATTCCTCTCAACAAATTTGTTAGTTTTGTTTTTATCACTTTATTTCCCACATGGCACCTTGCTTCAGTTTTGTTTTCCAGTTTGTGCTTTAGTTAGTTTTGTTCTTAACTCATAAATATAATTTTTTATTTTATTTGTTCACCAGGTCAATCTATTGTACTTTATTTTTGATAGACTGTTTTGATTTGTTGATGGGTGTCTATGTATATGTGTATATTCCATTATTTTAATTATTGTTCCCTGATTTTGTAACTGCCATTTCCCCAGGGTTCATCTTTGGTTTCTTGTTTTAGGGTATTTGTTTTAATCTCACTTAATGCCATAACAAACCACTTGTAGAATCTTTGTTCCTGACCAGAGATCAAGCCCTGAGCCTTTGAGTGGGAGCACTGACTCCAAGATCCTAGATTACCAGAGAGCTAACCCTAGGGAGTATCAAATACTGAGAACTCACACAAAGGAAACCACTTGCATACAAGACCTGGCATCACCCACCCACCAGTAGCACCCTGTGCAGGACGCCTCATCTAAACAACAAAACAAAAATACAAACCCAGTCATCAGCAGAAAAGTACCACCTCACTCAGCCTTGCCCATCAGAGGAAAAACAAACAAACAAAAAAACTCAGCACAAATCTCACCTCATACAAAGCTTACACAAATCACTGGACCAACCTTAGGAGGGCAGAAACCAAAAAGAAGAAAGAATTCAACCCTGAAGCCTGGGAAAAGGAGACCTCAAATGCAGTAAGTTAAAAAAAGAAAGAATAAACAATGAAAAGGCAAAGAAGTACTACACAAATGAAGGAACACACTAGAAAAATAGCCGTCCAAATAAATGAAGAGGAAATAGGCGAACTACCTGAAAAAGAATTCAAAATAATGACAATAAAGATGATCAAAAACCTGGAAAATAAAATGGAGAAAGTACAACAATCAATTAACAAAGACATAAAAGAATTAAAGAAGAAACATACCGAGACAAACACCACAATTACTGAAATTAAAAATACTCTAGAAGGACTCCATGGCGGGATATCTGAAGCAGAAGAACGAATCAGTGAGCTGGAAGATAAAATGGTGGGAATAACTTCTGAAGAGCAGAATAAAGTAAAAAGAATGAAAAGAACTAAGGACAGTCTCTCAGACCTCTGAAACAGTATCAAATGAACCAACATTCAAATTATAGGGGTCCCAGAAGAAGAAGAGAAAAAGAAAGGGTATGAGAAAATTTTTGAAGAGATTACAGTTGAAAATTTCCCCAACATGGAAAAGGAAATAGTCAATCAAGTCCAAGAGGCACAGAGTCCCATACAGGATAAGCCCAAGGAGAAACATGATCAAGATACATGCTAATCAAACTAACAGACTAAACACAAAGAAAGAATATTAAAAGCAGCAAGGGAGATGCAACAAGTAACATACAAGGGACACCCTATATGCTTAACAGCTGATCTTTCAGCAGAAACTGTGCAGGCCAGAAGGGAATGGCAGGAAATATTTAAAGTACTGAAAGGGAAAAGTCTACAACCAAGATTACTGTACCTGGTAAGGATCTCATTCGAAATTAATGAAGAAATAAAAAGCTTCTCAGACAAGCAAGTTAGCAGAATTCAGTACTACCAAACCAGGTTTACAACAAATGTTAAAGGGAATTATATAGTCAATAAATACAACAGAAGAAAAAAGATCTACAAAATCAATCCCGAACAATTAAGAAAATGGCAAGAGAAAAAAAAAAAATATATATATATATATATATATATCAATAATTACTTTAAATGTAAATGGATTAAATGCTCCAACCAAAAGACAAAGACTGGCTGAAGGGATACAAAAACAAGACCCATATATACGCTGTCTACAAGAAACCCACTTCAGACCTCAAGACACATATAGACTGTAAGTGAGAGGATGGAAAAATATATTCCATGCAAATAGGAAGTAAAAGAAAGCTTGAGTAGCAATCCTCATATCAGAAAAAATAGACCTTAAAATAAAGAATATTACAAAAAATAAGGAAGGACACTCATAATGATCAAGGGATAAATCCAAGAGGAAGACATAACAATTGTAAATATCTATGCACCCAAAAAAGGAGCACCTCAATACATAAGTCAAACACTAACAGACATAAAAGGAGAAATTGACAGTAACACAAAAAAAGTAGGAGACTTTAGTAGGAGACACCGTGAGACCCCGCTCACACCAATGGACAGATCATTGAAACGGAAAATTAATAAGGAAACACAAGTCTTAAATGATATATTAGATGAGGTGGATCTCACTGATATCTTTAGGACATTCCATCAAAATGCAGAATACACCTTCTTCAAAGTGCACATGGATAATAGGGCACAAGTGCACTATTCTTCAGGATAGACCACATCTTGGATCACAAATCAAACCTCAGTGAATTGAAGAAAACTGAAATTGTATCAGGCATCTTCTCCAACCACAATGCTATGAGACTAGATGTAAACTACAAGAAAAACCTGTAAGATACAGAAACACATGGCGATTAAACACACGTTCCTAAATAACTAACAGGTTACTGAAGAAATCAAAAGGGAAATAAAAAAATTTCTAGAAACAAATGACAATGAAAACATGACAACTCGAAAACTATGGGATGCAGCAAAAGCAGTTCAAAGAGGGAAGTTTATAGCAAATCAATCCTACCTCAAGAAATAAGAAAAACATCAAATAGACAACCTAACTTTACACCTAAAACAAATGGAAAAAGAACAACAACAAAAAAAAAACCCCAAAATTAGTAGAAGGAAAGAAATCATAAAGATCCAAGCAGAAATTAATTAAAAAGAAATGAAAGAAATACTAAAGATTAATAAATAAACAAAATTGACAAGCCTTTAGCCAGACTCATCAAGAAAAAAAGAAGAATCAATTCAACAAAATTAGAAATGAAAAGGAGAAGTTACAACAGACAATGCCAAAATAAAAAGGATTATAATAGACTATTATGAATGACTATATGGCAATAAATGGATAACCTGGAAGAAAAGGACAGATTCTTAGAAAAATTCAATCTTCTAAGACTGAACCAGGAAGAAACAGAAATCATGAACAACCCAATTACAAGCACTGAAATTGAAGCTGTGATCAAAAATCTCCCCGAAAACAAAAGCCCACGACCAAATGGCTTCACAGGAGAATTCTATCAAACATTTAGAGAAGAGCTAATGCCTATCCTTCTAAAACTCTTTCAAAAAACTGCAGAGGAAGAACACTTCCAAATTCATTCTACAAGGCCACCATCAGCCTGACACCAAAATGAGACAGAGACAACACAAAAAAAGAAAACTACGGGCCAATATCACTGATAAACATAGATGCAAAAATCCTCAACAAAATTTTAGCAAACAGAATTCAGCAACATATCAAAAAGCTGATACACCATGATCAAGTTGGGTTTATTCCAGGGATGCAAGGATTCTTCAATATATGGAAATCAATCAATGTGATATACCATATTAACAAATTGAAAGATAAAAACCATATGATCATCTCAATAGATGCAGAAAAAGCCTTTGACAAAATTCAGCACCCATTTATGATTAAAACTCTTCAAAAAATGGGCATAGAAGGAACCTACCTCAACATAGTAAAGGTCATATTTAATAAGCCTACAGCAAACATTATTCTCAATGGTGAAAAACTGAAAGCATTACCCCTAAGATCAGGAACAAGACAAGGGTGTCCACTTTCACCACTGTGATTCAACATAGTTCTGGAATTCCTAGCTAAAGCAATCAGAGAAGAAAAAGAAATAAAAGGAATCCAGATCAGAAAAGAAGTAAAGCTCTCACTGTTTGCAGATCACATATACTGTACACAGAAAACCCTAAAGATACTATCAAAAAATTATTAGAACTAATCAGTAAATTTAGTAAAGTTGCAGGATACAAAATCAATACACGGAAATAACTTCCATTTCTGTATATAACAATGAAAAATCAGTAAGAGAAATTAAGGAATCAATCCCATTCACCATTGCAACAAAAAAAATTAAATATCTAGGAACAAACTTACCTAAGAAGACAAAAGAACTGTACCCAGAAAATTATAAGACACTAATGAAAGAAATCAAAGATGACATAAACAATGGAGAGATATTCCATGTTCCTGGGTAGAAAGAAACAATATTTTGAAAATGATTATACTACCAGACACAATCTACAGATTCAGTGCGATCCCTATGAAATTACCAAGGGCATTTTTCACAGAACTAGAACAAAAAATTTTACAATTCATATGGAAACACAAAAGACCCCAAATAGCCAAAGCCATCTTGAGAAAGAAGAATGGAGCTGGAGAAATCAACCTTCCTGACTTCAGATTATAGTACAAAGCTATAGTCATCAAGACAGTATGGTACTGGCACAAAAAGAGAAACACAGACCAATGAATAAGATAGAAAGCCCAGAAATAACCCCATGCACCTATGGGTACCTTATGTTTGATAAAGGAGGTAAGAATATGCAATGGGGCAAAGACAGCCTCTTCAATAAATGGTGCTGGGAAAACTGGACAGCCGCATGTAAAAGAATGAAATTAGAACACTTCATAACATCATACACAAAGATAAACTCAAAATGGATTAAAGACCTAAATGTAAGACCCGAAACTAAAACTCTTAGAGGAAAACATAGGCAGGGCACTCAATGACATAAATCAAAGCAAGATCCTCTATGACCCACATCCTAGAGTAGCAGAAATAAAAATAAAAGTAAACAAGTGGGACCTGATTAAACTTAAAAGCTTTTGCACAGCAAAGGACACTATAGGCAAGGCGAAAAGACGACTTTCAGAATGGGAGAAAACAATAGCAAATGAAACAACTGACAAAGGATTAATCTCCAAAACATGCAAGCAGTTCATACGCCTCCATACCAGAAAAACAAACAATCAAAAAATGGGTAAAAGACCTAAACAGACATTTCTCCAAAGATGACATACAGATGGCTAACAGATACATGAAAAGATGTTCAATATCACTCATTATTAGAAAAATGCAAATCAAAACTACAATGAGATATCACCTCATACCACACAACAAACGTACATCTAGTCAAAGCTATGGTTTTTCCAGTGGTCATGTATGGATATGAGAGCCGGACTATAAAGAAAGCTGAGCACCAAAGAAATGATGCTTTTGAACTGTGGTGTTGGAGAAGACTCTTGAGAGTCCCTTGGACTGCAAGGCAATCAAACCAGTCAATCGTAAAGGAAATCAGACCTGCCTATTCACTGGAAGGACTGATGTTGAAGCTGAAACTCCAATACTTTGGCCATCTGATGCGTAGAACTAACTCATTTGAAAAGACCCTGATGCTGGGAAAGATTGAAGGCAGGAGAAGGGGACGACAGAGGATAAGATGGTTGGATGGCATCACCAACACAATGGACATGAGTTTGAGTAAACTCCAGGGGTTGGTGATGGACAGGGAGGCCTGGTGTGCTGCAGTCCGTGGGGTTGCAAAGAGTCAGACATGACTGAGTGACTGAACTGAACTGATCACCTCACACTGGTCAGAGTGACCATCAGCAAAAAGTGTGCTGCTGCTGCTGCTGCTAAGTCGCATCAGTCGTGTCCAACTCTGTGCGACCCCATAGACGGCAGCCCACCAGGTTCCTCTGTCCCTGGGATTCTCCAGGCAAGAACACTGGAGTGGGTTTGCATGAAAGTGAAAGTAAAGTCTCAGTCGTGTCCGACTCTTAACGACCCCATGGACTACAGCCTACCAGGCTCCTCCGTCCACGGGATTTTCCAGGTAAGAGTACTGGAATGGGTCGCCAGTGCCTTCTCCTCAAAAAGTCTACAAACAATAAATGCTGGAGAGGGTGTGGCGGAAAGGGAACATTCTTGCATTGTTGGTGGGAATGTAAATTAATATAGCCACTATGGAAGACAGTATGGAAATTCCTTAAAAATCTAGGAGCAAAACCACCATATGACCCAGCAATCCCAATCCTAGGCATATACCCTGAGGAAACCAAAATTGAAAAAGACACATGTATCCCATTGTTCATTGCAGCACTGTTTACAATAGCTAGAACATGGAAGCAACCTAGATGTCCACTGACAGATGAATGCATAAAGAGGTTGTGGTACACATATACAATAGAATATTACTCAGCCATGAAAAGGAATGCATTTGAGTCCATTCTGGTGAGGTGGATGAACCTAGAACCTATTATACAGAGTGAAGTGAGTCAGAAAGAAAAGAAAGAAATATATTGTAACACATATATATGGAATCTAGAAAAATGGTACTGAAGAATTTATTTGCAGGGCAGGAAAGGAGAAACAGACATAGAGAATAGAATTATGCACATGGGGAGAGGGTGAGATACATGGAAAGAGTAACATGGAAACTTCCATTACCATATGTAAGATAGATAGCCAATGAGAATTTGCTGTATGTCTCAGGGAACTCAAACAAGGGCTCTATATCAACCTAGAGGGGTGGGATGGGGAGGGATTGGGAGTTTCAAAAGGGAGGGGATATATGTATACCTACGGTTGAGGTTTGACAGAAAACAGCAAAATTCTGTAAAGCAATTATCCTTCAATTAAAAAATAAATAATTTTTTTTAAAAAAAGATACAAAAAGAGAGTGAAGCACAGAGGATGGAGTAATGGAAGCCTGGGGCAGATTTCACAAATGATTATTCGTGCCCTTCTCTCAGGGTGCTCATATGTCCACCTCTGTGCCAGCTCAAGGTGGGGTGCACCTCACGGGGAGCTCATGTGGCCAAACCAGCCAGGACACGTGCAAGCTGCTTCTAAGATGACCTTCAGTAAAGCAGACGCCAGCTTTGTGGCTAAGAAAACAGTCCTGTTAATGATAAAATGGGCTTTGCATCACAGCACAATGTGAAGTAGAGCGTATGTGTGTGTGTGTGTGTGTGCGCGCGCACGTGCATGCTAAGTCACTTCAGTCCTGTCCAACTCTTTGTGACATCATGGACTGTAGCCCACCAGGCTCCTCTGTCCGTGGGATTCTCCAAGCAAGAATACTGGAGTGGGTTGCCATGCCCTCTTCCAGGGGATTTTCCTGACACAGGGATCAAACCCAGGTCTCCCACATTGCAGGCAAATTCTTTACCATCTGAGCCTCCAGGGAAGCCCGAAGTGAAGTATACAGCCTGGTATTTTTTTCAATTACAGTCATCGTAACAGGTGTGCTGATTTCCTGACACTGACATTTTCAAGGCGTCCAGGCAGAAGGGTCTCAGCATCTCGCTCACCCTGTGTCCTGACAGTTACATCACTGGGGATACTGCCCTGTTTGGGGGATTCCAAATAGAACCTGCCCAGGGAAACATCAATCGAAGGTGGTACAGCTGCAGAAGAAGGTCTCACAAGAAAAAGCCCAGAGTAGATGGCCTGTTTTAGGGAAACAATGACTCTGTATTTGGCCTGTTTTAGGGAAACAGTGACTCTGAGATCACATCCTGCTCTGGAGTTAATATGCCTTCTTTGGGACCAGCACCTGGTTTCCTATCAGGATAGATCTATTTTTCCAGTTTTGCCACCAAAGGACAAATCAAAAGGCCATTCGACATTCTGTTTTCCAATTAAAGTTGAGCCATTTCTTAAAAAAAAAAAAAAACACATTTAACTAAATAATCACACACGGCAATAAAGCACTGTGCTCTGCCTCCTTGATGCATGGCCACATTTGCAGTTGTTTAGAGGGGAGGCAGGAAGATCATTAGAGACAGCCAGATTAGGCTGCCCCAATCCCTGTTAGCGTCTTCCTGTGCTCCCAGAGTAAGACAGCACAGTATTCATGTAAACTAACTCAATTTCCTGCATTTAAATAAGCCTGAACAAAAAATAAAACTCATGAGACTGACTGGAAGCTCTCAGGAAGAAGAGATCTACTTTTTTTAAGAAAGTGGCCTGGCTGGGGGTAGAGTCAACACCAGGATCAGACCGGGCTGGGGGTAGAGGCAACACCAGCATCAGACAGCATCTCTGGTCAACAGGTCAAGGCTCCCTCCCGAGAGGACACTGACATGGGTGAAAAGGGCCCCCTGGCTTTGTGACAGAAGCGGCTTCCAAGGAGAACTAGCAAGATGGTGCCAGGGAGAGAAAAACCAGACGCTGTTCACACTGGCAATGGCCCACATGGAATATCTAGTACTCTGAGTTTCCAGGAACGGGAAGTTACCATTTGCCCCTGCCTATTTCCTAGGATTGGTGGGAGAAGGAACTCTGGTGGTGTGCACAGAAGCACTTTCTGAAAGGGGAAGAACTCAGCAAATGTAGCAGACAACTGCTGGTTACTGTCAGGTAGGAAAGGCTGGAATGAGTCCTCTTAAGAGGATTGTGACCAACAAAACAGATAAAATAAATAAGGAACATCTTTGGGATATTCAGCAGATTCAGTAAAATCAGGTAAGAAAAGGAATCTACTGACAATAATTTATAGCAAAAAAAAAAAAAGGTTAGGAGCAGGGAGGTGGGCTCAGATGCAACTCTGTTGATTAAGGCAGTCTGGAGGATCATATGGATGAATAGATGGATGGGTGGGTGAGTAGAGGAGGGGTCTGCCATCCAGCAGACAAGAGGGCGACAGACACAGCATGACCAAACCCCACCTCGTGCAATCCCATTCAACACCACCCACAGCAAGGCAGAGTGGGGTGGGGAGCCAGCTTCCAAGGTCACTGGTTCCCTGACCTGCCCATCACCTCCCTTCCCCTCAAGCTTCTGAATCACAGCTCAATGTGGAACCAAAGTGCCCATGAAAAATAAAAACTAGATATGAAAGCTTTGCTTCACTTCCCCAACAGCCAAAACACAAAAAGCAACTAGAGATTAAAAATCTCTGATGAATGCTCAAAGAATAAAATCGATTTATAGCACAGGCCCTGTATAGTGGAATGGTGGAGGTACGTAGGAATCCACACACGAGGTGACCGCTGCTCATCCAATCAGCGTTCATGGAGGCATCTTCTACGTCTGAGGCACAGTTCAGATGCATCTTACGGAAGCGACTGGGGGAAACACGCCAACAGGTAACTATAATCCAGTATGGAAGTGCTACAGTGGGGTGAGGGTCACAGAAAGCAGCCCCCACATCCCACAGGGCTGTGGGAGGACGGAGAGGAGGGGCAGACAGTGCCCCCTGGGATACAGGTCAGTAAGAACGCAGTACAGTGAGGGTTCAAAGGCAGGAGAAACCACACCAGCCAGAGGCGAAAGCCCTCGTTTCCAAGGCGGCCGCCACTGGTGAAGGTAACCTAGGGCGTGGCCAGGCAGAGGAAGGTAAAATGCTACACACAGGGCTGGGTATGTCTGAGAAACAACAGGGACCCTCCAAACCTGGGTTTCCCTCTTAAGACGACTTTAGCAGACACGAACTTGCTTCTATTTACCTTTTCTTCAACTTCCAAGAACTGCTGGCTTCAGTAGTTTCAGCAAACTGACTTCCAGGAAAGGTGATTTGGATTATTCCTGTTGAGAAATCAGAAGAAGAGGTATAATAGGCTTGGTTGGTTTGCTTTCTGCAGGCCTCCTGTGACACCTCCACCAAGTCCCCGCTGAGAGGGCGGTTGCGTGGCTCCCCCAGCTGCTCCGCACCAGCACTCCTCACATCGGGCAGGACCCAGGAGCCTGCCTCTCCAGCCCCCAGCATGGTCAGGCTGTTCCCTGCACTCCTGAGGTTCCTGCAACAGACCCTCTGCTGACTTACACTGGAAAGAGAGCATTTCTTTTCCTTGCAACCAAAAGTTACTTATTTAAAACTACAAGATCCAGGGTTAGGACTAAAAAACACACACACACACACACACACAAGCAGAGGGTGATGAAATAAAGACTTCTGAAACGAAGGAAAAATAAAAGAGAGACAGTGACCTGGGCCTCTCCACTACCGTCCCATAATATCTGAGAGGATAGGAAGAGAGAGAGGTGGGAAACCCAGAGAGGAGAACCAGCAAATAAGCCATAAAATCTCAGCGGTATTCAATACTAAGACGGAGACCCAGATACTGGGGAGAGAGGGCTCCTAATATGGGTATTACCCATAAGAAAATAAAAAAGAATTTCAATGAAAATATAAACATGAGAAACTCTGAAAGTGTCTACAGCACATGAGGAATAATTGAGTAACCATATAATGCCTATCAATACTACAATGAGAAGTGAAATAACCTAAAGGTAAGTCTTGATTTACTAAGCTGGCCTTTTTTTGGTCTTAATAAACATTTTATTTACTCATGGTTGGTGGGTCAGCAATTAGTGCTGGGCTCAGTGGGGTGGTTTTTTTTCTGTTCTTGCCTGGTTTACTCGTGGCTACAGGCATCTGTGGTTCAGCTGAGCCAGATGGTAGACCAGATGACTCAGTTCACATACTAGTAGCCAGTACTAGCTGTTTGTGCTATTTTTAGAGTCTATTTTAGTAAACATGAACATTTGTTTCGCTAAGCTCTTGAAACATTTATGCCCACTATCCCCTTGACCTAATTTTCCATTGGTTCCTCAGTAGATCAACCATGAAATCACCTACTGTAGGGCTTCAAGACTCTAAACCCTTCTAATCCCTCTATTAGGGGGTAAGATTTTCATGAAGTTTAAAGATAACGGCTATGAAAGTGAGGGCTAAGAGGCAGGGCTAGAAGGTAGATGGTGTTTCAGGGGGTCTGAATGCCAAGTTAAATTGCATGCAAACTTAGTCACTCAGTCATGTCTAACTCTTTGCAACCCCATGAACTGTAACCCACCAGACTCCCCTGTCCATGGGATTTCCCAGGCAAGATTACTGGAGTGAGTTTCCAATTCTTACTCTAGGGGGTCTTCCTGACCCAAGGATCAAACCGGCATCTCCTGCACTGGCAGGCACATTCTTTACCACAGTACCACTTGGGAAGCCCCAAGTTAAGTTGGATGAACTTTATTCAAGCAGCGTAAGAGTCAAGATGACTACAGGCTAATCCCATTCTCTGAGAGAATAATTAGCACTCTGAAAAAGTAGAATGTTAAAACTGGGCTATGGAGGGAAAGTACAACCCAAAGCACAAAGACGAAAGCAGTCAGCTGGAAACTAAGTGGACAGTAGCCGTGAACTTTACCCTTGACAGGGTACTTTGCCTGCTGCTGTTGGCTCATTAGCTGCAGCGAGGGCTTCATGAGCATCTCCTGGCTTCTGGGTCTTCTAGGCAGCTCGGAGCTCCAGGGGTTCAATGGAGCACCAGCGTTCACTCTGTGGGGTACAGAACAGCGACAGGGACACCAGGTGGCATGCAAAGCAGGCTGAAGGGCAGCGATCCTGTCTGCTCACCCCAGACCTGGCGCCCAGGAGGCCGGCGTCCATCCCCATCTGCCCGTTCTGAACAGCAGAGGCACCTGCTCTAATCTCAGCCCCACCTTCTCCTCTCTGGGCTTGTTTCCTTGTCCACAAAACCAGGGAGGGAGACAGGACTCATGGCCCTCAGAGGGTGGTCTGCAGACCAGACCTCTCTGCTGCTGGTTCACAACAAGCCAAGTACAGAAATTAAGAGCAGTTCAAAAGCTTTTAGTGCTTATGACACTGCTACACAGCCAAGCACATGATCAGGGGGACTGTCTTGCTGAACAGAGCACAGACTTTTGTATGAGTTTCCTGCAAATGCATAAAAAAAAATTACCACAAACTGAGCAGCATAGCACAACAGAAATTTATTCTCTCACAGTTCTAGGGGCCAGAAGCCTGAAATCAAGGTGTTACAGCCATATCCCCTCCAGACTCTAGAGGAGAGTCCGTTCCTTGCCTCTTTCAGCTGCTGGTGACTGCTGGCATTCCTAGGCTCGTGGCCACATCACTCTTTCATTTCAGTGCCTTCTCGTGTGTGCACGTGTGTAAAATCACTCTCTTCCTCTCTAAGGACACCTGTGGTCACATTTAGGGCCCACCTAGATATAACCTAATATTCCCAGGTGTTGCAGTGGTAAAGAACTCATCTGCCAAAGCAGGAGACACAAGAGACACAGGTTCAATTCCTGGGTCAGGAAGATCCTCTGGAAAAGGAAATAGAAACCCACTCCAGTACTCTTGCTTGGAAAATTCCACTGACAGAGAACCCTGGTGGGCTACAGTCCATTGGGTTGCAAAGAATCAGACATGACTGAGCACACAGTCACACACCCAGATAACCCAAGATGTGTGTGTGTGTGTGTGTGCGTGTGTGTGCGCGCGTGCTCAGTCATGTCTAACTCTGCAACCCCATGAACTGGTTCAGATACTGTGGAATTCGTGTGCGACCAGTTGTTACATAGTGCGCACGGTACACTCATACCAGTTCACAACTGGAAGAGAAAACCACTGCCCTGCCTTTTGCTCTGCTGGGACCCTGGCTCCTCCGCTACAGCCCAGGAGCCCAGGTGAGATCAGCCTGGAACCACCAGGAAAGGAAAGGAGGCTGACAGGAGGCCGGGGCATGGGGGCAGGTCCCCCACCAGCAGGCAGTGCAGGGGCCACTCCTCTCTACCCTCCTCCTGCCCTCAAACGGCTTTAGCTGTAAAGGGATTAAATTCATCACCTGTTGCTGCTGCTGTTGTTCAAGGGTACCTCCCTCACCCCATCAATGCTCAGAATAGTCAATGTTCAAGTTTGAGAACAGAAACAAAACTGTTTGATTAGAATCCTTGTGGCTGTAGCACTGTCCTACTACTAACATTTGCTCCCCAGCAACATCCTGCCCTATAACTTTTAAAACACCCAGATCCAGGCTTCATAACAGGATGGAAGAGGCACCTGGAAATCTGACAAAGCAAGGGTTTCATTTCTCATTAGAAGCTTGCTTGCCTTGCAGGAGCATTCCTTGTCAAAGAAACTACAATTCTGAGTCCTTTTCCATGTCACATTTCAGCCTTAAAGGGCAGACCATGTCAAAATACCTGAGGATGTTTAAATGACAACACTCAATCCAGGTATGGCCATAGCAAAGTGGCTACTCTCATCATTCAACTAGGAGTATGAAAGGCAAAATCTTTCTGGAAGTAATTTGGCAAATTCTTATTAAATGGTTTAAAACTATATACACCCTCTGATACTATAATTCCATTTTCAGAATTCTACCCTAGGAAATGAATCTGAAATGGGGACAAAACTTAATGCTCAAAGGTATCCATGGCAATGTTTTACATGAGATTAAAAAAAAACTGGAAATAAAGTTAATAGTCAATGAAAGAAAATGACTAGACAAATTACGATAGGTTTGTGAATAAAGTTTTATGTAGCCATGAAAAGGACATCTTACAGAGAATTTCTAATAAAAATACCAACTACAATAGCAACAGCTAATCTTTACATGGGTCAAACACTGTCCTAAGCTTACCAGGTGCTTTAGAAATACTAACCCTCTTAATCCTCAAGTTGCTAAGGTTATTATTCCCGCTTTACAGATCAGTAAATGGAGGCACCAATACTTAAGACACTTGCTCAAGATCACCCCGCTAGTAAGAGACCACACGGGGTTTTAAGCCCACCCAGTCTGGCTCAAAAGTCTATGCTCTTAAATCCTCTGACAGTCTGAATAATGGTCCCCAAATATAACAGGTTCTAAGTCTGGAACCTGTAAATGCTACCTTGGGTAGAAATGGCACCTCTTGCCGGTGAAGAATCTTAAGATGGAGAGACATCCTTGATCATCAGGTGGGCCCTAGATGCCCTCCCAAATGCTCTCACAAGAGAGGCAGAGGGAGATTTCTCACACACACACACACACACACACACACAGGAAAGGCAGATGAAAACAGAGGCAGACGTTGGAGAGAGGGGGCCACACGCTGGGAACGCCAGCAGACACCAGAAACTGAGGGTCGAGGGGTGCCCTCCCTCGAAGAGCCTCCAGGGGGCGCACCCACCTCAGGCCCGGCTCAGACTTCTGGCCCCCAGAACTGAAGGAATCCATTTCCATGGTCTTAAGCCATCCAGTTTGTGGAAATCTGCAGCCAGAGGAAACTAACACAAATTCCCATGCTGTAGTGCTCTCAATGCAAGATAAAATATGCTAAATGGGAAAAGGGGAAATCAAAATTTATACACAATGATCTTAATTATGCATATAAAATGCATGCAAATACAACAAAACGTTTTGTAGTGATTATCTCTGAATACTAGAAATTATGGGTAATTTTCAGCATTATGTCTTTTGATATTTTTCCAAATTTCTACAATTAATGTGAATTTCTTTTACAAAGAAATGAAAAAAAACTTTTTTAATTAGCAACTCATGATACTTCTGCAACTCTAACTCAATCAAAAAAATGAAAAAAAAAAAAAAAAAAAAATCAAGAAAACTCCCTGAGGATTTTCCTAATTTGGTCTCAGAGCAACACCTGAAGAAACCAATCACCCGGGTGCATTTCATCTCCTAAGAGACTCTAGCCGACCTTCGGCCTCTCTAAAGCCTACCAGTTTTCAGACTCTGGCAGGACCATGACGTGGCTAAAGAAGTTTCAGGCTTGGAAAGAAGAGGACAGTCTGAGTGGGTGCATGATTTCCTATCTATCCATCCACACGAGGTGGTGGGGAGGGGGGAGCACTGGGAGAAGTCCAGACATTCCCAGAGCCCAAGCAGCCCAAACTGGCATGGGCCACACGCCAAGAACCAAGAGGACTGGTTACTAAACATGGAATGTTTGCCTTCTCTGTGGGTGACTTCACAGAGCAAAACATCACACTAAACACGCGCTTAATCTTACTGAAGTCCGGACTCCAAGCCCATTCTGTTGCAAAACCCTCCTGCTATCATCTGTCCAGGAAGTCAGAGGACCAAAGGCCAATTTCACTGTATCAACATCATATCCTTTGATTAAATACTTTCATATCAAGAGTGTGTTAACATCTTCTCCCAAGGTATGGTCAGAACTGGATCAACACAGAAAGGAGGGCGTGCTTCATGTTTTGTTTTGCATGGCAGAGAAGGTTGAAGAGTCACTGGTTCCCTACAACACAGGCCAGGTCAGAGCTGAGGGGCGTGAAAAGCAGGTACATGGCTTTATTCAGCCCACCCTGTTATGGTGGAGCAAGCTCAGGCACGGGGTTGATGGGATCACAGTGTGGAGTTTATCCTTAGTCTCTGAGCACTCTTATTCACTGACTGTTCAGCCAATCAACATACACGAAGCTACTACATGCCAGGCTCTAAGAGGAAGTTGGCTCACATTTCTAAAGGCCCAGTCTCCAACATGCCATCCCCTCCAATGACACGGCCAGGTGAGGCCCCATCATTACGGAGCCTCTTCATCAGCCTTCTGGATCCCAAGAACGCCAGCAGCAGCAAAATGCAGACAGGGAAGCCTGAACAGGCCCGGTGGAGGTTTGAGAAGGAGAAAAACAAAAAGCAAATGCTTTAGCACTATGGACCATCCGCCCTCTGTCTCTGCAGGTTCTACATCCACGGATTCAACCAACTGCAGATGGAAAATATTAGAAAAAAGAAATTTCAAAAATGTCCCAAAAAGTAAAACAAATTTGCCACATACTGGCAACTATTTACATAGCATTTACATTGTATTTATGACTATCTGGGCTTCCCTGATGGCTCAGATGGTAAAGAATCCACCTGCAGTGCAAGAGACCTGGGTTCAATCCCTGGGTTGGGAAGATCCCCTGGAGGAGGGCATAGCAACCCACTCCAGTATTCTTGCCTGGAGAACTCCATGGACAGAGGAGCCTGGCGAGCCACAGTCCATGAGGTCACAAAGAGTCGGACATGACTGAGCAACCAAGCACACATATGACTATTTACACAGGATCTACAGAAGATTTCGAGTATACGGGAAGGTGCTATAAATAATCTATAGATTTAAAGTATACGGGAAGACGTACACAGGTTTTATGCAAATACTAAGTCATTTTATGCAAGAAACTTGAGCATCTGGGGATTCTGGTATCTGCAAGAGTCCTGAGACCAATCTCCCAGGGGTACCAAGAGATAACTGTACCTTCCAACACACCATCAACATAACATTTGTAATTTGCAGGGATCAGTTGATGATAATTGAATCTCCCACTTGACCATCTACTCCACACAGTAGTGTATTAATATTTTCTCAAAGTATTTTTTCTTTTTGCTAGCCATTGAATGCCTAAATCTACCAGTGTCTAGCCTTAAGAAGTACTAAATACAA
Organism: Bos indicus x Bos taurus; assembly: GCF_003369695.1. Taxonomy (NCBI): domain Eukaryota; kingdom Metazoa; phylum Chordata; class Mammalia; order Artiodactyla; family Bovidae; genus Bos; species Bos indicus x Bos taurus. The sequence goes on from NC_040104.1 coordinate 49,948,862, forward strand.
GGTATAAATTAACGCATGAATAAACATGTGTAATCAATTTACTAATCTGTAAAAACTCAAAAAGGCAGTTTACACAATTATCTCCTAAAGAAAATTCCAAGGAACCTAATCCTGTGAGACATGCCAAGAAAAGTTTCATGTGTTATTCAACTGGTGAGAAATAGTACATTCTGTAGCCTCCCATCCCACTTAAAAATTCACAGTGCACATCATACAATGAAGAATACATGAAAGCCTTCAATTAAACACATTTTGAACTTCCCAAATCAACTTAACCACAGATGCCCTTTCATGCTTAATTAATACTTGCTGATATAAGAGAACCAACATTCTAAGAAAACCCTGGGAAAACAGTAACCCAATTCTTTGTTGGTTCAAAAAACATTTATTAAGCCCTGGAAACAAAAATAATATAAGGGTGATGAAGACAGGCAACATTAAACAAGTTAATATTTAATAGGAATGATACTTGGTGCTATCACCACCTAAGATAAATGTGAAACCTGGCTCACGGCCTACTGTCTACTGGAAGAGACCCATGAACACGTGATGAGTAGAACCAATATTAACTGAAGTGACAGACATGCACATATAGCTACATACACGTATATATGTATAAGTGTGTGTATTTGCACACACTCATAGGAAGGGAGAAGGTTTTCCAGGCAGATGAGAAGCAAGAGTGTCCAACGTGCAGAGGTTTTGTGCACACATTGGTCTTATCCAGTGGTTTTCAAAATATGGTCCAAGACCCTCTCTGGGGGTGCTGCCAGGTCAAAACTATCTTCACTTGTGTGACATTTGCACTGATGGTGCAAACACAATGGTGGGGAAAATGGCTGGAGCCTTGGCCAGTAATAAGGCAGTGGCATCTGACTGTGATAGCCGTCACTGTAATCTCCACCACCACACTCTCACAGTTTAAAAAAAAAAAAAAGATCAATTTCATCTAAGAATATACTAAAGGAAGCATTAAAAGTTATTAATTCCACTAAATATTAACCTTGAGTACGTATCTTTTTACTATCCCGTGACAAAACGAGAAGCACACACAGCACTTCTGCTACAAGCCCAAGTGTGGTGGTTCTTGGCAGGAAAAAGCACTCATACAACGGAGCGGCAAGCCGAACTGGCCACTCTTCCACTGAATGCCATTTAACTTGAAAGAATGACTGACAGAAAAGCTACAGTGACTCAGATCTGGGTGTTTTCAGAATGAATAAAGGGAGCTTGTTAGTTCAAGGAAAACTGACAGTATTTGTTACTAAAGAAAAATTTGAGCTTTCAAGCAAAAATTAAAATTTGGAAAAACTCTATTGGCCACTATGAGCTCTAGAGTCTTTCAATACTTTAAGGCTTTTCAGAGGAGAGCGGTAGTGACAGCAACTAATGTGATGTTATCCAAATGACTCACGCATGATGCTGCAAAATGCATAAAAGATCTTTTCAAATGCAAGACAGACCAAAAGATTTTAATGTAACAGAATATGAGAAACTCTTTGATATAAGATTTCAGATTCTATGCTGCAACAAACCTTGAAGAAACTACCACTTGTCAAGCTCTGATATAGTTTCAAAGACTATCCACAATTAACTGAATAGGTTGTTAAAACATTCCTCCCTTTTCCAACTATATCCAGGTAAGGCTGTATTTTCTTCATACATAAAACACAACAGGGCTTCCGTGGTGGCTTAGTGGAGAGAAATCCACCTGCCAATGCAGGAGACACGGGTTGGATCCCCGATCTGGGAGGATCCCACGTGCTGCAGAGCAACAAAGCCCAAGCACCACAGCGGCCGAGCCTGCGCCCCAGAGGGCCGGAACCTCCGCTTCCGGGCCATGCGCCCTGCAGCCTGTGCTCGGCAACAGGAGAGACCACCGCAATGAGCAGCCTGTGCGCTGCAACGAAGTGAGGCCCCCGCAACTAGAGAAAAGCCACAGAGCAATGAAGACCCAGCACAGCCAAAAATTAATTTTTCTAATTTTTAAAACACACACACACACAACATACTACAACAGAATGAAGGTAAACCATTGATGAGAGTCCAGCTGTCTCCCATTAAGGCAGGCAATAAAGTTATCTGGAAAGAAGCAAAACAATGTTGCCCTTCATTTCCTGCTTTGGAAACAGTTATTTTTCATTAAGAGTGTTATCTGTATTATGTAATGGGTTTATTACTGCTATATTTAAGCTAATTTAAATAAACACTTCAAAATCTTTTCAACTTCAATTTCTAATATTATAAGTACTGCTAGAGATAACCCACATAACTGAAAGCTCTTTGGGGATCTCACTAGCTTTTAAGAGTTTTAAAAGGGGTCCTGAAATGAAAAGTTAGAGAGCCGCTGGTTGTGGGGGGAGGGGAGGGGACGGTGAAGAGGCGGCCGGAGGGCCCGCAGTGGCCCCCACTGTGGTGAGGGCTCAGGGCTGATCTGACAAGAGCCAGCAGGAGTGGGGAGCACCAAGAGGATGCAACAGACGTGCCTGCCAAAGAAAGAGCAAGGACACCATAGAGCTGACCCCTACTCGATGAACATACAATTCTAAACGCCAGTCAGTCTGATGGGAAGGCAGACTGCAGGACACTGAAGGTCCATTACTACAATCTAAAAAACATGAAATACAAATTCCTATAAAAGAGGAGGAACAGAAAAGTATTAAAATTTAACAACAGAAGGGAAAGAAGCAAGGTCACGCAAAATAGACATGCAACCAACTAGAATTCTGCAAAGTGAAGGAAATCATCAGTAACAGTACAGGGCTTTAAAGATCTAAAGATACCAAAATCAAGGTGCACTTTGGGCAAGGCTGAAAAGTAAAAATAAATGAGCAGTAAAGAGCAGTAAGCCGTAGCAGTAAAGAGGGGAAATGAATGCAGCCCAGAGAAGACAGACAGAAGTCTTCCCAACTCAAAAGCTGGGAGGAAATCAGCTCCTATTTCCAGATCGTGGGCTCCATCCACTCCAGGGTGGGGCGGGGGCTGGGGAGCTGCTGGGGGAGCAGGCACGAAGCACTCAACAAGGAAGGAGACTCCTGCAGAGTCCAGCACAGGCAGAGGCCAGGGATCCTTAACTGGACGACCAGAGTCTCGCCCAGGAAAAGATGGATCACGCCAGTCAAAAACCCAGACCACCAGACAAGACAACTGTTAGAAGTTGCTCTCAAGGAGCTTATAATCATTATTTTCTAAATCAAAAACAAAAATCAAGGAACTTTCCAGGCAGTCCAGTGAAGTCCAGTAATTAAGACTCCGGGGGCACAAGTTTGGTTTCTGGCTGGGGAAGATCCTGCAGTGCTGCAAACAAAAAAGACAACAAGAAGAAAACCTAAACCCCACAAACATCCATAGGCTAGCTGTAAGGAAAATGCGAACGGCATGCTCTGAGAACAGAAGAGGTTGGCAAGTTTCTCAAACTTCCTGGGCCTCAGTTTTCTCTTCTGCCAGGTGGGGAGTTCTGTTCTCTCAAAGCCTCCGAGATGAGGAGGTCAGCAGGATCAGGCTTCACAGGCCCTGTGACCACACAGACTGAGCACCCTCCCAAAAGTGCTGGACCCTGCGACAGAGACCAGGAGCATCCAGGCTGCAAGGATGGAGGTCGGATGGGGGGAGAGGACAAGAGAACAGGTTCAGATGTCTGTCAAACAGAAACTGCCCAACTTCTGTTTTCACCACAACCTGCAGAGTGAGAAAGACACTTTACTTGGCAACCCAGCAAGCGTGCGCACGCGCACGCACACACACACACACACACACACACACACACACACACGCAGCGTCTCTGAGATGCAGGCTTCCAGTCTGACCCTGGTCAGTTTCTCCACTTCCCGCAGTCCAGTTCCTCCCCTGTGAGTCAAGGACAGGAAAAACGACACCATGACTTCAGTTGTTGTGGAGAAATAAGTCAACGTGTGTAAAGTGCTTCATGGCGTCAACCTTTCTCTGTAAAACTCTTACTATACACAACTTTCATAAAACTCAACCTGACTATGTGTATTCCACTCTCATGCCTTCCTCCCATTCTATCTCTTCTTCTTTTTTAATATTGGCAGAGACCCTCTGGATTAACTTCGGAACCCCGTTACCGGGGTCCTGACCTCCAGCTGGAGACGAGGGCTTGGACCTGGGTAATGGTAATGGAGGAGACAGAGCTGATAGTTTTGGGGTGACTGGTTACAGGGGAGGGGGTGTCAGATGACTCAGTCCTCTGGGATGATGACGTTGTTGGGGGAAAACCGACACCCACCCTGGCCAGACACCACAGTCACCACTTGCAGGAGTTATCTTAAACAGCAGGTCCTAACAAGCTGCTGCTGCTGCTGCTAAGTCCCTTCAGTCATGTCCAACTCTGTGTGACCCCATAGATGGCAGCCCACCAGGCTCCCCCGTCCCTGGGATTCTCCAGGCAAGAACACTGGAGTGGGCTGCCATTTCCTTCTCTAATGCATGAAAGTGAAAAGCAAAAGTGAAGTCACTCAGTCGTGTCCAACTCTGAGCGACCACATGGACTGCAGCCTACCAGGCTCCTCCAGCCATGGAATTCTCCAGGCAAGAGTACTGGAGTGGGGTGCCATTGCCTTCTCCAACTAACAAGCTACGACCAAACAAAAGACTTTGAGGAAGTCAAAAGGAGAGAGGAGAAGCCAGTGTCCAACCTCCCAGAATCCTCCTGGAGAAGCCAGTCTCCAATCTCCCAGAATCCTCCTGGAGAAGCCAGTGTCCAACCTCCCAGAATCCTCCTTGCTGGCATCCACCTGGGCTCAACACCACGTGCGGCAGGAGGAACCACCCTGAGTCAGGAGGGCTGGCCAGAGACAGGGGGAAACTCACCAGCACCATCAAGCCCGAGCCTGCACGCCACACGGCGGAGCAGTCCTCCTGCCTCCCCGGGCGCCCCTTCCAAATGAAGCCTCTTGCCTTGTCGGCACGTGTGTCCTGCGAAACTTCATTTCCAGGTGTTAGACGAGAGCCCACTCTCAGCCCCAGAGGGGTCCTCATTCCTACCGCAATGTTGCAATGTTGCTGTTTGAGATGGGGAGCCCCAGGGCGGGGAGCAGGAGTGGGTCTGCGGGAGGGGAGGGAGAGAGGAGACACTGGGTCTAAACCTCCTGCCAGGAGACAGGGTGAGGGGACAAAGGGGGCCTTCACAGTCCACCAAGCAGGGAACCAGGCGGAGAGATCTCACACCAGAACCACAGCTATGGATGCAGAATGAGTTTTTCCAGACTGTGCTGTGGAGGTGGACAGCCTCTGTGAACTCGCCCACGAACAGTGAGTGATGGAGGACCTGGGGACCCAGGGCCCCTGCCAAACGTCTCTCCTTGTCTGCCCAGCATCAAGCACTAACACATTCAATTAGAGTCCGTCTGCCCATCTGCTTCCTCCACTAAGCGAGCTGCTTCGGGGCAGGGACCACCCTGGGTCATGCATCTTTCTACTCCCCAGGCCTCCCCAGCACGCGGCCCAGCCCACTGCCTCTGGGAGGTGCTCAATTCAGTGATTCAACATGATAAAAACCCCCAAAAAGGCCACTTACAGTTCAGGACACTAAGATAAGGTACAGCAGATGGGACAGACAAACAGAACCTGCCAGAATTTGTGGTCACTTGAGGATGTGGGCCAAGAAATTCACAGACAAAAGGAACCTGCAAAAAACTGTGAAAACTCCGCAATGCGAGACGGGTGTGGATCTTCATCATAATGATGGGAGGTATTAAGCAGGTCAGGGAGAGAATCAGGAAGACAAAGGAAAAATAAAACTGGAAAGATGGGGCGTAACGTGTGTATGTCATTCGACCTCTTCCAAGGTCACCCTGGATGTTGGATTCGTCTCTTCACTCCCCTTGCTGTATTTTTCCATCAGCTCGAGGCCTTCTCAGGCGTGCCTGTTTCCGATCCTCTGCCATCCTCCAAAGCCCAGCTCCTTGGAGGTTACCTATTTTTCTTACATGTATGTGACTCGTTCCCCCAACCAGCTGGAATGGTAATACACACCTTCTTATGCAAACACCCCATCCTTTGCACAGACGAGGCACCCAATAGCCGTTGATTGACTGGTTTTTATACTGATTACGTTTGCTGCTGCTGCTGCTAAGTCGCTGCAGTTGTGTCTGACTCTGTGCGACCCCATAGATGGCAGCCCACCAGGCTCCACCATCCCTGGGATTCTCCAGGCAAGAATACTGGAGCAGGTTGCCATTTCCTTCTCCAATGCATGAAAGTGAAAAGTGAAAGTGAAGTAGTTCAGTCATGTCTGACGCTTAGCGACCTCATGGACTGCAGCCTACCAGGCTCCTCCGTCCATGGGATTTTCCAGGCAAGAGTACTGGAGTGCAAATTCAGATTCAGATTTTCTAGTCTTACCCCCTTTAGTTGCAACCATTACTAAAGCTGTCATTTTAATAGTAACAGCTATATTTATTAAGCACCTACCATATACAATGCACAACTAAAGACCTTAAATGCAGCATCTCCTGCAATCTTCAATCTGCAGGGTAGGGATTATTATTTCCATTTTACGGATGACAAGATTGAAGCTCAAAGAGACAATAGAGTTGAGTAAGTGGCAACACTGGAATTCAGACCTAAGGCTACTTAACTCCAAAGTCAAATAAACACAATCACTCTGAATTTTCCGCCCTCTTTTTCCCTGGCACAGGGGCTGGAGAACAGCCCATCTGATATGGAGTCCACAGTCAATACTCACCAAAGACCTAAGCAGGGCTCAACTCACAGAAAGCTTTTTTAGGCTTGAGAAAGCCACAGTTTATCAAGACTCATTCATTCATCTCCTACCAGCACACAGGTCAAGTCAAGCTTATTTTTAACTCTATCACTTTAAAAAAAAATGGAATGTACTAATGGCCTCACTTGTTTCTGAAAGAACGTTTAGGGAATTCCCTGAGGGTCATGGTTAGGACTCCATGCTTCCACTGAACGGGGCCTAGGTTTGATCCCCGATTGGGGAACTAGGATCCCACAAGCCTCACAGCATGGCTAAAAAATATATTTTTTTAATTAAAAAAAATTTTTTTAAAGAATGTTTAATTAAACTAAGAAACTACGCTCAGACTAATCAAATTATTAGTGTCAGGTCGTTAGTAAAACAGTCACAAAACGCACAACAGCTTCCATATCTGCTGTGTTTCAGTCTGCCCAACTCCCCAACATACATGACTTCATCTGAGCATCTCAGTAACCATGGGGCGAGAACAAAACAAGACTAAAAGACGTTCAGTGAGTCCCCGACGGTCACAGTTCCTGTGACTCAGGACCTGGTTATAAGCTACAAAAGAAAGCGCTCTGAGCAGCAGGGTCACAGGAGAAAGAAGACGCCCCGGGCAGCAGGGCTCCCAGTCCCCCCCAACCCCCACCCCGCAGCGTCCTCCCGCCCTGGATGGCCCAGACTTACCCTGCAGACAGGAAGCCGGCACTGCGGAGCCCGCGTCCCCGCCCACCACCTCAGAAGGAAAGGCTCTGGGGCCTGGAGTTCGGGATGCCAGGGGGGTGAGTCTGAAATGCCTCCCTGCTCGCCAGCACTGTGCTGGGTGGGGGACAGGGGGATGGATGGCCCCCAGAGGCGTCCCATCATCACATCCTCTCCACGTCTGAAGCCCTCCCCTTCATCTCTCTGACCTGGCTGAGGGGTCCAAAAGTCATGCTTTCCCCTTGTAATTTCCACACAGGAGGCTGCCTCAAGTTTGCAATGGTACAGAACAGCCCCACACTGGCAGCTCCGGATAAAGAGAGGCAGGAAAAGAAAACCATTTTAACATCCTACTGTTAGTGTGGTAGTCGCTCAGTCACATCCAACCCTGTGTGACCCCATGGATCGGAGCCCGCCAGGCTCCTCTGTCCATGGGGATTCTCCAGACAAGAATACTGGAGGGGGTTGCCAGGCCCTCCTCCAGGGGATCCTCCTGACCCAGAGATCGAACCCAGGTCATCCATATTATAGCAGGCAGATTCTTTACCATCTGAGCTACCAGGCAAGCCCACATGACTGCAATTACTGCCTTGGAGTGAGATACCTGGGGCTTCATAATAAATTCTTCCCTTTTACTAAAAAAAAAAAAAAAAAGATTCAAGGGGAGCCCTGCCTGGCCCAAGTAGGTCAAGGGTCTACTTACAGCACAGGGACAAATCAAGAACCACTCCCGGCAGGTCCCAAGTTCAGACAGAGGAAAGGTGCTTCCCCAGAAAAACAGGAAGAGTCCACCAGTCTCCAACAAAGGAAGAAGGCTTATTTAAGGCAGACGAAATAACACCATAAACATAAGTATTCAGAAACCCTGCACACACAACTGCTAAGCCACTGCTCTTCAGATCCCAAGTCCAGTAATCCCACTCATTCTACGCCACAGCTGACATTATTTGGGCACTAAATTGTAAAGCAATAACAGTAAAGAACAGCCAGTGTAGAATAAGGTGCTAATTGTGCAGTAAAGATGCTTAGTGCAAACAGAATTCAGATAAATCAATGCACCCTTTTACATCCACGGAATATTCTAAAACTAGACATCTCCGAAGAATTGACACTTCTGAACTGTGGTATTGGAGAAGACTTTTGAGAGTCCCTTGGACTGCAAGGAGATCTAACCAGTCCATCCTAAGGGAGATCAGTCCTGAGTGTTCACTAGAAGGACTGATGTTGAAGCTGAAACTCCAATAGTGTGGCCACCTGATGTGAAGAACTGAAACTCATTTGAAAAGACCCTGATGCTGGATAAGATTGAAGGTGGGAAGAGAAGGGGACGAGAAGAGGATGAGATGGTTGGATGGCATCACCGACTCAATGGACATGGGTTTGGGTGGACTCCGGCAGTTGGTGATGGACAGGGAGGCCTGGCATGCTGCGGTTCATGGGGTCACAGAGTCGGACACGACTGAGTGGCTGAACTGAACTGAACTGAGAGATCTCCACACCACAGTTTTGTGCTAGGATGAAACAGAAACCATGTTTCTTCATCAACGAGAGCCAGGCCTGCCTCCCAGCTCCCTTCTGACTCCCTACAGCTGAGTGAAAGGTCTCTCCTTGGGTCCACGACTTTTTACTCCTCTCTGCCCAGGTGACAACTAAAGGCCCTGCTTCTCAGGAAGGAAGCAGAAATCAGAAACACAAACCCAAGTCAACCAAGATGAAGGCAAGGGCCCAACTCTCTGAAGAGACTAAAGGGCCAACACAGAAGGCAGGGCCCGTGGGAGGGAAGGAAGTGGAGGGGCAGGGGCCCTGCAGCCCGCCGGGGGTTTCCTTCTTCTTCATTAAACACAGCTCTCACCCTCACTGCTGCTTCATAAATATTCTTTGCTGTAGCTGGTTCCACTGGCTGCACGGGGTTATGATGACTTCTAAAAGCAATCCAAGAAGTGGGAGCTTTTGATCCTTTTCTCAGTGGTCTAACCTAAACCTGGGTCACTGGAATCACCCCCACTTCTCTGCTTCCAGCATCTTGCTTCTCTTCCTAAGCTATGGCCACTTCATTGTCTCTCTCCACAGACCAGAGAGAAACGCTGGTATTTACTGGGCGCTTCCCTGGTGGCTCAGATGAGAAGGAATCTGCCTGCAGTGCAGGAGATGCGAGTTTGACCCCTGGGTCAGGAAGATCCCCTGGAGAAGGAAATGGAAACCCACTCCAGTACTCTTGCCTGGAGAATCCCATGGACAGAGGAGCCTGGTGGGCTAAAGTCCATGGGGTCGCAAGAGTCAAACACAACTTAGTGATTAAACAACAACATGGTAATGCTATGTTTAACTTTTAAGGATCTCTTTTACATGTCTTGAAAATAGGAAATGCTACAAAGAAAAGCCAGAAGGATACTGAAAGCAAAATGCAAAACCTCAGTGAGATCAAAGAAGTTTAAAAAAAAAGTTTATCTAGTCTCACCCCTTCTTTCAATAAGCTGAAGTCTGGGCACAAGGAACCGAAACAGTATACTTCTTCTTAAAAGGCTAAGAACACTAGCAGGAGAAAGCTAAGATATGTAATTCTTGTTGTTCAGAGCGAGCCGCGAGCGGCCCAGGGCACAGACGCAGCCTCTCTGCACCTGCCTCACCGGCTCTCATGCGGCTGATCACCACCAACGCTTTAGCAGGATGGCCAGTGGCAAGACGGAAACGTGGAGGGGCTGCACCAGAAGAGGCCACGTCCACACCTTTAAATTAAGTGAAGAAGAAAATAGCTCGCTGAAGGCAGAGTGAGCTAACCACAAATGACAAACCGACTCTTCTGACACGAGCAAAACGCCAGCGTGACGGGGACGGCGGCGAGCCAGGAGACAGGCAGGGGCGCCAGCGGCGCTCGGGGGCAGGGGGTCCATAAACCGCAACCCAGTCAGCTCGCTGTGCGTGGCTCCCCACAGACACACCTGAAACACCAGCGGGGGCCAAAGCAGAGTCTAGCAAAGATGCATGTGCCAAAGGCAGAAGTACTCCCAGATTAGCTCTAGCAAGCCCTTTAAAGTTCAAACCAGAACCAAGGCCAGGAAGGAAACAAAGCGAAAGGGAGCTTATTAGGAATCAAAAAAAGTCATTCCTTTCTCACGAGTGGCTCTGCCTGGTCGCTTCAGATACAGACAGGCCCAGTGCTTGGACTGGGGAACGTGATAAAGACAAATACAGACGTGACTTAAAAGCCAACAGCAAAGTGGGCTTCCCGGGTGGCGCTAGTGGTAAAGAATCCTCCTGCCAATGCAGGAGAAGCAAGAGACACGGGTTTGATTCTTGCCTGGAATATTCCAGGGACAGACAAGCCTTGTGGCTACAGTCCTTAGGGTCCCAAAGTGTTGGACATGACTGAGCACGCATGCCAGCACACACACACAAACGCACACACATGCCCTTACCTGTAACATCCCTTATGTGTGAGCTTCTGGAAGGTCGAGACTTAACTCCCACCTACCAGGCAGACCTATGGTCTGAATACGTGGGAAAGAGTATAGAAAAGCACAAGGACTCATTTGACAGAGGAGAGGGAAACAGACATACACTGAGAATAATATAAAATCCAGGTGAAAAAAAAACAAAGGTTATCAGGACAGAGAGCTACAGGTCCTTGATAAAGTGGGATTCTCCTGGCACCCAGCATCACGTCACTCAGGCCCAAGAAAAAACAGAACGCCTGGCTGCAAAGCGGAGTATTAGACCTAGGAGTGTATGACGTCTGTGCCCGTCCTTTGTTTTAGAGAAAACAATACTGAGGTTTGGAGAGATTCAGCAACATATCCAGGACTGACTGTTAACAACGGCAAAGCCAGGCCTGGTCTCCTGGAAGGCCTTCCACTAAACAGTATTGATGATGGTGGTGCTGGTGCTGGTGCTGAAGAATTTACAAGCAAACATTACAATGAGGGCTTTACATATATTATCCCATTCAATCAATCCTCAACAAACTATAAGACAGTAGCAGTACTTAGGTGTGCCAGTGGCAAAGAACATGCCTGCCAAGACAGGAGACATAAGAGACCCCAGTGCAATCCCTGGGTCGTGAAGATCCCCTGGAGGAGGAAATGGCAACCCACTCCAGGGTTCTTGCCTGGAGAATCCCATGACAGAGGAGCCTAGAGGGTTACGGTCCACAGGGCCACAAAGAGTTGGGACAGGACTGAAGTGACTTAGCGCACGTGCAGTACTATTATTAGCCCATTTCACACGTGAGGTGCAGAGAGGTTAAGCTACTGGCCCAAAGTCACACAGCTACTGGTAGAAGCAAAGGGAGATGTGCAAGAGCATGGATGAACCCGGAAAGCATTACGCTAAGTGAAAGAAACCTGACACAGAAAAACAGATAAACCACAGCAGGATCTCACTGATACGTGGAATCTAAAAAAGTCAAAACCCATGGAGAAGCGCAGAACAGAATGGTGAAGGCTGGGGTGGGGGGCAGGGAGATGGTGGTCAGAGAGAACAAACATTCAGTCATGAGATGAATACATTCTAGGGTGTAATGTGCAACATGGAGACAACAGTTAATAATACCGAATGCCTAATTTGCTACGAGGTAGACCCTCAGTGTTCTCACCACACACAACAGAAGTGGTGACTGTGTGAGGTGACGCATGTGTTAATTTACTTGATTGCGATAATCATTTCACAGTGTGTATGTACATCAAATCATCTCGTGGTACTCCTTAAAAATATACACTTTTTATTTGTTAATTATGCCTCAGTACAGCTAGGAAAAATAAATAAGAGGGAAAAAAGCAGCACATGAAGGATGGAAACCTAGGTCTAGCTGAAATCCATGCTCTTGACACTTATATTAATATTTGACTGCCTCCAAACAAGGGAGGAAGTCACATTTTTAACTAAAATGTACACCAGAAACTTCTTATCACTGGGTAGTTTTTATTGTCTTATCACCTTGCCATTCAAGATTAAATACAAACAAAAAAAAAACAATCTGTACTAAGGGGTATAAAGAACAAAAATATTTTAACTTTGGTGAGAAGGCTTAAGACTCTCCAGCCCAGACAACAGAACTGATTAGACTCAGACCTGAAAAATTAGAGGCTGGAGCCAAAACACGTCCCTTTGGGATTTTGTCTGGCATCTTGCACTTTCAACAAGTTCCATATTTATTTTCACAGAGCTAATTCTGACTGGATAGTGTTGCTGCCAGGCCCGGTTGGTGATTTCAGAAATCAGTGTTTACCAGATCTTGGCACTTCCACTAAAAACATCACAGAATCACCAGTTTAATCATAAGCGTGGCTACGTTTAGTTTTAGAAAACAGTTATTTTTGAAAATTGTCAAAATGTAAAAAATGACATTAAATGAAACTGATGCTTTTTGATTAAATAAAAAGCATCTGACTTTTGTAAGAAATGCCATTTATCTTCTCAGATACCACAGTGAGGGTGCCATCTCATCGTACATGGAGATGCTTTGCTCTGTAAGCTGCAGAACCAGAATGTCTCCCTGCAGACACCTGCCCCAGCGCCACACCACGACCTTTCCCTGCACAACCAAACCGCAGGCTCGGGCTTCCAGTCCCTCCACGATCTACACCCGTCCCAGAACTGCAGCTCCACGAGGGCCACCTGCTGCAGGCCCCGTGAGTCACAATCCTCAATGTGCATCACAAAGACGAGGGCAGCAGAGAAGGCCTCCTGCACACGATCAGAGGCCCAGTGCTGTGTGAAGGCCCTGGCTCAAGCTCTCTCCTCTCATGCCCCCCACACTCGGCAGGAGGTGCCCCTCTTACCGCCAGCTTTAAAGACTGAGGCACTGAAGCTCAGCAGGGCTAAGGGAGCTGCCCTGGGCCGCACACACGCACACAACCCAGGTCCCTCAGACGTGAGCGCCCAGCCCTCGGCCCCCTCACCCCGTGGGGCTCTCCCTCCCCTCAGATGTGAGCGCCCAGCCCTCGGCCCCCTCGCCCTGCGGGGCTCTCCCTCCCCTCATGCACAAAGCCCAGGAAGGCCCCCCTGCCATCTCCTCAGACAGCGCAGGGCAGGTTCTCACTTCCAGTCTGAAGGGAAAATGCTAGCGGTTCTCCCAGACAAACCAGCTGGATAAAGGGAGCATAAAAGGAAGAGAAAACATCTCTGCCCTTAAGAACTCGACAGTCTAAGCTAGAGGGCTCTAAACAAATCCCTGTATCTCTAGGGCATTTCCGGTCAGCAGTGTATTTCCATCGTCATCTGGGACACATGCACACACACGGAGCCTGACTGCGTGTGACGCGCTGACACTTCCTAACCTTCTTTCCTTTTCTTTTAATTCGAGTATAGTTGGTTTACAATATTACAGTCATTTCAGGTGTACAACATAATGATTCAATACTTTTATAAATTATATTCCATTGAAAATTATTATAAAATATTGGGTATATTTTCTGTGCTGTAGAATATATCCTTGTGTGCTCAGTCACTCAGCTGTGTGGGACTCTTTACAATCCTATGGATTGTTGCCCACCAGGCTCCTCTGTCCACAGGATTCTCTGGGCAGGAACACTGGAGTGGGTTGCCATGCCCTCCTCCAGGGGGTCTTCCCGACCCAGTGATCCAACTCCTGTCTCCTGTGTCTCAGGCACTGAGGGTGGATTCTTTACCGCTAAGCTATCAGGAAAACTCCACAATATACCCTTGTTGCTTATTAATTTTATACATAGTAGTCTGTATCTCTTAATGCCATGCTCTTAGGTCCCTTGGCTTTTTTTGTTGTTGTTGCACCACACACACGGTTTATGTGGGATCTTAGTTCCGTAACCAGGGATCGAACCTGTGCCCCCTGCATTGGGAGTGCAGTCTTAACCACTACACTGCCAGGGAAGCCCTTTTTTTTTTTTCAGTGTGTCAACCTACTACCTTGACTCTGTGACTGTAGATTCTGGATGGTAGCTTGAAAAGCCCTGCTCCAGAATGCCCTATTTTAGCTCTAATTTTAAAAATAAATAAAAACAATCAGGAAGCTGGCCCTGACATCTAGCTTAAGTTTCTTAGGCTGCCAGGTCACTCCAATGCGCACGGCTGCACACGTCCCAGGACGGACACAGCAGTGACCAGGGTGGCCAAGGGCCTGCACCTGGAGTCCTCTGACCCGCACCCACGCGCTGCCCGAGTCCTCCAGATTCTGGCCTGTAAACTGGGAGCCAACGCCACTCACCCCCGAGCTTGTCGCAGGCCACCTGCCCGGAAGCTGGTCCCCGCTGCTCCCCGCTGCTCGGGAGGCCTAGGACACGGGCAGGAGGGGGCCAAGCTTAGCCTGTGGGACAGGCCGGAATCCCAACCCTGGCCTCCGCCCCGCAGCGCCTGACGCCCCCCGGTGGTCGCGGGCAGCTCTGCGGCTGCAGACGGGCCTGTGGCCCCTCCACCACACCAAGGGCCGCCTTCAGACCTCACCTCTCAGGGAGGAAAGGTCTGTTTTCTATAGGAAGCATGACACATGAGGTGCCTAAGCTATGACAGGGCCTCGGCCAGGCCCCTGCCCTCGGAGCACGCCCTCAAGCTGGGCAGATGGACAGGTAAACAGGTGACCGTATAACCCACTGGGCCAGGCGGTGTAACTGAAACCCAGGCATCCAGGGAGAGCGCAGCTCATGCTGGAAGGCCCACTCCTTAATCCTAGCTGACTTTTTTTAGTAGGAAAAAAACCACAGCTCACAAATTGCTAATGTATTAAGAATCAGAAACTACCGCCTCCAAGCCAAGTCTCAAGCCCGGAAGAAAAGCATCCTTGTCTGCTCTTGTTGTTTAGTCACTAAGTTATGTGCAACTCTTTGTGACCCCATGGACTGTAGCCCACCAGGCTCCTCTGCCCATGGGATTTCCCAGGCAAGAATACTGGAGTTGGTTGCCATTTCCTGTTCCAGGGGATCTTCCTGACCCAGGGGTCGAACCCACATCTCCGGCATTGCAGGCAGATTCTTTACCAAGCCACCAGGGAAGCCCATCCTTGGATATACCCACAGCAACAGCAAGCAGGACTGTCACGACTCCAGCGCTGCCTCCCTGATGTGACTGTATGCTCCCTGAGGCTGGAAGTAAGGTCACCTGTTCAACATCACATGACAAATATCATAAGACTGGAATCTCGAAAGATGGAAAATCGCTGATTGCCTTTCCAGTTCCTCTGGAAGTTGCTCTATATTTGTCCAGAATCAAAATTACAAAAGGAAGGAAGGGTGGGTAGGATGAAAGGCGTCCTATGAGGTGGTCAAAAATAAGACTGAATCTGCTGGATGCTTAAGTAGGTCTTCTGAAAGGTGAGGCCAGAGGCCTCAAAGTTAGACTTTAAAAGTCATCTTAAGATTATAAGTCACTGTATAAGTGTGTACTAAAAGTATTCATGTGTCCAATGTGCATACTTGAAATACGTGTTTCTCAGTATGAAGATTCATTAAAAATCTAAAAAGAGGGTTACCACATGGCCCAGCAATCCCACTGCTGGGCATATATCCAGAAAAGAGGGAAACTGTAAAGATACATGCACCCCACTATTCATAGTGGCACTGTTGACAACAGCCAAGACATGGGAGCAACATGACAGATGAAGGGATAAGAAGACGTGTTATATACACACAGTGGAATATTACTCAGCCATAAAAAAGAATGAAATAATGTCATTTGCAGCAACATGGATGAACCTAGAGATTACCCTAAGCGAAGTAAGTCATACAAAGAAGGACAAATACCATATGATAGCACTTATATGCAGAATCTAAAAAATCACACAAATAAATTTATTTACAAAACAGAAACAGACACTGCAAATAAAACTTATGGTTACTAAAGAGGAAAGGGGAGGAGGAAGAGATAAATTAGGAACTTGTGATGAACACATATAGACTACTATATATAAAATAGATAACCCACAAGGACTGTATATCACAGGAACTGCATTCAGTATCTTAAGCTGTATGTATGTGTGTATGTATATAACTGAATCACTTGGCTGCACACCTGAAACTAAAACAACATTGTAAATCTCCAGTGTCTGTGATATGCTTAGTTGCTTGGTTGTGTCTGACTCTGCAACCCCATGGACTGCAGCTGCCAGGCTCCTCTGTCCACAGGGATTCTCCAGGCAAGAATACTGGAGGTGTTGCCATGCCCTTCTCTAGGAGCTCTTCCCAACCCAGGAATCGAAACCAGGTCTCCCGCACTGCAGGCAGATGCTTTACCGTCTGAGCCACCAGGGAAGCCCAAAATATCACACTTCAATTAAAAAAAAAAAAAAAAAAAAAAACCTGTTTCCAACATCCTATTTTGGCATTTCTTAATTTTTTTAAACTACTGGGCTTGGGCGCTTGAGAGTGGCCATGTGGTTAACAAGGATACCCTGAGAGCTCTGGTCCCAGCAAATGAAGCAAATGTCAGCTACCCAGCTCCCAAACCAAAAACCTTAGAAAATACCTGGCTAAAGCAGGACTCTTTATGCTCCATCCTCTCTCTCTCGCTTTGGAGAAGGGAGTGTACCAGGAAGGTCAGTTACTAAGGCTCTCGGGACGGTGGGAGCGTCTCAGGCCTCTGCACCCAAGTTAAAGGTCTATGATCTCTCCAAGTCGTGCTGGCTTAAAATAAAGACAGAAAGTAGTAACCTGTTCGTTGAGTTCCGGGCGATTTCATGTACACTGTCTCGTTTACATCTGCTCAGCTCCTTCAGATATTATGATGATGCCCGGCTTAGGGAACACAGATGCAGAGGTTGAGTAAAAAGCCAGGAGGTGACTGGGAGGGACACTCAGATGGGCCCAGACGTGGCCCCCAGGCTCCACAGCATCCTTGCCAGCGGGGGCAGCACATGAAGGGGGCACATGTTCACTCTCAGAAGACAACTGAGTTTTAGTTAATACCCCTGCTGATGTTTTGTCTGAAACATCAGAGAAGCCTATGCAGTATGCTACCTAAAGTCTCAGGTTTGTGACATCCCTTGAGAACCCATCCGGGGACATCCCTGGTGATTCAGCGGTTAAGAATCTGCCTGCCAATACAGCTGACTCATGTTCGATCCCCGGTCTGGGAAGATTCTTCATGCTGCAGAGCACCTAAGCCGCATGCCTCAACTACTGAGCCCATGCTCTGCAACCAGAGAAGAGAAGCCACGGCTGCTGCAACTGGAGAGCAGCCCCAGAGCTCTGCAGCTCGAGGAAGGCCACACGCAGCAACAGAGGCTGAGTACACTCAGTAAATAAACAAATAAAATTTGTAAAAAAAGAAAAGAAAAAGAACTGGTCTGTGAGCTGGGGTCAACAGTGGCTCACTGTGAGGCAAGCCTGTGCACAGCGCCTGAGAAGTGCGACACGCCCACGACGCAGACACTTCGAGCAGCAGGCTGACTGCCGGGGCTCTGCAAGAGGCTCAGGTAGAAGAACTGCAGAGAGAGATGGGCAAACACACACCCGAAAGCTTGTGTTTACTCCCCAAAAACGCAGGGAAAGCAGAGTCCCGAGGACAGAAGGATGTCCAAGCGGACAGGCCCTGCATCCCAAGGAATGGGTGGAGATGACTCCATCACCACCTGCGTCTCTTCATAGACCTCACCGCCCCACCGCACTCACCCAAGGCCTTAGGCAAGAACACCCAGAGAAAAAAGAGGGAAAGGGGAGAAAATGCAAACAAAGAACAAAATTCCCACAATTCTGTGGTCCATCAGATCAGAGAGCTGGCCTGAAACGTGGCTCCATTTGCACACAGAACCTCTGAGTCGGGAGGCCGGCGCCCCAGCGCCCACACCTGTTCCCCTCTGGGGAGAGGTCACTCCTGCCTCTGAACAGGCCCAGGAGCTGCTACCCGACTCCCCGCTCCCAGATGGGCTCCCAAAAGCATGTAGAGTGAGGCAAGAGGCCACACTGGGCAGACGGACCTGGGTTCCTCTACTCAGTGTTATGCGGCAGCAGGAACGGGAGGGAGCCTGGGGGAGAACGGATACTTGTACAACTGTAGCTGGGCTGCTGTGCACCTGAAAATATCACAGCACTGCTAATCAGCTATGCTCCAATACAAAATTAAAGGTTTTAAAGAAACTAAAACAGAAAGACCTGGGTTCAAATCTCTGGCGCTGCTACTAACACACCGGGTCTGTTGGCATCACCTGATTCTTGCCTTACAAAACAGGGACAGTAATTCCCCATTTCCAAAGTTGTTGTGAGGAGTAAATGAAACAACACACCTAAAAGCCTTGATCGTCAACCAGCTGCTCTTACTAACATAAGCAGAAGCCACCCAGC
Source organism: Bos indicus x Bos taurus (assembly GCF_003369695.1). NCBI lineage: Eukaryota > Metazoa > Chordata > Mammalia > Artiodactyla > Bovidae > Bos > Bos indicus x Bos taurus. The sequence goes on from NC_040104.1 coordinate 49,967,531, forward strand.
CCTGGGTAATAACTAGATCTCATTCTTTAAAAGAAAAAGATTTCAGGAAGTTAATGAGGACTGACCATTTTCAGAAAAATCAAGGCTGTGGGGTGGGGAAAACTACACTCCCTCGCCTTCTGGAAGGATTCTGAAACCTCTCCACCACCGGCGCCCCTACCAGACGGAGAAGTGGCTGGCAGGTCTCCTTACCTCCAGACTCTCCACACTTTATAAATATACCACACGACCCACCAGAGAGTGCTCGCTGCCAACCTCCTGGGCAAACAAGCCCAACAATATTTGATCCGGAAATTAAACGTCCAGGCAGCCCAGCCACACTCAGTTCAAAATAGATCGCTGTGACCTACTTAGTCTTCCAGTACCATTCCCAACGCCAGACCCAGGGGGGCGGGCGGGTCCGCTGACTTCCGCAGGGCCCTGCACAGCACCCCAGCTTTCCTGTAATTCAAAACGTGCACTGAAACAGCGATGGCTCAAGAAATTATCTTGGGAGGGGCCAGAAAGAAACCTTAGCTTAGAAACAGCTGATTGAAACAGTTGTTAAAAAGCAAAGAGTCTCAAAGTCATGACGACAATGCACCCCTCTGACCAGCTCCCATGATGAATTTTCATTCATTTAAACAAAGGCTACCATCTCTCTTGACAGTCCATTTTCAAGCTACCTATCCGTCACCCTCACAGTTGTTTCTAGAGTATCGATACCTTCTCCAGGACACAATGGGCTCCTTGAGACCCTGTCTTCTTTATCGCGATATTTCACAGCATCTTGGTGCAGCAAGAAGCAAGCACCGCATTCACCACCACTGCCTCACCAGCAAGTCTTCCAGGTCCCACCCACTCCCACGCTTGGCTCCTCAAGATTAGGGACTACAAAGAGACAGACTTTGCTGGCTATAAAGATGAGAAAGGCACAGAAGACCAGGGAAAGTTGCCACATAGTTTCAACCACCAGGTAGCTACCAAACAGACCTCCTCTATTATAATTCATTTCACTAGGGCGGTGTGACCCTTGGGGCAGGAGACCAGGGAACCAGGGAAGTGAATCCAAGGGCCTTGGCAGAGTCGAAGCCAGTAAAATCCCAGAGCATTCCAACATACAGTACGAGGCAGACAATGGAACACTGTCTTTAACCAACTAGGCAACGGTGGAGGAAGCAAGCTGAGGGCCAAAACCAAAGAGAACAAGTCAAAGCAAAGCTGCTAGTCTTCACCTCCAAATCCACCCTCCCCAGGCCTCCAGCATCAGCAGCATAGACTCCTCTCCCAGACTGAGCTCTCAAATACCCATCCCAGAAATTTACTTGGTAGCCCTTTAGTTTGTTTAGCACTTTGACCCCATCATGACATTTAATCCTCTGTGATCACGAGGCAAGCAGAACAAGCATTTTCATTGCCTGCTTAGAAATGAGGAAATCGAGGCCATAGCATGTCTACCCCATGGTAAAAACCAGGTCTACTGCACAGACCTTCTAACTCCAAGTTCAATGCCTTTTCTCTAAAATCACTCGCACAGTATGCCCAGGCCTGGGAAAGCCAGGTATCTGAGCTCCAGCCCTCTGGTCTCAAGCCCACTGGCCCCTACGACTGAGAACCTTCTGGAGACAGAACTCTGAAATACAGGCCACACACACACACTTCCACCTGCTTAACAAACAGGTGCAGAGAAATCATCAACCGTGGTGTCACTTATGTCAGCCACTCGTGCCCCAAGCCAGGTGACCGCCCACCTGCCTGTAAACACACTAAACCCAACTCCAGAGCTTTCAAAGGAGAGACACACACACACTGCTTTCCGCAATCAAATGGTGATCATGGGGCAGGGTAGGTAATCACAGACCCCAGCAGCCACAAACCAGAGATCCTAGACCTCCGAGTACCAGCACCCTGGGTCTACATCCTGTTTCCGGGACTCCTTACTCTCTGTGACCTTAAGCATCTTTGCTTCTCTAAATCTCAGCTTCCTCATTTCTAAAATAAGGAATTTAAAAAAAGGATCTCACAGTGAATATATTTCATGCCACAGAACTGAAAAATGGTTAAAAAGGTAAGTTTTGTATATTTCACCACAATAAAATAAAATGGGCTAGCATTTATATTGTTAGAGAACCTCACAGGTTCATAACAAGGATTAAATAAAAGTTTAATGGCAATTCTTATGTGTGTAGCACATACTAAAGCATAATAAATAGCTATTTATTATTTATAATAATTTTAATATTAATAGCTTTTATTATCTAGGCAATATGTGCTCAACATGGAAAATGCTGAAAAACAAAAAGATAAAAAGAATCTCCTTTAATACTAAAATCCAGAAGCCACCACTGAAATAAAATTCTTTATGGTATTTTTCCAAAGCATAGATATTTTGTAAATTTGGAATATAATATATAGTCAACTTTGTCATCGTGATCCATTCTTTTCTGCAAAACTGCAGAAACAACTCTCTCTACATCCAGATATAAAGGGACTTTGTTCAGGGCAAGGATCAAAAGTTGCATGAAACTTGAGGCAGGAACACAGAGCTCACGCTGAACAGCTGGGGACACCTGCCCCCAAAGCCAGGAAGGAGGTGTCCATCAAACCCCAGCCACCTGTTCCTCCCTCCCCATCGACGCTCACCCAGAGAGCAAGACCCCGGGGTCTGGCCAAGCAAGACAAGGGCCATGGGGGAGCCCATGGGAGCTCTGCGCACCATGTCCCCGCCCTCGGGAGCTCCTGCAGTGACAGGAGAGCCGTGCAGGCAAGTCACCCTGGGGCCTGTGCCGCAGGCTGCGGGGGCACAGGAAGGAGACACGCATGACAGCCGTCCCATCCAGCCCCCGGTAAGGAGGAAGTCACCCAGGCCCATGAGACAAGTGACGGCCCCAAGGCTGCAGGGATGAGACCAGTCCCGACTTCGGGCCAGAAGGCTGAGCTCTCAGGGTCCTGAGGTAGCTCACAGATGCCCAGTTTAAAAAAAACACACACGAAGAAAAAAACAAAAAAAAAAAAACAAAAAGAAACCATCAAGGCCAATATCCAGTATGTACGAACAAGTCCTTATTTACTAGGTGCTTAGGGCACATCCCCAGTGGCTCAGCATTAAAGAATCCTCCTGCCAATGCAGGAGACGCAGAAGGCACAGGTTCGATCCCTGGGTGGTGAAGATCCCCTAGAGAAGGAAATGGCAACCCGCTCCAGTAGTCTTGCCTGGAGAATCCCATGGACAGAGGAGCCTGGCAGGCTACAGTCCACGAGGTCACAAAGAGCCAGAGACAACCAGGCAGGCACACACTGGGAGCATGTCAGCACAGAGACAGTGGCGCCTGGGCACAGGACAAGGAGCTTGTTTTACCCAGACCCTGGGGCTCTGCCTGGCTCCCGTCCGTGGGCAAGGCCTCTCTGCCTCTAATGCGGAAATGAGGCCAGACTCCACCAACTCCTGGGGACGCCACTGCGGCCAAAACTTCCCAGAGCGCCCGGCAAAGAAGGAAGCTCTTCTGCTGGGCTGGGGAAGCAGCCCCAGGACCAACTCCGGAGAAGGAACCACGATCCCACAAAACACACTTAAAGGTTCTGTCCCTGGCGAGGCATGGCCTTCCCCCACTTTCTTTTGGATGGGTGAGTATTCTGTTGGGAAGCAGGGGCAGGGAGCGAGCAGCACCCCCAAGGCAATTCCTGAAATCCAACAGAGGAGCAGCTGCTCCAGGCACTGGGGAGTTCTATTTCCATCTCTGCTTACACGTAATTATCTCCTAAAGCGGTGCTCCCCGGAGGGCTGGCAGTGCCAGTGGCCCCAGGTCACCTCCTGGACCGGCTGCTCCTGCACCAGCATCACAGAGGGAGGCCTGGAAGACAGCCCAAAGCAGGGCCACCCGCGGCCCACTCCTCCCAGGCCCAGATTGCAGCCGTGCCAGGCCCTTTCCTCTGGTGACGCAGAGAGGAAATCAAACGGGAGCCAGATAAGGAGCTCCGACGCCGAGCAATCCATAGTTATGAGTCCCCAGGGGCCACGCGGGCCAAACCAGCCCAGGCCGACCAGCCATGCCCGGGGCACTTTCCTTCCAACAACGACGGGGCTCGGATGCAGGCCCGAGTGCTTTCACAGCAAATAGGAACGACAGCGCACAGCTCTGCGTGCCGGCGACGAGCTGGGGGCAGGGAGGGCCTGGGTGCCCTGACGCCACCCGGGTGCCCGGCCCGGCGCTCTGCAGGCCAAGGGAGGTGGCCTGAGGCGCTGACTCCACTCTTCTCATGGTGACGGGGTCCACGGAAGGATGCGGGCCCTGAGTGCCCTGGGCGCGCCGGCCTCAGTCGGCAGTTTCTACGCCTGCTGGGGCGCGGGCACCGTGCCAGGTGGCACCCCCCAAGCCGGGCTGGCGGCAAGACGCGCCCCGGCCTCCTCTGCTCTCTCTTCTTGCCTGTGATTTCCGCATGAGGAGAGGGTGATGTACAGGCATCTATGAGGAGGCAGGACACACAGGAGAGGGCGGTGGGTCGAGGGTCAATAGAGCAGAGAGAGACAACTGCCACAAAACACCCTGGTGCCTGAACACGGCGCTGCAGCGGCACCTAAACCCGGAAAAGCCTCAACCGGCTGCCCACCTGCCCGTGATGCTGTGCTTGTGGGCTCGCCACTGGCTCCTATCCCACGGGGGCAAAAGGCCCCCACCCCAAACACACACACACACGACTTCCACCTCCGCGCCCCCACACCAGCCTGGCAGGCGCACGTGTCCACCTCGAGGCCTCTGTGGCAGCTGCCCCCTGGCCGGACCGCGTGCCCGCCACACTACAACTCCCCTCAGACATGACTGCTCAGCAAGGCCTGCCGGGACCCGCTTTCAGCGCCTCACCACCCCCTCCCCCAGGCGCTCCCCTGATGTTTCAGCAACTATCCCCACCTCACACACTGTTCTGGGTCCACCAGTGTCCCCACAAACCCACAGCCACCTGGAACCATGTGACCCCTTCTGGAGAGAGGGCCTTCGGATGTACACGGTTAAGGCGAGGTCACGTGGAGGGGGCCCACAAAGAAAGAGGGGCCACAGACACAGGTAAGATGCCATGCGGTGACAGAGGCAGGGAGCAGAGGACGCAGGCACCCCCAGGAACGGGGGAAGCAAGGGAGCCCCAGGACAGCGAGAGAACAAGGCCTGGTGTTTAAGCCATCTGGTTTGCGGCCCTTTTGCAGCACACTAGGAAACTGGGATGACCATGGGCTGTGACCAGCTATTTATGGTCTGCTGCCCCTCACGAGAAAATAAGCCCCAAGAGAAAAGAATTTTGATGTCGTTTGCTCGATGTAAAACACCCAACGCATGGAATAGCATCCACCTGAAAAAATGTATTTGCTGGACAGGTTCTGAGTGAATGAAGATAAGCCTAGAAGGGAGGTGGGGTGCTGCACCCACCCTACAGAGGGCACAACTGAGGGGCTGGTGTCCAAGCTCCACTCAGAGACAGAAGAGCCAGAACCAGAACTGAATCGAGACCTCGCTCATTCCTTTGAGAAGCAACCTTCAGCTCCTCCGGGCGCCGAGCAAGCCACTGCCACGCGAGCCCTTGGTAAGCACGCGCGTGGAGTGGAATGCAGGAAGCGCAGGCTCCAGGCGTCCCCTGGGCAGGGCCGCAACCTGACCCAGGCCACCCCAGGGCCATGTCCTCGCCTGCAGAGTGAGGGCAGCCGGCCGGCCTGCTGGTGAAGACGCAAGTGAGGCCCGTCTTCCCACGCTGCCTCCGCGAGGCCCTCTCAGGCCCAGGGGCCAGAGGACGGCCGTCCAGCGGCTGATGCAGGGCGGCCCCTCTGGCACTCTCCCAGTGCTGCTCTGAAGTCCGGCTCACACCTCAGGGCACTCGTGCTTGCACGCCCCACAATCACACCCTGTCACACGCACAAGCGCCTGGACTCACGGTACCCAGAGCTCTGCAAGCCCCACAGTCTGCGAGCCTACCTGTGTCCCTGCCGGGCAGGCGGCTCTGTTCCTCCCCCGCAAACACGGGGCTCCCCCAGCACATTCTGCTTTCAGGACCAAGGTTCCCTTCTGCCCCCTGGACCCAGGCAGCCAGGGTCCTCTGGAACCCTGGGCATAGCTCTGCCCACACGCAGCCCGCAGGCCTCTCTGGTTTGGGAGAAACCATCAGAAAACATAGCAGGGACTTCAGAAGAGCGTGCCATCGCACCCGCATGCACTGCACACACACGTGGTCAGGGCAGGAGACCCGCGGCAACGGCACCCCAGGGCCAGCACTGTTGGGAGCACAACAAGGCAGGGGGTGAAGCGAGAGCCCCCCACCTGCGGGCTGCACTTCCCGGCCCTCCCTGCAGCGACCTCAGCTCACAGGGGCCCGGAGCAGCAGACGGCAGACTCTGCAGGGCACCCCGAACACTGCATGGTTCTGTTTTCCTGCAGCTAGAAGAGGCAGCACGTGGCCCATTTACCCGGCGTGGAGAACAGGGTAAAGAGCCCCAAGCCTCGAGCCTGGAGCCCCATCCCACCTGCACGCTGAGCCACCAGGCTCACAGCTGCATGTCCCCTCTCACAGCCGGGCTCAGCCTCTGAAACAAAGCGGAGAGGCTGTAAGAGGATCCGCAGGACCCAGTCACCCTAAGCAGGGGGGCCTCTGCTCTGACACCTCACGGCAGGGCTGGCGCAGGAAAAGAGCCCCGAACCCTCCACCCCACGGCATTCCCACAGCCCTGCCTGACCTGGATCTGCCTGTATCCTCCTCGACATTACCAGACGATGTGCACTGCTATATTTACCAAAGGCAACACTCGTTTGTTCATTTAGAAATACTTATTAAGGAAAGGGGCTTCCCAGGTGGCTCAGATGTAAAGAATCCGCCTGCAATGCAGGAGACCTGGGTTCAACCTCTGGGTGGGGAAGATCCTCTGGAGAAGGAAATGGCAACCCACTCCAGTATTCTTGGGCTTCACTGGTGGCTCAGCTGGCAAGGAATCTGCCTGCAATGCGGGAGACCTGGGTTTGACCCCTGGGTCAGGAAGATCCCCTGGAGAAGGGAATGGCAACCCACTCCAGTATTCTTGGGCTTCACTGGTGGCTCAGCTGGCAAAGAATCTGCCTGCAATGCGGGAGACCTGGGTTTGACCCCTGGGTCAGGAAGATCCCCTGGAGAAGGGAATGGCAACCCACCCCAGTATTCTGGCCTGGAGAATTGCCACAGATAGAGAAGCCTGGTGGGCTATACAGTCCATGGGGTCGCAGAGTCAGACACGACCTAGTGATTAAACCACCATTAAGGAAAGGAGAACACAAATGAACGTGGTAGCTGCTTACTGTTGCTGACTGCGTGCTAGTAGTGTGCTGATCTTCACAAACACGACTCTCTGAATCCCCGCAACAGCCCTGTGGGTGGGTGCTGATATAACTCCTGGTTTATAGATGAGGAAATCGAGGCCAGGAGAAAAGACAACTTCACTTACATCACACAGCCACAGACGACAGAGTGAGAGCTGGAAGTGGAGCCTCCTCCCACCCTACCCGCGCCTCCATCACTCCTGCCTCCTGGCCTTCTTTGAACGGCAGGTGCAGGATGCTGTCATTAAGTCAGAGCGTCCCAGAGCCCACTGTGCAGCTCAGCCCACAGGGAAAGGCCAGGTGAAGCCTCAGGACGTGCCCTCTGTCCACCCAGGCTGCTCAGGGACCACCCATCACTATCTTCCCAAGCGAGCTGGGAGGGGCCAGAGGGGCACCGCCTGCTGCAGGGACAGCCCCGCCGCGGGGTGCTGCTTCACGCCGGGGTGCTGCTTCACACCCAGAACAGAGGCTGTCCTGACTTTCTGGCGTGCATTTCCCTAGCTCAGCTCCCAGGCCTGGCACCTCTGCCTCAGCTATGCAGAACAGAACTGCTATCAACGCGCTGCTTACAAGCACTTGCCTCCTTGGGGAGAGGCTCGCAGAAAGACTCTGGCAGGTCACGCCAGAATTAAAATGATCCATTACAGTGCCCAGCCTCTGGGCAAAGTGGACAGAACATGAAACCAGGAGCACTTGCTCCCACTGCCACATCCCCACCCCTGTCTGCAGGACACCCTGAGCAGAGCCGTAGTCCTGGGGGCTCAGCGTCCCCATCCTCCAGGACTATGATGCCTCCCCCAAAAGTAAGATCCGAAAGCCAAGTGAGTCTCATAGCCACACCAGCGATGGTGAAATGCCTACTAAACACTATCCATTTCTATTGTCTAGCAGCATGGCAGTCCAGGGGGAAGGGGCGGCCTCATTATCTATTGGTACTTTAAACCAGCCCAGCCCTCAAAAGTGCAGCGTGGGGATTCGCTGTAACAGTTCAAACATGTAGAACCTGTGGCATACTGATTCCACTCCTAGAGAAAGACACACATGTGTACAACAGTATGCATGTATGAAGATATAATAGCAAAACTAACGAGTTAGATTATGTCTATCAACGGGGGACTGACTCATAAATTATGATACATCTACAAATATTTTCTAGACAAAGTAAAAGAGAGAAGAATGCATGAACAGATCTGTAAGATCCATTATATGAAAAGATAAAATGGTGAAACAATATATATGATGCAATCCAATTTATGCCTACAGAAGAAACAAAGCGGTATGTTTCTGGGTCTGGACAGGCTGATGGACGTTCCAATCGTCAGGGCTGAGGAGTTAGCAGGGAGGGGCCCCTTGAGAGAGGGGGTCCCAGGGCAAGGAGAACTCTGTATCTGCTGCTGTGGACTTCACTAAGTGATTGGGAGGGTGGGGTGCAAGAGTGTAACAAATTCATGTATCACTTAGAAAAAAGGCAGCAATCTGATTGAAAAATACCACCACCACCAAAACAGGGTTGTTTTGTGTTCTGGCGTGAAGCTGCCTCTGCAATTTGAACAAGTTTGGGGCCACACTCCAAGGTCTTCACAAGAATGAATAATGAAGTTCAAGTGCAATCTCTAAGCCACAGAGACAGATGGGATCAGGGTCGACGGGGAGGAAGGGCAAGGTGGACGGCAGTGCTGTGGAAGCTGCAGCTGCCCCCCGGAAGCCACTGGGCTCCAGGAGCCACTGTTCTGAGACTCGCCTCCCTCTAACCCCACGGGATAAGAAGAAAGTGAGAACCAGGGTGAAGGAGAGTTCCTTTTCCCACAGCAGAGGGGCGGTCACCCACTGTCAGCAACAGAGCTGCTCCCAAGTGAAGCTGGAGAAAAAGGGAAAGCAGGGAACGTATCAGTCATTAAGTCGCGTCACACTCTGCGGCCCCACGGACTATAGCCCCGCCAGGCTCCTGTCCATGGGATTCTCCAGGCCAGCACACTGCCATTCCTTTCTCAGGGGACCTTCCCAACCCAGGATCAAACCCAGGTCTCCTGCACTGCAGGTGGATTCTTTACCGTCTGAGCCACTTTCCTGCCAGGCTCCTGAAGCTCCAAGGACAGCCAGGCTGGCAGCCCAGCGTCCACACATTCAACTCCCTCCGAACAACCAGTCAAGCCTCCCTTCACATTCAACACTGAAACTGAACCGGAACACACATCAGAGGGTTCTGCCAACAGAACAAGAACAATGTGGTACAAGGAGAGATCAATCAGTGATATGCTGGGTAAAGACAGTTACTCTTTCTGCTTGTCCTTAGTAACATGTCTGTAAATTTAAAGATTTGATAAAGACCTTGTTTGCTTCCTAATAATAACTAAAACAAACACACAATTACACAGCTAAACAGAGCAAGAAGAAAAAGAGAGGGGCTTTGCTTAGGACATGATGTTCAGGAGGCAGGCTGACAGCTGACACCCCCAGGTCAGGTGCTTCCCTCCCATTAGAACAGGTACCCCGTTAGTGCACCAAACACTCAGGGCACTGTAACAGCCCACGGCTGGGGACCACCCTCAGGACAAGGAACAGAAGCCCCGTCTTGGGGGTAAGGGGTGCCCCCCACACAGCGGGGCAGTGGAGTTCCGTGCGTGACTCACCAGGGCGAGGCCTTGCCTGCAGAAGCCAGGAGCAGGCAGGCCCAGCAAGGACCCTCGGCCCCCTCGCAGTGAGGATGCAACCCAAGAAAAGCCAGGACCTGGCCAACAGGCAGGAGCTCAGCAGGAGCTACCTGAAGAGTCCAAGTGTTTACGCAAGGAAAATGGGAAGCCTGGGCAAGTTTGCACGGATGCCGGCACTGGCGAAGGGAACGGCCCGGGGCCAGCGCACTCCTGACGTGGTGGCAGGCCCCGCACGATGAGGACACGCAGGCCCCGAGAGCACAGGCATGGCGCGCGCCCCTGGGCTTTGGCACTGTCTCCCCCAGGCACGGCCCGGCTCCCCACCACGCTGCACCCTTTGCGGGGTGGGCTCACCTCCCGGCAGGGCCGCCCACCAACCAGCCCCGGATGTGTGGTGACCACCCACCACCCGCGTCTAGAGACCGGTCAGCCCTGGTGGACCCGTCAGAGGCGAGGCCCACAGCCAGCACAGTCCGCTGGGTCCCCCGGGAGCAGGAGGATGCGGACCCCACCCTGGGAGGCGGCCTCCACGGGGCTTCTCCCCTGTGATCCTTTCACCTGAAGTGTGAACATGCAAGCCTGCACATCCCTCATGGACTGGGGTCTGAGAACATGAATTCCATCCCGAGCTGCTCCAGGAAAGGTGGCAATGGAGGCCAGGTGGGTGGGCGAAGACAGGGAGGGGTTGGGGCTTATCCCGGCACCTTCCTCCAGCTTGAGAGACCACAGGAGGCCACCGTGGTTTCAGGCCCTCAGTCTGCACATGGCATCAATACCCCGCCTATGGCACAAGACTGGCCGTGAGGGGCAGAGGGGAGAGCGGAGACTTGGCCCCTCATATCTCAAGCCCCGGTCTAAGGACAGAACACCATCCACGGCCAGCGCCCCCCATGCCCCACCACCTGCCAGCCTCAACGCCGTGAGTCCCACCCTCACGCTCTCTCAGGCCAGTTATCCTGACGGCCTCAATCCTCTGCTGCCCCTTGCGGACTCCACACAGCCCCAACCCAGCCCCGTCTCCAGGATGGAGTCCAGCACCGGCAGGGCGGCCTGACCCCCGCCTTCCAGGCTCTGGACTCACAGACATCTGGGCTGCCACGCAGGCGAACATCCCACCCCAGCTCTAGGAACGCAGGCGCTTCTGAGCCGTCTCCTCATCTGAGCAGGGGGATAACACGACTGACCTCCAGAGCCTCTGTGAATTCAGCAAAGGACACCCCAGCTCTCCAAGAAGGACCACGACTCTCCCTGTCCCCAACCTGGCTCCAGAGTCTCCTCTCTTCACGACCTCTCTGTGCTGCTTCCTCACAACGAATGAACATGGGCAAGGTCAGAAAAAAGGCATATTCGAGATCTAAAGGTGAAGGATCATAAACATAAAAATTAGGCTCCCAAGATGTGAAAGATACCAAAATTAACTCATTATCAAAATAATGTGAGAGGAGGGAACAGACAGGAAAAGAAGAAAAACATCACTTCAGAGGAACTGCTTTCAAAATATATAGCTTTGTGACTTTTTCTTAGACTTCATTTTTTCCAAAGATTTAGGAAGATTACATTTCAAAAGCTCACAAAGGAGACATTTCTGGGTTTTTTTTAAAATTGTTTCTTAATTAATATCTTCAGAGAACTAAGAAGTACTTTTATAGACTGACTGAATCTTAATAAAATTCTCAGAGAAATTCTGGCATCAGTCACAACAAACACCCTCTTGGAATTTAATTTCATTTTCCACATACAACTTACTATGGAAACTCATTTATGATGATACCACCACCAGTCAAAATCTGCCTGGAACATAAAAACTTCAAAGTGCCACAAGAGATTCCTTTAGGACTTGATGGAAATTGGTCCCATATTTAGCCAAATCCTCATCTAACGGAGAATTCCCCCATGACAAACTGTCCAGATTTTACCATCAAAATCACCTCTTCCATCCGCTCGCAGCCCATAGCTTCCTTCCCCTCCCACCATATACTACAGCTCTAACAATGCCTCCTTCCAGCCAGAAGTCCCCAAATTCAGTCTCTTTCCCTTTTTGCACAAAACGGACAAAAGGTAACTAGCCACATCCATCTTTAGCCCCTACCAAAGACCTGTTCCTTCTGGCTTCTAGTTTGCTTCAAGCCCCGCCTTTCTTTTAATTCTCACTTGAAGTATAGTTGATTCACAAGGCTGAGCCAGTCCCAGCAATGCCCTCCTTTCAGATGATGCTAAGACCCTGAATATTCACTGTGTGTGTTGAGGGTGCAGTGGGAAGCCAAAAGCTATAAGAATTATTTTTAAGTACAAAAACATACTTTAAAGCCTTTTTCCCTGGAGGACAATTCCTACTGGAAGACTTAATCAATCCCATTATTCCAAGTGCCCATGGGCAAGGGGAGAGGAAGGGGTGAATGCTAACCATCACTGAGTACCTGCTGCAACTCACACGTGCATCTCATTTAGTGCAAGGCAGATATTATCATCTTAATTTTACACACATGGAAATCAGGCTCAGAGGGATTAGGCTCACCATGTACACCAGGCCCATCAGACACTGGGTTCCTGAGTCATGGACTCATGCTTCCAGAGTCCTCGGGTGCTTAGGGTAGAACCTGCCCCGGGTTGGAGGGCACTGTACAGTTTACACGTTGCTTTTCACATATAAGATCTCATTTAATATCTCAATCCTGTAAGTAACAGTTAAGAATTACTTTTCCATGGGTGAGGAGCCTGGGGGAGAAGGGGTACGTGCATACGCGTGGCTGAGCGCCTCTGCTGTTCACCTGACACTACACCACGTTGTTAATCACTACATCCCAAAACAAAATAAAACGTTTTAAAAAAAAAGAATTACTCTTCCACTATCATAGAACATTACACGCGTGCATGCTGTCGTGTCCGACTCTTCGTGACCCCATGGACGGCAGCCTGACAGGCCCCTCTGTCCATGGATTCTCCAGGCAGGAACACTGCAGTGGGTGTCATTCCCTCCTCCAGGGGATCTTCCCCACCAGGGATCGAACCCACGACCCCTGCTGCATCTCCTGTATCACAGGCAGATTCTTTACTGCTGAGCCACCATATCTTGTCCTGCCTGATACATGGTAGGGGCTCAAATGACAACTATTATTAGCACCAGGATTTTTATTAATTTAATAGCTCTCAGTTAAAGTAAAAATTTATACAAGAAACTGACAGAAAAGGATTACTGAAAATGATGTGGTCAAACCCAATATGGATTTGAAAGCTACTAATGGAAGAGAACAGAAAGACAGGAGCATTCAGTTATGATAAAACACACACACACACACACACACACACACACACACACACACACAGAACCCTCCCCGCTCACCAGCACCATGCCAGCCATGGCATTTCAACTTCTCAGCATCCAAAACAGGATGGGCAGGAAGAGCCTCTGAACTTCTACTGAGAGATTGTCCAGAGTCTAGGGGATAGGGGTGGAGCAGACACATTATTACCTTGAGCTATTTTTAATGTATCTAATGCACTATTTGCCTATTAATTTTACTCACTTGAAACCTGGGAGGTTCAGAAATGTCACATGTAACAGGAATCAGTTCCCCATTTCTCAAGTCAGAACGGAAAAGATGACAGAAGCGTGGAGGCATAAAGACGGCAGCATCAGTCAGACAGAAGGAAACCTACGGTCCTATGGCAACGAGAGGGGCTTCCGGGGAGCTCAGCGGTAAAGCATCAGCCTGCAGCGCATGGGACCCAGGTTCAATCTCTGGATCGGGAAGATCCCCTGGAGGAGGGTATGGCAATCCACTCCAGTATTCTTGCCAGAAAATCCTATGGACCAAGAAGGCTGGTGGGGTCCTCTCGTACGGAATGGGGTCACAGAGTCGGGCATGACTGAGCACTCACCCACAGCAAGGAGAGATCCTGGGGGTATTCTTCGAGCAAGGCTGCTCCAAGTGGATCCACTGCTCATCCACTCCAGGCTTGAAGATTCAAACAAAAGAAAAAATTCAGGTCCACAGATGAGACATACATAACTTTTTAAAGGACAGTTAACAACTTTATGATAATGATAGCTGAACAGGCAATACACTAATTGTCTGCATAAGAACAGTATCCTGATGGCAAATCCAGTACCAATTATTACTAGTTGTTGGTTTTGTTTTACCTTATGCAGCCTCTCTTGCTTCTGAGCTGTGTTAAGTCCACCCTAATTTCTTTATAATAGGCTGAGGTGGACTTTGTGTGGCTGATCAAGGTTCACAAGGAAAAAGATGTCCCTCAAACACCTACTCCTGCCACCTAAGACTGTCTAACTCATTCTGTATACTGAATTTCACACATAAAGAAACTGAGTTCCAAAGAGGGGAAGTGATGCGTTGGAGGCCATCAGTTCAGTCCCTCAGTCATGTCCGACTCTTTGCGACCCCATGGACTACAGCACACCAGGCTTCCCTGTCCATCACCAACTCCCTGAGCTTACTCAAACTCAGGCCCATCAAGTTGGTGATGCCATTACTGGAGACCATAATCCTTGCTAATACATTTAGGACTAGGACAAGGTCTCAAGGCCTACAGTGTGGGTCTCCAGCTCTACCACTGTTGCAAATTACCTAGTGCACTTGTGTCTTGAATACAAATTTTATTTGAAGGGGAGGAAAAAAAAAAAAACCTAGCATGAGTCATCTCCACTGTCAAGGGGCACCACACAGATTATTCCAATAAAGCATCTGCAGAACCACTTGTTTCTGAAATAGCCAGCCTCAGCCCGAGAATCAAAGGCCATGTCTTACGCCCCTTCAGGATGACCACGACTCTGCGAACAGAGAGGCTGCTAGGCTTTGCGGATCAGTAGCCGAACCCAAGGAATACCGACGTGGCTGGTGCTGGAGAGGGCAATGGGGGTGGGTGCGTGGGTGTCAGAGGGGGTCAGAGCTGCGTCTTCTCCTGGCAACGGTTAATGATTGCATGCAGCCCAATCCTACTGCCCACGGGACCCCTAAATATCCCATCCACTCAGGGGGTCCCTCGTTAACTTCCCAGACAGCAGCGCCGCAGTAGGGGAGGCGAGTCTGGCAGACGGGGAGGGGAGGTACTTGGCCCAGGCTGTAGAGGAAGCGCGGCTCCGCCGCCTCCTCCAGCAGTTCCAGGAACTCCCCACCGGGTCTCCGGGCGCCCAGAGGCGTCCCCAACTCTGAGCCCGACCCCTCCCCCGCGTCCGCCCGGCAAGGGGGAGGGGGCAAGCCCACCGCCGCTCCACTCCGCCCCCCGCCCCCCCGGCGCCCCCCGCGGGCCTGTCTTCCCCCTGCTCACCACGGGCCCCGCCGGGTACCTGCGGACTCCAGCCGGGGACCCCGATCGCGCCCCTTCCTTTCCGCGCGCCGAACACCCGCGCCCGCCGCCTCCGGCGCCCCGCGTGCCCCAGTCCCCCGGGGCCGCCGCGCGCCCGCACTTCCCGCCCGGCCGGGGCTCGCGGTCTGCCCCAACTTTCCCGGCCGCGGCTCCAGCCCGCAGCGCGGAGACCCCGGCCCCGCGCAGAGACGCGCGGCCCCGCGGCCCCCGCCCGCGGCCGGCACGAGTTGCGCTCGGGACGCGCTCCGGGCCCGGGCCTCGGCAGCCGCCCGGCTCTGCGCCGGGCGGGCGCGGCGGGAACCACGGGGCCGCCGCCCCCCGCCCGGCCTGGCCCGGCCCGCGCCGCCGCTCACCTCCGCCTGCGCTGCCGCTGCCGGGAAGACGTGGCGGTGGCCGCCGCTCACGCTCCCCGCCTCGCCTCCCGGCGCCCGGGCGCGCGGCCCCGGCCGGCAGCGCCAGGCGCCCTCTGCCGCCGGGAAGCCGAATCCTCCCTCCCTAACCCTAACGCGCCCGCCCGGCCCGGCCGCCCGCCCGCGTGCCGCGGCCCCTCGCCCGGCTCTCCACCGCCGCTGCTCCGAGACGCTCCGCCGGAGGCCCCGGGCTCGCCTCGGGGAGCCCGCCTCCGGGCGCCCGCCCGCCCCGGCCAGCCGCCGCTCGCCGCCCCCCCGCTCCCCGCCGCCGGTGCGGCTCGCGCCCCAGCCGGCTCCATACCGTTTCTGCTTCCCTTAACCCTAACCCTTGCCCCGGAGAAAGTCAAGTCAGGCTGGGGAGCAGCCGGCTCGCCGTCCCCTCTTCTAGTTTAGCGCCCCGCCCGGAATACCCAAGTGCGCCACAAACACTTCTTACGGGATCCAAGGAGCGAATGAATGAGGGCAGACTTTGGCAGCTCTCCACCACGCAGGCTTCTAAACTTCCAGAGAACAGATACCCGGACCTGGATTTGTTTTTTCGTTTGTGAATTACACACACAGACACGTGCTCAGCGTTGCATAAATAAATATGATTCACAGTTCCCGACCTCAGACCAGCACGGAGCGGCACAAGGCCCTCCGCCCAGTTACTCCGGGCTTTTAGTCGAACAGATTTAGGATTTAGATCTTCCACTTAAAAGCTGGGAGCTCTTGGGAAAGCTAATCTCTCTGAGCGGTTACCTCGTCTATACACTGCGAATAGTAAAACCTACTTCCCAGGGCTGTTGTGAGCATTGAGACCTTGCATTGTATGTGAAGTGCCTTGCTCGGCCCCTCCACCCACCTATGCTGCAGAGCTAAGTGGTAGAAGCCCTTATTATGATCATTAACAGGTAGCTACTGTTACTATTATTACTGATCCAGTAGGTAATAAAAACTATATGCAAAATGTAAACTAACGGCCACCTTTTCATCTGAGGACACCCCTTGTGAGTGTGGAATTGTCACCTACCCAACAGGGCCTCTCCAGTCTCTCCTCTTCCCCACCCCCAAGAATTAACTAATTGGTACTGGGTTTTTTTAAGACCTGTAGAACTGGCTCTCCTACTGGTTTTCCACCTGGGTTTTGGTGGCCAGTCTCTTAATGAACAGTGTTTATTTTCTTGTAAAAGCAGTGAATGCTTAAGGGTTTCTGCAATCTACAGCATCTACTGTTTCCTCATTGCCCCTCTCTCAACACCTGGAGGCCATCTTTGCACTTTTGACAGTCTCCTTCCTGCTCTGCATGGAAAACAGCAGCGGGTGCAATGAAGTTGCATCAGACAAGACTGGGCTGGAATCCCAGCCTGTCCACCTTGGGTTTTCTGTGCCTCAGTCCCCTGAGTTGTAAACTGTGGAGAATGACCCATCTGTGGCATTGAGAGATGGGTGATCCAATCTTTGAGTGAAGTGCCTGGAACATAAAGGTGTTTACTAAAAGGCAACTGTTGATTTGTTTATTTAACCAGCGTTTAGGGAGCATCCTAGGTGGTGCTGGTGGTAAAGAATCTACCTGCTAGTGCAGGAGACGCAGGTTCAATCCCTGGGTCAGGACAGGAAATAGCAACCCACTCCAGTATTCTTACCTGGAGAATCCCATGGACAGAGGAGCCTGGTGGGCTACAGTCCATGGGGTGGCAGAGAGTTGGACACAACTCAGCATCTGAGCCTAGCATAGCACAGCTCAGGGAGCATCCACTGAGTGTCATACATTCTGGGAGAGTGACGGAAAGAAACATAGGTGAGGTAGGATTCCTGTCCTCAAAAGAGATTGAGGTCTGCTTGACAAGAAGGGCACCCACATCCATGGGCAGAGGGGTTAGGAGGACATAGATGCTGCTAATATGAAATTAGAAAGCCTTAGTTCCCAACTGAGGCAGTGATACTGCAGTAAAGATTGCTTTAATTCATTATAATTGTAAATGGTATTTTCCTCTAAATATGTACATAACTTTCCAAGGCCACTGCAAAAATTAATGAATAATTTTATGAGGCAAGCAGAACCACTTGATGTAGGATTCAGTCCCTTAATAAGGTGACTCCAAATGCTTCCTTATACTGGTAATAACATGAACACTGTGTCTTTGTGAAAGCACCATATAGGTTAAACTTGTACGTCTTGCAATGCATATCTAACAGGGACAGTTCACACAGTCACCCTAATGGCCTCTGATGACTCTCACCTCCTTATGCATGTCCTTGGTGTCAAGCCTCCTCTGTTAAGCCTGGGCTTGGCCCCTGGGACATCCACAGACACGGCAAACGAGGGGTGTTTGACGAGCACTTGCACCTCGCTCCTTGTCTTCTTGAAATGCTGTGACGAACGTGAAAAAATCTGGTCCAACCTCCTCAAAAATGAAAGCCTAAGGCAGAGAAAGGCTTGTCATCCCAGCTGTAGCAGTTCCCCAGCCAACCCACCCGCTGAATGCCGCCGTATGACTGAGCCCAGGCAAGTCTAGCCAAAATGACC
Organism: Bos indicus x Bos taurus; assembly: GCF_003369695.1. Lineage (NCBI taxonomy): Eukaryota > Metazoa > Chordata > Mammalia > Artiodactyla > Bovidae > Bos > Bos indicus x Bos taurus. The sequence continues at coordinate 49,985,730 of NC_040104.1, forward strand.
CAGCCATCCGAAGATTGTGAGAAATAAATGGTGGCTGCTTTAAGCCACTGAGTGTTGGCAGCAATAGATAAACTGCTAGATGACACAGGAGGAGAAGGGGGTGACAGAGGACATGGCATCGGATGGCATCACCGACCCAATGGACATGAGTTAGCCAGCTCCGGGAGTCGGTGAAATCAGGGAAGCCTGGCGTGCTGCAGTCCATGGAGCCGCAGAGTTGGATGTGACTTAGTTACGGAGCAGCAGCAGACATATCACACGCAGCCATTTCCACAATTCCAAGGTCTTGGCAAAATTCAGCCAAGAGTCAATACTCTCACTGGTGTTTTCTGTCATGGAGCACTCAGTTGAAGTTAATATGTCTCAGCTTAACAGAGTATCACACTTCAAGTAATGCCTTCTCTCAAAGTTCTGCATTGAATGACTACTGAGCCTGGTTAAAATCCTTTTGCAGCCAACAAAACAATGAGCTGGGAAAACCAGCTTAAAAACCACTTTAAACATAGCTCCTTGGCACACAGCAGGGGTTATAGAGGTTGGGTGTTCGTATCTCCCGTTTGATTATAAACTTCTTGATGATGAGCACTTCATTCTATTTGACAGGGTTTCTCTGTAGATCATGAAACATTCAAGAAGGAAGGGAAATTAAAGATCAGCTAATCCCCTACCTCATTTTGCAGATGAAGGCACTGGGGCGCAGAGAGATTAGAGATGAGAAGAGCCTGACAAATTCTCAGGGTCCTGGAGCTAGCTTAGGGAAGAACTGAGAAGACCAAAGATCTTCAACACTGTTCACTGGACTGGATTGTTTGTTGGGTTGTTTTTCCTCTGTGACACTGGTTGCTCCCAAAAATATCCTCCCTGTGCTCAAAATAGGTTTACAACTTTCCTTTGCATTTAGGATAAAATCCAAAGCCTTCACCTGGCCCCATGAAGCCTGGTGCAGCCAGCCCTCCGGAGGCATCGTTTTGGCCCCTGCTGTCACTCGGCACGCCCTGCCCTCTCCCGTTGTCTTCCATCCTGTGTCACTCCACTCAGAGTCCAAGCCCTGAATGAAAGCCAGCTTGACCTGGCTTGGTCACATGACCTAGCTTGATCCCAGCACCAACCCAAGAAGAATGGGACTCCCATAAAGAAAGCCCCCAAAGACAATCATCATGTGTTGTCATCAAAAGAAGAGAAAGTGAACCAAAGGTGACCAAAACCAGTGGACATCCACTACATTATCTCAGGCCTCGGCTCAGCTGTTGTTTTCTCAGGAAAGCTTCTCTTACCTCCTGCATCTCTTACACTCTGTCATGACACTCCTGACATTTCACTGTGCTCATCACATTTTATGATTACATATTTGTTTGTTTGTCATGTTCTCCCCCCATGAGAGAAGGGACTGTGCTGTTTGCCCACTGCTGTATCCCTGTAACTTGACATAGAGCCTGCTGCATGATCGGCTGTCAAAATTTATTAAGTGAACGAATCAGTGAATGAATAATATAGGCCTTTGACCCTTCTGACTCATTCCATATGACATTAGTTTTATAGGAATGGTGAAAAAAAAACAAAGACAATGTGGTGGGTGTAGGTTTGTGGAAGACACACCATGCTGGGTCCGTCCGTGATCCTGTGAGGAGGACACGTATTCACACTCAGGGTTAAGGAAGAAATGATACCTTGCACATCCGAGATGGGCCGTGTTGTGCTGGACTATGCCGGTCTTTATTTTTTTAGTTGTATTTCTTTATTTTGGGCCATGCTGGGTCTTAGTTGCTATGGATGGTTTTCTCTAGTTGCATCAAGCGATGTGCGGGCTCCTTAGCACGGGGGCTCCTCTCATTTTGGGGCGTGGGCCCTGGGTGTCCGGGCCTCGGGATTTGGGGCTCACAGGCTTAGCTGTCCGCGGCATGTGGAGTCTTCCCAGACCAGGGATTGAATCCATGCCCTGTGAAATGGCAGGCGAACTCCTACCCCCTGGACCACCAGGGCAGTCCTGTGCCAGTCTTGGGGAATGAGTGCTAAAAGCCGAGAAGTAAGAAAGGGCAGGTATGGGGAAAGCAGCAGGCCTGGGTGCTCGCAGACACGAGTCCTCAAAACTAAGACTGGGCGCGCCCTGGCTGCAGCCGCTGGAGCACAGCTCAGCACCTGGTCACGAACCTGCTCCCTCGGGCCTGGCCCTGCCCAGCTGTGTCGTCTCTACAGCAGGATCCCAGGCTCATTGCTGACGGCTGCAGACCTGTGGAGAGGTTTCTGCTACTCAGAAGCAAAATGAGATCTTGTTAGAGCAATGTAAAGCTAAATGCATCCCATTTTTATATCAGTGAATATTATACTCATGATGGCTTAGGGTTTTTTTTTTTTTTTAGCAAAACAGAACGTTGACAGTCTCAGTTTCCCCCTTAAATATTTTCGTAATGTTACAGGCCTATGCCATCTGAAAGCCTTGGACATGACTGCCTTACAATCTCAGAGATCTGGGTGACCCCTGCAAAGGCTCAGCAGACTCAGTACACCATTAGTCGTTCAACTGCTACTGTTTGAATCACGCCTCTGCTTCCTTTTCTCTCACCTACGTGGCAGACACATTAGCAGGTTAGAATATGGAGCCTAGAGAGGCATCACTCCAGGGACTGTGTCTGTGGCTGTGGGTCGGGAAGAAACTGGGGGTGACTCAGGACTGAGACTTTGGGCTTGGGGTTTGGTCAGTGACAGAGTATGTGTGTGTACATGTGTGTGCCCACACACATGCGTGCACGCACATAAGTGTGTGCTTGTGGCAGGGGGAGTCCTTCTTAGGTCACCAACACTGTTCACCAGAGGGAAGCTACTTGACCCTAAGAGAAGATGTTTTAATCTTACAAAGCGGGTACTTCCCAGGCGGCTCAGCAGTAAAGAATCCACCGGCAATGCAGGAGCCACAAGAGATGCAGGTTCGATCCCTGGGTTGAGAAGATCCCTTGGAGGAAGGCATGGCACCTCAATCCAGTATTCTTGCCAGGATAATCCCATGGACAGAGGAGCCTGGTAGGTTACAGTCCATGGGGTCACAAAGAGTGGGACATGACTGAAGCGACTTAAAACCCACACATACAAAGAGGAAAACTGAGACCCAGCACGTTTGAGACCAAGCCCAGCTGAATACAGAGGTCAAACACTTAACACCTTCAACAATGCTTCCTTCTGCAGGGACTCAACTGGTGTTATAATTAAATCCAATATGAATCCCCAGAAGCTGACAATCCAGAAAGACTCTTCTGGAACTAAAAAGGGGCTGAAATTTATCTTCCCTAAGCTGCGAGAGGAAAATATCCAACTTCTTGTGTTTTCAAGGGTAGCATAAAGTCCCAAACATTCACATTCCCACCAGGAGCAAGCCTACCCATGTCATACACTTAGCTGGAATTTGAATCCCTCAGAGAAGCCTGCTGTACAAGTATCAAGTATTACAATAAAAATGTCTTTTTTCTCACTGATAGTAATATCAGACATACATAGTTTTTTAAAATTAAAAAAAAAAAAAGACTTTGAGCCAAATTATACCTACTCAATTCTACAGTAAAGGAAGGCTTGCTCATTTTTATAAAGCTGTAAAATCCCATAAAAGGGAACTTTCAGGATCTCTGCTTTCATTTGCACAAAGACATTGGGCCTCCCTGGTGGCTCAGACAGTAAAGAATCTGCCTGCAAGGCAGGAGATCCGGCTGGGTCGGGGAGATCCCCTGGAAGAGGAAATGGCAACCCACTCCAGTATCTTTGCCTGGAGAATCCCCATGGACAGAGGAGCCTGGCAGGCTACATCCAGTCGCAGAGAGTCAGACGTGAGTAACTAACACACACATTGGAGCAGTAATGAAAAGTTCAACCAAGACCTTTATGCGCACTGCCTCTGATTATTGAAGTTTAAGTCTTTAGCTAAAAAATGGAAAGGAATCCCTGCTCCACCCCACTGCCAACAACCAAAGCAAACTCTCAAGCCAGGAATGCCAGTCGATTCTCTCAACTTCATTTCTTCACAACTTTCTCCCTGCTGGCAAATGTTAAGTTTCTGTTTGAAGAGACATGAGTTTCATTAACTTGCCTGTCTTTGTAGTCGTCTAATTCCTTTCAGGGTTTCATGGCATTTTTTAAATTTTTTACTCGGGAAAATAAGACCACAGTAACACACAACTCCCCAGAGTCCCGTTAAAGGCAGAACAGTTGAAACAGTTGGCATAGATGCAACAGAGCAGGAGCCTCTCCACTTTATATAGGTTGTATCTCACTACAGGTTTTCAATTCCAAACCGGAAAGCAATGTTTCTTAATTACCTTAACTCTCAGATTCATAACCCTTAAGATCTGCATCAGTGACACATATACCAGCTGTCCCTTTGGTCTGGCACAATTTTAACATCAAACGGTGTTTCTTGTCAACGGTGCCCTTGTCCTCAACTGAACCTCATCATTATCAGAAAACACTGACATGGTTTCTGAAGTGTAAATCACTCAGTCATGTCCAATTCTTTGTGACCTTGTGGATTGAAGCCTTCTGTGTCCATGGAATTCTCCAGGCAAGAACACTGGAGGAGGTTGCCATTCCCTTCTTCGGGGGATCTTTCCCACCAAGGGGTTGAACCTGGGTCTCCTGCATTGCAGGTGGATTCTTTATCACCTGAGCCACCAGGGAAGCTTGTAGCCTATACTTAAATCTCTAATTACTCTGCACGTATTTCCTGAGCACTTCAAAGGTGCAGGCACTGCACTGAGTTTTGTGAATGGAGAGGCAAGCGAAAAAGACACAGTCCTTTGCCTACCTAGAAAACCTTGCAGACCAGTAGAAAAAAAAAAAACATGTAATTACAAATGATCTTAAGTGTTTTGAAGAAAAAGAACAAGGTACTATGAGAAAGTTTCATAACAGAATTTAGCTCTAAATTGAGAGGGTGGAGAGGAACTTTCTGGAAGTGACCTTAAAGCAGAGACCTGGGAGGTAAATGGGGGGTTGGGCCTGTGAGGGGCCCAGGGGCCACATGGTCCTCCTTACTCAAAGATTCTGTGTTTCTTGGATCATGACCAAGACAAGGAGTGTGACTTCTCAAAGGCTTGTTGCTTTCAGAGAGAAGTCCAGAGAGCCCCGTGTGCACACAGGCACAAACCCAGGACAGGATGCCCAGGGTCGTGCTTTGCTACTCAACCTGTACCCCGCTCTCTCAACTCCTGACTCCCAGCAGCAGCTCGTAAAGGCTCACCTAACCATAAAGAAGGCTGAGAGCCAAAGAATTGATGGTTTCAAACTGTGGTGCTGGAAAAGACTCTTGAGAGTCCCTTGGACTGCTAAGCAATCAAACCAGTCCATCCTAAAAGAGATCAATTCTGAGTGTTCATTGGAAGGATTGATGCTGAAGCTGAAACTCCAATACTTCAGCCACCTGATGCGAAGAGCTGACTCCTTGGAAAAGACCCTGATGCTGGGAAAGACTGAAGGCAGGAGGAGAAGGGGACGACAGAGGATGAGAAGGTTGGATGGCATCACCAACTCAATGGACCTGAATTTGAGTAAGCTCTAGGAGATGGTGAAGGACAGGGAGGCCTGGTGTGCTCTAGTCCATGGGGTCGCAGAGCAACATGGGGACACGACTGAGCACCTGCACACCAAAGTGTGCATCACTTAGGCTAGCAGTCCAGATGAGTGCTGTACCTGGTTCCTGTGTGTGTGCAGCCTCCACGCCTATGCTGTAAGCTCTCAGAGAGCAGGTGACTCTGCTTTATTCTCCCTGTCTGATGCTCACAATGCCTAGAAAAGAGCTGGACTCGTAGCTGCTCTTCAGAGGACACCTGCTTAATTGAATCAGGCTTCATCTCGGCATTTAGTCATATGGTAAACATCTGATATGAAAAAGGAGCCAAACTAGACAAATAAAGTATGCTTTAGAAGAGCTGAGATTAAAAGAAAATATCATGAAGAGCATAGGAATGGAAGCACTTTCTGAAGCTTCCGGAAATGTAGCTTGTAAGACTCTGTGAGGCCACAGTTCTAAGACTCAGCTGTAAGACACAAAACGGATTTGATATAACAGCAGTTTACTTGTCTGGGCGTGGGGAGGAGAGTTGGGGTGCTTTCAATGTGTGTTTATATTGAGAGTTATATCCTGATTGCAGAAATATTAAAATGTTCCCAGAAAGTATCTTATAATAATAAAATAGTACCTGTCTATGGTTTTCATGGAACTTAAAAAATTATTTTCTCTTTTTTCTGCCTCATATCCACAGCAATTTTTTTTTCTGTTCTTTTTTTTTCGTGTGTGTGTGCCTCAAATTCCTTCTGAGAAATGCTTCTTCCTCATCAGAGACAGCCTGCTGAGGTATTTGATCAAGGTATCCAGTTCTCCTCTAGCGCAGGAATGGGCTCCTAACCCAGCCGAGGACACTCAGACATTGGAATGATGATTGAGGGTCAAAAGCCTGGCCCCAGATGGAACCTACTTATTCTAGATGTGGAATGCAGATAAGACTGTCTAGAAGCTTCTGCTACAGCCATCCTCTAGAACTGCCTGGCTCCAGGCACTTTCTGTTATCTACAGCCAGGAAATGCTAAGTCATACAGTGCCCTTAACTGTTGGTGCATGTAAAACTGGCGATCTTAACCTGGGGTCCACGGGCTTGGAAATGGTCCACGGACGGGTGTCAGGAGGTCCATAGACATGATGTAATTTTTGCACATGTACTTGCACATGATGTAAATTTTGTACTAATAAATGCATTTGCAGGAGGGTGACATGGCATACAGATAGCTTTTGTTAGATTCTCAAAGACATCCCTGGCTGAAAATATATTAGAAACCGTTGACTCCAGAATAAGGATTCTTAAGCAACATCAGTGGATGAACTTGGTTGGGGAAAAATGATAACTTTGTTTCCCCTAGCTTCCATGCATGTTCTTTTCCATTATGAATATAAGTGACAAATCACAGTAATATTAGCAATATCTGTGACTTCGCCACCAATATATTTTCATACCACTTTATAGTGTTACAGATATCTCCAAATATAATTTACACCTCTCCCTACTTTAAGATTACAGTATTATTAGACCCACACTGCTGCTGCTGCTGCTAAGTCGCTTCAGTCGTGTCCGACTCTGTGCGACCCCATGGACTGCAGCCTACCAGGCTTCTCCATCCATCGGATTCTCCATTCAAGAACACTGGAGTGGGTTAGACCCACAACTAGGTCTCCTATTCAATACGTTAATAAAGAAGCATTAAATAAAACATGATCACCAAATACTTTAATATTTTATAACAATCTCAGTATAATTAGCTTCCTTTGTAATCCTCTATGCTCTATTTTATCCAAATCACCATCCTGAGAGGAAGTCCAAGAGCTTCATCAGACTGCCAAGGGGTTAGTCACTGGTCATACGAAAAGGTTAATAGCCTCGCTTGGGAAAAGTTTGGTAGGACGGTAGGACTGTCTCCCGCCTTGCCTGTACTGGCTTCTACAGCGTTACCTGTGTAGCAGCCTCCCTGCAGTCCCTCTCCTTTCAACAACCTGATGTCTTGGCTACCATTCTGCAATCTCTGAATCCCTCCAAAACAGCCTGTGGTCCAGAGAAACACACGAACACTTCTATGAATCATAAGACAGAAAGAAAAGCCAAAAATTAATACGAAATTTTAAAAATAGAAGGGTCTGGAATAGGTAAATCCATGGAGACAGAAAGCAGATGAGTGGTTGGTTGCCAGGGGCTGAAAGGAGGAGGAGAGGAGGGGTGACTGCTTAATGGATGCAGGGCTTCCTTCTGGGTAATGAAAACATTACAGAGCTAGGAACAGATGATGGTCGGAGAGCACAGCCCGGTGCCTGTGCTAAATGCCATTGTATTACCCACCATAAAAGGGCTAATTTTATGTTATAGGAATTCTCTCTCAATAAAATATAAGATAAAATAATCAATAAGTACGAGGAAACTCCATTATAAAGTCACCTGGGAATTCAAGGCCCTACTTAGGGGAATAAAGAAAAAAGGTCCCAAAGTTTCAAGCTCTTTTGCCCCCTCTCCTCCCTGTCCCGCCCCCCAAGCAGCCCATGGACACTGCGACTGTAGATCACTCGTGAAATCGCTAATGTATACCCTAGGCTACACAGGAAATTCTGGTCTGCACTTATGCACATTAAAACACACCACTAAATACTCATCTGACAAGCTATATTTTAAACTTCAAACAAGGTTTTATTGTGCCTGGATGCATTTTAATATACCTACTAAATTTTCACTGGAGTGAAAAACGGCTGACAGTGATGACTGAGAAGGGAGGAGAGGGTCTCTCCCATCCTACCCACACATTCTGCTTTCGCTTTGAGAAACTAGGGATTGGCAGCCCCTACCTCCTGAGAGCTCGAGAGAGTTTTCAGGGAAGGTTTCCAGCGTGATCTGATAGCCTCAAACAGGATCTGAGAGGTTACTGGAAGGCTTCCCATCCCAGTAGCTCTAGGACTTCAGCGTCTCCCACCAGGGTTCTCAGTCCTCGGTGGCCTCCGTCAGAGAAGGCTAGGATTAACCTTCCACAAGCCCCTCTCACATCCTTCATAATCCCCTTTCTGCCTGGGCTTTGAAATCCTTTTCCTGTTCACCAGCTCTTGTGACTCCACACAGTCTGTGGGATAATGCCCAAGTATCTCAGGTTGAAACCGTTTACCTCAGATTGGGACTCGAACTCACAAGACCAAGACAGGAACCCAGACCAAACCCATGGTCCTCCAACTGAGGTCACGGACCTGCTTTCAGGACCCAGTGAGGCTCAGGTTCTTACTATCTTGTGGCAGAAAGAATTCAGTGCGAGACAAAGTGAAAGGTAAGGAGTGGTTTTATTCAGAGAGAAACACACTCCACAGAATGTGTTGCAGAGGCTGTTGCAGAGGGCGAGTGCAGCCTCAGAATGTGGTGTGGTTAGTTTTCATGTTATTGTTGTTTCGTCATTAAGTCGTGTCCGACTTTTGCGACCCCATGGGTTGTAGCCCACCATGCTCTTCTGTCCATGGGATTTCCCAGGCAAGAATACTGGCTGCTGCTACTGCTGCTAAGTTGCTTCAGTCGTGACCGACTCTGTGCGACCCCATGGACTGCAGCCTGGAGAATACTGGAAAATACTGCAGTGGGCTGCTATTTCCTACTCCATGGGATCTTCCTGGACCAGGGATTGAACTCACTCCTCCTGGGTCTCTTGCATTGCAGGTGGATTCTTTACCACTGTGCCATATAGGCTGGGTAATTTCATAGGTTCATGAGTGGGAAAATTATTCCAACTATTTTGGGGAAGGGACGGATATGACCAGAAACTGGGCCACTGCCTACTTTTTGGTCTTTGATGGTCAGCCTTGGAACTGTCATGGCACCTCTGGTGTCAAGACATTTAGCTTGCCGATGTGTCACAACGAGTATATACTGAGGGTCAAGGTCTAGTTGAAGCTGACTTATCTGCCATTCTGGACCCATTTGATTCTAACTACTGTACGTTGTTGGAGAAGGCAGTGGCACCCTACTCCAGTACTCTCGCCTGGAAAATCCTGTGGACAGAGGAGCCTGGTAGGCTGCAGTCCATGGGGTCATGAAGAGTTGGACACGACTGAGCGACTTCCCTTTCACTTTTCACTTTCATGCATTGGAGAAGGAAATAGCAACCCACTCCAGTGTTCTTGCCTGGAGAATCCCAGAGCCCGGTGGGCTGCCATCTATGGGGTCTCACAGAGTGGGACACGACTGAAGTGACTTAGCAGCAGCAGCAGCAGCAGTGTACGTTGTGCCCTCAGGCTTCCAAGGTTGTGCCCTGTCTCCTCTCTTCCTCTTTCGAGCCCAGAACTGTCGTTTCAGGAGGGTCCAGACAGTGCTGGTTGCTGGGTTAGGTTTCCAAACCGGTGTCTTCAGCGATGCTTGTGAACAACACGGTTTTCTCACGGTCATTTGGAGATGCAGAGACTAGGCTTGGGTCGCACTCGTCAAGCTCTCCCCAAGTCCTACCACCTCCCTTCCATCCTCCTGCTGCCATTCCTGTGCTCCGCTTCAGCCGGGCTTCCCCTCCTTGGCCCCTGAATGTGTCACAGGGGCCTCACCCAGAATGTCTCTCCCCTTTGCACCCCCTCATTCCTCAGAGTGTGGCTTCCCCTCTCCAGGAAGCTTTCTCAGCCCCTGGGGTGCTGGCCTTCTCTGAATCCACTTCTTACACCAGCACACACGGAGCATAGCAGGGGTCACCCACAGCCACGCTGGGTCTTGCCTCCCTGCCCTGCCCCACACCACACCCAGAGCAAAATCCTCACTCAGGACAGGGCCTGTGTCTTTTTCCTCTGTCTTTACTGCATGCAGTACCTGATAGGATTGAGAGATGGAAATCACTTGCTTCTCTCCATCAGCAGGAGATGGATTTTTTTCCAGACTGAAGCTTAGGGCCTGTTTCCCTGGCCCCTTTCCCTGCCCCAGGAGGACTGACAGGGCCCCGAGTTGCTCTAAGCCACCTCCCACACAGGGGAGCCGGCCGAGCTCGGGGTTTTGTCCCCGCTGCAAGGCCTCTCCCAGATGTGGCCTGTTGCCTTTGCAGCTGGACGATGGAAAGGGCTCTTTTTCCCTTTACGTGTCCAATGGCATCGTCCCTCTCTGGCAGGGACATTGGGAGATTCACAGAAGTGAAACATGGCTGCTTATTCGGAGAAGGAGCAGGCTGGGCCCTGTGTCTCGGTGACAGCGGGCTGCCAAGGGGGTGGAATGTGTGAGGCAGGGATAGAGAGGCTCCGGGTTCAGCTGCTGGAGTTTGTCGTCTAAGGATAGACGCTCTAAGAGAAAGATAACAGGAGGATAACAGGAGGGGCTGAGCCCTGCCAAATAATAATAGAGACAAGATACTTCTCATTCTTGATGTCAAGGAGATCATTCCATGCACATGGGTTGTGCATGTGCACTACACATGCACAGAAAAACTCCTTGGAGGTCAAATAGTGAATGATGCCAACCCCATAAGCCTCTTTGCTGGAATCCACCTTGGCTGAGAGATGGGAACGCACACGTAAGAGGATCCTGAGGTCAGCCAAGTACAAACTCGGAACCAGACAAGGGAAGATGATCGGCCCAAGGAAATCTGGAAGAAACGCCCCATGTAAGTGATTTAAACTTCCACGAGGGCGCGACACTGAGTCTGCCTGCGTCTATACACACATACTGTGCTCTTTTTCTTCGTAACAAACACTTGACATGTTTTACTACTTTCCATCTTTGTGGGAGTTCATTTCTGCAAGGTCGAAAGGCCGGAGCCTGTCATTGGGCACTGGTACCTGGTGTGGTCCAGCAGTTAGGATTCAGCACTCGCACTCCCATAGCCTGACTTCAGTCTCCGGGCGGGAACCAAAATCCTGCTTCAAGACTCTTGAGACCACGCAAGATCATGTGGATCATGCCGGCAAGAAGAAAGGGTTCAGTGGCATTAGGCACCCACAGGAGAGGACTGGCCTTGGGTGGGGGCTGCTGCACCGTGCAATTTCACGAGGCGGAAGATCCTATGGGGCTCCTACCACTTTCCCTCTGACCTTGTGATGGTTTCTTCTTCTTTCTTTCTGGGCTCAAATCTCCTACCATGTTCAGTTTTTCTCTGTTTTATATTATGTGGCTTCTTCCCTTCTACACTGTCTTGCCTTAGACGCATATGTTGGGAAGGGTAATTACGGGCGGAGTGGGTATGATGACACGTGTTTTCTGGGAAGATGGGTCCAGCTGGGAAAGGGCAGGAAAGCCCAGAATGAGTAGGCTTCACCCAGTTTCCACACAGGATTGATCGTCACGCTGGGGACACTTTGACAGGTACGGGCAGTCAGGGGTACGGTAGGAGGGGAAGGCAGCGTCTGTGCGGGAAAGGGCGTGAGACGAGGGGCAGGGGAGCAGAAGAAGCATCTGAATCGGGTCAGCCTGAGCAGTTCCCTGGGACAGGCAGCACCGGCCACGGAAACTCTGCCCTGCAAGGACAGGCTGAAGATGAGCGCTTAGAAGGGGAGCAGGTTTCGGGCGGGATCGCAGAGCGAAGGAGGAGCAGCCAGCCTACGAGCAGGCAGGAAGTCGGAATGAGTGACGTCATGCGCCCGCCCACCCCCGCCCCTGTTGGAGGGCAAAGCTCCAACCCAGCCCTTGCGGGGAGGGGCGAGGCCTGGAGGGGCGAGACGTGGGGGGGCTGGCACTAAAGAGTACAGCCGGTGCTGCGGGGGGACTAGAAGGCTGAGCAGGTTTTCCACAGAGAACTCGCTGTGAATCAGGGACACAGGAGAAGCACTGTTGTATGAGAGAAACAAGGTGTGCAGGTTTTTAAAATTATGGCAGGATACACATCACCTGCCATAAACTGATAAAATTTATCAGTTTAACTGATTTAAAGTGTACAATTCAATAGTATTCGTTACATTAACAGTGCCACGCAACCATCACTACTGTCTAGCTACAGAACATTTTCATCACCCTGAGCAGAAACCCTAGGCTTCCCATGTGGCGCTAGAGGTAAAGAACCTGCCTGCCAGTGCAGAGAGATGTAAGACACACGAGTTCGATCCCTGGGTCGGGAAGATCCCCCGGAGTAGGAAATGGCAACCCACTCCAGTGTTCTTGCCTAGAGAATCCCAGGGACAGAGGAGGCTGGCGGGCTACAGTCCCTGGGGTTGCACAGAGTCAGACATGACTGAAGTGACTTAGCACGAAACAGAAACGCCATACCCACGAATGAGTCACTGGCATTCCACCTCCCCACCAGTTCCTGAGCTGCCACTAATCCACTTCTTCTTTCTCTGGATTTGCCTGCTCTGGACATTTCATTTAAATGGAATCACACAACAGGTAACCTTTTGTGTCTGGCTTCTTTCACTTAGCATAATGGTTTCAAGGTTCATCTGTGGAGTAGTCCGTGATGGTTAATTTCGTGTGTCAACTTGACTGGGCTATAAGAGGTCCAGATATTTGGTGAAACATTATTTCTGGGTGTGTCTGTGAAAGTGTTTCTGGATGAGATGAACATGTGAATTGCTGAACTGAGTCATGCCCCTTTCCCTGCAGAGTATGGGTGGGCCTTATCCAATCCACTGAAGAGCTGAATAGAACAAAAAGGCTGAGCAAGGGAAATTTGCCCTCTCTCTCTCTCTCTCTGCCTGACTGATGTCAAGCAGGGAGGCTGGTCTTTGAACTTGGACTTAGACTGGAACTCACACCACTGATCGTCCAAGTTCTCCTGCCTTTGGACTTGGACTTAAAACCACACCATTTTGGTTCCACTGAGCATCGGCTTGCAGGTTGCAGATCTTGGGTCTTGTTAACCTCCATCACCGTGTGAGTTATTTCCCCATTTTGTAGGGATAACATAGCATGAATATATAACATATTAATCTATTTTATATATTTATATATTTTCCCCAAACTTTTTATTTTGGATTGGGGTATAGCCAATTAATAAAGTTGTGGTAGTTTCAGATGAACACCGAAGGGACTCAGCCATCCATACACACGTATCCATTCACTCCCAAACCCACCTCCCATCCAGGGTAGCATATAATATTGACCAGAGTTCCATGCGCTATACCATAGATCCTTGTTGGTTATTCATTTTAAATACAGCCGTGTGTACACAACCTTTTCAAAGTCACTAACTATCCCTTCCCCTTGGCAGCCGTAAGCTCATTCTCTAAGTCTGTGCGTCTGTTTCTGTTTTGTAAGTAAGTTCATTTCTATCACTTCTTTTTAGATCCCGCGTATAAGGGATGCCATACAATGTTTCTCCTTCTCTGTCTGACCTAAGTATATATTGATATATTAATATATTTTATATATCTCCTACTGGTAGATGATATGTAGGTACATAGGTATACGAATATTAATATATTTAATTATATAATGTATATTTTATACATATCCTATTGGTTCCGTTTCTTTGGAGAATCCTGACTAATACATAACATGGATCAGTACTTCATTTATTTAAATGACTGACTACCATCACATTGCAAGGATACACCATGTTTTGTTTATCCACTCACCAGTGGATGGGCATTTGGGTTGTTTCCACCATGAACCAGGTTTTGAATCCTGGTTAAGTCGAGTCACTTAACCGCTCTAGGCACCTGTTTCATCACACGTGATGTTTTTTATGAAGAGTAAACCGGATAAAACACGTAGAAGCCTGACATAGGGCAATCAGCAAGTTGGTTTCCTTACCTGGAATCAGAACCCAGATCGGAGTGAGTCCAAAGGCAGAGCTAGCTTGCAATGGACCTGGGTTCCTTAACTTCCCCTCAAATCAGAACCGGACCCGGAGCCAGGGCAGGGTGGACACCTCCAGGTGGAGGACAAAACAGTCTTAACTGTGAGTGTAAGAAGTCAAACCCTTCCTTGACCTCCCTCCTGCTCCCAGCAGCATCTCTGAGGACTGAAGATTCTAAATCGGGGCTCCAAATATGAGTATGGGTCTGTTTCACACCATCTCAGGCCAATAAATACTGTGAGGAAATATCTCACACTTGCACTGTTAGAAATACCACACATTTTGCCAGCATTTGAAAGATAAGGTACACACTGCCATCACACCTTATCCTAGAAATAAATACTCTTCAGGCTTATTTACAACTTTTGTTCACATTATTCCAGAGCATGCATTCACATTACATAAAACTTGAGAAAAAATAACACCTGTCATTCCCTAAATCACAGAATATCAGAAGTTTACACTTACATTCACTTTTTTTTTTACGTGTTCTGTAACTGCAAATGCTGCTCTATAGATATCATAAAAGGCAATCTGAAAAGTTGAATTTAAATGCACTGAGCCTTGTTTGCTCCAGGTACACAGAGAAGAGCTTACCACCTACTTCACATGCACGAGTGACCAGGTCAATACCAGCCTAAGAGCTCTCAAGGCCCGTGTGACACGCCGGGGGCCGTGCACATGTCCCCTAACGGCGTGGAGCCTGCTTCCTCGCCTGGGCAGGCTATTCACTCAGCAGCACTCAGCGAGGATCACAGGGAGCCACCAGGCCAGGGTCTGGGTTACAGAAGAAAGGAAGATCTACACCTCCTGCTTTCACAGACCCAGTCAAGCAGGGATTTAGCTAGCACACTCAAGGTCTTACCATGTGCCAGGGGTTGTTCTTGCATTTCATAAATGTTAACTCATAAGATCCTTCCCACATCCCTATAAGTGGATAATATTACTCATACTATTATTACCTTCATTTCACAAATGAGGAAACTAAAGCACAGGCTGGTTCAGTAACTTACCTGGCTAGTAAGAGACCACTGTGCGGGCACTATGGAGAACAGCATAGAGGTTCCTTAATAAGTGAAAAACAGAACTACCACATGATCCAGCGATTTCACTCCTGGGTATAGATCCAGAAAAAATAAAAACACTAATTCCAGAAAATTCATGCAGCATTATTTACAATAGCCAAGATATGGAAGCAACCCAAGAACCCATCAACAGATGACTGGGTTAAGAAAATGTGCTTTCTATTGTTGTTGTTGTTATCCAGTCGATAAGTTGTGTCTGACTCTTTGCAACCCCACGGACTGCAGCAAACCAGGCCTCTCTGTCCCTCACCATCTCCTGGAGTTCACCCAAATTCATGTTCGCTGAATCGGTGCTGCCATCCAACTGTTTCATCCTCTGTTGCCCTCTTCTCCTTTTGCCTTCAACCTTTCCCAGCATCAGGATCTTTTCCAATGAGTCGGCTCTTCACATCAGGTGGTCAAAATAGTGAAGATTCAGCTTCAGCATCAGTCCTTACAATGAGCATTCAGGGTTTATTTCCCTTAGGATTGACTACATATATATGTGTCTATGTATACACACATACATACATATGTATATATATACACTTTGTAAACAAAGAGAATATATATATGTAGGAATATTACTCAGCCATATAAAAGAATGATATAATGCCATTTTCAGCAATGTGGATGGACCTAGAGAATATTATCCTTAGTGAAATAAGTCAGAGAAAGACAAATACTGTAGATATCATTTATACGTGAAATCTAAAAAATAATACAAAGGAATGTATATGCAAAACAGACTCACAAATATAGAAAACAAATGTCTGGTTACCAAAGGGGAAAGGGAAAGGCAGGGGCAAATTAGGAGCATGGGAGCAATAGATACAAACTATTATGTATAAAATAGGTAGACAATAACAGTTGATTGTATAGCACGAGGAATTATACCCCTTATCTTGTAATAACTTATAATGAAATATAATCTGGAAAAATACTGAATCACTATGCTGTGCATCTAAAAGTAACACAAAATTGTAAGAAATTAGCTAAAGCTCAATTTTAAAAAAAGAGTCCACCCTGGACTACCCACTCACCGCAGATAGTGCCATAGTGCCCCAGTGAGTATTCACATAATAGTCCTCAATGCAAATGACACAGAAACAAAGAGCTGATCTACTGATTTTACCTGAATGAGGGTAAGGAAGGCATCAGACATGACTCTGTATCTTGGCCAAAAAAATGAGTAGGGTCTCAGCCAGCAGGGACAGGGGAAAGAAACCATCAAGAGCAGAACTCTGGAGGTGGCGCACATGTGACATAGTCAGGGAATGCTAAGAAAGCCCTGGTGAAAGCAGCAAGGCCGCACAGGTGAAAATGAAGAATCGGACACAGGCCTTCTCTGAAGACCCTTCTGGTTCTCAAGCCTGTGCCCTACTTACAAACTGTATCTACGATCCTTCATTCAAGGACATGCAATGCTTGTCTATCACACTGGCCTTAAGGAAGTACATACCACCCTATCCCAGCACCCAGATTTCCTTTAATCAGTTCATATGATGTGTTGTATATTTCATCATGTGTATTTTTAACATCTGCTGTTTCCTGAGCAAACACGTAGAGCACGAACTCAGTGCCCAGAGCCTCTCC
Organism: Bos indicus x Bos taurus; assembly: GCF_003369695.1. Taxonomy (NCBI): domain Eukaryota; kingdom Metazoa; phylum Chordata; class Mammalia; order Artiodactyla; family Bovidae; genus Bos; species Bos indicus x Bos taurus. The sequence continues at coordinate 50,002,634 of NC_040104.1, forward strand.
ATTCCTACTGCACCGTGGGCCTCACGTCTTGCCTGCAGGCTCTGCTCTCTGCAGTCCGTGTCCTCTCTCCTACATGGCATGAATCTACCATTCCCAGTTCCTAAGCTCTTCCCACTTCCACAGCCAACCACAACTTCCAGTGCAAAGCCCGGCCTCTTCAGCATGGTACTTAGCACTTCTCTCCACTGTCTGGTCTAACCTGCAACCTCGTCTCCTGCCTCTCCTCACCCCTCCATCCCCACTCCATCCTCCCCAAGGCCCGCCCACACCAAACCACCCCCATCCAAAGAGCAAACACTGCCTTCATTCCTGGCAGCCCAGATGCCTGTCACTGCTCCATCCCACAGCTCTGCTCCTAAATGCACGGCAGTGCCCACCTGACCATCCAGTTACCTCTGAAACACTGGGGTGCATTTCCCCAAGGCTCCCCTGATCTGCTTTCTGTATGTTTACTCAGGCAACAAACGCATGCCCATCAAGCGACTATACTAAAACAAGTCATGCTAATTTATGAACATTAACGTGGTTAGGTGGTCACTACTTACAAAGAAATGTTCGGGATATTTTTATAATGTATTACTTAATATTCTTAAGACATCATTTACCAAATACATATTGAGCTTACCAGAGGAGAATAGGGGAGGGATAAATGGGAGATCCAGACTGACATATACACACTACTGAATATAAGAAAATTAGAGATATCAAGGGAACATTTCATGCAAAGATGGGCTCGATAAAGGACAGAAATGGTATGAACCTAAGAGAAGTAGAAGATATTAAGAAGAGGTGGCAAGAATACACAGAAGAATTATACAAAAAAGATCTTCAGGACCCAGATAATCACAATGGTGTGATCACTCACCTAGAGCCAGACATCCTGGAATGTGACGTCAAGTGGGCCTTAGAAAACATCACTATGAACAAAGCTAGTGGAGGTGATGGAATTCCAGTTGAGCTATTTCAAATCCTGAAAGATGATGCTGTGAAAGTGCTGCACTCAATATGCCAGCAAATTTGGAAAACAGCAGTGGCCACAGGACTGGAAAAGATCAGTTTTAATTCCAATCCCAAAGAAAGGCAATGCCAAAGAATGCTCAAACTACCGCACAATTGCACTCATTTCAGAAGCCAGCAAAGTAATGCTCAAAATCCTCCAAGCCAGGCTTCAGCAATATGTGAACCATGAACTTCCAGATGTTCAAGCTGGTTTTAGAAAAGGCAGAGGAACCAGAGATCAAATTGCCAACATCCGCGGGATCATTGAAAAAGCAAGAGAGTTCCAGAAAAACATCTATTTCTGCTTTATTGACTATGCCAAAGCCTTTGACGGTATAGATCAAATAAACTGTGGAAAATTCTGTAAGAGAGGGGAATACCAGACCACCTGACCTCCCTCGTGAGAAACCTATATGCAGGTCAGGAAGCAATAGTTAGAACCGGACATGAAACAACATACTGGTTCCAAATAGGAAAAGGAGTACGTCAAGGCTGTATATTGTCACCCTGCTTATTTAACTTCTATGCAGAGTACATCATGAGAAACGCTGGTCTGGAAGAAGCACAAGCTGAAATCAAGATTGCCAGGAGAAATATCAATAACCTCAGATATGCAGATGACACCACTCTTATGGCAGAAAGTGAAGAGGAACTAAAAAGCCTCTTGATGAAAGTGAAAGAGGAGAGTGAAAAGTTGGCTTAAAGCTCAACATCAGAAAACGAAGATCACAGCATCCGGTCCCACCACTTCATGGGAAATAGATGGGGAAACAGTGGAAACAGTGTCAGACTTCATTTTGGGGGGCTCTAAAAATCACTACAGATGGTGACTGTAGCCATGAAATTAAAAGACGCTTACTCCTTGGAAGGAAAGTTATGACCAACCTAGATAGCATATTTAAAAGCAGAGACATTACTTTGCCAACAAAGGTCCGTCTAGTCAAGGCTATGGTTTTTCCAGTGGTCATGTATGGATGTGAGAGTTGGACTGTGAAGAAAGCTGAGCGCCAAAGAATTGATGCTTTTGAACTGTGGTGTTGGAGAAGACTCTTGAGAGTCCCTTGGACTGCAACGAGATCCAACCAGTCCATCCTAAAGGAGATCCGTCCTAGGTGTTCATTGGAAGGACTGATGCTGAAGCTGAAACTCAAATACATTGGCCACCTCATGCGAAGAGTTGATTCATTGGAAAAGACCCTGATGCTGAGAGGGATTGGGGGCAGGAATCACAGCACACCAGGCCTCCCTGACCATCACCAACTCCCAGAGTCCACCCAAACCCATGTCCTTAGAGTCAGTGATGCCATCCAACCATCTCATCCTCTGTCATCCCCTTCTCCTCCTGCCCCCAATCCCTCCCAGCATCAGGGTCTTTTCCAATGAATCAACTCTTTGTTTCCATCTTTCAGCTTCAGCATTCATCCTTCCAATGAACACCCAGCACTAATCTCCTTAGGATGGACTGGTTGGATCTCATTGCAGTCCAAGTCTTCTCCAACACCACAGTTCAAAAGCATCAATTCTTCAGCACTCAGCTTTCTTCACAGTCCAACTCTCACATCCATACATGACCACTGGAAAAACCGTAGCCTTGACTAGATGGACTTTTATTGGCAAAGTAATGTCTCTGCTTTTGAATATGCTATCTAGGTTGCTCATAACTTTTCTTCTAAGGAGTAAGCGTCTTTTAATTTCATGGCTGCAATCACCATCTGCAGTGATTTTGGAGCCCCAAAACAATAAAGTCTGACACTGTTTCCACTGTTTCCCCATCTATTTCCCATGAAGTGATGGGACCAAATGCCATGATCTTCATTTTCTGAATGTTGAGCTTTAAGCCAATTTTTTCACTCTCCTTTTACTTTCATCAAGAGGCTCTTTAGTTCTTCACTTTCTGCCATAAGAGTGGTGTCATCTGCGTATCTGAGGTTATTGATATTTCTCCCGGCAATCTTGATTCCAGCTTGTCCTTAATCCAGCCCCGAGTTTCTCATGATGTACTGTGCATATAAGTTAAATAAGCAGGGTGACAATATACAGCCTTCTCCTGATTTATAACCAGTCTGTTGCTCCATGTCCAGTTCTAACTATTGCTTCCTGACCTGCATATAGATTTCTCAAGAAGCAGGTCAGGCAGTCTGGTATTCCCATCTCTTGAAGAATTTTCCACAGTTTGTTGTGATCCACACAGTTAAAAGCTTTGGCATAGTCAATAAATCAGAAGTAGATGATTTTTCTGGAACTCTTGTGCTTTTTTGATGATCCAATGGATGTTGGCAATTTGATCTCTGTTTCCTCTGCCTTTTCGAAATCCAGCTTGAATATCTGCAAGTGCACGGTTCATGTACTGTTGAAGCCTGGCTTGGAGAATTTTGAGCATTACTTTACTAGCGTGTGAGATGAGTGCAATTGTGCAGTAGTTTGAGCATTCCTTGGCATTGCCTTTCTTTGGGATTGGAATGAAAACTGATCTATTCCAGTCCTGTGGCCACTGCTGAATTTTCCAGATTTGCTGGCATATTGAGGGCAGCACTTTTCCAGCATCATCTTTTAGGATTGAAATAGTTTAACTGGAATTCCATCACCTCCACTAGCTTTGATCATACTGATGCTTCCTAACGCCCACTTGACTTCGCATTTCAGGATGTCTGGCCCTAGATGAGTGATCACACCATCGTGATTATCTGGGTCGTGAAGGTCTTTTTTGTATAGTTCTTCTGTGTATTCTTGCCACCTCTTCTTAATCAACTATACTCCAATAAAAATTTTAAAAATTACATATTGAGCGTCTCCTCTGTTCCTTGAATGCACTGGGTGCTGGTGATAGAGCAGTGGGCAAAACTAGTGAGAAAACCACCATGAAGATCTTACAAAATGTTCTAGGTGGGAAAGCAGATGAACACAAGAAAAGAAATAAACATGACCTCGGGAGGCCCTAATAAGTCTTCATCAGCAGGAAACAACGAGAGGAGCTGCTTACACCATCAGAACGGCCTCTAAGATGAAGTGACATTTGCACAGACTCCTGACTGGGTGCACAGGGGCCACTCATGAGAACTGGAATAGAGCGTCCAGGGTCCAGGGCACAGCACATGCCAAGGTCCAGATTGGGAAAGGGTTCTCTGGGTATTTGGAATAAAAAGGAGCAGAGTGCGTGTGTAAATTCGAGGGCAGGAGAGCTTGAGAAACAGCTAGGAGAGCTGTTGAAATGATTCAGTGAGAGAAAGCGTGTAGAGTGCATCATGGATACTCAAAAAGTGCTATCTGTCTATCAATTGTCATCATCATACGAGTTTGTAGAGTTAGGAGATAGACCATGCAGGTCACTGCAGCCCATAGGAAATCTGAGTTTTAATCTAAAAACAACTGCAAGTCATTGATGAGGAATTTGTAGGTAAGTGACATGGTCTGATTTATTGTTTTAAAAAGATCCAGGGCTGCTCAGTGCAGAGAGATTAGAGCAGAACAAGAGTGGAAGCAGGGAGAGGAGTTAGGAGGCCTTTATAAGAATCTGGATGCAAGGTTATACAACATAAAATGTCTGAACACCCATCTCTTATTTTGATCTTTACACAATTCATAAAAATTAAACTGTATGTGCTTCTGAGTTGGCTGCCAACTTTTGACAGAAATGTTTGTATCTTCTGACATTCTTCATGTTTAAAGATGGACAGCTTTATGTTGTTCTCTCAAGAAGGCCACCGGCGTGTTTTCCAACACCAGTGACCCATTCCGAGTCTCCAGGCACCAGCTGGGGAACCCACAGGTCAATTCTGATGCTACCAACCTGGAGTTAGCGTCTGATTCCTGGTGGCTCAGTTGGTAAAGAATCTGCCTACCACACGGAAGACCCGGGTTAGATCCCTGGAGAAGGAAATGGCAACCCACTCCAGTATTCTTGCCTGGGCAATCCCACGGACAGAAGAGCCTGGCAGGCTATCATCCAGGGGATCACAAGAATTGGATGTGACTTAGCAACTAAACCACCACCACTCACAATGCAGCGAGCTCAGTTCCCCAAGGCTGCCTCACTTCAGATGTCTATCACAAGTCCTGGAGCACCTGTACTTCTGAGTGACGGGCTTTAAGGTGGGAGTTCCCACCACCCCCTAGTCGGTTTGATACTTTGCTAAAATGGCTCATAGAACTCCTAAGACACTTCACTTACGATTATCAATTTAATATAAAAGCTAGAACTCAGAAAGAGTCCAAAAGATGCCTCCCTATAGCTCGAGGTGTTTGCTCACTGAACCAGAAGCTTTCCAAACCCTGTTGTTTAGGGCTTTTTTTCCTGGAGTTTTCATCACGTAGGCCTGATGGGTTAGTAACTCAATCTTTAGCCCCTCTCCCTCCCCAGAGGCTGGGGAATGAGGCTGAAATTTCTAGACTTCTAATCAAGATTTGGTCTTTCTGGCAACACGCCCCCATCCTGAAGCTGTCCAGGGGCCGATCAAGAGTACTTCATTAAAACAAAGAACATTCCTTGCATCCTTATCACTCAGGAAATTCCAAAAGATTTAGGAGCTCTGTGTCCGGAACTGGAAATAAAGGCCACGTAGATATTTCTGATTATGCTACACCCATCATTGGACTAATCTAAGTATTTTACCTGAGAATAACACTCTTGCTCATTGAATCTAAGATAAAATGTCTTAATAGTCTGTAAATAACTGCTCAGATCTGCTAGCATGGCATGTGTCATGCCAGGCAGTCTTGGTTATTCTGTAAAATCATCGACATCCCTAGATGTTACCCTCATAGGACTGTTAGCTGCTCCCAAAGAACAGACCTGGTGATCTTTTTGTCTTTCTCTTGGCAAATACTTAGCACAGTTCCTAGTACATAATAGGTCCTCAATAAATGTTTCCCAAATGCACCAATGAATATTATGTGTTATGGACTGAATGCCTGAGTCCCCTTCCCAATTTGTATGTAAGAAAAATATTGTATGACATCCCTTGTATGTGGAATCTAAAAAGAAATGATACAAATGAACTTATCTACAACATAGAAAGAGACTCACAGACTTAGAGGATGAACTTATGGTTTCCAGGGGAAGGGATAGTTATGGAGTTTAGGATGGACATGTACACACTTGTGTATTTAAAATGAGTAACCAATAAGGACCTACTGAATAGCACAGGAAACTGTGCTCAACATCATGTGGCAGCCTGGATGGGAGCAGGGTCTGGGGGAGAATGGATACATGTCTATGTGCAGCTGAGTCCCTTCCCTTTTTACCTGAAACTATCACAACGTTGTGACAGTTATACCCCAATGCAAAATAAAAAGTGTTAAAATAAAGAACTCCTCACCCTGCACGTGATAGGGTGAGGAGGTAGGGTCCTTGGGAGACGATGAAGTCGTGATCAGGTCTCACCCCTCATGGACGGGATCCGTGCCCCAAAAGAAGGGAGAAAGGTCTCTCTCTGCCTGCACCCACCAAGGAAGAGAGCCCTCAAGAAGGATCTGACCAGGCTGGCACCCTGATCTCCAGCCTCCAACCTGAGAAATAAATGCCTATTATTTAAACCACCCAGCCTGTGGTATTTGTTACAGAAATCCAAGATGAAAGAGACATTATGAGAGCACCTTGGTAAGAAATGGTCCCTTCCCTCAAGGAGCTTGTAGTACATTCAGAAAGGAAAAAAGAGACCTGAACCCTTATATAATAATTCTTTTTGTGACCCTCACTCAAGAGAGGTGCTGATATGTGGTCAGAGCTCTTAGACCCAGAATTAACTTGGGCGCTGTGCACGCGCTGTGTGCCCCTTGGTGAATTGCTCCAGCTCTCTGAGCTTTCCTGTCGCTTTCTGCAAAGGGCAGCTGGGAGAAGTAGATAATCTACACAAAGTGCTTAGATCAGTGCCTGGAACACAGAAAATGCTATCAATTTAAACCCCAAAGAGGGGATAATTTTTGTGCTGAGTAGCACAGATGTCAAGGCTAAAGTGTTTATTTGGGTTAATAAGAAACAAGGTTGATAATGAGATGATGGAAATCATGTGTGACTTGGCATCCTGTGAACCCCACAGGCGTAACCCCAACCCACACAGAGGTCTCCGGTCGTCAAAAGAGCAACTGGCGTTGGCAGCCCCTCCAGGTGGCTGGGACCTTGGCTGGGCCCTCCACGGGTCCCTGCTGCGAAGCGTCCGCCAGGGAACGGTCCAGGCACGGCTGTGACTGAACCGTCTCCAAGAAGTCAGTCATTCCGCTTTTGGCTGGAGGGAGGTTTGGGTGGCCACGACTGCCAAGTTTAGCTGGACGCTGGCCACGTGCTGTCAGTGAGGCTGTGGGAAAATGTGACCTCTTGCTTCATTCTGTTCTGCACGGGCGCGTCTCCAGAGCTTGCTTTCTCTCTGGCATGGAGCTGGTGCAGAGCGATGGAACAGCGGCTGCTCCTCAGGAAAACTGACTCACCAGCCTGGGCTCCACGCAGGTGACCGATGACGAGGAGGTGCCTCCTGCCCATCTGATCTCTCTTCTAGACCCTAGCTGGAACATGCTGCCCTCCCAGAACTCCCCCCTAGCTGTCATGGCAATACAGAGAATTGAAAACACCTCAGCAAGACTCAGAGCCAAAGGGACAGGCTCCTCCCTCACTCTCACCCCAACCCCTTCCAATTATTGCCATCAGAGGTATGTCACACTTCAGGGAACACACATGGAGAAGCCGAGAAGCCCTGCAGAAAACAAAGGAGAGACGCCAAAACACTCAACTTATCAAATTCTTCAACTGCACTGAAAATGGTACCTGACACATTTCCAGAGCAGGACAGTTTACACGAAATTGGATATGATTATAGGGCAACAAGCCCATCTTCTAAAGCTTTTCTTTCTGCCCCAAAATCTAATTCAATGACACAGTCTACTACTCTTCCTTTGAATCATCTTTCACTTCTTTTCTCTACTTTTATATCATTTAAATGGAAATGTATCCTATATCTTATGTTTATTATGTGCTAAGTTGCTTCAGTCATGCCCAGCTCTTTGCAATCCTGTGGACTGAAGCCCACCAGGCTCCTCTGTCCATAGGATTCTCCAGGCAAGAATACTGGAGTGGGTGGTCATTCCCATTACCAGGGGATCTTCCCAGCCCAGAGAGCAAACCCATGTCTCTTCCATTTCCTGCTTTGGCAGGTAGGTTATTTGCCCCTAGTGCCACATGGGAAGCCCCTATGTTTATTAGAGGAAGGCGAAAGATCATGGTGATGAAGTCTGTTTGGGCTGGAATCTCAGCCTCACGATTTACTAACCAGTGACTGGATCAAGTCCCCTAATCTCTCTGCTGCATTGTCTGTAAAAATGGGGCTTTTATGAGGCACAAATTAGATCATGCATTTAAATTCCTTAATTGGAGCACCTAACATAGAAAGCCCTCAGTGAGTATTTATCAATAATACTCTTCTTCCTAAAGCTTTTGGGCAGTCATTCAGATCATCCCCTCTTTTCCTTCTTTAGCTCCACTGACTACTAGCGTAACAGGTATTTAGTTCATTCATTTATCATGCTTTTTAATGGATGAGTCATGTACTTTGATTTATGGTCATAATATTAAATAGCAGCAGTTAAATTTATTTAGTGTTTCCCATGTTCTGGGCTTTATGCTCAGCTATTTACACGTATCATCTCATTTAATCTTCATAGTGAATGGCTTCCAAAGGCCGGACACGGACTAGTGCTGGCATGGGACTAAAGTTGTCATCAGTCTAAAAATAAAGCCGTTGGAAAACACTGTTTCTTTAAGCTATGTTCACTTAAAGAAATTAACTTTTCCTACTCCTTTGGTGTTAAAATACTCTTATCGTGAGGATAGATGATAGTTTATTTTTTGAAATATTCCTATCTGAAAAAAATAAAAGATTGGCAACCATGCATGAGTCACTAGACTATTTTTGGCCCATTGAATCCAACAGTCTAAAACCTGTTCCTCACAACTCTAATGGGTAGATATTATTCCTATTTTACAAAGCAGAAGCCAAGGCTCAGAGAGGTTATGGGACTGCCCGAGGTCACACAGCTAGCAAAAGGCAGAGCCCAGCATCCTAGCTCTAAGTCCTTAGTAATATCAGCTTACTGAGTCCCTACTGCATGCAGGACACACACCTCATTTTAGTCTCATAGCTACTCTGTGAGGAGGTGTGATTCCCCATTTTACAGAATAATGAAATTTGGGGACTTTAAGAATTTGCCAAGGTCGTAGAGTCTGAAAATACGAGAACGGGGTTGGAGCACAGAATTCTCTGATTCTAGTTCCTGTTCTCTTGGCACCTACAGTGTGCCAGACACCCCGAAGTGCGGCCTGTCACAAAGTCACAGAGAGCTGAAAGACGCGCTCCGGCCTCAGGGGCTCACAGTCTCCACAAGGACATGCTCCACAGCCATCATGGTGCCCTGAGAAGCACTGGGAAGGTGAGTCTGTGATACTTGGAGAGCACAAAGAGGGGGAACTTATTTTAAGGCCCCTGGAAACATTTCTGACAATATTGGGGCATCTTACTATATTGTATTTTAAAGAAGAGTTGACAGGATATTTTTTTTTTCATTACAAGCATCTTTCTTGTATTATTGGATTGGCCAATAAGTTAGGAAAACCCCAAACGAAATTTGTGGCCAACCCAATATAATATGCTGCTCTGATTAGTCATTTGGTGTGAATTTTCTGGGATCCCATAGGCTAACCATTTTATTTTGAAAGTCAGAAAAAATTTCCTTTAATAATAAAAAAAAACCACCAAACACTTTAGATCCTTCAGCCCCTGTCATATCCTAAAATGACGAAACATTTCTCCTGTACCTTTAACGGTGCCAGTTTGGAACTTTGGGAAAAGACTAGAAAGAACTCGATTCTGTTCCCCTTCGCTAGCCCCAGAGCTACATTTTGAGTTTTATTTAATAGTTTGTAAATAATGAAACAGGAAATACAAACAGTAACTGAAGGTTAAATTATACCAGGTCAAAAGAGAAGTATAAAAGCTAAATTTCACTCTAAGCCCCAAAGACGTAGCAGGTAAAATGTCTTCGGGCCAAATCCTTTGCTCCAAACTGCACTGCAGAGGCTGATTCAGATGCTCTGGGCCCAAGGAACTCCCTCTGACGTCACTGCACACTTGGCGACAGGCTGTTAAAGCTACAGGGGGGCAGACGGTGGCCCTGACGGCAAAGCTGTTCCCTTGGACTTTGCCATTGAGGGTTAATGTATCACCATGCTTTCAAAAGTGTGGGCAGCCAGCTGGCTTCTGACAGGGTTTCGGGAATTGCTAAATCCCAACCTTTGAAGAGAAATATATTTTCTGACCTAACAGGGTAAATGCCTCCACAACGTACAGTGTCCTTGAATCTTGTTCTTTCAAAGTTAAAGATTCTTTGACCCAAGACTTAGAAGCTAGGCTTGCATCATCCTATTTTACTTTATTTTATCCATTTCCAGGAATCTATTCATAATGCTCTTTAACAAATATTTGTTGAAGGACTTGCTATGGCACATGGAAAAGCCAACAGAGACAAGCATGTCTAAGTTGCATGAAGCTGAGAGTCTAATTAAAAGCCAGACATTAAATCAATCAAGTCAGTTACACTAGTGAACGTGTGCTACTGAATCCACAGACTCAGGAGTGAAATGACATCTTCAGGGGACCTGGCCTAGAATGAGGAGTTAGGAGTGGAGAGGGTGAGGAAGAGGTTTCCAAGCAAAGGCCAGGGAGCAGGGGTCCCGAGAGAACAGAGAGCAGGCAGCTGATGGGAGGGGAGCTGAGAGCCGGGCAGGATCAGACCAAGCGGGGCCATCAGGGCTCTGTGGTTTGTCTGGTCCTCGTCTTAAGTTCATATCTGATCAGACAGGCCTCTTGGCAAGATACCCTGGCAGCTGTGCGGAGAAGAGGAGGAGGGAGATGGTCAGATTGTGATGTAAGAAGACCAGTTAGGAGACTCTAGTGGCGGTCCAGCCAAGGCCTGAAGACGCCTTGGCTGGGAAGATGGTAAAGAGGGTGGAGAGGAGAAAGAGGTATTTAAGTTAAATGTGATGGGGCTGAAGACGGTTGGATATAAGCCTGAGGGAGAAGGAATCTTAAGGATGGTGCCTGGGCGTCTAGTTTTTGGAACTGGGTAGATGCTGGTGCTGTTTAGTGAGATGGGAACCTTATAGAGGGCCAGATGCTTCAGTGGAAGGTCATTCCATCTCAGCCACAGGGGGTCTATGGTATCTTGGTGAGGATGGCTGTCTGAGCACCGAACTGAAGACAGGCAGGCCAGAGCTGGAGGTAGAAACTTGGGCGTCACCAGGCATTCGTGGACATCTAAGACGTGAATGGAATCCTCCAAGCCAGGAGAGAAAAGGGCTTGGGTGTGTCTTCAGGGATTTGACCATGCAGCTTGGAAAAAGCAGATGAGTGTAAAAAGGCCTCAGGTGGTTTTGCCGGGAAATACTTCTCCCACTGGTATGAGCCCCATCGAAGGCCTTTTATTCATAATTTTGTATTCTTTTAAAGAAAGACCCCTACATTGAAACTGTTTCTGTCTCCACAAAATCTGGTTGCACCTCTGGCATTCTTAGAGGTAGGAGGAAATTCAGGAAAACAAACAATACACAAAACCAGCAGAAGATAGTGTCTTGTGCAGGAAGACTGGCTCCAAGCATGCGAGGCTGCTGAGAGGTTAAGTGAGGTGATGGCCACGCAGGGAGGAGGCAGGCCGCGAGGCAGAGGAGAGGCCCTGGGCAGGCTTCCAGCTTTGGGACCGGGTGGGTGGTGTGCACAGGTAGGAATTCAGAAAGAGGAGCAGGACTGGTTCAGCCCTCTCTCAAGGCCACAGAGAACTTCCTTTCCATCATGGAAATCAAATGTCAAGATCCCTGTGGGCCTCAACCTCTTTTCTTGAAAGCAACACTTTTCCTTCAGATATCCTCATTACTTTCTTCCGAACAAGCTCCACATCCAGAAACTGAAGCCTGCCTCCCTGTGTGGTCCAAGCAGCCCCAAGAAGCATACTCCATTACCAAGCCTCCTCATTCCATACTTCATCTCAGTGATTCCCAGCTGGGGCTTCCTTTCACAGCCTTGCCTGCTTGTCAACTAAAAAACATCCCATTTTCTGCTCATGTTTTGCTTCTAAGCCACATCTCCCCCCTTATATTTGTGCCATTGGATTTCTTTTACCCCAACGTAGCATCTTCCATTTGTCTTCATTAAATTTCAAATCTGTAGATTCAGTCCATCTCCATAGTTTATGAAAGATGCTTTCCAGTCCTGATTCTTCATGTAATGTGTCTGCAGAGATATCTGTCCTGTACTGTGACATGGTCTCCAGTACAGCAGACAACACAGTAGGCAAGCTAATGATGTCTCGTATTGTTGCAGGCAAACTAAGAATCATGACTGCACAGCATAAATCTGTTCTCTGCTTACAATGGGTTACACCTCATTTAACATTTATGCAGGCATATATTTTTACCTCACTTAAATTAGAGTTGCATGTAGCAACATGGATAAATCAAAATATCATGTTGAGACAAAACAAAAGAACAACTTACAGAATAATATGTACAATATTATATTATTTGTATAAAGTTTAAATATGTAAAAACACCATGCACTGTTTGTGAATTCACTCATACATGGTATGCTGCTGCTGCTGCTAAGTCACTTCAGTCGTGTCCAACTCTGTGCAACCCCATAGATGGCAGCCCACTAGGCTCCTCTGTCCCTGGGATTCTCCAGGCAAGGTTACTGGAGTGGGTTGCCATTTCCTTCTCCAATGCATGAAAGTGAAAAGTGAAAGTGAAGTCGCTCAGTCATGCCCAACTCTTAGCGACCCTATGGACTGCAGCCTACCAGGCTCCTCCGTCCATGGGATTTTCCAGGCAAGAGTACTGGAGTGGGTTGCCATATAAAAATATACAAATAAACAATAAATACAAAATTTAAGAGAGTGAGCACCTTTGAGAGTGAGGAAAGGGAAAGGCATTGGGAAGAGGTCCTATGAGACTTTAACTGTATCTACAAAAGTCATGTTTGATTTTTTAAAACCTCTGAAGCAAATAGAGCAAAAATGCTATGATTTGTCAAGAATGGGTACCTGGGAGTTTATTATTCGCTATACACTTTGTAAGGTGCTTAGAATATTTCAAAACTTTAAAAAAGTCCCAATCAAGTGGAGAAATGAAAAGCAATATAAAACAGGCATTGACAAAAGATTACAGGAGGACAGGAGAAGAAAAAATTAATTCTAACGGGAGTTTTTATGATGCTAACTTCATCATCAAAAAAAATATGGCCAATGTATGTGTCTGGTTCTTCTAATTCAAACAATATTTATTAAGCACCATCATGTTAGTTATTAGAGGCACAGATATGGCTATGGCATCAAATCATACAGTCTTAGCAAAAGGTAAAATCAGATTGTTTCCTCATACCATACACACACAAAAATTCCAATGGATTAAAAACTTAAATTTTGATAATTTAGGGAAGAATATTAAAGAATAAACGTGTGACTTCAAGAAAAACATTTCTTAAAACACACACTGAAAAATAAATATAAGAAGTGAGAACTTGATCATTAAATCATTGTAAAATTAAGAATTTCTGTTCATAAGCTTCATAGACTCAGAGAAAATATTTGTGCATTTATAGTAAAAACACATTTGTTGCACTTGCAGTAAAAATCTGATATATTTAATGAATGTGCCAAAAGGTAAAAAGATAATAAGCCCAATAAAAAATGAAAAATGAAGAGAACATTATAAGTAAAAAAAAAATCATACAGTCTAAAAAGGGAACAGTCTTCATAGACAGTGAAATGATAACTGGGCAATGTTACATTAGGGGTAAGCAAAAGGTACTGAGACACATATATCTGCCTGTAGATGGAGGAAAGCTTCACAGGGTGTGAATCTCTAAGAAATAGAAATCAATAAGGAGAAAGAGTGCATGCATACTCAGTTGTGACTATTTGTGATCCCAAGAGCCATGGCCCGCCAGGCTCCTCTGTCCATGGAATTTTCTAGGCAAGAATACTGGAGTGGGTTGCCATTTCCTACTCCAGGGGATCTTCCCGACCCAGGGATGGAAACTGAGACTCCTGTGTCTCCTGCATTGGCAGGTGGACTCTCTACCACCGAGCCACCAGGGAAGCCCAAGAAGAGAGAGAAGGAAGGGCAAACAGGCGACAGGCATAGAAGGTATAAAGAAACAGAGTTGTGAAAGCTCCCAGGGACCAGCAATGAGCCTGGAGGGAGGCCAGGCCGTGAGAGGCTGGGTGTAGCCACTCGGCGTGCCCTGCAGAGCTGAGTGCCTGCCTGCGCCCAGCCAGTGAGCATCTATGAGAGGAAGAAGGGAGGGAGGAAGCGGAAACGTGCGTCTCAGCCTGTCAACAGAGTGTAGCCAACGGAAGCGATTTCATCAGGGAGTGGCAGCATGTGAATAGGAACAGTGAGGAGGAAAACACTGGCTGGAGTTGAGGGGTGAGGCGTTGAGGAAAGACTGGAGGCTCTCACCTCAGCACAGGGACTCTAAGGACCTGAACTAAGACCCAGGGACAGAGGGTGAGAGGAGAGACTCATCTGGGGGAAATGTTTGAAGTCAAAGCAGGAGATTTGAATAACTGATTAGTTGGAGGAGGTGACAAAAAGGAATAGAAGGAAGAGGTTGAACACTCCTTGAAAAGTTCTTATTGGCTGGTTAAATTAGCTCTACAAAGTTACGCTTTACATAAAGTTAAAATGTGTCAATTTTGATATATGATTTTCATAAGTTTTGACAAATATATACATCCATGTAACCACAGCCAAGACATGAAATATTTTCATCATCCCAAAGGTTCTCTTATGCTCTCAGTCAGTAAGCAGTTCCCCTACCTTGCCCAGATAGCCACTGATATATTTACTTTCTGTCCTCATAAATTAGTTTTTTTCTTTTCTAGAATTCCATGTAGGTAGAATCTTGCAGCACGCACTGTTTTTGAATGTGCCTTCTTTCACTCAGCATAATAGTTTTGAAAGTCATATAGGATGCTGTCTGTATCAGTGGTTTGTGCCTTCATTTCACTGAATATTATTCTGTTGTTTCCTGTACTCTGTTTTATTTGTTCAGTCACTCGCTGATGGATGTTTGTGTTGGTTTCAATTTGAAGCTGTTACAAACAAAGCTGTTTCTTTGTATGAAATATGTTTTTAATTTCTTATCAAGGAAATAACTTGGAGTGAATTGCCAGATTACAGAGTAAATGTAAAAGCAACTTTATAAAAAACTGCCAAACAGTTCTCCAAAGTGGTTGCACCATTTTGCATTTCCACCAGCAATACATGTCGCTCCATGTCCTTGCCAATACTTATGTTTCCTTTTAATTTTAGACATTCTTGTGCACAGAGTCTGATATGACTGAAGGGACTTAGCAAGTACTCATGTGGGTATATAATGGTATTTTACAGTGGTTTTAATTTTCATCTATCTGATGACTGATGATGTTAAGCAATGTTTTCATGCGCTTGTCCATTTGTATGTATTCTTTTTAAAGCATCTGTTCTGGGGGCTTTCCTAGTGGTCCAGTGGTTAAGAATCTACCTTGCAGTGCAACGGACGCTGGTTCGATTCCTGGCCCAGGAGGATTTCATATGTTGTGCAGCAACTAAGCCTATGGCTGCAACTATTGCGCTTGTGCTCTAGAACCGGCGAGCTGCCACTGCTGAGCACATGCACTGCAGCTACTGAGGCCTGCGTGCCTCCAGCCTGCGCTCCACAGCAGGAGCAGCCATGCAACTAGAGAAAGCCCACGTGCAGCAACAAAGACCCACAACAGCCAGAAAATAAATAAATAAAAATTTTTAAGGTAAAAAATATAAAGCACCTGTTCTGTCTTTTGATTATGCGTTAGTTATATACCTTGAGAGACTGGGAAAGTAGAGAAGGCATTAACTAAGATAAGGGAGCAGTAGAGAAAGAGCTGGACAGAGCACTCTCAAGCCTGCGAGAGAGTGATCCCAAAACAGGGTGAATTTCAAGAAGTAAATGCTCATTTAACATTAAGTATCACCAAGAGTTCAAGTAAAAAAAGATTGAAAAATGAATGGTTGGTTTTCAGCCATGGTTTTGAAACTGTGGATGACAACCTGTCAAAAGCCAGTTTAGTGGAGCTTCACCAGTACTTCTTTTAATGAAATAGATTGGAAAAGTACATTGCTGGTACTGAGCTTAAGTAGAGTTTCATGAAACTCATTTTGTTATATATGTGATTAGCTAATGGGTAAGACATAACTTCTGCTTTGGATTATGGTGGAAGAATCTTGAAAGAGGGAGAGCACAGAAGTTCTTCCCACTGTTATCCAGGTACAGGGTACAAGGCTGAGGATATAAACTCATCTGGGTCTGGGTTTAAGCCCTGGTGTCTTCCTCTTTGTTAGATATTTGTATAATCTTGACTATTATGGAAACTCTCAAATTTTCCCTTTCCTTAAGTGTAGAATGGAGAAGGAAATGGCAACCCACTCCAGTATTCTTGCTTGGGAAATCCCATGGACAGAAGAGCCTGTGGGCTACAGTCCATGGGGTCAAAAAGAGTCAGACCCAACTGAGTGATTAACACAACACACTTTAAGTATAGTTTCAGAATAAGGATAGTTAGAAAAAATAAAGTTAAGTTGCTCAGTTGTGTCCGACTCTTTTTGACCCCATGGACTGTAGCCTGCCAGGCTCCTCAGTCCACGGAATTTTCCAGGCAAGGGTATTGGAGTGGGTTTCCATTTCCTTCTCCAGGAATAAAAACAATATTTACCCCAAGTGCTGGTGACAGAGTTGCCTTTGTGCACACTGGGGAGACCAGTGCCTCTCCCTCAGGGCAGACACAGCCACCAGACTCTGGGCTGGTTTTCACTTCCCAGCCCCTGTGCTGGGCTGTCTGGTGTAAGGCTAACCTGCACAAGCTTTTGTCCCATGAGGATTAGGTGGGGTTATACCCATGAAGCTCTGTGTACAATACCCAGAACAGGGCAAGCTCTCCATCACCATTGGCTGTAGTCAATACTAGCTGTTATTCTGGTTAAAGCCAAAGCCAGATCCCACTAGGTTAAGGAAGTGGAGATAATACATAGGGGCTAGCCTTAAAAGGTTTGGTTGGTGAACAGGGAATGTAGCCAATATTTTATAAACAGAAAGTAAACATTAAAAATTGTATAAAATTTTTAAATTTTTAAAAAGAAAAAAAAGGTTGGTTGATGGAAACAACCCAGTGTTCATCAACTACAGAACAAAGTGTGATGCAGTGGAATACTATTCAGTCATAGAAAAGAGTGAGGTATTAACACATGCCACAGAGTGGACGCACCTAGCTAAGCAAAGGCAGCTCTTTGGAAAAGGTCACAGACTGAATAATAAATATTCAGAACAGGCAAACCCATAGCGATAACAAGCAGGTTAGTGGTTGCCAGGGGGCGGTGGGAAGAGGGAATGGGGACAAACTACTTAAAGGTGGAGGGGGTTCCTTTTGGGGAGATGAAAGTCTCCTGGACCTGGGTAGTGGTGCTGTTTGCCCAGTATTATGGATGAAGTAAGTGCCATTAACCTGAACACTTTAAAATGGTCAAAATGTTACATTTATTATGTATTTTACCATAATTTTTTAAAGTATAATTCAACTTAAGGATGCTTCTCGGTTCTTTCATAACACATCCCCAAGCTATTTCTAAAAAAGAGGGGGGAAAAAAATCAGTTTGATTGGGAGCACAACGAGAAAGATTAGCTCAAGAAGGAAATTTCTGTGCAACTCTAAAAGCTTCTTACGAGCTATGTTACCTGCTAAGTGGTCCTCGGTGCCAACTCAGGACAATCTCCCTGTTGAAAGGACCCTCAAACAGCGAGGGAGGCACGGATGGCGCCTTCCTGCCCTCATTAAATGTGGAGCATACATTGTGGCTCTTCCTCAGGGAGAGGGGCGGGATTGGGAGATAATTAACAGTGATCCCCTGTGACTGCCTCTCTGGCTGTGGCCTCAGGAGCTCAGAAGCTAAATAGCTCTTTATTATAAACTGATTTCTCAGTGAATGAGGCTATTGGTATTAATAATTAGAGCTAATTTACCATTATGTACATTATCGAGTGGTGCAATACTGTGTATAATTTGGAGCACATGATGATTTTTTTAATGCTTTGCATTGTGTTCCAGGTATTTAGGGGCTTACCTTGTGGCTCAGCTGGTAAAGAATCCGCCTTCAACGCAGGAGACTTGGGTTCGATCCCTGGGTTGAGAAAGTCCCTTGGAGAGGGGAACGGCTACCCACTCCAGTGTTCTGGCCTGGAGAATTCCATGGACTGTATAGTCCGTGGGGTCGCAAAGAGTCAGACATGACTAAGTGACTTTCACGTCACTTCACTTCCAGGACTTTGACTCCCCTCTAAGACATTTCCTTCTTTTAAAGTTAACTCATTTACTTTTGGCTGCACTGAGTCTTTGTTGCTGTGCACAGGCTTTCTCTAGCTGTGGTGAGCAGGGGCTGCTCTTGAGTAGCAGGGCGTGGGCTCCTCACTGTGGGATCTGCTGTTGTTGCAGAACGTGGGCTCTAGGGAGCGCAGGCTTCAGCAGTTGCAGTGTGCGTGCTCAGCAGTTGCGGCCCCCATGCTCTAGAGCATGGGCCTCAGAGTTGTGGCTCTCAGTCTTAGTTGCCCTGCGTCATGTGGGGTCTTCCCAGGCCAGCGACTGAACCCATGTCCCCTGCATTGGCAGACGGATTCTTAACCACTGGACTGCCAAGGAAGTCCAATACATTTCCTTTTCTGATTCTGTCTGATGAGGCATAATTTGAAAATCACTTTACATTCCCAGAGGCGGGCCATGCATACATCTTTCCTCTGGCTTCTTTCCTCCCCCAGACATGCATGGTATGGCCCATTCTAAGAAATTTTAGCCTTAGGCTAAAACCAGTGGGATTTTTTTTTTAATTCTGTAAATAAAATTATTGAGAGTGGGATATATTGGATGATTATGACAGTAATTAATATGTCTCTGACTAATCTGCCATAAAACATTTTGGCAGTACCTACTAGTCAATATTTAAATCTCCTTGTTAAGTTATTCATTCAATATTTGAGGCCAAGTAGCAGGTACAGGAGATGCAGAAATAAATAAGATGTGATTATTGTTCTCCAGGAACCACTGGTATAGAAGAGGAGATAGGCATAGAAAGAAATATATGCCCACAAATTTAGTAAGTATAAGGAAAAAGCAATCAACTCAACCTGGGGTGAGGCCTTTGGTGAAAATACACATGAGCACTATCTAAAAATATTGCCTCCCTGTAGCCCAAAGATCGGAGAAGGCAATGGCACCCCACTCCAGTACTCTTGCCTGGAAAATCCCATGGATGGAGGAGCCTGGTAGGCTGCAGTCCATGGGGTCGTGAAGAGTCAGATACAACTGAGCCACTTCACTTTCACTTTTCACTTTCATGCATTGGAGGAGGAAATGGTAACCCACTCCAGTATTCTTGCCTGGAGAATCCAGCGGAGCCTGGTGAGCTGCCGTCTATGGAGTTGCACAGAGTTGGACACGACTGAAGCGACTTAGCAGCAGCAGCCCAAAGATATGATCCCGCTTTCATTTATGTAGATCCAACCCAATCTGGGATTAAAATTCACCTGTCTTCAGTGAGCTGAGACTGTCTTCTTTAAACTATTGCTGATAGTTTGTTTTTTCATTTATTTTTAGTCTTATTGCATTAATAGTGTTGCTTTTGTTGACACAGTCCAGCTTCTCTCCATCAGCCTAAAAGAATGACAGGCAATAAAAAGCTTAACTGTTTTCCTGGCAAATGTCTCAGGCCTGAAGTTTATAAAAAAGAGCTTTTGGCCAGCTGCGGGAAGACGGATGATCACATCCAGACCCCGGTTGTGAGTCATGTGTGTTCCCACCCCAGGCTCTTGAAAACTCTTTAATCAATAGATGTTAATGAGGCCTTCCTGGGGTCGGGCTACAGCACAAGGGGATGAAAACAAGAAGCAGGTGTTCTTGTTCTCTATCCAACTGGGGCCAGAGGTGAGCTGGTTCCTTTTTAACTTTTTATTTTGTATTGGAGTATAGCTGATTAACAAAGTTGCGATAGTTTCAGGTGGACCCCAAAGGGCCTCGACCACACACACGTTTGTATCCATTCTCCCCCAAACTCCCCTCCCATCTAGGCTGCCACATAACATGGAGCAGAGTTCCTTGTGCTATATGGTAGGATAACTTGTGATTATCCATTTTAAATGTAGAAGAGTTACATGTCAACCCAAAACTTCCTGTCTCGTCCCCCTATTCTCCCCGCCAAGGCCCAAGCAACCATAAGTTCCTTCTCCAAGTCTGTGAGTCTCTTCCTGTTTGTAAATATGTTCGTTTGTATCATGTCTTTTTGATTCCGCATGTAAGGGGTGTTATATAATGTTTCTCCTCTCTCTGACTTACTTCTCTCAGCATGACAGTCTCTAGGTCCCGCTGTTTCCTTAATTGGGGTGAGAACAGGGGTGGGTCGGTGGGTGGGGCAATAGGTGTAGCTTAGGGGGTCTACGGACCCCCTGCCCCAGTGGTGTGTGCAGGGAGCATGCGCAGTAGCCCGCTTTTGCTCCCTGCACCTCAGGAACGGCCATTGGTTTGTGGCCTTTGGTATCCTATTCTCCTAATTGCCCCAACTGTGCATGCATGCAGTTATTTTTAGGTCCTCACAGTTTCTTTGTGTTTGCTTACTGGAGGAGACTTTGTCCGGGTGCAAACACTCTTACCTTGGCAGCGGTCCCAGGTCCCACCCTGTGTCACCCGCAGACTCCTGATCCGCGCGGGGCTTTTGACGAGGTGGGTGGTGGGTGACGCTTGCTCTCGGCTGACAAGCTGCCGCCCTCCGTCCCTGACCTGTCTCCGGGTCGTGCAGTCCGGGGACAATAGGTTCAGGGCACTGTTAACACTTTGGTGACCAAGACATTAGTAGGATGATAAGTGAGCATAAATTTCACCTCTCCCAGGCCTCCGTGAAGATATCATGGTGGATAGCATTACAGATTTTATTGCCTCTGGCTGGGGCGAAGTCTCTTCAACATTGTCCAAGTGAAAGGATACAGAAGACAAGGTGATTCTGTGGTTGGAATGGACCTTAAGGTCTTCTCAATTTAGCTCAATTGTTCAGTCATTGATTCATGCATCAGTATTTAACGAGGGCCTACTGTATGCTAGGCACTGTGTGTGGTGCTAGGTTGATCTATGGAATTTACAGTCCAGCAGGGGAGAAAGACCAGAGAAGGCAATGGCACCCCACTCCAGTACTCTTGCCTGGAAAATCCCACGGATGGAGGAGCCTGGTAGGCTACAGTCCATGGGGTCGCTAAGAGTCAGCACAACTGAGCAACTTCACTTTCACTTTTCACTTTCATGCATTGGAGAAGGAAATGGCAACCCACTCCAGTGCTCTTGCCTGGAGAATCCCAGGGACAGGGAAGCCTGGTGGGCTGCCGTCTATGGGGTCATACAGAGTCGGACACGACTGAAGTGACACAGCAGCAGCAGGGGAGAAAGACAGGAAATGAGGAAACAGATAAATAAATCAATACAAGACCTCAAATCAGTGTAGGAGGACAGGGTGGCAGGCACCTTAGATAGGGTGGTAGCAGCAGTTAGGGCAGGAGATTAAGGCCAGATGTCACCAAAGTAGGATTGGGAGCTCCGGCTGGAGAAGTGGAGAGACTAGTTTCGATATTCCACCCTGGTGCTACAAGAAGTCTCAAAAAGGAAGCTGAGGGACTTACCTGCTAGTCCCTTTCCAGGCAGTCCAGTGGCTACTTGTTTGCAGTCCCAATGCAGGGACCCAGGTTCAATCCCTGGTCAAGGAACTAGATTCTCATACCAAAGTTAAAGATCCCATGGGCCGAAACCAAGACCCAGTGCAACCAAATAAACAAATAATAAATATTTTTTAAGTAAAGAAGCTGAGCCTGGAGAGAGGTATGACCTAGCTTTCATCAGTCATAGAATTTTAGAGATTATCTAGCTGTCAGGGGCCAAATTTTTCCCCCTACCCAAATTTGTATGTTGAGCCCCTAGACACCAGAAAAAAGACCTTGTGAACAAATAGCAAGAAGCTGCCATTTGCAAGCCAGAGGAGGAGGTTTCTGGAGAAGCCAAGCCTGTCAATCAATCATCTTGGACTTCCACCCTGCAGAACTGCAAAAAAACTAATGTCTGTTGCTTAAGCCACCTAGTCTGTGGTCTTTTGTTATGGCAGCCCTCCCAAACTAATACACTAGCCCAAGGGTTATTCATATCAGGTGTTTATTAATAAACATAACTTTGGGTCCTGTGCTCCATTCCACGTAAAAATAAAAAATAAAAGTTTACGTGGGGAATCGGATGTATGTGTGTGCTCAGTCACGTCCAACTCTGTCCGACCCCATGGACTGTACCCACCAGGCTCCTCTGTCCATGGCATTTCCCAGGCAAGAGTACTGGAGTGGGCTGCCATTTCTTCCTCCAGGGGGTCTTCTTGACCGAGGGATCAAACCTGATCTTCTGCATTGGCAGGCAGATTGTTTACCACTGCGCCACGTAGGAAGTCAGGGAAGGGGCTAGAAAGCTGGAATTTAAGCAAGCACCCTCTCAAAAATAAATAAATAATCCAATAATTGTCAAAATTTTCATCTGCACTGAAATTTGAAAAGTGCTACAATTAAGATCAACCTGTTCGTTTGATCCCAGGAGGCAGGCAGGTTGGGGAGCAGGACCTGCCAGCAAGGTCTCCTGATACTGAGCTCACTGCCCTGTGCTCTGCCCCGGCCGGGCCTGGGAAGTGCGCTGCTGGGAGTCAAATCCCAGACTCAGCAGAGGCCGCCGAGCATTGCTCACCAGGCAGTTGGCAGGAGCGGCTCCAACCGTCTGTCCCCTGGAGCTGAGACTGAGGGCTTGTGGGTGCGGGTAATGAGATCAACAGAAAGCAGCGTGCGGGTCCTTATCTCAGAGCCACGCCCTGTGCTAACACTGCAGTCACATGGACGCTTAGTAATTCTGGAATGAGGTTCCATTGTAGCTTCTCAACATTTCTGGCTATAGCTAAAATCTATTCCTTTTTTCCTCTTGGCAAAGAAAAATAACTGACTACTATAACAAAAGGCACTGACTGGTAAAGTTCCGCTTTTTCCCCTTGAACAAATAGCCATCTTTAACCTTTCAGCAGCAGAGAAGGCAATGGCACCCCACTCCAGTACTCTTGCCTGGAAAATCCCATGGACGGAGGAGCCTGGTAGGCTGCAGTCCATGGGGTCGTTAAGAGTCGGACACGACTGAGCAACTTCACTTTTACTTTTCACTTTCCTGCATTGGAGAGGGAAATGGCAACCCACTCCAGTGTTCTTGCCTGGAGAATCCCAGGGACGGAAGAGCCTGGTGGGTTGCCGTCTATGGGGTCACACAGAGTCGGATACGACTGAAGTGACTTAGCAGCAACCTTTCAGCAGAGCTCATTTTTTACAAGAATCTTTTATCAATTTGTTTGTTTTTATAGTCTTTCAAATGCTTCCCATACTTGGGGAACCCAAACTAGCCAAAATAAAAATGTAATCCATGACAACTGAATAATTATGTTGATAATGAAGAAACAATTCTCCTTTTTATTCCTCCTTTCTTCTAGGCCATGTTTGTGGTTAAAAAAAAATCTATAAGAACAAAAAAGAACCCATGCATTTACTCACAGAAGGTCCATCATGCAAAATGTTAACTTGTGAGAAATAAATGCTTCAGTCTTAACACATAATTACCAGCTTGCACTGCCCTGGTCTCTCATGGCTTTATGCAGTTTTTTAGGTGCCATGTTCATTTCGTACTTTCTGATCGCCTTGTCTTTTACCTCAATCTTGTTTTGATCACTTTTCATTATAAAGCACTTTTTCTTTCTTTTAAATAATGAGAAAGTTGTTGTCATGGGAAACCAGAGTTCTGCTATTTACTTAGCTGGAGCAGGGGCTCCCAGGCAGGAAGGGAGGGGTCTTTGGGGATGGGAGTAGATCCCAGGCATCAGTCAAGGTGCCATTCACATATCCAGTCACTCGACCTTCTCCCCAGCCCCAGTCCATGTCATACAGAAGGAAACTCAGCAAGACTAAGTGACTCTTCAATGCACAGGAAATGGTGTTGCTGGGATTCCAACTGTGTGACTTCAAAGTCCCAGGTGGCGCTAGTGGTAAAGAACCTGCCTATCAGTGCAGGATGTGGGTTCCATCCCTGGGTTAGGAAGAGCTCCTGGAGGAGGGCATGGCAATCCACCCTAGGACTCTTGCCTGGAGAATCCTGTGGACAGAGGAGCCTGGTGGGCTACAGTCCACGGGGTCACAAAGAGTAAGACTGAACCATTAACACTTTCACTTTTCATCTACATGAGGACAGCTATCAGGAGAGAAAACAAATGGAAGCAGAAAATCACGCATCAAACCAGTTTTGCTGCATTGTTGTTTAGGTGGCTAATCTGGGGGTTGGGTCAAAACTGGAAGAGAAGGATCTGAATGCCAGACCCTGTGAACTTTGGTGTTTGCTTTCCAGAGACTAGGAGTTTCTGCAGCTGGTGAGACCTGTGGGCAATTACTGCTGGTCGGTGGTGGGTGTGATGCAATAGGCCAGGGGGAGGGGCTCCTAAGGAGCTGGTTCCTGAGTTTCATCCCTCAGGCTTATGAAAACACGTCCTCAGCCACCCAAGGGACGACTGGCCCTGTTGTGTGGTGTCCAGTAGGGGTCAGCAGAGAGGACCAGCAGGACAGCAGGCAAGCTCTGTGTGTGTGTGTAGTGTGTGTGTGTGTGTGTGTGTGTGTATGTGCGTGCATGTGTGTGTGCGTGCGCGTGTGCGTCAGGACTCGGTCGCTCAGTCGTGTCTGACTCTTTTGTGACCTCATGGACTGTAGCCCACCAGGCTCCTCTGTCCATGGGATTCTCCAGGCAAGAATACTGGAGTGGGTTGCCATTTCCTCCTCAAGAGAATCTTTCCGACCCAGGGACCAAACCTGTGTCTCGTGCACTGGAAAGCAAATTCTTTACCACTGAGCCACCAGGGAAGCCCTAGGCAAGATTGAGGACACTCAAAAAAATGAGAGAAAATGTGGTTGGGCTGGCTGCCAGTAAGATAGAGGTTACAAACCAGAGCTCTGGAGCCTGATAGAGTGAATCCCAAACAGCTCTAGCACCTAAATAACCATATTTAGGTTCTCTCCCCTCTACTTTCCTCCTCTATAAAAGTAGTATAAGAATGATGTCTACTTACACCCTGGTTAAAACGATTTACTGAGATAAATATACTTCAGGTATTTAGAAAAGTGCCTGGTATTCCATAAATACTCAATAAATATTAGTTGTAAGTAACTGAGAGTTTCTCAATACATAAAATTCTCAGAGTCTTTGGGCAGCTGTTATTAGCCCTCTTTGATAGCTGGCAAAGTAATCCTCAAAATTCTTCAAGCTAGGCTTCAACAGTATGTGAACCATAAACTTCCAGATGTTCAAGCTGGATTTAGAAAAGGTAGAGGAACCAGAGATCAAATTGCCAATATCTGTCGGATGATAGAAAAAGCAACAGAGTTCCAAAAAAGCATCTACTTCTGCTTTATTGACTATGCCAAAGCCTTTGACTGTGTGGATCACAACAAACTGTGGAAAATTCTTCAAGAGACTGAAATACCAGACCACCTCACCTGCCTCCTGAGAAATCTGTATGCAGGTCAAGAAGCAACAGTTACAACTGGACACGGGACAAGACTTGTTCCAAATAGGGAAAGGAGTATGTTAAGGCTGTGTATTGTCACCCTGCTTATTTAACTTATATGCTGAGTACATCATGCTAAATGCCAGGTTGGATGAAGCACAAGCTGGAATCAAGATTGCTGGGAAAAATATCAATAACCTCAGATATGCAGATGACACCACCCTTATGGCAAAAAGTGAAGAGAAACTAAAGAGCCTCTTGATGAAGGTGAAAGAGGAGAGTGAAAAGGCTGACTTAAAACTCAACATTCAAAAAGCTAAGATCATGGCATCTGGTCCCATCACTTCATGGCAAATAGATGGGGAAACATAGAAACAGTGAGAGACTTTATTTTCTTGGGCTCCAAAATCACTGCCAATAGTGACTGCAGCCATGAAATTAAAAGACGCTTACTCCTTGGAAGAAAAGCTATGACAAACCTAGAAGCATATTAAAAAGCAGAGATATTATTTTGCCAGCAAAGGTCCGTCTAGTCAAAGCTATGGTTTTCCCAGTAGTCATTTATGGATGTGAGAGTTGAACCATAAAGAAGGCTGAGCACCAAAGAATTGATGCTTTTGAATTGTGGTGTTGGGGAAGATTCTTCAGAGTCCCTTGGACAGCAAGGAGATCAAACCAATCAATCCTAATGAAAATGAACCCTGAATATTCATATGAAGGACTGATACTGAAGCTGAAACTCCAATACTTTGGCCACCTGATGCAAAGAACCGACTCATTGGAAAAGACTCTGATGCTGGCAAAGACTGAGGGCAGAAGGAGAAGGGGATGACAGAAGACAAGATAGTTGGATGGCATCACCAACTCAATGGACATGAGTT
The DNA here is from genome assembly GCF_003369695.1 of Bos indicus x Bos taurus. Lineage (NCBI taxonomy): Eukaryota > Metazoa > Chordata > Mammalia > Artiodactyla > Bovidae > Bos > Bos indicus x Bos taurus. The sequence goes on from NC_040104.1 coordinate 50,029,196, forward strand.
TGAGTAAACTCGGGAGTTGGCGATGGACAGGGAAGTGTGCTGCAGTCCATGGGATCGCAAGGAGTCAGACACGGCTGAGCGACTGAACTGAGCTGAATGTACATAATGTCAACACTGTACATAGAGTGAACCTGTTGACTCAGAAAGTAAAGAATCTGTCCGCAATGCAGAAGACCAAAGTTCAATCACTGGGTCAAGAAGATCCCCTAGAGAAGGGAATGGCTACCCACTCCAGTACTCTTGCCTGAAGAATTCCACAGACAATGGAGCCTGGTGGGCTGCAGTCCATGGGGTCACAAAAAAGTCAGACCCGACTGAGCGACTGAACAACAACACAGCTGAAGAAACAGAGATTTAGAAAATTACATAACTTGCCCAAGGTCACTGAGGTGTGGACTGAGGAGTGCAGATTTGATGTCTCCAAGGCCCTCTTTTCACCTACATTTATAACCAACAAGAAATCTCACAGCCCAGGAAAATCAGCTCCACCAGGGCAGGGGGTTGAGTGGTGAAGAAGACAGAGAAACGGAAAGCGATGAGCATAACACAGGGATGAAACCAGGGATTTCAACCACTAGAAGCCCAAATTAAAGGCTAATTAACAGAAGGCAAGTTCAGTGGCTTAGATGAAACCAATGCAAAAGGGTTGACTGGAGAGTATGCTGTGCAGATGATAACCAGTACCTTGGTCCAGAAAGAAAGCCCTTCAAGCCTCCAGCTTCCTAATGCCTTCATCCAGATGGGATGTGGTCCCCAGGGATTCTGTCTCTGGGCCCCAGTACCCTCACCCCTTTAATAAGGAACTGAAAGGATCAGAATATGACACCCTAAGATGTGCCACTTTGGCATAGAGATTATTTCTGAGTTAAACAAGTTAAGAAGTGGCAAATTCAGAAACAGCTCTTTGCCCTCGCCCTACCTGCCTGAAAACTGACTAAAAAGTTTCCTTTGCAAACATTTTCTCTTTCCTGTCTTCCACATCAGGAGAACAGCCAGGAGACAGAAAGCCCCAAGATGGGTCTGCACAAACGAGTCTTGCTAAAACAGCACCCATCTTCCATTAGTTTTCCCCAGCTTCCCTGGTGGCTCAGCTGGTAAAGAATCCGCCTGCAATGTAGGAGACCTGGGTTTGACTCCGGAAGATCCCCTGGGGAAGGGAAAGGCTACCCACTCCAGTATTCTGGCATGGAGAATTCCACGGACTGTATAGTCCGTGGGGTCACAAAGAGTCGGACACTACTGAGTGACTTTCACTTTCAAATATTTATCTTTCCACGATTTATTGCCTTGTCTTGTCGTTTTTCTGTAAATATATTGCCCTTTGATACAATAGTATATAAGCCCCCAGGTTTAACTGCCTTGTTGAGTCTTAACTTTTCTGTGAAGTTCTCTGTGCACGTAAAAAATAAAGTATTACCATCAAATAAAATTTGTGTGTGACTTTTCTCCTCTTAATCTGTCCTTTCTAAAATGCTCTTTAATTGTGGTGAAAGTCACATAATACAAAGCATACTATTTTAACCATGTTTGACTGTACAGTTCAGTGGCACTAAGTACATTCTCATTGTTATGCAAATCTCACCTTCATTCATCTGCTGAATTTTTCATTTTTCTAAACAGAAACTCTGTCCCCACTAAACACCAAGCCCCCTTCCCCCACTGCCACTCCCAACCCCTGAAACCCTGGCACCTACCAATGTCCTTTCTGACTCTATGAATTTGACTGTAAGTGGAATCAAACAGTATTTGTCTGCACCTGGTGTTTACTGAAATGCATTTTTCAGTTCAGTTGCTCAGTTGTGTCCAACTCTTTGTGACCCCATGGACTGCAGCACTCCAGGCCTCCCTGTCCATCACCAACTCCCAGAATTGCTCAAATTCATGTCCATTGAGTCAGTGATGCCATACAACCATCTCATCCTCTGTCGAACCCTTCTCCTCCTGCCTTCAATCTTTCCCAGCATCAGGGGCTTTTCCAATGAGTCAGTTCTTTGCATCAGGTGGCCAAAGTATTGGAGTTTCAGCTTTAGCGCCAGTCCTTCCAATGAACACTCAGGACTGATCTCCTTTAGGATTGATTGGTTGGATCTCCTTGCAGTCCAACAGACTCTCAAGAGTCTTCTCCAACACCACAGTTCAAAAGCATCAATTCTTCAGTGCTCAGCTTTCTTTATGGTTCAACTCTCATATCCATACATGACTACCAGAAAAACCATAGCTTTGACTAGACAGACCTTTGTTGGTAAAGTAATGTCTCTGCTTTTTAATATGCTCTCTAGGTTGGTCATAGCACTTCTTCCAAGGAGCAACTGTCTTTTAATTTCAAGGCTGCACTCACCATCTGCAGTGATTTTGGAGCCCCTAAAATAAAGTCTCTCACTGTTTCCACTGTTTCCCCATCTATTTCCCATGAAGTGATGGGACCAGATACCATAATCTTAGTTTTCTGAATGTTAATTTTTAAGCAAACGTTTTCACTCTCCTCTTTCACTTTCATCAAGAGGCTCTTTAGTTCTTCACTTTCTGCCATAAGGGTGGTGTCATCTGCATATCTGAGGTCATTGATATTTCTCCCAGCAATCTTGACTCCAGTTTGTGCTTCATCCAGCCCGGCATTTTGCATGATGTACTCTGCATGTAAGTTAAATAAGCAGAGTGACAATACATAATCTTGATGTATTCCTTTCCTGATTTGGAACCAGTCTGATTTTCCACGTCCAGTTGTAACTGTTGCTTCTTGACCTGCATACAGATTTCTCAGGAGGCAGGTGAGGTGGTCTGGTATTCCAATCTCTTGAAGATCTTCATTTCCCACAGTTTGTTGTGATCCACACAGTCAAAGGCTTTGGCATAGCCAATAAAGCAGAAGTAGATGTTTTTCTGGAACTCTCTTGCTTTTTCAGTGATCCAGTGGATGTTGTCAATTTGATCTCTTGTTCCTTTGTCTTTCCTAAATTCAGCTTGAACATCTGGAAGTTCATGGTTCACGTACTGTTGAAGCCTGACTTGGAGGATTTTGAGCATTAATTTGCTGGCTTGTGAAATGAGTGCAATTGTGTGGTAGTTTGAACATTCTTTGGCATTGCCTTTCTTTGGGATTGGAGTGAAAACTGACCTTTTCCAGTCCTGTGGCCACTGCTGACTTTTCCAAATTTGCTGGCATATCGAGTGCAACACTTTCACAGAGTCATCTTTTAGGATTTGAAATAGCTCAACCGGAATTCCATCACCTCCACTAGCTTTGTTTGTAGTGATGCTTCCTAAGGCCCACTTGACTTCACATTCCAGGATGTCTGGCTCTAGGTGAGTGATCACACCATCGTGATTATCTGGGTCCTGAAGATCTTTTTTGTATATGGCAAGTTTGTATTCTTGCCACCTCTTCTTAATATCTTCTGCTTCTGTTAGGTCCATACCATTTCTGTCCTTTATTGAGCCCATCTTTGCATGAAATGTTCCCTTGGTATCTCTAATTTTCTTGAAGAGATCTCTAGTCTTTCCCATTCTATTGTTTTCCTCTATTTCTTTGCATTGATCACTGAGGAAGGCTTTCTTATCTCTCCTTGCTATTCTTTGGAACTCTGCATTGAATTGGGTATATCTTTCCTTTTCTCCTTTGCCTTTAGCTTCTCTTCTTTTCTCAGCTATTTGTAAGGTCTCCTCAGACTACCATTTTACTTTTTTGCATTTCTTTTTCTTGGGCATAGTCTTGATCAATGCCTTCTGTAGAATGTCATGGATCTCCATACACAGTTTTTCAGGCACTCTGTCTATCAGATCTAATCCCTTGAATCTATTTCTCACTTCTACCTTATAATTGTAAGGGATTTGATTTAGGTCATACTAATGATCTAGTGGTTTTCCCTACTTCCTTCCATTTCAGTCTGAATTTGGCAATAAGTTCATGATCTGAGCCACAGTCAGTTCCCAGTCTTGTTTTGGCTTACTGTATAGAGCTTCTCCATCTTTGGCTGCAAAGAATATAATCAATCTGATTTCGGTATTGACCGCAAGAGTCTTCTCTTGTGTTGTTGGAAAGGGTGTTTGCTATGACCAGTGCATTCTCTTGGCAGAACTCTGTTAGCATTTGACCTGCTTCATTTTGTACTCCAAGGCCAAATTTGCTTGTTACTCCAGGTATCTCTTGACTTACTACTTTTGCATTCCAGTCCCATATAATGAAAAGGACATATTTTCGGCATGTTAGTTCTAGAAGGTCTTATAGGTCTTCATAGAACCATACTGGTTGGAGCATAGACTTGGATTACTGTGATATTGAATGGTTTGCCTTGGAAGAGAATAGGCATTCTCTTGTTTTTGAGATTGCATCCAAGTACTGCATTTTAGACATTTGTTTACTATGATGGCTACTCCATTTCTTCTAAGAGATTCCTGCCCATGTAGTAGATATAATGGTCATATATAATATAATGGTCTAAGTTATATAATATTATAATTATAATATTAATATTATATAATATGTAGTTTATATATTATATTATGTATTATATAATATGTAATTTATATATAATATATAATATAATATATATAAATATATAATATGTATTATATAATATGTAATTTATATATTATATATAATATATAATATAATATATATAAATATATAATACATATTATATAATATTATAATTATAATATTATATTATGTATTTATTATATATTATTTAATATATATTATATAATATTATATATTATATTATATGTTATTAATAATATATATTATATAATATTATAATTATAATATATAATATAATGGTCTGAGTTAAATTCACCCATTCCAGTTTATTTTAGTTCACTGATTCCTAAAATGTCTATGTTCACTCTTGCCATCTCCTGTTTGACCATTTCCAGTTTGCCTTGATTCATGGACCTAACATTCCAGGTTTCTGTGCAATATTGCTCTTTACAGCATCCAACCTTGGTTATATATATATATATATAATATATAATATTTAATATATTCTATATAATATATTTATATATTATATATAATATATTGCTTCCATCACCAGTCACATCCACAACTGGGTGTTGTTTTTGCTTTGTCTCCATCTCTTCATTCTTTCTGGACTTATTTCTCCATTGATCTCCAGTAGCATATTGGGCACCTACCGACCTGGGGAGTTCATCTTTCAGTGTCCTATCTTTTTGCCTTTTCATACTGTTCATGGGGTTCTCAAGGCAGGAATACTGAAGTGGTTTGCTATTCCCTTCTCCAGTGAACCACATTTTGTCAGAACTCATTTTGTCAGAAATGCATTTTTAAGGTGAATTTAATATATGTCCGACAAACAGATTGTACCATCTTTTTTCCCCCCTCTGCTATACAATAAGTTCTCATTAGTTACTTATTTTATGCATGTGCTAAGTCACTTCAGTCAAGTCTGACTCTTTGTGACCCTATGGACTAATACCCACCAGGCTCTTCTGGCCATGGAATTTTCTAGGCAAGAATACTAGAGTGAGTTGCCATGTCCTCCTCCAGGGGATCTTCCTGACCCAGGGCTCAAACCCACATCTCTTAAATCTCTTGCATTGACAGGCAGGTTCTTTACCACTAGTACCATCTGGGAAGCCCATTTGATACGTAGTATATATATATATATATATATATATATATATATCTCAATCCTAGTCTCCCAATTTATCCCCAACCTGTTTTCCCCACTTGTGCATTAATCTGTCTTTTGTCAGCTTAATCCTCAGGTTCCAGACACATATAAGAGGGTAGAGAAGGAGGTTTCTTTAAATATCCTACAGTTCAAAGTCTTTTATTCTACAATCTGAAAAAGTTTAAAAGCAGATATCCTGGGGAAGGCAACACTTTGACTTACAAACCATACTCTTGGACTTATCTTGTATATTAGTGCAACACCAGTACCTAGCTTGACACTTAAAAGAATGGATAGATATTCATTTGTAAGTAAATTAACAAGTAATGATAGGACTTCCCTGGTGGCTCAGATGGTAAAGCGTCTGCCTACAATGTGGGAGACCCATGTTCGATCCCTGGGTTGGGAAGATCCTCTGGAGAAGGAAATGGCCACCCAATCCAGTACTCTTGCTGGGACAATCCCACGGACAGAGGAGCCTGGTAGGCTACAGTCCATGGGGGCACAAAGAGTCCGACACGACTGAGCAACTAAACTAAACTTTAAACAACTAATGAAATAAACAAACAAATAATATCAAAATATTTTCTGGGCTTCCCTGGTGGCTTTGGGGGTGAAGAATCCACCTGCCAATATAGGAGACACAGGTTCAATCCCTGATCCAGGAAGATCCCACATGCCTCGGAGCAACTAAGCCCAAGCGGCCAAACTCCTGAGCCTGTGCTCCAGAGCCGGGGAGCCACAACTACTGAAGCCCTTGTGCCCTGGAAAGTGCAAGTTGCAACTACAGCAGCCTGTGCACCTGCAGCCCGCGTTCCACAGCAAGAGAAGCCACTGCAGTGAGAAGCCCGCATGCTGCAACTGGAGAAAAGCTCGTGCAGCAGTGAGGAACAGCACAGCCTAAAATAAGTCAAAAAAATTATTCTTAGTATTTTCTAAGATGTTTTAATACCAGCAGATAGTAAGTGCTCAATAAATAAATGAGGAAATTAATAATGAAGATAAATGAGGAAATTAAAAGATGTTACAAGAAAGGCAAGTCATGAAAGCAAAGAGAATCAAGTGAGCCCATTTCACAGTTTTATTGAATCAGTTTTGTGACACTTACTTTGGCTGTATGTGGAAGATTTGATGTCTCTGGCTTCCAGTTTAGGAAAAGAAGATACTCCAAGAAGAAAATAGCAGGACGGTTGGGAGCGGAGGCTGCGCCCTGCACAGACAGAGGACAGGAGACCACACTTTCTCATCCTCAGTCAGGAGACCTCCCTGCGACACTGGAGGTCAGACAGGAAGGGGGCGCACGGCGCCCGGCAGACGGGCACAGGCGCGGAGGCCTCAGAGAGGCGACCCGCGGCGGGCGCTCTGCCGGAGCCGTGCAGCGAAGCTGCGCGGTCCTTCCGATGGAACGTCTGGGGATACTGCTCTCTCCCACGTGTTGTTGAGAGTTTGGGCGGTAACGAGATGGCGGACAGGGTCAAACCTTTCCACAGGACCTTACCAGGGGAATCAAAGACGCCATCTGGGGAATCTGTGTCCTCTCAAAGCTGAATGCTCGAATTCAGCAAAAGAGAGAAGGCTTCGGAGAAGGGCAAGAGGTGTCCTGGCTCAGAGGAGAGCCCAGAGCTAGAGGGGAAGCAGTGGGGGTGAGCCACGGGGCTGTTGGCAGAGATTTTCGGTGCTGCGCTTGGAAGGGTGGTCTGTGTCTGGTTCCGGCTCCTCTTGTTTTATCCAGTGTTTATTCCTGTCCTCAGTCAGTAACGGCCCAGACTGGTGATCTGGGTGATCCAGATTGGTGATCTGTCACTACCGGGGGATGTCTGCTGGTGACTGGGATTCTTCCTCACGTCAGTTTTCAGTGCTGTCTGGATGCTCCCCGTCTCTGTGCTCAGCAAAGTCCTCGGTGCGATTTGCTTTCAGGACATAGCTGACCTGGCACTAGAGCTATCTGTGAGGAGGCCTCCCCCGTTCCCTGGCGTTGCTGACACGCTCTTCAACCTCTTGCTTGAGGCCCTCTTTCTCCTTCAGGAATCGAAATGCGCCCACGGCTGTCAGGCATAGAAAGGAACTGGCCTTGCCACTTTGGATTGGTTTGCCTGGCTTTCCTCACAAGGCGATCCTCCTGCGTTCTCAGTGGATCCTCTTCTCTCTCCTCTTTCCTCTATTCATTATCAGCGCCAGTGAAGCAAAGACCCCGGCAAAGCATAGCTTTTCCAGGTGCGCCTCTTCTCCTTGGTGGTTTTCTTAAGCAATAGCCTCTTCCACAAGCTGGTCTACCTGCGAGCGGCCCTAAGGAACTCCACTTCTGCTGCGGAAAAACTCCCCCTCTCCGCACCAGCTCCTGTCAAACTGAAGGCTGCTGCAGGCCGAGGAGGGGTCGCCCGCCACCCAGAGGGGCCGGCTGGGCTGGAAGCCGCTGGCTCCCCTCCACCCCTCCCAGGGGAGGCAGGGCCCGCCTGCCAAGAGCCCTGTCCGCAGTCCCTTCTCTCTGAGGAATCCGGATTTTTGTCTCTGGTGCATGTAAGGCAGAATCTTCCTGACACCAGTATGGATTTTAAACACCAGTGAGTCTGAAAAGACCGCAGGTTTTTCTACAGCTCTTTTCTAGCGTTTGCCAGCCCCATGCCTGGACTGACCTGAATCCCCTTTCTCCCTGCCCCTTTTCCCCTCCCACTTCCTCTGCCTGCCCCCCACCACCTTCTTGCTGCCCTTGGATGAATGGACCTTTGTAATTCTAGCTGTTGTATTTTGTGGACCTATTATTATTATTTTTCTGTGAAGCACATATGTTGGATGCGGGAGGGACGGAGGCTCCCCTGCTCCTGGTCACTCCCTTTACAGGCATCTACATTTAAATTTCCCCCAAAGATAGGGAGGTGCCAATTTCCAACAAGTGCCACTGCAGCACAGAATCAGAGAAGCTGAACTTTTAAACTCTGGCTGTCTGAACTTGACTGCTGGCCACTGCTGGGTCTGTCTGGTGTTTCAAAGGAATATTGGGTGCTGCAAATAGGAACTGAAGACGTAAACTTATTAAACCCATTAAACCTGTAAAAAAAAGTGGGGGGGAGAGGGGGCATCACCTCATGGAAGTGAAGCTAACTACCCACAGGCCTCTTCGCTATACCCCATGTTGGCTAAGAGATGCATTTGCACACATGGGAGGAGCCTGAGACATACCAAATATGGACTCAGAACCAGGCAAATCAAAATGACTGGCCAAAGGAAACCTGGAAAAAATGCCCCATTTAAGTGATTTAAAGTACCACAAGGGCACAACTGTCTCTGTCTGAGTCAGCCTGTGTGTCTACCCACACGTACTATACTCTTTTTCCTCCTCATAAATACTGTACTTGTTTCACTACTTTTTGTCTTTGTAGGAATTCTTTTTCTGCAAAGATGAAGTGCCAGGCCTTGTCACTGACCACCGATCTAGGGGCTAGGATTTGGAGCTCTCACTGCCATGACCCGCCCTCAGTCTCTGGCTGGGAATCAAAATTCTGTTTCAAGTCACTGCTGACCAAGGCTGCCAGAGATCAAAAAGACAGTGATCACAAAGAAGTGGTACACTTGATTAGGATTATTTAAAAGTAATACAAATGTTGGCGTATGTGTGTGTCTCTCCAAATATTTTTGGAACTAATTGGTAAGGGATAGTTTTAATAGAGTGCGTAGATTGAATAACCCTACAATATTTTAAGGCTAAATAAATGTCTGAGATATTAGCTGAACACAACTGTACGCATAAACGAAACCCAACTTTGAAAGAGAGTTTTCAAGCAGAGTAAGCTTTGCCTTAGAACATGGTTCAGACTGGTTTTCTGTATCTCTTGGGTTGGTACATTATTTTGGTGCAGCCAAAGAGTTTACCCTGAGCTGAGAAGTAGCTTGATGCTCTGAAACAGGCCTCCTCCTCCTGTTTTAGTGTTTTCTTCCTTTTCTTTCTTTGTTTCTCCTCTGTTCCTTTTCCCTTTTATTCTTTTAAATCTATAACATTGCCCCAAATGGTTTTTCTCTGTTTATGTACACAAGATCTGTACTAATGACAGAAATTCATTTACTTACAATTAAACTTTCCCCAAAAGAAATGCTTTGGGCTGTGATTTGGCTCTTATGGCTCCCTCATAGCTCTTCATTTCCCTTTCATCCAGGAAACATTTCCCCAGGTCGCATTTGGATCCTAAAGGTTGCTAGATCTGTGTAGTTTAAGATCAATCAGAACCCGCCTTCCTTCAGGGATCTGAGACTCTTTTGCCACCAGGAAACATGGGCGCGGAGGCCCTGCTTCTCCCGTGCTTTCTGGGTCAGGGCACGCTGAACAAAGCCACACCGAAAATTTGCAGAGGGGAGGAAACCACTGTTTGAAAGTTTTAGAAACCTTGTGGTTTTTGGAAGCCCTGAGCCAATGGAAACTCCTGGCTGTTTTATCTGAGGATGTTTGCTGATGACAGCGCAAGCAGGACGCAGGGACCTGGGGAAAAGCAGCCACACCAGCCACCTCTGCCCAGGACCTCAAGTTACTTCCTCTTCCTGGGTCTAGGAACACAGTCACCCTCCCTGAAGATGTCCGCATCCTAATCCCCAGGATGTGTGCTCCCTTACTAGGGCAAAAAGGCCTTTACAGATGGGGTTTAATTGAGGATCCTCACAGGAAGGAGGCAGGGGAGGCTCAGAGGCAGAGAAGGAGTTGTCACGACAGAAGCAGAGGCTGCAGGGATGTGCTTCCAAGAGGAGGAAGAGGCCACAAGCGGAGAAACGCCTTGAGGGGCTGGAAAGGCGGGGAACAGATCCTCCCCTGCAGCCTATGGGAGGAGCATAGCGCTGCCCACCCCTTGGTGTTAGCCCAGGGAGACTCATTTTGGACTTCTGAGCTCCAGAACTTGAAGATGATCGACTTGTGTTGCTTAAAGCCACCAGCTTTGAGGAACTCTGTTTGTTCATCCGTTCTTTCAACTGTTCCAGCAGCACTGGGGACGGAGGCAGTGAAGCGGTGACAGGAGGAGGAAAAGCAGAGAGGTTAAGACCCTTGGGCCTCCCGCCTATCGCCCATCCGCCCCGGATTTCAGGTGCTCCCTTCCAGCCTCCAGGTGGGGGCGATGTCACTTGCGGCAGAGAGAGGCAGAGGGCTGTGCTCAGCGTCCGCCAGCCAGCGGATTCCACATAGAGGATTGTGGCGTCGACAGCCCAGGCAGCGTGATCGTAGGACTAGTAGAGCTGGTCAGCCAGTCTGCCCAGGACAGACGTGATCAACAAAGATGTCCTCTACGGCGGGACAGGGAGAGAGGAGGGGATAGCTTTGAGGTGAATCTACCTGCTGCCCATTCTAGGCGCCCAGGCCACTCCAGGCAGCAGTCACATGCAGTGTCAGGCTGGCCCATGGCCAGCACTGCAAAAGAGGAAAGGCCTGGTTCCTCTGCTGTGTGGTCAGCATTGCCCAGTGCAGCTTGCGGGGTAGGGGGGTCTCAACTCAGCCTCACAGTGGAATTGCTGGGGAACCTCAAAGGCCCCACACCCAGCCCCCAGCCCAGGGATTCCCTGTCACCAAGGCTGGGGGGGCCTCTGGCACCAGAAATTTTTTCTGAGTTCCCAGATGGTTCTCGAGTAGGACAACTTGGGGAGGCCCCCATCAGAGCCTTCCTAGAGCGTGTGCGTCAGTCTCTATCCCAGGACTGTGAGGGGGAGCAGGGGAGCCAGCCCCCCGAGAACCCGGACCAGGCAGAGCCAAACAAGCCGTGCCAGCTTCAAGCAGGCAGTAGACTGCAAGGCTTGGGTCACCTTCTCCAAACCGGGGAGGGTTCTCCAACCCCACAAACAGGCAGACTGAGGCACTTAGAGTAAGCTGCCACCTGCCCTCTTTCATACAGCGTTCTCAGGTGCTTGAGTAGCAAATCCCACGCCCTCAGACCCCCAGTCCTGAAGCCCTGCCTGCACCCAGTGAGGCGGGCTGGTTGAGGCTCTTCCCTAAGCTCCAGCCCTCAGGGCCAGGCCCCGCCCCATCTTCCATTTCCCTGCCTTTAAACTCCTCAGCTCACAGCCTGCCATACCTTCCCCCGCCTCTCTGTCTCCCCAGGAATCCCCTCAAGTTCCCACCAGTGATCACTGCCCCCTCTTTCCTCTTGGCCAGCTATGATCCTGTCTTCCCCTGGTTTCTGAACCCCACTCCAGCTCTCCCACCCTGCCTGGGACCTTCTGGGTGTTCCGGTACACTTTACCCCTCTATGAGGATGGGGACCCCTGATGCCACCCCAAGGGGCTCATTCCCCTGGTGTTTCCTGAGAAAGCAGCAAGATCGAGGCCCTGTGCTGGGAAGGAGACTCTCACCCCAGTGGGAGGCCAGGGGGAACCCAACAAAAGAGGTTCTTGTTTGGCCAAGGGACATAGGATACACAGAGAGCCCCCGACCCCTTACCTGGGGATTCAGGGGAGTCCTCAAGAGGAGATGGGGGTTTGCACCGGAAGCATGTCCCAATCCAAGAGGAGAGATGTCTAAACAGGAGGAAGGTGCAGGGCCACGCTTGATCAGGCCAAGGCCCTGGAGGGGTGGGGGAGCGTCCAAGCACATGGGTCAGAGCGGCGACCCGGAGAGCAGGGAAGACGGGAGGGCAGTGGGCAGGGCACGGCTCAGCCACCGGGCACTGGTCAGCCCCTCTCAGGGAACAGGCTGGAGAAATGAGGCAGTTCTGTTGTAGCAGAAGATACTATACGTAATCTGCATGTCCAACAGGGAATCCGTTAAACAACTCATCACCCAGCTATATGTGGCCATAAAGAAAAAAATCAACTGGAAATCAGACCACCTGAAAACACAGTACTTCCTTAATGTCTTAATATAGACATATCTCAGCCACATCAAATTTTGTTGAATGGATAAAAATTATGAGTAAGTAAATGACTGAGGAAAAGAATGAAATAAAAGAAAAACTAGTGTTTTTCTATCTCTGTCATAAATATCCCTTATCAATAAAATTTACAGTGGAGGAGGGATAAATTGGGAGTTTAGGATTAACATATACACGTTACTGTATATAAAATAAACAAGGACCTACTGTATAGCACTGAGAACTATTCTCAATATCTTGTGATAACCTATAATGGAAATGAATGTAAAGTAGAATATATAAATGTGGAACTGAGTCACTTTGCTGTACACTTAAAGCTAACACAACATTGTAAATCGACTATATTTCAATAAAATTTTTTAAAAAAATAAAATTTAAATGCATTAGAAACTATACTCCAAAATATTTTGATATTTTGGATATCTTTCCCACCTTAACATGAGTTCAGTGGACATAAACCCTTCTTTGCTTGATGACTCAGAGTCATATTTCTCTGTGCTATAATACAGAAATACATGTAGGGATTATTGAAGCACTTCACCCTCTATGTCAGAGACCCTGGAGTGGCAGATGTTGAGTTTGGACATCTGCTAGACATAGTGGGCTATAGCTGCTCCTTCTATTAGAATTACAGGTGATACTACCAGCACCTTAATGGAACAGGTTGCTGCTAATCTTTAATTGGCTAAGAAACCAGAAACCACTCATTGAAGTGAGTTAAAATTGTGTCCAATATAAGAATAGAGAAAAATAGTACAGATGAACCTATTTGCAAAGCAGAAATAGAGACACAGATGTGTACAACAATTGTATGGACACCAAGAAGGGAAAGGGGGTGGGATAAATCGGGAGATTGGGATCGATGTATATACACTGCCGTGTATAAAATAGCTAGTGAGAACCTATATAGTGCAGGGGATAGAAAAGGAAGGCACAAGACTGTTTGTAGGACATACATTAAATTAACCCTAAAAATGCATTCCAATATACGTTGCTCAGTCACTTCAGTCACGTCCAGCTCTTTGCAACCCATGAACTGTAGCCCCCCAGGCTCCTCTGACCATGGGATTCTCCAAGCAAGAATACTGGAGTGGTTACCATGCCCTTCTCCAGGGAATCTTCCCAACACAGGGATCGAACCTGCGGCTCCTGTGGCTCCTGCATAGAGGGCAAATTCTTCACCACTGAGCCACCAGGGAAGCACAATATGCAGACAAATACTGTTTGAGTCCACTTGCATGAGGTACCTAAAGAGTCAAACTGAGAGTCAGAAAGTACATTGGTAGAGGCCCAGGGCTGGGTGGGTGGGAGGGGTGGGGAGGGAAAATAGGAAGTTAATGTTTAAGGGAGACAGAGTTTCAGTTTAGGAAGGTGATGAAAATTCAGGAGATGGATGATGATAAAAATTGTACAACAATGTCAATGTACTTAGTGCCATGGAACCGTACAGTTAAATATGGCTAAATAGTATGTTTCATATTATGTAAATTTTACTACAATAAAAAACTTAGAAAAAGAATATATTGATTCTGAGTGAAGAATCATGAAGCTGGACTCTTATGAAAAGCGTGTGAGCTTAAGTCTGCTGATTTGAGTCTATCTGTTTTACTCGCTCTGTATTTGATTTTGCTTCAGGGTTTTTTTGTTACTGTTTTTGTCTTGAGGGACACTGGTTTTGGTTTTTTTTCCTTCTTTGTCTTTATTCTAGGTCATCTGCTTTTTTCAGTGAGTCAAGGCTGCCACTTAATTGCCTCCTGATTACTCTCTGTCCCAGGGCCTAATCTCAAGCTTTTCTGTGTCTTTTCAGGGAGCATATTTTGATATTAGATGATTAGAATACTAGATTACAAGAATCTCTTTTCCCAGGTGGGTGTCCTGACTGGAACCCACAGTGATTTGCAATTAGCATAGTGACCATGCATGCAGTATGTCGAGATTTCTAAATCCTGGATTCTAACACAAAATCACCTAATTCATGGTCTGGAGCACAGCATACATTCAAAAAAACCAATTCACCTCCCTTGAGATCATGTTCTAATCACTATGCTCAGAGCTTATATGACACTGTGGCCTATAACTTGGTGATAACTTGCTGTTTTCTTTTTCTCCTTCCTGAGTTAAAAATAAAATGGCTAAAAACATACAAACAAATGTGCACACACATACACACACACAAATAAATCCTCCTTGTGATCCCTGGGTTGGGAAGATCCTCTGGAGAAGGAAATGGCAACCCACTCCAGTACTCTTGCCTGGAAAATCCCATGGACAAAGGAGCGTAGTAGGCTACAGTCCATGGGGTCGCAAAGAGTCGGACACGACTGAGCGACTTCATTTCACTTCACTTCACTTGACTTCACTTGAGGTCCCACTAAATTTTAATTCATGGAACAGAGACATGACTAAAGCTTATTCCTAAAAGTTTACTTACTAGAATAAACAAAGTTTCAGGAAGAATACTGAGAGTAAAAAGCATGCTTAAAGACAGCCCTTGAGAAGCATCAACATATTGCACACACAGTCACTAGGCTAACTACAAATCGTTGTCAGCTCGTCAGGACACCCACATGGGAAAATGTGGACCCAGTCTGAGCTATTATTGAGTGATTATTTGCATTTAGGAGTATAAAAAGTGAATTTCTTTGAAAACATTCCATAAATCAGACAATTCTTCTCCCTAGCTGGTCTCAATAAGCCAGGCTTGGCAGAGCGGCCTACAGAAAGGGATTGAACCAGAGCGATGGTGAGTGCACACTTTCTTCATCGTTCCCTTTCATCTTACAAAAGGAAATGAATTCTAGTCTTTTGATTTGCCTCATGTACTTTGACAGCATGGATGTCCAGCTGCTCTTCCAAAGATGCTGAGCCCCAGTCAGACCTCTAATACAGCCATTAGTTCTTCCCCCTACTCCCAAGCATGGCATCCTCCCCAGATAATGATCCTTATACAAATAAGACAGTCTGTATTTTAAGAATCTCTTATGTAGTTCAATCGACATAATGGGTATACTGCAGGGGAGATGCATTTTAAAGTATTATTACCAGGAGAGTATTTCACAAATCCCTAAGTCATAAGGATAGATACAGCAATTTAGAAAGAGTTGAGCACAAAGTCTTTATGTGTGCATTTCATAAAGTGGAATGGACTTCATGAATTTCAATGTGGCAGGATCTTCACTCTGCTGTCCTGGCATTACCAAACAAGATGCTTGTTATAAAAAAGAAATATGTGTGACTGGTGAGGACATTGTGTTATTAATGCCCGTGTTCTGCTCTCTGTAAAATCCTTCATTGGAAGTTGTCACCTGCGCTAAAAGATATGCACAAACTTTCTTACCTAAATTATCTTGCTGAAGACAGCCAGAAGATGCTAACTCCACAAATCTCCGAATAAAAAGGCACTTTAACAAACCCCCATGTCCTTATATTTAATGTAGGAATAAAATGCCAGAATTCTGACATCTATGGATGATTCTTCTCTAGTGAGTTGCAAGATATTTCTATTTGTTAATTGCTCCATGAAGTTAGTTTTAATAAGCAAAAGCTGTGTTAAAAAGCCAAGAGACTTATATTTTTAATTTGTGAAAGTATGATTGGCTTATGAGGTGCTGTTTGTAATAAAATGCATGGAGCTAATTACTCTCAGGATATTAGGGAGGACATCTACAGAAGAGGTCAGGATTACCTCCGCTGGGGGCAGGGGAGAGGGTGTATCTGTGAAAGAAGTCCATGTGTCTTCCTTCTGACAGCAACCCCTCCTTCTGCTGAGCTCTTGGTTCCACCTTTCCAGGCCCTTTCAGGGTATTGTCCTTTGTAACACTGCCAGACTCTCTTTTTTTCTATCGGCTCCTCCCTTTCTGCATACAATCCTGCTCAAATCTGCCCTCACCTGAGAACCCTCCATGGTTCTCCATGTGGACAGACGGCTCCACTAGCTTACTCCTGCAGCCATTACTTTTTTAACCTGCTGCTCATTTCCTCAGGGCTTCCCTGGTGGCTCAGTGGTAAAGAACCTACCTGCAATGCAGGAGATCTGGGTCTGATCCCTGGGTTGGGAAGATCCCCTGGAGACAGGAATGGCTCCCTACTCCAGTGTTCCGGCCTGGGAAACCCCACAGACAGAGGAGCCTGGGGGGCTACACAGTCCATCAGGTCACCAAGAGTCAGACACAACTAAGTGACTAACACTTCCTTTTTTCATGTCCAAAGAACTGTGTTCACTTCTGCCTCTCCTTGGAAATTACACTATGCAAAAACTCAAATGGGCTTTTAATCCCAAATTTAACAGCAGGTGTGCTGTGTCCTCAATCTCCTAGTGTCTCTGGATCTACCGTATGGCTGGTGTTTCTGAGGAAAGAGGACCCCTCGGACTAAGCATGTGCAGAAAACCTCCTTCAAGATCAAAATGGGAAGAGGGGTGCCATCCCATAGTAAGTGATGCTAACTACCCGCAGGCCTTTTCAGTAGAATCCATTTTGGCTAAGAGATACATGTGCACACATGGGAGGATCCTGAGACATAGCAAATATGGACTCAGAACCAGGCAAATCAAAATGATTGGCTATAGGAAACTCAAATGAAATGCCCCATAAAAGTGATTCAAACTAACACGAGGGCCCAACTCTCTCTCTCTCTCTGAGTTCGCCTGTGTGGCTATCAACATGTACTGTGCTCTTTTTTTTCCTCCTAATAAGACACTTTACTTGTTTCACTACTTTCCCTTTTTGTGGGAATTCTTTGTTTGCAAAGCTGAAGAGCAGGACCTTGTCACTGACCACTGGTCTCAGTTCAGTTTATGCACTCAGTCGTGTCTGACTCTTTGCAACTCCATGGACTGCAGCACACAAGGCCGCAGCACAAGGCTTCCTGTCCATCAGCAACTCCCAGAGCTGACTCAAACTCATGTCCCTCGAGTCCAACCATCTCATCCTCTGCCATCCCCTTCTCCTCCTGCTTTCAATCTTTCCCAGTATCAGGGGCTTTTCCAATGAATCAGTTCTTCTAATCAGTTGACCAAAATATTGGAGCTTCAGCTTCAGCATCAGTCTTTCCAATGAGTACTCAGGACTGATTTCCTTTAGGATGGACTGGTTGGATCTCCTTGAAGTCCAGGGGACTCTCAAGACTCTTCTCCAACAACACAGTTCAAAAGCATCAATTCTTCAGCACTCAGCCTTCTTCACGGTCCAACTCTCACATCCATACATGGCTACTGGAAAAACTAGCTTTGACTAGATGGACCTTTGTTGGCAAAGTAATTTCTCTGCTTTGTAATTTGCTGTCTAGGTTGGTCATAGCTTTTCTTTCAAAGAGCAAGCATCTTTTAATTTCATGGCTGCAGTCACCATCTGCAGTGATTTTGGAGCCCAAGAAAATAAAGTCTGTCATTGCTTCCATGTTTCCCCATCTACTTGCCATGAAGTGATGGGACCAGATGCCATGATCTTAGTTTTCTGAATGTTGAGTTTTAAGCAAACTTTTTCACTTTCCTCTTTCATCAAGAGGCTCTTTAGTTTTTCTTCACTTCCTGCCATAAGGGTGGTGTCATCTGCATATCTGAGGTTATTGAAATTTCTCCTAAAAATCTTGATTCCAGCTTGTGCTTCTTCCAGCCCAGCATTCTGCATGATGTACTCTGCATATAAGTTAAATAAGTAGGGTGACAACATACAGCCTTGACATACTCCTTTCCCAATTTGGAACCAGTCCACTTTTCCACATCCAGTTCTAACTGTTGCCTCTTGACCTGCATACAGATTTCTTAGGAGGCAGGTCAGATGGTCTGGTATTTCCATCTCTTTGAGAATCTTCCACAGTTTGTTGTGATCCACACAGTCAAAGTCTTTGGCGTAGTCAATAAATCAGAAGTAGATGTTTTTCTGGAACTCTGTTACTTTTTTGATAATCCAATAGATGTTGGCAGTTTGATCTCTGGTTCCTCTGCCTTTTTGAAATCCAGCTTGAACATCTGGAAATTCATGGTTCATGTACTGTTGAAGCCTGGCTTGGAAGATTTTGTGCATTACTTTGCTGGTGTGTGAGATGAGTGCAATTGTGGGGTAGTCTGAACATTCTTTGGCATTGCCTTTCTTTGGGATTGGAATGAAAACTGATCTTTTCCAGTCCTGTGGCCACTTTTGAGTTTTCCAAATTTGCTGGCATACTGAGTGCAGCACTTTCACAGCATCATCTTTTAGGATTTGAAATAGCTCAACTGGAATTCCATCACCTCCACTAGCTTTGTTCATAATGATGCTTCCTAAGGCCCATTTGGCTTTGCACTCCAAGATGTCTGGCTCTGAGTGATCATACTATCGTGGTTATCTGGGTCATTAAGATCTTTTTTCAGTGTCCAAGGCAAGGCAAATTAGGTTTGAATCAACATCAGACTTAATCAGCCCTGGTAAGTCCCATGTCACAGCACATCTGGAGTCCCAGTTGGGAAAAGGTCCCAGGTAGCACATCTACTGCATGGGTGAGACTTCAAAGATTACAACCACTGGTCTAGGGGCTAGAATCTGGTGCTGTCACTACTGCAACCCAACCTCAGCCTCTTCCAGGAAGCAAAGCCCTGTTTCAAGCTGCTTCAACCAAGGCCACCCAAGATCATTTCCTCCTTGAGACTCTACTTCATCTGGCTCTTATTGCCATCTGTGATCTTGGTTCCCAGTTTCTTTCTATCTCAGAATGATCTTTATGTCCGTTTGGTCTCAGAGTCTCCCTAGATGTGGGTAAAAGCCTGGATTTAGTCCTCTCTTCTTTCTCCACTCTCTAGAATCCACCTATTCTCATGCCTTCCACAAATCCTTGTTGTTGCTGTTATTGCTCAGTCACTCAGTTGTGTCTGATTCTTTGTGGCCCCGTGGACTGCAGCATTCTAGGCTTCCCTGTCCTTCACTATCTCCCAGAGTTTGCTCAAACTCATGTCCATTGAGTCAGTGATCCCATCCAACCATCTTGTCCTCTGTCGCCCCTGTCTCCTCCTGCCCTCAATCTTTCCCAGCATCAGAGTCTTTTCCAGTGAGTCAACTCTTTGCATCAGGTGGCCAAAGTATTGGAGTTTCATCTGCAGCATCAGTCCTTCCAATGAATATTCAGGGTTAATTTCCTTTAGGACTAACTGGTTTGATCTCCTTGGTGCATGACCATCAAATCTTTCTCTCTGTGCTTCTGCCCAAGAACTAGTGAAGTGTTTCCAGCTGCTTGTTAGAAAGCTCTCCCTGCATGTCCTTCCAGGATCTCTCATTCATCTAAAACTAGATTTGCTGGCTTTTCTTCAGACCAGCTCTTTCTTCAAAATTTCTTTTCTCTTTCTCTTAAAGATACCCAGCAGCCTAGACAAGACACATTTTGATCCTCTTCTGCTTGGCCCCTTCATCCAGCCAGTCACCAACCCCTGTCCTTGTCTGCCTTCTTGAGGCATTTCCCAAGTCCTCTGCTTATCCCTACTGTTACCAATTGTGGCTAATTTAGTTAGGCTACTGCTAAGTCGCTTCAGTCATGTCTGACTCTGTGCGACCCCATAGACGGCAGCCCACGAGGCTCCCCCATCCCTGGGATTCTCCAGGCAAGAACACTGGAGTGGGTTGCCATTTCCTTCTCCAATGCATGAAAGTGAAAAGTGAAAGTGAAGTCGCTTAGTCGTGTCTGACTTTTAGCGACCCCATGGACTACAGCCCACCAGGCCCTCCGTCCATGGGATTTTCCAGGCAAGAGTACTGGAGCGGGGTGCCACTGCCTTAGTTAGGCTAGAACTTAGTATTTTCCCTATATGGTTTCAGGTTGACTCATTGGAAAAGACCCTGATGCTAGCAGGGATTGCGGGCAGGAGGAGAAGGGGACGACAGAGGATGAGATGACTGGATGGCATCACCGACTTGATGCACGTGAGTTTGGGTGAACTCCGGGAGCTGGTGATGGACAGGGAGGCCTGGCATGCTGTGGTTCATGGGGTCGCAAAGAGTCAGACACGACTGAGCGACTGAACTGAAGACTTGATCAAGAGAAGAATGTGGTGGCTATGAGAAGATTCTTGGATTTCCAGCTACAGGGAGTGCAACTGACTGGTGTCAGATGCTGGATTCTAAAATCCATCACCACGTAAGCACCCAGGCTTCACTTCCCATGGGCCACCCTCAAACAGTGACTGAGTGTGGCAGGGATACTAAAGCAGCTCATATCTATGACAGGGAAGTTTCCTCTGATGGACATGCCTCTGATTTTGCTTAAGGAATCCCATGGTTTTGCCAAAGTCTCTTAGAACTATGCTGATCCATCCAACCATCATTTCTCCCTTCTCTCTTTCATCCAGGACCAGATATGCTTCATGGTCTGATGGCTCTTTCGCCTCCCTCCTACCCTGACTCTCCAGTTTCCTGCAGAGATGGTTCTCTTAAAAGTCTCTTGCATCATTAACTCCATTTTGGCTTCTACTTTCCAGGGGACATAGAGTAATTCAAAGAATCTGTGCAAGTCTTGGAAGGTGGAGTGAATTCGCAGCCATTGCTCTCTGAAGGTCATCATGATGAGAAGTAGAGACAGATAGATGCAGAGGAAGATGGGTGTTCTAGCTTATCTGGACTGTCTTGCTCTCGCCTACTAGATGATTAGCTTTCATTCCCAATTGTTGGCTCTGATGACTAACAGTAGCCCAGGCTCACTACCAAATACATGGCTGCAGATCAGAGAAAGAGTAGCTACGCAGAAGTGACAACTTCCCACAGAGTTGTCTGCCACCTCTCCTTTGAGGTCCCGCCCTGGAGGCTATACACACCTATCCTCCAAGCTGAAGCTCCAGCTTTCCACCCATGCCAGTGCTTCAGGTGGACTAGATAGTGACTTATCCTGAATGTTCCAACTCCCCTTGTTGGACCCTTACTTCCATGGCTTCTCTCATGATGGTTAAGGTCTTTATCTACAACAAATCCTTATTCCATATACTCAGAGTAGCTCTGCTTTCCAGATTAAACCTTGACTGACCCACCAGCCCACCAGTGCCTTTATTGTCAAGACTAAAACCACTGCAAGAGTGGCCTAACTCTCTCTCTCCCATCAATGCATCTTGACCATTGCCACTAGACTCATCTTTATCATGACACTCTAAGGATGAATGGTATCTCTCTATTGCCTACAAAATAAATCTGAACCACCACCATGATCCTCTCCACAGGCTAACTTTACATGTTTTTGTTCCTCAATCCCCCTTCATGAATTTTTTCTTCTGCCAAATTGACCTACTCACTTCCCCCAGATACTTCTTGATTTTACTCATTCTGCTTCTTCTTTGGCAACATGTCCTATCTTCTGTTTCTCTGATCCATTTCTGATCCATTTATTGAAATCCAATACATCCTAGAGAAGCCATTTCTAACCCAACCACCTCTTCAAATGCTCAGTAGGATATGATTGCTGTTTTTACTGAGCAATTTCCTAAAATTAGGGCCTTCTCTTGACATTTCTCTCCTATCATATGTGCCAGAAATTCTAATAAGGAATTTCATTTTTAATAGACCACAGTCACCACTAAAAAGGAAATAAGTATCATATACAGTTTAAATGCACTTTTAAATCAAATAAAATGTATTTTTATATGAAGTTTTATAACCCTGTTTTATGCAATGAATTGCATCCTTATTCAATGCTGCAGACTCAGCTAACTACAGCCAGACAGGTCATCAGGACCAGTGTGGTCAGGCTTGTGGGACTGGGGATGAAGAGACATCCTGCCCAGTTAGGAGATTGCCTAAATACAGAGGGATACAGAAAATAAATGAATATATTGACGATGATGATGGGGGAAGGGAGACTGGGGTAAACCCATGGTGATTGGTTGGAATTGGAAATATTGGTCTGAACTTGCAATTTTTTTCTTTGTCTTTTGTCAAACTTCAACTTGAATCAGCCATAGGTATACATATATCCCCTCCCTTTTGAAGCTTCCTCCCCTCTCCCTCCCCATCCCACCCCTCTAGGTTGATACAGAGCCCTTATTTGAGTTTCCTGAGCCATACAGCAAATTCCCGTTGGCTATCTATTTTACACGTGGTAATGTAAGTTTCCATGTTACTTTCCGTATATCTCACCCTCTCTTCCCCTCTCCCCATGTCCATAAGTCTGTTCTCCGTGTTTCTCCTTTGCTGTCCTGTACATAAATTCCTCAGTACCATTTTTCTAGATTCCGTATATACGCATTAGAATACAATATTTATCTTTCTCTTTCTGACTCACTTCACTCTGTATAATAGGTTCTAGGTTCATCCACTTCATTAGAACTGACTCAAATGTGTTCTTTTTATGGCTGAGTAATATTCCATTGTGTATATGTACCACAACTTCATTATCCATTCATCTGTTGATGGACACCTAGGTTGCTTCCATGTTCGAGCTATTGTAAATAGTGCTGCAATGAACAATGGGATACATGTGTCTTTTTCAATTTTGGTTTCCTCAGGGTATATTCCCAGAAGTGGATTTACTGGGTCATATGGTATTTTTAACCTAGCTTTTTAAGGACTATCCATACCACCTTCCAGAGTGGCTGTATCAATGTAATCCCCACCAACAGTGCAAGAGCCTTCCCTTTTCTCCACACCCTCTCCGATATTTATTGTTTGTAGACTTTTTGATGATGGCCATTCTGACCTGTGTGAGGTGATATCTCATTGTAGTTTTGATTTGCATTTCTCTAATAATGAGCGATGTTGAGCATCCTTTCATGTGTTTGTTAGCCATCTTTGGAGAAATGTCTGTTTAGATCTTTTCTCCATTTTCTGATGGGTTGTTTGTTTTTCTGGTGTTGAGTTGTACATTTTGTATATTATACAAATGAGCTGGTTGTGTGTTTTGGAGATTAATCCTTTGTCAGTTGTTTCATTTGCTATTTTTTTCTCCCATTCTTAGAATTGGCTTTTCACCTTGCCTAACCCTTATGGCAGAAAGTGAAGAGGAACTAAAAAGCCTCTTGATGAAAGTGAAAGTGGAGAGTGAAAAAGTTGGCTGAAAGCTCAACATTCAGAAAATGAAGATCATGGCATCTGGTCCCATCACTTCATGGGAAATAGATGGGGAAACAGTGGAAACAGTGTCAGACTTTATTTTTGGGGGCTCCAAAATCACTGCAGATGGTGACTGCAGCCATGAAATTAAAAGACACTTACTCCTTGGAAGGAAAGTTATGACCAACCTAGATAGCATGTTGAAAAGCAGAGACATTATTTTGCCAACAAAGGTCCGTCTCGTCAAGGCTATGGTTTTTCCTGTGGTCATGTATGGATGTGAGAGTTGGACTGTGAAGAAGGCTGAGCACCGAAGAATTGATGCTTTTGAACTGTGGTGTTGGAGAAGACTCTTGAGAGTCCCTTGGACTGCAAGGAGATCCAACCAGTCCATTCTGAAGGAGATCAGCCCTGGGATTTCTTTGGAAGGAATGATGCTAAAGCTGAAACTCCAGTACTTTGGCCACCTCATGCGAAGAGTTGACTCATTGGAAAAGACTCAGATGCTGGGAGGGATTGGGGGCAGGAGGAGAAGGGGACGACAGAGGATGAGATGGCTGGATGGCATCACTGACTCGATGGACGTGAGTCTGAGTGAATTCCGGGAGTTGGTGATGGACAAGGAGGCCTGGCGTGCTTCGATTCATGGGGTCGCAAAGAGTCAGACACGACTGAGCGACTGAACTGAACTGAACTGAAGGTTTCCTTTGCTGTGCAAAAGTATTTAAGTTTAATCAGGTCCCACTTGTTTAGTTTTATTTTTATCTAGGAGGTGGGACATAGAGAGTCTTGCTTTGATTTATGTCATCAAGTGTTCTACCTACATTTTCCTCTAAGAGTTTTATAATGTCTAGTCTTATATTTAGATCTTTAACCCATTTTGAGTTTATCTTTGTGTATGGTGTTAGGAAGTGTTCTAATTTCATTCTTCCACATGTTGCTGTCCAGTTTTCCCAGCACCATTTATTGAAGAAACTGTCTTTGCCCCATTGTATATTCTTGCCTCTTTTATCAAAAATAAGTGCCCATAGGTGTATGGGTTTATTTCTGGGCTTCCTGTATTGTTCATTGGTCTATGTTTCTCTTTTTGTGCCAGTACCATACTGTCTTGATGATCGTAGCTTTGTAGTATAATCAGAAGTCAGGAAGGTTGATTCCTCCAGTTCCACTCTTCTTTCTCAAGACTGCTTTGGCTCTTCAGGGTCTTTTGTGTTTCCATATGAATTGTGGAATTTTTTGTTCTAGTTGTGTGAAAAATGCCATTGGTAATTTGATAAGGAGTGCATTGAATCTGTAGATTGCATTTGCCAGTACAGTCATTTTCACAATATTGATTCTTCCTACCCAAGAACATGGAATATTTCTCTATCTGTTTATGTCATCTTTGATTTCTTTTGTTAGTGTCTTATAATTTTCTATGTACAGTTCTTTTATCTCCTTAGGTAAGTTTATTTCTATATATTTCATTCTTTTTGTTGCAGTGGTGAATGGGGTTGATTCCTTAATTCCTCTAATTTTTCATTGTTAGCATATAGAAATGCAAGTGATTTCTGTATATTGATTTTGTATCCTACAATTTTGCTAAATTCACTGATTATCTCTAGTAATTTTCTGATACTACCTTTAGGGTTTTCTATGGACAGTATCATGTCATCTGCAAACAGTGAGAGCTTTACTGCTTTTCTGATCTGGATTCCTTTTATTTCTTTTTCTTGTCTGATTGCTGTATCTAGGACTTCCAGAACTATGTTGAATAACAGTGGTGAAATTGAACACCCTTGTCTTGTCCCTGATCTTAGGGGAAAAGATTTCAGTTTTTCACCATTGAGAATAATCTTTGCTGTAGGCTTATCATATATGGCCTTTATTATGTTGAGGTAGGTTCCTTCTATACCCATTTTTTAAAGAGTTTTAATCATAAAAGGGTGATGAATTTTGTCAAAGGCTTTTTCTGCATCTATTGAGATGATCATATGGTTTTTATCTTTCAATTTGTTAATATGGTGTATCACATTGATTGATTTGTGTATATTGAAGAATCCTTGCATCCCTGGAATAAACCCAACTTAATCATGATATATAGCTTTATGATGTGTTGCTGAATTTTGTTCGTTAAAATTTTGTTGAGGATTTTTGCATGTTTGTTCATCAGTGATATGGGCCTATAGTTTTCTTTTTTGTGTGTTGTCTTTGTCTGGTTTCGGTATTAGGGTGATGGTGGCCTCGTAGAATGAATTTGGAAGTGTTCCTTCCTCTGCAATTTTTTGAAAGAGTTTTAGAAGGATAGGCATTAGCTCTTCTCTAAATGTTTGATAGAATTCTCACGTGAAGCCGTCTGGCCCTGGTCTTTTGTTTTTTGGGAGATTTTTGATCATAGCTTCAATTTCAGTGCTTGTTGAGTTGTTCATAATTTCTATTTTTTCCTGGTTCAGTCTTAGAAGATTGAACTTTTCTAAGAATCTGTCCATTTCTTCCAGGTTATCCATTTTATTGCAGTATAGTTGTTTGCAATAATCTTTGTATTTCTGCCTTTTCTGTTGCAACTTCTCCTTTTTCATTTCTAATTTTGTTGATTTGATTCTTTTCTCTTTTTGTCTTGATGAGCCTGGCTAAAGGCTTGTTGATTTTGTTTGTCTTCTCAAAGAACAATTTTTTAGTTTTATTAATATTTACTACTGTTTCTTTCATTTCTTTTTCATTTCTTTCTGCTCAGATCTTTATGATTTCTTTCCTTCTACTAATTTTGGGTTTTTTTTTTTTTTCTCTTCTTTTTTCAGCTTTTCTTCTACTCTAGCTTTCTTTTGCTTTTTATTTGCATGGAATGTATTTTCCATCCTCTCACTTTCAGTCTATATGTGTCTTAAGGTCTGAAGTGGGTTTCTTGTAGACAGCATATATATGGGTCTTGTTTTTGTATCCCTTCAGCCAGTCTGTGTCTTTTGGTTGGAGCATTTAATCCATTTACATTTAAAGTAATTATTGATTTTTTTTTCCTCTTGCCATTTTCTTAATTGTTTGGCATTGATTTTGTATATTTTTTTTCTTCTCTTGTATTTTTTGACTATATAAGTCTCTTTAACATTTGTTGTAAAGCTGGTTTGATGGTACTGAATTCTCTTAACTTTTGCTTGTCTGAAAAGCTTTTTATTTCTCCCTCAATTTTGAATGAGATCCTTGCTGGGTACAGTGATCTTGGTTGTAGATTCTTCCCTTTCAGTACTTTAAATATATCCTGCCATTCCCTTCTGGCCTGCAGAGTTTCTGCTGAAAGATCAGCTGTTAAGCGCATGGGGTTTCCCTTGTATGTTAGTTGTTGCTTCTCCCTTGCTGCTTTTAAGATTTTTTCTTTGTGTTTAGTCTTTGTTAATTTGATTAGTATGTGTCTTGGCATGTTTCTCCTTGGGTTTATCTCTGCACCTCTTGGACTTGATTGACTATTTCCTTTTCCATGTTGGGGAAATTTTCAAGTATAATCACTTCAAAAAATTTCTCATACCCTTTCTTTTTCTCTTCTTCTTCTGGGACCCCTATAATTCGAATGTTGGTATGTTTGTTATTGTCCCAGAGGTCTCAGAGACTATCCTCAGTTCTTTTCATTCTTTTTACTTTATTCTGCCCTTCAGAAGTTATTTCCACCACTTAACTTCCAGCTCACTGATTTGTTCTTTTGCTTCAGATATTTTGCAATTGATTCCTTCTAGAGTATTTTTAATTTCAGTAATTGTATTGTTTGTCTCTCTGTTTATTCTTTAATTCTTCTAGGTCTTTGTTAATTGATTGTTGCATTTTCTCCATTTTGTTTTCAAGGTTTTTGGTCATCTTTACTACCATTATTCTGAATTCTTTTTCAGGTAGTTTGCCTATTTCCTCTTCATTTATTTGGACATCTGTGTTTCTAGTTTGTTCCTTCATTTATGTAGTATTTCTTTGCCTTTTCATTATTATTTTTTAACTTATTGTGTTTGAAGTCTCCTTTTCCCAGGCTTCAAGACTGAATTCTTTCTTCCTTTTTGTTTCTTCCTTCCTAAGGTTTGTCCAGTGGTTTGTGTAAGCTTTGCATAGGGTGAGATTTGTGCTGAGTTTTTGTTTGTTTGTTTTTCCTCCAACAGGCAAGGCTGAGTGAGGTGCTAATCCTGCCTGCTGATGATTGGGTTTGTATTTTTGTTTTGTTTGTTGCTTGGATGAGACAACCTACATAGGGTGCTACTGCTGGTTGGGTGATTCCGAGTCTTATATTCAAGTGGTTTCCTTTGTGTGAGTTCTCACTATTTGATACTCCCTAAGGTTAGTTCTCTGGTTGTCTAGGGCCTTGGAGTCAGTGCTCCCACTCCAAGGGCTCAGGGCTTGATCTTGTTGGTGCTTTACCATGAGGAAAACAGGGTGCTCACGTGCTGCTGATCCACGCGTGGACTGTTCAGATTTTTGTGAAAACAATCTAGTAAAATATGTGTCGCTCCATCCTTCAGCTCAGAAACTCCTCTTGGACCTGAGTTCACTCCATGGAAGAAAAGGGGAGCAGGAGAACCCCAGCACCTTTCACCACTGAGGACCCCACAAAGGCCTCACTGCTCCTGTGGACTCCTGCAGCTTCTGCCAGTGAGAATCTCCCAAGTCTTCACCAACGTGAACCGCAGCTAAGGAGATTCTGAGAGCCCCTGCCACTCAGTCTCTCTGGAGCCAATATTACCATGAATCAACCACCTCCCTCCAGGCCCTGTATGAACTTGTATTTTTATAAATGTAGAAATAGGAGTGTGTGTGTGTGTGTGTGTGTGTGTTGCAGATTGCGTTCCCTGGAAATAAACACTGAGATGAAGTTTGGAGTTAGGATATTTATTAGGGGTCAAAATATGTAGAAGGGGATGGATTGGGCAGAAGGGGACATTGAACTGCGATGCTGGCCCAGGACTGTCTTGGTCAGCTCAGCTCTGGAGCGTACATGGCCTCTCAGAGTGGCTCCCTTTGGACCAAAATGACTAATCTTTATCCCCTGTCTTCAAATCAGTCATTAGATGAGGGCTGGCTGAAAAGGTGAGATTTGGGCAAGGCCTGTCTCTGCAACAAGTCCTTCCTTGTAGGGGGATCTGAGTTGTACATTTTCATATCCACCACAATACCTGTGTGTGTATGTGTGCATGTGTACACACACACACGTTTCTTGGCTCTGAGAGGGCCTAAGAACAATGGCACCCCAGCAGACTGAGCACATACAGATATTCTTTCAAAGGAACCAAGGCTCCTCAGAAAATGGCTAATTACAGGGCCGATGCAGGGAAAGCATAAGATACGCCTTCAACATTTTGTGCCATAAAGTAAGAAACTGGTCCAAAAATGATGAGTATCTGTCAAAGGAACATGGGCACCATCTTAAAAGGGCTCATCCTCGCCAAATCTGCAACATTTCAGCATCAAAATAAATAAGGATAGTAACAAGTTATACGGAGAAGGCAATGGCACCCCACTCCAGTACTCTTGCCTGGAAAATCCCATGGGTGAAGAAGCCTGGTGGGCTGCAGTCCATGGGGTCGCTATGAGTCAGACATGACTGAGCAACTTCACTTTCACTTTTCACTTTCATGCATTGGAGAAGGAAATGGTAACCCACTCCAGTGTTCTTTCCTGGAGAATCCCAGGGACAGGGGAGCCTGGTGGGCTGCCGTCTATGGGGTTGCACAGAGTCGGACACGACTAAAGTGACTTAGCAGTAGCAGCAACAAGTTATAAGTCACAGAATAAAACAGGGATTCATGAATGCACACTCATAATAATAAAGAAATTAAGGAAAAAGGAAGGATTGATCTTATCATAGAATAACAGCTAATAAATATAAAGGGTTAATGGAACTAAACAAATTGGCAATTATAACAAGAACAATTGACTCAGCAAGATTCATCAACAGATGCTAAAACTAGTAGGCAAAAATTTCAGGACATGTAAAAAGTCTTGAACTATCTCCTGTAAAATGCGTATTGATGACTTATAAGGTATAAAAGTCTTGTCGTTGTTCAGTCACTAAGTTGTGTCTGACTCTGCAACCCCGTGGACTGCAGCATGCCAGGCTTCCCTGTCCTCCACTATCTCCTGGAGTTTGCTCAAATTCACTTCCATTGAGCTAATGATGCCATCCAAACATGTCATCCCCTGTAAATCTCATCTTTTGCCTTCTATCTTTCCCAGCATCTGGGTCTTTTCAATGAGTCAGTTCTTTGCATCAGATGGCCAAATTATTGGAGTTTCAGCTTCAGCTCCAGTCCTTCCAGTGAATATTCAGGGTTGATTTCTTTTAGGATTCACTGGTTTGATCACCTTGCTGTCCAAGGGACTCTCAAGAGTCTTCTCCAGCACTACACTTCAAAAGCATCAGTTCTTCAGTGCTCAGTCCTCTGTATGGTCCAACTCTCACATCTGTACATGACTACTGGAAAAAGTAGAGAATTTTGGTTAGACACTGTCTTAATGCATGATAACAGAATGGAACATCTCTTTTATCATCTCTTGTGATCAGACAAATCACCACCACATGCCTCTTGATATGATTCACTGAGAAGAACACAGCATCACTTCTGTGGTATTCCTGCCACAAAGTGTATAAACTAAATCTAAGCATAAGCAAGTATCAGACAAACCTCAAATGCAAGACATTCTAAAAAGTAACCAGCCTGTACTGCTAAAAAAAATTACACTACAGTCATGGAATACCAAATAAAGATGGAGGGAGCTTCCCTGGTGGCTCAGTAGTAAAGAATCTACCTGCCAATGTGGTAGACATGAGTTCGATCTGTGATCCAGGAGAATCCCACATGCCACAAAGCAACTAAGCCCTCGCTCCACAGCTACTGAGTCCAGGAACTCTGGAGCCCCTGAGCTGCTGCAAAAGATTAGCATGATGCAGCAAAGATTCCATGGGCTGCAGCTAAGACCTGGCACAGCCAAATAAATGAATAAAAAGCCATAATTACAGAGAGCAAAGGATGAGGCAGATGTGGTAAAACGTTAATCCCACATGAGGGAAAGGGGTTAGAGAATGGAGCATGGAGACTATACAGAATTTATTTTACTATTCTTGCCACTCTTCTGTAAACTTGAAATAATTTCTGCAAAATTATATTAAAGAATTATATTTTAATCAAATGATGTTCAGTCAGATTGTGGCTCCCCTCCTTTTTTGCTGGATCTACTGTGAGTCAACCCCTTTCACCTTCCACAGAGTTGGAGAAATACTGAAAATCCACGTCTCTTTTGTCTCCTGCATTGACAGGTGGGTTCTTTACCACTAGCGCCACCTGGGAAGCCCAAAGGAAAGACAGGAACACAGGTCCCCATTTGTGATCCCACCTAACTCAAGGCAGTCTCTGGATCCTTGCCACCTCCTCCTGCCTGTGGAGAAGTGAAGAAGCTTCTTTTTCACTCTTCTCCTCAGAAAGCTGAGCTTTTCCAGGGAAATACTTTTCTGTTTGTTTTGTTATGAGCAAAGTAGGTAGCAAAACACTGATAAAGTAGTGTCTGACGTGCATTACTAGAAATTAAATGTGATTTCTTTAAAATGCTAAGTCATTAGTTTTTAAAAAAAAATATTAAGCATTGAACCTCTAAAAATTAGTCTTAAATAATTCAACTTAAAAACCAAGATCAGGGGTCACATGAAAGCAGTTCTTTTACTACCTCTGTTTTGGTACAAATGAGCTTATCTGCAAACAGATTCATAGCCTTAGAGACCAAACTCCTGGTTACCAGAGGGGAAAGCTGGAGGGAGAAGGGAGAGTTAGGGGGTTTGGGGCGGACATGTGCACTCTGCTGCGTTTAACACGCGCAGCCAGCAGCCCTACCGGGCAGCACAAGGAGCCCTGCTCAGTGTTCCAGGGCAGCCAGGGTGGGAGGGGAGTCTGGGGAGAATGGATCCATGTCCACGTGTGGCTGAGCCCCTTCGCTCTTCACCTGAAATTATCACAGCATTGCAAATTGGCTATACCCCAATACAAAATAAAAAGGTTTTAAAAATAAATAAAATGGATAACCAAGTCCCTACTGTATAGCACAAGGAACTCTGTTCAGTATTATGTAACAATCTAAATGCAAAAAGAATTTGGATAAGAATAGATACATGAATCACTTTGCTGTATACCTGAAACTGACACAATATTGTTAATCAACACTCCAATATAAAATAAACAGCTAAAACTAAAATAAAATTACCTCCCTTTCCCCTCTCTTCCTTCCTTCGTTCTTTCCATCCTTTCTTTCTTCTTTCCTCCCTCCCTTTCTTCCTCGGTGCCACTATCCCCTCCTTCCTTACTTTTTGGTGGCAAATAAGCACTGTGTGTGTGTAACCTCCCCAGGCAGACTCCCTGAGGTAGGGATTCGGGTTCACAATGTTGTCCCCCACAACACCTACCAGCAGTTCTAGCCTTTCCCATGGATGACAACAGAGGTCCCTGGCGGTGCTGAGAAGGACAATGAGTCCCTTCCAGAGATTCATCTGAACCGTCACCATCGCTGATCTGAGAGTCAGGGTGGAACCAATCCTGACCAAGAGCCCACGCTGCTCCGATGGAAGCAAAGTTCGCCTCCACCACTTCCGACGTCACGGAGCAGTTTACTGCGGAAGGCAGGGATGTGAGGAGCTGGCTGTGAACCCACTTAGCAACATTTTTCTCTTGGGCTATTCAGTGTCAAAAGCTCTCAGCCTGACATTTTCAAGGGCCCTGCTGTGTTTTTCCTTAGGGAAGATTAATAATGCCAATCAGGATTTTCTATGCCTGTTTACTTGTTGTCAGGTAAGTTCCATCTCTTCCTTAAACTCCGCAAGAAGAAAGTTTAGGGCTGGTTATGTGAGTAATTCATTAACAGAGTCTGCTGCACTGTAAGTGCAATGGTGAGGAAACCACTAGTCACCACCCGTCACCTAAGGGAACCGGGGAGGCCTGCAGACCTGAACGCAGGCTCTCAGATTCTGTCAGAGCCTCTGGCCTTGGGCATGAGCATCAGGGGTAGTGTTTCCAGGGAAACAAAACACACACTAACAAAATATATGTGAACTATCTTAAAATCATAATACATATATTAAATCAACTTAATTTTTTTCAATATTTAAAATAAACTTTACTCTGCTTTTGGTAACTTCCTAGTGACATTGCAGCACAGTGGTTTTGCAGATGAATGGACCTCAGGTAAATGTTGCTCAAGGAGCAGAAAGAAGCCCCCTTTCCTTTGCTCCAGTGTTTCTTCTTTCTCCACCAAGAGACTGTACTCAAACTGACCAACAATTAATATTTTTAATTGAGGTATAATGTATATACAGTAAAACCAAAAATTCAAATTTTTAATTATTAATTGTATTAACTAAATAAATAATATTAAGTAATTCTATTTGAATGATATTAAAGTATATCAATAAAAAGGGATACATCTAGGCATATTGGAATTTACCATCTCAAATTCCATCACTTTGTTGTCTCAAGACTTCTACTTTTCCCTAAAATGTATACACATTAACTGGTATTTTTTTGCAAAAACAGTGTACTCTAAATTATCACTTTATGGAAAATAATAAAGCAGAAAGTGTGGCATATAACCCTTTCAGTGCACCCTAGGGATTTAATTTTAAGCGTTTATGCAGGTGTTTTACAACTATTCTGCTGCTGCTGCTGCTGCTAAGTCGCTTCAGTCGTGTCCGACTCTGAGTGACCCCATAGACGGCAGCCCACCAGGCTCCCCCGTCCCTGGGATTCTCCAGGCAAGAGTACTGGAGTGGGGTGCCATTGCCTTCTCTGCAACTATTCTAAGTGTGTCTAAATTTTCAAAACTTCTGTATTAAAATTGTTCCCCTCTGTCACCTTTTTGAAGCTGGTTTTTCAGTGAGTTCAGTCACTTAGTCGTGTCCAGCTCTTTGCAACCCCATGGACTGTAGCATGCCAGGCTTCCCTGTCCATCACCATCTCCTAGAGCTTGCTCAAACTCATGTCCATCGAGTCAGTGATGCCATCCAACCATCTCATCCTCTGTCGTCCCCTTCTCCTCCTGGCTTCAATCTTTCCCAGCATCAGGGTCTCTTCCAATGAGTCAGTTCTTTGCATCAGGTAGACAAAGTATTGGAGTTTCAGCTTTAGCATCAGTCCTTCCAATGAATATTCAGGACTGATTTCCTTTAGGATAGACTGGTTGGATCTCCTTGAAGTCCAAGGGACTCTCAAAAGTCTTCTCCTGCACCACAGTTCAAAAGCATCAATTCTTCAACTTTCTTTATAGTCCAACTGTCACATCCATACATGACTACTGGAAAAACCAAAGCTTTGACTAGATGGACCTTTGTTGGCAAAGTAATGTCCCTGCTTTTTAATATGCTGTTTAGATTGATCATAACTCTTTATTCCAAGGCGCAAGCATCTTTTAATTTCATGGCTGCAGTCACCAACTGCAGTGATTTTGGAGCCCAAAAAATAAAGTCTCTCACTGTTTCCATGTTTCCTCATCTATTTGACATGAAGTGATGGGACCAGATGCCATGATCTTAGTTTTCAGAATGTTGAGTTTTAAGCCAACTTTTTCACTCTCCTCTTTCACTTTCATCAAGAGGCTCTTTAGTTCTTCTTTGTGTTCTGCCATAAGCGTGGCATCATCTGCATATCTGAGCTTATTGATATATCTCCCAGCAATATTGATTCCAGCTTGTGCTTCATCTAGCCCAGCATATGCACGATGTACTCTGCATATAAGTTAAATAAGCAGGGTGACAATTATATAGCAGAACAATTATACCTAGTAAATTCTCACACTGTTAAGAAAGTTCTAGGATGAAAAACAGGTTTCCCAACCTGGGGATCTGGCAAAGGGACTGGGAACCCCCAGGGAATTTGACTTTGGAGACCAGTGGGATTTGATTACAGAACTTCCACAAGACTGGGGAAACAGCCTCTTGGAAGACACAAACAAAACCTTGTGTGCACCAGGACCCAGGAGAAAGGAGCAGCGACCCCACAAGAGACTGAGCCAGACTTCTCTGTGAGTGCCCAAGAGTCTCCAGTGCAGGCGTGGGTCGGTGGTGGCCTGTTGCAGGGTCGGGTGTGGCACTGTATGCACAGGACCTTTTGAAGGAGGTGGCCATTACACAGCCCCGCCCATCAACAGAAAATTGGATTAAAGATTTACTGGCTATGTTTAGTATAGCCATTTAAAGCAACTTTTAATTACATACTGCCAATCAAATGCTTGGCACCATGCTGTGTTTTATCCCAGGGAAGACACCAGTCTTTAATTACCGTTGCATTGTTTCTAATTCCACTTCCAAAGTATATCCACATCTGGGGTGACAAGATGTTAAAAAAATAATCCTACATTTCACATTTTGCACTTACAATTGAAACTGCACAGGACACAATGGTAATCAGACTGTATTGTTTCAATCCTAAGCATAACGGTAGTGGGAGATGGGGCTCCTAATGGAAAGAATTAATCATGGGCTTGCTTGATATTCGTGAAAGGAGGAGATAATGTTGCTGCAGAGCAACACCCTTGTGAGGCAGCCCAGCCTCTGGCTGTGAAACCCATTCCCATGGGATTTCTTTCCAACACGCCAGAAAGCTGCTTTACTCTTTAAACATGAAGCATTGTGCTTGCAGTATCCAAGGTAGGCATGTTCTCCTACTGATGTACTAAAGCAGACAATGATAAGAACCTGGTTGTTAATGCCAGGCTGATGTCAGCTCTGAAATCCCTTTTCACTTGGTTGAGCCATTTTGTCCTCTGAATCACTTTGTTCTATTCAGCCAAATTTGTTCCAGCTCCTAAGAATGCGCAGCACATCCGATCTGTACTTTTCCCCAGGGGCTTCTTGTCAGAAGCAACGGCCCAGTGCAACAGACATGTTATTCCACAGCCAAACTCACATGGCCCTGGGACAGCCCAGTAGTTCCTCTCCACGCAGCTCCAGGCTCACTTTTCCAGCTGCCCCACAAGCTCTGAGATTTCCCAGCCTGATGTGGGGAGTATGTCCACCCCCACCATACAGAGTCCCCTGGCCCCCAGACTTTCCTCTTTGCCTGAAAGAACCAGCAAGATACTGGTTTTCAAAAGTTTTGCATAATGTAGTCATACCATTTGAGGAGCCATTCAGTAAAAGTCTCCTGTCACAAATAGAAGTAAGTGAACCAGAGAAAATAACTCTCAGAATGAAGATCTATTAGATCAAGACAGAGTTGAGAAAAAGGAAAGCTTCCACATTCTTAATGTTGTTCACTCTCTTAGTTGTGTCTGAGTCTTTGCAGCAAATCAGGCTTCCCTGTCCTTCACTATCTCCCGGAGTTTGTTCAGACTCAAGTCCACTGAGTCAACCATGCCATCCAACCATCTCATCATCTGTTTCCCCCTTCTCCTTCTGTCCTCAATTTTTCCCAGCAATCTAATTTACACGTACAGACACACACGACAGATTTGAGACACTGTACAGTCTGCAGTGTGGGGTGTAATCCAAATCTGGGGAAGTCCCCAAACTTCTACCATCAGTCTCAAACTCATGTTAATTGCTTTACCAATTAACATCACCAGATGCAAACAGTCAGTCTCAAATTATCTTCTGGATCCCAGCTTTGGGCCACAGTTGCATTCTCTAGGCTTCCTGATTTGAGGCAGATCCTAGGACCCCTGTGAATCCTCCATTCAGTCCACTTATATCACTTAATCTCACTGCTTTTGTTAGTTTCCTAGGGCTGCTGTACCAAATTATCAGAAATTGATGCCTAAAAACAATAGAAATTTGTTCTCTCATAGTTCTGAAATTCAGAAGCCCCAAATCAAGGTGTGGGCAGGGCCATACTTTCTCAAGAGGCTCTCAGAAATGACCCAGTCCTTGCTTGTCCAGCTTCTGGTGGCTGCTGGCACTCCTTGGCTTGTAGCCACATCATTGTAATTGGTGGCTCTGTGGCCACCTTGCTTTCTCTTTTTATCTGTGTCAAACCTCCTTCTGCCTCCCTCTTGCATGCTGCTGCTGCTAAGTCGCTTCAGTTGTGTCCGACTCTGTGTGACCCCATAGACAGCAGCCCACCAGGCTCCCCTATCCCTGTGATTCTCCAGGCAAGAACACTGGAGTGGGTTGCCATTTCCTTCTCCAATGCATGAAAGTGAAAAGTGAAAGTGAAGCTGCTCAGTTGTGTCCGACTCATAGCGACCCCATGGACTGCACCCTACCAGGCTCCTCCATCCATGGGATTTTCCAGGCAAGAGTACTGGAGTGGCTTGCCGTTGCCTTCTCTGCTCTTGCATGCTAAGTGGCTCCAATCGTGTCCCACTCTCTGTGATCCTGTGGAATGTAACCTACCAGCCTCCTCTGTCCATGGGATTCTCCAGGCAAGAATACTAGAGTGGGTTGCTATTTCTTTCTCCAGAAGATCTTCCCAACCCAGGGATCCAGCCCTCATCTCTTATGTCTCCTCCATGAGCAAGCAGGTTCTTTTTTTTTTTTTTTTTTTTTGCAAGTTAAATTTTCTTTGAGGCAAAATGTGGACTGCAGCCCAGGAAGCAGCACTGCAGATGCTCTGAGAGACTTCGCCAAGGATGCAGTGGGGAAAGGTCAATAGATAAGGTTTTGGTGAAGGCGGAGTTCAGTACCATTAAGCACTCAGTTTACAAAAGTTTTTCTGCCAGTCACAAGGATCTGAAGTCACCATGAAGGGATTTAGTGCTTCTCTAAATATGAGGAGATGCAAGGACTGAGATCATAAAACCTGTTCCTGAAAATATTCAGCTATCTCAAGACCTGTCCCACCAGATTCGCTGGAGCACAGAGTGCCTCACTCCACCCTGAACCCCCTCGGGGGTGTTGAGAGTCAGCAGCTGCAGCGGCGCGGGGTTCAGTCTCTGCAGAGGCAGATGGCTAACGTTCTTGCTCAGTCGTTGGCGATGCGCTTGGCAAGTGCGAATTTGTAGTCGACAGCGCCTCCTTGTGGTCAAAAATCCGACCACACTTTGGGGGTATTTCCTGACCATTTTGTCCCACATTGCCAGGAAGACATTCTCAGTTCTGAAAAAGGTTTTTGTTGATAAGCCACTCTATGGGCAGGCGGGTTCTTTACCACTAGGGCCACCTGGGAAGCCCCCTCTTCTTATAAGGATATAAATGATTTCATTTAGTCCCCACCCAGATGATCCAGGGTAATCTTCCCATTTTGAGATCCTTAATTTAATCCTATCTGCAAAGTTCTTTTGTTCTTTCATTTTTTTCTTTGTGCCAGAAAAGGTAACATTCATAGGCTCCACAGATTAAAACAAGGATATTGGGAGACCATTACTCAGCCTATCACACTGCTGCTGATTGCTAAAGCATTTCTCGTCTGTCATTTGAAGGCAGGGGCTGTTTAAGAGAGGAGAGCTGGGCACTGCATGCCAGTTTGGAACACCTTGTAGGGCATCCCAGGGCTTTCAGGTGGTGTCAGTGGTGAAGAACCTGCGTGCCAATGAAGGAGACATAGGAGAAGCAGGTTCAGTCTGTTCACAGAGCAGCAGAGGAGATGCAGACCTACAGAACAGACTCACAGACAAGGGTGGGGAACAAGAGGGAGGGGGAAGATGAATGGAGAGCAGCGTGGACGCGTGGTGACTAACACGTGTAAATAGACAGCCAATGAGAATTTGCTGTATGACTCAGGGAACTCACACTGGGGCTCTGTAATCACCTAGAGAGGTGGGAACGGCTGGGAGGTGGGAGGGAGATCCAAGAGGGAAGGGAGATATGTACACCTATGGTTAATTCATGTTGCTATATGACAAATCAAACCAGTATTATAAAGCAATGATCAATCAACTAAAAAATATTAAAAAGGAAAAAAAAAAAAGAGAGAGACACAAATTCAGTCCCTGGGTTGAGAAGATCCCCTGGAGGAGGGAATGGCATCCCATATTCTTGCCTGGAGAATCCCGTGGAGAGAGGAGCCTCATGGGCCACAGTCCATAGGGTCACAAAGAACTGGACCTGAGCGAGGTGACTTGGCACAGACATGCTTGCTTAGGGTGCCCAGGGTCCTAGAGCCTTCCTTGATTTAAACTACAGAATAAGGCAGAATACTTACTCCAGTTATGTTGAGAACCTCCAGACACTGGAAGTAAATTACAGGAGGTTTTCAAGCTACCTTAAATTCCCTTTAGGAAGAGCCATACAGAGCTATTTAAATTTGGCCTGTGTTTGATTCAAACAAACATCCCATGGGCAGTGTTTATATTGAAAGTTGTACAGAAAGTGTACCATACTGTTTGACCATCTCTCAGGTCACTCTTTGTTTGAGACAATAGTGCATTGTACAGGGAGGGCTTCAACAGCCTTTCAAGGGCTGGACCAGAGGTTAGTGACATTAGAGTGTTTAGGTTCGAGTCTTGAATCGTTTCTAGCATGACCTTAACCTCAAATCCACTCTGACCTATCACCCCGTTGCTGGCCTGTGCCAACCAAATATACCAGATAATTATGCAATATTGGACTTCGTCTCAAGTGAGTACACAAATTTAACTTACCTAAGAGAGAACAGCAACGCAGCTAGGAAAGGAGAAACACCAGACCTCGGCTCTGGCTCCAGATTTAATGGACACTGTGTAAGTAGTGAGAAAAGCAATATGAGAGAAATAAAACCCGGGGACCATGAAGCCCTGCTAGTGAGCTGGTGAGACATTGAAAGCTTTCTTCAAGAAACGTCAACGTCTGCGGGTTTGGCTTACAGCTTCTCCCCACCTTTACCATTACAGTCAAGTTTGCTGTGTATCAACTCTGAATGCACTCAGATTGCAAAATGCCCAATAATAATGATGTCCCTGGGCTGCTAATTGATTGTGAAATGCTTGAAGAGCTTGATAACAGAAGGAAGGTATCATTAGTTATTATTAGATCATGCAGTTAATTAACTTTAAAGGGTAAACAAAACCTCGCTGGCACATGTTTCTACATACAGTGAAAAAACAGACTTATCAGGCCACTATTCTCTGCTATTAGCAATGTTACCACCTTACCAGAATGGAAAGTAAATATTCTGTCACAACATGAAGTTTTGTAAATATTGTTGTGAGTAGAGATTTAAGTGTTTATTTAGATAGGATGCTTCATCGAAAATACAATTTGGCCATCGGATCTCCTGGTTCAGTTCGGTTCAGTTCAGTTCAGTCACTCAGTCGTGTCCGACTCTTTGTGACCCATGGACTGCAGCATGCCAGGCTTCTCTGTCCATCACCAACTCCTGGAGCTTGCTCAAACTCATGTCCATCGAGTTGGTGATACCACCAAACCATCTCATCCTCTGTCGTCCCCTTCTCCTCCTGCCTTCAATCTTTCCCAGCATCAGGGTCTTTTCCAATGAGTCAGGTCTTCACATCAGGTGGCCAAAGTATTGGAGCTTCAGCTTCAGCATCAGTCCTTCCAATGAATATTCAGGACTGATTTCCTTTAGGATGGACTGGTTGGATCTCCTTGCAGTCCAAGGGACTCTCAAGAGTCTTCTCCAACCCACAGTTCAAAAGCATCAATTCTTCAGCTTTCTTTATGGTCCAACTCTCACATCCATACATGACTACCAGAAAAACTAGATCTCCTAACAAGCACTCAAATATAAATGCTACACAGCATACAGTTAAAGGAAGAAGGGAATTCATGAGTTCAACACTGTTAGAAGCCCATCAGAAGGGTTCCATATCTGTATATAGAAAAAAAGGTCCAATAAGAAAGCTTACTTTAAAGAGAAATATGTAGCTGGTACTTACACAATTTTTCCTGTATGAATTAATATTAATATCATCCCCTTTTCTATATTTGGAAACATCTTCATAGTTCCTCTGGGAACCATCAGCCTTCAGCTACAGGCTAGCAGAGAGCGACAGAGGGTGAGATGGTTGGATGACGTCACTGATTCAATGGACATGAACTTGAGCAAACTCCAGGAGATGGCGACCCGGCATGCTGCAGTTCATGGGGTCGAAAAGAGTAGGACACAACTTGGCTGAACAAATTGAAAAGAGGGCTTCCCAGATGGTTAGGTGGTTAAGAATCTGCCTGCCAATACAGGAAGAGTGGACTTGATCCCTGGGTCAGGAAGCTCCCCTGGAGAATGTAATGTCAACCCACTCCAGTATTCTTGCCTGGGAAATCCCTTGGACACAGAGCCTGGTGGGTTACAGTCCACGGGGCGGCAAAAGAGTCTGACATGACTTGACTAAACAGCAACAGCACAACAAATTGAAAAAGGTCCCCAAGAAACAAAACTAGAAATTAAAATCTGGGGCCTGTGATTAGTTATCTTATTGACTAGACAGGAAGTTTGCTGAATGTGTTTCTATTCTATTTACTGGGGAATTATCTGGATTCTTTGCTGGTGATAGTTGCCCGATTCCACCACCCTAAAGTGGGAGATGGGTCGGGTTACATGGTCATGGGTGGAGCTGGTCTTGGAGCCCCACGGGCAGGGACTCTGACCCTCCAATCTGCTCTGCTCCTCTTTGCATCTTGGTCTCATTATTTTATTGTGAGGGGGATTCCTCCACTCCGCAGGGACATGGCACAGGCTGCTTGGGGCCTCCAGACTTCAAATCATGGTCAAAAGGAAGGAGGACTCTCGCTCTCAGATGGATTTGAAAAATGCCAGGGAAGGAGTC
The DNA here is from genome assembly GCF_003369695.1 of Bos indicus x Bos taurus. Classification (NCBI taxonomy): domain Eukaryota; kingdom Metazoa; phylum Chordata; class Mammalia; order Artiodactyla; family Bovidae; genus Bos; species Bos indicus x Bos taurus. The sequence goes on from NC_040104.1 coordinate 50,070,275, forward strand.
TTGTTGGCTGAGTTTGAGTTATATGACCCTACATGGACCATTCTCTGACGACAGGGGCATGGTATATATAACTGATCCCCTACTAAGTCATGTGCTTATAATAGTCTCCATGATTGGTAGGGCCAGATCTTTATTTTAAAATAAATAATAATAATAATGAGGAAAGATAGCACAGCTACAGTGACACCCTCCCCCTCACCCAGTTAGGACCACTGTATCACCTTCACACACAGACAGGCAGACATCCCTGTTTGCAATGCAAAGGGAATGGTCTTTGATCTCAGAGCATTTGAATCATACCTCTAAATAGTTTCACGCATGTGTGCTCAGTCATGTCCAATGCTTTGCGATCCCATGGACTGCAGCCCACCATCCTCTTCTGTCCATGGGATTTCCCAGGCAAGAATACTGGAGTGGGTTGCTGTGGCCTACTCCAGGGGCTCGAACCCATGTCTCTTGTGCCTTCTGCTTTGGCAGGTGGATTCTTTACCACTTGTGCCACCTGGGAATCCCTCCTGTTAAATAGTTGCATAACCTTAAATAGATTACTAATCCATTCAGACTGGTTTCAAATTGGGAAAAGAGTACATCAAGGCTGTATGTTGTCACCCTGCTTATTTAACTTACATGCAGAGTACATCATGCAAAATGCCGGGCTAGATGAAGCACAAGTTGGAATCAAGATTGCCGGGAGAAATATTAATAACCTCAGATATGCAGATAATACCACCCTTATGGCAGAAAGCAAAGTATAAAGAGCCTCTTGATGGAAGTGTAAGAGGAGAGTGAAAAAGTTGGCTTAAAAATTAACATTCAGAAAACTAAGATCATGGCATCTGGTCCCTTCACTTCATGGCAAATAGATGGGGAAACAATAGAAACAGTGACAGACTTTATCTTGGGAGGCTCCAAAATCACCATAGATGGTGACTGCAGCCATGAAATTAAAAGACGCTTGCTCCTTGGAAGAAAAATTATCATCAACCTAGACAGCATATAAAGGTCCGTTTAGTCAAAGCTATGATTTTTCCAGTAGTAATGTATGGATGTGAGAGTTGGACTATAAAGAAAGCTGAGCGCTGAAGAATTGATGGCTTTGAACTGTGGTGTTGGAGAAGACTCTTGAGTGTCCCTTGGACAGCAAGGAGATCCAACCAGTCAATCCTCAAGGAGATCGGTCCTGGGTGTTCATTGGAAGGACTGATGCTGAAGCTGAAACTCCAATACTTTGGTTACCTGATGTGAAGAACTGACTTATTGGAGAAGCCCCTGATGCTGGGAAAGATTGATGGCAAGAGGAGAAGGGGATGACAGAGGATGAGATGGTTGGATGGCATCACTGACTCAATGGACATGAGTTTGAGCAAGCTCTGGGAGTTGGTGATGGACAAGGAAGCCTGGCGAGCTGCCGTCTATGGGGTCACAAAGACTGCGACATGACTGAGTGACTGAACTGAACTGATCTGCACTGAACCCATTCAAAACCTTAGTTTTCTCACATTAAGAAAAATCAGGGGACTTCCCATGTGGTTCAGTGGTTAAGAACCCACCTGCCAATATAGGGGACACAAGTTTGATCCGTGGTTGGGGAACTAAGATCCCACTTGCAGTGGAGCAACTAAGACCCAACACAGCCAAAATTAATTAATTAAAAAAAATCAAGGATTATAATTCCTGCTGTATACTATATGATGATTAAATTAAATAATACCTGTCAAACAAGTATCAGGTGCCCAGTAACTATTTGTTGAATGAACGAGTATCAGGAAGGGATCAGACACTAGGACTTAACAGGCAAAAAAGGAAAAAGACAGAGACCTCATTCCTGCCCTCAGGCAAACTGGTCAAAACTACCTTTCATTCTGGGCAAGACCTTAAACAGCTGTGAGACCTCAAATCCTTCCGGTATTTTCAAACTCCACGTGACCCACCATGATGTTGCCCACACCCTGGGGCTGGATTCCAGCCGGGCCGCCTGGACCTGGTCTAGACAGCTGTTAGTTCCCTGCTCCAGGTCCCTCAGTTTTCAGCAGAGTGAACAGCTAACTACGCGCCGGGTGTTAACTGCAATATTTGGGTACGTTATCTTCCTCCCCACGACTCTGGAAGTTGTCCCCATTCCACAGAGAGGAGAGTGGAAGCCCAGAGAAACTGTCATTACACCAGATGATACAGCCAGAAGGAAGCAGAGTCAGGGTTCAAACCCAGCTCCATCTGACCCTGGAGCCACCCTTCAACACTCCCTGATGTGGCCTCCAGCGCCTGAATCAGTCTTCCAACCCACGGTGCCTGCCTTTGCTCCTCTGCTAGCCTTCACCTCTCAGGGCTGGCTCTCAGCCCCTTTCCATTGACAGAACTCCCAGCCCTAAGCCCAGGGTACAGCCGTCACCACCCAAGCCCAGGGTACAGCCATCACCACCTAGGCCCGGGGTACAGCCGTCACCACCTGGGCCCAGGGTACAGCCATCACCACCTAGGCCCGGGGTACAGCCGTCACCAACTGGGCCCAGGGTACAGCCGTCACACCTAAGCCTGGGGTACAGCCGTCACCACCTGGGCCCAGGGTACAGCCATCACACCTAAGCCCGGGGTACAGCCGTCACCACCTGGGCCCAGGGTACAGCCGTCACCACCTAGGCCCGGGGTACAGCCATCACCACCTGGGCCCGGGGTACAGCCGTCACCACCTGGGCCCAGGGTACAGCTGTCACCAGCTGGGATGCCACACGAATCACAGGACACCAACTTCTCTCACCTCTTGACATGATGTAGCAGATGGGATGGGATTCTTCCAGTCCTCACCACTCGTTCTGGTCAAGAAGGGGCTTCCTCAGTGATAGCCTTTGAATAAGCTCCTGCTTCCCCTTCCATTTGAAGAATGCATTTTTCTTCAGTCAGAGGGGGAAAGAACGTGTTCTGTCATGGGCTGTAATGGAACATACCCGACCCCCACCACGTGCCAGGATCCTACGTTGAAGTCCTAATGCCCAGTATCTCAGAATATACTTGCAAATAGAGCCTCTATATAAGTAATTAAGTTTAAATGAGGAGGCGACATACATATACCTATGGCTGATTCATATTGTTGTTTGGCAGAAACCAACGCAATACTGTAAAGCAATTATTCTTCAGTTAAAATTAAATATTTTTTTTAAGTTTAAATGAGGCTCCCAGCATGAGGCCTGATGCAATATGACTGCTGCTGCTGCTGCTGCTAAGTTGCATCAGTCACGTCCGACTCTGTGTGACCCCATAGACAGCAGCCCACCAGGCTCCCTCGTCCCTGGGATTCTCCAGGCAAGAACACTGGAGTGGCTTGCCATTTCCTTCTCCTCCAATATGACTAGAGTTATAAGAACAGGAAGACGTGGGCACAGGCACAGACAGAGGGACAGCCCTGCACAGATGCTGGGGGAAGACGGCCGTCCACAAGCCAGAGAGAGAGGCGGGGGACAGGTCCCTCCCTCACAGCTCTCAGCAGGAACCAACCCTGTGGACACCGTGGACTCCCAGTCTCCAGAATCAGGAGAAAATAAATTGCTCCTATTAACCATGCAGTCTGTGGGACTTGGTCAGGGCAGCCCTAGCAAATGAATACATCCTCCCACACTCACCCCCATCACCTGCAAACGAGCTTTTCCTGCCCTTCTCCTGGAAGAGGAATCCATTCAACAACCAGCTGCTGTGCAGAGGCCAGCAAGGCATCAGGGGCCACACTGCGAAGGGGAAGGATGTAAGGCAGGTGTTTGTTTGTTTGTTTTTCTTTAAACTCCCTTATTAACCGGCTAACATAACCAGGAATAGCCAACTCAAGGCGCACACACACAGATCATTACCCCTCACTCTCATGACCAGGATCAAGATCCATAATCAGCTGTTGCACTCTACACACTAAGCCCAGATCGTTGCCTCGGAATCTTTTTTTAACACAGTGCTCTGTGAAATCACTACAAATAAGATAAAATTGCCACTTGAGATGAAACTTACTTGCCATATGAGGCAGAAGCTGCTTATTGCCTATCCAATATATATCTTCTTCCTTACTGAGACAGCCTTGTTTTTATTCAATAAAAGCAATATTTTTTCACCTTCCCTTCTCTCTAATACTGGTCAGTGAGATATAATGAGAGAAACTGGTTGGACGATGCCTCATAAGGACAATTATCTGGAATTTGCTATTTTGCCATCCTTCCTGCTTTCTGGAATGAAACTGTGATGGCTGGAACTTTAGCAGCCATTATGATTTATGAGTTGACAATGAGGATAGACGCTAATACTAAAAGGAAAAGAGATAAAAAGGAATCTTTTCTCATGATGATTATACCAGCCTTTGATTGCCTACATCCAGACTCTTATCTGTTTAAACTATTATTTTTATTTTCTCAATGCATGCTGCCAGTCTTAAAATTTGACCTGAAACAGTGGTATTTTAGAGGCATTGTAGAACTGTTTACTCAGCACCGATTAGCAACTTCTTCTCATGTGTGTCCTCCTATTACATTCTATTTTAGAGGCTGGAAAGCAAAAAATATAAAGATCTATGTTCCTTCCTTGTAGCTGGAGTGACCATATGAAATGTCAGCCCGTTCTGACCATGAAAATCTAAGTAGAAGCCTGCTGGTGATTTTTGGAAAAGGCTCTTCCTTTTCCTCCCTCCTCTTTCTGTCCAGAATGCAAATATATGGCTGAGGGGCTCAGGAGCCAGCTTCAACCATGAAGCAATAAGCATGAGGACAAAAGATGCCAAGTTAGAGGTGGTAGGATGGAAATACAGGAAGGGCCCGGGTCCCCTGTATCATGGGCAATTACACAGGCCCTAGACTGCTTGTTGCTGAACCTCTAGTAATGTGGAAACAAAGGAGCCTTATTGGTTTAAGCCACTTTGGATGGGGTTGTTCTTATTTGTGGCTGAACATGTTCCTGACACTGTCTCTACTCTAGCCCTTCACATCTCAGTTGAGATATCACCTCCACTGGAATCACCTCAAACCTTAGGTTGTATTGATTTCCTAGGGCAGCCAGAGCAAATAATCACAAACTGAGAGTCTTAAACCAACATAAATTTATTCTCTCATAGCTCAAGAGGCCAGAAAATCGGGGTGTCTATGGGGCTGATTGATTCCCATTGACTCTCCTAGAGGCTCTGAAGGACTCACCATCCCCCAGGCCTCTCTTCCAGCTTCTGGCTGCTCTGGCAATCCTGATGTTCCTTGGCTAGAGCTGTATCGTGCCAATTTCTGCTTCTGTCTTCACACGCCCTTCTTCCTGTGCGTGTCTGTGTCCCTTCTCCCCTTCCTGTAAGGACACCAGCCATTGGATTTAGCACTTACCCTAATCTAGTCCGACCTCATCTTAACTTGATCACATATGCAGAGACCCTATTTTCAAATAAGGTGACAGTCACAAGTACTGGCGGTTAGGACATATCTCTCAGGGGGACACAAGTCAAACTACTACTGTGATGATAGTAATTGCTCCCTTGGGGACCCTTGGTATTATAATACCACATACCACACTCAACTCATTATATTGCAAACAGTCTTAAATTGGGGCTTCAAAACAGGTTCTAGGTCCAGAGACCTCACCAATCATTTTGATGCCCTAGCCCCATTTTAAACCTCTCAATGACTCCGCTTCTTTAATAGTAACAGGGAAATAAAAATACCCGCTCTGTCTATGGGCTTGATCTAAAAAGTCACTGAAACAATAGAGATGATGCAACTTTGAAAAACATAAAGATTTTTCAAGAAGTAAGACCTTCTGGACTTCCTCTCCTTCTTCAATAGCATCATCATTTATCTCTGGTTTTCGAATGTCTAAGGATGAAAAGGAGAACAGGAGTGAACTTGGGTAGCTGGAATTGATAAGTAAAAATAAGAAAAGGCTTAACTTGTTTTCCACTTGCAGAGGGTGTCCCCAAAGGCAGCTTGGAGAGCGGGTCAGAGGAAAGCAGCAGAGGAAACAGGCTGGAGCTCTGGCTGGACCAGGGCTGAGTCTGACGGATGTGCCCCTGGGACAGAAGGCTGACCGGCCAGCAGGCCCTTCACAAGCGTCCCAGGCAGTCTACATCCTCCAAATTCTCTCTCTCATACCCACCTGGACCTCACAGCCTCTCTTTCAATATTTATTTATTTCTTTATTTGGCTGCAGTTGGTCTAAGTTGTGGCGTGTGGGATCTAGTTCCCTGACCAGGGATCAAAGCCAGGGCCCCTGCATTGAGAACTCGGAGTCTTAGCCAGTGCACCACCAGCGAAGTCCCCTTGCTATCATTCTTCAGGGGTTCTAAAAACATTAACTTTTTAAAACAAAAGAAAAATATAGTAATTTAATAAAAGCACATGTTTTGAGTGAACTCCGGGAGTTGGTGATGGACAGGGAGGCCTGGCGTGCTGCGATTCATGGGGTCGCAAAGAGTCGGACATGACTGAGTGACTGAACTGAACTGAACCCTTATTTAGATTTAATGCATATTAATATTTCACCATATTTAGCCCCCTAAATATGATCACAGTTATGACACAAATCATAAAGGAACATTTGAAGACCTTTATGCACAATTCTATTTTCCTTCCTCGTTTCCATTGTTTTGAAGTTGGTCTGTATCCTCCTGTGCATATTTTATGTTTATCTACATCGGGCTACAGTTCAAGTGGTTGCGAGAGAGTTGGACAAGACTTAGCAACTAAACAACAACAACAAAAACAATATATGTAGGTAACTATATTTTTTTAAGTTCAATATCATTTCCTATGTTTAAAATTTTTCATAAAAGCCATAATTCCATTGTATATATTAAATTATTACTTATTTATTTTTAGCTGTACTGGGACTTTGTTGCTGTGTGTGGACTTTCTCTAGTTGCGGCAAGCAGGGGCCACTCTTTAGCTGCAGTGTGAGGGCTATCTCTTCTCAATAAGAGGTGGCTTCTCTTACCACAGAGCACAGGCTCTAGGGTGCACAGGCTTCAGTAGCTGCCGCACGCGGGTTCAGGAGCTGCAGCTCACAGGCTTGGTTGCCCTGCGGCATGTGGAATCTTCCCAGATCAGGGATAGAACCCGTGTCTCTTGCATTGGCAGGTGGATTCTTAACCACTGGACCACTAGGGAAGCCCTCCATACATATTTTTTTTGCACTTGCTTTTTTCATTCACTATGATTTTAAGATTTATCTATGTGGCTAAATATAAATCTAGTTTATTCATTTTAACTGATACTATGATTACATTATATGAATAAACCACAACTTATTTTGCTACTTCCCTGCTGAGGAGCAATTAGACTCTTTATAATTTTTTACATCACGCTGTTTCAATGAACAACCTTCTGTTCCCCCTCATGCCTACATGAGTTTCTCTAGATCTACCAGTAACTCAAGTAGTGGGGTTATAAGGTATATACATCTTAAATTTTATAGACATTCTACACTTTAATGTCATTTGAATTAACCATTTTCTTCAATATGGTTTGAACTTTGTGTCTTTTTTAAGACATCCTTTTCTACACTTAATGTTCTGGAAACAGTCACATCTTTTTTTCCACCTGTTTACAAATAGGCCTCTTATCCACTTGGAATTTATTTTTGTGTATGTTGTGAAGTAGGGATCTAATTTTGTACTTCTCCATTCGAATGGCTGGTTATCTAGAGCCATCTTTGAAGGGTGCATTTCTTCTTCTTTGACTCATACTCTGCCCTGTTGCTATAACCTTTCTTCTACATGTGATTCTGTGTGTGGGCAGGGCTGAGCATCAGCTCTCTGCTCTGCCCGCTCTGTCTATTTTGGCACGAATACTACATTTTCAGGTTAAGATAGCTTCATAATAAGTCTTAATAGAGCAAGTACTTTCTAAATGCTTCAAAAATCTCTTGACTCTTCTAAGTGCCTTTTTAAGGGAAAAAAAAAAAAAAAAACTTAGCTAGGTGATTGAAGGCTGACAGCTTAAAGGAATAACATGTTTGATGGAACAGGCTTACCTAAAAACTCTTCAGCACTTTTTGTCACTGAGCAGAAAGCACATTTGGATAGAATCTCATCATCACACACCTTCAGACAAGGAGAGGAGTTGGGGTGTCTGACTGGTGTGGCCTAGGCTGGCAAAGAGCCGAGGCGGGCGCTCCCGATGACGAGGGCAGGGGAGTGCCACTCAGAGGCAGCGGCCCCATCCTGCATCTCCGTGGCTCGCTGCACGGAGTCCCCATTTACAGACTCTCTATGCTCAGTTTTCTAATATGTAAGATGGATATAACAATACCACTCACTCAGAGTTGTTTTCTAGAAGATAGAGATAATGCGTCCAACACCCTGCCTGGCATACATGAAAGGAGATGCTTAATGAAGGGTAGTTTCACTTTTTATCATTATTAATTACCATCAGTTTATCCAGCACCCATTCAGCAATACTGACAACCCTCAACTCCCTAGAATATATTTTCAAGCATCAGTTCAGGGTGCATTTTACCACTGTGGCAGACATCTCCAAAGAAAGTTGCTCAGTCGTGTCCAACTCTTTGCAGCTCCAAGGACTGTAGTCCCCCAGGCTCCTCTGACCATGTATTTCTCCGGCAAGAACACTGGAGTGGATACCAAGGGATCTTCCAGACCCAGGGATCGAACCTGAGCCTCCTGCATTGCAGGCAGACTCTTTACCATCTGAGCCACTGAGGAAGACACCCTGTCCTAATTGTGCAAAGACTCTTCTCCCACCAAGAGGTGAAGTCAGCTTCCCTTTACCTTAAATCCGGGCTGGCGATGACTCTTGCATTGACCAGCAGAATATGGTGGAAGTGATGACACTGGGCCGGTGCTGGGCCTTCCCCTATGACTTTAAAAGGTCTGGCACTCTGCTTTCGTGATTTTGGAAGCCAGCAGCCATGTTGTAAGGCAGTCCACACTGTCTTCCTGGAGGATGAGCCTGTGTGGAGAGACAGACTGCCAGGAGAACGGAGGTACCCCGGCTGACTGTCAGCACACCCTGACCCCAGACATGAGAGACAGAGGCCTTCGTGGACCTGTGAGCAGCGCATCTGCCAGCTGAATGCATTTGCTGAGTGACCCCGTGTGGGGCTGAAGAACTGCCCGGTCAGCCCACAGAATTGAGGAAAATAAGAAATCTCAGTTGTTTTAAGCTTAAGTAAGTTTTAGGGTGCTTTGTTACCCAGTGGCTTGCTGTTGTTCAGTCGCTCAGTTGTGTCCAACTCTTTGCAGTCCCGCGGCCTACAGCAGGCCAGTGTGCCCTGTGCTTCACCATCTCCCAGAGTTTGCTCAAACTCATGTCCATTGAGTCAGTAATGCATCAATAGATGACAAATAATCGTAGACACAACAGCTTAAATATGATGGTTACATTCCCCCAATACTAGCAGGAAAGGCTGGTTAATCCATAAACGTGATACATTTGCACTGAGAAATAATAGAAAATTGGACAAATGATTCCAGAATACCTAAAAAATCCAAGAGGGCCCTGGGTATTGACATGCAGATGAAGATAAGAACTCCCCATCAGAATCAGACAAACTAGAAAAGGGCTCACTATCTACCTGAATTCCTATTCTTTCCCCAGGGGCAATCTGTTTTTCAAAAAGGAAAGAAGAGAGAATCGTTTAAAAAAAAAAACCTTCAGTTCCAATCACTCTTCAAACTTAGGCAGAATGACTTTCACAGCCTCAGTCAAGTTTGTCAAAAAGTAATTTTCTACCTAATTTACTTTCACAGGATGCAGAGCTTTTCGGAGGCCGGAGGAAAAATCCCTTTCTGACAAGGGTGAGAATGCAGCTAGCTTGCGTCCAAGGTTCCCCTCCTTCTGGCTACTTTGTGCGTGTCAGGGGTACCAAGGACAGGCCCCACTGAACCCAGTAGGTACCCTGCTCCTAGGCCGCCTGGAGAAACCCTCCGTGGCGGGACTGGGAATCTACTTTTGATTTCCTGCCATCGTTGGTCTGTTAGCCCCATGGTCACGATAGATTGGAACCAGAAATCCTGGTTTCTTGCATGCTGTTACATAGCTAAGAATATGAAGAAACTTGATGTGGTTTCTTGTTTACACAGGGGTCAAAGAGAGGTGGAAGAAGCTGAAAACCAATTTTGACTTCAGCTTTACAAACTAATTTACAACAATACAGGCAGATAAAAATCTTCCCAGAAAAGGAAAGCAGGCAGGTAAATTACTGTGGCTTTCTAAGTGATCTGTCATTTTTTACTTATCTCCCCTCTCTGTCTTTTTTCTTTTTAAAAGCTGCTCCTTTGCCTCATTATTTCTGGATATAAACGAAAGACTTTTTGTGAGTAAGTGGCCCTGAGTGAATGACACCATTTCCCAGCACGATATCTCTGTTTGGTGTCCCCTCCCCATACTTGTACACCCCCAACCTTTTCCTTTGTTTCCCAAATCCAACTGCAGGCTGTCATGAAACATTAGTGATTTTTAATTACAGAGTCTAATTACCGTGATAGAAATGATCATGCAGAGAATAAGTCGGGCATGCATCAACACTCTCCAACCATTCCACTGGGCTTCTTTCCGTGCCTTCCTGGACTCCCTTATCTTCCATCAAGATGGCCGAATCCCCTTGCAACTTCTGGAATTAAGATGCGTAAACTATGGGTCCATACAGTCAAAGCTCTGGTTTTTCCAGTAGTCATGTATGAATGTGAGAGTTGGAGCATAAACAAGGCTGAATGTCGTAGAATTGATGCTTTCAAACTGTGGTGTTGGAGAAGACTCTTGAAAGTCCCTTGGACTGTGAGGAGATCAAACCAATCAGTCCTAAATGAAATCAATCCTAAATATTCATTGGAAGGACTGATGCTGAAGCTGAAGCTCCAATACTTTGGCCACCTGATGTGAAGACCTGACTCATTGAAAAAGACCCTGATGCTGGGAAAGATTGAAGGCAGGAAGAGAAGGGGGTGATAGAAGATGAGATGGTTGGATGGCATCACTGACTCAATGGGTATGAGCGTGAGCAAACTCCGGGAGATGGTGAAGGACAGGCAAGCCTGGTGTGCTGCAGTCCATGGGGTTTAAAAGAGTTGGACAGGACTGAGCGACTGAACAACAACAAACTATGGGTAGCTTTGACATAACAGAGAAGGAATGATCTTTGAGCCTCTAAACTCAACCTGATCTTGGGAAGACGTGCTAAGTCCCAGGTTGGTTTTGCCACAAAAAGAAACAAGGGGAGAGAATACCAGAGTTGAGAGGACAGAATGGGCCCCCTGAACTGCCTTTGGTCAGCACCTGTCACGGACTGGGCTGGACACTCCATCCATGTATTTTTCACATCGATTCCCACAATAGATCTCTGAGTTAGGTGGCTCTATCCCCACATTAGGGATGGTTTTTGCACCTCCACCCGGAATCTCCCCTCTGTAGCCATCTGGTCCTCTCCTCTTTCTCCTCTGGGATCACTCAGTCATCACCTCAGAGCTCTTTTCCCTGACCTCCCTCCCCTGGGCTCTGAATTCCCACAGCAGCCAGCCAGTGGTTAAGGCTATTTCAGCTGCTATTCTATTCTGTATGCTAATCATTTGTTTACTTTCTAATCAACCTCAACTAGATCCCTGGAAGGAAGAATTTGATCTTATTCATCTTCAAGGTTCTCAAACTTAGCAACATGCCTGGCATAAGGTCTGTGCTTAGTAAATGGTTGTGGAATGAGCTGAATAAATTATCCCACTCCCTTCCCACACACGCTCCATGGTAAAGAATCTGCCTGCCAATGCAGAAGACACAGGTTTGATCCCCGAGTTGGGAAGATCCGCTGGAGGAAGAAATAGCAACCCACTCCAGTGTTCTTGCAGGGAACAGAGCGGACTGGTGGGCTGCAGTCCATGGGGTTGCAAAGCATTGGACAAGATTGAGCACGCGGGCACTAAACTCTTGGTGGGGAGTGGCGTGGAGCTTCTGCAGGTCCTTTTGATTTCCAAAGTCTTATCACAATAGCTTTTGTTTAAGTCTTTTTATTAAGGAGTCGGAGTATGCAGAGCATTGTGTCCGAAAAAAGGAGAGAGAGGAAAACTCATTACCCAAGTTTAAATTGATGTTAGAGGTCACAGGGAATTTTCTGGCACACTCGGAGGAGAGGCACCCAGTGATATGCTTCGGGTAAGAACAAGGGTTTGTCCTGCTGTCTGTGTAGAGTGAATTAGCTGCTTGTGTAGACATCAGAGCAAGCCCATCCCTTTCCAACCCATCTGTACCCCAGGGGGTCACTAGGACCAGGGGAACAGAGCACCTCCTGCTGCCTTCCTTCAGAATACCGAGATTTCAGAACATGTTGAAAAATATCCAGGCTGAAAATTGAATCTCATCTCGTTCTGAGCAGAATTATGTCTCTAATTTTCATGCAGACTGAGAGGCCTCACGAAATGTGGGACCTTAGTTTCCTGACCAGGATTCAAATCTGTGTCCTCTGCCTTGGAAGGCAGGTTCTTAACCACAGGACCACCAGATTTGGGAAGATCCCCTGGAGGAGGGAATGGCAACCCGCTCCAATATTCTTGTCTGAAGAATCCCATGGACAGAGGAGCCTGGCAGGCTGCAGCCCATGGGGTAGCAAAGAGTAGGACCCGACTGAGCAACAAAGCACAGCACAGTGTCTCTAATGGATGCGTGTACAGGTACGGCTGAGGCCCTTTGCAGTCCACCTGAAACTGCGACAGCATGGTTAATTAGCTACACTCCAACAGAAAATAAAAAGTTTAATGAAAAAAACAATAAAGGCAGCATGATAACTAAAAGAATAAAATTAATGATAATAAAACAAAAAAACAGTACAACTGTATGACATCTGGAAAAGGCAAAACAATGGAGATGATAAAAAGATCAAAGCTTTCCAGGTGTTAGGGAAAGGGAAGGAGGACTAAATGGAGCACAGAGGGTTTTTAAGGCAACAGATGAAACAAGTCCATAAGATACTGTAATGATGGATATACATCATTATGCATTTGTCCAGACCCACAGAATGCACAATACTGAGTGATCTCTAATGTAAGCTATGGACTTTGAGTAATATTGATGTGTCAATGCAGGTTCATATATTATAATGAATGTGTCATTCTAGCAGGGGATGTTGATAACAGGAGATGCTATGTATGTACTGGGGCAGGTGATACATGGGAAATCACTGTATCTTTTACTCAATTTTGCTGTGAACCTAAAACTGCTCCGAAAATAAAATCTACTAGAAGAGCAAAAAAATAGCATTGTGTCCCTACCTCCACCCCCCACTCCCTACCCCAGAATTCATAAGTTGAAAACCTAACCTCCACTAGCCTCAGAATGTGACAGTATTTGGAGATTCTTCAAAGAACCAATTGAGTAAAAATGTGGTCCTATGAGTGGACCACGATCCAATATGGCTGGTGTTCTTGTAAGAAGAGATTTGGATGTTACAGAATCAACCCTGACGCTCACCACTTACAAAACCAATACGCACAAAAGGCAGAAAGGAAAGGTGCTTTCAATCAGAATGCTGGCAATCTGGGATGGATTCAGCATCTCCCAAAAACCACATCCGAAGATTCTGCTCCCCGTGAAAGGTTTTGAAGGGGAATAGGGAAGTCATCTCGGTTAATGGGGGGTCCAACTCATCACCATTCCCCACTGTGTGCAGGCTTGTTGATTCCTTGTAATCTTGGTCTAGATGTTATCTTGCTCACAGTTTGGTCACACAATTTGCTCGGGAGGTTACTGAAGGGAAACTAGGAAAGAAATCTAGTCATCTGTTGATTACTTATTCTTCATTTCTATGTCCCTGATCTCACAGAAAGAACCAACAAGTTAGGCAAGGTATTGTGAGATTAAAAGATTTGAAAGGTGCGCTTGGGCCAGAAAAGAGGAGAGCATGGGGGTGCCTGGTGTTACAGTTGGTTACAGTATAGCTTTGCGAAAGTGACAGGAAAAGGGGCTTCCCTGCCAAAGCTGATTTCCTGCAAAGAGTTTCTTAGAGGTACATGCAGAGAGAGGACAACGTGAAGACACAGAAAAAGACCGCAATCTATAAGTCAAAGAAAGATACCTCAGAGGAAACCAATTCTGCTGACACCTCGATCTCAGGCTTCCAAGGTTCAAATGGTGAGAAAATACATTTCCCTTGTTTAAGCCACTCTGCCTGTGGTACTTTGTTATGGCTGTCCTTGCAAACTAATGCATCCCCCAAAGGGAAAACCGAACGTGCATACTCAGTCACTCAGTTGTGTCTGACTCTTCGGGACTCCACAGACTGTGCCCTGCCAGGCTCCTCTGAACATGGAATTTTTCCAGGCAAGAAAACTAGAGTGGGTTGCCATTTTCTACTCTAGGGGATCTTTCTAACCTGGAGATCAAACCCGTGTCTTGTGCATCTTCTGCATTGGCAGGCAGATTCTTTACCACTGTGCCACCTGGGAAGCCCCAAAAACTGAACAAACAACTTCAGTTTTCAAGCCCTGACAAGATGTTTTTAGTGGCCAAGTGATAGATGGTCCAAATGAGTCCATTTCCTATACCAAGAAGGCATGGGAAAGGAGCTTAGGGAGACTGACAGAACTCTGCATGCTAGTATAATGTTCTACTTCTGTCATGGCCAGTGAAACATCAGTTAATAGTCCAAGAAAGAAACAGAATTTTATTCAAGGCAAACCAAGGATTAAACCAGGGAGACGGAAAACTCCAAGGACTGTTCCACCCACTAGAGGTCAAAGCACAGTCTTAATAGGTGTTCTTTTTTCTTTTTTTAATATTTATTCTCTATTTTTTGGTTAGGCTGAGTCTTAGTTGTCGCACGTAGTCTCTCTGTTGCAGCACGAGGCTCTGGAGCACGTGTAGTTGAGGTTTGGCGGCTTAGTTGCCCCACTGCGCACGGGATCTCAGCTCCCAGACCACGATCAACTCAGTATCCCTGCACTGGAAGGTGGACTCTTAACCACTGGACCACCGAGGAAGTCCCTCACACACCTCCTTGAGACAAAGGCTTATACATCAGAATAACAAACTGACAATTTGCATAGCCCAGACCAGCACGTACCAGGCACACAGTGGGTCACTGTGACCCCCTACAGCAGGGCTCGGCGACCTCCGGGCCTCGGACCAGCACCTCCTATCAGATCAGCAGTGGAATTAGATTAGAAATAAGGGGCACAGGACTTCCCTGGTGGCTCAGTGGTAAAGAATCTGCCTGACAATGCAAGAGAGTAAGTTCCATCCCTGGTCCGAGATGATCCTGCTTGCTGGGGAGCAACTAAGCCCTGTGCCTTGACTATTGAACCTGTGCCCTCGGGCCCAGGAGTCACGACTGAGCCTATATGCCACAACTAGAAAAGCCCACACAGCAGCAAAGACCCAGCAAATCAAATAATAATTTAAAACAAAGAAATAAAGTGCAGGATAAATATAATGCGCTTGAATCATCCCCAAACCATCCCCCACCCGGGCCAGTCTATGGAAAAACTGTCTTCCACGAAACAGATCCCTGGTGCTAAAAAGGTTGGGCCTTACAGGATTGAGAAAAGAGTGCTATCTCCTAAGAAATTAGCTTGCTGGCACCAGGAGAAAATTGCTCTTGTCAGTCAAGCAGGCATTCCTGTGTCCTCTAAGATGTCTGGTTAAGTGAACGCAGGTGCAGGATGCACACTAAAGAGGGATAGTGGTTCAAACGAGCAGGGAGAGAATTTATGTTTAAAATTTTTCTAGCCCTGCCTTCAAATTAATTTTATTTCATCGAGGGGCAAGAGTACTTCAGTGGACCATGTTCCAAGTTAGAAACATGTTTCGTCAATGTGGATTTAGATTGTAACACGTGTGTGTGTGCTGTTAGTGTGCCAGTGTGTCCAAGTGCCCTAATAGTTGTATCTAGGATCACTCAGGGGAGAAGGCAATGGCACCCCACTCCAGTACTCTTGCCTGGAAAATCCCATGGACGGAGGAGCCTGGTGGGCTACAGTCCATGGGGTTGCTAAGAGTCGGACACGACTGAGCGACTTCACTTTCACTTTTCACTTTTCACTTTCATGCATTGGAGGAGGAAATGGCAACCCACTCCAGTGTTCTTGCCTGGAGAATCCCAGGGACTCGGGAGCCTGGTGAGCTGCCGTCTATGGGGTCGCACAGAGTTGGACACGACTGAACCGAAGCAGCAGCAGCAGCAGGATCACTCAGAATGCTGAAGAGGCCCATGTGCACCTCGCCTCAGCTAAGAGACTTCAAAGGGGACTACTTAAAGCCAACTCTGAACTATTCTGTTACGTTTGAGTTGTTGGTACAACTCAGAGACTTTGTGAAACGTTATTAATGGGATTTCTGTGTTCCCAGTGTTTAGGGCTAGAGAAATCTCTGTTAAAAAGAAACAACAGGAGCTTCATTGCTGGTCTAGTAGTTAAGAATCTGCTCTCCAGTTCACAGGACACAGGTTCAGTCCCTGGCTGGGGAGCTAAGATCCCACATGTCTCACAGCACAGACAAAAAAAAGCCAACAGGCCCCAAATAAATGGAGTCTCTTTGACCCTGAGGGATAGGATGGGGAAGGAGGTGGGAAGGGGGTTCAGGATGGGGAACAGATGTACACCCATGGCTGATTCATGTCAATGTATGGCAAAACCACTACAATATTGTAATTAGCCTACACCTAAAATAAATAAATTAAAAACAATTTAAAAAATAAAAAATTCATGACACACACACAAAAATAAAGTGCCACCCAACTTGCTAGTAAAAAAATAATGATAATAATAAAGTAATTATTGATACATGTAAAAAAAAAAAAAAAAAGGAGTCTCTTGTGTTTAAGGGCCCAAGTCAGCCAATCAAACCAAGACATAATACCCAACCTAACCACAGCTACAATCTTCCCTTGAAATGTAACCTTTAACCAGTCTACTTGGAATTACCCCAGTTAGCACAAAATAGGCCCCTTCCATTTCCCTTTGGAGGGCAATTCTGCCTAAAACAATGCATTTGGGGCTAATAATTTTCCTTTTCTGTCCCTCTCCACCTTTAGAAAACTTTTATTTTCTACCACTCATTGGAGCTCCTTCTTATTGCTGGATTGGCTGTTGCCTGGTTCATGAGTTGCTGAATAAAACCAATTCAATCTTCAAATGTCCTCAGTTGAACTTTTGTTAGTTAACACCCCCAAGGGTGGGGAGCAGAATTTGCACTAAAGGTGATGGTCTGGTACACTCTGAGCTTCGAGGGAAAATGTCTCCTCCCGAGGACGGCGATCCTGCCTGGGATCTGGGTGTGCCCCCTGGGGTTCCCCTACGAAGGCTGAGTTCTGCTCGCGCTTCACCATTGACGTCAAGGACAGACACGTGGAGGGTTATCTTGAGGCCCCTTCCCCTCACTGATCCGAATCTCCTTTCATTATCTTTCCCTCTAGTTACTCTGGCTCTTTGGTAAAGCCTGATACACCCATTCATTGGCTCTTGGGTGATGATGTTGTCGAAAGGGAAGGGTTTGGACAGTAAAGGGCATGTGAACACTGCCCACTTGTACTCCTCAGTGATGCCCCCCACAGGGGCGGCATCCTATGGGAGGCCTATACCCTGGGAAAACCAAGATCGAGGTGACCCACCTCAGAGCTGGGACGTGGTGAGCACAGGTGGTGCTGGTGTTGTTCAGTCCCTAAGTCGTGTCGGACTCTTTGAGACCCCGTGGGCTGCAGCACCCTGGGCCTCCCTGTCCCTCGCTCTCTTCCCAGGGTTTGCTCACGCTCACGTCTATTGAACCTGTGATGCCATCCTCCTCTGCCGCCGTCTTCTCCTTCAGGAGGACGGGTGAGCAACATGGAAATGATGATCCCGGTGACTCGGGGGACTTCAGGGGAGGATCTTGACTTTGGGGTTATAAGTGTGGGTTGCAGGTATGAGAGAAAAAAAGAACTGTCCTAACAAGCCTTTTCAAAAGTGGGCTAAAAACTCCCTCCTAGCCCTCACTCCCTGAATGGAAAGAGCTAAATTTAGGGTGACTTGTTTCTCCTGCATGTCTGGCAGTCTGCTGCCTGGATGTTTTCAGAACAGCTCTGTTCAGGAGAGGATGGAGGCCCCAGAAGCTCCCCAGGACTTGTGCATAAACCCTCACCCAGTCACAGGTGGCCAATGGGTCCACCAGGTACCCTTCTCTGAGGCCTGTCTGGACTCAATAATGCAAGATCCAGGACAGCATCCACTCCACAGACACCCGGCCATCTCCACAGCCCTGATCCTGACCATCAGGGAATTAGCAAAGATTTGTGCTGGCTTCCACTGTCCCCCTATTCTTTCTTTCCTCTTTCTATTGCTGTAAAACTGGGGTAATCTCGTGTAATGCTGGTCCTCAATAAACCATATATTTTATGTCTTCCATTTTTAGGGAAAAGAGGCAAAGCACAGGTAAACAAGTTAAGATCGGAAATTTATTATTTTAATAATTTTTTTCAGGGCACAAAAGAGGGCAGAAATAATACCTTACTTTACAAAGCCTGTACTTAACAGAGTGCTTTCATATCTGTTAGCTCATGGTCTTTACAGTCTTCCAGGGTCAGATGTTGTCTCCATGTAATAATTAAGGAAATGGGTTCAGAGAAACTGACTGATTTGTGCAGGCCACGTGGTTGGAAAATGATAAACTTGGCCTCAAATCCAGTGATGTGACTCCACGTTCCACACTCTTTAACATTATATGAGCACTGGTTGAGTACCTACCATGTGCCAGGCTTCCCACTGAAAGTGTGGCTTATTATCTCATTAAATTGTGCACACTTCTCATTACAAACAGAACCTTAAGGTCACATCCAAGATTAGCAGCATTCGAAGAGTGTGCCAGGGTAGCTCCCTATTCAGAAGCTTCTTCTCTGATGGCTCAGGGAAAAGAAACAATGCTAATTATCATGACTCCTGAGCTTTGAAAATCTGTTCTGGGCACAGGGTCTTGAAGTTGAACTTGAGTTTAGACTTCAAGAGTTCAGATCAGTGCTGTCCAATGGAACTTTCTGTGATGATGGAAATGTCCTAAATCTGCAGTGTCCAATACAGTAACCACGAGCTCCATGTGGCTGTTGAGCACTTGAGGTGTGGCCAATGTGACTGAGGACCTAAATGCTTAGATTTCATCTGTATATATAGCTTTAAATTTAAATAACCACACCTGACTAGTGGCTGCCATATTGGATAGCATAGGATTCTAGACTATCAAATCATGCCAGTTCAGTTCAGTTCAGTTGCTCAGTTGTGTCCGACTCTTTGTGACCCCATGAATTGCAGCACACCAGACCTCCCTGTCCATCACCAACTCCCGGAGTTCACTCAAACCCATGTCCATTGAGTGGGTGATGCCATCTAGCCATCTCATCCTCTGTCGTCCCCTTCTCCTCCTGCCCTCAATCCCTCCCAGCATCAGGGTCTTTTCCAGTGAGTCAACTCTTCGCATGAGGTGCGCAAATCATGCCAACTTGAATTCAAATCCCAAATCTGTATGTAACAACTTCTCCAAGCATCTAAGTACCCTAAATTGAGCATAACAAGATCTGCTTAATAGAGACAATGGATGTAAAGTGTCCAGGAGAAGGCCTGGCACCTAGGAGGTGGTTTTTATTTGTAAAGAGTTGCAATCTCCTGGTTAATGTCTTTAATCCCTGCCAGACGGTAAACTCTATGAGAGCAGTGACTCTATCTTATTAACATATGCATTCCTAGCAATTAGCACAGCCTGAGATAATAAAAATAAATTTTGGTGTTTCTTCCCTTAAAGCTCAACATTCAAAAAACTAAGATCATGGCATCCGGTCCCATCCCTTCATGGAAATAGATGGGGAAACAGTGGCTGACTTTAATTTTTTGGGCTCCAAAATCACTGCAGATGGTGACCGCAGCCATGAAATTAAAAGACGCTTACTCCTTGGAAGGAAAGTTATGACCAACCTAGACAGCATATTAAAAAGCAAAGACATTACTTTACCAACAAAAGTCCGTCTCATCAAGGCTATGGTTTTTCCAGTAGTTATGAATGGATGTGAGAGTTGGACTATAAAGAAAGCTGAGTGCCGAAGAATTGATGCTTTTGAACTGTGGTGTTGGAGAAGACTCTTGAGAGTCCCTTGGACTGCAAGGAGATCCAACCACTCCATCCTAAAGGAGATCAGTCCTGAATGTTCATTGGAAGGACTGATGCTGAAGCTGAAACTCCAATACCTTGGCCACCTGATGCAAAGACTCATTTGAAAAGACCCTGATGCTGGGAAAGATTGAAGGCAGGAGGAGAAGGGGATGACAGAGGATGAGATGGTTGGATGGCATCACTGACTCAATGGACATGAGTTTGAGTAAACTCCGGAGGTTGGTCATGGACAGGGAGGTCTGGTGTGGTCCATGGGGTCTCGAAGAGTCGGACACAACTGAGCGACTGAACTGAGCTGAACTGAACTGAACTGAACTGTGGCTGCTGACTCAGGGCTCCTGAAACCCTTGTAATTAATTTCCTAAATGTTAAGAACCCTGGGGGCATATTTTGTTCTAGTATTTGGTGTTTGACCCTGTCCTGACGTAGAGCCCCTAGATCCCACATGAATTCCTAAGGGAAAGGAGCAGAGCGCTGGGTCCATATTTTGCTCTAATGGGTGGGTTGACTCTGGGTGGGTTTCCGGATGGCTCCTGGTTGGGCACTGGTCACTAGAAAGATCGAGTCACAGTTAGAAACTTGGAATTTTTAGCCCCTTCCCCTCTCTCCAGAGAGGGCAGAAGGGCTGGAAATGGAGGCAACAATAGATTGTTTACATGCGCAAGCTTCATTAAAATCCCAGCTGCATGGGGTGCAGGGGACTTGCAGGCTGGGAACAGATCCATACCAGGAGGGGAACAAACTCCAGCTCCATGGAGACAGAAGCTCCTGTGCTCAAGGCCCTCCTTGACCTCACCCTTCCTACCTCTTCATCTGGTTGCTCAACTGTATGCTTTATCATGGGGGTCCCCAAGCTACAGGCCACAGACTATTATCTCCTGTCAGATCAGCAGCAGCATTAGATTAGAAATAAAGTGCACAATAAACTTAATGTGCTTAAGTCACCCCGAAACCATCCCTCCAACCCCAGTTGGTGGAAAAGATGTTTTCTGTGAAATCAGCCCATGGTGCTAAAAAGGTTGGGGACTGCTGCCTTTTCATATCCTTTAATAAACTGACAAATGTGCTTCTCTGAGTTCTGTGAGCTGATGTAACAAACTAATTGAACCTGAGGAGGGGACAAGGGACACTCCAATTAGTAACCAAGACCGATGGAAGCTGTGGATAAACTGGGGACCTACTACTCGTAATCAGCATCTGAAGGAGGAGGGGAATGTTCTTGGGGGCCTGAGACCTTAGCTTGTGGGATTTGACACCATCTCCAGATGGAGAGGTTTAGATATGGAGTTAACTTGTAGGATACCCAGCTGGTGCCTCAGAGAATCACTTGTTGACAGGGAAACCCCACACAGTTGGTGACCTCAGGTGTCAGCTCTGAGAAGGAAGACTCACTGGGAGAAGGGAAAATTGTAGGTTTTTCCAATATATACAGTATACATAGTCAATTGAGCTTCCCAGGTGGTATTAGTGGTAAAGAATCTGCCTGCCAATGCAAGACATAAGAGATGCAGATTCAATCCCTGGGTCAGGAAGATCCCCTGGAGGAGGGCATGGCAACCCACTCCAGTATTCTTGCCTGGAGAATCCCATGGACAGAGGAGCCTGGTGGGCTACAGTCCATGGGGTTGCAAAGAGTCAGACATGACTGAAGTGACTTAGCATGTGCCCCCAACTCCACACACACACACCAATGTCCAATAAATATTTCTTGAAAAGAATTGAACATAGGATGGTAAACTGGGCTGAAGCAACGCCACTAAAGGGTGATTGGTGCCCACTGTCTCCTTTGCCTTCAAAATGCGTTTTTCCTGGGTTGTGCTCACAGGTAACACCATCTGCCAGTATTGGAAGGTATTACAAGAAACAATACTATAAAATTTGCATTCTTCTGTTGTAAAGATGGAGCTGAGGATGTTGCTTGCTCTGTTATGGTAAACTGTGAGATTTTATGAGGATATTCAGGATAAATCTCTGCCTTAGTAGACTATCACCTCTGGAGTAGTTACATTCTCTTTTATCTCATGACTCTCTCAACTATATAATGATGAAGCTTCCATGTTCACACTGGCCACCATAGGGTGTTTGAAAAGTCTGGGAATCTAAGATAAACTTATTTTTAAATGATATGTTAGTTGTTTTTAACTAATATGCTTACTAATATGGATATATGTCCAAAATAAACGCACAAAAAATTTTCAGATTGTTCACCTGAAAAAAAAAATGAGAATAAATATGTTGTCTTCCCTGTGTATTGAAACCTTTATTTTTGACACTCTGTTTCATATTTATTGCACATTTTTCAGATTAACAATTGGACCCACTGCTTAAAATTTAGAGGTACTTCATTTACAAAGATGTCTGGAGCTTAAGCATATTACTTGAAAAAGTAGTTGACTTACTGTATAAAAATACACTTCCTCTACATTTCCTGACTTTGCACCTGCTATAGAAAGCTTGCCTCGAAACTGGAGAAACCCTGCAGGCAGCAACAAGACCCAGCACAGCCAGAAATAATTAATTGATTGATTGATTAATTAATTAAAAAAATTTTAAACTGTGGTCTGGCTTATCAAGGATTTCACTGTTCTTGTAAAGAACAGAAAACACTCAAAATCATTTTTATTGTAAAATGAAAGTATTTTATTATAAAATAAAAGATAAAATTTATAAAAATTATAAAGAAATAAAATATAATACATAAATAATTTATTATTTTATTATAAATAAATATCAACCCTGTGGACTCTAGCCCACCAGGCTCCTCTGTCCATGGGATTTCCCAGGCAAGGATACTGGAATGAACTGCCATTTCCTTCTCCAGGGAATCGTCCTGATCCAGGAATCAAACCTGTGTCTCCTGCATTGCAGATGGATTCTTTACTGCTAAGTCACTAGGAAAATCCAAATAAATAAATTTATAAAAATATAAATAAATAAGTTATTATTTTATGATGAAATAAATACCCACAGAATCCACTCAAACTAACTAAACCAAGAAAGAAGAGTTTCTGGAAGGAAGTGGCGTCACACTTACGCTGAGAACTGTCTCAGGAGAGTCTGATTAGCCCTGAACCCACAACACTCTCGTGGCCCAATCAGCAGGGCAGCAGAACAGGGTCCACCCACAACACTCTCGTGACCCAATCAGCAGGGGCAGCAGAACAGGGTCCACCCACAACACTCTCGTGGCCCAATCAGCAGGGGCAGCAGAACAGGGTCCACCCACAACACTCTCGTGGCCCAATCAGCAGGGCAGCAGAACAGGGTCCACCCACAACACTCTCGTGGCCCAATCAGCAGGGGCAGCAGAACAGGGTCCACCCACAACACTCTCGTGGCCCAATCAGCAGGGCAGCAGAACAGGGTCCACTGCAGCACAAAGGTGGCTACAACAGGAGAAAAGGGAAGAAGGGGCTGAGACTGATTTCTCCTTAAATGTTGTCTCCTCCATTCTCTGTTTTAAGCATCCTCATAAGCTATCTTCAATATTTTGGGGAAACGGTGGAAAAGAGAGGTGGCAGGAGGGACTGAGGATTGGGGGAAGCAATGATGCAATTATCATTTATTTAAGAAATATGTACTGAATGCCTACAATGTAAAACTGTATAAGACATGGTCCTAGCAAACCCAGGCAACACTTACTCTTGATGCCAACTTTGAAACAAGTCAAAGGTTACAGCACCTGCTCTTCAGTCTTCATCCTTTCAGGCCAGGATGATAAAAGCCAACATTTGCAGTGATAACTCAGGAAGCCCAAGACCTTCTATCATCACAGAAAGATGAACTATGTTCATAGAACTGTCTGAGGACAGAAAAATGAACTTGCTCATTTAGAAATATTTTCAACAAGATCTGGACAAAAGAGGTTTCATAGTTAAGTTTAAGTTAACCTTCTAATAAGCAGAACATGCCACCCTCCATCTAAGCCTTTTCTGTAAAAGATCCATGTCAATGAGAGTAGATAGGTAAAGAGCTGGGAAAAAAAAAAAACAAAAAACACAAAGGGACTCCATGGAGGAACATCATTTGAGGGTAGATATAATCTGAGAAAACGCTGCCTGCATGGTCTGTAGATTCCTGTAAAGTCTCTGAAAGACAGGCCAAAATAGGGAAACACCAAACCGAGCCCACATTAGACTAAGAAACTTCAGGAAAATCTTACAGGGAGCTGCTGTTTGGTAATTACAATGACAGATAACACACCAGGCACCACTATGCTAGATACTCGGTATGTGTGCAAACTAAGTCGCTTCAGCCATGTCCAAGTCTGCGACCCATGGACTGTGGCCCACCAGGCTCCTCTGTCCATGGGATTCTCCAGGCAAAAATACTGGAGTGGGTTGCCATTTCCTTCTCCCGGGGATCTTCCTGACCCAGGAATTGAACCTGTGTCTCTTATGTCTCCTGGATTGGCAGGTACGTTCTTTACTGCTAACGCCACCTGGGTACAGGATCTCATTTAAATAAGATATATACATATACATATACATGTATGCCTTGTATATAACTCTGGGAAGTAAGAGTTTTTATCACTCCCATTTTATAGATGTGGAAATGGTCTCCGAATGAATAAAGTCTTTTGATTACTCAACCCAGTCTCTTTTTAAGAATTTTGTGGCCTAACTTAATGTCTAAAGAACAGAACATAACGTTGAAAGTATTTTAAGTAATTAGTTAGTTGTTGTCCAGAGACTCAATGCAGATAATTCTGCGCTGGAAATAGATTTTGGCCCTAAATTAGTCATTTATCTAAGTGGGTTTTAATTCTATGATTTAAATCACCAACAACAACTTCCATCCCAACTCATGAAGAGTAGTGACCACCACTTATAAAAATCCATAAGGAGTCTGACTCATGAGTTTAGTTGTGGAACTTAGCCAAGAGGCTTTTTAACTCAAGCACACATGTGGTGGGGCAGCATAAACACATTGAGTCAAGACCAAATCTGACAACACGGAGGTCATCTATTAAAGAAAATCATTCAAAGATCACAGCAGAATTGCTTGTTAAAAATGACCATAAATCATGATGCAAATATTGCTATAAAGAGGCCCAACTGACTTTAAGTAGGAGTATGAGTCCACTGGAGAAGGGAATGGCAAACCACTTCAGTATTCTTGCCTTGAGAACCCCATGAACAGTATGAAAAGGCAAAATGATAGGATACTGAAAGAGAAACTCCCCAGGTCAGTAGGTGCCCAATATGCTACTGGAGATCAGTGGAGAAATAACTCCAGAAAGAATGAAGGGATGGAGCCAAAGCAAAAACAATACCCAGTTGTGGATGTGACTGGTGACAGGAGCAAGGTCCAATGCTGTAAAGAGCAATATTGCATAGGAACCTGGAATGTCGGGTCCATGAATCAAGGCAAATTGGAAGTTGTCAAACAAGAGATGGCAAGAGTGAATGTCGACATTCTACGAATCAGCGAACTGAAATGGACTGGAATGGGTGAATTTAACTCAGATGACCATTATATCTACTACTGCGGGCAGGAATCCCTCAGAAGAAATGGAGTGGCCATCATGGTCAACAAAAGAGTCCAGAATGCAGTACTTGGATGCAGTCTAAAAAACGACAGAATGATCTCCGTTCGTTTCCAAGGCAAGCCATTCAATATCACAGTAATCCAAGTCTATACCCCAACCAGTAACGCTGAAGAAGCTGAAGTTGAACGGTTCTATGAAGACCTACAAGACCTTTTAGAACTAACACCCAAAAAAGATGTCCTTTTCATTATAGGGGACTGGAATGCAAAAGTAGGAAGTCAAGAAACACCTGGAGTAACAGGCAAATTTGGCCTTGGAATATGGAATGAAGCAGGGCAAAGACTAATAGAGTTTTGCCAAGAAAATGCACTGGTTATAACAAACACCCTCTTCCAACGACACAAGAGAAAACTCTATACTTGGACATCACCAGATGGTCAACACTGAAATCAGATTGATTATATTCTTTGCAGCCAAAGATGGAGAAGCTCTATACAGTCAGCAAAAACAAGACCAGGAGCTGACTGTGGCTCAGACCATGAGCTCCTTATTGCCAAATTCAGACTTAAATTTAAGAAAGCAGGGAAAACCACTAGACCATTCAGGTATGACCTAAATCAAATCCCTGATGATTATACAGTGGAAGTGAGAAATAGATTTAAGGGCCTAGATCTGATAGAATGAGGTTCTTGACATTGTACAGGAGACAGGGATCAAGACCATCCCCATAGAAAAGAAATGCAAAAAAGCAAAATGGCTGTCTGGGGAGGCCTTACAAATAGCTGTGAAAAGAAGAGAAGCGAAACGCAAAGGAGAAAAGGAAAGATATAAACGTTTGAATGCAGAGTTCCAAAGAATAGCAAGAAGAGATAAGAAAGTCTTCTTCAGCAATCAATGCAAAGAAATAGAGGAAAACAACAGAATGGGAAAGACTAGGGATCTCTTCAAGAAAATCAGAGATACCAAAGGAACATTTCATGCAAAGATGAGCTCAATAAAGGACAGAAATGGTAGGGACCTCACAGAAGCAGAAGATATTAAGAAGAGATGGCAAGAATACACAGAAGAACTGTACAAAAAAGATCTTCATGACCAAGATAATCACAATGGTGTGATCACTGACCTAGAGCCAGACATCCTGGAATGTGAAGTCAAGTGGGCCTTAGAAAACATCACTACAAACAAAGCTAGTGGAGGTGATGGAATTCCAGCTGAGCTATTTAAAATCCTGAAAGATGATGCTGTGAAAGTGCTGCACCCAATATGCCAGCAAATTTGGAAAACTCAGCAGTGGCCACAGGACTGGAAAAGGTCAGTTTTCATCCCAATCCCAAAGAAAGGCAATGCCAAAGAATGCTCAAACTACCACACAATTGCACTCCTCTCACATGCTAGGAAAGTAATGCTCAAAATTATCCAAGCCAGGCTTCAGCAATATGTGAACCGTGAACTTCCAGATGTTCAAACTGCATTTAGAAAAGGCAGAGGAACCAGAGATCAAATTGCCAATATCCGTTGGATCATTGAAAATGCAAGAGAGTTCCAGAAAAACATCTATTTCTGCTTTATTGACTATGCCAAAGCCTTTGACTGTGTGGATCACAATAAACTGTGGACAATTCTGAAAGAGATGGGAATACCAGACCACCTGATGTGCCTCTTGAGAAATTTGTATGCAGGTCAGGAAGCAACAGTTAGAACTGGACATGGAACAACAAACTGGTTCCAAATAGGAAAAGGAGTTCATCAAGGCTGTATATTGTCACCCTGTTTATTTAACTTATATGCAGAGTACATCATGAGAAACGCTGAACTGGAAGAAACACAAGCTGGAATCAAGATTGCCGGGAGAAATATCAATAACCTCAGATATGCAGATGACACCACCCTTATGGCAGAAAGTGAAGAGGAACTCAAAAGCCTCTTGATGAAAGTGAAAATGGAGAGTGAAAAAGTTGGCTTAAAGCTCAACATTCAGAAAAGGAAGATCATGGCATCCAGTCCCACCATTTCATGGGAAATAGATGGGGAAACAGTGGAAACAGTGTCAGACTTTATTTTTCTGGGCTCCAAAATCACTGCAGATGGTGACTGCAGCCATGAAATTAAAAGACGCTTACTCCTTGGAAGGAAAATTATGACCAACCTAGATAGCATATTCAAAAGCAGAGACATTACTTTGCCAACAAAGGTTCGTCTAGTCAAGGCTATGGTTTTTCCAGTGATCATGTATGGATGTGAGAGTTGGACTGTGAAGAAGGCTGAGCGCTGAAGAATTGATGCTTTTGAACTGTGGTGTTGGAGAAGACTCGAGAGTCCCTTGGACTGCAAGGAGATCCAACCAGTCCATTCTGAAGGAGATCAGCCCTGGGATTTCTTTGGAAGGAAGGATGCTAAAGCTGAAACTCCAGTACTTTGGCCACCTCATGCGAAGAGTTGACTCATTGGAAAAGACTCTGATGCTGGGAGGGATTGGGGGCAGGAGGAGAAGGGGATGACAGAGGATGAGATGGCTGGATGGCATCACTGACTTGATGGACGTGGGTCTGAGTGAACTCCGGGAGTTGGTGATGGACAGGGAGGCCTGGCGTGCTGCAATTCATGGGGTCGCAAAGGGTCGGACACAACTGAGTGACTGATCTGATAGTTGATTTACAATGCTGTGTTAGTTTCACATGTTCAGTACAGTCGCTCACTATGTCCGATTCTTTGCGACCCCAGGGACTGCAGCACGCCAGGCTTCTCTGTCCATCACCAACTTCGAGAAGTGGAGGTGGAAGTCACTCAGTCGTGTCTGAATCTTTGTGATCCCATGGACTGTCCATGGAATTCTCCAGGCCAGAATACTGGAGTGGGTAGCCTTTTCCTTCTCCAGGGAATCTTCCCAACCCAGGAATCAAACCCAAGTCTCCCACACTGTAGGTGGATTCTTTACCAGCTGGGCTACAAGGGAAGCCCACCAACTCCTGAAGTTTACTCAAACTCATGTCCATTGAGTTGGTGAGGCCATCCAACCATCTCATCCTCTGTTGTCCCCTTCCCTTATCGCCCTCAGTCTTTCCCAGCATCAGGGTCTTTTCAAATGAGTCAGATCTTCGCATCAGGTGGCAAAAGTATTGACGTTTCAGCTTCAGCATCAGTCCTTCCAATGAATATTCAGGAATGATTTCCTTTAGGATGGACTGGTTGGAACTCCTTGCAGTCCAAGGGACTCTCAAGAGTCTTCTCCAACACCACAGTTCAAAACCATCAATTCTTTGGTGCTCAGCTTTCTTTATAGTCCAGCTCTCACATCTGTACGTGACTACTGGAAAAACCATAGCTTTGTTGGCAAAGTAATGTCTCTGCTTTTTAATACACTGTCTAGGTTGATCATAGCTTTTCCTCCAAGCAGCAAGCGTCTTTTAATTTCATGGCTGCAGTCACCATCTGCATGATTTTGGAGCCCAAAACAATAAAGTCTGTCACCATTTCCATTGTTTCCCCATCTATGTGCCATGAAGTGATGGGACCAGATGCCGTGATGTTAGCTTTTTAAACACTGAGTTTTAAGTCAGCCTTTTCACTCTCCTCTTTCACTTTCATCAAGAGGCTCTTTAGTTCTTCTTTGCTTTCTGCCATAAGGGTGGTGTCATCTGCATAGCTGAGGTTATTGATATTTCTCCCAGCAATCTTGATTTCAGCTTGTGGTTCATCCAGCCAGGCATTTTGCATGATGTACTCTGCATGTAAGTTAAATAAGCAGGAAGATAATATACAGCCTTGATGTACTCCTTTCCCTATTTGGAACCAGTCAGTTGTTCCATGTCCAGTTCTAACTGTTGCTTCTTGACCTGGATACAGATTTCTCATGAAGCAGGTCAGGTGCGTCTGGTATTCCCATCTCTTGAAGGATTTTGCATAGTTTGTTGTGACACACAACAAAGGCTTTGGCATAGTCAACAAAGCAGAAATAGATGTTTTTCTGGAACTCTCTTGCATTTTCAATGATCCAGCGGATGTTGGCAATTTGATCTCTGGTTCCTCTGTCTTTTCTAAAACCAGCTTGAACACCTGGAAGTTCATGGTTCACGTATTGCTGAAGTCTGGCTTGGAGAATTTTGAGCATTACTTTCCTAGCGTGTGAGATGAGTGCAATTTGTGGTAGTTTGAACACTCTTTGGCATTGCCTTTCTTTGGGACTGGAATGAAAACTGCCCTTTTCCAGTCCCGTGGCCACTGCTGAGTTTTCCAAATTTGCTGGCATATTGGGTGCAGCACTTTCACAGCATCATCTTTCAGGATTTGAAAAAGCTCAGCTGGAATTCCATCACCTCCACTAGCTTTGTTTGTAGTGATGCTTTCTAAGGCCCACTTGACTTCACATTCCAGGATGTCTGGCTCTAGGTGAGTGATCACACGTTTGTAGTTATCAGGATCATGAAGATCTTTTTCGTAAAGTTCTGTGTCTTAATATCTTCTGCTTCCATTAGGTCCATACAATTTCTGTCCTTTACTGTGCCCATCTTTGCATGGAATGTTCCCTGGGTATCTAGTTTCAGGTGTACAGCAAAGTTATTTAGTTATACATTTTTTTCATATTCTTTTCCATTATAGGTTATTATGAACCTGTGCTGTACAATAGGTTCTTGTTGCTTATTTTATAAGTAGTAAAGGAGGGCATGGCAACCCACTCCAGAGTTCTTGCCTGGAGAATCCCCATAAACAGAGGAGCCTGGTGGGCTACAGTCTATAGGGCTGCAAAGAATTGGACATGCCTGAGCGACTAAACACAGCACAGCAGAGTCTTCATCTGTTAATCCTAAACTCCTGATTTATCCCTCCACCACTCTTCCCCTTTGTAACTATTAATTTGTTTCTTATGTCTGTGAGTCTGATTCTGTTTTGTATAGTAAATAAGTTCATTTGTATTGTTTTCTTAGAGTCCACATATCAGAGATATCATGTAATATTTGTCTTTCTCTGACTTACTTCCACTTTTGCCTGGAAAATCCCATGGACAGAGGAGCGTAGTGGGCTGCAGTCCATGGGGTCGATAAGAGTCGGACTCGACTGAGCGACTTCACTTTCACTTTTCACTTTCATGCGTTGGAGAAGGAAATGGCAACCCACTCCAGTGTTCTTGCCTGGAGAATCCCAGGGACGGGGAGCCTGGTGGGCTGCCGTCTATGGGGTCGCACAGAGTCGGACACAACTGAAGCCACTTAGCAGCAGCAGCACTTACTTCACTTAGTTTGATAATCTCTAGGTCCATCCATGTTGCTGCCGATAGCAATAGTTCAGTCTTTTTATGCCTGAGCAATATTCCATTGTACAAATATTCCATAGCTTCTGTATCTATTCATCTGTTGGTGGACACTTAGGTCACTTCCACGTCTTCGCTATTGTAAACAGCACTGCAATGAACACTGAGGTGTATGTATCTTTTCAAATCAGAGTTTTCTCCAGATATATACCTGAGAGTGGGATTACAGGATCAAATGGTAGCTCTGTTTTTAGGTTTTTAAGGACCTTCCATACTGTCCTCCATAATGGTTGTACCAATTTACATTCCCACCAACACTGTAGGAGGATTCCCTTTTCTCTGCACCCTATCCAGCATTTATTTGTAGATTTAGTAGGTTTTAAAAGACCTAGAACCTGAATTTTTTATGGAATCCTGGACAGCTGTTGACCCGCCTCTCCCACAGGCCTTACTGGAGTCCATGACTGAGAAGTAACTCGTTCGCCTTCTCTGACATCTGCCCTCAGCCTGAAGGGAGTCGGGGGCGCATGTCGCTAGTGTTCATATTTCTTTGCTCATGTGTCTTTATATAAGAAACGCTCCTTCAAAGCTCTTGCCCACCAGGCAGTAAACGCTAATAATATTTAGCTTTATTGAGCTTTTACTAAACATATAGCGTTCTAAGTGCTCTGGATACATAATATAATTTTTTCCCATTTCAGGTGTCAGTGCTGTAATAAGAGAAGTCTTCCCTGGTGTCTCAGATGGTAAAGAATCTGCCTGCAATGCAGGAGACCTGAGTTTGACCCCTGGGTTGGGAAGATCTCCTGGAGAAGGGCAAGGCAAGCCACTCCAGTACTCTTGCCTGGAGAATCCCACGGACAGAGGAGCCTGGCAGGCGACAGTCCATGGGTTTGCAAAGAGTCGGACACGACTGAGCGACCAACACCTTCACTGTCACAAGTGCTTGCAGGGCTGTCGTGTGCTAACGCTGGGATCCAGATCTAGCTTGTGTCTGAAGCCCACCCGGAATCCCACCCACACTCTCCCCTCCTCCCCCTATGTCACCTCCACAGCCACTGAAAAGACACGGTATCTGCAGCCACTCCTTACCTCATCTTCATCCTGGGGCTAAAGGAGGAAGCAAGCGAGGGCAGGTAGGGAAGGTTAGAAGGTCACTCTGGGGCTTCCCTGGTGCTCCAGGGGCTGAGAATTTGCCTTGCAATGCAAGGAACACTGGTTTAATCCCTGATTGGGAAGATCCCACATACTGGGGGGCAACCAAGCCCAAGTTCTGTAGCTAGAGAGTAGCCCCTGCTTGCTGCAACTAGAAAAACTCAGCACAGCCTAAAATGAATCAATAGAATTTTTGCTTAAAAAAAGTCATTCTAGGTAGGGACAGGGAGGACAATCTAAACCACCAGGAAAAAAAAATAATAATCAGGAAGATTCAAGCACTGACTCCTCTTCATTCTCTGTCACCACATCTTTCCCTCACATACGCACACACACACACACTCCTAAACATAAACACACACACACACTCCTGAACATAAACACACACACACTCCTAAACATAATACACACACACACTCACTCACTCCTAAACATAAACACACGCACACACTCCTAAACATAATACACACACACACTCACTCCTAAACACACACACACGCTCACTTCTAAACATAAACACACACACATACACACACACACTAATGCTTGACACTTATAGATCCCACCGTTGAGAATTTTGTCTTCTAAGAACCTTAGGTTTTGGCTTTTCATTTCATCTTTTGTCAGTAGCATCACTAGAAGAGTCATCAGAAGGAAAGTTAGAAGGACCTGCCTGGCGGGTGCCTGCTGAGTTGACAGAAAAGAAAGCCGCTCTTGTGGGGAAGCACAGTTCTCGTGGAGCAGGGCGTGGGGCTGGGGCACAGCGGCTAGCTGCGGCGGGCGGGAACCCGAGAGAGAAGAGCGGGGCCGCGGGCGCTCAGGAGGGCTGAAAGGAGAAGAGACGAATTTTGTTTTCTTTTTTGAAATTTACAAAGCAGTCGTAGAAATGCAAAAGCTAATCATCTCCCTTCCCCTGCCCCTGGCTGATCAATGGCCTGAAGATAAATGACTGCATTGCTGTCCTCTGCACCACCCCACGAAGCCATCACAGCGAAAAAACAAACTAAAAGCAGAGCCTGTGTTTGGGGAGAAAGAAAGAGAATTCATCGTTGTTTGCAAACTCAGAAGTGGTTGCCACAGCCCTACTAAGGGAAAGACACAGACGCACAGCACACACACCCTAAGTAGGAAAAGAATCTATTAATAAGCAGGTACCTTTGTGTCTTTGCAGTTTCCTACAACCTGTATCCCATGCAGAAAAGATGTTGTTTCAAGTTCTGACAGGGGGCTGGCTTGAAAGAGAAACTCCGAAGGATTTAAACCACTTTCTGAGTAAGGGAAAACTCAAACTGTCAACAGTTTCATATTTTTTTCTTATTTTCCTTCACTTTTCTTCTACTTTTTTTCTTTCATTTCTCTCCCTTGATGTACCCCGTCTTTTCCTTTTTCCTACCCTCCTTCCCTTTTCCCCCTTCTTCACAAAAACTATAAAGACGGAGCAGCCAATTAAGAGTGCTTCACGGTATCACAGCGTTTGGGGAATTAGGAAGAGTAAATGTCATGCCTCATTAGAAGATTGACAGCCCAGTGGAAAAATCCAAATAAAAGGCCTGGAGCAGAATTCCCGGAGCTGCTGGAGAACAGCTCATCACCAATAGGATGAGGAGAGGTGCTTCTTTGGGGCTGGTTTTATAAAATCTGCTGCACTGACGATTTTCACTGAGGTCAGCACCGTAAGTACAGGGCCAAGCCTGCTTCAGTTCTCAGTAAATATTATTCCCTAGGATACTTTGGTGGAACATATCAGCAAAGTCTCTAGCATTATACAATGCTTTGCAAGCCAGTGTGACCCTTGCATGGTCGCAAAAAGGACCTGGGTAACTGTAGAGATGTCACTCCTGTGTGTTTGCGCTTCCATGTGGACACCTCAGGGGGTCAGTAAAGAACCTTGTAGTAGGAGTTTGATAAAGCAACTAATGCCTACTGTGTGTCCAACCTAGGTAGGTAAGCTTACAGACCCTACCCTGGAAGCCTCCAAGTCTGGTGGGCAGTAACATGAAAAAAAAATTACATATATCTATGTATGTACATATTATACATACACACACATGCACAGAGATTAATCCAACAATAAGGCTAAGAATATATATGGAAGGATTTACTCTGCTTTAACAAATAGAAACAGCTTGCTAAGAATCTATAGCCTCTATTTTCCTTTCCCTAACCAGTGACTTTTCCTTCTTACCTCTCAGCTCACATCTAGGCTCATCCACCCACCCAAATGTTGACCTTATTTCTGTCAAGACAGCTGTCAAGGGGAGGTGGGGGAATACAAAGAAAGCCAGCTGCCGAGATTCCTCACCTCTCTGAACTCCTCATCTGACCCTGACCTCGGCAGCTAAGATGGTCGTGGCTCTTTGTGATTCCCCAGCCCTCTCACTTTTAGCCTATTTCTGATCAGAAAATTAACCCATTTGCTCCCTGGCTCCTAGACTTCTGAGTCACCTGACTTCTGTCTGTTTCCCGTCCACTGATATCCCATTCCCATGGGTCTTTGGCTCACCCTCACCCAGTGGTCTAGGTTAATGCCTAGACCCAGATGTTCCAGACTTTACCCTTCCCTTGGCCTGATGGAGTCCTACTCTGTGTCTTATAGGTCAAGACTCAGCATTCTTTCCCCAGTTAATTGAGCTACACTATAATAATGGAAAAACAGGTAAACAGTAGATTTCCTCTTGCTATGATGGATTAGCCTCACCTAGGTGAAATGACCCAAACAGTGCCTGTAAGGCATGTGATCCAGAAGAGATCTCTGTGGCTCTAAGGGGCCAAATAAAGGGTCACTATATCAGAGTGAGCCCCTTCCCCTTCCTCTTTATAAAGTGAACCCAGAGAACCACAGAAGTTGTCAAGCATTATCACTACCTTGAAGAGCTCCAAAAAGTGCTGTAGCTAAACCCTCTCAGTGTCGGGAGGTACCAATAAGCTGGGTTTCTTGCAATCTGCTTCCTTGTGCGACTCAGGTCTCAGGAGGAGGGAGCCCTGGAGAGCTAACAAAGTGCATGCCAGCCACCTCCCTTCTCTTTCTCTTGATCAATGGCTGTGAAAATACTGCTCTTATTTTTCAGGGGAGGCTGAGGAAATATTGTGAGTCTTCCCGCTGGATTAGACACCTCTAGGATGAAGATAACAGCAACTTACTTATCTTCATACCCCAACCTTTAGGTCAGAACCTAGCACAGAGCAACAGCTTGATTAATGTTTGATGAACATATGATTAGTCCCTGATAGCTCAGTTGGTAAAGAATCTGCCTGCAATGCAGGAGACCCTAGTTTGATTCCTGGATCAGGAAGATCTGCTGGAGAAGGGATAGGCTACCCACTCCAGTATTCTTGGGCTTCTGTTGTGTCTCAACTGGTAAAAAGAATCAGCCTGCAATGCAGGAGACCTGGGTTCCATCCCTGGGTTGGGAAGATCCCCTGGAGAAGGGAAAGGCTACCCACTCCAGTATTCTGGCCTGGAGAACTCCATGGGCTGTACAGTCCAAGGGATCGCAAAGAGTCAGGCACGACTGAGTGACTATCACTTTCACTTTTACTCCATTTTGCATCTTGTAGTTAAATATTCTTTCAGTCAACAGTTCTTGAATTCAGTTCAAACATCATTCACAAAGGTTAAGGGACCTTCCTAAAATGTTGGCTTACAAGGTCCAAAATGTTTAACTAAAGTAATGATTCTCCTTCTGCTTATGTAGCATATAATCTTTGGCTAAAAACAAATTCACCTGGACCCAGTCTAATCCAGATCTTAAGGTTTCCTTTCTCAAGGTTGGTGTCACTGAGCTAAGACCCTTAATCTGATATTGAAAGGCTGGAGTCTCAGGTTCAATGAAGGTTGAGAGCAACCAGTTGAAGGCAACAGACTAAGAATTTTGCATTTGGGCAAATTGCAAACATTGATGTAAAAATTGATACTGGGTTTTCTTCTAACATGGTCGGAATACTCAGAGAGAGATGCAAGTCTGTCCCACGCCTTCCCTCACAGGAATAATTCTGAAGCACTTAATTGTCATCTTAAATAATAATGATAACTTGGACATGGCTTTTGGAAGCAGTGCAAGTGCCCAACAATCAATTTCCCTGAGACTGAAACCTATGCGATGCTGCACGTGCACACGGGGCTCAGTGAGGACTAGTGGAGCCAGCAGCCAATCCGAGGAGGAAAATGTGTTTCCCTCAATATACAAATCCATTCTCCCAGAGACCATGCTAGGACTCAGGGAGTTAAGGTGTTTTTTAACCTCTAAAGTAGTGAAGGAAATGGAAACCCACTCCAGTATTCTTGCCTGGAAAACCCCATGAAGAGAGGAACCTGGTGGGCTACAATCCATGGGGTCACAAAGAGTCAGACATGACTGAGCGACTGAGCACTCAAACCTCTGAAGGGAATGGCAGAGGATAAGATGGTTGGATGGCATCATAGACTCAACACACATGAGTTTGAGCAAACTCTGGGAGCTAGTAAAGCCTGATGTGCTGCTGTCCATGGGGTCACAAAGAGTCAGACTCAACTCAGTGATTGAACAACAAAAACTTCTTGATAATCTCCCAGTTGCAAGGCTACCCCCTATACAGTCTGGCCTGAACAATCACAACTGCTTGCCAATGCTTGACTGCTTCCTAATGCAGACTGACTCCAGGTAAAACTGTGAAGATGTCCAAGTTTGTCTCTGTGATCCCCTGGCCCAGCTTTCTGGGCCTTCCCCTCCCTACTCTGTGCCGCTTCTCTCTGACCAGTCACCTGGATCTACAAGCCCTTGGGAACAAGGTCTCAAGAAAGGCTCGACATGGACATTTAAATGACTAGACTCCCTGTTCTAAAAAGTGTTCACTGTGGAATAACAGTGTTTTTCCCTCCTAGCGTGCATTAGAGGGATGGGGAGAGATGTGTGTGGATGGATGTAGTTCTTCCCCAGTACCTTCGAGTTCGGTGGATGTGTTTTGAGCACTTCAGGAAGGCAGGATAGTGCTGGGCAGGGACTCTCAGCCTTGACTACCCATTAGGGTCTCCTGGGAGGCTTTTGAAACATACTGATGTCTTGTCCTTACTCCAGTCCAGGTAATCAGAATCTCAGTCAAGGCTTTTTTTGTTTATTTCATATTCTTTTCCATTATGTTTATAGGATATTGACTGTATCAATAGTTCCCTATGCTGTACAGCAGGGCTGTGTTTCTTGTCTGTTTTATAGATAGTAGTTTGTTTCTGCTAAGCCCAAACTCCTAATTTATCCCTCTCCCATCCCCTTTCCCCTTCGATAACCATAAGTTTGCTTTGTATATCCGTGAGTCTCTTTTGTAAATAAGTGCATTTGAACCTTCCTTTTTAGATCCCACATGTAAGTGACATGATATGGTATTTGCCTTTGTCTGACTTACTTCACTTAGTGTGATACTGTCTGCGTCCATCCATGTTGCTGCAAATGTCAGCCAGGGTTTAGAACCATCAGCATGGCAGAGCACATCTGGGCTTTGGCACTGACAGATGCATGTGCTTCCCACGTGGCGCTGGTGGTAAAGAACCTGCCTGTCAATCCAGGAGACATGAGACCTAGGACCAATCCCTGGGTCAGGATACCCACTCCACTATTCTTGCCTGGAGAATTCCATGGACAGAGGAGCCTCGTCCTCCTCTGTCCATAGGGTTGCAAACAGTCAGACACAACTTAGCATGCATACACTTGACAGATACAGGTTCAGATCCCAAATCTGATACTTACAAGTTGTATGATTTTGCAAGAATTACTTAACGTTGGTTTGTCTCAATGCCTTCCTCTGCCAAATGACATATTAGTGATACCAGTCCTACCGAGGTGTAAGGCAGTTAGATGACCAACACAGCACCTGACCCATAACAGGGATGCTGTGACTTCGGTTTCCTACCCGCTCTACCTGGTCTTGAACGAGGTACCAGAAATCGCACATACAAAGAACCAAGTACTACAACTATATCTATCGCTTCATAAACAGATACCTCTTTTTGACCAAAAAAAAAAAAAAAAAATATATATATATATATATATA
The DNA here is from genome assembly GCF_003369695.1 of Bos indicus x Bos taurus. Classification (NCBI taxonomy): domain Eukaryota; kingdom Metazoa; phylum Chordata; class Mammalia; order Artiodactyla; family Bovidae; genus Bos; species Bos indicus x Bos taurus. Next base: position 50,108,253 of record NC_040104.1, read on the forward strand.
TATATATATATATATATATATATTTCCTCTAGCAGTTCCCAAAACTTATTCCTGAGAAGTGACTTCTCACTTTTGGAGGCACATTAGAATCACTCTCACAACTTTTTTTTAATGCAGATGGATTTCGGCTCCATCCCAAAGATTCTGGGATAGGACCTGGACACCAGTATTTTTAAAAAGCTTCTAATGTAAGGACAGGGTTGAACAGATATCTTTCTAGAACAAAGACAGATATATTATTGTGGAAAAAGCAATAAAAAAGTGGTCAAAAGACAGTTCTGCCTTCGAGATCTGCCCCTGTCAGTATGACCTTGGCACATCACATAAGCTCTCCAAAACTGAAAATGAAGATAATATTATCTGGCTTAAAGCAGAGTCATAATGATCAAATAAGATAATGTAAAATTAAAGTGCTTTTTAAACCATAAAGCACTGTGCAATTTTGGCTTATCATTCTAAAGATGACAGAGCCTGGGATTAGTGGCATGGTTGGCCTAACCCTTCCCAAGATTGTCCTGTGCCTAGGGGTGGGATGGGGAATTTGGACGTGGCATACAAATGAATATGGTGTTTTCCATAACAAGAATTTTGCTTGCTTCCTACAAATGAGGAAAGAGAAAGTTTTTCTCTAGGCCAAAAATCCATCAAACTTTAAGGCAAATAGAAACAGCAAATTTCTTGCCATCCCAAGCAACAATTTATGTGATAATGTAAACTGTTGGTGGGACTTTTTAAAAACTTTTTATTTTGTATTGGGGTATAGCCAAATAATAAACAATGTTTTTACAATTTCCGGTGAACAGGGAAGGGCCCAGCCATACATACACATGTATCCATTCTCCCCCAAACTTATGTACCATCCAGACCACCACACAACATTGAACAGAGTTCCATGTCCTTGTTGGTTATCCATTTTAAATATAGCAGTGTGTACATGTCAATTCCAAACTCCCTAACTGTCCCTTCCCCCCATCCCTGCCAGCAACCATAAGTTCATTTGCCAAGTTTGTGAGTCTTTTTCTGCTTGGTAAGTTCATTTGTATCATTTCTTTTTAGATTCTACATATAAGGGATGCCATACAATATTTCTCCTTCTCTGTCTGACTTACTTCGCTCAGTGTGACAGTCTCTAGGTCCATCCATGTTTGCTGCAAATGGCATTATTTCATTCTTTTTAACGGCTGGGTAATGTTCCACTGTATATGCGTACCACACCTTTAGCCATTCCTCTGTCAATGGACATTTAGGTTGTTTCCATGTCTTAGCCATTGTATACAGGGCTGCAATGAACATTGGAGTGCATGTATCCTTTCGAACCATGTTTTTCTCTGGATATATGTCCAGGAGTGAGATTGCAGGGTCATATGGTAGCTCTGTTTTTAGTTTTTTAAGGGGCCTCCACACTGTTCTCCATAACAGCCTACTAATTCACATTCAGTTCGGTTCGGTTCAGTCGCTCAGTCGTATCTGACTCTTTGCGACTCCATGAATCGCAGCACACCAGGCCTCCCTGTCCATCATCAACTCCCGGAGTTCACTCAAACTCACGTCCATCAAGTTGGTGATGCCATCCAGCCATCTCATCTTCTCTTGTCCCTTCTCCTCCTGCCCCCAATCCCTCCCAGCATCAGAGTCTTTTCCGCTGAGTAAACTCTTTGCATGAGGTGGATAAAGTACTGGAGTTTCAGCTTTAGCATCATTCCTTCCAAAGAACACCCAGGGCTGATCTCCTTCAGAATGGACTAGTTGGATCTCCTTGCAGTTCAAGGGACTCTCAAGAGTCTTCTCCAACACCACAGTTCAAAAGCATCAATTCTTTGGTGCTCGGTTGTCTTCACAGTCCAACTCTTGCATCCATACATCTATTTCTGCTTTATTGACTATGCCAAAGCCTTTGACTGTGTGGATCACAATAAACTGTGGAAAATTCTGAAAGAGATGGGAATACCAGGGCCACCTGACCTGCCTCTTGAGAAACCTATATGCAGGTCAGGAAGCAACAGTTAGAACTGGACATGGAACAACAGACTGGTTCCAAATAGGAAAAGGAGTATGTCAAGGCTGTATATTGTCACCGTGCTTATTTAACTTCTATGCAGAGTACATCATGAGAAACGCTGGGCTGGAAGAAGCATAAGCTGGAATCAAGATTGCCGGGAGAAATATCAATAACCTCAGCTACGCAGATGACACCACCCTTATGGCAGAAAGTGAAGAGGAACTCAAAAGCCTCTTGACGAAAGTGAAAGTGGAGAGTGAAAAAGTTGGCTTAAAGCTCAACATTCAGAAAATGAAGATCATGGCATCTGGTCCCATCACTTCATGGGAAATAGATGGGGAAACAGTGGAAACAGTGTCAGACTTTATTTTTCTGGGCTCCAAAATCACTACATATGGTGACTGCAGCCATGAAATTAAAAGACGCTTACTCCTTGGAAGAAAAGTTATGACCAACCTAAATAGCATATTGAAAAGCAGAGACATTACTTTGCCAACAAAGGTCCGTCTAGTCAAGGCTATGGTTTTTCTATTCAGTGGGACTTATTTTTGAAATACAGTTTCCGCTTCTCAAATTTGTCTTCTTCCTACTCCTACAGTACTTTGTACTGACAGGCCTTCCAGGTGGACTGAAATAGTTCATTGTTTTAATCATGCATGTCCTGGGGATTGAGTTTAATTTAACTGTTTGTGCAGTAGGATGCTAGGATATTGTCAAACCTTTATTTAGCCCATGGAGCTATAAATCAGTCTCAATGTCAGCCAAGGGAAGTTCTAGGGTGTGAGTTAGCCTTGTGTCCACAACTACCACTCATTACTTCTGTAATAAGAAAATACAAAAAATAAATCTATTTAAACACTGCTCTGTAGCAGGTCTTACATATGAATCAAGGAAGCTTTACAAATGCTGCTCTGATTCTCTCACCCTTCAGTGTTCAGACACTCACGGGTGGCTGTGGCCACATGCTGGCCCAAGATTTCTTTAGACAGTGGTTCTCAGCCTGGGTCCCATCACTTGAGAGTTTGGTAGAAATCAGATTCTCAGCTCTCGTTTCAGACTTAGTGATTCAGAATCTGCATTTTCAGCTGCCTTTCCCACAAGTGATTCACATACACATTAAGGTCTGAGGATCCCCCACGTCGGAGCCTCCCTTCACATCCTCCCAGATCAAAGTGGCTGTTACTATTTCCCCATCACACAGAGGAAGCAGCTGAGACTCAGATGGAAACATTTACTCAACTATATCAGGACCACACAGCTAGTCATTGAGAGACAGAGACCTAATCCCGCCCCCGCTCCCCCCCCTCAACCCCCACCCCGGGATATTGCCCTTGCTGTAGGAACTGTTGGTTTTTCTTTTTTAAGTGTCATTGAGGACACAGGGCCTGTAATTTATTTTACATTCTCTTCTGCACAAAACAGCTTCTCAGGGATTATTCTTAACAAATTAATTGCAAGAAGAAATAAAACAGAAAAGTGATGAGAGACACACCATCCAGAAAACAAACGTGGAGAAAAGTCAGATTTCCACTGACAAGGACTTTTACAAGAAAGCCAGAGAAAGGCTTCAATCTCTGGATTTCTGGTAACCCTGGAAACCTGCACCTCTTTAGAACAGGGATAAAAGTCCTCAAAGGACTAGGATGAAGATTAGTAACATAATTAGGTGGAAGGCAGATGGAACCCTTTGAGAAGGAAATCAATACCCACACAGATGCAGAAAACCAATATAGAAAGCAGTCCCTGTCCCTCCACCCCCAACCCAGCTGCTGAGCTGGAGGAGGCCACACACCCCGGGCTCTGACTGATGACACCACCCCTACCATCTTGCACTTTGGCCCTTCCTGACCCAAATCCCAAGTGCCTGAAGTCCAGGTAGTGCCAGATGCTGAAAGAGCAACACTACATGAGGGACATGCACTGGAATAGGCATAGGGAGACGAGCTGTGTGATCTTAGAAGTTACCTAAAGTCTCCGAATCTCAGTTCCTGCATCCATTAAATGGGAGCAACAAAACTGACCTGCCCCCACCTTGGACTTCTTAAGGATAACCATATTAATCCATGGGCTTCCCAGGTGGGAATCCACCTGCCAATGCAGGAGATACAGATTCAATCCCAGGGTCTGGAAGAGTCCCTGGGGAAGGAAAGGGCAACCCACTCCAGTATTCTTGCCTGGAAAATCCAATGGACAGAGGAGCCTGGCGGGCTGCAGTCCCTGGGGTCGCAAAGACACAACTTAGCGACTAACATGCTAATCCGTAAGAAAGTGCTTAAGAGATCATGATTTTCTTGTTGTGAAGCCTGATGCTATGTATGGAGTTATAATTACTAGTTTCTTCCTGGCCACGGCACTTGAAATTCACAGTCTGGCTGGAAGCAGCCCTGTACTGTGCAGAAGCCAACAGCGTCCAGGCTGCTTGAATTGTGTGTCAAGCTGGGTGCCAACAAATGAGGATGTAATAAACACAGGTTGTTTAGAAGGGACTGGGAATGATTCAGAAATGACCCCCCTAACAAAAAAGATCCTCCACAGGCAAGCCACACTGCCTCATATTCCACTATTATGGCACTATTTGTTCAGTCAAAGTGTTTTCCTGGGAAACCTTTGAAATGCAGATATTCCTAGAAAAGGTTAACCTGTTGACTGATTATGGTCTCTTCTACTTTAGTATGAATTAGTCTATCTACAGATTCCTCAGGTATTACTCTTAAGCAAAGTCCCCAAACAAGGGAACTGAATGTAAATTTTGATAGTGGAGAAGAGAGAATGTTAGAGACTGAGACCCCAGCTTGAGAGGGTCTACCCTGGGTCTACTCTACCCAGCAGGTCTGAGTGGGTGCTGCAGGAGACGCAAGAGGGCACTGGGGGAGGTGGGCAAAGTGTCCCCAACTCGTGAGATGAACACTAAATACAGGAATGATAGACAGTGCTGAACCAAACTCACTTTCTGCTTTTTCTCAAGGTCTAAAAGGCCAGTCATTAGATCCTGTGTTTCTCTCTCTGGTCTGACTCCCCCTTTGCCTTTCCTTCTTTGAGCAGAGTATACCTTGCTATTGCTCTAGGTAATGGAAAAACAAACAAAGCTAACAATCTTGATTACTGCTCATTGTAAATCATTATTTATCACAGACATGTTACTATCTACAAGTCTTTCCTAATTGCACCATCTTTTTGGGCTTCCCTGGTGGCTCAGATGTTAAAGAATCTGCCTACAATGCAGGAGACCTGGTTTGATCCCTGGGTCAGAAAGACCCCCTGGAGAAGGGAATGGCTACCCACTCCAGTATTCTTGCCTGAAGAGAAAGGAGGAGCCTGGCAGGCTACAGTCCATGGGGTTGCAAAGAGTTAGACACGGACTAACTAACACTTTCACTTTATCAAAAACCCTTTAAGGTGAGTTGGAGCTCTCTTTATACATCATGTTTGGAGAAGGCAATGGCACCCCACTCCAGTACTCTTGCCTGGAAAATCCCATGGACGGAGGAGCCTGGTAGGCTGCAGTCCATGGGGTCGCTAAGAGTCAGACACGACTGAACGACTTCACTTTATACATCATGTTACCACTAACATAATGTATAAAGGAAAAAAAAAAATTAAGGTTCTAATTGGACCCTTTAAGGCTGTAGACATGGGAAGCGTTCTAGAACCCATCACTAGTATAACAGCATGCTGCTTCAGTTCCTCCAGGGTGATCGGTGTCTACAGAGCTGAAGACAAGCAACTCTAATCTAGTCCAGCAAAATGGGTAGCTCAGACTGCCCTGATGAACCCTAATGAGTTCTCCTTCCCAGGCCTGCACATTCATCCATTTCATCCATGTCCCAGCCAGTCACAGGTCAGTGGATGAAAACCACCCAGGGTATCTATGGCCACCACCCTTGGGTCACCCTTGCTGTGAGTTCCTGTGTTCCTCCAGTTTTGGTGGAGTCCAGCTTCACTGGTCTTCCCTGCTAATTCGGCCTCCACTTTTACCTAATGCACATGGCTTATGATTTTAGACCCAAATATGTCCCTTAGAAGTCTCGACTTATTGTAGCAGACTGATATACTCATCACCAAATATTCTGATCCTCCTCCCTGAGAGGATTATAAAAGCCTGTCTTGTTGAACTCCAGAGTAGCTATGGCCCCCTTGGCCAACGGGAAGTGGGCAGAAGTGACAGTAAGAACATGGCTTGCCATCTTTCTTCCCCTCTGTCTCCTTGACCTGAAACATTCCCTGGAGAGGCTACTTCAGAAAACACATTTCCCCTGGAAAGCCTGGTTTCAGTACGGAGATATGGAACAAATTGGCAGCTGACTCGTTTTGGGACATAGGAGTGAGAAGTAAGTCTTTATTATCATAAATGTTGAAATTTGGTAGTCTTATTTGTTACTGTGTGTAGCATGTGCTAAGTCACTTCAGTCGTGTCTGATCTGTGCAACCCTATGGACCGTGGTCCACCAGGCTCCTCTGTCCAAGGGATTCTCCAGGCAAAAATGCTGAAGTGGGTTGCCATTTCCTCCTCTAGAGGATCCTCCCAACCTAGGGATCGAACCTGCATCTCTTATGCCTCCTGCACTGGCAAGCAGGTTCTTTACTGCTAGTGCCACCTGGGAAGCCCAAAGTTATGGGCTTCCCAAAGTTTTCCGGTAGTCCCAAAGTTTTCCAGTAGTCATGAACAATGTGACATGACTCACTGGAGAAGCGGTCGAACCCTTCCCAGCCCAGGGATTGAACCTGTGTCTCCTGCATTGGCAGGCAGATTCTGATTCACATATCCTTGGATTCCTACCACTTTCACCAACTTCAGACAGATAGACAGACTGACAGCCTGCTAAATTTAATTCTAGCCCCAACATACCATGATGTTCAGAGTGGGAGGATAGACCCACCAGGCAGGGTAATACAACATACTCAGGTGTTCTGTGACAACTCAGCCCCTGGAGAGAGATGTGTGGTCTTCTGAGTCCCTTGATTTTGTGAGTGTTTCTGGGTTTAAGGCTCTAACAAAATTTCATCCTAGAATCTAGTAGCCTAGGGACTTCTCTGGTGGTCCAGTGATTAAGACTCCACACTTACAATGCACAGGGTGAGGGTTTGATACCTGGTCATGGAACTCAGATTTCCCATGCTGCAGCCAAAAAGTAAAAATTAAAAACAACTCCCCCCCAAAGAAAAACCCACCAAAAAAACCCCAAATCTAGCATCCTACATGATACCAAGGTCCCCTTTGGATAAACTAAGCATTAAAATCTGAGAAGGCTGGAGTGGAATCTCTTTACAGGGTCTCTTTTAGGCCTTACAGGCCTTAGAAGGAGGAATCACCCATCTAACCTTGCCCAGGCCATCTACGCACCTAAAAAGTTACTAAACTCTATCCAATACTACTGAATTTCTAAAACCCCAGCAGTAATCATTAGAGGTGTTACTCTCTCTGTCAAACTTTCTTCACATATGGATTTTCCTTTCTTCTCTTTATCACCTTCTCAATGACAGAAATAAGGTGGCAAGGTCAAGAGAGCTCTGCTGTCAGGTCTGATAAACGTACTGAGATACTGCTGTGAGGAGTGGCCGACACGAGTAAATAGCCTTTCCCCAAATCACGGCTGCTCACAGTTAGCACATTTTCCAGGGCCTGGATTTCTTGCTTATTGATGGCAGATATATTCCAGGAAGAAATATTAGGGAGAAGGATTTCCTTCATTAAGTGAATGTGCTGAACCTGTTTATTTTTGTTTTCCCTCGTATCCTCACCTTTCTCCCCCAGGAGATTGTGGTACCTTGAGGATGGAAGCCATGATAGACTCAAATACCTACCAAATGGCCTGGTATGTGATAAACGCTCAATCAGTTCAGTTCAGTCACTCAGTCATGTCTGACTCTTTGCCATCCCATGGACTGCAGCACACCAGGCTCCCGTGTCCATTACCAACTCTCGGAGCTCGCTCAAATTCATGTCCATGAAGTCAGTGATGCTCAATACAGGCTATTAAAATAAAATACAAGCTATTAAATAAAATAATGAATTATTAGATTCAAAATAGGGAGTCAGAGAAAGACAGACATTACATGATATCACTTAGACATCAGTTCAGTCGCTCAGTCGTGTCCGACTCTTTGTGACCCCACAGATTGCAGCATGCCAGGCTTCCTCGTCCATCACCATCTCCCAGAGCTTGCTCAAACTTATCTCCATCGAGCTGGTGATGCAATCCAACCATCTCATCCTCTGTTGTCCCCATCGCCTCTGCCTTCAATCTTTCCCAGCATCAGGGTCTTTGCTGATGAGTCAGTTCTTCGCATCAGGTGGTCAAAGTTTCGGAGTTTCAGCTTCAGCATTAGTTCTTCCAGTGAGAATTGAGGATTGATTTCATTGAGGATTGATTGCTTGAATATCCTTGCAGTCCAAGGGACTCTCAGGAGTCTTCTCCAACACCACAGTTCAAAATAGTCAATTCTTTGGCGCTCAGCTTTCTTTATAATCCAACTCTCACATCCATTCATGACTACTGGAAAAACCATAGTTTTGACTAGATGGACCTTTGTTGGCAAAGTAATGTCTCTGCTTTTTAATATACTATGTATATTAGACATATATATATTATGTCTAGTATATATATAATGTGTGTATATATTATATATATTAGACATATATATCATGTCTAATATATATTATATATAATATAATTATATGTAATTATATTATATATTATATATATTATAAAATATAATTGTATTATATAATATATATTATATAGTTATAATATATATTATACAATATCATATTATATATAACATAATATATATTATATTATATATAATAATATATAATACTAATATTAATATCAACATAATTATATAATTATATTATATTATATATAATATATATTATACACATTATATATAATATATTATATATATTATATTTTTATATATTAAATATATTTATATAATATGTACTATTAAAAATAATATATACTATATAAATATATAAATATCAATATATAAATATTAAATATGTTTGTATATTATATATTATTATATATTATATATTAATATATATTTAAATATTATATAAATTTATATATATATACATTATATATAATATATTATAATTATGATGGGTCATGGTGGAGAGTTCTGACAAAACATGGTTCACTGGGGAGGGCAATGCCAAACCACTTCAGTGTTCTTGCCTTGAGAACCCCATGAACAGTATGAAAAGGCAAAAAGATACAACACTGGAAGATGAACTCCCCAGGTCAGTGGGTGCCCAATATGCTACTAGAGATCAGTGGAGAAATAACTCCAGAAAGAACGAAGAGATGGAGCCAAAGCAAAAACAACAACCAGCTGTGATATGACTGGTGACAGAAGTAAAGTCCGATGTTGTAAAGAGCAATATTGAGACCAGAAACTATAAAACTCCTAGAGGAGAACATAGGCAAAACACTCTCCGACATACATCACAGCAGGATCCTCTATGACCCACCTCCCAGAATATTGGAAATAAAAGCAAAAATAAACAAATGGGACCTAATTAACCTTAAAAGCTTCTGCACAACAAAGGAAACTCTAAGCAAGGTGAAAAGACAGCCTTCAGAATGGGAGAAAATAATAGCAAATGAAGCAACTGACGAACAACTAATCTCAAAAACATACAAGCAACTCCTACAGCTCAACTCCAGAAGAATAAATGACCCAATCAAAAAATGGGCCAAAGAACTAAATAGACATTTCTCCAAAGAAGACATACAGATGGCTAACAAACACATGAAAAGATGCTCAACATCACTCATTATCAGAGAAATGCAAATCAAAACCACTATGAGGTACCATTTCACGCCAGTCAGAATGGCTGCGATCCAAAAGTCTACAAATAATAAATGCTGGAGAGGGTGTGGAGAGAAGGGAACTCTCTTGCACTGTTGGTGGGAATGCAAACTAGTACAGCCACTATGGAGAACAGTGTGGAGATTCCTTAAAAAACTGGAAATAGAACTGCCTTATGATCCAGCAATCCCACTGCTGGGCATACACACGGAGGAAACCAGAAGGGAAAGAGACACGTGTACCCCAATGTTCATCGCAGCACTGTTTATAATAGCCAGGACATGGAAGCAACCTAGATGCCCATCAGCAGATGAATGGATAAGAAAGCTATGGTACATATACACAATGGAGTATTACTCAGCCATTAAAAAGAATACATCTGAATCAGTTCTAATGAGATGGATGAAACTGGAACCTATTATACAGAGTGAAGTAAGCCAGAAAGAAAAACACCAATACAGTATACTAACGCATATATATGGAATTTAGAAAGATGGTAACAATAACCCTGTGTACGAGACAGCAAAAGAGACACCGATGTATAGATCAGTCTTATGGACTCCATGGGAGAGGGAGAGGGTGGGGAGATTTGGGAAAATAGCATTGAAACATGTATAATATCATGTATGAAACGAGTCGCCAGTCCAGGTTCGATGCACGGTACTGGATGCTTGGGGCTGGTGCTCTGGGACGACCCAGAGGGAGGGGAGGGGAGGGGAGGGAGGAGGGTGGAGGGTTGAGGATGGGGAACGCGGGTATACCTGTGGCGGATTCATTTAGATATTTGGCAGAACTAATACAATATTGTAAAGTTTAAAAATAAAATAAAAAAATAAAGGGCAATAGTGCATAGGAACCTGGAATGTTAGGTCCATAAATCAAGGTAAATTGGAAGAGGTCAAGAGGAGATTGCAGAATGAATATCAACATTTTAGGAATCAGTGAACTAAAATGGACTGGAATGGGTGAATTTAACTCAGATGACCATTGTATCTACTACTGTGGGCAAGAATCTCTTAGAAGAACCATCATAATCAACAAGAGTCCAAAATGCAGTATTTGGGTGCAGTCCCAAAAATGACAGAATAATCTGTCAGTTTCCAAGGCAAATCGTTGAATACAACAGTAATCCAAGTCTATGCCCCAACCAATAATGCAGAAGAAGCTGAAGTGGAACGGTTCTATGAAGACCTACAAGATCTTCTAGGACTAACACCCCAAAAAGATGTCCTTTTTCATTATAAGGGACTGGAATGCAAAAGTAGGAAGTCAAGAGATACCTGGAGTAATAGGTAAAGTTAGCCTTGGAGTACAGAATGAACCACGTCAAAGGCTGACAGAGTTTTACCAAGAGAACTCATTCGTCATAGCAAACACCTTCTTCTAACAACACAAGAGAAGACTCTACACATGGACATCACCAGATAGTCGATACTTAAATCAGATTGATTATATTCTTTGCAGCCAAAGATGGAGAGGCTCTATACAGTTAGCAAAAACAAGACTGGGAGCTGACTGTGGCTCAGGTCATGAACTCCTTACTGCCAAATTCAGACTTAAATTGAAGAAAATAGGGAAAACCACTAGACCATTCAGATATGACCTAAATCAAATCCCTTGTGATTATACAATGGAAGTGACAAACAGATTCGAGGGTTTATATCTGATAGACAGAGTGCCTGAAGAATTACAGACAGAGATTCATGACATTATACAGGAGGCAGTAATCAAGAGCATTCCCAAGGAAAAGAAATGCAAAAGAGCAAAATGGCTGTCTGAGGAGGCCTTACAAATAGCTGAGAAAAGAAGAGAAGCAAAAGGCAAAGGAGAAAAGGAAAGATAAAAGCATCTGAATGCAGAGTTCCAAAGAATAGCAAGGAGAGATAAGAAAGCCTTCCTACATGAGCAATACAAAGAAATAGAGGAAAACAATAGAATGGGAAAGACTAAAGATGTCTTCAAGAAAATTAGTGACACCAAGGGAACATTTCATGCAAAGATGGGCTCAATAAAGGACAGAAATGGTACGGACCTAACAGAAGCAGAAGAGATTAAGAAGAGGTGGCAACAATACACAGAAGAACTATACAAAAGAGATCTTCACGACCCAGATAACCACAAAGCGTGATCACTCACCGAGCCAGACATCCTGGAATGTGAAGTCAAGTAGGCCTTAGGAAGCCTTACTATGAACAAAGCTAGTGGAGGTGATGGAATTCCAGTTGAGCTATTCCAAATCCTAAAAGATGATGCTGTGAAAGTGCTGCACTCAATATGCCAGCAAATTTGGAAAACTCAGCAGTGGCCACAGGACTGGAAAAGGTCAGTTTTCATTCCAGTCTCAAAGAATGCTCAAACTACTGCACAAATGCTCAAAAGGCAATGCCAAAGAATGCTCAAACTACCGCACAATTGCACTCATCTCACAAACTAACAAATTAGTGCTCAAAATTCTCCAAACCAGGTTTCAACAGTACATGAACCGTGAACTTCCAGATGTTCAAGCTGGATTTAGAAAAGGCAGAGGAACCAGAGATCAAATTGCCAACATCCACTGGATCATTGAAAAAGCAAGAGAGTTCCAGAAAAACATTACTGCTTTATTGACTATGCCAAAGCCTTTGATGGTGTGGATCACAACAAATTATGGAAGATTCTTAAAGAGATGGGAATATCAGACCACTTTACCTGCTTCCTGAGAAATCTGTATGCAGATCAAGAAGCAACAGAACTAGACATGGAACAACAGACAGGTTCCAAATTGGGAAAGGAGTATGCCAGTGTTGTATAATATACCCTGCTTATTTAACTTATATGCAGAGTATATTTGTCAGATGCTGGGTTGGATGAAAAATAAGCTGGAATCAAAATTGCTGGGAGAAATATCAATAACCTCAGATATGCAGATGACACCACCCTTATGGCAGAAAGCGAAGAAGAACTAAAGAACCTCTTGATTAAAGTGAAAGAGGAGAGTGAAAAAGTTGGCTTAAAACTTAAAATTCAGAAAACTAAGATTATGGCATCTGGTCCCACCCCTTCATGGCAAATCGATGAGGAAACAATGGAAACAGTGAGAGACTTTATTTTGGGGGCTCCAAAATCATTGCAGATGGTCACTACAGCCATGAAATTAAAAGACGCTTGCTCCTTGGAAGAAAAGCTATGACCAATCTAGACAGCATATTAAAAAGCAGCGACATTACTTTGCCAACAAAGGTCCATCTAGTCAAAGGTATGGTTTTTCCAGTAGTCATGTATGGATGTGAGAGTTGGACTATAAAGAAAGCTGAGTGCCAATGGATTGATGCTTTTGAACTGTGGTGTTGGAGAAGACTCTTGAGAGTCCCTTGGACTGCAAGGAGATCCAAGCAATCAATCCTCAAGGAAATTAATCCTCAATTCTCATTGGAAGGATTGATGCTAAAGCTGAAACTCCAAAACTTTGGCCACCTGGTGCGAAGAACTGACTCATTGGAAAAGACCCTGATGCTGGGAAAGACTTATGGCGGTAGGGAAGGGGACGACAGAGGATGAGAAGGCTGGATGGCATCCCCAACTGGATGGACATGAGTTTGAGTAAGCTCCGGGAATTGGTGATGGACAGGGAAGCCTGGCATACAGTAGTTCATCGGGTTGCAAAGAGTCGGACATGACTGAGCAACTGACCTGAATAAAAAATTTAATGAAGAGTGTTACAAATAATTCACTACTATTTATTCTTTCCAGTTCCTTTCTCTTAGTTCCCTTTCTGTTCATACATCTATCCTAGGTTCACTTGTAGCGGTGATCAAATAACAGGAATGTGAGTATGCATGTGTGTGTGTGTGTTACACCTTGAGCTTTAGGAATAAGAGTGTATTTCAAAAACATACCTATGTTCAAAAATGAACCCTGTTGAAATAACATGGGAGGTGAGAGCTGCTGCATCTTGTGGCTGGTTGTTTGTTCATCATTCTTTAACTCTGCCATGCCCCAAGGGGGCATGTTCAGCAATGAACAAACTGATTCTGCTGTCCTGGCTGATTTTTATTGTGTTCAGGGTGTACACAATTTATTAGCAAGAGTTACAGCCATCCAGTGATCTAAATTATGCATAATAAAAATTCTAAAAGGTAACCAACATCCCTGCCTGCATCCAGTTTTGTAGACTGTGAAAAATAACAAGCTTTTGGGTTTGTTTTTAAATAGATTCTGGGTCTTTCCCCTCCCTGGCCTCAGGATCTGTCTGGTACTCAATCAACCCTTATCCACCTGTGGTGGGACTCCTGCATGCTCTCTCTCAAAGTTCTGGAATGGGATCCAGGGGCTTCTGGGGAAGCTGGGTCCAGTGAGGTAGGGAAAGTCTTTATTACTATCAACCCAGTATGCATTTTGAAGTGCTTTGGAAATACAGGGTGGTTTCCTCCCCCAAAAGTACATTCAGAAAGCATAGTAAAATAAGTGAAAAATAAACAACTAAAAATAAGTAAAGTGCTAGTGTTTTGCTAATTGTGCTCTGTGACTACTTGCCTCGAAATCCCCCGGATGGGTGAGTTAAAATGTTGATTTCTGGACTCCGCCACAGATGGGCTGCTGGTGGGAACGTAAATTGGTGCAGTCACTACAGAAAAGAGTATGGAGATTCCTCAAAAAGTTAAAAATAAAACTACCATACATTGTGTAAGTTATGGGTATTTACACAAAGAGAATGAAATACTAATTCAAAAAGATATAGGTACCCTTAAGGCCACTGCAGCATTATTTACAGTAGCTAAGATATGGAAGCAACCTAAGTGCCCATCAATAGGTGAATGGCTAAAGAAGATGTGGTATATATACATATATATATATATATATATATATATATAATGGAATATTAACCATAAAAAGAAAGAAATCTTGCCTTTTGCAACAACATGGATGAACCAAGAGGGTATTATGCTAAGTGAAATAAGTCAGACAGAGAAAGACAAATACTATATGATTTCATTTATATGTGGAATCTAAAAAACAAAACAAATGAACAAACATAACAACACAGAAACAGAGTTATAAATACAGACAAACAGGTGGTTACCAAAGGGGAAGGATAAAGGGAAAGGAAAGAAATAGGGGAGGGAGATTAAGATGTACAAACTTCCATTCGCAAAATAAATGAGCCACAGATATTAAATGTATAGTGTGGGAAATACAGTCAATAACTGTGTAACATCTTTGTATAATGACATATTGTAACTATATGTTGATATATATAACTATCACCACCAGACATTGTGGTGATCATTTTGAAGTGTACACAAATATTAAATCACTATATTATGTAACAGAAACTAATGGTACGTCATTGTAGGTCAATTATACTTCAAAAACAAACAAACTCCGATTTTGTGGTTACCAGTGGTGAGGTACAGGGAAAGGAGGAATTGGGTGGAGACAGTCAAAAGGCACAAGCTAATAAGATAAGTTAATACCAGGGATGTTATGTGCCATGTGATGCATATAATTGACATTGCTGTATGTTATGTATGAAAATTGTCAAAAGAGCAAATCCTGAGTTCTCATCATAAAGGAGAATACATTTTTTTTCTGTTTAATTTTGTATTTATATGAGTGTTCACTAAACTTATTGTGATAGTTGGTAGGAATGTAAATTGATATAGCCACTATGGAAACCAATATGGAGTCTCCTTAAAAGACTAAAAATAGAACTACCATATGACCCAGCAATCTCCCTACTGGACATATACCCAGAGAAAACCATAATTCAAAAGGACACATGTGGCTCCCCAATGACATATACCCAGAGAAAACCATAGTTTAAAAGGACACATGCACCCCAATTTACAATAGCCGGGACATGGAAGCAACCTAAATGTCCATCACAGAGGAATGGATAAAGATCTGGGTGACTTCCCTGGTGCTCCTATGGTTAAGAACCTGCCTTGCAATGTAGAGGACGAAGGTTCGATCTCTGGTGGGGAAGCTAAGATCCCACGTGCCGTGGAGCAGCTAAGCCCACATGCCGCCGCTAGGAAGTTCAGGCACCACAAGAATGTTGTGGCACCACAGTCGCCACAGTGAAGAGCCACCACAGCCAAATAATGAAAAAAATATTTTTAAAAAAAACAATATGTGGTACATATACACAATGAAATATTACTCAGCTATAAAAAGGAATGAAATTGTGTCAGTTGCAGAGATGTGGATGAATCTAGAGAGTGTTACACAGAATGAAGTAAGTCAGAAAGAGAAAAACAAATATATATTAACACGTATATGTGGATCTCATGAAAGGTATAGATGAACTTATTTGCAAAGCAGAAATAGAGACATAGGGAACAAATGTATGGATACCAAGGAGAAAAGGGGTGGGTGGGAGGAATCAGGACATCGGGATTGACACAGATACACTACTGATTGTTGTTGCTCAGTTGCTAAATCATGTTTGACTCTTTGCAGACCCCATGGACACGGATATTTTATATAAAATAGATAACTGATGGGAACATGCTGTATAGCACAGGGAACTCTACTTATGCACGGTGGTGACTTAAGCGGGAGGGAAATCTGAAAGGGATGGGATATATGTATATGTATAGCTGATTCATACATGCAGTAGAAGCTCACACAACGTTGTAAAGCAACTATTTGCTAATGAAATCAACAATAAATAAATTTATTGTGATAATAATTTCCTGCTGCTGCTGCTGCTGCGTCACTTCAGTCGTGTCTGACTCAGTGCGACCCCATAGACGGAAGCCCACCAGATTCCCCCGTCCCTGGGATTCTCCAGGCAAGAGATTTCTTTCACTTTCATGATTTCTTCAATGCATGAAAGTGAAAAGTGAAAGGGAAGTTGCTCAGTCGTGTCCAACTCCTAGCGACCCCATGGACTGCAACCTATCAGGCTCCTCCGTCCATGGGATTTTCCAGGCAAGAGTACTGGAGTGGGGTGCCATTGCCTTCTCCATTTCCTGATGTATGTAAGTCAAATCATTATCCTGTACACCTTATACGGTGCTATAACTTATGCACTGCTGTATGTCAACTATATATCTCAGCAAAACTAGAAGAAAAAATTGGCATGACAAGTGTGGAAAGATGCAGAGAGTAGTGTTTTTTTTAATTCTGATCATCCATTGTATTCACTTGTGGAAACGTGAAAGGGTTAGTTGCTCAGTCGTTTCTGACTCTTTGCGACCCCATGGTCTGTAGGCCACCAGGCACCTCTGTCCATGGAATTCTCTAGGCAAGAGTCCTGGAGTGGATAGCCATTTCCCTTCTCCAGGGGATCTTCCCAACCCAGAGAATGAACCCAGGTCTCCACATTGCAGGCAGATTCTTTACCATCTGAGCCATCTGGAAAGCCCCTTATAATCACCTATGGTGCTTCAACAAATGCAGATGGTCTGGGTTCCCATGTCTGCAGATTCTGACTTTAGTATCTGTAAGGTGGAGCCCAAGAATTTATGTTTTTAAAGTCCCAAAAGTGAGGCAGGGTTGAGAGCCATTGGATCTAACGTAATTAATATATTGGATGAAATTTATTTTATAGCCACTAAGAAAATATCAAAATGTATCCTGAGTATAAAACTCTTAACACCATTGATGGTAATTAATATTTATGTCTTCCTCAAATTCATAATCCTTGAGGTGAGGGTATTTGGAAGTGGGCCTTTGGGAGATGATTGCCTCATGGGGATGGAGCTCTCATGAGCGGGATTAGTGCCCTGAAAGAAGAGGCCCCAGAGAGCTCCTTTGCTCCTCTTCCACAGTGTGAGGACACAGCAGAAAAACAGGCATCTGTGAAGCAGAAGAGGAACCTCACCAGATAGCAAATCTGCTGGCACCTTTATCTTGGACTCTCCAGCCTCCAGAACTGTGAGAAATAAATGTCTGTCATTTATAAGCCACCTAATCTATGGTTATTCAGAGCATCCTAAATTGACTATAGTGTACTGGAATGGCCATGCAAAGAGAAAAGAGAAAACTTTGGTCTGAACCCCGAGACAGCTCTAACCATTCATTATGGTGCCAGTCTCCACTGCTCTTCTGTCTCTTACTGCACGAAGAAAGAAGGGTTTCAAGAGGTGAACACCACGGGGAACCCAACTCCATCACTGACTAGCGGTAGGATCTCAGGCATAATAGTTTAACTGCCTGCTCCTCAAATGTCTCAGCTATAAAATGGGATGACATCTAGCCAAGGTATCTCATAAGGTTGTTATGAGAGTTAAATGAATACTCTAAAACCTTGATACTCAAAGTATGGCCCATGGACCAGCAGTATCAGAATCACCTGAAGGTTTCCTTGAAAAGTAGAATCTCAGAACCACTGAATAAGAGTTTGCCTTTTAAGAAGACATCCCTCTCCACCATCCACCCAGTGATTCCTATACAAAGTTCACAAAACACTGCTTTACAGCACTAAAAAAAAAATTGTAGGGAAGTGTTATAAGGTGAAATAATCCTCGTCCTTTAGAATCCTACAGTCTCATTGGAAAGGAGCAAGCCTTATATTAAATATGAACAGTTAGAGATGGGGACAAAGCCAACAAAATCAGGTGTTAAGTCATGTCCACAGCTTTCTGTTCAAAAACAACAGCAGCAGTAACAACATTATTTAACATTCTTTCTAGCTCTAATTATAATAATCAGTGCTCTCCAAATGTTTTCACAATCAAAAAATGAATAGTAATAATCTTTATACATCACAGTTATTGTGATAAAGGATAGGACTGTTCAAAACCAGAGTCCATTGTGCACAGCCTCGTAGACTTAAATGAGCAGACGATCACTAGGGCATCTTGTGAAAACGCAGATTCTGAGATGAAGGCTGAAATTCAGCAGCTCCCAAAAGATACTGCTTGTCCATGAGCAATTATTTGAGGCGTAAGAGTTGGGGGCTCAGCCCCAACCAGGCACTGTACCAGCAGCCCGGTCCAGGAGGGAATAAATACCTCAGGACATGTCAGCACGCCTGCAGCACAGTGAATGTGAATTGCCATCCTCACTCAGGTGGAGTGAGCTCGTCGTTTATACTGGGACCAGTGTTGTTTCTGCCCCGGGGACATCTTTAGTGCCTGATGCACATAGGATGAGGTAGAGGGGGAGACACGTGCTTCTGTGTATAAATATAGCAGCACTTTGTGTTGAGGCGTATGTCAGTCAATACCGCTCGCTGACAAGGAAAGGGAAATAGCTGGTGATTAAATGGTCCTGCAAGCAAGGAAACCTGTCAAAGTAACACTTTGTGAGTCTCCAGAACTGTGTATGTAGTTCTGTTCCTTTGCATGTCTTTCCTTGAAGCAGGACTATGTGAGCTCACAGCTTCCAGGAGCTATACAGTGTTCTTTCTTTGGGACTTGCTTTATGAATAGATGTTTAACAGCTGTAGTCAGCTTGTCCTTCTGTGAACTTCCTGGGGAACTGAGTTTGTGGCATTTTGCCTTGGTATAACACTCCTATACCCAGATTCCTGGAACCACATGTCTGATGGGCCAGGTAGTCCTAAACCATTTCCTTCGACCTGGACCCATGATATAATACTTTGGTGGGAAATTTATCCACAAGAAAAGAATATACTTAGTAGACATGTCCAAGAAAGCCTGAGCAAGCTTAATATAACTATATTCTTATTGGAGAAATAAGAAATCAGCAGGGGAAAATGAATAAATCTGACTGCATAATACATTTTTAAATTTTCTTTTGCAAAAACACCAAAAATGAGGTTGAAAGACAAATGAAAAACTGGGAAAAATATTGTCAATTCAAACAAATGTTGAATACACAAAGAACAAATCAATAAGGGAAATAATCATAATAGAAAGGTAGACAAAGAACTTAATCTGGGATCCACACAAATAATGCATGTACAAATGGTCAATGAGTCTATGCATAAAACATACAAATAACCCCAAAATGCAAATGAAAAGACAGTATTTTGCCTAAAAGATGACTAAAGGTGAAAAGTATTGACAAAATCCCTTTTGGTGAGCTTTGGTCAAAAGCACTGTCACGTACTCTGCTGACGGGAATATAAATTGTCAAATGTGTCAAATGTGTCTTTAAAATTCATAACCTGGGAGTCAGCAATCCCCCTCTTAGAAATCTACCTGGAGATCACTGCCCTGGAAAACGAATATTCATTCATTTGACAGATTTGTATTGAGCCCTGATAGGTGCCAGGCATTAGATCAGGAGTTAGGCATACACTGAGAACAAAATAAGTACAATGCTTGCCTTTACAGAACATACATTATAGTCATGGGAGACAAGCAACAAATAAATTGTGTGCTGTGTGTGTGTGTGTGTGCAGGCATGCGCACACGCAGTGATGATGGTAAGGACCATAAATCAGAGTAAGAGCAATAGAAAACAGAATACGCTGTTCCCAACAGGGTGACTAGGAAAGCCTCACTTCTAAAGAGACACTGAGCAGGGATTTGAAGAAAGCAGGAAAGCAGGGCCTAGACACCTGCAGAAAGATGATTCCAGGCAGAGGGTGGGGTCTGGGAGGCGACCAGTGACACTGAGCTGAGTGTGGGGTTGGGTAAAGTGGTGGAAGCCAAGGGGGTTGTGTTCTGAGACCACACAGGACCTTGTCAATCACTGTAAAACCACTGGATTTGACTGTCAGGGAAACAGTCAGGATTGGAGGGCTTTGGGCAGAGCAGTGGTGGTGGATGACTGGAGTTTATAAAGGTTCTCTGGCGGCTGGTGGAGAAAAGGCTGGAAGTGGGCGCGAGCCGGAGCAGGAAGGCCACTTGGGGTGAGGTTACAGTAATCTAGGTGGGAAGTAACAGGGGAGGGGGACACAAAGTGGTTGAGTGCTAGACACGTTTTGAAGGTAGAGCCAACAGGATTTCCTGAAGAACAGACGTGAGTCATGAGAAAAATAAGGGAATCAAGGATGACTGAGATTTGGGGCAGAGAAGTCTGATATTTACTGGGGTGAGAAAGCTTGTAGGAAGAGGATGAAGTGAGGTCAGAGAACCCAAGGCTTTCAACTTGTCAGGTTTGAGATGTCTATTAAATGTCAAAGTAGAACAGTCAGGAAGGCACTTGGCTATGAATCTGGAGTTCAGGAGGAAGTCTGGGCCTACATATAAGTATTTAGTCCTGAGACCAAATGAGAGAGAAGAGGTTTAAGAGCTGGATACTGGGATGCTGCAAAATTTGGAGATCAGGAAGACGAGGAGAAACAAGCAAAGGCTACTACAGCCAATGAAATAGGAGGAAACCCAAGAAAGTGATTTCCTGGAAGGCAGTGAATGGCCAATATGTGAAATGCTGCAAGAAAGATGAAGATGAAGGGTAACCATTGAGTTTGACATCATGACAGTCACAGTGACCTTGACAAGAGCTGTTTGTGGACGACTGTGAGTGAAAACCTGATTGGAGAGAAAGTGAGTCTGATGAGTCTAAACAACTCTTTCAAGAATTTTACGTGTCTGGGGACACAAAGAAAATGGAGTGGCATTGGGAAAGATTTTTTTTTTAAGATGGGAGCGATTATCTGGTATGTTTGCTAAAGAAACGGTGTAGCAGAAAGGAAAAAAAGACAAAGGAATTTAGGGAGATGAGATGGGATCCAGTTAACAAAAGAAGGGGGAGTTTTGGAGAGACATAAACACAAAGAATTTGCTACAAAATTGTTCGAATGGAAAAAACTGAAAATTAATGAAAAGTTTATCAATAGGAACTGGATAAGTGATTTAAGCGGTCTAAGTACAATAAAATAAAACACAATCATTAAAATTGATAGTAAATGATCCCTTATGATTATACAGTGGAAGTGAGAAATAGATTTAAGGGACTAGACCTGATAGAGTGCCTGATAAATTATGGACAGAGGTTCGTGACATTGTACAGGAGACAGGGATCGAGACCATCCCCATGGAAAAGAAATGCAAAAAAGCAAAATGGCTGTCTGAGGAGGCCTTACAAATAGCTGTGAAAAGAAGAGAAGCGAAAAGCAAAGGAGATAAGGAAAGATATAAGCATCTGAATGCAGAGTTCCAAAGAATAGCAAGAAGAGATAAGAAAGCCTTCCTCAGCGATCAATGCAAAGAAATAGAGGAAAACAACAGAATGGGAAAGACTAGAGATCTCTTCAAGAAAATTAGAGATACCAAGGGAACATTTCAGGCAAAGATGGGCCGATAAAGGACAGAATGGTAGGGACCTAACAGAAGCAGAAGATATTAAGAAGAGGTGGCAAGAATACACAGAACTGTACAAAAAAGATCTTCATGACCAAGATAACCACAAAGCGTGATCACTCACCTGGAGCCAGACATCCTGGAATGTGAAGTCAAGTGGGCCTTAGGAAGCATCACTACAAACAAAGCTAGTGGAGGTGATGGAATTCCAGCTGAGCTATTTCAAATCCTGAAGGACTGTGTTGTGAAAGTGCTGCACTCAATATGCCAGCAAATTTGGAAAACTCAGCAGAGGCCACAGGACTGGAAAAGGTCAGTTTTCATTCCAATCCCAAAGAAAGGCAATACCAAAGAATGCTCAAACTACCACACAATTGCACTCATCTCACACGCTAGTAAAGTAATGCTCAAAATTCTCCAAGCCAGGCTTCAGCAATACGTGAACCGGGAACTTCCAGATGTTCAAGCTGGTTTTTGAAAAGGCAGAGGAACCAGAGATCAAATTGCCAACATCCTCTGGATCGTGGAAAAAGCAAGAGAGTTCCAGAAAAACATCTATTTCTGCTTTGTGGACTATGCCAAAGCCTTTGACTGTGTGGATCACAATAAACTGTGGAAAATTCTGAAAGAGATGGGAATACCAGACCACCTGACCTGCCTCTTGAGAAATCTATATGCAGGTCAGGAAGCAACAGTTAGAACTGGACATGGAACAACAGACTGGTTCCAAATAGGAAAAGGAGTACGTCAAGGCTGTATATTGTCACCCTGTTTATTTAACTTCTATGCAGAGTACATCATGAGAAACGCTGGGCAGGAAGAAGCACAAGCTGGAATCAAGATCGCCGGGAGAAATATCAATATCCTCAGATATGCAGATGACACCACCCTTATGGCAGAAAGTGAAGAGGAACTCAAAAGCCCCTTGATGAAAGTGAAAGTGGAGAGTGAAAAGTTGGCTGAAAGCTCAACATTCAGAAAACGAAGATCATGGCATCTGGTCCCATCACTTCATGGCAAATAGATGGGGAAACAGTGGAAATAGTGTCAGACTTTATTTTTTTTTTGGCTCCAAAATCACTGCAGATGGTGACTGCAGCCATGAAATTAAAGGACGCTTACTCCTTAGAAGAAAAGTTATGACCAACCTAGATAGCATGTTGAAAAGCAGAGACATTATTTTGCCAACAAAGGCCCGTCTAGTCAAGGATATGATTTTTCCAGTGGTCATGTATGGGTGTGAGAGTTGGACTGTGAAGAAAGCTGAGCACCGAAGAATTGATGCTTTTGAACTGTGGTGTTGGAGAAGACTCTTGAGAGTCCCTTGGACTGCAAGGAGATCCAACCAGTCCATTCTGAAGGAGATCAGCCCTGGGATTTCTTTGGAAGGAATGATGCTAAAGCTGAAACTCCAGTACTTTGGCCACCTCGTGCGCAGAGTTGACTCATTGGAAAAGACTCTGATGCTGGAAGGGATTGGGGGCGGGAGGAGAAGGGGACGACAGAGGATGAGATGGCTGGATGGCATCACTGACTCGATGGACGTGAGTCTGGGTGAACTCCGGGAGTTGGTGATGGACAGGGAGGCCTGGCGCGCTGCAATTCGTGGGGTCACAAAGAGTCGGACACAACTGAGCGACTGAACTGAACTGAACTGATTCTGTATTTACATGATAATGTACACATGTAGCTACACGGATCCATAAAAAAATCATAAAACAAAACAAAATAAAAACAATGTCATAGGAGCCTAACTAAACATGATTTAAAAATGCTTTATCTAGACAATAAGATCTGAAGGCAGTTTTTGCTTTCTCCTTTAGATATTGTGTTGAATTTTTTTTTTTAACGGTGAATATACATAATTTGTTTAAAGGTATTTTCTCCACTTACAGTGGCTAGCAGAGGACAGTGCCCAGCCCTGAAGCCCTCTTAGAGGCTTTGAACGATAATTTACTGCTTAATTTCAGGTCCTTTCGAGACCCCCCTCTTTTCCCATTGACCCCTCCTTCACAAGCATCAGTTCAAACTCGGTATCTGTCACTTATTATTTACTTGCTTTAGAGCAACATATTTAACAAGCATGTTTCTTCACTTGTCGTGATCTTAAAAATGTGCCTCAGAAGGCCATTGCGAGGCTCACAGAAGGTGCTGTGGGTAAAATGCCTAGTAAGGTGCCTGGCTGCTGCTGCTAAGTCGCTTCAGTCGTGTCCAGCTCTGTGCGACCCCAGAGAGGGCAGCCCCCCAGGCTCCCCCGTCCCTGGGATTCTCCAGGCAAGAACACTGGAGTGGGTTGCCATTTCCTTCTCCAATGCGTGAAAGTGAAAGTGAAGTCGCTCAGTCGTGTCCGACTCTTAGCGACCCCATGGACTTCAGCCTACTAGGCTCCTCCATCCATGGGATTTTCCAGGCAAGAGTACTGGAGTGGGGTACCATTGCCTTCTCCTATGCTGCTAAGTCACTTCAGTCGTGTCCGACTCTGTGCAACCCCATAGTCGGCAGCCCCCTATAACAGGCACTAAACACCAAGCTAGTATCACCCGGACGCTCCCTGTTTGCGGCCATAGGGCAAGTCCAGCTCGCGGCATACACAGAGAGCAGGAGGAGGACCGGCTCTTATCAGCAGCAGTGGCGCTGCCTTTGCTTTTTCCTATTCCTGATGACCTTGGTCCCTCTTCTCTTGTCTAATGGGGTTTGGGTGGGGGCTCCGAGGGTGGAGGGGATATGAAACAAAAAAGTCCCCACAGCGTCTCAATCACGCATTTTAAATTTGACCAGTCCGCCCTCTAGCGGTAGACATGATCATTTCCACCGCTTTCCCCGCAAGTGGAGTTGAAACAGACCCCGTAAAGGCATAAAGGACGGCATCTGAGGTGTCGCCTCACCTCTCACTACTGGTCCTGCCGCCGCCATGTAAAGAGAGAAAATTCACTAAAAGTAGCCCCATCGCTCACCTCCTTGTGTGAAGACTTTGAAGGTCCTTCTGAAAACGCACACCGTGCCTTTGCCTGGGAGGACTGGTCCGCCTGAGAATCCTTTAGCTTGAATGAAGCCAGCCTGAGGAATGAGACTCAGAGGGATGAGGTTAGGAAATTCCATGGGAAGTAAGCCCGAAAATGAGCCATGAAGGTGTCCCCTGGCTGTTCCAAATGTAAAGAACAGAAGACAAGACATGTAATACAGGCACAAGCGTTCTCATCTGTAGCATGGGCATGATGCTGATAATTCTGCTGTCAGCAACACGCTAAACCACAGATGATAGATTTGTTATTTTAAGTCTCCCTGGACATGGCATGCTGGAACTGGCGTTGAAGGTGAAAATGGCGTATGTTTGTAAAAAGACATCTTTGTTTTGACCTGGGCTAGATGACATCAGGGCATGAATTACGAAGTCATCAGGCTCTTTAGCAAAAGCTGCAGAGTGCACGCAGGATGAGTAGACACCTAATGGAAGGTTTGAGGGAAGTTCCAGCTGCGGAGTTCTAACAGTGAAGTCACAGGAACAAAGGTGGAAGGGTAGGGAGAGAAAAGGTGGGGGGAAAAGCACAGAGATTTGAAATCTGGGAAAGGCTGTTAGAGATGAGACAACTCATAGAAATAGGACAGAGGCTCTTCCTTTTTAAAAAACTTTTTGGTGTGGACCATTTAAAAAGTCTTTATTGAATTTGTTACAATACTGCTTCTGTTTTATGTTTTGGCCCCAAAGAATGTGGGATCTTAGTTCCCTGACCAGGAATTGAACCCACACCCCCTGCATTGGAAGGCAAAGACTTTAACCACTGGCCCACCAGGGAAGTCCCCAAGGGGCTTTTTCTAAAGGAGAAGAGTCAATGAGTCCTCATGATCTAATCACCTCCCAAAGGCTCCACCTCCAAACACCACCACAGTGGAGATTAGGATTTAATATATGAATTTTCAGGACACACAGCCATTCAGTTTATAGCTCACTGTCTGCTTGGTCATCTGACCACAGATGGGTTCCGCATCTTGTTTTTCTTTATTCTCATGGTCTAAATCCTCTGGAGAAGGGCATGGCAATCCACTCCAGTATTCTTGCCTAGAGAACCCCATGGACAGAGGCACCTGGTGGGCTACAGTCCATAGGGTCGCAAAGAGTCAGGCACGACTGAAGTGACAACACAAACACAAGAAAGAACCTGGTCATAGCTGGTGTTCATTAAATGTTGAGTTAATGCATGTAACTGGGTAATACAATCATATCATGAAATAATAGTTAACCTGTGTGACATCACTCTAGGTATAACGTTTCAGAGGTAGGAGAAGACCAGGGGAGAAGACTTCATGAATGAGATAGGATGTGAGCTAGAAAAGGAAGACGTGGTCAAGTATGAAAAGCGCTTGCTACAACAGCGCCGGGAGTGATGTGATGTGCTAAGCACGGTCTAAGGGCTTTACCCCGGGAGCCCATTTAATCCTCACTACAGCCTCCAGGGCAAGTGCTGACCCAGACCCCAGGCAGTCTGGCCTCAGGGTCTGCTCTCCTCCTCACTGGGCTGGGGACTCACATAAGCCCCAATTCAGAGACAAGAAGGAACACAGCACATTGTGGTCCAGTTGAAGGATGACATGAAATAATGCTGTATGGATCAAAACACCAACATCATAATACTAACATCTGTACAGTAACACTACATTGGTGGTTTGCGAAGTGCTGTCAGATGCATCATTTTGTTTAACACTGACACAGTCCTGTGAGTTTGATATGGTGGATATTATTATTCCTATTTTACAAGAAAAAAAAAAAAAAAAACAAGGCTCGACGTGATTAGTGATAAACTGAAACTCTGAGCTCTGCTCTCTTTAGGGCCATATTTTGGAGGTTCTGGAAAGCTAGTAAGAGACATTAGCGTTGATATATTCTGAAAAGAGAACCACTGTAGGTTTCAAGCAGGGCAGGAATGCTTATAGAGGGCTGTTTGTCTAAAAGAGTGTCCCATGTCACCACTTTCTAGAATGCTGAGGAAAAAACAAGTCCAAATATACAGAGATTGAAGCAAGCATAAATTTATTCTCTCAGCTGTGCTTGGCAGTATTATAGAAGTGCAGAATTCCCTTCAATATGCCTGTTTCACCACATTACAAGCATTTAAATAAAATATTTTACCCCATCAACACACACTGACACCATATGCATTATATTATCAATACACTGCTCCCTTTAAAATTGCTAGAATATTTTAGATTCCCACCTGTCTTCTCCCTGGTGCCAAAGATTTATAGCTGGAGTTCCCCTCTCTGGAAAGCAGAGTGCTTACTATATGTGTTGGGTCTCTGGGGCAGCAGACACATCAATTGTATCCTCAGGAGTCAGTGTTTCCTTCTTTCTGCTAATTTGAGCCTCAAGAAACCCACAGACTTCTGACGGCTGCCTCACTAGTTCACCAGTTACGTGGCAGCCCCATTTTTGGCTCAGACAGAGCTCTGGCTGGGAATGAAAGCGTGTAAAGAACAAGCAGGCTGTTGCACTTAATGTGAAGTATTCTGAGAGCCTGTTCACATGTCTTCACTGCCTTTTTGAGGGTAGGATAGCGTCTGTCTTGTGCATTTGTTATATCCTCAATATCTGGTTTATCACTGTATCCTCAGCCAAAATGTTTGGTTGGCACTTAGTAATTGCTCAATGAATAGTCAATGAATGAATGAAAACAATGAACCAAAATGGTTATAACTGGATGATTACTATCTTGGGGGGCATATGCCTCATGGCATATGGGATCTTAGTTTCCTGACCAGGGATTGAACCATGTCCCCTATGCTGGAAGGCAGAGCCTTCATCATTGGACCACCAGGAAGTCCCCAGACCTCCCTGTCTTTTTAAGTATATAACTCACAGTCTACACCCTCATTGCTGAATAAATATCAGTAATATTAATAAAAATCATATTAGCTGAAACAAAATAAATTCATTTTCCTATTCTCTCCTCTCAATTTTCACTCTCCTTAAATAAAAGGCCCAATTCCTCCCCACCTTCGGATCTACCCACACACATTTTAAAGAAATATTTATAGCTTTTAAAAGCCTTTCTGAGCCCATCTTTCCTCTCCTGCTGGGCACTCTTAATCTCACTTCTGTTAGCAGCTGTAAATTACCCTGAGATCCTATCACTTGTTAAGCCCTTTTGGTGTTTATGCCAGAGAGAAAGGCCAGTTGGCAGATGGTCAGATGGAAACCTGGTTACTTCTGTTCTTGCAATGATTCCCTTTCATCAGGACTTTATACATGAGAATTATTGAGGGTCCTCCCCCACCCCAACTTTAATGCCAATCTCTTGTATTGAATGTGGATAAAGATAAAGGGAACTCAGAGCAGTGAAATGGTTCCCCATCAGAGAAACATGTTAAACTGCTCCTAACCTGAATGGCTTCCATTGCAGTTTGAGGGGCAGCATTGCATAGTGACTAGTCACACTAGTGTTGTTACTGCCTAGGAAAATTCTTCTTCTTGATCATTGCTTATTAATGTTCATTCCTTGTTGGGTAGCAACACTAGAAACAGCCTATACACCTAGCCCTAGGCCAATAGAGTACAAAGGGACCCAATTAAAAATTAAAAACTGAACACCAATAAACACATTTAAAAGGTGTTTTTTGTTTGGTTGGTTTGGTTTTGTCTCCTGCAGTCTGAAGTGAGTGTATTAAAATAAAAGCCACAAAAGATTCAGTTTAGAATATGTTCCTATCCTTGGGTCAATCTCAATAGCAAAGGAGATAGAGAACTGTGATTTGCTCAGTTTGGGTCACATGCCTACCCTTGTGGCCTGGAGGGCTGGGTCTGTAATGAGAAGAGGAAACAAAGGTGCCTATATATATGTAATAGCTTCTAATGTTGCCAACAAAGGTCTGTCTAGTCAAGGCTATGGTTTTTCCAGTAGTCATGTATGGATGTGAGAGTTGGACCATAAAGAAAGCTGAGCACCAATGAATTGATGCTTTTGAACTGTGGTGTTGGAGAAGACTCTTGAGAGTCCCTTGGATTGCAAGGAGATCCAACCAGTCCATCCTAAAGGAAATCAGTCCTGAATGTTCATTGGAAGGACTGATGTTGAAGTTGAAACTCCAATACTTTGGCCACCTGATGCAAAGAACTGACTCATTTGAAAAGACCCTGATGCTGGGAAAGATTGAGGGAAGGAGGAGAAGGGGACAACAGAGGGTGAGATGTTTGGATGGCATCACTGATTCAATGGACATGAGTTTGAGTAAACTCCGGGAGTTGGTGATGGACAGGGAGGCTTGGAGTGCTGCAGTCCATGGGGTCGCAAAGAGTCAGACACGACTGAGTGACTGAACTGAATGTATCTAACATGGTTTTGGAGTTCATTCGTGCTCTTTATGATTCATGACTTTGAGTTTCACAAGCAGCCTGTGAAGAGAGCAGGTCAACTATTACTAAGGAAATGGTGGTGAATTAAAGATGGCTGAAAATTCTTTGTCACTTCACTGGGCGATGACTTTTTCCCCTTCACTTGAACTTGGGCTGGTCCTATGATACTTAATCAAGACAGTGTGGCAAAACTTACCATTTCTCAGCCTTGCCTTTAAAAGGATTTGCAGCTTTCATGTTCTTGCCCTGGAAATACTCATCCTTTGGACATTCTCTCTTGAATCTCAGCTAGTAAGAATTCCAACCCACATGGAGAGGCTGCTTGAAGGCACTGAGATATGTCTGGGACCTGGGACCCTTTGCTGCAGTACTGAAGTATTTGCCCCTGGACAAATACCTCCCTGAGCAACAAAATACAAAGAAACTGTATGGGACTAAAAATAACTGCATGCATACACAGTTGGGGCAAAATTATGAACTGATGCAAAGAGACCAAAAAACCAAACTGTAATTTTCTTTTTAATATCTATACATTTGTTTTTATTTGTTTGGCTGTGCTGGGTCTTGGTTGCAGTACATGGAATCTTTGACCTTTGTTGAGGCACGTGGGATCTAGTTCCCTAACCAGGGATTGAACCCAGGCCCACTGTATTGTGAGCGCAGAGTCTTAGCCACTGCACCACCAGGAAGTCCCTGAACTGCCACCTTTGAAAAGCCTGGAGCAAAAGCAGAGTACTGAGCATGCCCCCTGCACACAAGACCACAAAGTGCTGGGCAAACCACCTAAGCCATCCCTCTAGCCTGACCCCCACAAACACCCCTACCCTCATCCCCACACAAGAAACAAGCTCAGCCTCCTTGAAAAGTGAGCAAGTAAGGGAACCAGTTGTTTGTTCTCACTCCACCCTGCTGCAGAAGGGACCCCAGGAGAACTTTGCCTGAATTTCTTGTCTGGCCCCTGATAATTTAAATTGATTGAGGAGGCCAAGAACCCTGGTTGGTAACAGCACTTCACTCAATAGTTCCAGCAAAGTTTCAGCTGACAATCAGAATCAGTTGCTAGTCATAATGAGTGAGCCATTCTGGACACTCTGAGGTGGTCTGGTTGGCAATAATAGAGAAACAAATCACAAACCAAGGCTCATTGGCTTCGTGTTCAACAGTTGGAAAGTCTCAGAGTTGTGACAGTAGACCAAACACTCTGATTCTAAGCCCACTGGGTTTTCTTTGATTCCTCACTGCCTCCTATCAAAAAAAAAATAACAAGCCTTAATTCAAAATCTCCAACTGTAAGATTTCTGCCCAGGATGCAGGTTGGGGAAGTGATTTATTTATTCATTCATTCAACAAACATTTCAGAAGCTCAAAGTGGCAGGTGACTGAACAAAGTGCACTCCAATTCTTGAGAATTCAGTCTAGTCAACACAGAGCCTAATAAACAGATCATTTCAATAAGACTTGATAAGTGCTATGATGGGGAATGTGCTTGGTGCTTTTAACACAGTGGGCACCAAAATTAGCCTAAAGCGTGAAATAATGGGCGCATCTTTTGTTCAGTGTGGGAGGGTACCTATGAGTCTGTGTTGAGGATGTTGAAGAGTTTTGTTTAGAATAAGTACAATTATTAAGATTAATGTGATCATGGACAGGGAAGCATGAAGGAAGAATCCCAGTATTTGGGATAAATATATGAATTCTAGTCTCGGTTTCACTCTTCCATGTCTTCTTGGCCAAGTCACCAAATTTCTCTGTAATGCAGCTTGTCTGTAAAACCAAGGTGGTTGTTGTTCAGTCACTCAGTCGTGTCCACCTCTTTGTGACCCCATGGTCATGTATGGGTGTGAGAGTTGGACTGTGAAGAAAGCTGAGCACCAATTGATGCTTTTGAACTGTGGTGTTGGAGAAGACTCTTGAGAGTCCCTTGGACTGCAAGGAGATCCAACCAGTCCATTCTGAAGATCAGCCCTGGGATTTCTTTGGAAGGAATGATGCTAAAGCTGAAACTCCAGTACTTTGGCCACCTCATGCGAAGAGTTGACTCATTGGAAAAGACTGATGCTGGGAGGGATTGGGGGCAGGAGGAGAAGGGGACGACAGAGGATGAGATGGCTGGATGGCATCACTGACTCGATGGACGTGTCTGAGTGAACTCCGGGAGTTGGTGATGGACAGGGAGGCGTGGCGTGCTGTGATTCATGGGGTGGCAAAGAGTCGGACACGACTGAGCGACTGAACTGAACTGAACTGAAATAGGAAACAGCTCTCACTCCCTTTCTGATTGCAGGTTATCTACAGCGGTTAAATCCTTGACATGTTCTAGCTAGTGTGGCCCTCTGGAGGCACAGCATTACGATACGGTTCCCTGTTGAGTGAACTGAAAACTATCAGAAAATAACTGCAGCGTGAGAAAGTACCAAACGAATTGTGTCCTCAGACAAGAAAGGCTGCACTTCCCAAGGCGTCTTCATAAAGACGCTTGAGACCGAAGCCACCCGGGTGGGCTGTGGTAAGTAACTCTCCCTTCCTGGACGTCTGTCTCGGATCTGTAAGATGAGCCTGTCGGGAGACGTAAAGCAGAACCTCCGAGCCACGCCCGACACGAGAAATAATAGGCCCCACGTAGGAGGGGCGCGCGCCCCGAGCGGCTTCCGCCGCGGCCGTCCCGACGGCCCCCGGGGCGGGGCGGGGCTCGGCGCTTCCCGCGGCCTGGCCGCGCCACTGCCGAGCGGTTTGAATGACGGAAGTGACGGCGGCTCGGAGATGGCCGCCTCGCTCACGTCCGAACGGCTGTTCGGAGGCAGCTGTGGGGCGGGCCGCCGGGCCTTCTGTGTCTGAGCCGCGATTCCTGAGGCCGGGCTTTCGTCTCCCTGGTGAGTGACAGAGGCGCTGGCCTCCCAAGGTCCCCGAGCGTGCACTTCTCCGCGAGGCGAGGAGCCGGGGGTGTGCTGCGGCGGGGGACGCTCTCGCAGCGGCCCGCGGCTCTCCACAGAGGCCGGGCACGAGGCCGGCGGGGCGCGCGTCCCCTCACGGGCTCGAGGCCGGCGGGGCGCGCGTCCCCTCACGGGCTCGAGGCCGGCGGGGCGCGCGTCCCCCCCACGGGCTCGCCTGCGCCGTGTGAGAGGCCGCCCCGGAGCCTTTGGCGCAGCCGGCCATGCGCGTTCCCGTGGGGTCGGGCCTCGCGGGGGCCCTGAGCTTCCAAGTCGGGGCGGCCGGAAGGGTCTGCGGGGTCCCACTGCAGAACTCCTGGGTGCGTCCTGCCCCCAGGTCACCCGCCGAGCGGCCTCACTCCTGGGAGCCGTTTAAGAGCCCAGCTTGGAATCGTTTCATGCAGAGAGCATGCTCTCTTTTGGTGTCTCTCACCTTTAATTTCTTAGATACTAAGTTCTGCCGCAAACGTCTGTTTTGTAAAACAATGGGGAACGGTAGAGTCATTAAAATTTAGAAAATATCTGGCAGTTTATATTTACTAAGACATACAATCAGAACAACCTGTTGGAGAAGATATTATACTCCGCTTATATATTTCAAGGAAGTGAGACCAAAGTGATTTTAAGTGTCTTTGCTTCAAGTGGAATTGGGCCTTGAAGCCGCATCTTCCTAATATAGGTGATTAAGAGGTGCTCGTTGCCATTTAATCCTCAGGACAGTCTTGAAAGATAAGTAGTATCACCTCTATTATTTGTCAGTAACAGTACTTAGAATTTGAAAATCTGTATTGATATGAATAAATACTAAAGTGAGGAAATGGGTGAAACTTCCTTAAGTAGGATTCCAGTTGGTAAGTGTAGAAGGAATAATGTAAGCAGAAAACACATTGTTTCAGGTGGTCATCAGTGGATACTAAATTTAGTTGGCAAATATGGTGGGGAACATGGTATTTACATAGCCTCAATTATCTCTCCACCAAATTCTTTAAAAAAAAATGGTGTTTGTAGTGGAGGAACCTGTTAGGCACCTTCTTAATCAAGAGATCAAAACTCATTCTGGTGTGATGTGCTGAGAAGAGTACGTCATGACTTCTGTGGTGGTCTTGCCAAAAATGCATAACCTCAGTCTCACTATAGGAAGGGATTAAACACATCTAGATAGAGGGACATTATGCAAAATAACTGGCTGGCATCTTTTTAAAATGTCAAGATGGAGGAAGGGGTGACAGGACTGAGGAACATCTCAAATTAGAGGAGTTGAAGGAGACAAAACAGCCTAGCCATTAGAACATGATTTATAGACCCTCAGCCCCTGTGTTCTGAAATCTGTTTACATGGATGCCTCCCATAGACTGCTCCTAGTTAATGACAGCATAGGGTGGATGTGAAGGCAGGCCTGTTCCTGAGACACAAGGGATTTTGGCTTAAGGACTCCCCAGCAATCTTCCTGAAGCTTCCTTAGACTGCACCATTTAAGGGTCATCTACCCAACTTTGCCTTCCTCCTTCACTCAGTGGCAGATTTGCATGAAAGTCTGAAACACTCCTAGCTTTCACCACCTCCCTCTCCATTTTCCCTCACACAGGCATTTCCCCTAATAAAATCCTCGTGGGTTTCATCCCATTTTGGCATCTACTTCTTTGAGGATGCAGACTGACACAACAGTCAAAGGATATGTTTTCCTTGGCTTGGGACCTGGTCCAGAAAATGGACATTAGTGGGACTATTGATGAAATTTGAATAAGGTCTGTAGATTAGCTAAAAGTATTGTGCTAGTGTTAATTTCCTGGTTTTGGTGGTTGTACTGTGGTTGACATTTAGAGAAGCTGGGAATACTAAATCAGATTATTTCCAAACAAGTGTAAAAATTAAGATAATGATATAAAAGAAAAAACAGTTACTCTGTCACAGCTTAGGTAAAAATAACAAACATATGCTTGTTCCTGTAATCCTCTAGAAAAGGAAATTGAGGATTACAGGATTACTTGTTTTCTCTTTGTTTCAGTTCAGTTCAGTTCAGTCGCTCAGTCGTGTCCAACTCTTTGCGACCCCATGAATCGCAGCACGCCGGGTCTCTCTGTCCATCACCAACTCCCGAAGTTCACTCAGACTCACGTCCATCAAATCGTGATGCCATCCAGCCATCTCATCCTCTGTCGTCCCCTTCTCCTCCTGCCCCCAATCCCTCCCAGCATCAGTCTTTTCCGATGAATCAACTCTTCGCACGAGGTGGCCAAAGTACTGGAGTTTCAGCTTTAGCATCGTTCCTTCCAAAGAAATCCCAGGGCTGATCTCCTTCAGAATGGACTGGTTGGATCTCCTTGCAGTCCAAGGGACTCTCGAGTCTTCTCCAACACCACAGTTCAAAAGCATCAATTCTTCGGTGCTCAGCTTTCTTCACAGTCCAACTCTCACATCCATACATGACCACTAGAAGAACCATAGTCTTGACTAGACGGACCTTTGTTGGGTCTCTTTGTTTAGTTCTTGTCAATCCCCTCTTGCAAAAAATACAGGCTTAAACAAAATTTTCCTTATTCCCTATATTTTAGCATTTCAGAAAGTTAGGAGCCATATATAAGAAACATCAGATTCTTTTCTTGGCTCTGCCAGTAGATATTGTCACTCAGGTCAATAACCTAAGAGGCCTTTGATTCTTGTCTAAAATAGAGAATGGTTGGTTGGCACTTTCAGAGTACATTACCAAAGCCTTGTGAATATCAGCTGAGTGGGTTTCAGCTGGAAAAGATTTTTCACATGTAAGCAGTTATTCCTTTTTGTCATCAGGTTGTAACAGTGACCACATATACCTATCTAGCACTTTATATGAATTAACTCATTGAATGAGTCATTCATTCAGTCAGCACACTGAAGGACCTACTTAGGAGCAAAGCAGCTTTTAGGCTCTGCACATACAACCATGAATAAGATCATTCCTGCCTTCTTTTTGATGGAGAGTTCAGTGAAAAAGTTTTAGTTTCTATTTTTGTTTGTTCAGTTAATAAGTCATGTATCAACTCTTTTGCAACCCCATGGACTGTAGCCTGCTAAGCTCCTTTGTCCATGTGATTTTCCAGGCAAGAATAGCAAGAATACTGTAGTGGGTTGCCATTTCCTTCTCCAGGAGATCTTCCCAACCTAGGGATCAAACCCAGATCTTTGCATTGAGAGGTAGATTCTTTACCACTGAGCCACCAGGAAAGCCCTTAGTTCCTATTAGATAACCCCAAATTCTTCTGGTCGCTATTTGTACACCTGAGTGAAAACAGTATTTATCCTTAGTATGTGAAATACTGCGTGGTGGTGGTTATTCGTGGTTAATTTGGATATTAAAAAAAAACAACAAAACCAGAGCCTCTATCCTTATTGTTAAGGAATCTAATTAGAAAGGGCAAGTTATTGATGAAAAACTAGAAGAAGGTAATATCAAGGCAGCATAGGTTAGTCCTCATATGAATGTGAGGGTAACATTTCTTATGGACAGGCAGGTCGGGACAGGCAGGTGGAGCAAGAATCACTGGAGGGCAGTTTCACAGGGAAGTGCTGCTTAAGCTGGCTGCAGAAGGGGATTCCCTGGTGGTTTAGTGATAAGGACTCAGCACTTCCATTGCAGGGGGCCCAGGTTGATCCCTGCTCAGGGAACTAGGATTCTCACAAGTCAAATGGGGCAACAACAACAACAAAACTATCTTCAGAAAGATTTAAGTGTTTGGTTACCATATTTCCCTTCCTGGTCATTGTAAAGAGATTGATCTCAAATGAAATCATGGTTATGTACTGATTTGAAGTGTCTAATTTTTGAAAATGGCAATAATGGGAACAAGGAGATACAGAATCACCTGGGGAGGGTTTTTAAATTTTATAAAAACTATAGATTCTTAAATTCTTTCGTTTTTTCCCTGCCAGACTTCCCCAAATTGGGGCATGTTATAATCTAGAGACGTGGTTGAGAACACCTGAGTGTAAACAGGAGCAATAGAAGACTAGATCTAGGAATCTTAAACCCTGGACTGAACCTAAAAACATAACTTTGTTCTAGGAGTTTTGTTTAATGATTTCATTTAAAAATCACACCACCAATTACTGAAGAGTTGTTTTACTGTAGAGGGGTTAATGTGATTCCCTAAGATACAATGACACTTGGTGATCATATTATATATCACAGACTAGGAGCTGAAATATGAGCCAGGAGCCCTTGCAGTATAGTAGTCTCGCTGGTTATGTACAAGTTATCAGAGTTCTAGTGTTAAACTGTAATTTTGAAGCATTTATTCTGCGCTAACACACCTTTTGAAATCTTTGTGGTTTTCTGTATTTAAGCTGGGTAAACTCTGGAAATCTCAAGTAGGAGTTAGTCAGGTCCCACATACTACAGGTAAACAATAATCTGCCACAGATGAGGAAGCATTTTTTCTTTTTTTTAATATGAAATTTATTGTCAAGTCCTCAATATTATAAATGGCTATAATTGAGAAAACATCTTTTCAGCAAACTTTCATGATTTAACAATTGTTAGACAGCATTTTTTTTTTCAAAAGCATCAATTCTTCGCGCTCAGCTTTCTTTTTTTTTTTTCCTTTTGAATTTTATTTTATTTTTAAACTTTACATAATTGTATTAGTTTTGCCAAATATCAAAATGAATCCACCACAGGTATACATGTGTTCCGCATCCTGAACCCTCCTCCCTCCTCCCTCCCCATACCATCCCTCTGGGTCGTCCCAGTGCACTAGCCCCACGCATCCAGTATCGTGCATCGGACCTGGACTGGCATCTCGTTTCATACATGATATTTTACATGTTTCAATGCCATTCTCCCGAATCTTCCCACCCTCTCCCTCTCCCACAGAGTCCATCAAGTAATGCTTGAAATGGTTTACTTACCACTAAACTGCTTTCTCCCCATCTGAGAACTACCAATTTAAGTGCTGAATTAATGATTGCTATTTATAAATAAGTTGAACTTAGTTTACCCAAATCATTTCATGTTTACAGCCCTTTAAAAAGTGTTCTAATCTTTACTGTCTTATTTTTAATATATATATATATATTTTTTTTTTAATGCAGAACCTTCATATTTAAAGTACTACATGAAAATGAAAAGAAAGGGAGTGAATGCTGGCAAGCTGAGATTGAGTCCTAATGAGGAAGCCTTCATTTTAAAGGAAGATTATGAAAGAAGACGAAAACTAAGATTGCTGCAGGTGAGATTTATTTGGAACATAGTGTCAACTTCTTTGTGTCCCCAAAATTATTAGTATTTTCTACATTGTTATTGTTGTTAAGTCACTAAGTTGTGTCTAACTCTTTGAGGCCCCATGGACTGTAGCCTGCCATGCTTCTTTGTCCGTGGGGGTTTTCCAGGTAAGAATATTGGACTGGGTTGTGGATTCCTTATCACTGAGCCACCAGGGAAGCCAATTTTTTACATTCAGTTCAGTTCAGTTTGGTCGCTCAGTTGTATCTGACTCTTTGTGACCCCATGGACTGCAGCACATGAGCCTTCCCTGTCCATCACCAACTCTTGGAACTTGCTCAAATCAGAATGATAATGGCAGTCCCCTTAGGTCTCTGGGGAGGAAACATAATGGCTTATCAGGGAACTTTGTAAGTCTTATTTTTGGTTTTTTCTCCTTCACCTGGATTTTCTGCTTTAAATAGGGCTTATCTAATATCTTGTGAATATTCTGGAGAATTGATATATCTAATACCTGAATCAAATTCATTTAGGATCCTATTTCCAAAGAGCTTTTCCAAAAAGTTGAAGTAAGCCTCTTTTCATGTAATCTTAAATATTCATCCTTTAGGTTCGAGAACAAGAAAGAGATATTGCTTTACAGATAAGAGAAGATATAAAACAGAGGAGAAATCAGCAATTCACTCGTTTGGCAGAGGAACTAAGGACAGAATGGGTGGAATCACAAACTCAGAAAATCAAGAACTTGGAAAAACTGTATTTGGCAAGTTTAAGAAATATGGGAGAGGGGCATCAACAAGCCAAAGAAAATGTAAGTGAGCACTTATTTGACTACCTGTCTGTGGTAATGATACTTGTTAAAAGTAGATTTGTGTTATTAGACACTGATAAAAATGTTTTCATGTATAGAATTTGCTGTGGGCAGCCTGAATGTTTTTGTAAATTTAATATAACTAAGAATACTACTTGATTCATTTTCTGGTAAGAGTCATGTGAAGGAAAATCTGTTTTCTATGATGTTTAAATTAACATTATTCTCTAACAAACTTAGGGTTACCACTGGTGGGCGGTAAGGGATAATACATTAGGAGAATGGGATTAGCACACACACTACTATATATAAAATAGATAACCAACAATGACCTACTGTAGAGCACAGGAAACTATACTCAGGATTTCATAATAATCTACAAGGGAAAAGAATCCAAGAAAGAACAGCTGTATATGTGTATGTATAACGGAATCACTATGCTGTATACTGAAACTAACACAGCATTGTAAATCAAACTATACTTCATAAAAAAAGCAAACATTATTCTTTTCCAGTCCTTAACAACTGGGTGAATAAAATAGTAACCTTCAGAATTACAAGTTGTTACTCATTTCAGTCATTTTGGACAAGTTCGGTGGGATGAATTCAGATTTCTGATTTCGTTATCACTCCTTTCTCATACCTCCAAAATGTGTAATTAAATGTGTATACACTTGAGTTCTTCCTTTCACAAAGGCAAAGTAGTACTTAACTCAGTATTTAAGACTACTCCCTGACCTTGTTTCTTCTGATTTATGGTTGGAAAATCCTAGATTGTGGTCCCAGAGATAGTCACACAAAATAAACAAGCTGGATTCCAAGAATGCATGTCTTTGTAACCAAACTTTTAGTCAGGAAGAACTCTTTAAAGAATTTGTCAATCAAAATATTCTTGGTCCCTGGCTTTAGTTTGTGTTTTTAGTATTAATAGCTTTAAGTTCTGATATCAGATTTTTGTAGCTTTATTTATTTCATCATTAATTTTGTGCTATAGCCAGTGTTTTCATTTGAATACATCTTCATGATTTTTGCCCTGACAGAGTACCACACATATTATATATTTGCCATTTTAGTCTTGTTTAACATGACATTTTAAGTAATATTTGTTTTTAGGAGCCTGATTTAAATGCTCTGGCACACCGGGCAGCAGAAAGGAAAAAAAAGGCAGAAATGAGACATAAAGAGGCCCTGAAAGTACAGAAAAATCAAAAAGAAATGTTAATGAAACAAAAAACCTGGTAAAGTAATAGTAATTTTTACCGTATTCTCCACTGAAAGTGATATGGCTGGAATTAAAGGGTACATTGGATATTTTTTTGTGTGTGTGGAGAAGGAAATGGCAACCCACTCTAGTACTCTTGCCTGGACAATCCCATGGGTGGAGGAGCCTGGTAGTCAACAGTCCATGGGGTCGCAGAGCTGGACATGACTGAGTGACTAAACTTTAAAACTAAAACTTGGATACTTTTTAAAAGTTACATAGTATATCCATGGTGTTTGTTAAACTTGGTTTAAAATAATGCAGTTGGGGGAGTACATACTAACAAGTGAACTTTCTCTTCTGTTCTGACTTTAGCAGCAGTTACTGAGTTTCTGAAGAAGTGTATTACTAGTTTAGAATGCAGGTCAACCAAAATCTGTCTGCCTCTGATATAAAAAGAAAAAAATCAGTGCAATTATGAACATTAAAAGAGGTTATAGACTCTGCAAGTCATTGATGAGATTTTTGCATATTGTAAAAATGAAAGAACCTATTAGCTAGTCAGAAGTGGTCATTTTATGCAGTGGCCCCTCTTTATCATTTTTAGGTTTTTATAATTCCAAATTATTCTAAAGAACATTAGATGTTTGTTGGGTCAGTCCACATTATGGAGCTTGATGTCTAGCTACACCGCTTTTACTCTTTATTTTCTCACATGTGTATGCACTCTATTAAATAGCATTTGAGCCTGTGGGATCAGGCTGTGGAGGATTTCTTAAGATTGTAATGGCTTTTATATTTTTAACTTTGAGTTGTACTGTAACATTATTTGAGAGATTAATTTATGACATCTTTTATTTTTTAAGGCATATAAAAGCTCGAAAAGAAGCTCTGCTTGTGGAAAAGGAAAGATCTGCCAAAATTGCA
Source organism: Bos indicus x Bos taurus (assembly GCF_003369695.1). NCBI lineage: Eukaryota > Metazoa > Chordata > Mammalia > Artiodactyla > Bovidae > Bos > Bos indicus x Bos taurus. Next base: position 50,148,624 of record NC_040104.1, read on the forward strand.
AGTCTGCCACCCCCTCCTCCAGCTCTCTTTGAGGTGAATTACTCTGGGTATGGGAGCTTGGATATAGTAATTCTTCTTTGCTGTTAGAATTCAGTGCACATCCAAATGCCATTTGTTTGAACTTAGTTTTTAACTGTACTGGTAATACATATCTAGAATATTTAAAAATAATTCTAGACAGCATTTTACCCACAAATGCTTTAGTTTGTATCTCTGATGTTTAAGGACTTTAAAGCACAATACTAATATAATGTTGTTCCCAGTATAATCTGATACCCAGTCTGTGTTCAGTTTTCTCCAGTTGTCTTGAGATTTTTTTGTTGTTTGAAAAACTGTAACCTTTTTTATTTTATTGGGAAAGAAAAGGATTATTTGCCCTAAAGACTTTCCCACATTCAAGATTTGGCTATTGTAAATAGTTATCATTTTATAGACACAGAAATTAGGTCCAGATAAGTTAATAACTTCACATAAGATTATGTGAAATGGTAAGAAAAGTCTGTTTCTTTGTGAGAGTAAAATGTGTGATTTTGTGATTTGAAGCTTTTTTTTAAAAAAAAACATTTAACTTATTAAGCAGAAATTAATTTTGAAAGGTATTGCTTCTCCTGCTCAGATTATCTTGCTGTGGTTATTAAAACAACTCATTTGGATCATTATCTAAATTACATAGGTGTGTTTATCAAAAAAGTTAAACAGAAATTTAAAAAATACAAATACAGGATATATTATTTTGTTGTATAGACAAGAGTATTTTATGTATGTGTGATCAGCCTCAGTACCAGGTAGTCTCATCTTAAGCCTCTGGTTTTGTCAGCCTTCCTACTTTTATGTTAGACATCTGCCATGTGACATTTGATCTAGTAAGATCCAAACAGAGAAGTCAGATTTCAGCCATTCCCCCAGTGCCTTGTTAAAAGGCAGGCAGTATTTTGCCCATTTTTTAAAATTATTATTATTACTTTTGTCATAATTCTTAATGTTTCTAACAAGCCGAAAGTGAAACTGGCTCAGTCTTGTCCAACTCTTTCTGACCCTCTTGGAATTCCCCAGGCAAGAATACTGGAGTGGGTAGCCATTCTCTTCTCCAGAGAATCTTCCCAACCCAGGGATCAAATCCAGGTCCCCTGCATTGCAGGCAGATTCTTTACCATCTGAGCCATCTGGGAAGCCCTAACAAGTCAAGGTCAAAACTTTAAACTGACCAAAACATCGTCTGTGTAAGTGATTTGGCAAATACGAATTATATGTTAAACTGTGGTGGTACTTTTCCCCCCAACATTTTTATTATGAAAAATTTTTAAATACAGAGAAGAGTATAAGAAATAGCTTGTGTGTAGATTTCATTTTGCATTATGTGTAGATTTCAAATGGTTGTGTATACATTTGAAGATATAAATGTATACATTTGAACGTATATTTATAGGTTACATTTCACCCCATATACTTTAACGTACCTCTGCTAAGAATAAAGACATTCTCTTTTTCTAACGAAACTCTAGGTTTGTTTTTATTTTTTGTTGTGCTGGGTCTTTGTTGCAGTGCGCAGGCTTGTCATTGTGGTGACTTCTCTTGTTGTGGAGCACAGTCTCTAGGTGCATGGGCTTCAGTAGTTACTGCTCATGGATCAATAGTCATGGCTCCAGGCTCTAGAGCACAGCCTCAGTAGTTGTGGTGCACAGGCTTAGTTGCTCCGTGGCGTATGAAATCTTCCCCGACCAGGAATTGAATGTATCTCCTGCATTAACAGGCAGATTTTTACCACCATACCACCAGGTTAGTCCAGGACATTCTCCTATGTGGCCACAATATCACACTAAGAAAAGTAACCAGGATCCAGTCAAGGTTTACCTCTTGCTTCTGTTTGCTTTGTGTCTTCAAAGTAAAGCATTCTCTCCCCAACCCTTTTTTATTTCAGAATTTTTGAATAGACTAATTTCTTGTATTCTGTATTTGTCTGATTTGGTTATGTGGCTACAAGAGATCTCAATTATATTGGTAAATTTTTCTCTTTTCAATTTCCAAATAATCTGGGAGATGATACTTAGCATCACAAGTATCTATCATCCTTTTGCATTTATTCATTGGCCTACTTCCATTAGACAAAAGAGAACTTTCTTCTTTCAGTGATTATGAAAAGACAAAAGAGAACTTTCTCTTATCATTGATTATGAAACATCATAACCAAATGAGCAAACTTAAAATCAGTAATAGAGGCACACCTTGCCATTATGTGCCTCCTGATGTCATACAGTAAACTGTAGAGTGTCACCTATTCATTATTCTTACTGAAATACAATCTGACTTTTAAACCTAAACTTCAGATTAGTGGAAATACAGTGCACGCTCTCATGAAGAAAAAAAATAAAGAATAACTGATTAAAATATAAAATTACTTTTTTCAATGGATCCTGCTTCAAATGAAATGAATACTTCCAACTTAACAATCTATTTTCTGTTTCATTTTTCAGAATGTTGAAGTAAAGAAAACTAACGTGAAGACGAACAGTTCTACCTACCATCATCTTTGTACTTTTGTGAATAGAGAGGTGGACACAAAGCAGGTGATTGACTTTTTTCATGACTCTCACTTTATTATTTCTCTGTCCATTGAATTGAGTTATATATTGTTCTACATATATTGTTATCAGATATCAAAATTTGAACAGCTCTACCAACTGTCTTAGGGTAATAGTGATTAAAAAAGCTTTTAAATATGCTTTGAATTACAATGTCATGTTGAATGTGAATGGAATGTTGATATAATATGAATGAAAGGGATTGGCCTCCTAAATTGATATATTTAATTTTCTTACCATAAAAGTTTTTTTGACATAAAAATAATACATACTCTAGAAATTTGAAACTAGATACATGTAAAACACCTAAGTTTTCATCACGAAAAAGTAATCGGTTAATACATTAATGGATTCATTATAGTATTTTTAATTAATACATTTTCATTATTTGTGTATAAACATACACATGCTTTTTAAAACATGATTTTTAATAGCTACTTAAGTATTTCATTATAGAGTTTATTTAACCATTCTATTGTGGAGGGTTTTTTTTTTTTTTGCTTTGTAAATAATGCAAACATAATCATCTTGTACATTTTTTATAGCTTTTTAAAAAAAATTTATTTGTTTATTTCTGGCTGCATTGGGTCTTTGGTGTTGCCCGTTGGCTTTCTCCAGTTGTGAAGAATAGGGGCTCCCTTCGGGTTGCACTGCTTGGGCTGCTCGTGGTGGTGGCCTCTGGTCGTGGAGCAAGGGCTCTGTGACCCGTGCGCTTCAGTAGTTGTGGTGTGTGGGCTTAGTTGCCTCGCGGCATGTGGGATCTTCCTGGACCAGGGGTCAGACCGGTGTCCCCTGCATTGCAAGGTAGATTCTTAACCATAGGACCACCAATAAAGCCATGTTGTGTATATTTTGTCTACAGCTCTGATTGTATGTTTAGAATAAATGTCTAAAAGAGAAATTATAGGTTCCACAGTGTATAACATTTTATCACAGATACTTGATATAGATCTTTAAATTTCCTTTTAAAAAGTGACTGCAACATATGAAAATGGCCATCTTACCGTACTCATGGGCTTCCCTGGTGGCTCAGTGGTAAAGAATCCGCCTGCAATGCAGGAGACCCTGGTTCAATCCCTGGGTGGGGAAGATCCCCTGGAGAAGGGAATGGCTACCCACTCCAGTATTCTGGCCTGGAGAATCCCATGGACAGAGAAGCCTGGTGGGCTATAGTTCTTAGGGTCGCAAAAGGTCAGACACAGCTGAAGTGACCTAGCACACAGCGTACATCATATCCTTGTCTGTAGGAAATGATATGGCTTAAAAATTAATTATCTGTGTTAAGAGTGACAAACAATTGTTACTCCTTGTTATAATTGCTGTTTCTTTGTAACAGTGAATTTTGACCTTTTTCATGTTAGATATATTTATCTACTAGATACATACACTATTTCACAGTGTAGCATTCATGTGGAGGTTAGAATGCAACAAATTCTGTAATAGCTAGTGTTAATATTTGATCAAGACACAAGATGAGTATTACCATCATAAAGTTAACTTCTAAGAAAGGAATAAATCTTGAAGATTGTTTAAAATTGTAAAATACTATTATAACTTCAATACCTTCTATTAGTATTAAACATATATTTTATACTAAGATTGATGAAAGACATTTCTGTTTTTAGCTGTCATATAGGGTATCACTGATGGTGTCACAGTAAATTTTTAAACTTTTTTCTTTGACAGTAACTAAAAGACCTACCTTCTCTTCAATTTCTGGACTTGAAGATTACATTAGTAGTTATAATGCAGTTTTATAAAAACTGTCCCGCATACTAAAGCATTCTAATATTTTCTTCCTTACACCATCACTTAGGAAAAATCTGTCTGTAAACCTTGGGTTTAAAATGTGATAGTGCAGTAATGTGCTTGATTTCCCAGATAACAAATCTCTGTATTTTCATCTGCATCTAAGCTTATTTCACATGTGCAATAATTTAGAATCTTTGAATAGAATGATAGGATCTTTATAGGAGGTATCATATAAAACTACTTGCATTCTTGGCATATATTTCAGTTATTCCTTCAGCTGCTTTCTCCAGATAAGCACTTTCATTTTGTTCAGTCAGTCTTTTAGCATGTGAGAGTTGCTATCATGTTTTGTTTGAATATCTTGATAAAGTGGTTATACTTGATAGAGTCTGTTGTATGTTATAAAGTTTGTCTTTGACAGAATGATGACATTGACCTGCTATATTCCTATTTAGAGCCAGTTATTCTCTAAATTTTGTGCTACATTTACATTCTGTACACACAAACAAAACTTCATAGGCTTGAAATTCCTAAATTACTCCTGCTCTTCATCCTTTATATTAGTATTAAAAAGTTGTTTTATACTAAGGATGTTTTCATCGGATTTATTCCTTTGTCAATGACTGTACGCAGCACTTGTTAAAATGGATTTTTCATCCTAGAAATATTTTTCTAATCAGATCCACTGTATTGTTTGCTGTAAGATCCAGAAATGTCAGCAGACAAGCAGAACAGATTTCGACCTATATGTCTTGGGTAGAAGATGCAGAAGTAGCATATTTAATCACTTATTGTTTTGTGTATTGCAGATTACAATTCATGGGAAAGGGGTTTTCAGAAACATGTTTTCTAAAAAGTATTTTTGCTTGGGATTTACACTTTTGCAAATTTCACATGTATCTTTTGAGTTCAGCTGGTAAAAATAGAATCTTGCAATTATTTCAACCAGATACTTGTTTAAATTTTTAATTGCATTGACACAAAGTTTCAGCAGATTGTCTTCTTAAAGAAAACAGTTACTTGTAAAACCTTGTTTTGACATTGAGTGGTCAGATTACATGGTAAAGAACCCACCTGCCAATGCAGGAGATGTGAGTTTGATCCTAGGTCGGGAAGATCCCTTGAAGAAAGAAATGACAACCCACTCCAGTATTTTTGCATGGAAAATTCCACAGACAGAGGACCCTAGCAGGCTGCAGTCCAAAAGAGTTGGACACAGCTTAGCAATTGAACAGCTGCAGCAGCAGTCAGATTAAAACTTGTTTGGCATGTCTAATGTTTCTCTGACCCTTTATTGATACTCTTTATATATATCATTATATCTGGACTCAGTCTGTTTATTATATATGTTGTGTGTTTTGAAGTTTTTCCTTCTCTTCAAATTTTGGTTTATCATAGTTGACATTCTGGTTTTTAATTCACCCTCACATGATGTGAAGAATCCCCAAATAACTTTTTTTCTTAAAAACCTCATGGCCTAAATGAAATGTTGCTCCTAAAATTCATTTTAATATTTTACATGTTAATACACTGAATAATTTTATAGAGGTTATAACTTTGATTTAATCTGACCTTTGTTAATAAGGATTTACATAAATATTTATTAGCTCAAAAGGAATATAATATTTTTCATACATTTATTTGGCCATTACACTCTTTGTTTCTTTCTTATTTTTTGGCTGCATTGAGCAGCTTGCAGGATCTTAATTTGCTAACCAGGGATCCAACCACATCCCCTGCATTGGGAGGGCAGAGTCTTAACCAGTGGACTGCCAGAGAAGTCCCTACTCTTTCTTAATTCATTAGCTATCTCTCTATTTATCTCACTACTTGAGAGTTATAAATAATTTTAAATATGTGGTAATAGCTTTTGTGGTTATTGTTTCATTGACTGATAGATTTTTACCATGTAAAATATTTAAGATTTTTACTTAAAGTTATGTTTGAAATGCTTACTTGTATTTGAAAGTGAATGTTTAGGTATAATAGTAAATCCAGGTTATGTTCCATGCCCCACTCCCAACGCACATGCACACATTGAATGTTGCTATGTTAATGAAATAATGGCTCACTGTACAACCACATGATCATTGATTTGCACAAGTTCTAGTAAGCCAGAAATTATGTTAAAGAAGGTGTTTTGATTATTTGGCCTTCCCGAGGTGCAAGCCAAGCAGCAAATTTTGGCTGAAAACCAAAGGCAAATCTTAGTGCTAATGGCTTTCATGACCTTTGACGTTTGTGGTTTCTTAACTATTATTTGTTTACCTTTCAACACTGTTGTTTTAGTAGAATTTCTTAATAAAAGTAGGATGGAGGAATTATTTGGATGAGTATAGTGTACTTTACTTTAAAATGAACAAGTTGTAAAACTGTTTAACAATTCGACTTTTTTCATACATACATGCTGTTGATAATTGTGGGCATTTAAAAATATAACTTGAAAGAATATATGTAGCTGGTTATCATTTAATTTGATATAAATAGAAAAACATGACTTTAGGGTTGTTTTGCTTTTTAGTTACCATTTTGTTTCATACTTTATTTGTCTAAAATGTTATTGGTTGACTGCTAGCCAGATCCTCATTTGGCTGCTGAAGAAGAAGCTAAAAGATTAGAAGAACTACAGAAGCAGGCAGCGCAAGAGAAAATGGAACAGAGTGAGAAGGCACATGCCCGGGGATTCCAAGCAATGAGAAAGATCCATTTGGCTCAAGTAAGCATTCAGTTCTGCTGATGGCCTTACGGATGGCACTGTAGGACTTAACTGACAGGGAACAGTCTCAAAGGACAGAGTCTTGAAGAATGGGAAAACAGCGTCTCTGATTCATGTTATTCCAAGTTTTCCGACTTGCTTTTACCTCCTCGTTTCAAATTCAGGTTGGATGAAACTGTTCTCATTTTTCTTCTAAAATTTGTACTAATGAATATATTAAAAGTTTAATGTATTAATCAGTTTAAAAATAGCCCAAGAAGAAATTAATCACTTTTCTCATTTAGTTATTTGAATTACATTTGTGCTCTGTGGATTTTCAGATTCGATTCGTTAAATATTTACCAAGCACAGGACTTGTTGGCTTTGCAGAATATTGTTCAAAAATAGTCACAATCCTTGCTGTCAAGAAGCATTGAACTTTGTTGCAGAGATGTAAAATATGTATGATGAAAGCTGGCTTTGTAGTTATAGCATTGCATCTGTCATGCTTATTGTTCAATGTTTATTCTTGAAACAGCATAGAAATGATTCCTCTTCTTAGAAGTCTGATTTTCTTTTCTGAATTTGACTAATACATTTGGATTTTTAAACATTCATCTGAAGAATGAGTTTTTATGCACTTCTATGGTAATTAGATGCCACAGAATTAGATGCCTTAGTTTGTATAATTTGAACTGAATTATGACTTAAATTTTTAGTTTTTATCACTAGGACTTGTTGGCTCAGACAGTAAAGAATCTGTCTGCAGTGCCGAAGACCTGGGTTGGATCCCTGAGTCAGGCAGATCTCCTGGAGAAGGGAATGGCTACCCACTCCAGTAATCCTGCCTGGGAAGTCCCATGGAGAGAGACTACAGTCAGGTTATGATTATCGTGATAATCATAACTTACCCCTAGTTTATAAAAGCTAAAAGATGAATTTCATCTAAGTTTTAAACCTACAGGCAAAAAAACATGAAAAGTAATATAAACTGAGCACATTCTTGTATAAATTAGTAGTGTTTAGTGGTTAAGAAAGTGGACTTCACAGTCAGTCTTCCCAGGGTTTTCCTCCCTTCTTCACTACTTAGCTGTTTAATCATAAGCATAGTGTGGAATAACAGGAAATATTTGTTAAGGCACAATCTCCCTGAGTCTTGGTGCTCACTTGAGAATGGTATCTGCTGCTGGCAGCATGGAGAACTGAAAAAAGTACATTGCAGGAGCGGTGGCACCTTAATTAGAGTGTAGCTTTGTGACTGTCCCGAGGAAGAAGACCTGACAGACACGTTTGAAGCTTTGTGGCCTAACCAAAACCATCTTCTCATATTACTTGCCAGCATAATAGAGTTGACCCTTGAAGTGTGTGGGTCAGCTTACACCTGCATATTTTTTCAATGGTAAATACTGTGGTGCTGCACGGTCCATAGTTGGTTGAATCTGTGGATTTGGAAGAACTGCGGATATGGAGGGCCAACTCGTAGTGTCTTGTGGCATTTGATCAAATGGTAAAGGAGGGGATGGAACTACAGCCCCTGTCTTCATGATTTCTCCACTTTTAATTTCCTTCATGATTTCCTCACTATTAATGTTACTATCCAAAGTGTGTGACTCAGTTGTTAATTATTTCTCTTTATTCTTGGAAGAATCAAGAGAAACTAATGAAAGAACTCCAGCAGCTCCAGCAAGAGGACCTGGCACGCAGGAGACTGATGGTAGCACGGATGCCGCCACAACTAGTGGAACTTCCATACAAACGCAGTGAAATGAAAGAAGATTGGCAGAGAGAGCTAGAATTTGCCTTTGAAGACATGTACAATGCAGACAGAAGTAAGATGTTTTCAGTAAACTTTCAAAGTTTACTTTGAAATGTTACTAAATGTCACTAAAATGTTACTTATTAAATGTCTTTGTGGGAAAATACATTTGTCTTGATGAAGCAGTTTTTGTTTTGAAAGGAGTTCTCATTTGAAAGAGGTGCTCCTATTTTAAACTTGAAACTGTGATGAGCTTTAAAATTTTATGTGCAAGTTCTTTTTAGTCATTTTGGAATGGAAACATGTTTGTGCATTTCTTTATTGAGAGGTGAAAGGAAACCTGATTTTGCACCTTGAACCAGAGCCTCTGCCTGCTGTGATTGATCAGATCCAAGACGAAGAACTGGACCTCTCAATGGAACACGAAAGTTTAGGGGAGACTGAAAACATTCCAATGACAGAAGCTGAAACAGCACATTCTAGTGAAGCAGACGGTAAAAACTTCTGACCTGAATATTGCTGTATTTTATAGGAAAAAATGTTCATCATTTGCCAGCAGTTAGGAAAGGCTGGTTTGATTTAACTACTGCTGCTGCTAAGTCGCTTCAGTCGTGTCCGACTCTGTGTGACCCCATAGACGGCCGCCCACCAGGCTCCCCCGTCCCTGGGCTTCTCCAGGCAAGAACACTGGAGTGGGTTGCCATTTCCTTCTCCAATGCATGAAAGTGAAAAGTGAAAGTGACGTCGCTCAGTCGTGTCCGACTCTTAGCGACCCCATGGACTGCAGCCTACCAGGTTCCTCCGCCCATGGGATTTTCCAGGCAAGAGTACTGGAGTGGGGTGCCATTGCCTTCTCTGAATTTAACTACAAACAGTGCCTAATACTAATGGGAGTGATAAGGGGAGGAAACTTCAGATTTCCGTCACTAAAGATCCTTTTCATATACATAGGAGGAATGTTTTATATATATATATATATGTATATGTAGTCTGAAGATTTTTAGGTTACTTAGGTTATTTGATAAACTCAGTTCATTTGAAAGGTCAGCATTTTTTTGTTTTTGCTTTTTAGATTTTGTGCTTCTATGGTGCAATCTCCTGTGCTTCTAGGCACTTCATATGTGAGGATGAACAGCACAAACTTAGGTTTCTTCCAAACTTCATCTCTCTCTCCACCTTCTGAATTTTTTCACTTGCCAGTGTCTAACAGTACATTTTTCATCTTCTCTTGCCTTGTCCTTCTGTCTTCCTCATGTTAATGATGATACCACAGTCTGCAGTAATCCAGGCCAGAGCTATGAGAGGCATCAATACCTCTAAAAAGACAAAGCTGTCTCTCACTACACATCTCCTTAGAGACCAAGTCTTCTTCCTTTTAACTTCTTTTCTCCCCATTCCTAAGAGTATTGCCTTTGTTCAAAACCACTCAGACTTTCTTTTCATCTTCACCATACACTGTGGATAGGTAGTCCTTGGGGGTTCCCATTTTATGTGGATCTCCTCTAAGACTCCTTGGGGTAGGGCTCTAGGCATTATCCCTGTTTCCTGTGTTCACACTGCTGTCCGAACAAAGTATAAGGTTACTACGATTTGGCATAAATTTCAGAAAAATGGGTTCTGGGCTCAATTGCCATGAATTCCCCTTTAAACTTCATTTCTGGCCTCTGCAGAATCTTTCATTTTCTTGCAAACCTTATAGCACATATTTTGAATGCTAGTCTTAACCACAGATTAAGAGATACACATTCTGTCATCATTTATCAAGTGGAATAAGCATCTTCCTGATACATTTTTAAGCTTGCTGCATGCCGATCATTGAAAAATACAGTTGACCCATGAACAAGGGGTTAGGGGTGCCAACCCTCCATACAGTCCAAACTCTGCTTGTAACTTGGGCCTCAGTACCCAGTATATCTGCAGATTCAACCAACCCTGGATCATGTAGTCCTGTGATAACATATTTATTTGAAAATAATCTGCACATAAGTGGAGCCCAGGTGGTGCTAGTGGTTAAAAATCTGCATGTCACTGCAGGAGACGAAACAGATGTGGATTCAGTCCCGGGGTTGGGAAGATCCCCTAGAACATGGTATCCCACTCCACTGTTCTTGCCTGGTCCCATGGACAGAGGAGCCTGGTGGGCTGCAGTCCATAAGGTCGCAAAGAGTCAGACATGACTGCAGTGACCTAGCATGCATGCACGTGCAATTCACATGCATGTTCACGGGTCAGCTGTAATTGAATTTTGGTGTCCTTATTTAAGTTGAAAAAAATTATACCTGGTTATAAAATTGCGTTTAATTGTAAATACTGAGGAAAATACAGTTGTACTTTTGTTTTAACCAGTGGTAGTTGTGGTAACTAAGTGTAAAGATAGAGTAATTTACTTTATTTGTAATAGGTGCTGAATAAATTTTATTTCCTTTTCTTTTAGTTCCCTCAGCAGTGAAGACCCACCAGATTGCTTCAAAAATTCTTTTTAAAAAATTATTAAATAAGATCCGAAGCCAAAAATCTCTCTGGACAATTAAATCCGTGTCTGAAGAGGAGGGTGAAATGATTACAACTGTCAGTGAAGCTGAAAGTAAAGCCCTGACAGTTGAATCAGGAGCAACTGTGAGTGAAGACAGAACATTATCCTCTGGGCAGGAACAAGGTAGTTTTCTCCAGTCTCATACTATAGTACATAAACCCTTTCTAAGTTGTTCAAAGATAAGCTCATTTCTGAAAAATCAAAGAACAGAGGTCAAAAGGAAGAAAAATGTTTCAAAGCCCATAATGCTGCCACTTACAGGCAGTGAGTGTTAGAAACCTTACTGAATCCTCTTCCAGAGCACTTTGAGTGTAGTGAATTATTCATAGATATGTTTCCAAAGACATTGATGAACCAGAACTAGCCTGTTCCTTATGTTGAGATGTACAGGCTGTTTCTAATGTTTCTTATTACTTTTTTGCACTGTAATGAGCATCATTTTAGCAAAGTCTTTGCCTACATCTTTAATTATTTCCATAGGAACAAAGGAAAAGAATTCCCGAATCAAAGGATATGAACACATTAACAGTTTTGAATGTACAGAATTGTGTGTTTATTTTACTTTCCCACCAGAGATTTGGTTTCTTGTTAATTTTTTAAAAAAAATTTTGGTAGATAAATAGGCTATTTAAATATATTCCCAGAAGTTACTAAAGTCAAACCAGTAGTATTTCCTTGAATTACATACTATCAAACAAGAATCATGATATAACTCTTTGATTTGCTTTTTTCTTTGAGTTTTATCTTCTAGATTTTTTTTAAACAAAGTAATTGGATTTATGTGGAAATGTTTTGCTGCCAGCCTTCTTAAAGAAGTGGCTTGTAGTTCCTATTTAAGTCTTTGATTTGATCCTAAGTACAGCAGGAATCCTTCTGAAAATACTTTCTGCACTTGACCTTTTGACACCTCCCTTTCTTGGTTTTCCTACGTCGCTGACTTCTCCGTCATTGTTTTCTTTGCTGCTTATTCTCATCTCAACAACCACTAGTTATTGCCCCAGAACTTGATTCTCACATCTCATCTCTTTGTATTGATACTCCCTAGTTGGTCTCTAAAATGTGATGCCTTTACATTACACTCTGTACGCCAGTGACTTCCAGGTGTGTCTTTCCAGACTTGGCCTCTTCGTTGAACTCCACTTCTTTATTTAAATGTCTATTTGATATTTTCCCTTGGTGGCTCAGGTGGTGAAGAATCCACCTGCAATGCAGGATTGAACCCTGGGTCAGGAAGATCCCCGTGGAGAAGGAAATGGCAACCCACTCCTGTATTCTAGCCTGGAGAATTCCATGGACAAAGGAGCCTGGCAGGCTACAACCCATGGGGTCACAAAGAGTCAAACACAACTAAGCAGCTAACACACACACACTCGTGTATCGAATCACATCTTAAACTTCTCCAGAGCTAAGTTTTTGATATCCCCTCCTGCCCTATACCTGCTTTTCCTATGATCGTATATTTCAGTAAGTGGCAAAAAATTCTCTTGCTTAAGCCAAAAAGCTTGTCATTCTGGTTTGTCTCTTCTGTATTCTACATCCAAATCATCATCAACCTGTTGATCCTATGGTCAAAATATATCCAGAGTCCAGCCATTTCTTACAGCTACCATCCTTGTGTAAGTAACATTCATTCTCTAGTGTAGATTCTTGCCTATACTAACCTCCTCTCTATGCATAGCTTTTGCACCTTCCTGCAGTAATCTTTTTCCAGAGTCATCTTGTTAAAACATGTCAGCTACGTCATTCCTTTGGGGGAAACCCTCCAACAACTACCCATTTCCTTCAGGAAAACTGTTTTTCTTACAGTGGCATCAGATCTCCCCACACACCCCTCCCCACTACTTCCCTTACTCACTGTTGCTCTGACTTCATTTTTTCCCCAACCACTGCACTGTAGGCACTGGCTTCCTGGCTGATTTTCCAACACAGCAAATATAAATCATATGGTCTTTGAAAGTGCTGGTTTTGGGTAGGGAGGGGGATGCCCTTGGGTATATTTATGGCTTACTCTGTCACTTCTTTCAAATACTTGCTCAGATACCACTTTCTCAATAAAGCCTTCTCAGCCACGCTATGTAAAATGTCAAATTTCTATACCTTCCCCCAGCCCCATAATCCTCACTCCCTGTCACCTCTGCTCCATGGCTCTTAGCATCTGATGGACCATAAATTTTCTTTCTTGCTCATTTGCTTCTTGTCTTGACACCTACCCCTCTCCACCTTGCTCATCCTCCAGTCCTGGAATGTAGGACTTGATTCTGTTCATTGCTATATCCCCAGAGTCTAGACTAGTGCTCAGTTCATATTTATTAACTTAATTGACCTGGTTAAAGCAAAGAGAGTTAAGTTTGGAAGTCAGACATGTGATATTCAAGCACATGGGCATGGAAGAGCTCTTAGTGGAAAGAATTCAATGAGAAAAGGGCTTATAAGACATCTGAGGAACTTGGGCATTTAGAAGATGTCTAGAGAAGGGGCAAGTAGTAAAAAGGAGTGAGAAGTAGGAGAGAGAATATGGCATTGGCATTTAATACAAGGCGACACTTTCATCTTTAATCCATAACCAAGTAATTTTGGAAAAGGGCCTGGGTAGTAATCTTTCTCTAGCCTCATTTGACTGTGTTCTTCCCCTTATCTGAACCAAGTTTTTTTTGTTTTTTTTTTTTTTTAATCCTCATAGGGTCCTTAATGCCTGCTGACCTGTCTGGAAAGGTTTCCTGTCCATCTCACACTCTTTACCTGGTTGATTCTTCCTTACCTTTCAAATGTCCACTTAAGTGCCATTTCCTAAGGGAAATCTCATCTGAGCTCCTAGTCTGATTCAGATTTGTCTGAAATACTCTCTTGTATAGCCCCTCTTTTTTTGTTTCTTATATAGTACTTAGCACTGTTTCTAATTTTATAATTTTTTTCTAAGATGATTATATAACGTTTTGCTCCCACCTGCCCCATAAAACCCACTTTGAGGCCTTTCCTTCCTGACCAGGTACATGTGCGTGCAGCACGTACGTAGGTGCTGCATGCATGTGTGGGTGATACTCTGTGCAGTTTCTGGCTACCCTGATATGATCAGTGTATACTGCTTTAACTTAACTTTCTGCTCTGGTTTCATAAATAATAAAAATCCTAAAATCTAAGTATGTTGAAGATACATTTAAATTTCTTCAGCTTTTTTCTTTTTACACTTTGGTACCTTACTTCCTCTATTCTTTTTATGCTTTCCTATTGTGTTTGAAACTGTTGTAAGCCTGTCTTTTAAGTCAGTTGTCTTTCATCTTTTCCTTTTTGTTTACAATTTTAGTCTTACATCTTCTTGTATCTTCTGTATTTTCTTTTTGTGTTTGACTTGAATTTATCAGATAAAATATGTGATCATCTGGAAGGTGGCTGGATCTTAACTAAATAAGACATTCAGGTGGACCAGTGATAATCTGAATGTAGATTTTTGTTACATTGTTCAGATTTAATTTTGACAGTGATATTATGTTAATAATGTGTCTGTTACAGTTGTTGAAAGTGACATGCTAACAATTGACTCTGGACCACTTACTAGTGAAGATAAACCACTTTCATTTAGTACTGACTCTGAAAAGGAACAAGGTATTTCTTTTTCACATTCTTAAGCGAACTTAATTCATTACATCTTTTTCCTAATAAAATTACATGTAATAAATGAACAAAGGACATTACAGTTGTATTAAATTAGTGAAACTAATTTTTGCTTTGGGAATTCTCTTAGAAATGAAAACCACTCAGCCTCTCATAGCTCCAAGTTCAATTCTACTTCATCCTCAGGAAGAAGCAGTCAGAGTTAGAATGGCAGCGAGGCAGAAACAGGTAATTTGAAATTTTTATTTTTAAAGGTTTCTTTCTTCCCCTGGGTACTATAGTTTTGTTTGACCATTGAGATTTGTCTTAAAATCCAGCTACTTTTGATACCATTTCTTCTACCTTACACATTCATTTGATAAAGGCAGAGATTGTCTTTTTTAAAAGTCAATTTACCCTACATAGTTTCTTGTACAATGCCTTATATATAGTAAGTACTCAATAAATATTTGTTGAATAACTGAGTCCCTGTCATGATATTAAACATTTGGACTTTGTGATCCCAACAGTTTTTTTGAAAGGCTGTTTTTCAAAGAAAAAATTTTAATTCAGCTTCTACAACTGTAATATTGGGCCCTTCTACTTTAATGAAAAATTTTTCTTAATACAAATTAACTTGATAGAGGCTAATTGTTACTAAACCAATCAGTTTATAGTCATAGCTTTTATAAAAAATACATCTGAGGGTTGATAATCTTATGAGCCATTGTTTTTTCTCAGATAAATGCTTTCTAATCTGTGTTGTAAAGCAGTATTGTCTAATAGATTCTTCTACAGTAATGGAAATATTCCATATCTGTGTCAAGTATGGTAACTGTTAGCTATGTGGGCTGTTGAATATGAGTAGAGCAGCTGAAAAAAACTGAATTTTAAATTTTGTTTTGGATTGCTCTAAGTTTTAATAGTCACATGTAGCTAGTGACTACCATATTGAAGGAAGGTAAAGACAGGAACTCAGCTATAGTCACTCTTGCTTGATGAGGAATAGGTAGTATCAGATTGAGACATTTTTAATTTTGAAAATTAGATCATTTCTAGCAGAAGTGTGCCGCTTAATAAAGCTTCACATAGATTCCCTTTTCTGTTCATTCCTTGTTTCTTATGTATATTTCAAGGACTAGAAGGTGTTGGATTTAGCAGGCAACCAGTTAGACTAGTCCTTGTCCTCATGAATCGTAGTTACTTTAACATAGATGTTTTTATTTCTTGGATTTGTGTGTGTGTGTGTGTTGGTATAATTTTAGAGTTTATCATGCCTCTGCCATTGTCTTCCCATCTGTTTCATGCCTGACAGTAAAGACTGAATGTTGTTCACTATACTGTTATTTAACTTGTAGATAACTGCACCCTTTTACGAGTATGCCTAAGAAATCAAAGTGTTGTGGGAGGTCTTGATATTTAATTTCTTAGGCATTATCCTTACCGAAAACAGGATAAGAGCTAAAGATGTGAACACAGAATTTGCTACTTCTCTGGAGGTGGTGCTTCAGTGGTGGTCAAGGTTTCCCTGTGCTCCCAGGAAATAGAAATAGTTAATATGTTTATTTTTAGTTCTCTCCCTTCTCCTTTCCCCTTTCTCCATCTCACTCCTTTCCTTCCTCTGGCAGTGGCAGGAACAGATAAAATATCACCACTTTCTTCTTGGAGAGTTGGTACTCTTGGGGATGAGACCTATTACTTTTCATTGTAATGCATGTAAACTTTGGTATGAGTTTGTTGTTAATAGATCAGTAGTATTTTTGTTACTTAGATAATGGAAATAGAAGAACAGAAGCAAAAGCAGTTGGAATTGCTTGAACAGATTGAACAACAGAAGTTAAGATTAGAAACTGATTGCTTCAGAGCTCAGCTGGAAGAAGAAAAAAGAAAAAAAACTCAACAGACTGGGGTAGGATGCAGGAAATCTCATCCCTGTGTAGACTGTTGGAGGATAAGAACAATCAATCTTAGTGTTCAGAAAAGTAAAACACCTTTCTAATTTGTGTTTGATTATCTTTTTTTAAAGTATATATGTATATGATTATACAAACCTGATTGATATATATATATATGTGTATAAGTAAGTTTATACAGACCTGATGACTCTCATCTTTCAGTTTCTAGACAGTGCTAATACAATGACCGTGACTTGTATGTAATAGGTATGTTGAGCTCTTGAACTTCCTTGACACTAAACGAGAGTGACAGATTACTTCATTTCTCAACAATGGAAGTGCCAGTCTCTTTTAAGAAAAAAAAAAAAAGGCTATATGGAAGTTTACAATTATAGAACTTCAGTTTATGTAAAATACTCTAGTACTTGTTTCTGTATTTGCCTTTTGATTAGTAGCTTTGTCTTTTACTAGGTCAGCACTGCTCCAACATCATACACCATATGTTCTGATGAAGATAGGCACAGGCAGATGATTCATATTTATCAGCAACAGCTATTACAGCAAAACAGGTATTAATTAGGGTACAGTTTTTATGTGATATTGTGTGGCTACATTTTCAGGGTTTATTATTTGGTGTATATGAAGATCTTACCAGGATTCCCTTTAGAATTATGACGTGTAGATTTCTCAAAGAGCAATGTTAATAGCATTGTTCCATTTCTGCCTTGATTATGGCCATCCCTAGATTGAATGTAATGTATAAACACTTGAGAATGTAGGTTGTTTTTGTTTTCATCAAAAAAGAGTAACATTTGTTTGTTTTGGGTAGGTTTCACAAGCAGTCTGTTGAAACAGCCAGGAAGCGATTACTTGAATATCAGACAATGTTAAGAGGAAAGTACCCATCCATGTCAGCTACGCCAGTGATACCTGATTCTGTTACATCAGTGCCACCACCAAAATCTGAAAGACCCAGCGTTCCATTAGAACATGAGGATCAAGGTCAGAGACCCAAACTGAGTCCTGACAAACAACCTGTACAGATCTCCAAATTAGAGCAAGATTCTCAGGTTTCAAGACAGAGTCGCTTTCCACAAAGACAGGTAGAAACAACTGAAGCATTAGTCACTTCAGATGTTTTAGCCAAGCAAGCTTTGGAATCAGAAGAACACCAAAAGCAACTCTCACAGACTGAAGTACAACAGAGAGACTACAAATTGGTCGCTAAAGATTCTCAAATGCTTTCAAGGGCTTTATCACATGATAAGCCACTGACAGTACAGGATGCTAGAGAAAGAGCTGAAACATCTGGGGCAACAGCTTTTCAAAGTTTAGACTCCCAGCAAGTGTTCTCAGAGAACAATGAAAGTGTATCTTCTAAGTTAATTGAACCATCTTCATTCTTACCATTGGTAGCTGAGCATTCTTTTAGTTCTCTGCCTACTAAAGTCGAGTCTGGAGAAATCCAGCAGCCCTCTTCAACTGCGAGCAAAGGTGTAGTTTCTGTAAGCCACTCTGTAGCTGGCCAAATGCAGGATAAGTCTTTGCCATTCTCAGAAAATATCATAGCCCAGCAAAGTAATTTGAAGGCTCTCCAAGAACAGTTAGACCTACGGAAGGAAGTTCTTCGGACAAGACAGGAAGCTCAGGAACAATTGCTTTTGTGTAAACAGAAAGAGTTGGAAGGGCAAACTGGCCTTTCTGTATTCCTTCCTTTAGTACCTCTGAATTCATTTGCTTCACTGCCTTCAGCCCAAGCTGAGTCAAGGAGAATCCAGGAATCTTCTCCAACCAAGAAAGAGACTGGTGTTTCCTCAGGCCATCCTGGGGTCCCACAACTTCAGGATAGGCTTAATTTAAAATTTTTCCAAGAACAGTTAAAAACGCAGAGGGACAGCCTTCAGGCTAGGCGGGAAGCCCAGGAAGTATTATGTGTGCATAAACAGAATGAGTTGGATGGGAGAGTATGGGCTGAACAGACTGGGTCCTCTTCTCTCCCACCTCAAGTAGCTCAGCATACATTTACTTCACTGCCTTCTGCTGGTCCTCAGTCTGGAAAAATCCAGGACCAGTATTCATCTAAGACTGAGAAGGAGCATTTCTCAATCCAGACTGAAATGCCCACATCTCAGGATGGGTCTTTAGGTTTCCCACAACAGTTCCAACCTTTGCACGATTGTTTGAAGTTGCTCCAAGAGCAGCTGATTACACAGAGGGATGCTCTCCAGGCCAGGCATGAAGCCCAAGTGGAATTACTTTCACGTAAACAAAGGGATTTGGAAGACGCTAAGTCTGTGCAGATGAGTTCTTCGTTCCTGCCAGTGGTCACTCAACATTCACTTGCTTCACAAGTTTCAGCTAAAACTGAGCCTAGGAGAATTCAGAACTTTTATTTCTCTGAGAGGGATAGTGTTATTCCCTCAAATAATTTGGTAATGCCAGCATCTCAGGATGCGTCTCTTAGTTTTCCACAGTATAGTCTGCCACGGCAGGAAAATTTAACAGCACTCCACAATCAGTCACACGTTCAGAGGGTAATACTTGGCGATAAACAAGAAACTCAGGAATTTGTACACAAACAAAGTGAATTAGAAAAAATTTTCCCTTCTGAACAGACTGGCACTTCTTTGTCTCAGGGAGCTGAATCTGAAAGATGCCAGGAATACATGTCATTCAGGAGTGACAGTACTTTTCCCTTGAGCCACTGGAAGATCCCAAGATCTCAGGAAAGACTTCTGGGATTTTCACGACATACACAACCTCTGCAAGGTAATTTGGAAGGACAGCAAGAACAGTTAGACAGAGAAGAGGAGGCCCTTCAGTTCAGCCAGAGATCCCAAGGGAATGTATCTTCTGGACAGATTTGCCCCTCGTTCACACCCCGGTTAGGGCAGCTCTCTCTTACTTCATTGCCTTCTGCTGAATCTCGGGAACCTCTTTCAGCAGAGAGTGAGAGTAGAACTCCTTCAAGCCGTTTTCACATCCCGGTGTTGCAGGATAGACTTTGGAAGTTATCACAGCTTATACAGCCTCAGCAAGATAACCTGAAGTCACTCCAAGAACAGTTAGCTACACAGAGGGAAGCCATCATTCAGTCTAGGCAGGAAGCTCAGCAAGAATTTCTTTTGCACAAACAGGGTGAGTGGAAGGGAAGAGTGTCTCCAGAGCAGGTTGGCACCTCCTCCTTCCTACCCCAAGTCATACAGCCTCTTGCTCCATTACCTCCTAGTAAAGCTGGTAGAATCCAAGAACCTTGTTCAACTAAGAGTGATAATATAGTCTCCTCAGGTCATTCTGAGATACCAAGGTTGCCTGATAGACTTTTAGGTTTACCACAGCCTGTTTTGCCTCAACAAGATTATCCAGTCACATTTCAACAAGAACATTTGTATGCCCAGACAAACCCCCTTCCATGTAGCGAGAAAATCCAAAGAGAGTTGGTTTTGCCCAGACAATATACACTTGAGGGAAAGTCACCTAAGCATTTTGTCCAACCTCACCATGGTGATTTAAAGGCCTATCAACGGCAGTTAGATATACAGAGGGAAGTCCAAGAAGAATTCCTTTTGCAAACACTAAGTAAATTGGAAAAAGGGGTCTCAGCTGAGCAGACCACCACCTCTTCATCCTTATCCCACGTAGCACTGCCTGTTGCTGACTCTAAAGGAATGCCAAAGTGTTTTCCAGCCAGAAGTGACCTTGCTGTTTCCTCAAGTCATCCTGAGATTCTTAGACCTCAGGAGAGGCCTTTGCATTTATCCCAGGCTGTTTTGCCTCAGCAAGACCATGTGTCCACACAGTTGGGCCTTCAGGGTGAAGTGCTACGTTTTAGTGAAAAGGCCCAGGAAGAACTGCTAAGAGGCAATCACACAAAACTGATTGAAGGTGATGCTTCTGGGCAGCCTGTGCCCTCTTTGTTTCTACCCAAGGAAAGAGAACATTCGTTTATTCCACTACCTTTTGCTGAGGTAAAATCTCAAAACATACGTGAATTGTATTCAGCCAAGATTGAATGTGCAGCTCCCTCTAGTGCTTCTGTGAGCCCAAGACTTCAAGATAGAATTTTGAGTTTTTCACAACCCATCTTTGCTCAGCAAGATAACTGGGGACTTCAGAAGCAGTTGGAGCTACAAAAAGAAGTTCTGCCTTTTAGTCAGAAAGCCCAAGAAGTATTGCTTGTACCAACACAGACAGCCTTGCAGCAACAGACACACAAACATCGGGAGACTCTGAAGGATTTCTTCAAAGACAGCCAGGTATGTATTAAACTTGAATATCTAAGAATGAAACATCACCAGTAACCCGATGACTCAGGTAACTCAGCCAAACTACTTATTTTACTCCTAGGCTGAAATAATAAGTTATTAGTTATTGAGAATAAGTGGTTTGAACTTAACTGTGCTTTAATTTTCTACCTTAAATAACATGGGATTTAAAACATAAAAATTCATCTGCCTTGCATGGTGTTTATGAGGTTAATAGTTATTTGAAGCCCAACTAATTTCAGCCAGTAGTTTGATACAACCAAATGCAAACATCATTAAAAATGTAGGCCGTGTTTTGAAGTTTTGTCATAAAGAGTTTTGAGCTTACCACAAGATTAAATTGTAAAATAACTAGTTAGCAGAATTTCTCTTAGGCAAATAGCAGACTTTGCTTTCTCTAGAGCATTTTGTTGACATTTGTATAGAATCAAAATGAGTACCATCTTTTTCTTTAAGTGACAGTACTAACACCTGGTATAAAAGTGGTGTGATTTTAGGCTCATGGACATTTGGACCTGCTGCTGTGACTGAATTGTTGAGAGGACTCTGGTTTCTATTCATAGTTTCTCTATATGGGAGACAGGGTATCTCCCTATATATGAATGTGTCTATTGTATTTTAAAAGACTGTTTCCTAAATTTATGAGTTAGCCTGAACAGAATTCTATAGTTCTTTTGATGCTCAGGAGAAGTTTGAATTCATGAGAATGTGAGGTCTAGGGATACTCAAATCTAATCTTGAAAGGTGCAGTGGAGGCTGTTTTTGAGGTTCCAGGCTGTGACTGGTGGTTCTTTTCAGTGGAATTACTACCCTTTCAATATTAGAAGTACTTCTAATTTTTTTTTAATCTATAGATAAATTTGTAATAATGTAGTTGGAGCTGTTTGTTTGCTTGAGGTACTAATTGAAGGAGTTACAAATCTAATAACTTCTTCACATGACCCTTCATCCTGTGTCATCCCCACCCTCATCTATCTACTTTTTCAGGAAAGTAAGCCCACAGTTGAAAATGATTTTGAAACCCAGAAGCTCCAAGAATGGCTTCCTCATCTCCACGATCAAAAAAACATTGGTCCTGCAGACAGGAGCAACTGTGATGATTATCAGCTCCTTTCAGAAGGTAGTAATGCCAAGCAAAGTGGCAAGATACTAATAATTGCATTCTGTTGTACTCATTATCCTGATGATGATTCTTTGCTTTCACCTCCTGCACTTGCTAATTGAAGAAGTTCATTGGGTTAACAGATCTGTATTGTGCCTGACTTTGTCTTTTGACTTGATAGGTGTGCATCAGGACAAAGAACTGGGTAGGAAATCCTCAAAACCACCTGTAGCAAAAATAAGAGGTGGATTGGACTTGAACCAACATGAACTTAGTGCCATACAAGAGGTAGAATCACCAACAAGTGGCAGAACTTCTATACTAGGTAAAAAGTTGGTTTGATAAAATGATTTTTTAATAGTTTGCTAGTTTTCTATAGTTATTTCAGGATGCTAAATATTTTGTGGCTGTTGAAGAAACGTAGACCGTGAGTACTCATGAAGGGGAAAAAGTGGTTTATATAAACTATTTTAAACGTGGACTTAAAGAAATACATCATTAGGTAACTAAATTCTTTATATATGGGAGAAAGCAATTTATTGTAGACAAAAATTCTTTGTTCTCCTTATTCTGACATTCTTGCTTCCCTCTGCTGCTGCTAGGTTGCTTCAGTTTGTGTCTGACTCTGTGCAACCCCATATATGGCAGCCCACCAGGCTCCGCCGTCCCTGGGATTCTCCAGGCAAGCACACTGGAGTGGGTTGCCATTTCCTTCTCTGGTTCCTTCCTAAACCGGTTTCTTTAGGACATAACTCTTTTTTCTTTTTTTTTTTTCTCTCTCTCTTTTCCCGTGCTGCTGTTTCACCTCAGTACCTTCACTGCTCTTTTCCTGTATCTTTCACAGGATAATTATGGTGCTTAAAATCCTGGCTCTAAGAACATGTATATTTCTTTTCTGTGCTTCTTCAGAGATCCAGTTATCTGGAAAAATTTCTTCTGGTGATCCTTAATAAAAGCTTTATTTTCATTTTATAATTGTTTTTAGATTTTATACTCAACCAGATAGTTTTATTGATCAAATTTATCAAAGCAGACTCTTTGAAGGGGGAAAATAAGCTTTGTTAATAGAAGGGTGCATGGAAGTTTACTATTGATACTAGCTATTTAGGTCTTGTGAAAGTTGCTCAGTCATGTCTGACTCTTTGCAACCCCATGGACTGTATAGTCCCTGAAATTCTCCAGGCCAGAATACTGGAGTGGGTAGCCTTTCCCTTCTCCAGGGGATTTTCCCAACCCAGGGATTGAACCCAGGTCTCCTCCATTGCAGGCAGATTCTTTACCAGCTGAGCCACAAGGGAAGCCCATTTAGGTCTTAGGCCATAAAATATTGTACTTTTGTTTCTGGCTAAAAGAGTTTAAGAAGGTAGAGATTCTGAATAACTCTTGAGTCATTCCACATTTTGTTTTCTTCTTAATGTCTTATGGAAATTATAACATAAAGTAAGTATTCTGTTCATTACTAGGCTTTGGAAGTTTTGCTTCATTTTGCACTATCTGGTAAACAAAACTATTCAGGAATAGAATGGTGATTGCCCTGATTCAGATTGAGCATTGGGAATTTCTCACCATTGATTCCTGTAAATTAATGAGTTGTGTTTGAGATTGCAAAAATGTCCTCTTGCTTAGAAGGGAATGCTATATATTCCTTCACCTACACCTCCTTATCCTTTAGCCCTTTTTCAATGAAAAGTACCCGATGTAAGTCTTAACAGTTTCCTTGTCTGTACCTCTCCAACACCCAACAGATTACCAGCTCTTTTCAGTTCTAGATGATCCACTCTGTTTCCATTCCCACTACCGTTTCTAGTTGATTCACTTGTTTCCATTCCCACTACTACCCTTTTAATTCAGGCTGTCATTTCTTTCTTTTTTTTTTTTAATTTATTATTTTTTTAATTTAAATTTATTTATTTTAATTAGAGGCTAATTACTTTACAATATTGTATTGGTTTTGCCATACATCAACATGAATCCGCCACAGGTGTACATGTGTTCCCAATCCTGAACCCCGCTCCCACCTCCCTCCCCATACCATCCCTCTGGGTCATCCCAGTGCACCAGCCCCAAGCATCCTGTATCCTGCATCGAACCTGGACTGGCGATTCATTTCTTGTATGATATTACACATGTTTCAATGCCATTCTCCCAAATCATCCCCCCTCCCTCTCCCACAGAGTCCAAAAGACTGATCTATACATCTGTGTCTCTTTTGCTGTCTCGCATACAGGGTTATTATTACCACCTTTCTAAATTCCATACATATGCCTTAGTATCCTGTATTGGTGTTTTTCTTTCTGGCTTACTTCACTCTGTATAATCAGCTCCAGTTTCGTCCACCTCATTAGCAATGATTCAAATGTATTCTTTTTAATGGCTGAGTAATACTCCATTGTGTCTATGAACCATAGCTTTCTTATCCATTCATCTGCTGATGGACACCTAGGTTGCTTCCATGTCCTGGCTATTATAAACAGTGCTGCAGTGAACATTGGGGTACACGTGTCTCTTTCAATTCTGGTTTCCTTGGTGTGTATGCCCAGCAGTGGGATTGCTGGGTCGTATGGCAGTTCTATTTCCAGTTTTTTAAGTAATCTCCACACTGTTCTCCATAGTGGCTGTACTAGTTTGCATTCCCACCAACAGTGTAAGAGGGTTCCCTTTTCTCCACGTCCTCTCCGGCACTTATTGCTTGTAGACTTTTGGATCGCAGCCATTCTGACTGGCGTGAAATGGTACCTTATAGTGGTTTTGATTTGCATTTTTCTAATAATGAGTGATGTTGAGCATCTTTTCATGTGTTTGTTAGCCATCTGTATGTCTTCTTTGGAGAAATGTCTGTTTAGTTCTTTGGCCCATTTTTTGATTGGGTCATTTGTTTTTCTGGAATTGAGCTATAGGAGTTGCTTGTATATTTTTGAGATTAGTTGTTTGTCAGTTGCTTCATTTGCTATTATTTTCTCCGATTCTGAAGGCTGTCTTTTCACCTTGCTTATAGTTACAAACCCCCATGTCTCCCTGTTTCCAGCCTAGCATTACTTTCATTCATTTTTCCATGGTGTACTCAGAGTAATTTGCCTCTATTGCCCTGTGTTTAAAACTCTTTGGTAGTTTCCCCTTGACTGGAGGGTAAGTCTAAACTAAGTCTTAAGTCCCCAACTTCATCCACCAGGGCCTTCATGATCTTGCTCTCTCCCTTCAGGGTTGAGTTTGGTGCCACTTTGTGGCATAAACTTTGCCTGGACTATCATGTGTCCTTCTCGTGTGCTCTTTGGGAGCTTTCGTCATAGCCTTTATCACACTTCTTTGGGCAGTAATTTAATCACATAATTAAAGGCAACTAGTGCTAAAAGATTACAGCATGAAACAGTATTTCTTCTTGCCCCTACACACCCCTCACCCCTTAATCCTACTCACCAGACACAGTCACTTTTCAAGCCTCCTTCGTGCTTCTTCTTGTATTTGCTTCTGTAGTTGGCAGTGGATTTTAGTAAAAACTAAGCCAAATACTAAACACCACTAAAATAATTTCAGATCACATCATTTTCTCTATTTGTGGGAACACCTTTTAGTTGGAAATTGAATGATACATTCTTTTTTTTTTAATTGAAAGATAATTGCTTTACAGAATTTTGTTGTTTTCTGTCAAACCTCAACCTGAATCAGCCATAGGCACACATATATCCCCTCCCCTGAACTTCCCCCCACCTTCCCCCACATCCCACGCCTCCAGGTTGACACAGAGCCCCTGTTTGTTTCTTAGCCATACAGCAAATTCCTGTTGGCCATCCACCCCACATATGGTAATGTAAGTTTCCATATTTCTCTTTGCATACATCTCACCCTCTCCTCCCCTCTCCCCATGTCCATAAGTCTATTCTCTATGTCTGTTTCTCCATTGCTGCCCTATAAGTAAATTCTTCAGTACCATTTTTCTAGATTCCGTATATATGCATTAGAATACGATATTTATCTTTCTCTTTCTGACTTACTTCACTCTGTATAATAGGTTCTAGGTTCATCCGTGTCATTAGAACTGACCCGAAGGCATTCCTTTTTATGGCTGAGTAATATTCCATTGTGTATATGTACCACAACTTCTTTATCCATTCATCTGTTGATGGACAACTAGGTTGCTTCCATGTTCTAGCTATTGAAAATAGTGCTGCCATGAAAAATGGGATACATACGTCTTTTTAAATTTTGGTTTCCTCAGGGTATA
The DNA here is from genome assembly GCF_003369695.1 of Bos indicus x Bos taurus. Taxonomy (NCBI): domain Eukaryota; kingdom Metazoa; phylum Chordata; class Mammalia; order Artiodactyla; family Bovidae; genus Bos; species Bos indicus x Bos taurus. Next base: position 50,175,008 of record NC_040104.1, read on the forward strand.
TGCCTAGGAGTGGGATTGCTGGGTCATTGGCAGTTTTATTCCTTGTTCTTTAAGGAATCTCCATACTGTCTTCCATAATGACTGTACAATTTAATCCCCACCAACAGTGCAAGAGCATTCCCTTTTCTCCACACCCTCTCCAACATTTATTGTTTGTAGACTTTTTGATGATGGCCATTCTGCCTGGTGTGAGGTGGTATCTTCTTGTTTTAATTTGCATTTCTCTAATAATGAGTGATATTGAGCATCTTTTCATGTGTTTGTTAGCCATCTGTATGTCTTCTTTGGAGAAATTTCTGTTTAGGTCTTTTTCCCACTTTTTGATTGGGTTATTTGTTTTTCTGGTAGTGAGTTATATGAGCTGCTTGTATATTTTGGAAATTAATCCTTTGTCAGTTGTTTCATTTGTTGTTAATTTCTCCCATTCTGAGGGTTGTCTTTTCACTTTGCCTATAGTTTCCTTTGCTGTGCAAAAGCTTTTAAGTTTAATCAGGTCCCACTTGTTTACTTTTGTTTTTATTTCCATTACTCTAGGAGATGGGTTGGTCATAGAGGATCTTGCTTTGATTTATGTCACCAAGTGCTCTGCCTATGTTTTCCTGTAAGAGTTTTACAGTTTCTGGTCTTACATTTAGGTCTTTAATCCATTTTGAGTTTATCTTTGTGTATGGTGTAGGAAGTGTTCTAATTTCATTCTTTTATATGTAGCTGTCCAGTTTTCCAGGCACCATTTATTGAAGAGGCTGTCTTTGCCCCATTGTATATTCTTGTCTCCTTTGTCAAATATAAGGTACCCATAGGTTCATGGGTTTATTTCTGGGCTTTCTATCTTTTTCCGTTGGTCTATGTTTCTGTTTTTGGGCCAGTACCATACTGTCTTGATAACTGTAGCTTTGTAGTATAACCTGAAGTCAGGAAGGTTGGATCCTTTAGCTCCATTCATCTTTCTCAAGACTGCTTTGTCTCTTCAGGGCCTTTTGTGTTTCCATATGAATTGTGAAATTTTCTGTTCTAGTTCTGTGGAAAATGCCATTGGTAATTTGATAGGGAGTGCATTGAATCTATAGATTGTATTTGGTAGTATAGTCATTTTCACAACATAGATTCTTCCTACCCAGGAACATGGAATATCTCTCCATCTGTTTATGCCATCTTTGAAATCTTTCATTAGTGTCTTATAATTTTCTGTGTACATTTCTTTTGTCTCCTTAGGTAAGTTTATTCCTAGATATTTAATTCTTTTGTTGCAGTGGTGAATGGGATTGATTCCTTAGTTTCTCTTACTGATTTTTCATTGTTAGTATATAGAAATGCAAGTGATTTCTGTGTATTGATTTTGTATCCTGAAACTTTGCTAAATTCACTGATTAGCTCTAGTAATTTTCTGATAATATCTTTAGGGTTTTCTATGTACAATATCATGTCATCTGCAGACTGAGAACTTTACTTCTTCTTTTCCAATCTGGATTCATTTTAATTCTTTTTCTTCTCCGATTGCTGTAGCTAGGACTTCCAGAACTATGTTGAACAATAGTGGGGAAAGTGGGCACCCTTGTCTTGTTCCTGATAGGGGGCATGCTTTCAGTTTTTCACCATTGAGATGAATGATACATTCTTGACAAGGCTATTATTGCCTCCAAAAGGGGTGAAAATTGGTTTTGGGGGAGATGAAAAAGTCTTACTTTTTATGTATCAAAGTACAAATGTACATAAAGTGATATATGGTATAATTATTTACTTAATCTTCTCTTTTTGGTTAATATGTCTCTACTTTTATTTGTAGATAATGCATGTATTTGTAAAAATAGTTTCATATGTTATTTTTCACCTTTTGTAGTTTCATACTTTGTGAATACTATGCCTTGTCTTTGAAAACAGAGTTTCTGAAACTGTCTTTGAAGGACCAGGGTGTTCTCCAATCCTTTCAGACCAATATTTTGTTAAATTACAGACCATGTAGTTGAATGTCAAAGCAATGTTATCCTGGTATTAAAGTTTCCAAATGCTTACTCTTCCCCCACAAAAAAAGATATACAGGATATATATAGTTATTAAATTTCATAGAGTTGGGAAGCCATTAGGGGAAAAGTCTTTAAAAGGCTCCTTAGGTGGGTGATGATAAAGTTGAGAAAATCTGAGCTAAATTTCTTCTCTGTAGTTTATTTATTTTGGCTTTACCTTTTAGGAGCATTGTCTCAGCTTTTTCTTCTAACATTCTTAGAAATTTTTATTTTGGCTCTCAAAGTATAGTTTCTAAAAGCTTGTCCTCTTTTCTGATTGTTTCTTTTCATAGCATCTTGCTCTTGTTTTATGGACGCAAGATACTACCTACACTGAATATTTATAGGTTTTTGTTTGTTCAGTTTCCTGTATTTTCTGTCTAGGTCCTTCCTTGTTTGTTTTTTTTCCTCCTGTGTGAAAGTTTAGAATTTTTAAAATCTAAAATCTTGCATATTTCAGTGGAACACTGAATGGCTAATTGGAAATTTTATAGGTGGGGACCTTATTTACTTCTGGATTTCATTGGAAAAGGTGGCTTTGCATTGAGGACTGTCAACTTAGTACCTGTGGTTCTTTTACCTGAGCAATTTACTGTTTAGTTTCTTCAAAGAAAGATCCTCCAGCTTTGATACAAGCCTGGCTGTTGGTGCTGTCTGGAGGCAGACCTGAGGGTAGAGGATGTAGACTTTCTTTCAATACCCCTGATTTCCTTATGCCATTCTTTTTCTTCCCTGCACCCTTGCCTCATTCTGTGCCCGATCCCCCTGGTTTCAGAGTGAAGCTGTGGCCACATGGCTAAGAGGATAGACTGGAAGTCCATCAGGGTCTCTCCACACAGGCTTGAACCCTGTCAGCTGTGGCGCTGGCGCTTTTCCCCTTAGAAGGTGACCTTTGACACTTCTCCAATTTGAGAGTCTGCCATAAAATTGATCACAGTGTATAGGATTCCATTTCTCCAGAGAATAAACCTTTAGTCTTCTCTGGGGATGATGTTGAGAGACAGGAATCTAAAGTGATGGGAGGGCTCTTTTCCAAGTACATGTTTTTAAACCTTCTACCTGTTTTCAGTTCCCTAATACACACCTTCATTTTGTAATACACTTTGCCTCTTAATTCTCAAGTTTTTCTGGAGTTGCCCCCAGTAAATTAGCTTCTACTTCTGAGTGTCTCCCATTCCTTTGTTTCATAAGTGTTTATTTCAATCATAATTATTTATTTTACTTATAGAAATAAGTACTTTGAAAATCACCCTCAGGTAGACACCATCCAGCTCCGGAATTGGAATGTAAGAGAACTCCATAAACTCTTCCTTTGTACACTTGATATTAACTCTTCTTTCTCTTCTCCCCAGGGTAAACACCTGAATTGGTCCCTTATACCACAGATTAGCTGTGACTGTTTATGAATTTTACATTATGAATACATATTATACCTTACAATATTAATGGTTAGTAAGTTCTCCAGGCATATTAAAAAAACTTAGTAAAATTGAAGTAAAACAATGTAAAGGCTGTGTGAAAGTTAAGCAGTTACTTTTTCTTGATACATTGATCAAACTTTTAAGAATTTAGGTTTTTACCCTTTTTACTTTCAAGAAGAAACAAAGTTTCTAACATCCAGTAAGTCAGTTTTTTTTCCTCCCAGGTAAACCTGATTTTTATCAAGACAGAGACCCCCTAAGGGTCTCAATAAGCCGAGAACAAAGTTTTCTTGGGAGCCCTCTGGACCGTGATCCATTTGGTCATCTTCACCCAGTTGCTCAGGAGAACATCTGTGGTGATGACTCTGATAAAGCAGGTGAGAGAAAAAGGAATCAGAAGTGGAATTACTGTACACAAGAGTATGTGGGCGGAAGATAATTATTGTAGCATTGCTTGTAATGCAAAATAGTAAATAACTTCAGTAAAACTGCAGTTTTGTGAAAGTGTTAAATGAGAGGAGAAAAGTCTGTTCGTGCATTTGAAAACTGTCTGAAATAAGAATCAACATGTTGGTACAGGTTAACCCTTGTTGGAGATTGGGTTTCACTGTCTATTTCTTATGTTTACATACTGTAAAATTTTTTCCCATAAGAAGCCTGTATTCCATATTCAAAAAGTTGAATAAGGAAAGTGAAGTTTATTTAGATAATAAGTAATTTCACATCTGTGGCATTCTAAATGAGCTGTTTTATGTTTAGTTTTAAATGTTGGAAAGTATTAAAGAACAAGTTACAAAGAAAAAACTTTAAATGACTAAAATCTGCCACTCAAAGACAACTGATGTTAATTTTCTTGCTTTTGAATTTATGCATGTTTATAACAGGCTGTTTTTTATGTGTAATATTAACCCTACAAAGCATAGGTCCAGTACTGCTTCATTACTTCTAAAGCTATCTTTTTAAAAGTTGCCTTTTTCTAAGCAGATTTCTTCTTATTTTAGCTATCACTTACACTTGGATAACTGTTATCTTAGTTGTATCTGGTGTTTAATAGAATGAGAAAAGAGCAAGACCTGTTTTCTATATGGGAGTTTATAGAGAAATTGACTTCAGCATCTCCTTTTTAAATTGGAGACTGAAATAACTACAGATATAACTTCCAATTAATTATAGTTTTTGAAATTTTAAAATAAAACTATTAGCATTTTTTTTAGATTTAGCCAGTGAATACTTAAGGGCTTCCCTGATAACTCAATTGGTAAAGAATCCACCTGTAATGCAGGAGACCCGGGTTTGATTCCTGGGTCTGGAAGATCCACTGGAGAAGGGATAGGCTACCCACTCTGGTATTCTTTGCTTCCCTGGTGGCTCAGCTGGTAAAGAATCTGCCTGCAATGCGGGAGACCTGGGTTCAGTCCCTGGGTTGGGAAGATCCCCTGGAGAAGGGAAAGGCTACTCACTGCCGTATTCTGGCCTGGAGAATTCCATGGACCATATAGTCCATCAGATCGCACAGTTGGACATGACTGAGCGACTTTCACTCACTCAGTGAATACTTGCATTCCTTTTCATTCTACCTGTCAGTGTCCTCTAGCCAAAGACTACCAGAGAACACATCTCTACACAAGAAAGCTGTGTGCTTTGACTTGCTGCAGTGAGAGAGCATGCACATCATGGAGAACCGAAAGTGAGTTAGTGACAGGGTATCAGAAAGGAGTTACTGTTAGACTTGGGCTTTTATTAGGTGATTTTGGGGAGGGTTCAAGGAAATAGGGCTTTGCTTATTAGTACTGGAAGCAAGTGTGATTCTATTATTGAATACCTACAAAATTCTTATCTAGGAGGTAGGAATAATGGAGTTAGGCTAAGTAAAGCTGTAATTGGTTAAACAGCAGTCACTCATGTCAGCCAGGATAAGGAGATGGTTGTTTTTGTGGTTTGGACAGTATTCATGGTTTTGTCTATGTTCAGACATGAGAACTGATGGTCTGATTTTGTTTTGACCCATCATAGTCACAGAGTGGCCTTCTCCAATATTTGTATTCTGTAACACTGTACCTGTTTACCAGGAGAACTCCAAGGCAAAGCCAGTAGTGCCAGGTCTGCCCCTGGCTGTCAGAGGCTGCTTGTCTCTTTCTCACAATTATCCTGGAGTGGTATTGTTTCTACTTTGGAAGGGAGGGTCTAAGTGTTGTTACTGTCTTTTCCCTCCCTACGCTTGATTCAGGTCATCACCTCACCTTGGTTCCTCAGCTTTTTAGGTGGTACTCCCTAGCTTTGCACTCTGTACCCTTTGCTTTTGTAGGAAAGCAGGAAATGGTGCTTTGCTTCTCAGGAAAGCAGAAAATGTTGCCTTCCTGTAGCAATATGGGAAGATTACTGTCTCTAAGGCATTGCTTTAATGATGTAACTTCCCCTTTTTAGGAACCTCCCACTGTGTCCCTATTATCAATGAGCTGTTTTCAAACCAGTGATACTTCTCTTCCAGTTACTTTCAGGGACCTATCCATTGAATTCTTCAACATCTTAAGTAACTTGACCTTGCTTCTCTCTCTCATTTTTATTTTTCAATTCTTACCCCTGCCCAAATGCTACCCTGGGCCACCCACCTCTGGGGGAATCTTTGGTTTGTTATAGATAATAACAGTTACAGAATTGTGATTCTGAAATGAAAAATCCCTAACTTCTCATCTCAAAACTGACTTTTGAGATGAGCTGCTTAAAAAAAAAATAACTCAATATTAAGTTTCTTACTTTCTTCACTTAAAATCTTAGTGTATATAGAAGCAACCAAGTAACAGTTTAATGGTTAAATTATGTCGCAATATTTTTAATTCAACTAGGAGTCAAAAAATGTATTTAAAAACAAATTATATTTAAATATAATACTTTTTGTAGTTTTACTTAATTATCCATAATATAGATATCATTTTATGAATATGTATCTACATACATATAGATACATATGTGCCTGCAATATGTGACCTCTTAGAAAACATTTCTTACATAAACACTTAAGAAACATTTAATTAGCATTATCTCTTAATATCATGGTGATAATGAGATGAAAATTTTATTTTATATTTGGTGGAACAGTTTTAATTTTATTCTGTTTCAGAGCCACAGATGACATATGCTTTGGCCAGCATTCTCACAAATGTTGGCTATTGAGAGTAAGAAAAAAACTAACTGAGAATACCCAAATTACTAATAGTGAGATAGTATAATTTGTATGTGTTTTTAGTATGTCAAATGTAATTAGGAATGATAATTTCATAGTAAAAGCAGTACATGCTCCTGTGATTTTAGACAGCACTGCAAGTTATAAAGAAGTCAAATTTCTCCTTGTCCTGCCACTGGTTGCACTTTCTTTATTATGTACATTTTTCTCAACTTTGAGATCACACTGTACTTATGATTGAATATTCTTGCTTCTTCACTTAAAATGATGATAGAAGCATTTCCAATCACACTGGCTGTTTTCTAAAGGGTTTTTATTCATAGAATAATAATGACAACCACAGTTTTCCATGAAAAAGTATAATGTGCTAACTATGAATATTACTAATGAATAATAACATGAATTATTTTTTCTTCGTAGTCAAAAAAAGAAAATTGTAGGAAAGCAGGAAATTATGCCCTCTGGTGCTAAGAATTTGATTTGTCATAATCCAGTCCTTCCTCCTCCCTCCCCCTTTTAGTCAAAGTCAAGGAGGCTGTGGTTGAGAATTATGCAGTATTAAGCTATGCTGTGGAGAGAGAAGGCCATACGTACCTGGATCCAAATGTGAAGTTAGATGTTAAGGTTAGTAATGTCTTGATGTGCCCTGCATCATTAGAGCTGCTTGGCTTCATCTGTGTTCTCTGAGATCTGCTCTTACTGAAGTGGATCAGTGATGAAAGTAGCCAAATCTGAGCATCAGAAGACCACCCAGTGTATCTGATGCATGATCTCTGTAGTTCTGAGAAGCAAAAGAATAATTTAAAGTAAGGGGTATGAAGGGGTGGGTGCGTGCATGTGTGTGTGTGTGTGTAGGTGACTGGATAATTAAGGGGCTTATTGGTGGGTAAGTGAGAGTTGGTTGTGGGTGTGCTGTATGAAAGGCTGATCAATTCTGAGCAATGATGAAAAGATTTTACTGCAGAACTTTATATAACTATGAAGGTTTCTACACTTGATCTGAGCTCAGAATTAATAACTGCTACTGTTGGCAATTTGGGTTTTTTCTAGCTATTTCTTCCTACACAGTGGCCTAATGTTCTCCTTCATTTTTAGGCTGAAACACAAGAAATTTATCATGAGCCACTATCTTCAATAACTGTTTCCACTGGGAGTTTTTTAAGTTACGAAAACATAGATTTGAGCCTTACAGAGCCAGGTACGAGTATCAAAACGTTTATAAACAAATTGAAAGTCAAGCACCAGTTGAGTTGCAGTACAGTGATGAGAGCTAACCTTGTTTTTCAGAATGTGCTGAGAGGGATTGTTCTTTAAGTCTCAAAAGTAAAGTAATCATGTCTTTAGAATATTGGACAGTATGATCTTCTGAACATGTTTGGAAGTCACAGTGATGCTCTATCAATCTCCATAGCACATTGAGTAGGGTCTGCTAATATCAGTGGGAACTACCAAGCACTTTTCTTGGTTGTGCTGATTCTTTATCAATGTATGTTGCTATGTCTGTCTGCTAAAGTCTGTCTCAAAGGAAGTACCCAGCCATTAAGTATTTTCATTAAACTCCATTTTCAGAGTCATTCCCAGAGCATGTGGACCATAGGGAACAAGAACCTCCTGCCGGTAAAGAAGAGGAAACAAATGTTTTAAGTTCTAGAGTTCCTTCAACACAAGATATTTATCAAAGACAGGACTCTCAGGACATCCATAAACCTCTTTTATGTGCAGTGGAAACATTGACATCTGGTCAGACACACATTCAACAGATGAGAGACAATTACATTAATGAAACAAATTTGATGACTGAAAAAACAGACTTTCGGGGTAAGTTTTATTTAAAAGTAAGACTTTTTTAATAAATACGTCTATGTAAACTAAGTGTTCATTTTTAACCTATCATCCTTTTTAGTTAGAAGTAGTGATTATTTGAGCTTTGTGTTTTGATGGCTTGCTGTAGCAATTGTAACATGGAAAACACTGAGGAGGGCACTTAGTGAAAGGAGCTCTGGAATCAGACTGAAGACCATGTAGAAGAGATGAGCAGGTCTTCCTTTACCTTTGCAAAGTTACCTATAGCAACAGAGGCAGTACTGCCTGTATTGAGCACATAAACTTAAGTCATACAGACCCTATGACTGTTTCCTGAGACCACAGGCAGCTTACTCTTCATCTTCTGTAGAAGAGGTGTTGGAAATAATGCACATAAAGTGAAATAATACACATGAAGTATAGTGTCTGGCCCATGGTAGCACTCAGTATAGTGAGCTTTTCTTAAGTAATTGATCCCCAAATGACCTGAGAGTAACAAAGCTTATTGTAGCAAAGCCGTGACTGTAATGGCATCTTATTCCTAATTAACCCCATAAAGATGTTCAGGCTAGTAGAAATGGAAACTTAAATTTGTCAAAGGGTTTGGAAACCGCCCCCCACCCCCCACTTTTGCATCAGAAATGATAGGGCTTGATTTGAAAGCGTCTGCTGGTAATGAGAGGAATGGAAGTAATTTTGTTGAGTTGCAGTTACCTTAAAATAACCTTTATGAATATGTTCTTAGTACTACTTTTCTAGGCTTTACTTTTAAGATAAATGTCTTTTTTTTTTTTTTTCCTTAAAATTCCAACAGTTGACTTTGACTTTCCAGAATTGGAGCACAATTTTCCAAATTTGCATCGTCAGCTATTTAAACCCTTAGAACCACATCCAGATTTTGATTTGTTATCATGTTTCTCTGGGATTTCTCAAGACAGTAAAGACTTTAACCAGGTAAAGTAGATGCTTCTTTGCAATCTGTCTTTTCTTCTGTTAGAACAGAAGAATGATTCTTAGCCTTGGCTGCCAACTAAAATCATCTGGTGAGCTTTTAGCTACCATTGCCCAGACTGTGGTGGTGGTGGTTTGGTTGCTAAGTCGTGTCCGACTCTTGCGACCCAGTGGACTGTAGCCTGCCAGGCCCAGACTGTACCTCTGACCAATTAAATCAGAAAATCTAGGAATAGTCAGATAAAATGGTTACAATGTGGAACCAAGATTGAAAATAGGTGCATTAGAATTTGGTCCCAACAGCTTTATTTCTAGGTATTTTTTATGGGTCACTCCATAAAAACTTGAGAACATTTTTATCATTAGTTTTCAGGGTTTTGGGGCGGGGGTTACTTTGATGGAATTTAGTCTTAAATAGTCAGGTAAATAGAATGTTGCAAAATTTTGAAAGTCTCCTCCTACAGAGTAAAGGAGCTAAGATTCAGACCTGGGTGTTTCTGTTTCCAGGCAGGTCTACATAGTTCCTGCTTATCAGAAAATGATTTAGTCATGTTCTGAACTGTGTCTTGTTAGTTAATAGTTTGTTTTCTAAATAAAAAGTCTCTTTTGTATTTCCTAAAGTGAAAGAATTGGGTTTGAATAAGCAAGTTGTTAATGTGATAGTAAAGTGGTAATTACGGAAGCGCAATAGCAAAGAAACATGAGGATTTGTTGATGCAACTGGTAACACAGCCTTTTCCTGTTTCCCGTCAGAGGTCAGGTTCTTCCTGTGAAAGCCTCCGTGCTACTCCATCCCCCAAAAGTATGGCTTCTTTTACAGCACTGAGGAGGGCCAGCCTGCATTCTTCTAACACCAGTCTGAACCAGCAGCCTGACCCTAACTTGGCTTGTGACACAGCTCAGAGTTTTGCTGTAGAAGATATTGAGGGTATGCAGAAGTTCGGAAAAGTTAAATAAAGCTCAATAGTTTCTCATGGTTGTTTATATCATTTTTCCTTGGAAATTGCACCCAATAGCTCTTGGTTTCTCTCTACTCATACCCTTATTCCTTTTGAGGGTAGTAAGTGCTGCCTCTTGTTCAGCTTCCTTACCTCAGCTCTTAAAGTATCCTTCTAAAATTTTTTATACAAATTGTGTGTGTGTGTGTGTGTGTGTGTGTGTATACACATCACAGCATACCCATCTGTGAGACATGAATGTTTTAGTTTTTAAAAGTCAATATTCAGTTATGGGGGGAAAAGTCCTCATTGCCTCTAATAGCTGTATTTCCTTTATTAAATATTATAGGAGAAAATACATGGTGTGTGCAGTAATTATTTAAAATCACTGTGACCGTCCTTTAGCTTCCTATTCTTGTTTGTGTACATCAGTTTTTGTTCCTGAACTTTATAAGTAACCTGGCTTTATTTATAATTTTCTCAGAAATTGTTAGCGACTATATCCAAGTTTTACAACACCTAATTATGATCAACTGATCTCTTACAGGGTCTGAACAATCTTTTCGACAACTTCGACCAGAATATTCTTCACAGGAAGGGAGCCAGCATGCCGATCTACCAAGCATTTTTAGCATTGAAGCGAGAGCTTCTTCCCAAGATGTGGAAAATCAGAACTGTTCCTCTGAACATGAACTATTACAAAACAAGCAAAAAAGTGTTCATTTCCAGCTCTCAGTAGGAAATTTGCAAAGTTCAGTCTTCAATTCATCTGGTGAGGCTAATGTATTTCATCAGTTAAATCTACAGCATGGCACTACATGTGGTTCTACCTCTAGTGAGTGGTCAATAAAAGACCAACCAGAAGGCAGAAAAGAAAGACTGGGTTTTGAAAAACTATCAGAAAGACTTGATACAGTGTTACAAGGTCAAGGACTCACTGATGATAAAAAAGAAACCTGTGATTTAAATCCACACATAGAGGAAACTGATTCTCATTTATGTGTAAGGACAGTAGAGATGGGAACTTCAATTCAGATACCATATTCACTCACTGTTCAGAATGAAAAATGTCTTCAGGACTCAACTATGGCAGGAATTCCAACGATCGTAGGAAACCCATCTCAACTTGCACAATCAGAGCTCTTTGTAAATTCTGGATCATTTTCATTACAGAGATCTATTCCAGTCTGGGTAAGTGAAATCTGTGCTGTATACTTAAATTCATTTTCAGGAAAGACTCTGAAAACAAGATTGCAGGACGTGCAACAAAGCTACTTGTTCACATTCCTATCTGAGACAGTCTCATAATCATTGGAAATCTCCAATAAAATGCAGAAATGACAAATTTTTTAACTTGACCTCCCTCTGAATTTTACATATCTTTCTTTCCAATGTACATTTCTCATCTCCAGCTTACCTGAAAAATGGTAGCTAAGCCTATGCTTCAGCAGTCACCTGAACATAGCTTTTACCTTCTAGTACTGTTTGTCCTGCCACAGGTAAGCAGAAAATAAGATGTTTTGGTCACCTTTTGGATTTTCTTGTATTCTTGTTAAGTATTTAAAGGTTGTACACTTACAAACGGTGCTGTAGCAGCAGTGACATTTGGCTGCAGCCCAGTAGCCAGCCACTGCTCCATTTAGATAGAGTGCAGACTCTGATGTTGTACAGCCCCTACCCAGTCTGGCCGCCTAGGCTTGTAAGCGTTTTATAATGCACAGAGTAGATCTTCTCTGGTGTCCATAGTTGAACAACCTGTTCTTCCTCCATAACGTACATTATTTTTTCCCTTCTGAATGTGGTTTCCCTTTTGTTACACAGGAAACAGAATCTGGCCATGGTATAATGGAAGAACCAGAACTTACATTGACAAGCACCAGTGATATCAGTATTGCTGAAATGGATTTTGCAAACTTAACCCTAGAAGAAAAGAGAGAAAATGAGGCAAAGAGCTGTTTTCAGGTAAATTTCACAGCTCTCATTAATAAACCTCAATTATATAGCAACTCGTTGAAATTTAGGGGATAAGGGTATTTTTACTTTGCTTTGTACATGGCATTTCTTCTTAAAGTATCACTGTATGAATGTGCTCACAGTAGAAAACTGACAGTGGGTAAGCTGATAGGGCTACTGCTGCTGGTGCTTAGTCCTTCAGTCATGTCTGCCTCCGAGCGACTCCCACCAGGCTCCTCTGTCCTTGAGGACAAACTCTTCTGTCCAGACAAGAATACTGGAGTGGGTAGCCTATCCCATCTCCATGTAAACTTCCTAACCCAGGAATCGAACCAGGGTCTCCTGCGTTGCAGGCAGATTCTTCACCAGCTGAGCTATCAGGGAAGCACAATTACATGGTACAAAACAGTGCTAACAAAGTGCTATTCAGTTTAGTCACTCAGTCATGTCTGACCTTGTGACCCCATGGACTGCAGCATGCCAGGCTTCCTTGTCCATCACCAACTCCTGGAGCTTGCTCAAACTCATGCCCATTGAGTTGGTGATGCCATAAAACCAACTTGTCCTCAGTTGTCCCCTTCTCCAGCCTTCAGTCTTTCCCAGCATCAGTCTTTTCCAGCTAGTCTGTTCTTTGCATCAGGTGGCCAAAGTAGTGGAGCTTCAGCATCAGTCCTTCCAATGAATATTCAGGACTGATTTCCTTTAGGATGGACTGGTTGGATCTCCTTGCAGTTGAAGGGACTCTCAAGACTCTTCTCCAACACCACAGTACAAAAGCATCAATTCTTCAGCTTTCTTTATAGTCCAACTCTCACATCCATACATTAACGGAAAAAACCATAGCTTTAACTAGACAGGCCTTTGTTGGCAAAATAATGTCTCTGCTTTTAATATGCTGTCTATATTGGCCAAAGCTTTTCTTCCAAGGAGCAAGCGTCTTTTAATTTCATGGCTGCAGTTACCATCCACAGGGATTTTGGAGCCCAAGAAAATAGTCTGTTTACATTGTTTCCCCATCTATTTCCCATCAAGTGATAGGACTGGATGCCATGATCTTTGTTTTTTGAATGTTGAGTTTTAAAACAGCTTTTTCACTCCCCTCTTTCACCTTCATCAAGAAGCTCTTCATATCCTCTTCACTTTCTGCCATAAGGGTATCTGCACATCTGAAATTACTGATATTTCTCCCGGCAATCCTTGATTCCAGCTTGTCCTTCATCTAGACTGGCATTTCACATGATGTACTCTGCATATAAGTTAAACAAGCAGGGTGACAATATACAGCCTTGACGTACTCCTTTCCCAAATTGGAACCAGTCCATTGTTCCATGTCCAATTCTAACTTGATTCTCAGGAGGCAGATTAGGTGGTGTGTTATTCCCATCTCTTGAAGAATTTTACACAAGTTTGTTGTGATCCACACAGTCAAAGGCTTTGGCATAGTCAATAAAGCAGATATTTTTCTGGAACTCTGATTTTTCTATGATCCAATGAAGTGAAGTCACTCAGTCGTGTCCAATTCTTTGCAACTCCATGATGAAGTCGCTCAGTCGTGTCCAATTCTTTGCAACTCCATGAACTGTAGCCTGTCAGGCTTCTCTGTCCATGGGATTTTCCAGGCAAGAATACCGGAGTGGGTTGTCATTTCCTTCTCCAGTGGATGTTGGCAATTCGACCTTTGGCTCCTCTGCCTTTTCTAAATCCAGCTTAAACATCTGGAAGTTCTCTGTTCATGTCCTGTTGAAGCCTTGCTTGGAGAATTTTGAGCATTACTTTGCTAGCATGAGATGAGTGCAATTGTGCTGTAGTTTGAACATTCTTTGGCATTGCCTTTCTTTGGAATTGGAATGAAAATTGACCATTTCCAGTCCTGTGTCCACTGCTGAGTTTCCCAGTTTGCTGGTGTATTGAGTGCAGCACTTTAACAGCATCATCTTTTAGGATTTGAAATAGCTCAACGTGGAATTCCACCACCTCTACTAGCTTTGTTTGTGATGCTTCCTATGGCCCACTTGACTTTGCACTCCAGGATCGTTGGCTGTAGGTGAGTGATCACACTATCGTGATTATCTGGATCATGATCTATTTCGTAGAGTTATTTTATGTATCCTTGCCACCTTTTCTTAGTATCTTCTGCTTCTATTAGTTCCATACTGTTTCTGTCCTCTATTGTGCCTATCTTTGCATGAAATGTTCCCTTGGTATCTCTAATTTTCTTGAAGAGATCTCTGGTCTTTTCCATTCTATTGGTTTCATCTGTTTCTTTTTTTTTTTTATTTTTAAACTTTACATAATTGTATTAGTTTTGCCAAATATCCAAATGAGTCCACCACAGGTATACATGTGTGTTCCCCATCCTGAACCCTCCTCCTTCCTCCCTCCCCATACCATCCCTCTGGGTCATCCCAGTGCACTAGCCCCAAGCATCCAGTATCGTGCATCGAAACTGTACTGGCAACTTGTTTCTTACATGATATTTTACGTGTTTCAATGTCATTCTCCCAAATCTTCCCACCCTCTCCCTCTCCCACAGAGTCCATAAGACTGTTCTATACATCAGTGTCTCTTTTGCTGTCTCATACACAGGGTTATTGTTTCCATCTTTCTAAATTCCATATATATGTGTTAGTATACTGTATTTATGTTTTTCCTTCTGGCTTACTTCACTCTGTATAATAGGCTCCAGTTTCATCCACCTCATTAGAACTCATTCAAATGTATTCTTTTTAATGGCTGAGTAATACTCCATTGTGTATATGTACCATAGCTTTCTTATCCATTCATCTGCTGATGGACATCTAGGTTGCTCCATGTCCTGGCTGTTATAAACAGTGCTGCGATGAACATTGGGGTACACGTGTCTCTTTCCCTTCTGGTTTCCTCAGTGTGTATGCCCAGCAGTGGGATTGCTGGATCATAAGGCAGTTCTATTTCCAGTTTTTTACGGAATCTCCACACTGTTCTCCATAGTGGCTGTACTAGTTTGCATTTTCACCAACAGTGTAAGAGGGTTCCCTTTTCTCCACACCCTCTCCAGCATTTATTATTTGTAGACTTTTGGATCGCAGCCATTCTGACTGGTGTGAAATGGTACCTCATAGTGGTTTTGATTTGCATTTCTCTGATAATGAGTGATGTTGAGCATCTTTTCATGTGTTTGTTAGCCATCTGTATGTCTTCTTTGGAGAAATGTCTATTTAGTTCTTTGGCCCATTTTTTGATTGGGCCGTTTATTTTTCTGGAGATGAGCTGTAGGAGTTGCTTGTATATTTTTGAGATTAGTTGTTTGTCAGTTGCTTCATTTGCTATTTTCTCCCATTCTGAAGGCTGGCTTTTCACCTTGCTAATAGTTTCCTTTGATGTGCAGAAGCTTTTAAGGTTAATTAGGTCCCATTTGTTTATTTTTGATTTTATTTCCAATATTCTGGGAAGTGGGTCATAGAGGATCCTGCTGTGATGTATGTCAGAGACTGTTTTGCCTATGTTCTCCTCTAGGAGTTTTATAGTTTCTGGTCTTATGTTTAGATCTTTAATCCTGTTTCTTTGATCTGTTAGGAAGGCTTTCTCTCTCCTTGCTAGTCTTTGGAACTCTGCATTCAGATGACTATATTTTTCCTTTTCTCCTTTGCCTTTCTGTTTTCTTCTCAGCTATCTCTGTAAGGCCCCCTCAGACAGCCATTTTGCTTTTTTTGCATTTTTCTTGGGGATGGTCTTGATCACTTGATGGTCCTATAGTTTTTTAGGCACTCTATCGGATCTAATCCCTTGAATCTATTTGTCACTTCTGCTGTATAATTGTTAAGGGATTTTATTTAGTGGTTTCTGGTTATTTTTCATACTTCCTTCAATTTAAGTCTGAATTTGGCAATAAGGAGTTCATGATCTGAGCCACAGTCAGCTCCTGTCTTTGTTTTTGCTGACTGTATAGAGCTGCTCCATCTTCCGCTGCAAAGAATATAATCAGTCTGATTTTGGTATTGACCATCTGGCAATGTCCATGTGTAGAGTCATCTCCTGTGTAGAGTCAGGGTTGGAAGAGTGTGTTTGCTGTGTGGTGGTGGTGGTTTAGTTTCAAGAAAGTGAAGTCGCTCAGTTGTGTCTGACTCTTTGCGACCCCATGGACTGTAGCCTACCAGGCTCCTCCATCCATGGGCTTCTCCAGGCAAGAATACTGGAGTGGGTTGCCATTTCCTTCTCGAGGGGGTCTTTCTGACCCAGGGGTCAAACCCAAGTCTCCTGCATTGGAGGCAGACACTTTAACTTCTGAGCCACCAGAGAAGCCAGAGGTTAGTTACTAAGACATGACTTAGTTACTAAGTCATGTCCAACTCTGGCGACCCCATAGCCTGCCAGGCTCCTCTATCCATGGGATTCTCCAGGCAAGAACTGGAATGGGTTGCATTTCCTTCTCCAGGGGATCTTCCCAACCCAGGAATTGAACCCAGGTCTCCTGCACTGCAGGAGCTATGAGGGAAGTTTCCTGTGTACTCACAAAACTTTGCCCTACTTCATTTGGTATTCCAAAATGAAACTTGCCCATTACTCCACATATCTCTTGACTTCCTACTTTTGCATTCCAGTCCCTTATGATAAAAAGGACATCTTTTTTGGGTGTTAGTTCTAGAAGGTCTTGTAAGTCATACAATTGTTCAACTTCAGCTTCTTTGGCATTGCTGTTTGGGGCATAGACTTGGATTACTGTGACAGTCAACGGTTCTTTGGAAACAAGTAGAGATCACTGTCGTTTGAAACTGTACCCAAATACTGCATTTTGGATTCTTGTTGACTATGAGGGCTTCTTCTAAGCTATTTAATGGTCATCTAAGTTAAATTCATCCATTCCAGTCCATTTTAATCCATTTAGATTCCTAAAATGTTGATGTTCACTCCTGCTATCTCCTGTTTGACCACTTTCAATTTATCTTGATTCATGCACCTAACATTCCAGGTTCCTCTGCAGTATTGTTCTTTACCGCAGTGGACCATCACCAGCCACATCCTACAACTGGGAATTGTTTTCACTTTGGCTCCATCTCTTTTGCTGACCTGAGGAGTTCCATCTTTCAGTGTTGTATTGTTTTGTCTTTTCATACTGTTTATGGGGTTCTCAAAGCTTCTCCAGTGGACCAAGTTTCCTCAGAACTCTCCACCATGACCTGTCCATTGAGGTCATGTCTGAGGAAAACTGTCCAGTTTCATTGAGCTTTTCATTCTCACAAGGCTGTGGTCCATGTGAGTGAGTTAGTGGCTAAATTAAGTTTTCCTTTACATTTTTCAGTTCTTGCTTGACTCATCCTTTCAATTTTTGAAGGTCGTCTGCTGTGGTTAACTCTGAATAACTTTAGGACTGAATTTTCTAGAAAGGCAGTTCCAAAAGAACTAGGGTAAAGTCTGTAAAAGTCTTCTCTGAAGTGGTAAAGTCTTCTATGACTTTCTTGCCATTAGGTGAGTGAATTTCTGCCTCTTCTGTCAGAAACAGAAAACTCAGATTATCCAGCCATGTCAGAACATCCACTGGAGAGACCAACTGTGTGTGGAGGTATGTGCATCAGATTGGTGAACCCACACCCATTCATGAAAACTTGAATTTGTGACTTGCTGACATATTTTAAAAAAAAAAAAAAAACTTTTTTAAACAGAAACCTTTTCAAGGTGTACAGCTGCACCAGAGAGCTTACAAGAAGCATTCATAAAAAGAAAAAAGGCATTTATAGAGAGATCCTCACAGAGACAGAAAGAGATAAAGGACAAAGTTCATGCCTCTGGATATTCTCAAACCAAAACAATAACAGAGAAAACTACAGGTATCTGTTATCAAAGAGAATTATGTATTTACTTAGTGGTTTTACTCAGTGGCATTATGTATTTTACTCAGTGGCTTGTTTTCCACTCAGGTTCCTTTGTGAGTGACCTAAAGGGTATGAGTAAAGTTAGGGTGTCGCTTCCTGAAGATAAAAAGACTGCACAACCCCATACGCACAAAAGGGCAGTAGGGTATGTATATGTATATGGATTTACATATATATGATAGACAAAGGAATGGCAACCCA
Source organism: Bos indicus x Bos taurus (assembly GCF_003369695.1). Classification (NCBI taxonomy): domain Eukaryota; kingdom Metazoa; phylum Chordata; class Mammalia; order Artiodactyla; family Bovidae; genus Bos; species Bos indicus x Bos taurus. Next base: position 50,193,305 of record NC_040104.1, read on the forward strand.
CTCCATGTCCCTTGTTCATAGGGTTGCATAGTCAGATGCATAGTCAGTGACTATACATGTATCTGAAGTATCTGTCTTTAATTCCATACAAATTTCTTATAGATTATACCTTCAATTAGCTGAAATGAGAAAGCAGAAGGAAGACAAAGCAAAGCAAGATGCACATGCCCAAAACAGAGCAAGGACAAAAGAATTTCATAAGGTAAGCAGCATCCCATACATACCCCCAACTTTTCATGTCTAAGGCACATCGGAGCCTGATACTAATAATAACTGATACTATTTCCTCCACAGAAAACATTAGAGAAGCTTCGAGCCAGAAATATATGCTGACTTTCTGCACAAAAGGTTTCTTTTTATTCATTAACATAGGCAAAGTTATTTAAGTCAATAAATTTTTAAGGATTTTTCACACGTCCTGATTCTTTCCACTGCCAATCACCATAGCTCCTCCAGGGTTGTCATCTTCAAGGTAGCCCTGAAGGAGAGTAGATACTGGTTAAATTTTGAAGACTGTATTTACACTCTCCCACATCACCTGTCATGGATATGAGTGGCTTGTATCTCCATCAGGAAAACATAGCACTATCGAGTGACTATTATATCCAATGGAGAATTCAGTCTTTGGTCACAGCGTTAAGGGCTCCAGGATTTGGTCCCATCAGCCCTCTTTGAAATGACCTACAAAAACTATTTCTCTAATGTGTACATACCTTTCAAAAAGTTCTGCTCAATCCACAGCTGTGATGCCTGTGTAACAGAAATATTAAAGGTTTCATTTTCAGAGATGGTCCTATAAAGTTCTGAAGCCAACTACCCCAGTAATAAACTAGAAAACAAGTCCAGCAATCTAGGCATAGACTCTTCAATGCTAGGCATAGACTAGCAATGTCTGGGTATTATAAAAGCTAATTAGAAAAATGGCTGTGTTCTATTTATACTAGAACAGTGCTGACTTTCACAAGTAGTTAATTAAGGCTAATAAAATGTTCCCAACAGGCTGTATGCTAACAAAGTAGCAGGAAGAAAAACCTAGTTGGGATTTTGTTTTACGGTCATGTCCACAGCAAATTAGAAACTGCGTTCTAAAAGCCTTGGTAATGACCATCAAAATCTGACAGATAATAATTACCTGCCACGTTGTTTTAGTTGGGCCTCTTAGATCTTCAGTGGAGTTCACTTCAAAGTTTGCCACCTACAGAAAAGGATTTGAACAATAACTGGGACTGATTCGGTTCCATTTTCATTCATACCTAAACTTTGTTGCAAAATATAAATGTCCTCAGGCAACTTTAATCTTAGAGCTGTCATGTTTTAAAATATAGTTTAATGTGGATGTTCAGAAAGGCTATTTTCACTCAGCCCATTCAGAGCAGTTGAACAATTTTGCCCATCATCATAACATCCCTGAAAAAACAGTAGAACACGTAATGGGCTGTTTAACGTCTAGTTTTTTGCATTAAATACAAGGGGGAAAAAACGAAATCTTACCTGTAATCTTCAAAGACCCAATTTCCTCAAGCAGTTTACTGTAGGATCCTAGAAGTTAAATATAGCAAGTACAATTGTGTTTATTCCTTCATCTTTCCTAATATTGAAAAGCCATATTATATCCAATTTTTACTCATGAGCCTAGTCAAAAAAAAAAAAAAATGTTACAGGTCTCATTGTCACCACTGCAATAAAATTACAGTGATGGAAGCAAAACCTGTGTTCTCAATGTAGCCACATTAACAGTTTTATGGACACCATGAACAAGTGCCCATTTTCAGTAGAATGAGGCTTTGTAAATAAGTTTCCCAAGCTTAAGACAATGTGCAAAAAGCTTCTTCTGCACCTGTACAGCTCCAGTACTCTTGCCTGGAAAATCCCATGGACAGAGAAGGCTGGCAGGCTACAGTCCATGGGGTTGCTAAGAGTTGGACACAACTGAGCACACTTTTCATTTTCATGCACTGAAGAAGGAAATGGCAACCCACTCCAGTGTTGTTGCCTAGGGGAGCCTGGTGGGCTGCCATCTATGGGGTCGCACAGAGTCAGACATGACTGAAGCGACTTAGCAGCAGCACCTGTATAGAAGTTCCGCTTTGTTAAGCATGCTATCAGCAAAGGAAAGCTGCTAAAAGCAACAGAAAGTGAAAAGCAAAATACCTGTTTAGGGTCAGGAGATGGGATCTGTCTAGTTCTTAATGACAACCATAGGAAAAAAAAGTATTAGTTACTTTTGAAGATTCTGTCAAACTGACCAGTATAAGAAACTAAAAGGATACTTGTATCAGTAGAAATACCAGGTCTAATATGCACAAAGCAAAAAAACCAACGATGCCAGATACTGAATTTATATCGCACTGTCTTTTGAACAGCCAGCAGGAACAAACTGCTGAATGCAGATACCATGCAGTGCAATTATGATTGAACTGGAACCACTCCAACCTCATTCTGTAATGATACTATCTGAGAAATTTACTTTCACACACACCTCTATTTAACATGTGAAATAATTTTTTCTTGTCATTCCAGTAAGCAACCAACTACATTAACTCTTAAATTATAAACTTAACTCGTTACCTTTTTACCCTCTTTATACCTATAAAACTTACGTAGGAAACTATCCAATCATACTTGCTATTTACATACTAGTTTAATAAAGTATACAAGGGACCAGGGCATTTCATGCCCTACATATGCTGTGTCTTCCTTTTTTTCCAATGAGTACAAGTATTACAGCAAATTTTTGGCCAAATTTTTGGCCAAAATCTTGATAATTCTGTTTTACACCTAAATAACTAGCAGTCACAATAGTAATGGAATACCATACTCAAAATTTCATTGTTTTCAGAACTTCTGAATCCTATTTGAATAGAAATTAAATATTCTACTTACCAAAAACTTACCAAGTTCAAATCATATTAATTCCTGTGGATACCAAATAATAGATTATGGGTTACTTACTCATGATTAAAAAACTTAAATATATGCTTATTTAAATATTTTGTTATACTCAGCTCTATCAGAATTAAGTTTTAGTTCATATCTGTATCATTCAGCAGTTGAACATTAAATTCATCATCTGAACTGGAATGGTAACCCCTCCCCCCAAATTATAGTCACTAACTAAAACTCACCTAAGTTATCCCACCCTAAAACTTGACACAGATCATTGGGATATGCCAATACCTAAGATTAAAAAAAAAAACTGTTAGGTTTTTCATAGTTTAATTGGCAGCTTTGTCTTGTAGTTTTTTCCCACAGATCTAACAGGTAGTTCTATGAGTAAAGGAAACTACATAGTTATTCTATGAGGCGTTTCCAACGATGTAGGTTTATAGAAAAAGCCCCATCGGGATAGACCTCAATGCTTAATCATTGTTTAATTAATTTTAAATTAAGTAATTTAAAGAAATCATACAATGAATTAATCATGACATGTATTTTAAAGTCAATCCTTAGGAAAGATAGTATAAAGTACCAAGTAGCTATTACAGCTGAACCAAAAAATTACATATGTAAATTTAAGCTTTATTATTAACAACTTCATTACCAGATTACTGCAAAACTATTTAAATGAATTTTTGCCTTTAAATTGAGAACTAAAATGTAAAATATTTTCTCATTGATAACAATTATGAAAATACAGAAAAATGTTAATATGCCTGATGTTCTGACCATTTGGGGATTCCTGAGGACAAATTTGGCATTTGTATATCATTCAGATTTATGAAATTATGTGTCCTGTGTAGTCATTTCTAACATTACACTATATAATCTTCTACTTCATTTTAGTATATGCATCAAAATATTGTGGGACTTCCCTGGTGGTTTACTGGTTAAGACTTAGCATTTCCACTGCAGGGGGTGTGGGTTCTATGCTCATCACTACAGAGAAATGCAAATCAAAACTATAATCAAGTACCATCTCACATTGGTGAGAATGGCCATCGTAAAGTCTACAAATAATAAATGCCAGACAGGGTGTTGGAGGAAAAAAAAGGAACCTTCTCCTACATTGTTGGTGAGAATGTAGATTGGTACTGCCACTACAGAAAACACGAGAGCTACCATATGATGAGCAGTCCCACGCAAAGAAAAACATGGTTGGAAAGGATACGTGTACCTGTGTTCACTACAGCACTGTTCCAAGATATGGAACCAACATAAATGTCCACTGAGAGATGAACTGATAAAGATGTGTGGGAGGGGTGTGTATTTTACTCAGCCATTAATATGAAAATGATGCCATTTGCAGCAACATGGATCTAGCGATATAGAAAGCAAACTAAGTCAGAAATAGGTATCACTTACATGTGGAATCTAAACTACCACCCAAATGAACAGATCTATGAAACAAACAGATATGGACTTGTGGTTGGACAAGAGGTGGGGGTGTGGGGGAGCCACAGACTGGGAACTTGGGATTAGCAGATACAAATTCATAAGATAAACAAGGGCTTACTATATAGCACAGGGAATTAATATGCTGTGATAGATCATAAGAGAAAAATTATATAACTGAGTCACTTTGCTGTACAGCAGAAATTAGCATTGTAAATCAACTATGCTTCAATTTTTAAAATGTACAGGGGGTATTAGAAGATTAAAAATTCATATGCTTGAAGAGGGAATATCCAAGATTCTGATAGCTTATAGTTCTGGGACCCCTTCCTGCAAGCAAATCCTGGCACAATGTCACTATAAAACATGCCAATCCTGAGATGCATTTTCTGAAATTACATGATGAATAGAAATTTAAAGTTGGCAAAAATGGCTTTCAAAAATTAAACCTCTGGAGAAGTTCTGACAATGTATCATATTTACACAAATCTGAACAAAACTTACCTAAAGCATTAGACATATCTTTGCAAAATCCAGATACTGTATTCTGAAGATAAAAGCCTAAAAAAAGAAGCCCATCTTTGTTTTATGTCAACATTAAAACTGAGTACTAGGATCAATATAGCTGGTAATTTAGAAGCTTTATTTAGCTTTACAGCCCTGGAAGCAATCTTTATGCTCATCAATACACATCCATTTTATGGATCATGTTCCTTCTTATCTGTATCAAAACTCATACTGAACAATGAGTTGTGGGTTGCAAAAGAGGATTTACTTTCGCACTTGTCTGTAAGTCTTTGTCCACAAATTAAACAAAAACAAACACAAGTGCTACTGTAAAATGCATTATATATGTGGTGATGAAAAGGATATTTGAAATACAGGTAATTAGGAAGGGAAAATTAAGTTATTACAGTACTCAGCATTTCACACTAAACTTGGCTAAAGAAAACAAAAACAGGAAATTGTAGATACCCTACCTCAGGAGGGTAGGTGGAAAAAAAATCATTGTTTATGCAAACTTTTCAAGATTACAATCTGTTATTTGATTCAGTGTTAAAATGGTACCTTTAAGTTCTCTTACCTAGAAATAAACCATAATAGGCAAAAACAGTAGGACTTTTGTTTATTATTTGTCAAGTCAATCTCTGCAGTAACAGCCTCAATTTTTTTCTACATAATTTTTCTTATAATAACTACTTCAGGAGTTTCACAAATCTGTTTAAGTATTCTTTATTTTCTTACAGGGTTTTTTTCTAAGGCTGGCATATATATATATACACTTATCTTTGCTTTTATTCTGTTTACCTTGTCTGGTATTTATAATCTTATCTCTCTTCAGGCCATTTTGTCCTCTATAATCTTATCTCTCTTCAGGCCATTTTGTCCTCTATCCAGTGTTTAGATTTTGATGTTCTCTTTTTAAGCAAAGCAGTTTCTTCAGTATATTCTTCTTGATCCAAATGTACATTCTGCTTCTTCTTTGGAAATTCAGAACTTATTATGAAATAACTGTTCTCCTGCATAAGAAGTATTGGTAAGACATATAACCAATTTCATTGCACTAGTAATTACATACAACTAGGTTACTTAAAATAACTTGAAAATTACATTTGGATTTTTTTCTTTCTTATTTGATATCCTAGTAACAATAAAACACATGAAGACTTACAATACTCTTGACACTTACTGACACAGTACTGCTAATTGATGTTCTCAATTATCTATAAAATTCTCATTTTTATCCTCACATTTCTTGCACCAAGGGCTTTGAGGCTTTCTAAAATTAGACAGTTAACACTACAGGATGAAAATCTCCCTTTGTCAACTCCTGCCCTCCCAAAACAAAATGGAATAAAAATGTCACTTACCACCAACTTAATATCACATTCATCATGTTCAAGGTTTGCTGCAGTCTCCTCCTCTGCTCTGCAATATTAAAAACATTATCACTCAGATGACAATAAATTCATAGCATACTGTTATGACATACAACTGAACCCGCAATACCAGTTGATTATCACTATTAAATTTAAGTATGAATACTTATTAAGTAACATTTAATCCTTAAAGAATTAATGAATTTCTCCCGAGAAACCTGTATGCAGGTCAAGAAGCAACAGTTAGAACTGGACATGGAACAAGACTGGTTCCAAATTGGGAAAGGAGTGTGTCAAGGCTGTATACTGTCACCCTGCTTATTTAACTTATATGCAGAGTACATCATGAGAAATGCCAGGCTGGAAGAAGCATAAGCTAGAATCAAGACTGCCAGGAGAAATATCAATAACCTCAGATACGCAGATGACACCACCATTATGGCAGAGAGTGAAGAAGAACTAAAGAGCCTCTTGAAAGTGAAAGAGAGTAGAAAAGAGTTGGCTTAAAACTCAACATTCAGAAAACTAAGATCATGGCATCTGGTCCCATCACTTCATGGCAAACAGATGAGGAAACATGGAAACAGTGACAGACTATTCTCTTGGGCTCCAAAATCACTGCAGATGGTGACTGCAGTCAGGAAATTAATAGATGCTTGCTCCTTGGAAGAAAAGCCATGACCAACCTAGAGAGCATATTGAAAAGCAGACATTACTTTGTTGATAAAGGTCAGTCTAGTCAAAGCTATGGTTGTTCCAATAGTCATGTATGGATATGAGTGTTGGACCATAAAGAAAGCTGCACACTGAAGAAATGATGCTTTTGAACTGTTGTGTTAGAGAAGACTCTTAAGAGTCCCTTAGACTGCAAGGAGATCCAACCAGTGAATCCTGAAAGAAATCAGTCCTAAATATTCCTTGGAAGGACTGATGCTCAAGCTGAAATTCCAATACTTTGGCCACCTGATGTAAAGAACCAACTCCTTGGACAAGACCCTGATGCTGAGAAAGACTAAAGGCAGGATAAGGGGACAACAGAGGATGAGATGGTTGGATGGCATCACCAACTGGATGGACAGTTTGAGCAAGCTCTGGGAGCTGGTGATGGACAGGGAAGCCTGGCATGCTGCAGTCCATGGAATCCCAAAGAGTCAGCCATGACTGAGCGACTGAACTGAACATTTAATATGAATTTTAAACTATTAAATCAAAATCTAAACTGATAGTATAATGTGGAGCAACATAAAAATTTAAAAGCAAAACGTTTAAAATTGTTCCAATGTCTGAACTTACGCTGACTCTTCAATAGGAGAGAGAGATCCGTCATCATCCAAGTATCTGTATCTTCGACTATCGAGGTCGTCTTTTTCTAAATCTTCAGCAACATTCATCTGTTTCAAGGATTCCTTGAGGTAGTATTCATACTTCAGTTTTTCAAGGTAGTTAAAAAATCCTCTTGCCACTGCTTGCTATATACCAGAACATCCTGTTGTCAGTCACAGACTTGGAAAAAAAAATTTTTCTGCCACAGCTTAGCAGATAGATGCTTATGTTCTATAACAAGGAAGCTCTAACTCTGCCATATGGTGATCACCCCTATCAAACACTGCTTATAAAAAGAATTCACTGTTCTACCGAGCGAGTTAACCAAAGTTGGTACACCAAGAAAAACAAGCACAAATCTATATGGTTTGGATGCTTCTAAAGACTTATTTTTTAATGCAAATTGAAAGATCTTTTTTAGTCACTTTAAACATAAAAGGTTAATAATTACTAATCCTTTCCAATAAATCAGATTTTAGAACAAGTGACATCAAATTATGCTGCTGCTGCTAAGTTGCTACAGTCATCAGACTCTGTGCGACCCCCCAGTCAGCAGCCCACCAGGCTCCCCCGTCCCTGGGATTCTTCAGGCAAAAACACTGGAGTGGGTTGCCATTTCCTTCTCCAATGTATGCAAGTGAAAGGTGAAAGTGAAGTTGCTCAATTGTGTCTGACAAATTATGTAGTCACTTAAAATTCAAATATTTGAGTCTACTGCTATGAACTGGCTGACCTGTCAGGTGATTCTTTCAGAAATGAAATCTACTAAAGCCACTGAACACGAAAGTCAGGTGTGGGTTTGACTTAGGTTATAGTAAAACAACGAAGCATTATTTGAGTTTTAGGAATGATGTTTAAAACCTGTTTGGTAAGAGCAAGATATAAAAACATCCTTGGAGCACTTTACATGCAGATATATCCACCCAAACCAGTGAAGATTACCTCCAGAAGCCCAAGTCAACTTTGAACTGAAGGACGGAGGTGGCATTTAAGTGGCAGTATAGTCAGGATAAAGAAGTATTATCAAAGTTACAAATTGCATGCTCCAGGTGTTAACTAAATTCTGAAAGTGACCAACAGTTCATTTCACACATTTAAGCTGTGTATGAGCATATATAATGACTCACCTCAAAGGTTAAAATTTTTCTCCAAGGTAATGGTTTTCTTCCATTTTCTGATTCTAAAAATGGGAAACCAGGTCTTTTGTCTTTAAATTGTTTCTCAGTAATCTGTGAGTATCTAGTGGTTCTCCTTCCTTTTGGTCTTCCCACTGATCTTCCCGTTGGCTTGTATTTCTTCTTTTTACGTTTACGTTTCTTATTTTTGAATCTTTCAAAAATAGCCTTTAAAGTCAGTGGTCTTGGCTCTATAGATGAGTCACTAGATGACTCTGTTGCTTGAGTATTTTTGGGTATGTGAACGAATTTTCTAATAGTGTTTCTTTGCCTCCGTTTAGGTGGGACAGGAACACACTGAGTTTTAAATAAGCTGCTACCAGAGGAAGAGTTGTCACTAGAAAACAGGGAAAGATTAATCACACCCTCTCAAATTACTGAATATTTATTACCAATAATACACGTTTTTAAAATCAAAGCAGGAAAACACGCTTAGAATAATTTCTTAAAAGATGGGCTCAGTACTAACAAACTGCTAAAGTGGGCCATAATGCCACTGCCATGGTGATCTTCCTTTATGTAAGTTCCATAAAGGTATTCTGTCCACTGCTAGATCCTAAACGAAATAGGACAAAGCCTCCTCTAAATAAAACAAGAGTATCTTAGTAGAGAGGTATCTGATGTGAATATACTAGAAATGCTTGTGATTTCCCAGTGAGATCAATGATTTAGACTAGACACATTTCATCGTAATACATAAGCCAGCATCCTTGCTAATGTGAAATAATGAGAACAAGTTGATTTTAAAGCAAGACTAATACCCATCTTCTTAGTTCAAAAACTTCAAAGGCCTGTCCAAACCAAGTTTTCCTTTTCTGTTTCAATTCTTGAAAATTACATTTACCACCACTCATTACTGACAATGATTTATGCCCTCCCAGTAATTCAAATATAGTAAATATTAGCATCCAGTCTCTTATCCAGGAAAAATCTTTTTTTTTTTTAAAAGGCACTTACCTTTGATTCTCAGTTTCCACAGCTGAATCACATGCTGTTGTATAGTTAAGAGAATCCATTCTTGATCCAAGTCCCTCTCAAATTATCTTTTGCTTTGAACAGATTTCTGACCATATAAAATATGGTAAATTTTAGTGTAGTGGTGTAGTTTCCCTGAACAAATTAATGCCAACAGTTAGTAATCAGAGTAATGCAAATTTTGATGTAGCTGTGAGTTATGTAAATAATATGTAAATTAAGGCCATATCACTTACAAAGCCTTTAATATTTTCTGGTAGTAACTGTAAATTCAGATCAATTCTAAAATCTAGAGATTTGATTCACGGGTTCTGTTTCAGTTTTGCCTCCTTCATCTGTCCAATGGAATAAGATTCCGGAAGAATAGGTAATTTCCAACAGTATCAAGGAACTTTCCCAAAATGTAATTTTAACCCTTAGCCATAGTAATGTACAATGAAGAGTATCAGTGTTCAACAGCGTAAGTTAACTACTATGTGTGGCCCAGTATAGCAAGGAAAAAAATCCAAACTCCTGGTCTGGGATTTACTATTGGGGTATTAAAAATTCTGAACTCTCCAAGTTCTCAATAAAAGGCTTGCAGACAATGCCCTTTGTCTTTTTTTCACTTCCTTGGATACAGTATTTAGGGCAAAATTATTTCTTTTAAATTTATTTTAATTGGAGGCTAATTACAATATTGTATTGGTTTTGCCATACATCGACATGAATCCGCCACAGGTGTACACGTGTTCCCCATCCTGAACCCCCCTCCCACCTCATACCATCCCTCAGAGTCTTCTCAACCTCCCTTATAGAGGATACCATCATTCTCCCACTGTTCTTAGTTTTTAGCATTTTAAGAGCGATATATTTCAAATACAGGAAAACAATAGGTCACAGAGATCTCAAGCTTTGCAAAATCTAAGTCATGAAGTGAAGTCGCTCAGTCGTGTCTGACTCTTTGCCATCCCATGGACTGCAGCCTCCCAGGCTCCTCCGTCCATAGGATTTTCCAGGCAAGAATACTGGATTGGGTTGCCATTTCCTTCTCCAGGAGATCTTCCCAACCCAGGGATTGAACCCGGGTCTCCGGCTTTATAGGCAGATACTTAAGTGGAGCCAATGGCAGCGATGGTGTACCTGAGCGCACTATCAAAATTAAAGTTAACACAATCTTTGGGGAAATCTGGAAAGCAATCCTGTGGAAGTGCTGCTTTCTAGTCGGTAACTCTGCTGACCAAACCACGCGGCCGCGAACAACTTCCCCTCAGCGCCTTGCGCGATCCTGGGGCAAGCGTCTCCAGGAGGCGCCCACTTCGGGCGAGAATGCGTCAGCAATGGCTACCTCCCACTCAACCGCCATTTAGAGAATAAGCATTGTTTATGCTCCATTTTAACATCCAATTCACGGGCCACGCTCGGGCCACGGTAGCAGCGCAGCCCTAGGCCTGCAGTCCACAACCACCGCGGGCCCTCCGCCATTAGGGCCCAACTCACGCGGCTGGACCCCACCCTGCCCCGCCCCGCGAAAAGCCACAAGAGCGACCCCTCCGCCGCCTGCAAGGCCCAGACGCCAGTGTCCTCTTTCCGACCCCTCCAGAGACGGATGGTGCATACCAACCTGCGCTGGCTCGTGGTACGGGCCTCTGCTGCGAACAGCAACCTACCGACCATAGCACTCCGAAAGGCACACTGTAGGCAACCTCCGCCGTCGCGCGGGAGGAAAGGCTGGGCGCGCCGCGCGCCCAAGTTAATAGTGGGGCGGAAGTCTCGCGATAACAACTAGACTCCGGGATGAACGGGAGAGCTGGGAGGTGGCACGACGCGGGCGCCATGTTTATCCCCGCGTTGGGAGGGCCGATTCCAGTGGGCGGAGCCTTGGACGCCCTAATCCTGAAGAGGCGGAGTTGAATGAGGTAAGAGCAGGCGTCTGATGTAGGCTTCTCTAACAGACTAGGTAAGTGGAATAGCCTAGGACGTTTAGGCCAACGTTTCGGGAATAAATTGTGGGGTCAGGCGGGTGGAATGCACGTGAACTGCAAGGAAACAGGCACTCCGCCTGACGTGCTCCCAGTGGCCTCACCTCTGCTGAGGTTTCCTATAACTGTCCAGAGTCACTGCGGGTCTTGTGGGGGATGTGCGAGTGTGTGTCTCTGGCCAGGTGTGTTTTGTCGTGTTGTGTCCGCTTTTGCCTTCAGAAATCGCTTCTCCGTTAAATTGTGAGAGGATCGTACCTTGACCGTGACTCAAAATGTGTAACCTTTGTACTGGAAGCCTCTGTTACGCAAGCACTCCCAGCTCCCTGCTCCACCTTCGAACTCGTGTTGTTATCTACAGGAGTTGCTTAACAGATCACAGCAGACACCCGCGACGGATTTTTGTTGTTCGTTTTCTCAGTTCCCTAAATGGTTCAGTTCAGTCGCTCAGTCGTGTCCGACTCTTTGTGACCCCATGAACCGCAGCAGGCCAGGCCTCCCTGTCCATCACCAACTCCTGGAGTTCACCCAAACCTATGTCCATCGAGTTGGTGATGCCATCTGACCATCTCATCCTCTGTCGTCCTCTTCTCCTGCCTTCAATCTTTCCCAGCATCAGGGTCTTTTCAAATGAGTCAGCTCTTCGCATCAGGTGGCCAAAGTATGGGAGTTTCAGCTTCAGCATCAGTCCTTCCAATGAACACCCAAGACTGATCTCCTTTAGTATGGGCTGGTTGGATCTCCTTGCAGTCCAGGGGACTCTCAAGAGTCTTCTCCAACACCACAGTTCAAAAGCATCAATTCTTCAGCACTCAGCTTTCTTTATAGTCCAACTCTCACATCCGTACATGACCACTGGAAAAACCATAGCCTTCACTAGACGGACCTTTGTTGGCAAAGTAATGTCTCTGCTTTTGAATATGCTCTCTAGGTTGGTCATAACTTTCCTTCCAAGGAGTAAGCGTCTTTTAATTTCATGGCTGCAATCACCATCTGCAGAGATTTTGGAGCCCAGAAAAACAAAGTCAGCCACTGTTTCCACTGTTTCCTGAATGGTTACTGTGTTAAAAAGCTAAAAGTTTAAACTAGTTTAGTTTTGATGTTTTTTGTTTTTCCCAAAGTACTTACAAAAAGGAATGAGCTGAAAAAAAAAATTAAAAAAAAAAAAAAAGGAATGATTTGGCTTGATCTCTAGTCCAACTCTTTGCGAACCCACGGACTGTGTAGCACCAGGCTCCTCTGTCCGTGGGATTTTCCAGGCAAGAAAACTGGAGTGGGTTGCCATTTCCTCCTCCAGGGTATCTTCCTGACCCAGGAATCAAATCCTCAGCTTCTTGTATCATATAATAAAACCAGGAAAGCAGTTTAGTCTTATTTTGTGGATAGTATCATGTTAGGATTGAATTGATCTGAAAAGTAATCTAGCCTCTTTACTCAATTTTGCTCTAAATGTTGAACAATTCCAGGCACAGATAGTCAACTCTTGTAGGGTTTGTGAAGCACAGTAAGTTCCAGAACAGGGATTGCATGCCTTATCCCCTGCCATATTTCCAGAGTGCACTTGCCTCTGTAATTGGTGAAGCTCAGTACAAAATGAAAATGCAGTGTCCCTTGTTCAAAATTCAATGGGAGAGTGCCATTAAAGCTACTAAGATATAAGCTGTCTCATTTCTTCCGTAGTATCTCTTTCAACTTGTCATGATGTTTTAACTAATAGCATTAATTTGCTATTATTATCAAGGGCATTATTAATCATGCTATTTTATTGATTATTAATCACTATATTATTAATAATAGCATTAATTTGCTCTTTATTGTCAAGAGAAATTAAAAGGTTAATTCATTAGCACGAGATTTACCACTCTATATTGTGTAATACCAGTTTTAAATACAAACATAAGATTTAACTTATATGCAGAATCACTGAAATTAGGCTTATGTATTTTGTTCTCACTCTAACACTGAACAAAACTAACACCCCTGTCTTTATTTCACTTCTTGATTTACTTCTTGATGCGTGCTCATTCTACCAACTCCATGGAATCCAGGGAATTTGATTCTCAGTGAACTCTCTTGGATTGTGGGTCCAACAGCATTTTACATTCACAGGACTTAAATGATTTATGTGAATGGGAAGCAAGGATTTGTTGCCAAAATCTTGACTCTCTGTGCACTGATGCCAAAGGACTTAAATGATTTATGTGAATGGGAAGCAAGAATTTGTTGCCAAAATCTTGACTCTCTGTGCATTGATGCCAACCAGAAACACGGAGACAGTTATGGCGAAGGAAATGGAGGCTTGCTTTCTTTGGCAGGCATAGAGGGAACACAGTAGGCTAGTGCCTCAAGACCTGTGATCCTCTCCCTGGGTATTAGGGAGAGGTTATGCAAGATCCCCTGGAGAAGGGAATGGCAACCCACTCCAGTATTCTTGCCTAGAGAATTCCATGGACAGAGGAGCTGAGTGGGCTACAGTCATGGGGTTGCAGTGAGTCTGATTGAGTGACTAACACACAATGTAGTCAAGTCAGGAGCATGTGACTTGTTATGTCATGGCAATAGCAGTCTTGCATTCTTCTGCAAAATTTCAAAAAGGGTGGGGTTCCTGACAAGATTAGGGTGTATGCAACTGAGAACCAACTCATCCAAATAAATATTTTAGAAAAAAATAAAAATGACATTTGCTTTCCATTTTAGAATAAATCTTTTAATTCTGTATGGTAGCCATTTATTTTAATTATTATCACCAAGTAAACTGCTCCTGGATACAGAGAGTTAAAGTTTTGGCTATCATCTGAGATACATATATATATATATATATATATATATATATTCATATTTAATAATGCTATATTTGCTAAATAAAGTTAAATTTAAATTAAAATATTTAAATGTCACTATATCTTGTTTCCAAGTATGTATAAGTATCTTAATGTGTATGTATAAATATTCTATATTGTGAAAGGAAACAATGTTAAAAAATAAATGATGGGCAAGAAAAAAAATTTTTTTTGCACTTTTAAAATTTTCTTATTTATTTATTTTTTAGTTTATTTTAATTGGAAGCTAATTAATTTACAGTGTTGTGGTAGTTTTTGCCACACAGTGACATGAATCAGCCATGGGTGTACATGTGTCCCTCATCCAGAACCCCCCTCCCACTTCCCTCCCCATCCCATCCCTCAGGGTTGTCCTAGTGCACCGGCTTTGAGTGCCCTGTTTCATGCATGGAACTTGGACTGGTGATCTGTTTCACACATAATAATATACATGTTTCAGTGCTATTCTCTCAAATCATCCCACCCTTGCCTTCTCCCACAGAGTCCAAAAGTCTGTTCTTTATATCTGTGTCTCTTTTGCTGTCTCACATATAGGGTTGTTGTTACCATCTTTCTAAATTCCATATATATGCATTAATATACTGTTTTGGTGTTTTTCTTTCTGACTTACTTCATGTGTACCCCAATGTTCATTGCAGCACTGTTTATAATAGTTAAGACATAGAAGCAACCTAGATATCCATTGGCAGACGAATGGATAAGAAAGTTGTGGTACATATACACAATGGAATGTTACTTGGCTATTAAAAAGAACACATTTGTATCAATTCTACTGAGGTGGATGAAACTGGAGCCTATTACACAGAGAAAAATAATTTGCAAAACAAAAGAAAAACAAAAATTTTTTTTAATGTATGTAAGATGATGGGACTTCCCTGGAGGTATAGTGGTTAAGAGTCCATGCTTACCCTGTAGGGGGTTTGGGTTCTATCCCTGGTCAAGGAACTAAGATTCTGTGGCTTGTTCATGTGTGCTAAGTCACTTAAGTCATGTCTGACTCTTTGTGACCCCATGGACTATAGCCTTGCAGGCTCCTCTGTCCATGGAATTCTCCAGGCAAGAATACTGGAGTGGGTTGCCATGCACTTCTCCAGGTGATCTTCCCAACCCAGGGATTGAACCCATGTCTCTTGTGTCTCCTGCATTTATTGACAGGCAGGTTCTTTACCACTAGCACCACCTGGGAAGCCCTTGCATGAAGTGTATACAAGATTGTATGTACTTCTTTCTTTGTATGTATTTTCTGTCCATCTGAAATTATTTCAAAAGTTAAAATGGCTTATTCCTAAACAATTATAGTTTATTTCAATTTGAAAATATATTTTAGGGAATTCCCTGGAGGTCCACAGGCTTCCCAGGTGGCACTAGAGGTAAAGAATTCACCTGCCAATGCAGGAAACACCAGAGATTCAAGTTTGATCCCTGGTTCTGAAAGATTCCTCTGAAGGAGGAAATGGCAACCCACTCCAGTATTCTAGCCTGGAAAATTCCATGGACAGAAGAGCCTAGTGGGCTACAGTCCACAGGGTCACAAAAGAGTCAAACACGACTGAGCATGCACGCACCTAACCACCACCCTGGAGGTCCAGTGGTTAGGACTCCAAGCTTCACTTTCACTGCTAAGGGCTCAGGTTTGATGCCCTGGTCAGGGAACTAAGATTCTGCAAGTGGCATGTTGCTGCCAAAAAGAAAATATATTTGAAGTAATTAAAATATGATGATATAGGGTTTGGGGCCCAGTATCAAGAGTTTACATTTTATTTGGGAGACCAAATTATGCATATTAAGTAAATAAAGGGCTTCCCTGGTAACTCAGTAAAGAATCTGCCTACAGTGTGAGAGACCAGGTTCCTTCCCTGGGTCAGGAAGATCCCCTGAAGAAGGGGATCAACCCACTCCAGTATTCTTGCCTGGAGAATCCCATGGACAGAGGAACAGGGTAATAAATTTTGGTATTTGATCAAGTACTAAAGAAGTGTCAGGTCTTAAATATATGTTTGTGAAGGATGTGTTGTTTGAAACTATTGTCAAAATTAGAAATCCAGTTTCTAAGAAAATTATGAATCTTGAAAATTAAAAAAAAATTTGGAAGAGTATTTCAAATGTTGCCAAAGGACCACCTTTTACTTAGTAAGTAATGATATGTCTGGAGAAGGAAATGGCAACCCACTCCAGTATTCTTGCCTAGAGAATCCTGTGGACAGAGGAGCCTGGTGGGCTGCTGTCCATAGGGTCTCATAGAGTCAGACACGACTGAAGCGACTTAGCATGCATGCATGCATGCGTTGTAGAAGGAAATGGCAACCCACTAAAGTATTCTTGCCTGGAGAATCCCAGGGATGGAAGAGCCTGGTGGGCTGCCATCTATGGGGTCACACAGAGTCGGACACGACTGAAGCGACTTATCAGTAATGATATGTCAGACAGTATTCAGATTAATGAGGTATTCATTAACAATTTTAATGAGAAATCCAACAGTGTTCTTAGAAACACCCTTAAGAATTTTGTCTTTATTCCTTGCTGTGATTGGCCTAGAGTGGGATTTCTCCACCCACCTAGTATTACTTTTGTTTGTTTGTGCTTTTTGGCTCACATTTTATTTAACTCTGTCTGCTTGCTCACCTCATCACCTGTACACTTGAGGTAAGATACTAATCTCTGCATAAATGTCTAATTATTGTAAAATACTTAGCATATATTTTTAAAAAATCAAATTATACTTCATTAGTTATCAGAATAATTGAACATTAAAGCTGTTTACCAAAAAAAAAGTTTATTTGTAAATGAAATGATTCGAATGTCAAAAGCTAATCATTTGTAGAAATTGCCATTTTTCTTAGTAATTTAAATTTTCTCTTGTAAAAGTGATAGTGTAAGAAACTCATTTAATTTTTAGCCTAATTGTCAAATACAAAATAGAAAACACAAGTAAATGATCTATTATAGAAGTACCTGAACATCCTACAACCATCTCTTATTCTACAACCACTTAAACACTTACTCATAAACCTTAGCAACTACCTACCTTTGCTTCAGCATCTATCTTCCTTGAACCAACTGTTAGAAAGATGCATGTTCAGTCCAGGTACATGACTGGAGAAAAATGAATCATGTGCCCTCTTGATTTGGTATTCCTTTTGTCTATTTAAATGTCAGCTATTTAAGGTGTTAGTATTAAAAGAGGTTACTTGGACATTTCTCATTCCAGTTATTAAATACTAAAAGCTGTGGTTGCCTTTCTGTGAGGACAGACACCTAAATGCCCTTTTGCCTTCCTTATATAACTGAACTCTTTCATTTCCAGAGCTTTAGATGTTCATGCTTGGTGCAATGTGAACTCTTGCAATCATTAATCTACACTTGCTTTATTTTGTAAATCCTCATGAATTCTCACAACTCAGGTTGGGACTTCAACCCACTGTCTTTTGAGATCACACACTCAGGACTTAATGAAGCTCAAGTCTTTAGGTCTTATCTAAAGAAAGTACTCAGTGAGAGACAAAGTGATAGGAAGTAGATTTATTTACAGAGACATTTCAAAAATACACAGAAGAACTGCACAAAAAAGATCTTCATGACCCAGATAACCACAATGATGTGATCACTCACCTAAAGCCAGACATCCTGGAATGTGAAGTCAAGTGGGCCTTAGGAAGCATCACTGCAAACAAAGCTAGTGAAGATGATGGAATTCCAGTTGAACTATTTCAAATCCTAAAAGGCGATGCTGTGAAAGTGCTGCACTCAATATGCCAGCAAATTTGGAAAACTCAGCAGTGGCCACAGCACTGGAAAAGGTCAGTTTTCATTCCAATCCCAAAGAAAGGCAATGCCAAAGAATGTTCAAACTACTGCACAATTGCACTCATCTCATACTCTACGCTGGCAAAGTAACTCTCAAAATTCTCCAAGTGAGGCTTCAACAGTACATGAACCGTGAACTTCCAGATGTTCAAGCTGGATTTAGAAAACGCAGAGGAACCAGAGATCAAATTGTCAACATCCATTGGATCATTGAAAAAGCAAGAGTTTGAGAAAAACATCTAATTTTGCTTTATTGACTATGCCAAAGCCTTTGACTGTGGATCACAACAAACTGTAGAAAATTCTTCAAAAGATGGGAATATCAGACCACCTGACCTGCCTCTTGAGAAATCCGTATGCAGGTCAAGAAGCAACAGTTAGAACTGGACATGGAACAATAGACTGGTTCCAAATTGGGAAAGTAGTACATCAAGGCTGTTTACTGTCACCCTGCTATTTAACTCATATGCAGAATACATCATGCGAAATGCTGGGCTGGATGAAGGAGAAGCTGGAATCAAGATTGCTGGGAGAAATATCAATAACCTCATATATGCAGATGACACCACCCTTATGGCAGAAAGCGAAGAAGAACTAAAGAGCCTTTTGATAAAAGTGAAAGAGGAGAGTAAAAAAGTTGGCTTAAAACTCAACATTCATTGATGGACAGGGAAGCCTGGCGTGCTCCAGTCCATGGGGTTGCAGAGTCAGACACGACTGAGCAACTGAACTGAACTAATTTCATAAACAGAATGCCATCTGTCTCAAAAAGCAAGATGGCCTTGGAAGAAAGATGGACAGTGTGGGCCAGCTCAGAAAGCTAGAGGTCCCAAAATGTAGGGTGGTTAGTTTTTATGGGCTGGGTAACTTCATAGGCTAACAAGTGGGAGGATTATTCCAACTATTTGGGGCAGAGATTTTCGGGAATTGGGCCACCACCCACTTTTTGGCCTTCTGTGGTTATGGTGCTTATGGGTGTGCCATTTAGATGCTAATGCTTTACAACTAATGCTCAAGGTCTACTGGAAGTTGAATCTTTTGCCATCTTGGACTTAGTTGGTTCAGACTAGTTTTTCCCCAATAGCTATGTTATTCTTTTAAAGGTTGTGCCTTGTCCCCTAAGGAAGAAAGAAGATGGCTTGTGCTGAATATTCTTTTCATGTGCCAAGTCTAGAGGAGCTTGTTGGAGGTAAATACTATATTGAGTCTTTTTTATTATCCTAAGGGAAAAAAATAAAAATAAAACATTCCAAGATAGGAGAGTCCAAATCTCTACCTCTCAAAAAAACCTAAATTCACCATTCAAATAGTCTTGATGAAATACTAACTTTACAGAATGAAAACGAATATGATAATCCAAGATTTAAATGTGTGTGGTGCCCAAAGAGTACACAGTTTTGCTTTATTAACTTTTTACCAGTTGCAGTACTCTTAAAATAATCTACTGTGATACATTAATCATGTTTCCAATCTACTACTTTTTCCCCCTCTCCTGATAGGACAGACTGCCAGTGAACCTTGCTTAGGTTTTTCTGTGTATATTTTTAGGTATCTCACCTTATTTGAACAAGAATTTAAGGTAGTGTCACAGGATTAATTCGAGGGAAGGGATCTATTAATAGGTAAGAAAAAGAAAGTGAAGCCAGGAGAGAGAAGGAATATATATATATATATATATATATATATATATATATATATATAATTATGACAGATTCAAGGCAATGGCACCCCACTCCAGTACTCTTGCTTGGAAAATCCCCTGGGCAGAGGAGCCTGGTAGGCTGCAGTCCATGGGGTCGCTAAGAGTTGGACACGACTGAGCGACTTCACTTTCATGCATTGGAGAAAGAAATGGCAACCCACACCAGTGTTCTTGCCTGGAGAATCCCAGGGACGGGGGAGCCTGGTGGCCTGCTGTCTATGGGGTCGCATAGAGTCGGACACTACTGAAGCGACTTAGCATAGCATGGCAAGTTGATATTGGGCAGAAACCAACACAACATTGTAAAGCAATTTTCTTCCAATTAAAAAATAGATCCAACATGCCTCAACCAAGACCTGTTGCAGTCAAATAAATAAATATTAAAAACAAAAAAGATTCTGGAGGGGTGCACAAATCCTTGTTCGGGGAACTAAGATCCCACATACCACCCAGCATGGCCAAATAATCAAGGTTAAAAAAAAAGGTATAAACTGTTTCCAGTATCCCAGAAGACTCCTCACACTTTCTTAGTCAATATCACTTTCCCAGGAAGTGACCATTGTTGTGACTTCTGTGACCTTAGATTAGTTGCCTTTGTTTGAAATACAGATAAGTGAAGTCATATAGCACATACTTTCATGTCCTCTTTTGCTAAACATTTTGCCTGTAAACATTAATGAAGGTGTTGCATGTAATTGCTTACTTTCTAGCAGTTTAAATATTTACGTTTCAATTCCTGGAATCCTTTCCCTAAAAGAAAATGAGTGCAGTGTTTATCTTCAGGGGTTTATAATCACTATAGCTTACAGTGGTATTTATGGAAGTATTTATGTATATTAGTATGCATATCTTGTGATTAATTATGTGTCTAGTATCTAAATAAGTTCATTAACAAGATTGTTCCCCCCTCTTTTTGTTTGTTTATATGACTTTTTTTGGCAGCACAGCATGCGGGAGTACCTCCTTCAGTAGAAGCATGGGGTCCTAACTGCTGGCCCCCTAGGCTCCTTTTAAATTACTCAAGTTTAGGGACTTCCTGGCACTCCAGAGGGTAAGACTCCTTGCTTCCACTGCAGGTGGCAAAAATTCCATCCCTGTTCTGGGAACTAAGATCCCACATGCTGGGCGCTGCAGCCAGAAAAAAAAAAAAAAATTACACAAGTTTAGGTTGGAAATAGGACACACAAAACAATCAAGGGAAGACGATCTGTGATGGCAAATTTCTACCTAATGATAACCCTTTTTCTTGTCTTCATTAGTCTTGCAGAAGGGGCTAACGGATAACTTTGCTGAAGTCCAGGTCTCTGTAGTTGATTGCCCTGATTTAACTAAGGAGCCATTTACCTTTCCTATAAAAGGTAAGCAATCTTTGCAATTAGCTTTTCCTTTTCAGACCAAATCTTTTCCTGAAACCAAAATTATTTTTAAGGATTATCTTAAATTATCTCCAGATAAAGGATATTGCCCCAACTTTTAGATTAAATTGTGCTTCATTTCTGTGATTTCTAATATTCGTCAAATTTCATTTTATACCCTTGTAGGAAAATATGGTGTTTTATGTACTTTTGTAACTTTCATAGGTTATATAGTAGCTATCCAGTAGGCTAGCATATGAATATCACATGAAAATTTTATTTTTAATTGTTCAAGTAACTGTTATGGAAACTTATTATAATTTTTATGTTTTATTTATTCAATATCAGAAGGGATCTTAAAAGCCTTGTATTTATTTGAATCATCTATTAAATATTTACATCCCTTTAACAAATTTGTCAACTGGTTACCAATGTTCAAAGTGAGGAGGGACATTAATATTGATACTGAAACAGACTCTGTGTAGCAGTGTTGAATTGACTCTCAGAGACAAAGAGTTTTCCGTGAAGTAGAAAAGAATAGCTTTATTACTTTGCCAGGCAAAAAGGGACATAGCAGACTAATGCTCTCAAAACTATGGGTCCCAAACTGAAGTGGGGGTTGTGGGGAGTCTTAGGGAGGGGTTAGTCATGGGGAGGGGTTTCTCATAAGGATCAGGGTGCTCTCAAGGCTTGCATTTGTTCAGTATAGAGATCGTCTCAGGTGGTCCTATGATCTGTGGTTCTCAAGGTTATTGAACTGTAACTTTCTCTTTGGAATGAAGAATGTTTCATCAAGTAGTTAACATCTTCCATTTGACGGGGGTTTTAGTTCTGCAGAAGAGCTCAAGAATACTGTTCTGTATGTCCTTACTGGAAGGACCCATTCGAAAAGACCCTGATGCTGGGAAAGATTGAAGGCGGGAGGAGAAGGGGATGACAGAGGATGAGATGGTTGGATGGCATCACTGACTCAATGGACATGAGTTTGAGCAAGTTCCGGGAGTTGGTGATGGACAGGAAGACCTGGCGTGCTGCAGTCCAAGGGGTCACAAAGAGTCAAACACGACTGAGCGACTGAACTGAACTGGTATCACTTAAGGAAAAACCTGCCCCAAGGCTACATTATTTATTTTGGCTACTCTTGGCCTTAGTTGTGGCTCGTGGGATCATCACCATGGCGTGAGGACTCTTGGTTGTGGAATACATACAGATCCCCGACCATGGATTGAACCTGGGTCCCATGCATTGGGAATGTGGAGTCTTCACCACTGGACCACAAGGGAAGTCCCCTTAAAATATAACTTTAGCTAAAGCCCTCCACCCCCACAAAAAAAAGATTTTTAAAGGGCTAAGTCATTATAGACTAATATAGAAACTTCATCCAATCCAGACACTGGCCCCAGTTCTAGCCCTTGCCTTACCATCAACTCCATTGCCTTTATGTTACTAACTATATCAAGTCACACTTGGTTATGACAGTATTAGAAACACAAGTGGGGAACTCCTCAGCAATTCAGTGGTTAGGACTCCTAGTCAGGGAACTCAGATACCATAAGGCAAGTGGCCCAGCCAGAAAAACAACAAAAAAGAAAAAAAACACAGGTAGGACGGGGGTCCTAGCTACTTTTAGGTTGGCCAAAAGATTCGTTTGTTTTTTTCCTTAAGATGGCTCTAATAGCACTTAGTTGCATTTAGCTTCATTCAGACAGTTTTGTTAGATTATATTGTGACAGCTGTCATATCAGCATACATTTTTAAAAAACTTATCAAAATGGATAAGTTTTGTGTAACCATTTTAGTATTGAAGATAGAAGAAAAAAAGCAACATTTTCAGCATATTATGCTTTATTACTTGAAGAAAGGTAAAAACACAACTGAAACCCCAAAAAAGATTTGTGCAATGTATGGAAAAGGTGCTGTGACTGAAAAAATGTGTCTGAAGTGGTTTGTGAAGTTTTCTGCTGAAGATACACTGGATGATGCTCCATGGTCAAGTAGACCAGTTGAAATTGATAGTTATCAAATTGAGACATTAATTGAGAATAATCGACTTATACCATGCAAGAGATTGCTGACACACTCAAAATATCCAGTGCTGAAAATCATTTGCAGCAGCTTGGTTATATTCATTGCTTTGATATTTGGGTTCCACATAAGTTAAGCAGAGAAAACCTTCTTGACTATATTACCACATGCGATTTTCTACTTAAATGACATGAAAACATTCTTTAAAAAAAAAAATTGTGATGGGCGATGAAAAGTGAATACTGTACAATAATGTGGAATGGAAGAGATTGTGGAGTAAGTGAAATGAACCACCGCCAACCACACCAAAGGCTGGTCTTCATCCAAAGAAGGTGATGTTGTGAAAATGGAGAGATTTGGAAGGGAGTCCATTCTACTATGAGCACCTTCTGGAAAATCAAACAAGTTAATTCCAAAAAGTACTGTTCCCAATTAGAACAACTGAAAGCAGCACTTAACAAAAAGTGTCCAGAATTAGTCAACAGAAAATGCATAATCCTCCATAATGCAAGGCCACATGTTTCTTTGATGACCAGGCAAAATCTGTTATAGCTTGACTGGGAAATTCTAATTCATCTGCCATATTCACCAGACATTGTACCTTTGGATGTCCATTTATTTCGGTCTTTACAAGATTTTCTTCATGGAAAGAATTTCAGTTCCCTAAAAGACTGTTAAAGGCACTGAGAACAGTTCTTTGCTCAAAAAGGTAGAAGGTGTTGGGAAGATGGAATTATGAAGTTACCTGAAAAATGGCAGAAGGCAGTGGAACAAAATAGTGAATACTTTGTTCAACGAAAAATGTGTATTTTATTTTTACTTTAAAAACTGAAGGAAATTTTTGGCCAACACAATACAGATTCTGACCCCTGCTATTTGTAAAATGATGAGAATGGAAAACTTATATACTCTTTTTTTAAAAAACATTGAAGTATAGTTGATTTACAATGTTGTGACAATCTCTGCTGTACAGCAGAGTGATCAGTTATACACATATATACCTTCTTTTTTTATATTTTCCATTATGGTTTATCACAGGATATAGAGTAAAATGTTTATACTCTCTTAAAAATACTTATTTATTGATTCATTTATTTCTCTGCACCTGGTCTTAGTTGTGGCATGCAGAATCTTTAGTTGCAGCATATGGGATCTAGTTCCCTGACCAAGGATTGAACTCAGGCCCCTTGCATTGGGAGCTCAGAATCTTAGCCACTGGATCACCAGGGAAGCCCCAAAAGTTATTGTTGTTCAGTCGCTCAGTTGTATCCGACTCTTGGCAATCCTATGGACCTTATACAGCATGCCAGGCTTCCTTGTCCATCACTATCTCCCGGAGTTGACTCAGACTCATGTCCATTGAGTTGGTGATGCCATCCAACCATCTCACCCTCTGTCGTCCCCTTCTCCTGCCCTCAATCTTTCCCAGCATCAGGGTCTTTTCCATTGAATTGGGTCTTCACATCAACTGGCCAAAGTATTGGAGCTTCAGCATCAGTCCTTCCAATGAATATTAAGGGTTGATTTCCTTTAGGATTGACTACTTTGATCTTCTTGCTGTCCAAGGGACTCTCAGGAGTCTTCTCCAGCACTATACTTTGAAAGCGTCAATTCTTCTAAAAGATATATACTCTTAATAAGTGTCTTCTGGTATTCTATACTTAGATGTAGATGTTCACCTATTTTTAAGGTGTATTTTCTTTTTAGGCATCTGTGGAAAAACTAGAATTGCAGAAGTAGGAGGTGTGCCTTACTTACTGCCTCTTGTAAATGAAAAAAAAGTAAGTGTATTTTTACTTTTCACATTCACATGAAGATTATGGAAATTGATTCCTATTTTTATTCTTAGAAGATCCACTGACCAATGTGACAGGCAAATGTTAATGGACTCAGTAACAAAAAGTAAACCTGGGAATTTATGTAAGTCAGTTTTAAATAATATGCTTTTTCTCTTACTTAGGTTTATGATTTAAATAAGATTGCAAAAGACATCCAGCTTCCTGGAGCTTTTGTTCTTGGAGCAGGAGCAGGCCCATTTCAGACTCTTGGATTCAATTCTGAGGTCAGCATATTATCATATGTTATATATAATATGTAATATATATTATATATTAATATAATTATTTTAATTTATTGATTTGAGACTTAGTTTGCCTTTTTCCTTTTACTGACTTATCAGAAATCCTGTCATCTGAATGAATTGTAAGTGGTTGATATCATACGTCTCTGCAGATTTGATACTGACTTAAAGTATAGAACATGCTCCAGTTAGTTGAACTGAAATGGAGCACTAATCTCTAATTTATATTTTCTTAAGACATACATTCAGTCATAGATGAGTCTATCAAAGGTCCTGCTGTGGTTTGTCGAGGACTCTGGACTGTGAAAGATTTTGGTCCATACACATCAGAGGATTCCTAGCTATTCTGACCTTGGCTAGTTCAAAGACAGCTAGCTTTCAATCAGAAGATGCATGAAATGTTTAATGATCTAGTCAACTCCCTCTTTCAGACTAATAGTAGGGATCTAGCCCAGTAGTATGATTATTATTTATGAAAGGTAATATCCATCAGTGTGTATGTCAATACATTTCCAACATAAAAATGTCAGTGCTTCTTCACATCTCATGAACAGAAAGTGAATAACCTCCTCAGTTTGCATATTCTCTCTCACTGCCTCTTACAGCTGTGACCGTTAGTCAATAATCATACAAGCCCTTTTACAGAAACATTAATATAAATTGCCTAGTGTTCAAGATAGAAAAAGTTAAAAATTTAAAATGGGAAAATTTAAAGCAAATGTCACAATCTCATAGAAACACCATAATACTGTAAACATTTTATAAAATGTTTTTTCCAGCTTTTTGAGATTTGTAAATCTTTAACATTTTAATCTAACATTAAATATTCTATTTTTCATGTTTTATTATTAGATCTTGAAATAAAATGTCTTAAAGTCTAGGGCAAAATATTTTGTCACATTTTCAAGGTATTCTGTTTTGCATAGAGATTCTAGGATTGACTAAGTACCTTATTTACTTTTCTTTTCAGTTTATGCTACTTGTTCAAACAGAAAGTGAACACAGACCTCCTGTGAATGGAAGTTACTTTGCTCGGGTTAACCCTGCAGATGGAGGGTGTCTACTAGAGAAATACAGTGAGAAATATCATGATTTTGGGTGTGCATTACTGGCTAATCTTTTTGCCAGTGAAGGCCAACCTGGGAAGGTGATTTTGTTCATAAAAATGCAGTATTCTCCAAAATTTCTCAGAGAGCTAAAAATCTGAGTGCTTATTGCTACTGTAATTTTCTTAAGAAAATCCAAAGCTACCCAAGTCAAAGCTCTTTAAATAATCCAGTTATGAAAGATTCAGAAAGTACTGCAGGCAGAGTGAAAGTATCATTTAAAACTAAGGTTAAGAATAATACTAGTAAACAATAGCCTTTTTCCAAGGAACTAAAAGGTAATAGGATATTCTTGAGTTAGTCAAATAGATGAACCATGCAGCTGAAGTAGATAATGTCTACCTACAGTTAGTACATATATAACTTGCTCATTCCTGACTGATCAGACATTGATTGAGATAGCTATAAATAATGGGATTATATTATAGATTATAGAAATTATAGAAAGAAGAGAGGAGAATTAATGCCCCACTTCATATTTATTTCCTGTTAGTACCAAAAAAAAAAGATGATTTCATATTCCAAAATTGTAATGATGGTCACACAACTCTATAAATATACTGAAAGCCATTGAATTGTTTACTTTAAATAGATGGATTGTATGGTATGTGAATTGTATCCCCAGTAAAGCTGGTTTTTTTTAAGATGATTTCAGTTTTAGCAGTAGTGAGAACTCTCAGATTTTATACAAAAATAACTACTTCAGCCACTTTGAGAAATGAGGTGGTGAAGCAAAAATACCTACTAAAGTGGGAGTAATAGAAGTCCAGAATTTTAAAGGAAATGAGAAAATATAGTCATTTCTCCTCTCTAGTTATCAGAAATTAATCCCTTAAATCAAAGAATTCTCAGTCTTATACCATATTGACATATAGTAAGAATCTCAAGAGTTCAGTGTTGAATTCAGCTATAAATTTATAAAATTAAGCTATAACTCTCTTTCTCAGTCCAAGAAAGCATGAATAAGACATTATTAGAGTAAATGATGTATCTTATATATATTTATATATATATATATATATATATGTATAATTAAGACTTAGAAAAAAAAAAAGACTTAGAGGACTGAGACACTTCTGCTAATATCTGGGTGCTCAAAACAAACAATTGAATATTTGCTTGATGGCACTGAATTATATGTTTCACTTTGGTAGTTATTTGCATAATATTTTGCAGCTTAGAACAATGGTATGTACATTTATGTTCTCTCTAGGTCATTGAGGTGAAAGTCAAAAGAAGAACTGGAAAACTTAACTTTGTGACATGTATGAGGCAGACTCTTGAAAAACATTATGGAGATAAGCCTGTAGGAATGGGAGGTGTTTTCATAATTCAGAAGGGAAAAGTGAAGACTCATATTATGGTAAAGGCCTCTGCACATGTGTGTGTTTGTGTGTGTGTGTGTGCATGTGCTTAATATTGTAGGAGATTTTAATATACATTGAGAATTTAACCTTTAAAGATGTTCTGAACAAATCCTTTTACTATGATCGTATTACCTTAAAATTTAAATGACAAAGAATACTGTAAAGCATGTTATATGATAAGGTCCTGCTAGAGTGCTTTCTTCATGTTAATAATAATAGAACTTTCTTCTTAGTTAGTTTCAAAGATCAAGATAGCTCTGAGTATAAGCCTTGAAAGTACAAGTGAAAGTTGATCAGTTGTGTCTGACTCTTTGCGACCCCATGGATTATACAGTTCAGTCCATGGAATTCTCTAGGCCAGAATACTGGAGAGGGTAGCCTTTCCCTTCTCCAGGGGATCTTCCAAACCCAGGGATTGAACCCAGGTCTCCTGCATTGCAGGTGGATTCTTCACTAGCTGAGCCACAAGGGAAGCCCAAGAATACTGGAGTGGGTAGCCTTTCCCTTCTCCAGGAGATTTTCCCAACCCAGGAATCAGACCGGGGTCTCCTGCATTGCAGGCGGATTCTTTACCAACTGAGTTATCAGGGAAGCCCAAAGTTAATTTGGAGTCAGGCTCTCCTGCCCTGACGGCACCCCAGCCTTAGAAACTGATCATTTCCATTGCCAGAATCCCAACCTCAGTATATTGAGTTTACTGTTAAGGTGGTTGTCAAAAAAAAGATGGTTGTGGTTTAGGGAAAAAATTCATTATGAAAATTATAATCTTATATGATACTGTGAAAGTGCTGCACTCAGTATGTCAGCAAATTTGGAAAACTCAGCAGTGGCCACAGGATTGGAAAAGGTCATGTTTCATTCCAATCCCAAAGAAAGGCAATGCCAAAGAATGCTCAAACTACTGCACAATTGCACTCATCTGACACGCTAGCAAAGTAATGCTCAAAATTCTCCAAGCCAGGCTTTGACAGTACATGAACCGTGAACTTCAAATTTCAAGCTGGATTTAGAAAAGGCAGAGGAACCAGAGATCAAATTGCCAACATCTGTTGGATCATCGAAAAAGCAAGAGAGTTCCAGAAAAACATCTATTTCTGCTTTGTTGACTATGCCAAAGCCTTTGACAGTGTGGACCAGAACAATCTGTGGAAAATTCTTAAAAAGATGGGAATACCTGACCACTTGACCTGCCTCTTGAGAAATCTCTATGCAGGTCAGGAAGCAACAATTAGAACTGGACATGGAACAACAAACTGGTTCCAAATCGAGAAAGGACTATGTCAAGGCTGTATATTGTCACCCTGCTTATTTGACTTATATGCAGAGTACATCATGACAAATGCTGGGCTGGATGAAGCACAAGCTGGAATCAAGATTTCTGGGAGAAATATCAATAACCTCAGATATGCGGATGATACCACCTTTATGGCAGAAAGTGAAGAACTAAAGAGCCTCTTGATGAAAGTTAAAGAGGAGAGTGAAAAAGTTGGCTTGAAGCTCAACATTCAGAAAATGAAGATCATGGCATCTGGTCCCATCACTTCATGGCAAATAGATGGGGAAACAGTGGAAACAGTGAGAGACTATTTGTTTGGGCTCCAAAATCACTGCAGATGGTGACTGCAGCCATGAAATTAAAAGATGCTTGCTCCTTGGAAGAAAAGTTATGACCAACCTAGACAGCATATTAAAAAGCAGAGACATTATTTTGCCAGCAAAGGTCCGTCTAGTCAAAGCTACGGTTTTTTGAGTAGTCTTGTATGGATGGGAGAGTTGGACTATAAAGAAAGCTGAGCGCTGAAGAATTGATGCTTTTAAACAGTGGTGTTGGAAAAGACTCTTGAGAGTCCCCTGGACTGCAAGGAGATCCAAGCAGTCCATCCTAAAGGAAATCAGTCCCTGAATATTCATTGGAAGGACTGATGCTGAAGCTGAAGCTCCAGGTGGCTGAAGGCCACCTCATGCAAAGAACTAACTCATTAGAAAAGACCCTGATGCTGGGAAAGATTGAAGGCAGGAGGAGAAGGGGATAACAGAGGATGAGATGGTTGGATGGCATCATTGACTCAATGGACATGAGATTGAGTAAACTCTGGAAGTTGGTGATGGACAGAGAGGCCTGTTGTGCTATAGACCATGGGGTCGCAAAGAGTCGGACACAACTGAGTGACTGAACTGAATTGAACTGGACTAACTGTAAAAAAAAAAAAAAAAAAAGAATATATTTGTAAGATATTAATGATGGACAAACCAGGTCATCTAGGATTTCACAAATAATTTTTGGGACTTCCCTGGTGGTCCAGTGGTTAAGTATACACCCGCCATTTCAGGGGACACAAGTTTGATCCCTGGTCCTGGAAGATGCCACAGGGCAGCTAAGTCCACGAGCCACAACTACTGAGCCCACACACTCTAGAGCCCATGCTCTGCTACAAGAGAAGCCATTGCAAATGAGAGGCCCACGTACCACAGCTGGAGAGTGGCCCTTGCTTTCAGCAACTAGAGAAAGCCCTCATGTAGCAACAAAGACCCAACAAGCCAAAAATAAAATAAACAAAAAAATTATTTAAAAAAATAATAATTTTTGGTAGGTGAGTGAATGAAGTGTCATTGTTCATTCCCAAGTCATTTCAGACTCTTTGTGATCCCATGGACTGCAGGACGCTAGGCTCCTCTGTCCTCTATTTCCCAGAGTTTGCTCAAATTCATGTCCATTGAGTCAATGATGAACAAAATGTAAAAGTGTTACACTTTAATGTTGTTTTGTTTTAACAATGAAGCTGTCACAAAATATATTGTTTTAAAATTTTTAGTCTGATAATTTTAAATGGCAAACCAGCTGATCTCACATATAAATACATATTATGAAACTACTTAATTACTTTTCCAAATTATTTACAACAAAATTAAAGGTCAATCCATTTGTAAATACCAAATGATTATAGGATTTTTAAAAAATCAAATAAATAAAACTTCATTACAAACTGTAGTTAACATGATGTACATTAGATCTTTAAACTTATTCATCTTACAACTGAATTTTGTACCCTTTGATCAGCATCTCCTCATTTCACTCCCATCCTGCCTCAGCCTCTGACAACCACCACTCTACTGTTTCTCTAGACTGGACTTTTTTAGATTCCACATACAAGTGATATCACCCAATATTTGTCTGCGACTGGCTTATTTCACTCAGTATAGTATCTTCCAAGTTCATCTACATTGTTACAAATGGTGGGATTTCCTGCTTTTTAAAGCCTGAATGATATTTCATATATATGTATATCGCAACTAGAAAGATAGGTAATAATTTCTTTGTCCCTTCATCCATTATTGTTGTTATTGTTTAGTTGCTAAGTGTCTGACTCTTTGGCACCCCATGGACTGCAGCATACCAGGCTCCTCTGTCCTCCACTGTCTCCCAGAATTTGCTCCAATTCATGTCCATTGAGTTGGTGATGCCATCCAACCATCTCAGTATCTGTCGCCCCCTTCTCCTCCTTCCCTCAGTCTTTCCCAGCATCAGGGTCTTTTCCAATGAGTTGTCTCTTCGTACGAGGTAGCCAAAGTATTGGAGCTTCAGCTTCAGCGTCAGTCCTTCCAATGAATATTCAGGGTTGATTTCCTTTAGGATTGACTGATTTGATCTCCTTGCAGTCCAAGGGACTCTCAAGAGTCTTCTCCAACACCACAGTTCAAAAGCATCGATTCTTCAGTGTTCAGCCTTCTTTATGGTCCAATTCTCACATCCATAGATGACTAGTGGAAAAACCATAGCTTTGGCTATATGGATTTTTGTCGGCAAGGTACTATCTCTGCTTTTTAATGCGCTGTCTAGGTTGGTCATAGCTTTTCTTTCAAGGAGCAAGCGTCTTTTAATTTCCTGGCTGTTTTCATCCATTGACAGACACTTAGGTTGTGTTTCCCAGTCTTGGCTATCATGAATACTGCTGCAGTGAACATAGGAGTCCAGATATCTCTTCAAGATGGTGATTTCATTTACTTTGGATATATACCTAGAAGTAGAATTGCTAGATCATATGGTAGTTTTATTTTTAATTTTTTGAGGAACTTCCATAATGGTTGTACCAGTTTACATTCCCACTAGCAGTGTACAAGGGTTGTCTTTTCTCTACATCCTCACCAACACTTTATCTCTTGTCTTTTTGGTAACAGCCATCTTCACTAAAATGAGCTGATGTCTCATGGTTTTGATTTGCATTTACCAAATGAATAGTGATATTGAGTGCTTCTTCATATACCTGTTGCCCATTTGTATGTCTTCTTTGGAAAAAACGTCTAATTCAGTTCTTTGATCATTAAAAAAATTTTTTTTTGCTCATGAATTCCTTATGTATTTTAGGTATTAACCCCTTATCAGATATATGGTTTGCAGATATTTTCTCCCATTCCATAGGTTGCCTTTTCATTTTGTTGACTTTTCTTTTCTTTGCTGTACAAAAGCTTTTTAGCTTAATGTAATCCCACTTGTTTTCCTTTTGTTACCTGTACTTTTGATGCCAAGTCTAAAAAGTCAAGTCCAATGTCTTAAAACTTTCTCCTGATGTTTTCTTCTAAAAGTCTTTATAGCTTTAGCTCTTATATTTAGGTGTTTTATCCATTTTTAGCTTTTGTATCTGGTATGAAGTAAGGGTCTAACTTCATTTTTTTGCATATGGACATCAGTTTTCCAAGTTTTGTTTGTTAAAAAGATAGTCCTTTCCCATTGAATGGTCATGGCATCCTTGTCAGAATATATGCAAGGATGTACTTCTGGGATCTCTTCTGTTCCATTGATCTGTATACCTGTCTTTATGCTAGTATCACACTGTTTTGATTACTACAGCTTTGTAGTAAGCTTGATATCAGGAAGTGTGAGACTTCCAACTTTCTTCTTTTTCAAGATTGTTTTGACGATTTGGGGCCCCTTGAGATTCCATATGAATTTTCGATGAATTTTTCTGTTTCTGCAAAAACACCATTGGGATTTTGATAGGAATTGCAGTGAATCTGTAGATCATATTTGATAGTACTGACATGTCAACAATATTAAATTGTCCAATCCATGAGCACAAGATGCCTTTCCATTTATTAGAGTCTTTTAAAATTCATTTCAGCAATGCTTTGCACTTTTCAATGTACAAGTCTTTAGCCTCCTTAAGTGTATTCCTCCTCAATACTTTATTCTTTTTGATGCTTCTACTCCACTTTCAATGCCTTGCTTTTTTTTTTCCATCTAGCAATAGCAATAATAACATTTAAAACTGGAATGAGGATATGCTCATATGAAAGCTGATAAGCTATGAAAAATAAAAATACAGCAATAGACTCCTTTATTTATTCAGTCGTATCTTTCAGTGTGTACACACTGGTTGGCGGTCCTTTTGAAAACTAGGGTATATGAATCTCCTGGTGCCAAAAATAGCAGTAGAATGTATAAGAAAGCTTAAAGCTTTTAACAATGAAATTATATGTAAATTTTTAGCTCAGAAATATTCAGTATGTTTACATGTTTAATGTCCTCTTACTGTAGCCTGCAGAATTTTCTTCCTGTCCATTGAACTCTGACGAAGACGTGAATAAATGGTTGCATTTTTATGAGATGAAGGCTCCTTTGGTTTGTCTGCCAGTTTTTGTCTCCAGAGACCCCGTAAGTCTATGTCTGTCTTTTACATTGAAAGATATTACAGTGGTAATGCTTGATTTTTAGAATATTCGTTTAGAATAATTAAGCACTTTTTGTTCTTAATTAAGAACTGGGATAGTTTCTAGAATTACCTTGAAAGGTAAGGAAGAAAGTAGCTGACTACTTAAGATCTAGGCAAAGTAGATTTTACCTTTGGAGAATTGAAGGCACCAAACATTTTAAATAGCATCCAAAGTTATGTTATTAAACAGTAGAATCAGGACAGGATTCAGATCTATTTGCTGTTCTTCATACTATTCATCATATTCTAGTTTTCTACCCTTGAAAAATAATAATATAGACTAATTCAAACCAAATATCTACCACTGTACTGACTAGTTATATCTTTTGATCTAGTGATTACATGTTTAGGAATTAATCATTAAATATATGCTTACATGATAAAATGATTAGTGAAAAGGGTTATTCATGACATCATTGTTGTAATAGCAGAAGAGCTGGAAATAATCTAAATCACATTTGGAAAGAATTAGGAAGCTCTCATGATCTGAAAGCTATATTGTTAATTTAAGAAAAACAACATACAGCATAGTAGTTGCAGAATACTAGATATGAGTAATTAAAAAAATAGATCTTTCTGGAAGGATATAGGAGATACTGCTTACTGTGGCTGCCTTTAAGGAAAGGAGTGGTAATGGCAGGAGTTGGAAAGATGAATTTTACTGAATATAAACTTTTGCACCCTCTGAATTTTGATTCATGTGTCTGTATTACCTATCCCAAAAAATTACTGTAGCCTAAATTTAAAAGGTCTCCTATCCCCTAAGTTCTAATTGGAAGACTAACAGATGGCTCCTCTGTCATTCTAGGGGTTTGATTTGCGGTTGGAGCACACTCATTGTTTCAGTCATCATGGAGAAGGTGGACACTACCATTATGACACCACCCCAGATATAGTGGAGTACCTCGGATACTTCTTACCTGCCGAGTTTCTCTATCGCATTGATCCACCAAAAGAGACCCATTCATTTGGGCGAGATTAAATCATCTGGTACTTGTTTAGAAAAAGTAATAATTAACTAAGGTTAATTGATTGATTAACTCATTAATTGATACTAATATAAAGTCTAATAGAAATGATCTCACTACTTAAGCCCTATTTTTGGGGGCCTTTAAAATGAAAGTTATGTTAACATTGGGTTCTGTGTTATTTCACAGATCTATCTGAAAGGGACTATTGGGAACACAATACACATGATGGAGATGTTCTTCATTATTTTTAATCTAAAAATCATTCTTATGTTTATAATTAAGTATAAACATGATTAAGAATTAAGTGATTATTCCTACTGCTAAGTCGCTTCAGTCGTGTCCGACTCTGTGTGACCCCATAGACGGCAGCCCACCAGGCTTCCCCATCCCTGGGATTCTCCTGGCAAGAACACTGGAGTGGGTTGCCATTTCCTTCTCCAATGCAGGAAAGTGAAAAGTGAAAGTGAAGGTGCTCAGTCGTGTCCAACTCCTAGCAACCCCATGGACTGCAGGCTACCAGGCTCCCCTGTCCATGGGATTTTCCAGGCAAGAGTACTGGAGTGGGGTGCCATTGCCTTCTCCTAGCTAATGGTAATTTACATTTATATAACATTACTCAATTTTTAGTCTCACAACTGCCAAGTGGATGTTTCTGGGTATTAGAAAGATCAGTGTTGGAATATTGATTATTGCTAAATCTTTCTACTGAATTTTTAAAATCCATTTTAGAAGTCAGAGTACACTTTTTTTTCATGGAATAGGTGGTCAGAGGGAGCACCTTTACTTCTTTTGGTGAAGTTGAACCATAATTAGAAGTTTGCAGTTTGCCTTTCACAAATGTCAGTTGGAAGCCGTTTGTATCTTGTTGGTTATTTGCAAGAAGAGAAGGGGAAAAAAAAGTATCAAAATATGACTTTGAAGTGTATATAATTTATAAGTGAGGCTGTTGCTATAAAGTGAGGCTGTTACTGTCCTTTGTGAAATATAAAATCATACTTTACCAGTTATAATGGTTGAGATTTTCCTCAGTGTTTTTCTATAATAATCGTTTACCAAAAACAACTCTCTAATCTTACAATACCAACACTACAGATTTAGGGGCTTTTTAGTACTAAGCATATAATAAATCATCAGGAAATATGTTTTGATTGTCTTTGGATGTTAACTATAATGTGTCCTATGAGTATAAATCCCTAAATATTACTTTTAAGTAAACACTAGTCTGTAACAAAAAAATGAATAAAAATGTTATATTCATAATATGATACTGTGTTTCTATTTTTTAATTTTTATTTGTGTATTTGGCTGTGTTGTCTTAGTTGAGGCACTGGAGATCAATCTTCATTGTGGCATGGCAGATCTTTGGTTGCAGCATGAGAACTCTGGGCTGTGGCATATGGAATATGGTTCCTCCACTAGGGATCCAACCCAGGCCCCCTGCACTGGGAGCCTGGAATCTTAGCCAATGCACCACCAGAGACTCCTTGTGTTTCATATTAATATCTTCAGTTCAGTTGCTCAGTCATGTCCGACTCTTTGTGACCCTATGAATCGCAGCACGTCAGGCCTCCCTGTCCATCACCAACTCCTGGAGTCTACTCAAACTCATGTCCATCAAGTCGGTGATGCCATCCAGCCATCTCATCCTCTGTCGTCCCCTTCTCCTCCTGCCGCCAATCCCTCCCAGCATCAGGGTCATTTCCAATGACTCAACTCTTCGCACCAGGTAGCCAAAGTATTGGAGTTTCAGCTCTAGCCATCAGTCCTTCCAATGAACACCCAGGACTGATCTCCTTTAAGATGGACTGGTTGGATCTTCTTTCAGTCCGAGGGACCCTCAAGAGTCTTCTCCAACACCACAGTTCAATAGCATCAATTCTTCGGCGCTCAGCTTTCTTCACAGTCCAACTCTCACATCCATATATGACCACTGGAAAAACCATAGCCTTGACTAGACGGACTTTTGTTGGCAAAGTAATGTCTCTGCTTTTTAATATGCTACCTAGGTTGGTCATAACTTTCCTTCCAAGGAGTGTCTTAATTTCATGGCTGCAGTCACCATCTGTAGTGATTTTGGAGCCCAGAAAAATAAAGTCTGACACTGTTTCCACTGTTTCCCCATCTATTTGCCATGAAGTGATGGGCCCAAATGCCATGATCTTCGTTTTCTGAATATTGAGCTTTAAGCCAACTTTTTCACTCTCCTCTTTCACTTTCATCAAGAGGCTTTTCAGTTTCTCTTCACTTTCTGCCATAAAGGTGGTGTCATCTGCATATCTGATGTTATTGATATTTCTCCCGGCAATCTTGATTCCACCCTGTGCTTCTTCCAGCCCAGTGTTTCTTATAATGTACTCTGCATATACGTTAAATAAGCAGGGTGACAATATACAGTCTTGATGTACCCCTTTTCCTATTTGGAACCAGTCTGTTGTTCCATGTCCAGTTCTAACTGTTGCTTCCTGACCTGCATACAGATTTCTCAAGAGGCAGGTCAGGTGGTCTGGTATTTCCATCTCTTACCTCCAGACAAAAATAATATTAGTATTCTTTCATTTAACAAATACATACTGAATGAACAACATAGCCTATCCTCTGGAAACGTAGGCTCCATGGCAGGGGCTTTGATCTCCACTATAGACCGTGCCTTTAACAGAATCTGCCCAAAGTAGACACTCAGTAAATATTTGTTGAATGAATGAACAGATGAATGATTATGACAGATACTTTACTAGATACTGGGATCGATCATTCAGTCCTTTACATGGTAGGAGAAGGCAAATAAGCAAATACATATTATATCAGGTGGTATTCGTGCTCTGAAGGAGGATCTGTTTTGTTATGGGCATCCCACGCTGAGAAAAGGTGGACTCCACACCCAGCTCAGTCGTTGAGAATGACGAAGTCACACACACACCAAGGGGGTCCAAAAGACTTCATGATTCCCATAATGAGGCTTTCTGGAGTAGCAGGGCAGCTCCCAAGCAAGTCCAAAAACGGCCTGTGAGAACAGGGAGAGAAGACTGGCTTGGGGGTTTTATAATGGTTAGCAGGTCAGTTCAGGGTGATGGTTGTGCATGCAGTTTGAATTTTCCACAGGTGTCAAAGCAAGAAGGAGTCAGGCTTTTTTTTTTAATAATAATTTTATTTGTTTTATTTATTTAGTTTTGGCTGTGCTGGATCTTCATTGCTGCGCTAGCGAGCAGGGGCTACTCTCCAGTTGCAGTGTCTGGCTTCTCATCACGGTGGCTTCTCTTGTTGTGGCGCACAGGCTCTGGGGCACACAGGCTTCCGTAGTTGCTGCACGTGAGCTCAGAAGTTGCAGCTGCAGGGCCCTAGAGCACAGGCTCAATAGTTGCAGTGCACAGGCTTAGTTGTTCTGCGGCATGTGGGATCTTCCCAGACCAGGGATCGAACTCGTGTCTCCTGCATTGGCAGGAGGATTCTTTATCACTGAGCCACTCGGGGAAGCCCACAGCCAGGCTTTCTTATCACACAAACCTGGGGGCAGAAGGGGAGGAAGAATAGGGGTAAGGCTTAATATCTGTCAGCAATCAAACATCAGAAGTGGAATCAGACTGTTACACA
Source organism: Bos indicus x Bos taurus (assembly GCF_003369695.1). NCBI lineage: Eukaryota > Metazoa > Chordata > Mammalia > Artiodactyla > Bovidae > Bos > Bos indicus x Bos taurus. The sequence goes on from NC_040104.1 coordinate 50,231,494, forward strand.
TTTTATAGAGAGAGATCAGGGAAAGCTGCCGATAAAGAGACATTTGAGCGAAGTCCTGAAAAAATGAGAGAGTGAGCCATGAGGTTATTCGGAGAAACATCCTTTCTGGCAGATTTAAAGGTTCAGCCAGAAGAGAGCTTGGTAGTTTCAAGAAACAGCAAAGAGGCCATTGTGAACAAAGTAGGATCACCTGAACTCCATGAAGCTAACATCTAGTGCATATTCTGAGAAGCAATTTTTTAAATGCTAGCTAGATATAGGTATTTGCAAAATTATGTTAATACCATATTCACTTTAGGAATGTGACAAGGATGCCCAATATCATTAACTATTGGAGTTTCAACCAGGAAAAAAAGACAAGAAGAGGTATAACAACTGAAAAGGAAGCAAAAAATCAATTTTTCAGCAGAAAACATGGTTGACCTCTTGAAAAACCCAAGAGAATCTATAGTTATATTATCAGACTGAGTTCAAAGAGTTTCCTGAATATAAATATTATTGTTGTTCAGTCGCTAAGTCATGTCTGATTCTTTGTAACCCTATGGACTGTAGCCTGCCAGGCGCCTCTGTCCATGGAGATTTCCAGGCAAGAGTACTGGAGTGGGTTGCCATTTCCTTCTCCAGGGGATCTTCCTGATCCAGAGACTGAACCCATGGCTTCTGCATTGGCAGGTAGATTCTTTACCACTGAGCCACCAGGGAAGTCCAAATAAAAATATTATTCAGCCATAAAAAAGATGAAATATTACCATTTGCAGCAACATGGATAGACCTAGAGAATATCGTAGTATGTAAAATAAGTCAGAGAAAGACAAATATTAAATACCACTTAAATGTGGAATCTAAAAAGTAATACGAAAAATCTATATACAAAACAGGGACAGACTCATAGACAGAAAACATACAGTTATTTACCAAAGGGGAAAGGGAGTGGGGGTGGGGTGGGGGAGTGTGGGAGTGTGGGCGTATGGGAACAGATATGGGCTTCCCAGGTGGTACTAATAGTAAAGAACCCACTTGCCAATGCAGAAGATGTAAGAGACAGGTTCGATCCCTGGGTGGGGAAGAGCATGGCATCCCTGGCAGAGGAAATGGCAATCCACTCCAGTATTCTTGCCTGGAGTATCCCATGGACAGACGAGCCTGGCAGGCTACATTCCACAGCATTGCACAAAGTCAGTCAGGACTGAAATGACTTAGCACACACACATAAAATAGATGAGCAACAAGAATTTACTGTATAACAAAGGGAACTATAATGGAAAATAATCTGAGAAAAAAATGTATATAACTCAATCACTTTGCTGTACACCTGAAACTAATACACTATTGTATCTATACTTCAATAGAAATAAAGTTTCTAAATGTAAAAATCAATATACAGTAATGAGTTGTATTTCTGCATACCAACAAAAAAAAATGGTTAAAAATAAAATTTGGAAGAAATTCCCCGGCAGTCCAGTGGTTAAGACTCTGTGCTCTCAGTGCCAATGGCCCAGATTTGATCCCTAGTTGAAGAACTAAGATCCGGCAGTGGTGCAGCCAAAACAAAAAAGTAAATTTGAAAAAGATACCAATTACATGTTACTAAAAGTACACAGCAGTATTTTTAACAAAAATTACATATAACCTTTATGGAGAAAATTATAAAATTGTTGAAAATGCAAAGAAATAAAAACAGTTACATCTAGGAAGACGTAATCTCTAGAAGTATCAGTTCTTCTCAAATCTATAAATTCAATGTCAGTCTAGTCCCAGTAGGGCTTTTGATAGAACCTCACCAGTTCATTTAAAAATATATGGGAAAGCAAAGGGCCAAGATAAGCAAAGACGATTTTCAAGATAGCAAGATCAGGGATATTTGAAAGATAGCAACATCTTTAAACTTACTATTTAAGTAAGACAGTGTGGTTTCAGTACAGTGAGGACAGTCAAACCAAGAGCAAAAGCAGGTCCTCACATGTGCAGATGCTTGATTTTTCTGATGCAGCAGATCGATAGGGAAAGGAGAATGTGTCCACAGAGTGCTGGCACACCCAGTCATTAATGTGGAGAAACCAAACCGGATTGAACTCAATGCCTGGCAAATTAAAGACCTACAGGTGAACAAGAAAACTTTTAAAGTTTTAGAAGAAAATATGGGAGGTATCTTTATGACCTAAGGGCATGAAAAGATTTTCTAAACAACATAAGGCACAGACTATATAAAATATAAATAAATCTGATCTGACAACATTAAAATGTAACACTTGTTGGTCAAATGGTAACTTAGGAAGAAAACAAACCACAGACTAGGAGAATATATTTTCAAAATATAGCTGATTAAATTCATGATGTGAAGAACTGACTCCTTGGAGAAGACCCTGATGCTAGGAAAGATTGTGGAGAAGGCAATGGCACCCCATGCCAGTACTCTTGCCTGGAAAATCCCATGGATGGAGGAGCCTGGTAGGCTGCAGTCCATGGGGTCGCTAAGAGTCGGACACGACTGAGCGACTTCACTTTCACTTTTTACTTTCCTGCACTGGAGAAGGAAATGACAACCCACTCCAGTGTTCTGGCCTGGAGAATCCCAGGGACAGGGAGCCTGGTGGGCTGCCGTCTATGGGGTCGCACAGAGTCGGACACGACTGAAGCGACTTAGCAGCAGCAGCAGCAGCAGGAAAGATTGAAGGCAGGAGGAGAAGGGGACGACAGAGGATGAGATAGTTGGATGGCATCACTGACTCAATGGACATGATGGGGTCACAAAGAGTCAGACTTAATTGAGTGACTGAACTGAACTGAACTATTCAGGATGCATTAACATCTACAAGTCAATAAGAAAAAGAGGAACTTCTAGTAGAAAAATAGGCTGAAATTATGAACTGGTATTTGGCAGAAAAACCAATGGCTACTGGCTGCACTCCGTCTTATTTGCAGTGGCATGCGTGTGGGATCCAGTTACCCAACCAGGCATCAAACCCTGGCCTCCTGCACTGGGAGTGCAGAGTTTTAGCACTGCACCACCAGGGAAGTCCCCAGGGGTCACTGTTAAATTTAAGATTTCTATTTCCAGTAATAATAGATTAGATAATTCAGATGAATCATCTCACTAAAGATAATTTTAAAAGCTTCAAAACATAAAACATATCTTCTTGAAGGTACTGAAGAGTTAACAAGAAAGGCCAAGAGGATGGAAGCCCAGCTAACCTTCAGGACATAAAGAATCTTCAAGTATGAGTGATTACTGTTGTAAGCCTGTGACTTTGGGGATGCTTTGTTACACAGCAGTAGGTGGCTAACTTTAAAAATAAATACAAAGAAATGACAAGGAGTGGTTATTTCTAGGAGGAAGGGAGAAGTGAGCTAGGAAGAGCACAAAGGAGCTTCAGCTATATCAGTAGTCGTTATGAAGCTGGGTGTGAAAACACAGGTGTTTGTTGTTATCTTCTTTTTGACAAATATAAAGTTAAGGACAGTATTGTGAATCTCTGTTTTAAAAGTATTTTCTTTTGTACTTAATTTTTCATGCATTTTCTTAAAATATTTTTCAGTTTATACTAAAGAATTATGGTGACTTGGTAATTAATATTCAATTATTTTCAAATTAAATACTTCCCTTTTGTTTTCTTGACTGGATTAGACTTTTTTCTGACACATTGCTATCCTATTCTTATATATGACTTTTTTCCTGAAGGAGTTATCCTTTGCATGTTCAGTGGCCTGCATTTATGACATGTGGGAAGTGGTGGACAGTAATAGAGAGAGGACTATGCTGGGTAAGAATATTTTATTTGCCTTTGGAAAGACTGATAAAATATCAATGGCAATATACTATGTGATGTTTTCCTATGAAATGTACTGGAATATCTGTTTTAAGAAAGAATGGGTCATGATATACCAATGGATCTTAGATATTAGTGAATTCCTATGGGACAAATTATGAATGAAATGACAAGTCAGCTTTTTAAGTGTCTGTCCTGATGCGGTGACATAAAAACTCAAAAGAAGTGTAGATAAAGGGTGAAGAGGATTTGGCCCTGAAAGAAGAGGATTAATAAGCAGGGGGTAAAAAAAATAAAATAAAATAAGCAGGGGGTTCTATATGCAGTGAGTGAGAACAGTGAAGTGTGAAACAGCACAGCCACTAAGAACCTGTTCTAACAAAGCTGTGAGGGGGATTGAGTTACTTAGGCATTACAGCCCTTGGGAGAAGTGAACTGTCCTACAAACCTGCCTGGTGGGGAGTTCTAGATTTGCCTTAAGGACCTGAGCTGAGAACCCCTGCAACATTAAAGCAGTTCTAGAGTGAATTAGCTGCAGTCCTACTCGCAAGCTGCTTCTCATCAGATTTCTTATGGCATGGGGGCGGGAGCAGGGAGTTGTCCTCTGAAAGGGTCTGGAGCCTCTTCCCCTGATGAGTGTGTGAAAACCGCCTTTCCCTCTCCATCAGTGCTCTCCAAAGAGGGGTGCAAGAACCACGGCAACTGCAAAGGACATCCCAAGTGGTGCAGGAATATTAGAATGCCTTTACATATTTATTTCATCCTTTTAATTTCTATTTTTGCATACATTTCTGAAGTTACATTCTGTTAGGGGTTTCAGCTAAAAAGTTTTGTGATTTTCAGTTCAAAGAGCTTGGAGATCAGATACATTTACATCACCTTTCCAAACCTAAAATAAGAACACAATCTGACACTACAAAGGCAATTATGTGACTAAAGTAATAAAATATTAAATACTGAGTTTTCTACAGAAAATCTGGTATATTCATTCATTGGTCAAATACATGGTTAGTATTCCTGGAACTTCTACCTATGGCCCATTTCTCTTGATATGTCCCATTTGTCTGAAACATTGTGTTTTTCTGAAGTGTATTAAGTGTGGCAAGAAAAACTAATTTAAGTTTACAGTAATGCTTGGGTTGGCTTCCCCAGTGGCTCAGTGGTAAAGAATCTGCCTGACATGCAGGAGACGTGGGTTCGATCCCTAGGTTTAAACTTACACTCCAGGGAAGATGCCCTGGAGGAGGTCATGGCAACTAACTCCAGTACTCTTGCCAGGAACATCCCCATGGACAGAGGAGCCTGGTGGGCTACAGTCCATGGGGCTGCAGAGTTGGACACGACTGAAGTGACTTAGCATGCAAGCAATGCTTAGGTCAGTTACATTAACAATCTAACATGTGCCACTAGAACAGATACCTAAAAGCAGACACTCATTTCCTTCTGGTTTTAAAAGCCCAGCTTCCTTTGAGATTCTCTGTGAAGCCTCTGTATGTCATGTTCTATTGCTCATTCAATGTCAATTTTATGAACATCATCCACATGCCAAAGCACTGTACCAGGGATGCAGGAGCAGACACTGACTGACATATGAACAAATAGTTAAAGTACGGTAAGTCCTATTAGTATTACTCTGTAATGTATTGTACATTATAGAGGAAACTTCATCTCACAAACACAAAAATAAATTTACTAAAGAACACATGAATTTCTGGTGCTGGCCAAGATGGAATAAGCCCACAGCAGCCTATTTCTTCAACAATTACAAAATACAAAACTTTGAACAAAATGCAGACAGCAATTCCCAGAAGACTGCTGAAAATTAAACCATTTTGACTGAATGGTTGAAGAAGGAAGTCCAAACTTGAAAAATGAACAATACTGATGATGAGTTTCCTGATTTTTCTCTCCTCTTTTATCCAAGGCAGACTGGGTCACAGAACAATGCAAGGGGCATGGACAGCAAAAACTCCCAACATGAACATGAAGTTGCTCAGTCGTGTCCGACTCTTTACTACCCCATGGACTATAGCCTACCAGGCTCCTCTGTTCATGGGATTTTCCAGGCAATAGTACTGGAGTGGATTGCCATTTCCTTCTCCAGGGGATCTTCGCAACCCAGGGATCAAACCCAGGTCTCCAACATCATAGACAGACGCTTTACCGTCTGAGCCACCAGGGAAGTCCAAAAACTCCCAAGAGACAGTTCATTTTGGCTAGAGAAGCAGGAAAGGGGGTCCCAGCAGGCCACAGTGTGAAAGTCTCCATTTTTCTCTTGTTCTTTTTCTATCTCTTGGCTCTGCCCAAAGGCTTTACCCCGGTGCAGTCAGAGCAGCACCGCTGCATCGGTGGTTTTAGTGGAGCTGTTACCTAACAGAGCAAGAGAAAAATGATCCCAGAGGAGTCAGGAAATGGACTTCTTGGGGTCGCGTTTTTCTGTCTCTTTTCTCTTGGTGCTTCAAGAGAAATGTAGTTCTTCATAACTGGAGGGTGGCCCCAGTTGTGAAGAACTACATTACAGCCTGGGATATTAAGAGGGCACTAAAACTAAGAATGGAGAAGGCAATGGCACCCCACTCCAGTACTCTTGCCTGGAAAATTCCACGGATGGAGGAGCCTAGTAGGCTGCAGTCCATGGGGTCGCTAAGAGTCAGACATGACTGAGCGACTTCACTTTCACTTTTCACTTTCATGCATTGGAGAAGGAAATGGCAACCCACTCCAGTGTTCTTGCCTGGAGAATCCCAGGGACGGGGGAGACTGGTGGGCTGCCGTCTATGGGGTCGCACAGAGTTGGACACGACTGAAGTGACTTAGCAGCAAAACTAAGAAAAACTGGTATTTGTGGCAAGAAGCAGGAAAAGGGGTGCTATTCACAATATTCCCTTTATTAGCTTTTTTTTTTTTTTACATTAGCCTTTTAATGTCTGTAAGAATTTTGAAAGTGTATCCCAAGTTATCTTACAATCTGTTCTGTTCTATGTTTTGGGTTTTTTCATTGACCAAACTATGAGTTCACTAATCTTGTTCTGTGCTATGTCAGATCTCCTAGTAAACTTATCTTGTGCTAAGTCACTTCAGTCGTGTCCAATTCTTTGCAACCCCATGGATGCACCACCAAGCTCTTCTGTCCATGGGATTCTCCAGGCAAGAATACTGGAGTGGGTTGCCATGCCCTCCTCCAGGGGATTTCATGACCCAGGGATCGAATTCAAGTCTTTTTGCTGCTGCTGCTGCTGCTAAGTCACTTCAGTCATGTTCGACTCTGTGTGACCCCATAGACGGCAGCCCACCAGGCTCCCCCGTCCCTGGGATTCTCCAGGCAAGAACACTGGAGTGGGTTGCCGTTTCCTTCTCCAATGCAGGAAAGTGAAAAGTAAAAGTGAAGTCACTCAGTCGTGTCTGACTCCTAGGGACCCCATGGACTGCAACGCACCAGGCTCCTCTGTCCACGGGATTTTCCAGGCAAGGGTACTGGAGTGGCGTGCCATTGCCTTCTCCCCAAGTCTTTTTAGGTCTCCGGTATTTGGCAGGTGGGTTCTTTACCAAAGTGCCACCTTATAAACCATTAATTTCGGTTACTTTGGGGATGTCCCTCGTGGTCCAATGGTTGAGTCTTCACCTTCCAGTGCAGAGGGGTGTGGGTTCAGCCCCAAGTTGGGGAGCTAAAATCTCACATGCCTCATGACCAAAAAACCAGAACGTAATCTTGGCCAAAAAATCAGAAGATAAAAACAGAAGCAATATTGTAACAAAATCAATAAAGACTTTTAAAATGATCCATAGCAAAAAAAAAAAAAAAATTAAAAAACATTACTTTTAGTCTAGAATGTATATTTTGATTCTCTTCTTAATAGACAAATTTTTCTATTGAAACCCCATCTTTTCATTCATTTTGTCCATTTTCCTCTATTTTTGTTAACATACTAATCTGTTAAAGTCCTTGCCTCCCATCTCCAATGTTTTGATCATCCATGAATATGTTCCTGACTATGGGTTTTTGTTTTTGGTTTCAGCCACTATTTCACGACTTAATACTACTACTACTAAATTAATCTTCCAGCAGTGAGGATTTCCACTTTTGTTAGGCAGAGGAAAGACTGATTGTAATCAGAGATCCAGCTGGGGTGGGGCCGGGTTTCCTTTTAAATAAAATTCAGGCCACATCTGAATGCAAGCTCTCCCTCTTAGGTCCTAAAAGATGGTAGGGGGTGCAGTTCTTCCCTTTGGGAGATCTGAGTTCCATGAACCCTCAAAATCTGACAAATATACTTCCCTCTAAGCAGATCTTAGTTTCATATGTATCCAAATGTGCAGAACACGTCACTGTTTTTGTGTGTGTGTTTAACTTAATTATAATTTGGTTTGCACTAGGTCTTCCTTGCTGCTATTGGGCTTCCCTGCTTCAGAGACTGGGGGCTACTCTCTAGTTGTGGTGTGTGGGCTTCTCATTGTTGTGGCTTCTCTTTTTGCAGAGCACAGGCTCTAGGGCGCGGGCTTCAGCAATTGCAATTTGGGGGTTCAGTAGTTGTGGCTCTCGGGCTCTAGAGCACAGGCTCAGTAGTTGTGAAGCATGGACTTAGTTGCTCCGTGGCATGTAGAATCTTCCTGAACCAGGGATCAAACTCATGACCCCTGCATTGGCAGGAGGATTCTTAAGCATTGCATCACCAGGGAAGTTCCAAGACTTCACCGTCTTTCACACTTAGCTCATTAATCCATTTGGAATTTATTTTTATTTAGGATTTGACATAAGGGTGCAACTGTATTATTTTCCATATGTGATAGGTTGTTGGCCCTGTTCCTCCCATTATCCACACCCTTTTCTTTGCAAGTCTTCAGCTTCTGCAACTAAAAAGGCTGAATATAAGTCCTCTTCCATCTTTGACTTTTGGGTTTGGCCATAGTACTTGTGGATTTTGGATATATAATGGAAGCAAGGCTTAGATCTTGTATCTCTACTGTTTCCATGGAAAGAACATATCCTGACCAGCTTGCTAGTACAATGAGAGATATGGCACAAAGCCTTCCGAATAATCTGTAGATCTATAACTGGAATTAGAACTGTTGCAGGAATGGGGATCCCTTCCAGGGCCCGAAACTGGGCTCTTGTCTAACACTCAGAAATGAATTGTCCAAGGAGACACACTTGCTGACAAAGCAAGAGATTTTATTGGGAAAGGGCACCCAGGTGGAGAGCAGTAGGGTATGGGAACCTAGGAGAACAGCTCTGCCGCATGGCTTGCAGTCTCGGGTTTTATGGTGATGGGATTAATTTCTGGGTTGTCCTTAGCCAATCATTCTGACTCAGAGTCCTTCCTGGTGGTGCACGCCTTGTTCTGCCAAGATGGATGCCAGAGAGGATTCTGGGAGGTGGTTGGACATGTGGTATCTCCTTTTGAACTTTTCCAAACTTTTCCTGTGGGTGGTGGCTTATTAGTTCCCTGTTCCTTAGCAGGACCTCCTGTCCTAAAATAACGTATGCAATTGTTACTATGGTGACTGGCCAGGGTGGGCGGTTTCAATGAGTGTGTTTCCCCTAACAGAATCAACCAGCTGAGCCCAGCTTAGACCAAGGGACCCTCAGGTCCAGTCCAGCTGAGACAGCAGTTGCCCCAGCCAAACCGCAGAAGTATGAGCACCTTATAAAGATTAAATGAAAAATGTTTAGCACACTTAGCAGTTACTGGCACAAATAGACTCCATGATAAATATTAATCAAATTTTGAAACAAGGTATTAAAACCTTTTACAAACTTATGTATAAAGAGTAAGCACAGTAATTCTCAAACATGATTGTCCAGCAATATCAGTTGAGCTTGCAAAAATAGGTTCCTCCCTTGAAAATTCACAGAACCCCCCAACACACACATGTATTACTTAAGCAGACTGATACCATGGCAACCATATTTTCCTAAGTACCTTAGAAAAAGTTTAAAACTTAAACACTTAAACTTAGCACAAAACTTGGAAAGGCCCGTGATAAATGATATACACAATTCCTTCAGTTAAATAGTTTTGTAACGAAAGAATTCCTTGTCCCCCTTCATAATTCCCAGTGGAAATACTACTGATGAGACACTTTCTTAGGAACTCGGAGACTTAAGTTACATCACTGCTCTTTAACCGTACATATATTACTTTCAGTCAGGCATAAAATTAATATTATGCGCATATTACATGCCTGAGATTGTTGCCATCCTAGAGTTTACTACTACGGGAGTTTAGATAATAAACTAATTATGCAGTGTAATTTTATAAATTTTATAACTGTGCTTTAAACACAATTCATTGTTTTCCTCAAACTACACCCTTATTTTATAACTCTTTAGACTTGTCTGATGAGATTTTACAAGTCTTCAGATCCGTCGTTTCTCCTCACATCTCCGCACTCTCGGAGGGCCTCTCGTTGCTAAGATGCAGGGACCCATTCATCTCCTTTTCCCTATTCGTTTTCGGCCGACTTCTTCCTGCCTTCCTCCATCACTTTCCAACAAGCAACAGTTAAAACGGAGGAAGACCGCTGGGATCCCGCCTTCCCGCGGCCGGCCACGCCTTTCACAGACCGAGAAGCTCTTCCGCGCGCCGCAGCCGGATTCAACCCAGGCGCGCGGCCGGAAGTCTGGGCCCCGCGGCGGCCGCTTTCCTCCCGCGAGACTGCGAGCCGGGACGGGGTGAGGGCTGGGGCCTGCGGTGCATTGTGGGAAAGCGTCCGGTGGGGGCTTTGTTTGCAGACCTGGAGCCGCGCTCGGTCTCCTCGCGCGCTTCCCCTGCGCCGCGGTCCTGGGTGCCCTGAGGCGCTCCAACTCCCTCCTTCGGTTGTCGCCTGGTGCGGGCGCCGAGCCGACGCCGCCAGCATGTCTGGGGTGCGCGCTGTGCGGATCAGCATCGAGTCGGCCTGCGAGAAGCAGGTCCAGGAGGTGGGCCTGGACGGCACCGAGACGTACCTGCAGCCTCTGTCCATGTCTCAGAACCTGGCGCGCCTGGCTCAGCGGATCGACTTCAGCCAGGGCTCCGGCTCCGAGGAGGAGGAGGCGGCCGGCGCCGAGGGCGACGCGCAGGATTGGGCGGGCGCGGGGTCCAGCGCTGACCAGGACGACGAGGAAGGTGAGGCCGCGGGCGCGCCCGGTGAGGTGCTGTGGACATGGCCGCGTGGGGCGGCGGCGTCCGGACACTTTTGGGCACTGCTCGCCTCTCAGTCCTCGTGTCTGTGCAGGTTTCCTTGAGAGACAGCGTTGAGACGCTGTCGCTGGGGGAGTGTTTGGGTTTTCAGTTCAGTTCATTTGGTCAGTCGTGTCCCATGAACCGCAGCACGCCAGGCCTCCCTGTCCATCACCAACTCCCGGAATCCACCCAAACCCATGTCGGTCGAGTCCGTGATGCCATCCAACCATCTCATCCTCTGTCGTCCCCTTCTCCTCCTGCCCTCAATCTTTCTCAGCATCAGGGTCTTTTCAAATGAGTCAGCTCTTCGCGTGAGGTGGCCAAAGTATTGGAGTTTCAGCTTTTAACATCAGTCCTTCCAATGAACACCCAGGACTGATCTCCTTTAGGATGGACTGGTTGGATCTCCTTGCAGTCCAAGGGACTCTCAAGAGTCTTCTCCAGCACTACAGTTAAAAAGCATCAGTTCTTCAGCACTCAGCTTTCTTTATAGTCCAGCTCTCACATCCATACATGACTACTGGAAAAACCATAGCCTTGACTAGACCGACCTTTGTTGGCAAAGTAATGTGATGTCTCTGCTTTTTAATATGCTGTCTAAGTTGGTCATAACTTTCCTTCCAAGGAGTAAGCGTCTTTTAATTTCATGGCTGTAGTCACCGTCTGCAGTGATTTTGGAGCCCAGAAAAATTAAGTCAGTCATTGTTTCCACTGTTTTCCCATCTATTTGCCATGAAGTGATGGGCCCAGATGCCATGATCTTCGTTTTCTGAATGTTGAGCTTTAAGCCAACTTTTTCACTCCTCTTTCACTTTCATCAAGAGGAGCTTTAGTTCCTCTTCACTTTCTGCCATAAGGGTGGTGTCATCTGCATATCTGAGGTTATTGATATTTCTCCTGGCAATCTTGATTCCAGCTTGTGCTTCTTCCAGCCCAGCGTTTCTCTGCATATAAATTAAATAAGCAGGGTGACAATATACAACCTTGACGTACTCCTTTTCCTATTTGGAACCAGTCTGTTGTTCCATGTCCAGTTCTAACTTTTGCTTCCTGACCTGCAAACAGGTAGCATCCCTAATGTGGCACCCTGGTTAGGAGCCCTCGAGTTCGGGTCTCTGTTCTGCCGTGTATTAGCTATGTGACTTTGAACTAATCACTGTGTTTCCATGTGCAATATGCATGATGTTACTAACTCTTACTGAGAGGAGATTATATTGACAGGAGTATGTGATAAGGTCTAGGAGGTAGGCAGAGGCCAAATCACGTAGATCCAGTCAGCCACTGTATGAGTTTGGCTTTTATTAGAAGGACAGCTGAAAGCTTTTGAAAGATTTCAAGTAGACAGATGATTTTGTTTACAGAAGATTACGCTGGATGCTATATATATAGTAAATGGATTATATAAATGGATTATAGTAAATGGGAAAATAAAACTAGTTATAGAAAAAGTATGAATGGTTTTGGATTCTTATTGTCAAAAATAAAAAAAATCTAGCAGTTCTTGATTTAGTTATGTGAACAGACTCTGTGTAAATCAGAATTTAAAGATAGCATTTCAAGCCAGCTGTATTAGGACAATTAGGGATCCATTTGGTAAATAATGCCTCAAACCTCACACAGAAATATTTCCATAAGGATTGAAATAAAGATGAAGAAAATAAGGTAAATTATTGAAAAGAAGTTATAATCATGTAGCTTTGGCTCTAGGAAAGACCTCCCCCCCCCCCCCCCCCCGCCCCCCGTTTATTTACTTTTTTAGCTGGGCTGGATCTTAGTTGTATGTGGGATTTAGTTCCCTGACTAGGGATCAAACCCGAGCCCCCTGCATTGGAAATGCAGAGTCTTAGCTATTGGCCCATCAGGGAAATCCCAGGAGAGACCTTCTTAAGCAAGATAGGAAACAGATGCTATGAAAGAAGATAGGTGTATTAATTGCATAAAATTTAACAATAGTAATGGAAAAAGATGCCACAAAGTAAAAAGATAAATAACAGGCTGGGGAAAGTATATACAACACATATGACACACAAACGGTTAATATCCCTGACATTCAGCGTCCCTTCAAACTGAAAGGAAGACAGTTCATTGAAAAAATAGGCCAAAACTGGCATTGTTGGAACCAGTCTATGTGCCCATCACACAGAAATGGTTAAATTCACTGTACATTGTTCAATTATTATTATTATTTTTGGCCACATTGCACAGCTTGCAGGGATCTTAGTTCCCCTGCTGCTGCTGCTGCTAAGTTACTTCAGTCGTGTCCAACTCTGCAACCCCATAGATGGCAGCCCACGAGGCTCCCCCATCCCTGGGATTTTCCAGGCAAGAACACTGGAATCGGTTGCCATTTCCTTCTTCAAGGCATGAAAGTGAAAAGTGAAAGTGAAGTCGCTCAGTTGTGTCTGACTTTTCGCGACCGCATGGACTGTAGCCTACCAGGCTCCTCCGTGCATGGGATTTTCCAGGCAAGACTACTGGAGTGGGGTCCATTGCCTTCTAGTTCCCCTACCAGGGATCAAAGCCAGGCCCCCTGCAGAGGAACAGCAGAGTCCTAACCACTGGACTGCCAGAGAATTCTTGAATTTACTGTATATCTATGCTTCAGACATGACTGAGTGACTGAGAACACAGTGCATGCTCCAGAATATTTTACAGTGTTAAAAGAATGAAGTAGCTCTATATTCTGATGTGAAGGTGTCTTTAGGACATATTGAGGGGCAGGGGAAGCAAGTAATGGAAAATTGGGAGTATATGTATATAACTACATAAAAAAAATTTGGATGGGGATACCCCAACAGTTATTAGTGATTGCCTCTCAGGACGAGAGAGAATTAGGGGTGGGGAATAAAGGAAAACTTTCACTTTTTACTCTGTATTTCTGTTGTTTGAACTCTCTATGGTGAGAATCTATACATGAAATTTAATTCCTAAAAGTGATTAAGAGGTTGGAAGATAATAGTGTTTACTATCAGAATGCTGCCGTTATAGGTCATTTGTAGTTTTGTACTTTTCTATGTATTGAAAATTCAACAATTCTTCAGGTTTTAAAAGCTGGAAGAAAAAAAAGATTATTAAAAAGGCTTGCTTAGATTTTAAAAGATTTGAATGCCTACTACTATTAGATTTAACTTAGGAAATTAGAATTAGTTTTGCCATTGTAGGAATGCCAACTTAAATGTTAACAAAGATTATAGAAAGGGTGGAGTGAATGGGATAAAAGAGGGAACAATTTGAAATAGAATTCATTATTTCTTCTTTTAGTACTTTTTTTCTTGTTTTTTTAGTACTTTTGAATCTATAACTAATATCTGGGTATTTTTTTCTTTCACTTTTTAGGATTGGTGAAATTTCAACCCTCCCTTTGGCCTTGGGATTCAGTGAGGAACAATTTGAGAAGTGCCCTGACAGAGATGTGTGTTCTCTATGATGTTCTTAGTATTGTTAGGGATAAAAAATTTATGACTCTTGATCCTGTCTCTCAGGATGCACTTCCTCCAAAACAGGTATTTGTGGGCTTTGATTGAATAATGGTGCCATTTTATTAAGTCTGAATACCATCTTTTAGGCTGTGTGTCTATTGTTTCCTTTTCCTTAGATGCAAAATTAAGTCCATATGAACTTTTAAAGACTGTCTTAAGCTCTCCAAAAACTCAAAATTAGGTTCTGTAATGTGATAAAAAATTGTGACATTTTTTATGAACCTTTATTATTTTGATTCTTATGCAGCCAGAAAACTTCTACTAAACTTGGCTTTTTGGAATTGATAGTGCATGGATTGATAGTGACTATGGATATTTATGTATGTATATATAATACATAGGTTTTGATTTCTCATCAGTTTCCCAGTTACAGACTTTTCTCTGAAGTATAAATGAGTGCCTTGAAAGGGTGTTCTTGTGGGTGATGTGGAGAGTGCCGTACATAAAGAGAGGAATGGCAGTGCAGAGAGGGGAACCTAACCTAGGCTGGGCCAGGTTTATGCAGTGTTAAGTTCTGATGGTGTAGTGTTTTAGTTTAGCATAAGTCTCTTATCAAGTGACCAAAGAAGTGGGTTAAGGTTATTATTCTTTTAAACATTATGTGCTTTTCTCCCTTCTCCTTGCTTTTCTTTTTTAATTTTCCCTTGAGTAGGTATTCTATTTTTGAGGAAATGTATCATTTTAAAAAAGCATTTAAAAATAATACAGCCCTACACTTCTGGATTGTTTCTGATAGAATCCTCAGACGTTGCAGTTAATATCTAAAAAGAAGTCACTTGCTGGAGCAGCACAGATCCTACTGAAGGGGGCAGAGAGACTGACAAAATCAGTCACTGAAAATCAGGAAAACAAGCTACAAAGAGACTTCAACTCTGAGCTTTTGAGATTGAGGCAACACTGGAAGCTTAGAAAAGTTGGAGATAAAATTCTTGGAGATCTGAGCTACAGAAGTGCAGGTATAGATAACTGTTAAAAACTCTGCTTTTTAACAATAGTTTGTTAAAAACTATAAATGTTGATTCTTTTATAATAATACTCTCAATTACATGTTATATTTTGAAGTTTTAATTTCTGTACACATAAGCCTGAAAAAACTCAAATTATTCTCATCATAGCCTTATATGTGTGTGTAGGTTCAGTCGTGTCTCTTTGCAACCCCAAGGACTGTATAGCCCATCAGGCTCTTCTGTCCATGAAATTTTCCAGGGAAAAATATTGGAATGGGTTGCCATTTCTTACTCCAGGGGATCTTCCTGACCCAGGGATTGAATCTTCATTTCCTGTGTCTCCTGCATTGGCAGACAGGTTCTTTACCACTGGTGCCACCTGGGAAGTCAGCCATATATAAAGACATATAGTTAATTTGAAAAAATTTTAGGTTCAGTTAACAGAAAGTTCAGAGATAGAGTTTATGTGCTAACACACCCTGAACCATAATTGACGTTTTAGTCAGAAATAGGAGGCGGGACTGGACTCCTCAGCTGGGGAGTTTGATCAGTACCTTAAACACTGAGCATAAAAGAAAAAAAGAAACATTTCTTTTCTTTCTTATTCTGTTTTTCTTCCTTAAGTCTGGTAAGCTGTTTTTAACTCCTGGGTAAGAAAGCAGTGGCACCCCACTCCAGTACTCTTGCCTGGAAAATCCCATGGACGGAGGAGCCTGGTAGGCTGCAGTCCATGGGGTTGCAAAGAGTCAGACACGACTGAGCGACTTCACTCTCACTTTTCACTTTCATGCATTGGAGGAGGAAATGGCAACCCACTCCAGCGTTCTTGCCTGGAGAATCCCAGGGACGGGGGATCCTGGTGGGCTGCCGTCTATGGGGTCGCACAGAGTCGGACACGACTGAAGCGGCTTAGCAGCAGTGGCAGCAAAGAGATATAATGGTGAAAACACTTCACCTTTTTTTCCATTCAGCCAGGGCTGCAACCCTAACTTAAGGAATATATTTTGTTGGAGTATATAACAAAGCTGGATGTCTTGACTTCACATCTTCTGGTATAAATTCTTTGTTGTTGAACTATAATATGTAATAGCAGGTTTCTCAAAGCAATTGTGGCAATGTCTTTAAGCTGCTGAAGTGTATTCAGAGGAGCTGTACAGTAAAAGTTTGTAAGATTCACAGCTCAATGGGGTAAAAGCTCTTGAGTGTCAAGGGATTAAAAAAAGCAAGGAGCACTGGCTGTAATCACTGAGATAACAGTAGTGGAGTGATATTTGAAAAGGATTCATTTCCAGAGCAAGCCATGAGTATCTTCAAATTAAAGGAATATAATTTGAAGTGGTTAACTCAAGGACCTGTATGCCTTAGTATTGATGTGAATTGGGACATTTTGAGTTCTAATGCTAAAGTTCCATCAGAAGATGAATTAAGATGACAAAGACATTTTTACATTTTAATAGATGTTTATAGAAGCAGTACTTTTCTGGCTCTGGACATTGTAAGCTCTTCTCAACAAATAATTATGCATAAGAACTTTACCTGAAACGGTTACTTGTGTTGTAAGAGGATTTGATTAAATTCTGTTTTTAATTGCAAGAAAATCTTGAGCATCTTTTTGTATTATAATATAGCAGTTACATTTATCTACACCTTCCTTAGGTAATTCAGCAGTCCAGGGCAGCTATCTCAAACTTATGCACTACATACAAAGACATCACATAAAGTCTAGGAGTTGGTTGACAAAAAGTGGTGTATATGCTATCTTTTTGTCCTTCTCTTGTTGAATTCAGAACCCTTCAGTCGCAACCTTATTACAGAGGCTGAGCTCCAGAAGTGTTTAGTCTCCAAGGTTTAAATCTGTGTAAGTAGATTATATTACTTATATTACTGTGAATATATATATGTATATATAGTCTAGAATTATATTCATTTTATCAAAACTCCATTGGAATAAAACAGTTTGGATAGCCTGTGGAGTTCTTATAATGATACCATTAGACTAAGACATGTTATTTTTTTTTTTTAAGGTAAATAGCTGTTTTCTCCTGCTTCCTTTCTTCTTTTTGCTTACCATGCCTCTTCCTCCCCACACCCCTGAAACACACATTTTTGGTGGGAACTTAATGTATACTTCACTGATATGTAGGTGAGATATTATTATATACTCAGTAATTTCTGTTGAATAAACATGTTAACTGTTTTGATTTTCCTGTTTTTAATATCCCATTAGGGTCTCTGTTTCCCCATCATGGTACATTTGAAGTAATAAAGAATACAGATATTGATCTAGACAAGAAGATACCTGAAGATTACTGTCCCCTTGATGTCCAGATTCCTAGTGATTTAGAAGGGTCTGCATATATCAGGGTATTTGTCTAAGTATTTTTCAAGTAATTTCCTATTAATAGCCCAGAAGCTAATTAGCTAACATATTTTTGTGTTATTATTTTCACATAGGTTTCAATTCAAAAACAGGCTCCAGACATAGGTGACCTTGGCACAGTTAACCTCTTCAAACGACCTTTGCCTAAATCCAAACCAGGTATAGTTCTGTTCTCTAACTTCTGGTCTTGTCTGCCCTGACTAAAAGTAAATATAGTTAGGAAAAATAGGTACTTTAAATAAGAGCAATTGGAAATATGACTTTATAATTTGTTAATCAGTTATTAGTGAATAGCTGTGCAGTCCTTTTGTTTTTTCGCCACACCATGCACCTTGTAAAATTTTAGTTCTCTGACCAGGAATTGAACACAGGCCCTCAGTAGTGAGAGTGCAGAATCCTCATGACAGGATCACGAAGGAATTCCTGTGCAGTCTTTTTTGAAAGGTTGAACTTATTTACCATTTTTCTCTGTGTATAAGTAAAAAATTCTATATTTTGGAAAGGGTATGCTGTAATACATAGTTTTCTGAACTTTTGTTGTGCGTATTTAGATCATCATTTAAGCTAGTTAATGCCTAAGATAGTTAGGTAATTAAGGGACTTCCCTGCTGGTTCAGTGGTTGGGAGTAGGGGGTACACAGATTTGATCCCTGGTCAGGGAACTAGGATCCCACGTGCTGTAGGGTAGCTAGGCCCAAGACCTGCAATGAAGACCTACTTCAACACAAATCTTAAAAAAGTAATAACAATTGGGTAATGACTATGTACGCATGTTCCCTGTTTTTCAGGTTCCCCACATTGGCAGACAAAATTAGAAGCAGCACAAAATGTTCTCTTATGTAAAGAAATTTTTGCACAGCTCTCCCGGGAAGCTGTTCAAATTAAATCACAGATCCCTCACATTGTGGTGAAAAATCAGATTATCTCTCAGCCCTTCCCAAGTAAGTGCAGCCTACCCTTTTGAGTGATAATTAAAACTTTGTGATTTGGGGGCCAGGACAAAGAGGGTAGCAATTTGGGTATGTTGAAGGAATAGTAACAGCAGAGAAGTAGTGTGCAGCCCCAAATAACAGCCATAACAGCCAGCAAAGTGTGCAGCCCAGTCTGCACTGCTGACTGTTCTGTGTAGTGGTGTCACTCCTGGCTTTAAACAATATCTGTTAAAGTTTGCCCTAGCAAACCTGTTATTAGGTAGCAGTTGCTTTGAGGTGTCTATGCCAACACTATTTGTAGAAGATTTCCTAAGGTCCTCATATTATCTAGATGAGATGTCAATTAGAAAATGCTTAATTTTAAAATATTTTTAAATTTTGTATTGAGGTATAGTTGATGTATAAGTTTCAGGTGTACAACATAGCAATTTACAATCTTTAAATATTGTATTCCATTTATAGTTATAGAATATAGATCCTTGTAACTTATTTTATACATAGTTTTTACTTTTTTAAAAAAAGTTTTAAAAATAACATTCATTTCTTAAAAGTTAAGATGTGCATAATAGGAAACAAACAAAAAAAAAACACAAGAAGCAAAAAACTCATTCGTAATCACAAGTAGTTTTACCGTTTGATGTATTCTTCAAGGTCTTTTGTGTATTCTTGATCCTCTGCCCCTATGTTACCCCTCCCTGCTTCCCTCTTCCCACTAGTAACCAGTAGTTTGTTCTCTGTGTGTCTGTTTCTTTTTTGTTATATTCACTAGTTTGTTTTATTTTTTAGAATCCATTTGTAAGTGATACCGTGCAACATTTGTCTTTCTCTAATTTCATTTAGCGTAATACTCTCTAAGTCTATCCATGTTGTTGCATATGACAAAATGTCATTTTTTATGACTGAGTAGTACTCCACTGTATTTATATATACCACATCTTTTTTATCCACTCATCTGTTGCTTCCATACCTTGGCAATTGTGTATAATCCTTCTATGAACATTGGGGTGCATGTATCTTTGTCAGTTAGTGTTTCTATTTAGAAGATGCTTAATTAAATATCCATAATATCCTAAATTTATGGAAATTGGATTTAAAATATTTTTCAGAAACAGATTTAACAAGAGATCAATTTTTAATTAACTCCACTTGTTTTTTTACATAAATTCTGAGTATCTTCTTAGATCTTGTTAAGAGAATGGGTTTCTGGAGTGAAAAATTTCATCCTGATTCTCATGGGAACAGGGAAGGTCTTCTAGTCAGTAATACCAGATATTAACTCTGTTTTATTTTTTAATTTAAAATCTAGAAGTAACAAATTACAGTTTCTGTTCACCTGTCTTTAGCCATAGCTGAAGGTCAGCAGCCACATTATAAGTCAGTAGAAATTGAATACATGGTAGTTTATCGTATTCATGGTTAGTCATTTTGGTGTAAAAATGTTAATCACAAAAGCCTCCTCTTTAAGTTCAGAATGTATCTTTTGAAAATGGGCTGTGATAATACTTTATGAAAATAGTTTGTGCTTTTCCATATTATAGGTAATTTATGTCTATCCTACTTATTTTTATAAATAGGCTTGCAGTTATCTATTTCTTTGTGCCATTCTTCAAATGATAAGAAATCCCCAAAATCTGCTACTGAGAAGCAAAGTCCAGAGGACCATCTTTATGTTCTAGAGCATAATTTGCATCTACTGATTAGAGAGGTAATGAAGTAAATGTTTTCTTTGCATTGTGCTAAGTGTACGTACAGCAGTGAAAGTACACAACCTTCTCACTGCTGAGTCCTCGTTATTCATAAAGCAATGACATTCACTAGTTGTGCTGTGAAAGATCTTGTTATGGGCTCAGGGAACACAGAGAATATGAATATGGTCTCTGTGGCCAAGCATAGCTTCTATTCTACCACAGGTTTTATAGAGAGGTGTAAGAAATGCATGCTAAAGGTTGATTCTGATTGGGTAATCGGAAAATGTCTTGCCAGTGCCTATGAACAGGATTACTTGAATTATTTCAGGATACATTCTACTTACAGGTTATTTAGAACTGTCCTGAGAATCTTCTAATAAGAATATATATTCCATCCGCCCATGCCTCACCCCAAGATCTGGTCTAGTTAGTTGTGATGGTGCAAGGATCAGTACTTTTTTTATATTCCTAAGGTGGTTCTGTTGTACCTAGGTTTTACAACCTCTAATCCAGGATATAGTAGAATAACTATCTACTGATTGCATGTGTTCTGTCAATGGGACTTACTGAAGAATATTTATTTTTGTTTTTTATAAAAGTTTTAACATAAAAACTAACGACAGCTGGAGAGAGACCCTTTTCTTTAGCAACACACTTAGCATAGCCTAATAGATGTTGGGAGAAGGCAATGGCAGCCCACTCCAGTATTCCTGCCTGGAAAATCCCATGGGCGGAGGAGCCTGGTAGGCTGCAGTCCATGGGGTCGCTAAGAGTTGGACACGACTGAGCGACTTCACTTTCACTTTTCACTTTCATGCATTGGAGAAGGCAATGGCAACCCACTCCAGTGTTTTTGCCTGGAGAATCCCAGGGACGGGGGAGCCTGGTAGGCTGCCGTCTATGGCGTCGCACAGAGTCGGACACAACTGAAGTGACTTAGCAGCAGTAGATGTTAACATGTTATCTGTGTGCCTAGACTACCTTTATATGTGCTTCCAATACATTGCTTTCGTGTTTCTAAACTTTGAGCCATGATTTGATCGAACATTGTGTAGTTAATATGTGGGTATTGGCTGTTGAAAATGGCTGTTCTTGTTACAGTTTCATAAACAGACCTTGAGTTCCATTATGATGCCACATCCAGCAAGTGCACCTTTCGGCCACAAGAGAATGCGACTTTCTGGTCCTCAAGCTTTTGATAAAAATGAAATTAATTCAATACAGTCAAGTGAAGGGCTTCTGGAAAAAATAATTAAACAAGCAAAGCATATATTTCTGAGGAGTAGGTAAGGACAAAGTTACTATCTTTCTTTGAAACTGCAGTCCTTTTTTCTTTATGTTACCTTATGTACATTATTTTTGGCATACTTTAATCTTTTTTCCCAGGGAGAGGGAGGTGACTGCAGTATAAGAGTTTATGGTTGTCGATGGCCCTGTCAAGTTTGGGGAAGCCTTAGATCTATTGCCCATGTAACTTTTTTGTTTCCAACACTTGGCATTAAAGTTTTGAAAGACAGCTGAGTAGGAACGTGCCTTGGAATACCAAACTTTCTATGATAACCCGTCCATGAGCTACTTTTCCTGAATTGGTTGAAACCTTTTTTGAAGCTTTCCATATATTTTTCGGTTGTCCCGCATTTTTAGGATTTTGGAAGGCACTCTCCTATATGTTGACTTATTTGATGCTTAGTTGTGGGTCAGGTCGTGTTAGCACATTTTTTACGATGGTAAAACTGGGATTCAGAGAAGTTGTTCCACTTGCTCAAGGTTATACAACTAAAAGCTTAGCAAAGTCAGGATTTAGGCCTAACTTCAAAGCTCATTTTTGCTTTTTTTTAAAAATTTTATTTATTTTAATTGGAGGCTAATTACTTTACAACATTGTAGTGGTTTTGCCATACATTGACATGAATCAGCCATGGGTGTACATGTGTCCCCCATCCTGAACCCCCCTCCCGCCTCCCTCCCCATCCTAACCCTCAGGGTTGTTCCCAGTGCACTGGCTTTGAGTGCCCTGTTTCATGCATCTCAATTGGACTGGTGATCTGTCTCACATACGGTAATAATACATGTTTCAGTGCTATTCTCTCAAATCATCCCACCCTCACTTTCTGCCACAGAGTCCAAAAGACTGATCTATACATCTGTGTCTCTTTTGCTGTCTTGCATATAGGGTCATCATTACCATCTTTCTAAATTACATATATATGCATTAATGTACTGTTTTGGTCTTCTTCTTTCTGACTGACTTCACTCTGTATAATAGGCTCCAGTTTCATCCACATCATTAGAACTGATTCAAATACATTCTTTTTAATAGCTGACTAATATTCCATTGTGTATGTGTACCACAACTTTCTTATCCATTCATCTGCTGATGGACATCTAGGTTGCTTCCATGTCCTGGCTATTATAAACAATGCTGCGATGAACATTGGGGTACATGTGTCGCTTTCAATTCTGGTTTCCTCGGTGTGTACACCCAGCA
Organism: Bos indicus x Bos taurus; assembly: GCF_003369695.1. Lineage (NCBI taxonomy): Eukaryota > Metazoa > Chordata > Mammalia > Artiodactyla > Bovidae > Bos > Bos indicus x Bos taurus. The sequence continues at coordinate 50,254,338 of NC_040104.1, forward strand.
GTGGAATTGTTGGGTCGTATGGCAGTTCTATTTCCAGTTTTTTAAGGAATCTCCACACTGTTCTCCATAGTGGCTGTACTAGTTTGCATTCCCACCAACAGTGTAAGAGGGTTCCCTTTTCTCCACACCCTCTCCAGTATTTATTGTTTGTACACTTTTGGATAGCCGCCATTCTGACTGACTTGAAATGGTACCTCATTGTGGTTTTGATTTGCATTTCTCTGATGATGAGTGATGTTGAGCATCTTTTCATGTGTTTGTTAGCCATCTGTATGTCATCTTTGGAGAAATATCTGTTTAGTTCTTTGGCCCAATTTTTGATTGGGTCATTTATTTTTCTAGTATTGAGCTGCATGATCAGCTTGTATATTTTTGACAATAATTCTCTGTCAGTTGCTTCATTTGCTATTATTTTCTCCCACTCTGAAGGCTGTCTTTTCACCTTGCTTAGAGTTTCCTTTGTTGTGCAAAAGGTTTTAAGTCTAATTAGGTCCCATTTGTTTATTTTTGCTTTTATTCCCATTACTCTGGGAGGTGGGTCATAGAGGATCCTGCTGTGATTTATGTCAGAGTGTTTTGCCTATGTTTTCCTCTAAGAGTTTTATAGTTTACATTAGATCTTTAATCCATTTTGAGTTTAATTTTGTGTATAGTGTTAGAAAGTGTTCTAGTTTCATTCTTTTACAAATGGTTAACCAGTTTTCCCAGCACCACTTGTTAAAGAGATTGTCTTTTCTCCATTGTATATTCTTGCTTTCTTTCTCAAAGATAAGGTATCCATAGGTGTGTGGATTTATCTCTGGGCTTTCTATTTTGTTCCATTGATCTATAGTTCTGTCTTTGTGCCAGTACCATACTGTCTTGATAACTATAGCTTTATAGTATAGTCTGAAGTCAGGCAGGTTGATTCCTCCAGTTCCATTCTTCTTTCTCAAGATTGCTTTGATTATTTGAGGTTTTTTGTATTTCCATACAAATGTTGAAATTATTTGTTCTAGTTCTGTGAAAAATACCGTTGGTAGCTTGATAGGGATTGCATTGAATCTGTAGATTGCTTTGGGTAGTATACTCATTTACATTGATTCTTCTGATCCATGAACTTGGTATATTTCTCCATCTATTTGTGTCATCTTTTATTTTCTTTCATCAGTATTTTATAGTTTTCTGTATATAGGTCTTTTGTTTCTTTAAGTAGATTTAGTCCTAAGTATTTTATTCTTTTTGTTGCAATGGTGAATGGAATTGTTTCTTTAATTTCTCTGTTTTTCATTGTTAGTGTATAGGAATGCAGGGGATTTCTGTGTATTAATTTTATATCCTGCAGCTTTACTATATTCATTGATTAGCTCTAGTAATTTTCTGGTGGAGTCTTTAGGGTTTTCTATGTGGAGAATCATGTCATCTGCAAACAGTGAGAGTTTTACTTCTTCTTTTCCAATCTGGATTCCTTTTATTTCTTTTTTTCTCTGATTGTTGTGGCTAAAACTTCCAAAACTATGTTGAATAGTAGTGGTGAGAGTGGGCACCCTTGTCTTGTTCCTGACTTTAGGGAAAATGCTTTCAGTTTTTCACCATTGAGGATAATGTTTGCTGTGGGTTTATTATATATGGCATTTAATATGTTGAAGTATGTCCTTTTATGCCTGCTTTTGGAGGGTTTTTATCATAAATGGATGTTGAATTTTGTCAGAGGCTTTCTCTGCACCTTTGAGATAATCATGTAGTTTTTATCTTTCAATTTGTTAATGTCAAGTATGTTGATTGATTTGTGAATATGTTGATTGATTTGTGAATACTGAAGAATCTTTGCATCCCTGGGATAAAGCCCACTTGATCATGATGTATGATCTTTTTAGTATGTTGTTGGATTCTGTTTGCTAGAATTTTGTTAAGGATTTTTGCATCTGTGTTCATCAGTGATATTGGCCTGTAGTTTTCTGTTTTTGTGGCATCTTTGTCTGGCTTTGGTATTAGGGTGATGGTGGCCTCGTAGAATGAGTTTGGCAGTTTACCTTCCTCTGCAATTTTCTGGAAGAGTTTGAGTAGGATAGGTGTTAGCTCTTCTCTAAATTTTTGGTAGAATTCAGCTGTGAAGCCATCTGGTCCTGGGCTTTTGTTTGTTGGAAGATGTTTGAGTACAGTTTCTATTTCTGTGCTTGTGATAGGTCTGTTAAGATTTTCTATTTCTTCCTGGTTCAGTTTTGGAAAGTTATACTTTTCTAAGAATTTGTCCATTTCTTCCAAGTTGTCCATTTTATTGTCATATAGTTGCTGATAGTAGTTTCTTATGATCCTTTGTATATCTGTGTTGTCTGTTGTGATTTCTCCATTTTCATTTCAAATTTGATTGATTTGATTCTTGTTGCTTTTTTGTTTGATGAGTCTGGCTAATAGTTTGTCTATTTTATCTTCTCAAAAAACCAGCTTTTAGTTTTGTTGATTTTTGCTGTAGTCTCCTTTATTTCTTTTTCTTTTATTTCTGCCCTGATTTTTATGATTTCTTTCCTTCTACTAACCCTGGGGTTCTTCATTTCTTCTTTTTCAAGTTGCTTTAGGTGTGAAGTTAGGTTATTTATTTTTCTCTTGTTTCTTGAGGTAAGCTTGTGTTGCTATGAACCTCCTCAGAGCACTGCTTTTACTGAATCCCATAAGTTTTGGTTTGTCGTGTTTTCATTTGTTTCTATGCATATTTTGATTTCTTCTGTGATTTGTTGTTTATTCAGCAGCATGTTGTTCAGCCTCCATATGTTGGGGTTTTTAATAGTTTTTCTTCTGTAATTGACATCTGATCTTCCTGCATTGTGGTCAGAAAATATGCTTGGAATGATTTCAGTTTTTTTGAATTTACCAAGGCTAGATTTATGGCCAGGATGTGATCTAACCTGGAGAATGTTCGTGTGCCTTGAGAAAAAGGTGAAATTCATTGTTTTGAGGTGAAATGTCCTATAGATATCAATTATGTCTAACTGTATTCATTGTATCATTTAAAGTTTGTATTTCCTTGCTAATTTTCTGTTTGGTTGATCTATCCATAGGTGTGAGTGGGGTATTAGAATCTCCCACTATTATTGTTAATTTCCCCTTTCATACTTGTTAACATTTGCCTTACCTATTCTGGTGCTCCTATGTTGGGTGCATATATATTTATAATTGTTTTAAACCTCTTCTTGGATTTATCCTTTGAACACTATGTACTGTTCTTCTTTGTCTCTTTTCACGGCCTTTATTTCAAAGTCTATTTTATCTGATATGGGTATTGCTACTGCTTTCTTTTGGTCTCCATTTGCGTGAAATATCTTTTTCCAGTCCTTCACTTTCATTCTGTATGTGTCCCTTTGTTAGAGGTGGGTCTCTTGTAGACAGCATTATGGGGGTCTTGTTTTTGTATCCATTCAGCCAGTCTTTGTCTTTTGGTTGGGATATTCAACCCATTTACATTTAAGGTAAGTATTGAAAAGTGTGATCCTGCTGTCATTTACTTTGTTGTTTTGGGTTTGAGTTTATACACCTTTTCTGTGTTTCCTGTCTAGAGAAGATCCTTTAGCATTTGTTAAAGAGCTGGTTTGGTGGTGTTGAATTCTCTCAGCTTTTGCTTGTCTGTAAAGCTTTTGATTTCTCCTTCATATTTGAATGAGATCCTGGCTGGGTATAGTAATCTGGGTTGTAGGTTTTTCTGTTTCATCACTTTAAGTATGTCCTGCTAGTCCCTTCTGGCCTGAAGAGTTTCTATTGAAAGATGAGTTGTTACCCTTATGGGGATCTCCTTGTGTATTACTTGTTGCTTTTATCTTACTGCTTTTAGTATTTGTTCTTTGTGTTTGATCTTCGTTAATATGATTAATATGTGTCTTGCGGTGTTTCGCCTTGGGTTCATCCTGTTTGGGACTCTCTGGGTTTCTTGGACTTGGGTGGCTATTTCCTGCCCAATTTTAGGTAAGTTTTCAACTATTATGTCCTCAAGTATTTTCTCATAGCCTTTCTTTTGTCTTCTTGTTTTGGGACTCCTATGATTCGAATGTTGGGGCATTTAACATTGTCCCAGAGGTCTCTGAGCTTGTCCTCATTTCTTTTAATTCTTTTTTCCTTTTTTCCTCTCTGCTTCATTTTATTTCCACCATTCTATCTTCCATCTTACTTGTACTATCTTCTGCCTTAGTTATTCTACTGTTGGTTACCTCCAGATTGCTTTTGATCTCAGTTATTGTGTTATTCATTATTGACTGACTCTTTTTTATTTCTTCTAGGTCCTTGTTAAACATTCCCTGCATCTTCTCAATCCTTGCCTCTAGTCTGTTTATCTGTAACTCCATTTTGTTTTCAAGATTTTGGATCATCTTTACTATCATTATTCTGAATTCTTTTTCAGGTAGACTCCTATCTCCTCCTCTGGTTTGGTTTGGTGTGCATTTATCATGTTCCTTTACCTGCTGAATATTTCTCTCCCTTTTCATTTTGTTTAGATTGCTGTGTTTGGGGTACCCTTTCTGGAAGTTTGTGGTTCCTCTTTATTGTGGAGGTTCCTCCCTGTGGGTGGGGTTGGACAAGTGGCTTGTCAAGGTTTCCTGGTTAGGGAAGCTTGCATCTGTGTTCTCGTGGGTGGAGCTGGATCTCTTCTCTCTGAAGTGCAATGAAGTGTCCAGTAGTGAGTTTTAGGGCATCGATGGGTTTGGCATGGCTTTGGGCAGCCTGTCTTTTAATGCTCAGGATTGTGTTCCTGCTTTGCTGGAGAATTAGCTTGGTGTGTCTTGCTCTGGTATTTGTTGGCTCTTGGGTGGAGCTTGGTTTCCGTGTCAGTATGGACGCTTTTGGAGGAGCTCTAGTCTATTAATATTCCCTGGGATCAGGAGTTCTCAAGTTTTGGATTTAAGCCTCCTGCCTCTGGCTTTCAGTCTTATTCTTACAGTAGCCTCAAGACTTATCCATCCATAGAGTGCAGATGATAAAACATCTTGGTTAATGGTGAAAAAATTCTCCACAGTGAGGGACACCCAGAGAGGTTCACAGAATTACATGGAGAAGAGAAGAGGGAGGAGGGAGATAGAGGTGACCAGGAAGAGAATAGGGGGAATCAAAAGGGGAGAGAGCAGTCTAGCCGGTAATCAATTCCCTATGTGTTCTCCACAGTCTGGAACACTCAGAGAAGTTCACGGAGTTACATGGAGAAGAGGGGGGAAGGAGGAGATAGAGGTGACCAGGAGAAAAGGGAGAATCAAAAGGAGAGAGAGTAATCAAGCTAGTAATCACATCCGTAAGTGAAAATGGATACTGGAGATTAGATTCTTAAAGGTAAAAAATTGATAACAAATACCAGAAAGCCAAGATTAAAAATCTAGAGTAGAGAATAGAGTCTCAAAAATACAATATTAAAAATAGAAAACAAAATCAATCACAAAAATTATAAAAAATATATGTATGAAATTTGCTTTAAAAATAGGGTCTTTTTTTTTGCAAGGTAATAATAGGTTATAAAAATGAAAATTAAAGGAGCAATAAAGAACTTAAAAATTTTTAAAGGGATAATAGTAAAAATATATCTAGGAATTTCTCTGGAGCTGTTGCGGGCAGTGTGGGGTCAGTTCAGTTTCAGATAGTTCCTTGTACAGAGGCCCCCTCCAGTTCTCAGTTAACTACAGGGTTTTAATCAGTTGCACCTGTCAGTTCCAGAGCGGTTCCCTCTTGTTTGCTTCATTTGGCTTCCTCTGTTTCTAATTTCTGCCCTGAAACAAGGGAGTGAAGGTGGTCACTTATTTAGGCTCACTTGTTCAGTTGTGCTGTGGGGAGGGAGGAACACTGCAAACAAATATCACTGGCGTATGTGGGGAGTGCTCGCAGTATGTGGACCACACTGAGTCTGCCCCCACTCATGGCGTTTGCTTTACGGGTCTACACTGCTCAGGCTCCAGGGTGCTCTGCAGGGCACTGTCCAAAGCGGGCCCTGCATTTTGTGCACTTCCCAGCTCTAAGCTGCTCAGATTCTTAGGTACTCCACAAGGGCACAGACTTGGCTGGGCCTGCATTTTGTGCCCTTCCCAGGTCCGAGCAGCTCCGGCAACCAGGTGCTTGGCGAGCACACTCTACCCAGGTGGGCCGTGTGTCTTAATCACCTCCCCGGTCCTGGACGCTCGGTTTCCTGGGTGTACTGTGTGTGTCCTCTGGTGAGCTAATCTCAGGCTGCAACCCTCCTGGCAGGTGTCAGCCATCCAGGACACCAGGAGGACATGGTTAGCAACTAGGAGCCCGCTCACAATTTGGTTGAGGTTGCCCTGCCCTGGGGCCAAGATTGCCCCTTGCCTTCTGGCTCTGACTGTCGCTCACCTGCCTCTTTGCCTCTGGCGGGGGGGAGGGGCCGGTCTGCAGCCGGCCAGCTCTCCTTTGGTGATCGCTCAGTCCTTTGTTCTGTGTGCGGGCCAGGCTGCACCTTAGGTTAGAGCCTGCGCCTCCCTGTCCATCCCCTGCTCGCTGGTGGCGGAGGCAAGCATCCGGGCTGCTTCTCCCCTGGGAGTTGCGGTTAGGCGTGTATTTTGTGGGTTTTTTTTTTCTCTCTCTTGGTTATGTTGCCCTCTGACACTCAAAAACTACCCACAGACCCGCTGGTGAGAGGGTTTCCTGCTGTTTGGAAACTTCTCCTCCTTCACGACTCCCTCCCCAAGACAGGTCTCTGTCCCTAACTCTTTTGTCTCTTTGTCTTTTATATATTTTGTCCTGCCTCCTTTTGAAGTGAGTAGGCTGCCTTTCTGGGTGCCTGGTGTCTTCTGCCAGTGTTCAGAAATTGTTTTGTGGAAGTTGCTCAGCATTCAGATGATTTTTTGATGAATTTATGGGGGAGAAAGTGGTTTCCCCATCCTATTCCTCGACCATCTTGGGACCGCCCTCTGATTTTCTTTCTTCCGTACATCATTTACTAAAGAACTTGGCATGATTGGCCCTAAACAAAGTCTTTTCCAAATGCCACAGGGTGCTCTTCTGTTTCCTTATTGGCACTTAGTGAAGAGGTCTGTTTTTACTTCTTTCAGTGATGGTGCCTTGATGGTACTCAGCAGGCGAGGGCACACTGTTTTTGTGGATGACATTTTACTTTGAATTTTATTTTTCCTGTTAATACAGTCATAGCTTTATTTGTCATGGTTTTATATTAGTCTCAGGATGGAAACTTTCAGTAAAATGAATTTGGAAGACATGTTGAGACAACAGCATGATACATTGAAAGGAGTACGGAATTCAGGATGAAAGATACACTTCAGCCAGGGCTCAGCCACTTGCTGAGTAATTTGGGGCAAGTTAAGGCAGTGGCTTCCCTGGTGGCTTAGAGGTTAAAGCATCTGCCTGGAATGTGGGAAACCCGGATTCGATCCCTGGGTCAGGAAGGTCCCCTGGAGAAAGAAATGGCAACCCACTCCAGTAGTCTTGCCTGGAGAATCCCATGGAGGGAGGAGCCTGGTAGGGATCGCAAAGAGTCGGACACGACTGAGTGACTTCACTTCACTTCACTTCAAGGCAGTGGCAGCCCACTCCAGTACTCTTGCCTGGGAAATCCCATGGATGGAGGAGCCTGGTAGGCTACAGTCCATGGGGTCGCAAAGAGTCAGACACGACTGAGCAACTTCACTTTCACTTTTCACTTTCATGTACTGGAGAAGGAAATGGCAACCCACTCCACTATGCTTGCCTGGAGAATCCCAGGGACGGGAACCTGGTGGGCCGCCATCTATGGGGTCGAGCAGAGTTGGACATGACTGACGTGACTTAGCAGCAGCAGCACTTAATATCTAATCCTCTCTCAATTGGGGTTAAAGGACTCTGGTCAAATTGAATAGTGGATACACAGGTTCCTTATAAACAGTAGGAGTACTATGTTAGATGACTGTTACTTTCCATTTGTACATTTCAAGTATAAAAGCTATTGAGTATGTTAATGTTGAAAATTTCTGATTAACCATAAAGTTAAATATTCCCTGAAATAAATGAGGGGCATGGGAAAAGTTATCTTTAGAACCATTTTGTTTCAGAATTGGGCTTCCCTGGTGGCTCAGGCAATAAAGAATCTGCCTGCCTGCAATGCAGGAGACCTGGGTTAGATTCCTGGTCGGGAAAATCCCCTGGAGAAGGGATTGGCTACCTACTCCAGTATTCTTGCCTGGAGAATTTCATGGACAGAGGATCCTGGCGGGCTATAGTCCATGCAACCATGGGGTCACAGAGAGTCAGATACAAGTGAGCAGCTAATGCATTTCAGAATAGTAGTTGTAATCTTGGAAGCAGCAAAACTTTAAAAAATGTTCCCTTTTCTCCCGTTAGGTATAGAAATAATGTTCTAAATGTATTGCCCCATCTGTGTAATTCCGTACAGTTAACATTCATATATTTTTACATACATTTGACCATTGAACAACACAAGAGTTAGGGGTACCGACCCTCTGTATTGAAAATCCAGATATAAGTTATGCTTGGGCACCAAACAGGCAGTTCCTCCATTTCCCAGATCTGCCATTCCTGGATTTAAGCAACCATGAATTGTGCAGTGTTATAGTAATTATTTTGTGAAAAAGATTCTCTTGTAAGTGTACAGGTGCAGTTCAGACCCATTGTTCATGGGTCAACAGTATATGTGTCAGGGCATTTTTTTTTTAAGTAAATATGGTATCATAAAATTTTATACCCTACCTTCAAAGATATTTTAATAGCTATGTGATAGCCCATTGTGTAAATATTCCATGATTTCTTTTACCAATTCTCAATTGCTATATATCTTTTTATTTCCAATTTGTTGATATATATTAACACTGAGATGAAAACTCTCACATATTTATCTGCTGTAAAAATTCTTGAAGCACTGCCAGGGAAACAAATCACAGAAGAAGAAGGGAAAGTTAAAAATGGACTGAAAGAAATTAGTACTAGAGCAGGAACAGGATACAAGAGCATATAAAAATTGATATAAAAATCACCTGTCCTCAGTAGCTAGTCTCATTTCTTCCATTTCCTCATTCCTTTTCCTTCTCTAGCTGATAAAGTGCTAATATCAGATTTTAGACACTGAGGATCTTGTAGTTTGGTTGATTTACATAATTTATGCTTTGTTTCTAGGCAGTGGCTATTCATTAGTGTGTATAAAATGTAAAGGAAAGATTATTGGCTCTGGAGTTAGACTTCCAGATTTTCTGCCCCAAATAGCTTCAAACTTTGGGCAAGTCACTAAACTTCGCTAAACTGCTTTTGTTCCTTCTGAAAAATGGAGGTAATAGTAGTAGTGTCTACTTTTGTTGTTCATAAGGTTAAAATAATTCATGAAAGCACTTATTACAGTATTTGGTACATAATCACTTAATAAATCTTATTTCTCACTTATACATATCTTTCTTGGGGTATAGGTTTTAATTGTGCAGTAAATCTTTCTAGCTTTTCTTGAAAATACTAATTCCATGACAGTAATAGTTCTCAAGTGTGGATATATCCCAAGTTATTTGTTACCAGGGATCAAATACTGATATTTATGAATAATTTATATTATTTTTAGAGATTAGATTAGTACTCTACAAGTATGCCTTTCACTTGTGTTCTGGTAGGATTTTCTGAGTGGCAGAAAACAAATGGAGTTAAAAGGAAATCAGTGTGGCCTGAGAATGTGTTGTGATGTGAAGTTGAGAACCAGTACATCAGAGCTACATCTGACTTTTCTGTTAAATCTTTGCTTTTCAAATAGTGGTATTTTCAGAAAGTCACCATCTGTTTTCAAATAGCCATAAAACTGATAAGCAGTTTATCACCTTATTATTTTATATGGTGACTATAAAAATTTTTAACTTCTTTTCTTTAAAAGGACTGCTGCAACCATTGACAGCTTAGCAAGTCGCATTGAAGATCCTCAGATACAGGCTCATTGGTCAAATATTAATGATGTTTATGAATCTAGTGTGAAAGTCTTAATCACATCGCAAGGCTATGAACAGATATGCAAGTAAGTATTGAAAAGAAGTTGTTTAATACATTAAGTTGCTTATTATGTATTGATGTTTGCAGAGTGATTACATCAAGATTTTGGGTTTTGTTTGATAGGGAAGCATAACATTCCAGTAAATTATTTGAGCTGTAGAGTGTTTTTAAAAGTAAGAGATAAGGACTTCCGTGGCAGTCCAGGGATTAAGACTCCATGCTTCCTCGGCACGGGTTGTGGGTTCTATCCTTGGTTGGAGAACTAAGATCCCACATGCCACGTGGTGAGGCCAAAATATACAGGGAAGAAAAAAAAAATGACAGGCAAGAATGTCCAAAATAGTCTCTATTTAATAGTCTCTGGAGAAGGCAATGGCACCCCACTCCAGTACTCTTGCCTGGAAAATCCCATGGATGGGGGAGCCTGGAAGGCTGCAGTCCATGGGGTCGCTGAGGGTCGGACATGACTGAGCGACTTCACTTTCACTTTAATGCATTGGAGAAGGAAATGGCAACCCACTCCAGTGTTCTTGCCTGGAGAATCCCAGGGACGGGGGAGCCTGGTGGGCTGCCATCTGTGGGGTTACACAGAGTTGGACACGACTGAAGTGACTTAGCAGTGACTTAGCAGTCACAGAGACTATTTACATAGTCTCTATGTAAATGCCGCATGTTTGAGCTATGATCAGAAGTGAACCCCAGCACTGAGTGGAAAGCCCGCCATGCTTCCTCAGACTCTGATCCGCTTCAGTTCTTGCCTGGAGGCCATGGCCAGTCTCTGGTATTTGAAGTAAAGAGGGTCGTTTATGTTAGAGCCCATACTTTCCATAACGTTTAGCCTAAAACAACCCCTGTGTCTATTCCAGTTCATGATTGTGCCCTTAATGACTTCTGTCCCCAGCATTCCTGGAGAAGCTGTCTACTTGATGTATGTTCATAAATCACAAGTTAATACACAGATAGTAGATTGGTTGTTTTCAGTAGTGGGATGTTGGTGAAGGTGGTCAAAAGGTACAAACCTACAGCACTAAGGAAAGGAAAAGAAAAAATTGATCAACTTGGAATTGTTTGCATCTACAGCTAATATGAAACAACTGTGGGATTATGGGCATTGAATCCAGCATATACCTTTTAAACTTCTGTGAAGAGAAGTCAGTGTCAGGACAGGAGAGAAAGTGGAAGGCAGTATAGAATGTCCTTACCTACCTTCTGTAGCTGGTAGGGTCATCTTACACTTTTTAAAATTGAAAGTAGTTCTCTTTCTTAGAACCCCCTCCCCCCCAAATTCCTGTCATTGAACATTTTATTTTAGTTGGATGCCAGAACAGTGATTTGTACGTGTGCAACCATGTCTATAGGATAAAGTCCTCCAAGTGTAATTGCTGTGTCAAAAGATAAGGACATTTAAGATTTTCATTGTTGTTACTGATATGCTTTTCTTTCTGCTTCCTTTTTAAAAATTCTTTCTTTCTTTGGCTGTATTGGGTCTTAGTGTGGCACTTAGGGCCTTTGTGCGGCATGTAGGATCCTTCTGTGGCGGTGCTGGTGGTTTGCAAGGTTCTCTCCAGTCGTGGTGTGTGGGCTCAGTTGCCCCACAGCATGTGGGATTTTAGTTCCATGACCAAGGATTGAACCCTAGTTCCCTACATTGGAGGATAACCACTGGACCACCAGGAAAGTCCCCTGATTTGCTTTCAGAGTGATTGCCATGTGTATGCGTCCACCAGTAGTGATACGACTTTCTTTTTCCTTATACCTGGGTTTAAAAAAGAAGATTCAGAAATGTGGTTAGATTTATAAGTCTTTTTCTTCTTTAAGCCTTGTAAATTTTGTTTTGTTTTGTTTTTTTCCCTTCAAAAGAAATGTATAAACTTTTATTCATCAAAATTACAGTTTTATATAGTTACCAAAATGTTTTTTATTCTTAAATATTGGCTGTAAAAGCAAAGTTAGGAAAAAAGAGGTACTATCAGATGTGGAAAGCTATAATGCTGTTTTTTCCTGCATTTGTTCACCTGTATTATTGGAGGAGTTTTGTGTTTCTTGTACATGTCATATGCTAAAAATTTGTGAACTGACTTGGAAGAGATTTGTGACCTGTATATATATATTCGTTGGCTATTTTATGAGTTTGTTTGACCTAAGCTGAGTTAGTAGAGCATACATATTTTGACTTGTTAGCTGATTATTTCAGAAGAGAGTGAAAAGTTAACCGTTTTTCCTTTCTGTATGAGAATTTGACCTTTGGCTAACTCTCTCACTCTAGTTACCTCGTAACTTGATAAGGAAAGATGCCATGTGTGTTACTAGGCAACAGTGCTTATGGCAAAAATGATCCCCAGTTGGTAAATGGTTCTGGACTGGGAGAAATTACAAGCCCTTGCTGGGGGTGGCTTTGGATGTCCCAGGGTGGGGTGAGTGGTATCAGTGGGCCAAGTCTCCTGTGGGGACCCTGGAATCCGGGCTTGTGAAGCTGTTGCAAGAGTGCATGGCTCCTGTGAGGACCCAGGTTTTTGGGTCAGGGCAGGCCCCACAAGCTCTCAGTGCACATCTCTTCTTATTTAACACAGGTGTGTGGCTGCTGTGTTGACAGCCTCCTGCCCTCAGGAGAAGAGGAGCAGGGGCTGTTGGCAGGGTGACAAGCTGTGCTTCCTGCCCCGCATCCTTCTGAGTAGACTGGTGATCCGTGGCCTGTGGTGTCAGTAGTTTAGTGAGAGTCTGATAGTTTTCACTGAACCTGAGGAAACTCTTACCCACCATGGGTCTTCGTGTAGATTATCAAAACTGTTGTATTGTTTTTCTTTGCTCTAAAGGTTCTTGACATTTGTATAAGGTAATTTTGGACATTTCTGATTTTTAGTGTGTGTTGTCTATAAAGGTCCATTCAGCTGCAGTTGAATATTGGAGTTGAGCAGATCCGGGTCGTGCACAGAGATGGGAGGGTGATCACACTGTCTCATGAGGGCCAGGAGCTTCAGGACTTCCTTCTGTCTCAGGTAATACAGCTCCTGAGCCCGTTCCATTCTACCCGTTGAAAGAACAAAGCCGATAAGAAGTAACATTATTTTTTAAAAGCTGTTTCTTCTTGCCAACTAATTTCTAGTGCAGAGCTTCCCGGGTAGCTCAGTGGTAACGAACCCATCTGCCATTGCAGGAGACACAAAGAGATGCGGGTTTGATCCTGGATCAGGAAGATCTGCTGGAGCAGGGCATGGCAACTCTTCTTGCCTGGAGGGTCCCCATGGACAGAGGAGCTTAGAGGGCAACAGTCCAGGGGGTCACAGAGAGTCAGAAACAACTGAGTGACTAAACAGTGATTTCTCGTGCACACTTTACCACCTTTTGGCTAATTGAAAATGTTGATAAACTGTCCTAGATTTGTTTCAACTGTTAGTTTGTATTTAAGATGCATGACCAGTTCTGAGACTACCAAACTTTTTTAATTTCTCCTGTTAGCCGAGATTTACAACACCTCCAGGACCACATGAAAGTGAAGTATTAATCCAAGAAAACCAGAGAAAGGACGATCAAATACAAAACTATAGTATCCATTCTCCATAATGATGAATGGAGCATTTTATGTGTAAGCCCTAGGACAGCGTTCCTCATAGTAAGGGACAGTATGGAAAGTGTTGAGTTCTAGTACCAACTATACCACAGACTTGCTTTGTGACATTGGACAAATTTTTTGACCTTTTTTTCTTTCATCTATAAAGTAAGAACAGTATTTTTCCTACCTTCTTCATGGAGTTGTGATGATCCATTGAAATACCGAGTTATGGGATAAAGGGTCAGTTTTTGCACTGCTAATATATCTTTCACATGAAACACATATTTATATTTCACAGAAATTTTTACAAAAATACTGACCCTCTCCATAATAGAAGCAGTAATCTATTATACTGATTTGCCTCGGTGCCTTTACAGGGCATTTGTGACGTATGGCAGCTCTTGGTTGATTGTACCTAAAATAGCTTTGGATAGCTTAAGCACACATGCAGAAGTGTAATGAAAGCCTTTTAAAGAACTTCCAGAATTTCTAAGAAGTCTAGAGAATAAGGCTTGAGAATGGCTCGGGATCAAAGGAGGCTGGATGTGAGAACCACGGGCAGGCGGGGCCCCTGCTGCTGCATCCCAGTACCACCACCTTCCTCACCGGTGGCAGATGCACTCTTAATTGCCCTGTGCATCAGTCAGGGTCTCTCAGGGTGGTTTCAGGGTTGTCTCTTTACTAAGGATCAGTACAAAAGCTATTAGTGTGACAGCCTCCCAGAACAAAGTAGGTTGGAGAGTGGACTTGATGGGATCAGTGGAAGATACTGAGCTACACTGCTGTTTGAACATTCCTCCAAACTCAGTGATCCAGGTGGGAGGCTCCAGCTGGCCAAGTTCAGCTTGTGGGCTGTGTTCCTGCTGCCAGTGTACAGGAAAACAAGTATCAGGCTGTTTTAGCTTCTACAGTGGAAGGTGGGATCTTGTTCCCTTGCTCCACACAGAGGAGAATTCCTGAAACATAAGATAGGGTTCCTTTGCTAGGCAGTGAAAACCCCAATGAAAGTTCACTTTACAGCCATGATGTCAAGTCACTGCCAAGTAAATACCCGTTCTGATTGTCAATGAAGTTTCCTTTTTCATTTACAGATGTCACAGCATCAGGTGCACGCAGTTCAGCAGCTAGCCAAGGTTATGGGCTGGCAGGTCCTGAGCTTCAGTAATCACGTGGGACTGGGGCCTGTAGAGAGCATTGGCAATGCCTCTGCCATAACTGTGGCCTCCCCGAACGGTGACTATGCTATCTCAGGTACTTTTTACTTCTCTGAATGTGAAGAGACCTTTGGGAGTTTGGCCTTTTCACTTAGCTTTAGTAGTTACCATACATAAGAGTAACTTACCTCTGTAGTAGGTGAGTTCCTTTATTAATTATGTTGAGTGTTTATCTCATCATAGCTATTATTCAGAGCAACAGGTTATTATGTCTTTTTATAGTAGTTATAAAAGATGTTTTGGTTGGCAACACATTTTCCTAGGAGATTATCTGAAAAATGCCATCAGCATTATTACTCCTGCAGTAATTAGGACTCACTTTCATTGCTATGGACCCAGGTTCAGTCCCTGGTCAGGGAACTAAGATCCCACATGCTGCATGATGGGGCCAAAAATTTTTTTTTAAGTTTATAAATACACTGGTGCAAATGTGCAAGAAGAATAGTATCTGATCCTAAAGATGGTCAAGGGATAGAACAGAGAGGTGTTTTGTGAAGCACCTACCATGAATGGGGCACTTTGATAGGCGTGTATACATTTTGTCTTGTTGAAAATTTATATCGTTTCAGTGTGATCTTCTTTAATACTTGCTCTAAATATCTGAAAGAGGAGGTAGTTAGACATTCTTCCCCACAGGATCACAGCTTGTGAATCTGTAGGCTTGATCATTGCAAGACCATTATTGATAAGAATTTCTAAATACCCTTTCTTCTTGCCTGAGTTATAAAACCTCATTAAAACCTGAAGTTCATATTCAGAATAATCTTTCATCCATTCCTTCCAGTTCTGATTTTGAACGTTTGACTTTCATCACATTGTGGGTGTATATTAACCAAGTTGTTAAATGATTAGGTTATCAAGTATTTTAGGGAAAAAAAATGATGTTCTGAAAATATATAGAACATTTGATTTTCCTAAACCAACACTCATCTTTGCCACATTTTTTTTTGACTTTTTAATTTTATTTTTTTTTCAATTTTATTTAATTTTTAAACTTTACATAATTGTATTAGTTTTGCCAAATATCAAAATGAATCTGCCACAGGTATATTGCCACATTTTTGTATTACAAATGTTAATTCATAAATATTTTTACCAGCCTGGTATCTATAAGGGGCTTTCCACGTGCACAGTGGTAAAGACTCCGCCTGCCAGTGCAGGAGACTTGAGTTTGATCCCTGGGTTGGGAGGATCCCCTGGAGTAGGAAATGGCAACCCACTCCAGTATTCTTGTCTGGAAAACTATACGTGGATAGAGGAGCCTGGTTGGCTACAGTCCATGGGATTGCAGAGTCAGACACTACTGAGCACACACACAAATACACACAATATCTATAAATTAGTAAATTTTATTTTAGCATATTGAACCTGAAAAGTACTTTTAAATAAGCACTTTCGAGTTGGTAGACAAGGCTTTTTATGCTCATGGAAAGTGAAGTTGTGTGATCTTTGTTGTTTCTAGCTTGGAAAATGAATATATTGATATTTTGGTTTTGCTCCACAGTTCGTAATGGCCCTGAAAGTGGCAGCAAGATTATGGTTCAGTTTCCCCGTAACCAGTGTAAAGACCTTCCAAAAAGTGATGTTTTACAAGATAGCAAGTGGAATCATCTTCGTGGGCCATTCAAAGAAGTTCAGTGGAATAAAATGGAAGGCCGAAACTTTGTTTATAAAATGGAGCTGCTTATGTCTGCACTTAGTCCTTGTCTACTGTGATTTTTTTTTCTGGACCAGTTTCCAGATTTTTTTTCCCCAGAGAAGTTTCCAGAAACTTTCAGGAATGTTTGCAGATCAACAATAAGCACAAAGAAGAGGAATCTTCTAAAGGAATATTGTTTTTAAAAAGTAATAATTAGCAAATGTTTATTTAGCATTTTGAAACCTTTCACTTTATAAGTGACAAGTGCTTTAAAATGCAAAAGTTTATGTACAGTTATAGGGTATACCAACATGGAGAGATGTACTTTTTTTATGCAGTTGACTTGAAACATTACTACATGGATTGACATTAGCTTTTTAAAATATCCCTTTGATGTTGACATCAAATAAAGATTATGGTTAAAAATTCCAGACACTCTGAACTCTTAACCTAAATGAATTATGTCATATCATTCCATTGTTTGTTATTGCTTAAGAATATTTAAACACTCTTAAGACCCAGCTTTCATACAGAAATTCCCTCACAATGAGAGAAGCAGATCCTTTCTCCTAAGTGCAACAAAGTACTTTCCAACCAGTGGAGCCTGTCCTGCCCTCCCCATTAGACCTATTAAAACCAGCTCTTGTGTTAGTGGATAAAGTACTTTTCCCTCTGATTGTCTTTGTTACGCATGCCTGGGTCTCAGTCCGCTGAGAAATTCCTTAGAGCTCCACCTGAAGGCTTAGAAGGCAGATAGTATTGTATCTTTAGGGTTTCCTCCATTTCTCCTTGGTCTTTTTTTCCCACTTGAATGACCTTATTTGCCTTGCTCCACTCCTGCCTTACCCTGACCTTGGCAGTCCCCAGCCTCAGCCAGCAACCCTGGATTGCTGCTTCTGGTTAAAAATTTGTTCCATCTTATTTCACTAGGTCTCTGCATTTTCCCAGGAAAAATACTAATGGATTAATGGAATACATTTTGCAAAGAATAGATAACATGAATTTAGAAATAGTGCCCCAGCCCTAAAATGTGTCTGAAGAACTTCCCTTAATAAGAAATTTGGGTTTATGGGCCTTTTGGTGCCACTAAAAATAATCTGTAAGTAATCTGTAGTTTCCTTATGAGGAAGGCTTTCAATTTTTAAAAGATGGGTATCTTAATAATTTATGACCGAAGTAACTAAAAATCCTTTGTATTTCTGTTTTAAAAGATAAGTGGAGCTTGTAAGCCATGAAATACAATAATACTTTTGTGTTTTTGTGTGTTTTTTGCCTCCTCTGATTAAGCTTCTGCATCTTTCTATCCAGGGAAATTAAAAGATTAATATAAATCTGCAAGTATTTTAAAAATTTCCAGTGCTTCCTAAGTTATGGTGTCCCAAAAGTTGCTTTGCACATTATAGTAAGCTAATCTGTACACATCTGCTCACATATGGAGTCTTTTATGAAGGCTCAAACTGCAGTACAATGAATCTCAAACTTTCAGCAAAGGACTAGTTTTTACTTATTTTTTTTCATTTCCATCCTTTGCTGATTGATACTTTTGGTAAAATACAGTAAAGTGAATTACTGGAGGGACTTCCCTGGTGGTGCAGTGGTTAAGAATCATTCAGGGGATGTGGGTTCAATCCCTGGTCAGGGAACTAAGATCCCACATCCTTAGGGGCAGCTAAGCTCACGAGTCTCAACTGCAGAGAAGCCTGTGTGCCACAGCTGAGCCCGTGTGCTCTAGAGCCCGTTGGTCACAACAAGAGAAACCCACATGCCACAACTGGGAGAGAAGCCCGTGAGCCCCAACTAGAACCTAGTGCAGCCAAATATATATATAATAACATTTATTAAAAATAGAATTACTAGACAAATCTAAAAAGATACAAAATGAAAGCCCCCTCTTTATTATAATGGACATAAATTGAATGTCAAATATAAAAGTTTGAATGTTTTATTTTGTTTCTATGATTATCTTGTCACAAACCAGTAAAAGGACCAGTCTTGGAGTAGAACGGATGAGAATACGTGCATAATTACCACCCACTCATATACTTCGTCGGAATGGACAGGGGTGATCAAAGGCCTTCCTTGCCCCATTGTTTTAAGGCACGTTCAGAGCTCAGTCATTTCCTGTCTGAGAGGAATGGAAGCTAAGGTAGGCATGGGAAAGTGGCTGGCAGGTCAGTTGCTGTGGCAGCAGTGGTTCAACCTGAGTTACCCACAGTTGGAAGGATGTGCTGTGGCCTTTGGGAGAGAGGTTGGAGAAAACCAATTAGCCCCTCACCAAGTGTTTAACAGTTGGCAAAAGAGCTGTGTTGGAACGTTGGCTCTCCTGCTTAGCTGTGTGCTTGGCAGTGTTATCCTCTCTGAAACTGTTTCCATGCACATAAAATAGGAAGAAGGAATGCCTCTGCTAACCACAGGGCTGGTTCAAAGGCTTAGTTATGGTTGGTGATAGATACTAAATTCTAAGACGTGCAAATGTAAAACGAAGCAACTGTAAAAATCCAGCTAATTATGAGGCAGGGGGCAGATGGACCCCCTTCCCCAGCGGGTAAAGCAGTTGGAGATTCATTCCCTGTTGACTGAAACTCCCAAGATGAGAGCAGTTTGATGATTAAGGGAGGAGGCTGGGCCCTGCCCAGACCACATATTCTTGTTAAAGTCAGAAGACTTCCCTAGACCACACATGCACAGAAAGGCTCCTTGCAAGCCAAGGGGGTTACAATGTCAAGGGATGCTCTACCCAAATGCCTTTGTGGTAGGATCCATCTTGGCTAAGAGACGTGTACACACAAAAGGATCCTGAGATATACCAGATAGGGAATGTGAATGAGGCAAATCAAAATGATTGGCCAAGGGAAAATTGTAAGAAATACCTCATATAAGTGATTTAAAGTGCCATGAGGGTGCAACTCAGGGACTCTCCCTTTGAGTCTGCCCATGTGTCTATCCACAGGTACTGTACTGTTTTTCCTCCTAATAAATACTTCATTTGCTTCACTACTTTCTATGTGGAAATTCCTTTCTGCAAAGCCTCAGGGCCAGAGCCCTTGTCACTGACCACTGATCTAGTGGCTAGGTTAGGTGCTCTCACTGCTGCGACCCAGCCTTGATCTCTGGCTGGGAACCCAAGCCCTGCTTCAAGCCATTGCAGGCCAAGGCCACCCAAAAGCAATTAGAAGTTGGAAAAATGGTACAGATAACCAGTTTAAATTTTATTCATCAGTAGGAGAAGGTGTTTTAGGTGTTTTAGCATGTCCTGTATAAAAAATTTCTAGATGGTAAAGACAGCACATTTGTGGGTGGAAGATTTATTTTTTCCATGTCCATTGTTAAAGCCGATCTCTCTGGTTGACCTTGCCTCATACCCTGTGCCTTGGTCTTTCATTGACTTTCACTTTCCTACTCTTGCTCTTTGTTGATGCCTTAAATACTTGGAGCTAAAGTCAGCTCTCTTTATATCTCATTTTAGGATGGGAATGAAAAGCAGTTCACCACAGAGAAAGCTTTCATGTTTTCAAAGCAGCAAGCACAGTAACACAGTTCAGTTCACTTCAGATGCATCCAACTCTTTGCGACCCCATGGGCTGCAGCACGCCAGGCATCCCTCTCCATCACCAACTCCCGGAGTCCACCCAAACCCGTGTCCATCGAGTCGGTGATGCCATCCAACCATCTCATCTTCTGTCTTCCCCTTCTCCTCCTGCCCTCAATCTTTCCCAGCATCAGGGTCTTTTCAAATGAGTCAGCTCTTCACATCAGGTGGCCAAAGTATTGGAGTTTCAGCTTCAGCATCAGTCCTTCCAGTGAACACCCAGGACTGATCTCCTTCAGAATGGACTGGTTGGATCTCCTTGCAATCCAAGGGACTCTCAAGAGCCTTCTCCAACACCACAGTTC
Organism: Bos indicus x Bos taurus; assembly: GCF_003369695.1. Lineage (NCBI taxonomy): Eukaryota > Metazoa > Chordata > Mammalia > Artiodactyla > Bovidae > Bos > Bos indicus x Bos taurus. The sequence goes on from NC_040104.1 coordinate 50,274,565, forward strand.
AAAAGCATCAGTTCTTCGGCACTCAGCTTGCTTTGTAGTCCAAATCTCACATCCATACGTGACCGCTGGAAAAACACACAGTGATGCAAGTGGTACTCAAGTCAGTGACCAGAACTGGGTTTTGCCCTGAAGTTTGCTGTTAACTATCTGCAAGGTCACTTCCAGAAATTTGTTTATAGTCATACTTCACAAAGATCATTGTTTAGGGTTATTCAGGAAGTCTGTAAAAGTGAAAAACTGAGACCAATGTAAACATTGGAAAGAATGACTGAAACTATGGTACAGGGGTTGCAAACGCAGGCACTCGTTTGCACTCCTCTAAACGTTGAGCCTGAATGGCTGGGGAGTTCTTCTACTCCTGATGTTCTGACTTGCCTTGCTTATGCACCAGAGAAACTTCCATGTTATGCTATTTTCCTTTCCTTATTTAGTGATTGTGAACTATTGTTTCAGGCTATACTTGGCCTGAAATCTGGTAGATGAGGGAGAAGTTTGAGGTAGAAAAGTAACATACAATCTGGAAAACTTCCTGATGACTTAGTGATACACCAAGATGAGGCCAGTGGCAGAATCTCTTCTTCCACTCAATTCGATTCATGGCCTCTCTTTTAACCTCTACACATAGTCTCATCTGATCCCCTTGAGACCCAAAGAGAGAGCTGTGGTCTGTGGTAATCAGCCACAGAAATCATACATTTATCCTCTAACTTTACCATCAGATTTCTTTGCCAGAACACCATGAAATCAAAGTGAAGAGTCCTGATAATTTCATGCTGACCCGGAATTCTAATTGGCATTTGTATATCGTTGAATAAAAACAGAAAACTGAATTATTATTAAGTAAGTTCACTTTAGTGAGAAAAAGTTCTTTCAAACTGTGAGGTACCTTGGCATATTTATAGACAGAATTTCCTGAACAACCACTGGTCTGTTGTATCAAATGGACCTATGGGTGCACTTGATAAGGTCAAATCTGAAGCTAAAATCCTTTGATTTTACATTAGTAGTACTCTTTCTCTCTCTCCCAACACTCAGTCTTTGCTAAATTTTATAGAAACCCCACCAACATTAGAAAACATTAAAAAAAGACAGACAACCCAATCAAAATATAGGCAGAAGACCTAAATAAATTTCTTAAAATGTACCAGTGGCCAACAGGCACATGAAAAGATGCTCACCATCACTATTAGAGAAATGCAAATCAAAAGTAGAATGAGGTATCACCTCACACCAGTCAGAGTGGCCATCATCAAAAAGTTTACAAGTAATGCTGGAGAGAGTGAGGAAAAGACAAGCCTCCTATGCTGTTGATGGGAATGTAAACTGGGGCAGCCAATGGAAATTATGAAGAACAGTATGGAGGTTTCTTAAAAAACTAAAAATAGAGTTACCATATGATTCAGCAGTTGTACTCCTGGACATATATCTGGAGAAAATCATAATTAGAAGACACTTGCACCTCAGTGTTCATTGCAGCACTTTGCAATAGCAACATGCAAGCAACCGGTGTCCATCAACAGGTGACCAGATCAAAAAGATGCAGTATACACACACACACAGCACACTGGAATACTAGTCATAAAAAAGAATGAAATTATGCCATTTGCAGCAACATGGAAGGACCTAAAGATAATACTAAGTGAAATAAGGCAAAAGACAAATATCATAAATGTGGACTCTATGATACAAATGAACTTATTAAAAAGAAAGCAACAACAACAAACATATACACACCACTATATATAAAATAGGTAAATAACAAGGACTTACTGTGTAGCACAGGGAACTATATTTAATATCTTGTAATACCCTATTATGGAAAAGAATCTGAAAAAGAATGTGTGTGTGTGTGTGTGTGTATAACTGACTCAATTTGATGCACACTTAAACACAGCATTGTAAATCATCTATACTTCAAAAAAAATTTTTTAATCTTACAAAAAATTGAATTTCCTAAGAGGAAGTGATTCATAGATGATAGTTGAACACCTTAGTTAACAAGAGGAAGCCATCTCGGCAGAAGGAACAAGTCTGATATAATTGATTGCCCAAGATATTTATTTTTGTATATACCACTTGAAATAAAAATTCTTAAGTGAATGAACAATTACAATGTATCCATGCTATGAATTACATTGTGGAGGCAGTAAGAATATTTAGCAATAGGTAGAGACATGAAATAATGCCCAAGAAACATTAAAGGAGAATAAGCAAGTTGTAAGGTAATGTGTATAATAGAATCCCACTTGGCCTAAAAAGAAAATAGTTAAAATATGCGTATTGTAGTATGTGTATATATAGATATGTTCATATATAGCAGGTCTAGAAGGATACACGAGTTTATTGAGTAGGACTGAATTTTTCTTTATATATGGACATCAATATCATTTTAATTTTAAAGGATTTATCTCCTTTGTGAACACCTACCTAATGCGTAAAAGGTAGTGGAGATACCACATGTGAAATCTAATTTTAAAAATTACACAAATGCACTTACTTATTAAACAGAAACAGACTCACAGATCTCACACTTACGGTTACTAAAGGGGAAATGTAGAGGGAAGGGATAAGTTAGGAAATGGAGATTAACATATACACACTGCTATATATAAATTATGAATAAGAACCTACTGTACAGCACAGCTGCTGCTGCTGAGTCGCTTCAGTCATGTCCAGCTCTGTGCGACCCAATAGACGGCAGCCCACCAGACTCCCCCGTCCCTGGGATTCTCCAGGCAAGAACACTGGAGTGGGTTGCCATTTCCTCTTCCAATGCATGAAAGGGAAAAGTGAAAGTGAATTAGCTCAGTTGTGTCCGGCTCTTCGTGACCCCATGGACTTCAGCCTACCAGGCTCCTCCGTCCATGGGATTTTCCGGGTAAGAATACTGGAGTGGGGTGCCATTGCCTTCTCCAGTACAGCACAGGGAACTTATCAATATTCTGTACTACCGTATATGGGAAAAGAATCTGAGAAAGAACGGATGTGTATATATATATATTGGCTTCCCTGGTGGCTCAGATGGTAAAGAATCTGCCTGCAGTGCAGGAGACCTGGGTTGGGAAGATCCCCTGGAGGAGGGCATGGCACTCCAGTGTTCTTGCCTGGAGAATCCCATGGACAGAAGAACCTGGTGGGCTACAGTCCATGGGGTCAGAAAGAGTTGGACACGACTGAAGTGACTAAGCATGCACGTGTGCACGTGCACACACACACACTCACTGGTGAGACTGCCTGCCAACGCAGGAGACTAGAGTTCAATCCCTGGGTTAGAGAGATTCCCTGGAGAAGGAAATGGCAATCTGCTCCAGTATTCTTGCCTGGGAAATTCCATGGACAGAGGAGGCTGGCGGGCTACAGCCCATGGGGTCACAAAGAGTCAGACAACTATATATGTATATGTATATATATGTATAACTGATACATAACAGATTCACTTTGTTGTACACCTGAAACCAACTGAACATTGTGAATCAACTACTGAGAGAGTCAATTCCTAGGCAGGTTGACAAGAAGTCTGGGGTCCCTGAGGAGAGAGGGGTCTGGGGTTCTCGAGGAGGAGACAGGGATCTGGAATTCTCAAGGAGGAGGAAAGGACAAACTTTTTTCCCTCTACATTCCTTAGTCTTAGTCACATAAAACGTTTGTATCTTTAAGCCCAGAACTGATAATTACACAACAAACAACTCAGTTTAAACTCTGTACTAAGGGTTATATAACAACAGTGTATCCTGCTTGAGGACAGTTTGTCCTTCTGTAAACCTTCTGGCTAATCCTGTTCTCTCAAAATGTAAATTATGGGAGTGGGTCTAGTAAGATCTTTACAACCTTGAGACACTCTTGATTATTGTAATAACTAATTAAAAAGTATATAACTCCCTTGTGTAGACTAGCAAGAGGGCACTCTCCATCACCCTTCTGGTGTCTATGTCAGAAGCTTTCTCTGTGCCTTTTTATACTTTAATAAAACTCTGCTATACAAAAGCTCTTGAGTGATCAAGCCTGGTCCCTGGTCCCAATGCTAAATCTTCGAAGATCACAAATCTGATATCGTTCACTGTAAGCTATCACTACACTACAATAAATAAAAAGTTTATTTTAATTAAAAGCAGTATAAATAGTGGGCCCAGTAACTGTGTTCTGAAGGGCTGGAAAAGCTTACAGTGGGGACGGGTGACGGATGTGCAGACAAGCGCATGTACTGGAGATTCACTATCAGAAGCTGAGCTGTGGATAGACACACTGCCCGTAATCACAAGGACATACTCTGCTTTCAGCAAACTGGAAGCATCTGAGTCTTCCTGGAAACTGGGCAGAAGAAACAAACGATATATAAAGGCTGATGATGGAGACAGGGTTTTCCTTCGCCCAACGGCCCTGCAGTTTCACTCCATCACATTCGGCTCCTCATGGTTCCATCTCCTAGCATTCTAGTCTGCCACCTCTTCTCTGCCTTCAGTACAGACACCTAGCCTTTCTGAACCCGATACACTCTCAGGCCTTGTCTCTGCATCCCTGAACTGAGCCAGACATGCTGATAACCTCGCTATCTCTCACTGCCTGGGCTCCTCAGTTGTGTGTGGTTCAATTTCAAATCAGAGGGAGTATGAAGTCCTGCGGGGTGTTTAGCATCTCCCTCGACTCCAGAGGACCGAGGTTCTCGTGCAGCAATCCTCGCCCACCTGGAACACCATGAAATGAAAGAGAAGTGTACATGCTTCTGGGTTTTTGAGATCACAGTCTCAGACAGGACATTCTGTCCACAGGGTACGTACGTTCTGTCCCGCGTCCTACGCACCATTGACTGGGTGATACACCCTCCACATCCTCGATTTGACCCCTTCCAGAAGCAGGAAGGGCTCTACTGAATTGTAAGTCACATTCTGGAAGCAAGAGCTTCAAATTAGTCTGGTTATAACGCAGGGGAGAATAATGGTGTTTTTCTGACTTGCTGAAGAATATTTATGGTTAGAATCAATGTGATTAATTCCACAGTCAATTAAAACTTTGCCAGGCCCCTGGCTCTGGCTGAGGGTTTTGCTTGTCTGCAGCTGACAGAAACCTCTTCTAGGCCTCTGAGTTCTCTGCAGGGATAGGCTCACAAATAAAGGATCGGGGCTTTATTTTTAGGTTTTATTTCAGCCTTTAAAACAGTTTTTTTTTTCACAGCTTGGAACATAACTTGCAGTTTAACATGTGCAGTGGCTAAACCTCTATGATTTAATGTTTTCTTTTTTGGAAAATAGAACTCCCAGGCTCAAGAATCAAGAACTTTCCACAGGAATATTCAAACTGGGGGGAGCTTTCAAAGTGCAAAATAGGGACATGGAAAGCTGAAGGAACAACCTTTGATGAAGATTTGGGGTGGGGGAGCAAATTTAATTTATATCTGGATTGGTACGTCTCGCTGGGTATTCTTTTCCACTTCTCCTTTTATACGAGGATTACCACCCTTGACTTCTGAGAAGCTGAGAGGCAGAGTTCTGGAAAGCAGGTAAGCTGTCAAGAGGACAGAGGTTCTGGCAGCTAACTAGATTTAATCCAATTTCCTGCTAATGGGCTTGCTGTGAGAAAAAGAGACAGTCAGGTTGATCCTTTCTGGCATGTCTCATCCTGCTTCCTCATGGTGCTGGAGACCAGTACAAGAAACCTGTCCTCCATGGCGGAGGTCTGGTTCCACTGGGTGCTGCGTGGGGAAAGGGCACAGGTGTGTCTGTGTACACCTCTGTGACCGAGGTGGCCCGAGGTGGCCCATGTCTGTCATGCACTTGGGCTACAAATCAGTCATGCGGGTTAGCTGCTCTCTGGCATTCTGAATCAAGTAATGCCTCTGGATCAATGATAGCTCCTGTAACCCCAAAAGATTCCTTCCTGCAACCCTCGAGACAGTATGTAGGCAAAAGCCTCATACTAATGTCTCCAGGCAACTTTCTTGAAGTGATATGGACACTTGGGACTTGGAGGGAGGGAGAAGAGAATGTTCTAGGTCTCCTTCATGTGTGCATGGGTGAATCTGCAGCTGAGGGCTGGGGACACAGCTAATAAGGTCAAATTCCACCAATAAACGGAGTGGTACCTTTGATTTGTAGCTAAGAATGTTGGAGAAAAAAAGGAGAATGGAAGATAAATTAGGCCTGCTTTAGAACTTGCTGAAAGGAGGCTGGCACGGAGAGATACAGGTACCCACGGTGGCCAGTGACTTCAGAAGCTAAGGACCAGGACCAGCTGTGGCCCATCCCCAGTGGACCTGAAGCCCCAGCACTCCAGGGTGCTTGACTTTCTCCAGGACCTGGCATAGCTCTCATTGCGTCCTAGGCTCTGGAAGATTCTTCACAGCTTCCTTTAATTGCTCGGAGTGCTCTGTGCTACTGTGGGCTTCACTTGATACTCTGAGGGTGAGGTAGGTCAGGGCCAGGTGTTCCCCAGCCCACTGGGAGCCAGGGAGGCCCTGGCGTGCCGGGAAGCGTGAGTGACTGAGGGGGTAGGTTCGAAGCCCACGGTGACTTTCCTGCCCATCCTGCGGTCTCAGCCTTCACACAGGTGGTGTCCCCAGCTTGTCAGGGGGCCGCCCGCGTGGAGATGAGCTGCTTTCCTCACAGTGGCCTCCCCTGGGGCCTCAGGAGGGAAAGTCTAACCCTGGAGTGAGAGAGGAAAAGAGGCAATTCTCTCCCTGTCCCTTGTTCCCAATGGTGGTCCCCCCAGAACAAATTTAGCTCTTCTCCCTAAAGCTCCAAGCCACAGGGAGGAGGGGGTGCTCTCCCTGCTCTGAGAGGTGCTCACAGCAGTCTCCATGGGAGAAGCTGGAGGCGGCCACAGGCAGAGAAGACTAGAGCACAGAGAGCATGTTAGAGTGCTGCATGCTTGGTCTGGAAATACTCCCGCCTCTGCTATGGGGCTTCCCGATGGCTCAGGAGGTAAAGAACCCACCTGCAAGGCAAGGAGCCACAAGAAACACGGGTTCGATCCCTGGGTCAGGAAGACCCCCTGGAGGAGGAAATGGCAACCCTCTGTAGTGTTCTTGCCTGGAGAATCCCATGGGCAGAGGAGCCCGGTGGGCTACAGTCCATGGGGTCAGAGAGTCAGAAACGACTGAGCAGAAGCACACGGGCATGGGGACCCCTCCAGTGACCTCCGCCCCGCCAGAGCAGAGTGCAGTGAGGAAGCAGACCCGGCACTGGGCTGCCGTGGCCCCAGGGCTGAACACAGCGCGGGCTCACAGCCCCGCCCTCCTCCTCGTTGACCTCCAGGCCACTGGGACTGACGTGGTCCCAGCCACAGTCCAGCTCCAGGCAGTCATCTTCGTCAACATGCAGCTATCCCAGCAGCAACGTGTGGCTACGGCAGAACAAGAGGCTCGGGCAGGACTGGCCGCGTGTGTTCCTTTCGTTGGAAAATCGCGTCTTCCTCTTGAGGTAGGAATGTCACTGGGTCTGGCCTTGGCTAACACTCTACATCCTGCAGCTCAATCTCCTCTGTTGTGCTTTCTGCAAAGCAAAAGACACACTGGCTGTGAGTTACCACTCAGCTGGGGGTGCTTTCTTGGTGAGAAGAAGGTAACACGGGCATCGATTATCACAAGGCCCGGAGAATTACCTTTGAGCTTGTGTCTTCTCTTCCTTTGGAATTTATAGGCACACTTATTACAAACCCACATGAGGCTGATCAGCAGCGCGGCCACGGCAACGAGAAAAGCAAGGAAGACAGCGACAAAGTGGAGGTCTTCATAGAGGATCTCTACAGGGTGTGTGGGGGGTGGGGGGGGGCAGATAACATCTCTTAATATCAAGTTGGCCTCCCACACACTCCAATTTTCTAGAGGCCCCTGGGGCCCCGGGAGCGTCTCACCTGAGACGTGCAGCACGATGGTGCCAAACCGGCTGCTCCCCAGGCGCTCGGTCACCGTGACGATGTAGGAGCCGGAGTCCCGCACGCCCACGCTGAAGAGCTGGATGGAGCCATTGTCGAAGGTGCACACCCTGTCCTTGTGGCTCTGGGAGATGTTGGCCTGAGTCCCCGGCTTCCACTCCACGATCTTCTGCACTCCCCAGCTGGACGTGTACTTCCATTCGATGGTGGGGATCCCGTGGCAGGAGTAGTCAACCGAGAGCAGGATGTCCTCTTCCACCGTGGCGTTGATGGCTGGCTGGGGAATGTACAGTGATACGCCCTGACCTGTGGGATGGAGCGCTAGACGTGGGGCCACTTACACGGGCTCGCAGGGAAGTCAACTTCCATCCTGCATTCTTTTACTTAGCGAGTATTTATTGAGTGCCTATTACATGGCAGGGGCTTCCCAGGTGGCGCTAGTGGTAAAGAATCCACCTGCCAATGCAGGAGACATAAGAGACATGGGTTCGATCCCTGGATTGGGAAGATCCCCTGGAGGAGGGCATGCCAACTCACTCCAATATTACTGCCTAGAGAGTCCCATGGACAGAGGAGCCTGGTGGGCTACATACGGTCCATAGGGTCGCAAAGAGTTGGACACAACTGAAGCGACTTAGCACACATTACATGTCAGGCTCTCTTCTGGGTTCTGATGGTGACACTACAGAGGTGAATATTATGGACTGAATGTTTATAGTCCCCTTCCCCCCAATTTCTAAGTTGAAGCCCTTCCCCATCCCACCCAGGTGGCTATATTTGGAAGTGGTGTCTCTAAGGAGGAATTAGGGTTAAATGAGGTCGTAAGTGTGGGGCCCTGCTCCAGTAGGATTAGTGGTTTGGCTTTTTTGGGTTTTTCTTGCCACAGCACATGATATATGGAATCTCAGTTCCTCAACTAGGGGTCAAACACACCCCCTATACTGAAAAGTGTGGAATCTTAACCATTGGGCCACCAGGAAAGTCCTTAGGGATTAGTGTCTATAAGAACAGTCTCTCTCTCTCTCATATGGAGAAAGGACCATTTGAGGTCACAGTGAGAAGGCAGATGTCTGCAACCAGGAAGAGAATTCTCCTTGGAAACCAAACCATGCCAGAACCTTGATCTGAGACTTCACAGCCTCCAAACTGTATGAAAATAAATCTGTGTTGCTTAAACTCCCCAATCTGCCATATTTTGTTATGGCATCCCAAGCTAGAACACTGAACAAAACACAAGGTTATCACTCACTATTTCCTAGAGCTTCCATTGTATAAGGGAGACATACAAGAGTTAAATAAACATACAAGATCACTTTATAAGTGCTTTAAAGATAACGAAACAGGTAGGTGGCGATGGAGGTGGTACACAACATTAGGATGGTCAGAGAGAACCCCTCTGTGGAAATGAACTGGAGCCAAGGAACAGAGAGGAAAAGGAGGCAACCATGTGAAGACAAGCATTTCAGGCAGAGAGGGCAACTGAAAGACTGAAGTGAGAGTGAACTGGCACGTCTGAGGGACAGGAGGAAGGCCAGAATGTAGAGTGCAGGGAGCCAGGGGGAGTTCAGGAGGCGAGGCTGGAGGGCTGGGCGGAACTCGGGTCGTGATGTGGGAGTCAGGGTGATGGGAAGCCGTAAGAAGGCTGAGAAGAAAGGTGACATTCTCCACCGAGCTTGAGAAAGCCCACCATGGAGAATGTCTGGAGGTGAGGGAGCCAGTGTGGAGGCAGGAAAAACAGTCAGGCGGCTGCTGCAGCGGCTACAAATGAAGACAGCCTTGAAAAGAGTGAGGGGGTCTGACTTAGGATGTGTGTGGGAGCAAAGGACAGAACCTGCTAATTATAGCTGTGGGGTGGGCAAGGCAAAGAGGCATCAAGCAGAGACGTCTGCGTGAGCTGGCTAGGATGGTAGATGTTATGATACATTTATTAAGTAGGTGCCAGGCACAGGCCCTGTGCTAACTGCTTCACACACCACTGTGTCTTTAAAGCATCACACAACCCCCTGCAATTCTATCCAGGCTGTAACAAACTCCAGCATCAACAGGTTTCACTAGCTGGTTTAAGTTCACCCTGCAAGGCTGAGATTCTCACAAAGGTGGCCAACTCCAAAGCTCAAATATTTAACCTCTATGCTCAAGTCAAAGGTCAGTGGTTGCCAGTGGAGGGCACAGAATGTAACAAACCTGTGCCAGCCCCCTCTCCCCCTCAATCACACACACACAGGACGGCCAGGGCTGGCTGGAGACGGGGTAGGGCAGGATTCGGGCTTGGAGCCCATGCCTGGGTTTCCACCTCCACTTCCTATTTAACCCCTTTACTTGTTGGGTGCCCAGTTGCCTCAGGGCTCCTGCTGTGTGGCTGCAGGTAACCACATCTGTTAATTTTCTCATTGTCCTCTCCTATCCCCAGAACATGGGCTTCCCCGATGGCTCAGGGGTAGAAGAATCTGCCTGGGTAAAGAATCTGCCTGCAATGCGGGAGACACAGGAGATTCAGGTTCTATCCGTGGGTCGGGAAGATCGCCTGGAGTAGGAAACGGCAACCCATTCCAGTATTCTTGCCTAGAGAATCCCATGGACAGAGGAGCCTGGTGGGCTCATGGGGTCCATGGGGTCGCAAAGAGTTGGACACGACTGAAGCAACTTAGTACATGCACACATATCCCCAGAATATCCTATTACCATTCCTCTCCTAAATCTTTGCCAAGTGGCTGGGGATAATCCAATAGGTTCTATGCTGAAAAACTGGGAGGTAATAATGGCTTTTAAGAATTACAGCTGCCAAGTAACAGAAAAATATTTTCTCCTCAACTTCATTTTTAAAAACGTTAAACTCACAGAAAGGTTGAAAGACAAGTATAATTAATATCTATGCACCCTCTACTAAATTCACCAATTAATAACATTTTGCCACATTTGCTTTCTCTCTCTCTGGAAGGAAACAGAGGTTAAGTTTCAGGTCAGCCCTTAGAGGGTAGGAGGTAAGTGCTTTCTTCATCTCAGTACTCCCTGTACGCAGCATAACGCCTGACACCCAGCAATTGGCCAATAAGTGTTTGTTGAATGAGTAAGTGAACGACTAACAATTATGTGAACAAGGAGGTGAGCCTTGTTGAAATGTTCTCATAGAAATGTTGCTGCTTGGGTGGTTCGGCTTCCCTGGTGGTCAGTGGTAAAAAATCTGTCTGCAATGCAGGAAACACGTATTTGATCCCTGAGTCAGGAATATCCCCTGAAGAAGGAAATGGTAACCCACTCCAGTATTCTTGCCTGGAGAATCCCATGGACAGAGAAGCCTGGTGGGCTACAGTCCATGAAGTCACAGAGTCAGACACGACTTAGCAACTAAACAGCAACAACAAACAAAAGTTTCTACACACATAGAAAAAAGTGAAGTGTGTTAGTCGCTCAGTTGTGTCCAACTCTTGTTGGCCCCATAGACTAGAGCCTGCCAGGCTCCTCTCTCCATGAGATTCTCCAGGCAAGAATACTGGAGAGGGTTGCCATTTCCTTCTCCAGGGGATATTCCGGACCCAGGGATCAAACTCAGATCTCCCACGTTGCAGGCAGTTTCTTTACCATCTGAGCCACCAGGGAAGCGCTTTAATAGGGACCTCGGGAACCTCCATTTCGAGCCTTTCAGTTACTTTGGCTCAAGAAACAGCAAAACTGAAAAACAAAAATAGTAAGCCCAAGTTTTTCAGATGCTGACACAGCTGCAAACTGGCCAACAGGTCCTTGTTAGTTTCTGTATTTTCTTTTGATCAGAGAAACCTCCTCCTAATCTGACAAATGAATCAGGCATTTAATTAGGTTTTAGGAACAAAGAGTTCCTCCTCTTCCTGGTACACAGAATTAAGAATAAACTGTCTATGGTAAAGATTAATAGGAAAATTAATAATTCTAAGTGTTTAAAGGCAAACTGTTTGTCAATTGTTTAAAAAGTTGAATTAATGAGTAACCATCCCTGCACCATATGCCAAAATCATTCCAGAACAAGTCCAGAGGAACTGAGTGGCCGGGCCAACATTCAGACCTGGCTCAAATGTTCTACTCAAGGAAGTTATGCAGTAAATCAGATTTCACTTGTAAAATGGATGCCAGGCAGCCATGAACAAGAATGAATTTTGTGTGGACCAAGGAAGATATCTATGACATGGTATTCAGTTAAAAAATAAATTTATAGGCCTTCCCTTTTGGTTCATTGGTTAGGAACCCACCAGCCAACGCAGGGACACAGTTTCATCCCTGATCCGGAAGAGTCTGCATGCCTCAAGGCACCTAAGCCTGAGTACCACAACTACGGAAGCCCGTGTTCTCTCGAGCCTGACCCCACACCAAGAGAAGCCGCAGCGACGAGAAGCCGGCGTGCCACACCTCGAGAGAGCCCGTGTGCATCAGTGAAGGCCCAGCACAGCCAAAAAATGTTCTTTTATATTTGTAAAACAGTACGCTATGATCTGATTTACATATGAGTAAATATGTGCTAATTTGTATATATTCTGTGTAGAAAAATGTTGGAGTAATATATGCTCTATTAATAGGGATTATGCATTAGAGATTGGATGGCAACAGAAAATTTAAGTTATACATTTATATCATTTTGAATTTTCACACTAATTAAATTGACAATTTAAAAATGTTTAAGAAACCTTTTAAAGTTCTCCTGATTAGACCAATCTGGTGAGCAAAGTTTAAAAGTTTACCTTGCTCTTTGTATTTACTCGAATTCTTTATGGAGAGAAGAGAAGAACTAAATTCTACCAATTTCCAAGATAGGAAGAGGTCATGAACTGAGGACATCAGCAGGACAGAAGTCACTGGAACCTGAACCAAGGGGCTTCCTGAAAACCTGACTTCCTAGAGCTGCTGACATCCACTGGAGACCAGTCAAAGAGAAAGTACCAGGCAAGTGCCACCAGCTACCGAGCAGCAGGCTGGAATATAACACTCAGGATTGGTCCTTATTCCTTTTCCTACAAGTAAATTACAGAGGTAGTGCTTCGCTGCCTTTAAAAATTGATTATTTAAGGAGGATATATTCCCTTAAATATATCCTCCTTGTGAGAAAGCCAAGCCAAATCACAATAAAGGATAATACTGTTTAGTATTTGGGCCACAGTTTCAGGAGATAAGAACATGAATTAATGGGGAGATACATATTACCCATTATGGAGGATGCACCTTAATCAGCACAACTCATTTTCACCTCACTTATCTGGAAAGCCACCTATCCAGTCTGTGTGATCATCAGGAGAGGCCCAGGAAAAAGCATCATTGTCACAAGCCTCCTTATCAAGACTGTATGCGGCTAAGGGGCCTCCCCAGTGGCTCAGTGGTAAAGAATCCACCTGCCAATGCAGGACCCATGGGTTTGATCCCTGATCCAGGAAGATCCCACATGCCTTGGAGCAACCAAGTCTGTGTGTCACAACTATTGAGCCTCTGCTCTGGTGTCTGGAGCCACCGAGCCCTTGTGCCTGGAGCCTGCACTCCACAACGACAGAAGCCACTGCCATGAGAAGCCCGTGCAGCAGTGAAGACCCAGCACAACTAAAACTAACTGAATAAAAATAAATAAAATTACATTAAAAAAAAGACTGTATGCAGCTAAACTATGAGTCAGAAAGCCAAGTCTCGGAGTCCTAACTTGGAAGGACTGGAGCAGGGTGCTGGAGTGATGAGTCCCGTCACGGAAGGGTCATTCCAGGTGTGGTGAGGTGTGGTGGAGACACCTGCCGCGGGTGGGTCTACAGGGGCTCACCCTGGGGACCTCCTAGCTGTGAGACCTGCAGGCAGAGCCTTCACTGCTGGAAGCCTCGCTTCCTCTGCTGTGGAATGACTGGAACACCTCCAGAGCAGGGCTGCAAGGATGAGGCAACACAGCACATGCAAGGCCCAGCCGGACTCAGCATGCAGAGCCTGCCCAGGGCCTGCAGCTCCCCCCATCCCCTCCCCATCAGTGGGTCACTGGGCTCGAGTGACCAAGACTCCTGGTTTGCCCAGGGCTGCAAGTTTTCCCAGGTTCAAGAGCTTCAGGGCTAAAATCAGGATAGTCATGGGCAAAACAGGACAGCCGGTCACCCTTTCTGAGATTCACAGAAACACTGAAGAATAAACCAGACAGACAGCAGCTGGTTCCTGAGGCGCTCAGGGGGCTTGACAGTGGGCACAGAGGCAGCTCTAGGTAGGCAGGACAGAGCTCTTCTGCCCTGTGCTCTCTCAGCCGTGCTGAGCTGCGGGATGTGGGCTCCAGATGCAACGCTTCAGTACCCGTGGTGCCGGGCTTCTCTAGCTGAAGCCATGCGCTTAGCCGCCCTGCAGCATGTGGGCCCTCAGTTCATGACCAGGGGTCAAATCCTCATCCCTGGCATTGGGAGGCAGGTTCTCAACCACTGGACCACCGGGTAAGTCCCAAGTCATTCTTCCTTAACCCTCTGTCTTCCAAAGGCATCTCCATAGCTCAGCAATCTCATTGCATCTCCTTTTTAGTGATCGAGCACAGCCCTGCACTCCCCACACCCATCCACAGCAGGGCACTGGTTCGTGGGTGTTGACCGGAGGAAAGTATACCATCATCCCCATTTTAAAGAGGAGGAAAGTCACTGAGGCTAGGTAATTTGTGCAGTATCACAGTTTAAGTGTCAGAGCAGAGATGGAAATCTGGGGTACTCTTCAACTGTCCCGGTAATAAGCCAGGTATTTCCAGGAGCTGGGAAGAGGTAAGACATCATTAAAACTGAGGCTTGAAGACTAAGATTTTGAAAGGGAATAAGGGCAATCCCAGCTGAGAAAACAGCCCACCTAGAGGGGCACGATAGGTGCTTATGTTTGAGGCTTGGTGAATGGGAAGCACAGACGAGCTGTACCACGAGGAATCTGTCACAGGCTGGGATCAACTGCATGTGTTACTGCAGGCAGTGAGGCCCCAGGATGGTGTTCAAGAGGAAGTGTGTGCTCAGTTGCTCATTCATGCCTGACTCTTTGCAGCCCCCTGGACTGTAGCCCACCAGGCTCCTCTGTCCCTGGGATTCTCCAGGCAAGAACACTGGAGCAGGTTGCCACCTCCTCCTCCAGGGGATCTTTCCAACCCAGGAATTGAGTCTGCATCTCTTATTTCTCTTGCACTGGCAGGAAAATTCTTTACCAACTAGTGCCATCTGCATGACATATCTAAACCGGGCTTCAGAAAGGGCAATCTGGCTGCAGAATCCACGATCTTATCATCTATGCACCTCACCTGCACTGCCCTGGGCCCACCACATGTTCCTGTCCTATGCACCTTCAGGAGAACTCATGGCTGGAATCCAGTTGGGAGCACCCTGCAATGCTGAGTGTGGACAGACCTGGGCCCGCCTCTGACCAGGACTGGGGAGACAGCAGTGGGGGTGGGGCAGGAAGTGCATACACGCAGGGCAGAGCTGCCTTGAACAGGTATCTGCTGGGACAACTCATCTCCAGTTCATTTCAGAAATACTAGTGCCCAGTACAGGGCCCAGTGCTTCGTAGTTGCTCACAATATACTCGTAGGAAAGAACAAATAAAGGATAAATAAACACACATGCCCTGCCTCTTGAACTGCTGCCCATTGGGAAAGAACAGGAAAGTGTGGCATTGGACCTGTGCTGAGGAGGCAACAGTTCTGATTGAGGGAGGTCCTGACAAGACTCCTTTTCCTATTAGAGTCAAATAGCTAAGATGAGAAATAGCACAATTTTAAGTTGGAACTAAAATACGCATGTCCCCTTCATTCTTGAAACAAGCAAGCCTGGAGTTTAAGAAATATAGCTTCATGAGGAGCCAACACAGCAACCCCAAATACTGGCTTTCTGGTTTAGATGCCATGAATGGTGTTAATGATTGACATCTACACATAATTTATAGGGTACCTATCCCTCCTGTTAGCTCAGGTAGTAATTCCCCAGCTTGGTGCCTGATTACTCAGAGACCAAAGCTCAGCTCCTCCCTGAGGGAGCTCCTCCCATCCCCTTGACATTGCTATATAATGGCCTTGGGAAGTCACCCAGATGTCAGCCAAGCCCAAACAAAAGAGATGCAAGCTGAGATCAAGGCTGGCAGGCTGCTTTCTTTCAGGTTTCTGTATTTGTACCCCAACTAGAAATATCACCGCAAAACAGCAAGGGCCACCATTTCTAGTTGCAACACTCGTTAAGTACTACCTGTCATATACATTTATCACAGTCCAGTGAAACCTAGGCTGCGAAAGCTGATTGACTTGGCTGCTATCAGACTAGGAACAGTGAGAAAGTTTGATAACATTATGTTGTCAGGAGTGTGTAGAAGTTATACTGAATCATTACTGTGGTGACTATAAGTGGACGTGACCTGCTTGAAGGGCAATATGGTGAAACCTATAGAAATATTAAATAGCACATACCTTTTGACCCAGAAATCCTATTTCTAGGAACTTATCCTACAAGTAGTAAGGGCACAGAGATACAAAGATACAGGTGCAGATACTGTCACTGAGGCATAGTACAGTCAATTGCAGTAGCAGAAGACTGGTGACAACGTGTGTGTTAGCTGGTAAGAAACCAGTAGAGGAAACTGTTTCTTACTCCATAAAGAATGCTTCTGACATTTACTACCAGAACTTAGTGCAGATCCCACAGGTTAAGGGCTCAGTCTCACAAGACTGCTCCCCACTTCAGACACCAATCACAAGTCCAAGTTTCTGTACTTCTGACCGACTGCGTATAAATTGGGGGTTTCCATGGTTTCTCAAGTTTGATAATTTGCTAGAACATCTCACAGAACTCAGGAAGGCACATTACTTACTATGAGCACTTTATTATAAAGGATACAACTCAGGAACAGCCACATGGAAAAGATGCCACAGGGCAAGGTATGTAGGAGGGACGTGGACCTCTCATATATCCTCTCTGGCCACACCACTCTACCAGCATCTACATCTGTTCACCAGCACAGAAGCTCTCCTCTTCCAACTTATTCAGTTAGTGTTTTAGGGGGAGCTCCCATGACATGCTTCTCTGGTGGCTCAGATGGTAAAGCATCTGCCTACAATGCAGGAGAACTGGGTTAGATCCCTGGGTTGGGAAGATCCTCTGGAGAAGGAAATGGCAACCCACTCCAGTATTCTTGCCTGGAAAATCCCATGAACGAAGAGCATGATAGGCTACAGTCCCTGGGGTCACAGAGAGTCAGACATGACTGAGCGACTTTCACTTTCACTTTGACATGAGCATGATTAAATCATTGGCCATTAGTGATTAACTTAATCCCCAGCATTTCTTCCTTCAGGGGTAGGAGCTAAAAGTTCAGGTTTTCCTTTTTTTTTTAAAGTTATTTACAGCTGAGCTGGGTTTTTGTTGCTGCGTGGCTTTTCTCTAGCTGTGGCGAGCGGGGGCTACTCTCTAGTTGTGGAAAGCAGGCTTCTCATCATGGTGGCTTCTCTTGCTGCGGAGCACAGGCTTCAGTAGCTGCAGCACATGGGCTTAGTAGTTGCAGCTTCCAGGCTCTAGAGCACAGGTTCAGTGGTGGTGGCACGTGGGTTTACTTGCTCTGTAGCATGTGGGATCTTTCCAAATCATGGATTGAACCCGTGTCTCCTGCACTGGCAGATAGCTGCTTTACCATTGAGCTACCAGGGAAGCCTTGAAAGTTCCAACTTTCTAATCCCTGCCAACGAGCCCTCATCTTCCAAGAGTCACATCCTTAACAAACAAACAAAGAAAAAAAGCATTCATGACTCTGGAGAATCCAAGGGTCTTAGAAGCTTATATGTCAGGAACCAAAGAATAGACCAAATATGGTAAAAAAAAAAAAAAAAAAAAGGTCCTGGGACTTCCCTGTTGGTCCAGTGGTTAAGACCCTGCACATCCACTGCAGGGGCCATGGGTCTGATCCCTGGTCATGGAAGTAAGATCTTGCATGCCACAAGGTACAGCCAAAAAAAAAAAAGAGAAGTTTCTATCACTGATATCACCCAGGAAATTACTAGGTTTTAGGGAATAAGGAGCAGAAAACAAATACATATTTCTTATTATGTCACAACTGATTAAGTAAATCATCAATATTCATACTTTGGAATATTACACCAGAACTTTAAAAATGAGATATCCTGTAAGCATTGATATTAGATGATCTCAAAAATAATGAAAAAGCACAGAGCAGTACAGTGTGTACAAACTGTTCTATTTGAGTAAACTAATGTATATATGCACATGTGCACACACACAGATATGCACATTTATCCATAACATGCACAAAGTATCTCCCAAGGGTATTCTAAAAATCAGGTGTCTTTGGTTGTCTTCAGGGAAAGGACTGGGTGTCTGGGATGGGAGAAAACTTTACATTTCACTTTATATCCTTCTGAACAGTTAGAATATTTTAGTGAGTATGAGTATTATTTAAATAAAAATAATAAATAAACAAAATGCATGCCAAGATTGGGTCAGAGTCCCAGATTTTTCACATTTGAAAATGTTGGCAATTCACATTTATATTAATACAATTGACAAAGTACTTCACAAGCACTATCTCAACCTGTGAGGCAGGCAGGAGATTAGGGTAAAAGATCCATGCTTTTTGCTTCACAGGTACTTGCTTATTTGATCACTAACTATATGCACTCAACACAGGAGCACCTAAATATAAAGCAAATATGAACAGACATACATGGATAAATTGGCAGTAAATATATATACTTACTTATATATACTTTTATACACACACACACACACACACACACATATATATATATATATATGCTGCTAAGTCACTATAGTCATGTCCCAACTCTGTGCGACCCCATAGAGGGAAGCCCACCAGGCTCCCCCGTCCCTGGGATTCTCCAGGCAAGAACGCTGGAGTGGGTTGCCATTTCCTTCTCCAATGCATGAAAGTGAAAAGTGAAAGGGAAGTCGCTCAGTCGTGTCCGACTCTTAGCAACCCCATGGACTACAGCCCACCAGGCTCCTCCATCCATGGGATTTTCCAGGCAAGAGTACTGGAGTGGGGTGCCGTTGCCTTCTCCGATATATATATATAGACAGTAATACATATAGTAGGGTGCTTTAAAACCCTACTGTAGCAATAGACAGATCATCCAGACAGAAAATCAATAAGGAAACACTGGCTTTAAATGACACATTAGACCAGAGGGACTTAATAGATATATAAATAATATTCCACTTCAAGGCGGCAGAATACACATCTTTTCAAGTGCACACAGAACATTCTCCAGGATAGATCATATGCTAGGCCACAAAACAAGTCTCAGGTAATTTAAGAAAAGTGAAATCCTATCAAGTATCTTTTCTGGTACAACACTATGACACTAGAAATCAACAACGTGAAAAACACTGCAAATATCACAAACACATGAAGGCTAAACAATACATACTAAACAACCAACGGTTCACTGAAGAAATCAAAGGAATCAAAGGAATACCTGGAAACCAAAAAAAAGAAAACATAACGATCCATCTTCTGCGGGTTGCAGCAAGGCAGTTCTAAGAGGGAAGTTTACAGGGATACACACTTACCTCAGGAAACAGAAAAAGAAGTCTCAAATCAACAATGAAACAAAAGAAATCTCAAATCAACAACCTAACCTTGTACCAAAAGGAATTAGAAAAAGAATAACAATTCTCTCCCAAATTAGAAGGAAAAAATCATACAGAACAGAGCAGAAATAGACACTAAAAAAAATAGAAAAAAAAACCCATGAAACTAAGAGCTGGTTCTTTAAAAAGACAAACAAAATTGATAAACCATTAGATAGAGTCATCAAGAAAAAAAAGAGAGGGCCCAAATCAATAAAGTCAAAAATGAAAAAGAAATTACAACTGACACTATAGAAATATAAAGGCTCATAAGAGATTACTACTAACAACTATATACCAACAAAATGGATAATCTAGAAGAAATGGACAAATTCTTAGAAACATACAATCAAGACTGAGACAAGAAGAAATAGAAAATATAAACAGAGCAATTAGCAGTAATGAAGCTGAATTACTAATTTAAAAAGCTCTCAACAAACAGAAGTCCAGAACCAGATGACTTCATAGGTGAATTCTACCAAACATATAAAGAAGAATTAACATCTAGCCTTCTGAAACTATTCCAAAAAACTGCAGATGAACAAAGTCTTCTGAATTTATTCTACTAGGCAAGCACCATCATGATATCAAAGGCAGACAAAGATACCACAGAAAAAGAAAACAGTCCAATATCACTGATAAAGAACACAGACGCAAAATTCCTCAGGAAAAAAACTAGCAAACCAAATCCAACAGTACATTAAAACAATCATACACCACGATCAAGTGTGATTTATCCCAGGGATATAAGAACAGTTCAACATGAGAAAATCAGAATGATATGCCACATTAACAAATTGAAGAATAAAATATGATCATCTTGATAGATGCAGAAAAAGCTTTTGACAAAATTCAACATTCATTTATTATAAAAACTCTCTAGAAAGTGGGCATAGAAGGAACATACCTGATCATAAAAAGGTCATACATACATAAAAAAGGTCATACATGACAAACCCACAAATAAAATCATACTCGATGAAAAACTGAAAGCATTTCCTCTAAGATAAGGAATAAGACAAGGATGTCCACTCTTGCCACTTTGATTCAATATACTATTGTAAGTCCTAGTGACAGCAATCAGAGAAGAAAAAGAAGTAAAAGGAATCCAAATTGGGAAGGATGAAGTAGAACTGTGACTGTTTGCAAAAGATGTGATACTATACATAGAAAATCCTAAAGATTCCACCAAGAAAACTATAGAGCTCATTAATGAATCCGATAAGATTGCACATACAAAATTGATACACAGAAATCTGTTGCAATTCTATACACTAACAACAACCTATCAGAGAAAAATTAAGGAAACAATCCTATCAAGTATCTTTTGATATATATCATGATAAGATGGTCTGAAAGAGCTAATGTTAAAATGTCCATACTATACAAAGCAATCTACATATTCAATGCAATCCCTATCAAAACAATGGAAATTTTCCCAGAACTATAACAAATAATTTTAAAATTGGTTCAGTTCAGTTCAGTTCAGTTGCTCAGTCATGTCTGACTCTTTGTGACCTCATGGACTGCAGCACACCAGGCTTCCCTGTCCATCACCAACTCCTGGAGTTTACTCAAACTCATATCCATTGAGTCGGTGATGCCATCCAACCATCTCATCCTCTGTCATCTCCTTCTCCTCCGGCCTTCAATCTTTCCCAGCATCAGGGTCTCTTCAAATGAACCAGTTCTTCACATCAGGTGGCCAAAGTATTGGAGTTTCAGATTCAACATCAGTCCTTCCAATGAATATTCAGGAGTGATTTCCTTTAGGATAGACTGGTTGGATCTCCCTGCAGTCCAAGGGACTCTCAAGAGTCTTCTCCAACACCACAGCCCAAAATCATCAATTTGTATGAAAACTCAAAAGACCCCAAGAGTCAAAACAACCTTGAGAAAGAGGACCAAAACTGGACGTATCATGCACCCTGATTTTAAACTATACTACAAAGCTACAGTAATCAAAACAAGTGTAGTACTGGCACAAAAATAGACACAAAGATTAACAAAACAGCATCAAGAGCTCAGAAATAAACCCATGCACCTATGGTCAATGAAGAAAAGGCAGTCTCTTAAGTAAACGGTGCTGGAAAAACTGGATAGATACATGTGAAAGAATGAAATTAGAACATTTTCTCACACCATGCACAAAAATAAGCTCAAAATGTATTAAAGACCTAAAGGTAAGACCTGAAACTATAAAACTCCTAAAAGAAAACATAGGCAGAACACTCTGACATAAATTGTAGCAACATTTTTTAAAAATCTGTCTAAGGTAAAAATAAACAAATAAGATCTAATCAAACTTAAAAACTTTTGCATAGCAAAGAAAACCATTGACAAAGTAAAAGGACAACCTACTGAATGGGAGAAAATATCTGCAAATGATATAACCAATAAGGGGTTAATATTCAAAATGTATAAACAGTTCATACAACTCACTATAAAAAGAAAACCCAAAGAATACAATTAAAAAGTATACAGAAGACTTGAATAGACATTTTTCCAGAGAAGACAGGCAGATGGGTAACAGGCCCATGAAAATCAGATGCTCAACACGGCTAATCAGGGAAATGCAAATCAGAACCAAAATGAGCTACCACCTCACACCTGTCAAATGGCCCTCATCAAAAACTACAAATAAATATTGGTGAGATGTGGAGCAAAGGGAACCCTTGTACAGTGTTGGTGGGAATGTCAACTGGTAGAGCCATTATGGAAAACAGCATGGTGGTTCCTCAAAAAACTAAAAATAGAATCACTATATGAACCAGCAATTCCACTCCTGGGTATGCATCGAAAAAAACAATAACACTAATTTGAAAAGATATGTGTACCCCAATGTTCACTGAAGCATTATTTGCAATAGTCAAGATATGAAAGCAACCTAAGTGTCTATCAACAGATGAATGGATAAAGAAGATGTGGTATAAATACACAGTTTATACTGAAAATTACTCAGCCCTGAAAAAGAATGAAAATTTGCCATTTGGGACAACATGGATGAATTTGGAAAGTATTATGCTTAGTGAAATAAGTAAGACAAAGAAAGACAAATTCTGTATGTTATCACTTATATATGGACTCTAAAAAATTAAACCAACTAGTGAATATAACAAAACAGAAATAGACTCACAGATACAGAGAATAAACTAGAGGTTATTGTGGGAAGAAGAAAGTGGGGAGAGGCAAGATGGAGTAGGGGAGGATGAGATACAACTACTATTATGAAATAAATAAGCTACAAGGATATATTGTACGGCACAGGGAATACATCCAATATTTTAAACTATAATTGGAATATAATCTATAAAAGTTTTGAATCAAAATACCTGAAACTAATCAACTATATCTCAATTTAAAAGATAGTCTGTGATCAGAATGTTTTAGAGCAGAATCTTATTAAACCCACAGTACATTTATTCATTAAAAAAAAAAAAAGATGAGGCATGATATGTGTTCAAATTCCCGCCGAGTAGAAGATCAGAGCTGGGACTGGAGCCCAGCCCTCCCTTCACCGCTCCACAGCTTACTCTAGTAAGATGAGGTGCTTGGGCTACAGAGGTGGAGGTTTTCACTCTCTCATTTCCCAACACAGCACATCACTCAGTGTTGGTACAGACTTGGGAGGCAGATGTGACAAGAAGCAGGAGTTTAGGCCTGGGCTTTCTGAGACAGGAGCTGCACCTCACAGTACCTACTGAGCACTTGAAATTAGCCAGTCTGAGATGAGATGTGCTCTAAATGTTAAATGCACACCAGATTTGGGAGACTTTGAAGATTCTGTTTAATGTATTAAGATATGTTAAACAAAATGTAAAATAGATCATTAATAATTTTTGTATTGATTACACGTTGAAATAATATTTTAGACATATTAGGTAAAACAAAATACATTGTTAAAATTAATCATGCCTGTTTCTTTTTTTATTTTTTCTTTCTTTTTTAAGGTAACCACTAGAAAATTTAGAATGATATATGTGGCGTGTGTGTGTGTGTGGCTCACATTATAGTTTTTTTGAATACCACTGGTTTAGACCATCATCCTCCACCCTCTCCAGAAAAATCCACCCTCGTCAACGTGAGCGCTCTATTCCTCCAGAATTTCCTTTTCATTCTTCCAACAAGCAGAAATCTGCTGTGAGGTCCCGGCATCAGCCCCCATGTCTCTAGCACCCTCATCTACAAGAACCTCCTCCCTCTCCTTGGCCAAGATTCTTCAAACTCTAGCAGCCTCTCCCTTTTCATCATCTGTCCCTGAAAACACTCACCCTGGATCAACTGTTCTTCACTTCCTCTCTGCCCAGACCTGAGGCCTGAGCAGTCAACACGGCGGCACAAAGTCCACAGCAGACAGTCTCCAGAGCAACGGAGCACAGTGTACCCTCGAGATGGTCCTCCAGACTGCCTTACTGTACTTCTCAAGTAAATTCACTCATCCTTTCTCTATGATTATTATGAGCAGTTTCCCCCAATCTCTCCAGACCTCCAAATTCCTCCTCATTCCCAGCAGATAAGCTTGTCCATCTGGAACACTGCAGAGCACCCTTTACTGCTTGAAACGCCCTGTGGCTTCTGGGCCATTGTATTCATCTGGGGCTCTTCTCAGTTCCACCTCTGACTGCAGAGTGGAAATGCCGCCCTTCTCTCCAGATGCCCAGAAGGCACAACTGCCTGTGGGGGCAGAAGGTGGCAGAGGAGTACAAGATGCTGGCTGGGGAAGCCCCAGAATCTGAAGACCCCAGTCTTGTTTTGGCCGCGCCATGCCCTATCTGGGCGACTATGCAAATCCCCTCCCTCTCTGAGTCATCCTTTCCTCATTTGTAACTAAGGATCATCATGGCTTGGCTTCAGTGCTTCAGTCTTTTAAAAAGCCCACACGCATGTGAATGAGAGCACTTGAGCACCAGGAACAATCCCAAGGGCACAGAGGAGCTCCCTTTTGTGATTTTTCATCCAGACTTAATCCAGTCTCCTCTCATTCAACAAATATTTGGGAAGGAAGTAAAAGGGTCTAACCCTGATGGAGCACCAACCCAGAGTCACACACACCACACGCAAGTCCACCATTCGCTACTTGGCTAATCAAGTACTCTGCATCCAAACAGTGCCACCCAACCTGTTCTCAGTGCCCCGCAGAGAAGGCCCTGCAAACCCACTTCCCCAGTCACAGGAGGCTGAACCAAGGTGAACCACCTGATCTAATCTAGTTATTATCAATCTGTGAATATCAGACCATTTGGGGAAGTTTTTAAAAAGCCTACCTTGGACTTATGAGTTCAGAATTTTTAGGGGTGAGACCAAAGCCTCTGTGCTTTTTAAAAGTCCCTATGTGATACCAGTGTGCAGCCAAAACTGAAAACCACTGAGCAAATCCACACTAAAGGCTTAGCAGCTGAAATGCAGACCCAATTGGGCATTAACAATGCCTAAACCAAAAGAATGAAGGGCCATTGTGTGAAAAGGAATGCTTGAGACTCCGTGACAGCCTTTCAGCAAGATTTCTGGGGGAAATGGACTCTTTCTGGCATCAGTCAAATTTGATTGTATCCACTCCTATTTCTAGAGATGCTTGGGGTTAGGAAGAAAGAACAGGTGAGCTAAGCAACTTCCTTTGCCTCCTTCACCCCCTGCAACTCTGTAAAGCAAAGTTTCTCAACGTTTGTCTATGGGCTAAGTCTCTTCCGACTCTTTGACTCTTTGCCACTCTATGGTCTGTAGCCTGCTAGACTCCTCTGCCCATGGGATTCTCCAGGCAAGAATACTGGAATGGGCTGCCATTTCCTCCTCCAGGGGATCTTCTCAACTCAAGGATCAAACCTGCATCCCCTGTGGCTCCTGCATTGGCAGGAGTATTCTTTACCACTGAGCCGCCTCCGCCTGGGATGTCTGAATGAAGTTTAAGGGAGGCAATACATATAAGGAGTTTATCAGAGTTTCTAACATTTGGTGACCATTCAACAATATTAAAGTGAATATTTTTTTCTTTACAGATAATTTCTCTTTTATTGAAGAGAATTCTTTGAAGATGCACTGACTTGCTTATTGAGGTGGTGAGTTCCCCATCCTCAGGGGTATGTAAGCAGAAGTTGGAGTTGTACCAGGGACTGAAGCAGTAAAGCTGGCTGGGAGCTGAAGTGTTGAGTGAAGGAGGCTCATTCTTTCAGCTCAAATTGCATAACAGGTTTAGAACTTGAATCAGCATTTGTAAATCTGTGATTCACTTGCAGAAGTGTGGCAAGAGTTGGGTGACCTGAATTTCCTCCCTGTGGAATTCCTTCTGGAATCTTTTTAACTTAAGCAAGAGCCATCCTTGCTGGAAAGCTGAACGCTTTTCGGGACAGCCACAGGCTACAGTCATATCGCTGCTGTGTTTCTCCTTGGAGGTTAAGAAAGCCAGGTATGGCGGAGATGGTTGCCTGCCCCTGCCCAGTCTTAAGAGAGTGAGGTGCCCCTGGGTTTACCCTCTGCAGAGCTGGGCTGCAGGACTTACGGTGAGCCTGGGAAACTGGGAGGGAGGTGCCTCCTCGGACACTTCTGTGGAAACGTGTGTGCAACAGGAGCATGAAGGCAGAGATGAGGCTCTGACCTCTAACAGTTCTTCTGGGAGGACTTCCCAGGATGCCTGAAGGCACTTGGGAGACGGGTGCAGAGTGAGCAAAAGACAATTCAGACGCACGAGTGACTGGGGACCGCGGTGAGAGTACACAGCTTCTCCTTCAGTGAGACTGAGGGCCAGCCCCTCTCCAGCCCAGTTCAGTTCAGTTCAGTTGTCACTCAGTCGTGTCCGACTCTTTGCGACCCCATGAATTGCAGCACGCCAGGCCTCCCTGTCCATCACCAACTCCTGGAGTTCACCCAGACTCACGTCCATCAGGTCCTTAAACATCACTTCTTCCAGGGAGCCTTCTAAAGTCCCTCAACACCAGGGTGCCCCAGCTCTGGATTCCCAGAGCTCCATGTTCCTCTCTATCAACTTAACCCAGTCCGCTGTAATTTCTCTTTTTTTTTTCTTTTGGCCGTGTCACATGGCACGCAGACCTTCCCGGTTCAGGGATCCATCCCGCGCCCCCTGCAGTGGAAGTGCAGTCTCAATCACTGGGCCTCAATCACAGGGAAATCCCCCTCTGTAATTCCTCTTGATTAATGGTCCATCCTCCTAGATCAATTGTCAGCTATGAACCCAGGGGGCTAGTCTACCTTGTTTTCCATGGGATCCCCAAGGCCAGGCACAGTACCTGGCACTGTGGGCTTCCCATAAACACATGATGAGAGAATGAAGGTCTTTAGGCAAGTCCCTCAATCTCTCTGAGCCTTAGTTTCCCCATCTATAAAATGGGGACTCATAGTCCCCATTGGCAAGATTACTATGAAGAGGGCTTCCCAGGTGGCATTAGTGGTAAAGAACTTGCCTGCCTATGCAGAAGACATAAGAGACACAGGTTCAATCCCTGGGTTGGGAAGATCCCCTGGAGGAGGGCACGGCAACCCACTCCAGTATTCTTGCCTGGAGAATCCCCATGGACAGAGGAGACTGGTGGGCTATACAGTCAATGGGGTCACAAAGAGTCAGACATGACTGAAGTGACTTAGCATGCATGCACGCATGCATGGAAGGCAGCAGTTAATGTGCTTGGCACAAAGCATTTGACCGATAAACAGTCACAGGTATCATTGTCTCATTGTCAAAAAACAATTGTAAACACTTGGGAGGTACTGGCTTTTCTTTTCTTTGTTGGCTGGAGAATATTGTTAGTAATCTCTCTAAAGCCACCTAGCTGTGTCTCCTCTGAAAGACCCAAGAAACCTGGCCTCATCCTCCTTTTCCTGCCCCATCACCCAAGACTAGTCACCTCTCCCCACTTGCTGTTGCACAGACTGTGGCCCACTCCCCGCTGCGGCCTTTCCTCTGTAGCTCGGCTCACATCACCCTCCCCATTCTCAGGTTTCTGCTCACTGGAAGGGTCCATCCTGAATGTCCCCTCCTCTGCCAGGCTCAATCAGCGTGCACAGTGCAGCTCCCAGGGGGCTTTCCACTCAGGCTGGGGGAGGGAGTGCCCATTTCCCGGCTGGAAGGAGCAGGCGAGCACACAGTCCAGTCCGGATTGCCGGCACCCCTGCAGGGTACGACGTGATGGACGGTTCACTCAGACTGAGGTGCTCGAGCTGAGCTGACAGTCTACCTGCATAAAGGAACCAGTTCTTGTTGAAGGACCCCTGGCCGCCCATCCCAGAGCATGTGGAGGGCTTGCTTGATGGTGAGAGGAGAGAGAGGGTCTGGTGCCCCGTTTCTGGGCACTGGCTTTCAAAAGGAATGTGCCCCAGCTCCACAGTGAGCCTGGGCTGGGAACCCTGCCACAGGGCTGACGGCATGCTGCGGAGAGCCCCATGGGGTCCCCGGCAGGGTCTGCTGCGGAGGACTCACATCTCCCTCCTGACCCCCGGTGCTGCTGTAAGTCTATCAGAGGAACTACTCTGGCACCTAAGATCCAAGACTTTCCCAATCCCATTTCTCTAGACAATTTATCAGATTGAATATGAAGAAACTGACCAGGGCTGAAAAACCTGATTTAACTAAGGCACTGCCAGTGGCTACTGGCCCCAAGGGCAAGAAGACGGTGCTGCCGTGTCTGTGCTCATTATTCCTGTTGCTCAGAACCTACTCCTCCCTCCTCTCCTGGCTTCCTCCTACTATGACTTCAAGGCTGCTGGTTCAAGAAGCCTCCTTCCAGCCCTCAGCTGAATGCCTCTCTCATACTCCCCGAGCATCTGACCACCAATCGTTCGGGTGGGACCTGACCCTGCCCGCCGGGTCACGTGATCCCCACTGCAGGGACCGTGCTTGGTGTCCCTGGCCCCTGGCACAATGCCCCTTCCTCACTAGGTGCTCAGGAACCATTTACTAAACCAAACCAAACTTCAAAGAGAAACATTCTTGTCTCCTGACCTAAGCCTAGTGGCAGAATGTCCGTGGGTTTGTCAGGATTAAACTACCAGTAAGGGAGAAGCGTTCCAGAAAAACATCTATTTCTGCTTTATTGACTATGCCAAAGCCTTTGACTGTGTGGATCACAATAAACTGTGGAAAATTCTGAAAGAAATGGGAATACCAGACCACCTGATCTGCCTCTTGAGAAATTTGTATGCAGGTCAGGAAGCAACAGTTAGAACTGGACATGGAACAACAGACTGGTTCCAAATAGGAAAAGGAGTACGTCAAGGCTGTATACTGTCACCCTGCTTATTTAACTTATATGCAGAGTACATCATGAGAAACGCTGGACTGGAAGAAACACAAGCTGGAATCAAGATTGCCAGGAGAAATATCAATAACCTCAGATATGCAGATGACACCACCCTTATGGCAGAAAGTGAAGAGGAACTCAAAAGCCTCTTGATGAAAGTGAAAGTGGAGAGTGAAAAAGTTGGCTTAAAGCTCAACATTCAGAAAGCGAAGATCATGGCATCTGGTCCCATCACTTCATGGGAAATAGATGGGGAAACAGTGGAAAGTGTCAGACTTTATTTTTCTGGGCTCCAAAATCACTGCAGATGGTGACTGCAGCCATGAAATTAAAAGACGCTTACTCCTTGGAAGGAAAGTTATGACCAACCTAGATAGCATATTCAAAAGCAGAGACGTTACTTTGCCAACAAAGGTTTGTCTAGTCAAGGCTATGGTTTTTCCTGTGGTCATGTATGGATGTGAGAGTTGGACTGTGAAGAAGGCTGAGTGCTGAAGAATTGATGCTTTTGAACTGTGGTGTTGGAGAAGACTCTTGAGAGTCCCTTGGACTGCAAGGAGATCCAACCAGTCCATTTTGAAGGATATCAGCCCTGGGATTTCTTTGGAAGGAATGATGCTAAAGCTGAAACTCTAGTACTTTGGCCACCTCATGTGAAGAGTTGACTCATTGGAAAAGACTCTGATGCTGGGAGGGATTGGGGGCAGGAGGAGAAGGGGACGACAAAGGATGAGATGGCTGGATGGTATCACTCACTCGATGGATGTGAGTCTGGGTGAACTCCAGGAGTTGGTGATGGACAGGGAGGCCTGGTATGCTGCAATTCATGGGGTTGCAAAGAGTCGGACACGACTGAGCAACTGAACTGAACTGAACTGAACTGAAGGGAGAAGCGAGACTCTCCTGCACACAGTGGTAGACGTTCTGAGAATGGACGATGGGAGAGAGGCGCACACTTCCTGCCAGCCTGTTTCTTTGAGACAAGAAGGAGGGGCATAGCTGTCTGTAGGTCTTACAAGCCTTCCAAGAGGTTCTTATGTGCAGCCCCGATTGAGAACCACGAACCCACCCTCCT
Source organism: Bos indicus x Bos taurus (assembly GCF_003369695.1). Taxonomy (NCBI): domain Eukaryota; kingdom Metazoa; phylum Chordata; class Mammalia; order Artiodactyla; family Bovidae; genus Bos; species Bos indicus x Bos taurus. The sequence goes on from NC_040104.1 coordinate 50,304,342, forward strand.
GGCCCCGTGCGCTCAGAGAAGGAAGGTGACAGGGCTTGCCGCCAGCACTGGGACCAGACCTCGGGCCCTATCCTTCCCAGTGGGGGACTTACGGGATGCCCCAGAGCTGTGGGGTTCCTCTGGGGTCCAGATGGTATCAGCCTGAGCTGCCCCCAGGGATGTGCCTCTGCAGAGGCAGGCCATTGAGCTTCCTGGACCACGGTGAGCAGCAGGAATATTCTGTGCTCACTTGATGGTCTGGCGTGTCCCTTTAGGGCTGACTGGTGCCTTCCCAGCCTGGCAAACCAGTTACAGAAGAAAATCATTGCCCAACGTTGTACTTGCCAACTGTGCCTCTCTCCTATTCCCATTTCTGCCGGATAGATAAATACTTTCTTAACCCAAGCCTGTGTTCTAGGAAAAACCCAGGTGCAGGCAGAAGAGGGTCCTGAGAGCACAGGCTAAGGGGGTGCAGAGTCAGTGGGTGTCGGATGGGGGACCAGTTAAATCCCCAGTAAGTGCTTGCTGAGGCAACACCCTTACTGCTTCTGTCACTTAGCATGCCCAGACCGTGTCAGGCTCCATGAGGATCTGTCCTCCTAGCTTCCTCCATACCTGCTGTATGCCTGGAGCTCTCTTCTCCACCCCGTCCTGCTGTATGCACTTGCTTATCCTTCAAGACTCAACCTCAGCTTCTCCATCCCACCCTCCACGGAGGAGGACGCTTCCTGCTGACCGTGACCGATAGAAGCAACACACGTTCTTTTGGGAAGAACTCAATTTCAGTCCAGGCCACAGAGATTACAGCAAAGCTACTGATTTATAATATGCACCATGAGTTTAGATACATCAGAATACTAAAAGGAAAAAAAGCCTGAGAGCAGATGGAAAAAATAAGTGGCCTGAAGCCCTGGGGACAATGGAAAAAGGAAGTCTCCTGACTGCAGCCCTTTCCCAGCCCAGCACAGCGTGGCCTCAGGACTCTGTTGGAAACCAGGGATGAAACCATTAGGGTGACTTTCTGGTGATGCTGCCCCTCCCTCAATAACTTCAGTGTAAGTCCCAGGCATTTCTGAGCACCACCCCCAGGGGAGGCGTGAGGAGAGGGCACCCGTCAGCCTGGCTTGCCCTCCACACGATGTCACATCAGCAGCGCCACATTCACCCCATATCAGGGCTCTGCTCTCCCCACGGAAAGGGCTGCCAGCCACAAGATATCATGTCTCTCAGGACGGGCTAGCTAAGAAGAAAGTAGATATGGATAGGACATACGTATAATATTAATAGTTGAGAGGCATGAGCAAGATCTTGGCTATCAATGTGGACAGAGCTAAAAAAAAAGATTGCTATAAAAAGTAAGCTGCTGAGTAACAAGCACAGCATGATTCCATTTTTTACTGCGTTTTTTAAAAGCATACCCAAGCACCATTCTTGTGGGTGGGTATGTTTATATGTATGCAAGACCATTGTCTATAAATTAGAGAGCCCACACCTCATCCGTCGGTTTCGCCTGGCTCAGTGGAGTGCACCTTATGCGCTCAGTAACAATACTCGCGTGCCAACACGGATGGCCAAGCAGGTGCCAGCGGGGCTGTATCCTGTGGTGATGGATCCTGGGGTCTCCCCAGGGATTCTCCCTAGGCTGTCCTTCCCTTCCCGCCCGCCCCACACCACCTCCAGCTAAGCTGGAACCTTGGTTCCACGCGGCTGTGGCCGCCCTGGCCTCCCTGCCGGTCCCCAGGCTGAGCCCCGGTCCCGGCTGCTCCTCCGTTCTCCTGGGCTCTGGCCAGGAGCGACTCAGCAGGGCCAGCTCCTCCACCCCGGCTCCACCCTGGTAAAGCGGGGATGCGGAATAGTTGTGTGTATGTTCACATGTGCGCGTGTGTGAGTGGGTGTGGGTGCGTGCTAGGGGAGCAGGCTGCTTTTTAGAAGCTGGGGTTGAAATGCAGGCAGCAAGTTGGCTTGGCTCAGGCCACCAACTAAATTGTTCTACTTAACAACAGGTCCTACTATATAGGTTTATATCCTAGGATAAACCACAATGGAAAAGAATATTAAAAAAGAATGTATATATATGTATAACTGAATCACTCTGCTGTATGGCAGAAATTAACACAACATTGTAAATCAACTGTACTTCAATTAAAAACAACCAACCAACAAGAAAAAAACCCAAGGCGTTCCTACTTGAGTCTTGGATCATCTGCATCCAGATGAGCAGGGCACTGATACTCAGAGGCCTGATGGCTAACTTCTGGTGCTGAGAGCTGAGACAGGAGATGAACAAGGTCCTGGAAAAGCACTCCACCTGGCCAGGTGCAGGAGACCTGCCAGCTTGCAGGGCTTTTAAGGCTCTGTCTTAGTCAGCTTGTGCTGCTATAACAAAATACCATGAACCAGGGGCCCAAACAACAGACATTTACTCCTCACAGTTGTGGAGACTGGAAAGTCCAAGGTCAAGGTGCCAAAAGACTCAGTTCTCGTGAGGGCCCTCTTCCTGCCTTGTCGACGGGCACCTTCCTGCTGCACCATCATATGCAGTGAGTGGGATTGGTGGTCTCTCTCTCTCCTTAGAGAGACACCAACCCCTCACAGAAGTCCTACCCTCATGATTTCAACTCTAAACTTAATTGCCCCATCAAGGCCCCACCTCCACATACCATTATATTGGGAGTTAGGGCTTCAACATAATGGCTTTCTGGGGGGACAGAAACATTTAGTCCATAACATTCTGTCCCTGGTCTCCCAAAATTCATGCAGTGAATCCCTGCATGAATAATAAAAAAAAAAGACAGTAGAGCAGAATGCCCTCTCCAAAGTAGGTGGACCTCACCCAATCTGCTGAAAGCCTGAATAGTTAGTAAGAAAGAAAAAAAAAATTAATTCCATCCCAACAGTTCCCAAAGTCAACTCATTTCTCCTTCAACTCTAAAGTCTCATCTATAATAAATCAGACTGGGTAAGACTTGAGGTATGATTCTTCTTGGAAGAAAATTATTCTCCAGCTGAGAACCTGTGAAACCAGCTAAGTTAATGTGCTTCCAAAATGCAGTGGAACAAACATAGGATATACACTCTCATTCCCAAAAAGGAGAGATCAGAAGGAAGAAAGGAGTGACAGGTCCCAGATGAGTCCAAAACCTAGCAAGGTAAATCCATTAGCCCTTAAGACTCACTCATAATCCTCTGTGGTGCCAGGCTCTGCCTTCAGGACCCACCGAGGCAGGGGTCACCTCACCCCTGCAGCTCCGCTGGACATCCCCAGGCCCCCCGGGGGGCTCAGCAAAGCCTCTGCCTTGCCTGTTGAAACCAATACCCTGCCCCCTTCCCCCCACATTTGAAACCAAGGAGATAACTCTGATGCTGGCTGAATTGCCTTCATTCTTTTCTTATCCTGAAAAATAGCATACACAGCTAGACAGCGATACAGCCATCAAGTCCAACAGCCTCCCCTCACTTCCCTCTGTCTTCACCCTTGCAGCTACACTGGAGTTGTTCCTGGTGGGGGCGCTGATTAGGCCCATGGTTCACACCCAGGCTAATCTTATCAAACAGTGGTTTGTCACAATCTCTGTGCTCTCTTCTGAACATACTCTCTTTTTTATAACATAGGTTGACAATTTTCCACATCTTTAAGTTCCTGTTCCTTTTTGCTTAAGAATTCCTTCTTAAAGTCATTTTTCTCTTCTTGCATTTTACTCTAAGCAGACAGGAGGAACCAAGCTGCTCCTTCAACACTTCGCTTAAGAATCTCCTCAGTTAATTATCTAATTTCATCATTTCCAAGCTCCACATTCAACGCGAACTCTGGAACATGAACACAGCTCAGCTAAGTTCTTTGCCACTTTCTAACAAGGATCACCTTTTCCCTATTGTCCAACAATTTGTTCCTCATTTCCATCTGAAACCTCACCAGAACGGCCCTTAGAGTCCGTATTTCTAGCATGTACTTCCAAACTTGTCCAGCTTCTACCCATTACTCAGTTCCAAAGCTGCTTCTACATTTTGGGGGTATTTATGACATCAGCACTTTTTACTTCTGTCTTAGTCAGCTTGGACTGCTGTAACAGAATACTATTGACTGGGCGGCTTAAGGAGCATAGCTCTGGAGGCTGAGACAGCCAAGATCAAGGTTCTGGCAGATTTGGAGGACTCTTTTCCTTCCCTGCAGACAGCTGCCATCTCGCTGTGTCCTCCCGAGGCAGCAAGAGAGGAGGGGCTCTCCGGTGTCTCTTCCTCCCCATCAGGGGATCGCAACATCATGACCTCCTCTAAACCTAATGCCTCCCAAAGGCTCCACCTCCAGATACCATCACTTTGTGGGTTAGGGTTTCAACATGGGAACTTTGGGGACACAAGCATTCCATCCATAATGGTCTCATTCACAGAGAAAAGGCTGCACATGCAGGGTGTGTGTGTGTGTGTGAGGTTGTGGCACATGCTTTCACGCAGGCTTCAGTGTCAGTGATGCATATCTGGCTTTCTGGGTGGAGGCTTTGGGCAGAGGCTGCAGAAGAAGAGAATGGAGGGAGCTGGTGAGAGGGTGGAGCCCCCCTCCCCACATCATTGGGGCTGGCCTGGAAACATAGCCCCCATCAGGCAGGGGCACAGGGCAGATGCCGGCTGGCACTGGGCAAGTGCTAGGGACCTGTCTTCCTGCAGTTTACAGCTCTGCAGGAGTCGCTCCTCAACAGAGAACTGCAAAACGGTGACCCTTCCTCCCGGTTTTGCATGCATTTCCTCTTCATCTAGGATGCCCTGTGTCCCACTGTCCCATTCCCGGGTGGCTCTGTCCATCTGTCACTGGGTAGGCACAGCTCCCTTTGGGAGTCTTGGTCTAATTCCTCACCTCTGGGTTCTGAGCCTCTAGAGCTTCCAGAACTTTGGCACTCCCTGCCTCTCAGGACTAGCCACTCCCAGCCAGCACTCTTGTTTGCTTGTCTGACGGCAACCCTGTGAACCACAGAATCCCCAGTACCTCTGTGGCCTGCTTCCTGGAAGCAGAGGGGGCCGTGAATGAGTGAACGAATAAATGAAATCTGCACTGTGGTGAACGGCTGACCCCTGAACCTCAGGGACAGCTGTACAGATGTTACGTCAGAATGTCTGGTTGGAAACACGTTGGAGGGGTGCAAAATGATAGTAAAGGTCACTACGACGCCAGACGCACCCACTCATCTGATGGACTAACCTACTTCCTGCTCCACAGACAGCCAGAGGCGCAGTCCCTACCAGTCTTTGTGGGTTCCTGAGATTCGCAGCCTTCGAAACTGGGCTGTAGATGGAGAGGTGTAAAGGTCAACCGTGCCACATTAACCCTGGTTTAAATACTAACTCTATCACTGCCTAGGTGGCGGCAGCTGTGCCTGTTTCCTCACTTGTGAAATAGGCATGAGAGCGGCACTTTTTGATTCCCTTTGCTGTACAGCAGAAACTAACACAACACTGTAAAGCAACTACACTCCAATGAAAATTAAGGGGAAATAAGAAGAGTGGCACTTTGTACATAGAGTTGCTCTGAGGATTCAATGATAGACGTGCCGTCAAGCCCTGGGGACAGTAAGCGCAAAGGCGCTTAGTAAGCAGCGGCTCTTCCTAGAAGTCCTCCCCGCCCGCGGCCCCGCGCTGGTCATTCTGGAAACCTCGGATGACTAATCTGTAAAATGGGAGTGATCATAAGGGGAATGACTAAATGAGAAGGTGCAGCTGCGCTCTGATCTGTGGTCTGGGTCCCCGGGATCCAGACATCTGAATCCTTCCCCCGCGGCAGAGCGGTGAGGGCCATCTCCAGCCTGAGGACTTGAGACCCCGACCCCGGCCCCTACCCCCTTTCCTCTTTGAGAGGGTCTGCTGGGGGTTCCTCTAAGAGGTGGGGGCCTAAAGCACCAGGGACCAGCGCTGGGGACACAAGAAGGCGCGAGGGAGAGGGGGTCCCCACAGCAGGGGCGGGGCGCGCGTGCGCCGGGGTCAAGGATGCCAGGGCCGCAGCCGGGTTATTCCAAGAAAAAGGAATACAGAACGCAGAGGCGGAGGGTCCAGGGGCAGCCGGCTCTCCCCCGGCGGCTTTCGGCTCCGATCGCACCGGGGGCCGCTTCCCGCTCCAGGCCGCGCCCCGCCCCGCCGGCCGGTGGCCGCGACCCCCACCCGGGACAGTCCGCCCCCCGCCCTGCCCGGCCCGGCCCGCGCTTACTCTGCAGACAGCGGGCGGCGGCCACGCAGAGGGCGAGGACTCCCAGCGAGAGGCCGCGTCTCCGCGTCCTCCCGCCCGGCGGCGGCCTCATGAGCGCGCCCGCCGCGCCGGCCGCCCCGCACCGGCGTCCGGGGCGCGAAGGCGCGGCCCGCGCGCGCCCCGCCTCCTCGGCTGCGTCCCGCGGGCCCCGGGGGCAGATGCCGGGCACTGGCGCTGCTCCGGTTGAACCAGTTCCCAGGGAGCGGGCAAAGAAAAGGAGCGAGGAGGGAGGGAGGAGAGGAATGCACCACTCGGGGGTAAATTATAGCAAATCATGTAGTCTCCTTCCGTTCACACCCACTTTACTGGTGTTGATTCAGGTTTCAGCTGGGCAGCAGAAGGGAGGGAAACTATTAGCTGTTGCCTGAGGACCGAGAGGGACCATCTAATGGCTCCATGTGAAACGAGAAGGCTTTCAGAAAAGTGAAATGACAGTCTGGAATGAAAGGGATGAGAAGAGGATGAGGGAGCCTCAGGCTGCTCTGGGTGGAGCCGTTGGGCAGTGGTGATAGTTGTCCACCAGGTACCATCCATGCATCTGAACACCATCCATCCATCCACCCATCATCCATCCATCCATCCATCCTCAGTCCATCCACCCATCTATCCATCTCCCATCCACCATTCTTCCATCCACTATTTATCCAGCCACCATCCATACCTCCATTCATCCATGCATCCGAGATTTGTTCACTGAGAGCCTATTTATTTGCACAGGCCTAACACATGGTAAATACTCATAAAACACTGATGGAATGAAGCTGGGCACTGTGCTAAAGGCTGGGAATACAACATGAACAAGATACAAGTCTTCAGAAATCCTAACAAGAGGTAGGGGCTAGAAAAACAAACAATTGCTGTACAGAGCATGTGTATCTTTGATGAGGGAGGCCCAGTAGGCTACACAGACTCAGAGCAAGAGTCATTACCTGCCGGCTCACTGGACGATTCTAAAGTGCAGCCAGAGTGGAAAACCACTGCTCTAGGTTAGTTAGAAGCTTCTTGTGTCATATTTAAAGACATTTTGATCTGAATTTATCAGATCCTTTACTTAGAGTAGGATTTCATAGAGGGGAGGAGCATGATAGCACGAGTCCATTTAAGCCATGATTATATCTGCTGTTTCATTTGTTCATTCTCTCTCTCCATCCCTCCTTCCTTCCCTTCCTTTCTTTTTACAATTATTAGTTTAGTGCCTACAAGGTCCCGGGTATGGCAATAAATCTGGTTGAGGCAGAGAAGAAGAATAGGGAAGAAAACTAGAAAAGCATGTTGGGACTAAGATTTGAGAGGTCTATATACTGATACTGGGGGATTCCTTGGTGGCTCAGTGGTAAAGAGTCTGCCTGCAATACAAGAGATGCAGGAGATGTGGGTTTGACCCCTGAGTCCGGAAGATCCCTTGGAGGAGGGCAAGGCAACCCACTGCAGTATTCTTGCCTGGAGAATCCTATGAACAGAGAAGCCTAGTGGGCTACAGTTGGAAGCCAGTCAGTCAGACATGGCTGAAGAGACTGGGCACACACACATACTAATACTGAGGATGCTTGTTTTTTTTCTATAAGGATATAATTCAAGATTCATAATGAGTATGAAATGTAGTCTTCTCCTTTGCAATCTTTGACATATACTTTATCCCTCAGGTATTTGGTAATTCTTCTCACCAATCAACCACTTGGTTTAAAAAGAACACCCACCAGAGTTTATTTCCTCAAAACCTTAAGAGCCATTCTTCACTTCCAATAGAAGCAAATGATGTGTGTTTATAGTGACCTAGCTTTATGACAGCCATATATCCTCAAACAATTCTCATGTTCAGAGACAGTTCTGACTTTTATTTTATTTTTTAAAAATTAATTAATTTATTTATTTTACTTAACAATATTGTATTGGTTGTGCCATACATTGACTTGAATCCACCATGGGTGTACATGTGTTCTCCATCCTGAACCCTCCTCCTTCCTCCCTCCCAATCCCATCCCTCTGGGTCATCCCAGTGCACCATCCCCGAGCACCCTGTATCATGAATCAAACCTGGACTGGCACTCGTTTCACATATGATATTTTACATGTTTCAGTGCCATTCTCCCATATCATCCCACCCTCGCCCTCTCCCACAGAGTCCAAAAGATTGTTCAATACATCTGTGTCTCTTTTGCTGTCTCGCATACAGGGTTTTCGTTACCTTCTTTCTAAATTCCATATATATGTGTTGGTATACTGTATTGGTGTTTTTCTTTCTGGCTTACTTCACTCTGTATAATAGGCTCCAGTTTCATCCACCTCATTAGAACTGATTCAAATGTATTCTTTTTAATGGCTGAGTAATATCCCATTGTGTATATGTACCACAGCTTTCTTATCCATTCATCTGCTGATGGACATCTAGGTTGCTTCCATGTCCTGGCTATTATAAACAGTGCTGTGATGAACATTGGGGTACACGTGTCTCTTTCGATTCTGGTTTCCTCAGTGTGTATGCCCAGCAGTGGGATTGCTGGGTCATATGGCAGTTCTATTTCCAGTTTTTAAAGGAATCTCCACACTGTTCTCCATAGTGGCTGTACTAGTTTGCATTCCCACCAACAGTGTAAGAGGGTTCCCTTTTCTCCACACCCTCTCCAGCATTTATTGTTTGTAGACTTTTGGATCGCAGCCATTCTGACTGGCGTGAAATGGTACCTCATTGTGGTTTTGATTTGCATTTCTCTGATGATGAGTGATGTTGAGCATCTTTTCATGTGTTTGTTAGCCATCTGTATGTCTTCTTTGGAGAAATATCTGTTTAGTTCTCTGGCCCACTTTTTGATTGGGTCATTTATTTTCCTGAAATTGAGCTCCAGGAGTTGCTTGTATATTTTTGAGATTAGTTGTTTGTCAGTTGCTTCATTTGCTATTATTTTCTCCCATTCTGAAGGCTGTCTTTTCACCTTGTTTATAGTTTTCTTTGTTATGCAGAAGCTTTTAATTTTAATTAGGTCCCATTTGTTTATTTTTGCTTTTATTTCCAATATTCTGGGAGGTGGGTTATAGAGGATCCTGCTGTGGTTTATGTTGGAGAGTGTTTTGCCTATGTTTTCCTCTAGGAGTTTAATAGTTTCTGGTCTTACATTTAGATCTTTAATCCATTTTGAGTTTATTTTTGTGTATGGTGTCAGAAAGTGTTCTAGTTTCATTCTTTTACAACTGGTTGACCAGTTTTCCCAGCACCACTTAAAGAGATTGTCTTTTCTCCATTGTTTATTCTTGCCTACTTTGTCAAAGGTAAGGTGTCCATATGTGCGTGGATTTATCTCTGGGTTTTCTATTTTGTTCCATTGATCTATATTTCTGTCTTTGTGCCAGTATCATACTGTCTTGATGACTGTGGCTTTGTAGTAGAGCCTGAAGTCAGGCTGGTTGATTCCTCCAGTTCCATTCTTCTTTCTCAAGATTGCTTTGGCTATTCGAGGTTTTTTATATTTCCATACAAATTGTGAAATTATTTGTTCTAGCTCTGTGAAGAATACCGTTGGTAGCTTGATAGGAATTGCACTGAATCTATAGATTGCTTTGGGTAGTACACTCATTTTCACTATATTGATTCTTTCGATCCATAGGCACAGTATACTTCTCCATCTATTAGTGTCCTCTTTGATTTCTTTCACCAGTGTTTTATAGTTTTCTATATGTAGGTCTTTTGTTTATTTAGGTAGATATATTCCTAAGTATTTTATTCTTTTTGTTGCAATGGTGAATGGAATTGTTTCCTTAATTTCTCTTTCTGTTTTCTCATTGTTAGTGTATAGGAATGCAAGGGATTTCTGTGTGTTAATTTTATATCCTGCAACTTTACTATATTCATTGATTAGCTCTAGTAATTTTCTGGTGGAGTCTTTAGGGTTTTCTATGTAGAGGATCATGTCACCTACAAACAGTGAGAGTTTTTCTTGTTCTTTTCCAATCTGGATTCCTTTTATTTCTTTTTCTGCTCTGATTGCTGTGGCCAAAACTTCCAAAACTATGTTGAATAGTAGTGGTGAGAGTGGGCACCCTTGTCTTGTTCCTGACTTTAGGGGAAATGCTTTCAATTTGTCACCATTGAGGATAATGTTTGCTGAGGGTTTGTCACATATAGCTTTTATTATGTTGAGGTATGATATGCAGATGACACCACCCTTATGGCAGAAAGTGAAGAGGAACTCAAAAGCCTCTTGATGAAAGTGAAAGTGGAGAGTGAAAAAGTTGGCTTAAAGCTCAACATTCAGAAAACGAAGATCATGGCATCCGGTCCCATCACTTCTTGGGAAATAGATGGGGAAACAGTGAAAACAGTGTCAGACTTTATTTTTCTGGACTCCAAAATCACTGCAGATGGTGACTGCAGCCATGAAATTAAAAGACGTCGCTTACTCCTTGGAAGGAAAGTTATGACCAACCTAGATAGCATATTCAAAAGCAGAGACACTACTTTGCCAACAAAGGTCTGTCTAGTCAAGGTGAGAGTTGGACTGTGAAGAAAGCTGAGCACTGAAGAATTGATGCTTTTGAACTGTGGTGTTGGAGAAGACTCTTGAGAGTCCCTTGGACTGCAAGGAGATCCAACCAGTCCATTCTGAAAGAGATCAGCCCTGGGATTTCTTTGGAAGGAATGACGCTAAAGCTGAAACTCTAGTACTTTGGCCACCTCATGTGAAGAGTTGACTCATTGGAAAAGACTCTGATGCTGGGAGGGATTGGGGGCAAGAGGAGAAGGGGAGGACAGAGGATGAGATGGCTGGATGGCATCACTGACTCGATGGATGTGAGTCTGAGTGAACTCCGGGAGTTGGTGATGGACAGGGAGGCCTGGTGTGCTGCAGTTCATGGGGTCGCAAAGAGTCGGACATGACTGAGCGACTGAACTGAACTGAACTGATGTTCCTTCTATTCCTGCTTTCTGGAGAGTCTTTTTTCTTTTTTATCATAAATGTATGTTGAATTTTGTCAAAGGCTTTCTCTGCATCTATTGAGATAATCATATGGCTTTTATTTTTCAATTTGTTAATGTGGTGTATTACATTGATTAATTTGCGGATATTGAAGAATCCTTGCATCCCTGGGATAAAGCCCACTTGGTCACGATGTATGATCTTTTTAATATGTTGTTAGATTCTGTTTGCTAGAATTTTGTTAAGGATCTTTGCATTTATGTTCATCAGTGATATTAGCCAGTAGTTTGTGTGTGTGTGTGTGTGTGTGTGTGGCATCTTTGTCAGGTTTTGGTATTAGGGTGATGGTGGCCTCATAGAATGAGTTTAGAAGTTTACCTTCCTCTTCAATTTTCTGGAAGAGTTTGAGTTGCATAGATGTTAGTTCTTCTCTAAATTTTTGGTAGAATTCAGCTGTGAAGCCATCTGGTCCTGGGCTTTTGTTTGTTGGACGATTTCTGATTACAGTTTCGATTTCCGTGCTTGTGATAGATTTGTTAAGATTTTCTATTTATTACTGGTTCAATTTTGGAAAGTTGTACTTTTCTAAGAATTTGTCCATTTCTTCCAAGTTGTCCATTTTATTTGCATTTAGTTGCTGATAATAGTCTCTTATGATCCTTAGTATTTCTGTGTTGTCTCTTGTGATCTCTCCATTTTCATTTCTAATTTTGTTGATTTGCTTTTTATCCCTTTCTTTCTTGATGAATCTGGCTAATGGTTTGTCAGTTTTATTTATCTTCTCTAAGAACCAGCTTTTGGTTGTGTTGATTTTTGCTATGGTCTCTTTTGTTTCTTTTGCATTTATTTCTGCCCTAATTTTAAAGATTTCTTTCCTTCTACTAACCCTGGGGTTAATAATTTCTTCCTTTTTAAGTTGCATTAGGTGTAGATTTAGGTTATATATTTGACTTTTTTCTTGTTTCTTGAGGTAAACCTGTATTGCTATGAACTTTCCTGTTAGTACTGGTTTTACAGTGCCCCATAGGTTTTGGGTTGTTGTGTTTTCATTTTCATTCATTTATATGCATATTTTGATTTCTTCTGTGATTTGTTGTTTATTCAGCAGCATATCGTTCAGCCTCTATATGTTGGGATTTTTAATAGTTTTTCTCCTGTAATTGACATCTAATCTTACTGAATTGTGGTCAGAAAAGATGCTTGGAATGATTTCAATTTTTTTGAATTTGCCAAGGCTAGATTTATGGCCCAGGATGTGATCTATCCTGGAGAAGGTTCTGTGTGCGCTTGAGAAAAAGGTGAAATTCATTGTTTTGGGGTAAAATGTCCTATAGATATCAATCAGGTCTATCTGGTCTATTGTATTATTTAAAGTTTGTGTTTCCTTGTTAGTTTTCTGTGTAGTTGATCTATCCGTAGGTGTGAGTGGGGTATTAAAGTCTCCCACTATTACTGTGTTATTGTTAATTTCTCCTTTCATACTTGTTAGCATTTGTCTTACATATTGTGGTGCTCTTATGTAGGGTGCAGATATATTTATAATTGTTATATCTTCTTCTTGGATTGATCCTTTGATCATTATGTAGTGTCCATCTTTGGCTCTTTTCACAGCCTTTGTTTTAAAGTCTATTTTATCTGATATGAGTATTGCTACTCCTGCTTTCTCTTGGTCTCTACTTGCATGGAATATCTTTTTCCAGCCCTCAGTTTCAGTCTGTATGTGTTCCTTGTTTCGAGGTGGGTCTCTTGTAGACAACATATATAGGGGTCTTGTTTTTGCATCTATTCAGCCAGTCTTTGTCTTTTGGTTGGGGCATTCAACCCATTTACATTTAAGGTAATTATTGATAAGTACGATCCCATTGCCATTTACTTTGTTGTTTTGGGTTAGAGTTTATACATCCTTTCTGTGTTTCCTGTCTAGAGAAGATTCTTTAGCATTTGTTGGAGAGCTGTTTTGGTGGTGCTGAATTCTCTGAGCTTTTGCTTGTCTGTAAAACTTTTGATTTCTCCTTCATATTTGAAGGAGATCCTTGCTGGGTACAGTAATCTGGGCTGTAGGGTTTTTTCTTTCATCACTTTAATATGTCCTGCCATTCCCTTCTGGCCTGAAGAGTTTCTATTGAAAGATCAGCTGTTATCCTTATGGGAATCCCCTTGTGTGTTATTTGTTGTTTTTCCCTTGCTGCTTTTAATATTTGTTCTTTGTGTTTGATCTTTGTTAAATTGATTAATATGTGTCTTGGGGTGTTTTGCCTTGGATTTATCCTGTTTGGGACTCTCTGGGTTTCTTGGACTTGGGTAATTATTTCCTTCCCCATTTTAGGGAAGTTTTCAACTATTATCTTCTCAAGTATTTTCTCATGGTCTTTCTTTTTGTCTTCTTCTTCTGGGACTCCTATGATTCAAATGTTGGGGTGTTTCACATTGTCCCAGAGGTGTCTGAGGTTGTCCTTATTTCTTTTAATTCTTTTTTCTTTTTTCCTCTCTGTTTCATTTATTTCTACCATTCTATCTTCTACCTCACTTATCCTATCTTCTGCCTCTGTTATTCTGGTTGGTTCCCTCCAAAGTGTTTTTGATCTCATTTATTGCATTATTCATTATATATTGACTCTTTTTTATTTCTTCTAGGTCCTTGTTAAACCTTTCTTGCATCTTCTTGATCCTTGCCTCCAGGCTATTTATCTGTAATTCCAATTTGTTTTCAAGATTTTGGATCATTTTCGATATTATTATTCGGAATTCTTTATCAGATAGATTCCCCATCTCTTCCTCTTTTGTTTGGTTTGGTGGGCATTTATCCTGTTCCTTTACCTGCTGGGTATTTCTCTGCCTTTTCATCTTGTTTATATTGCTGTGTTTGGGTTGGCCTTTCTTTATTCTTGAAGTTGGTGGTTCCTCTTTATTGTGGAGGTTCCTCCCTGTGGGTGGGATTGGACAGGTGGCTTGTCAAGGTTTTCTGGTTAGGGAAGCTTGTGTCGGTGTTCTGGTGGATGGGGCTGGATTTCTTCTTTCTGAAGTGCAATGAAGTGTCCAGTAATAAGTTTTGAGATGTCTATGGGTTTGGTGTGACTTTGGGTAGCCTGTATGTTGAGGCTCAGGGTGATGTTCCTGTGTTGCTGGAGAATTTGCATGGTGTATTGCTCTGGAGCTTGTTGGTCCTTGGGTGGTGCTTGGTTTCAGTGTAGGTATGGAGGTGTTTGATGAGCTCCTATTGATTAATGTTCCCTGGATTCAGGAATTCTCTGGTGTTCTCAGGATTTGGACTTAAGCCTCCTGCTTCTGGTTTTCAGTGTTATTCTTACAGTAAGCTCAAGACTTCTCCATCTATACAGCACCAATGATAAAACATCTAGGTTAATGATGAAAAGTTTCTCCACAGTGAGGGGCACCCAGAGAGGTACACAGAGTTACATGGAGAAGAGAAGAGGGAGGAGGGAGATAGAGGTGACCAGGAGGAGAAGAGGGGGAATCAAAAGGGGTGAGAGCGAGCTAGCCAGTAATCACTTCCCTATGTGTTCTCCACAGTCCGGATCCCTCAGGGATGTTCACAGAGTTACACAGAGAAGAGAAGAGGAAGGAAGGAGACAGAGGTGGCCAGGAAAATAAAAGGGGGAATCAAAAGGAGAGAGACAGATCCAGCCAGTAATCAGTTCCCTAAGTGTTCTCCACAGCCTGGAACAAACAAAGAGATTCACCTAGTTTGGTAGAGAAGAAAAGGGGGAGAGGGGAGATAGAGGCAACTTGGTGGAGAAAAAGTAGAGTCAAAAGGGGGAGACAGCAATCAGGCCAATGATCTCGCTCCCAAGTAAAAATGGGTACTGAAGATTGGGTTCTTAAAGGTAAAAAGTTGATAACAAATACCAAAAAGCAAAGATTAAAAATCTTGAGTAGAGGTTAAATTCTCAAAGATACAATATTAAAAACAAAACAAAACAAAACAAAAAAAAAACCCCAAAACAAAAAACAAACAAAAACCCCCACAAAGTCACAGAAATTATTATTTTATATATATATATTTATATATATGAAGTTTGCTTTAAAAATAGGGTCTTTCTTTCTTTCTTTTTTTTTTGCAAGGTAATAGTAGGTTATAAAAATGAAAATTGAAGGAGTAATGGGGACTTAAAAATAACAAAAAAAATTTAATTTAAAAAATGATAATAGTAAAAATATATCTACGACTTTCTCTGGAGCTGTTGCAGACAGTGTGTGGTCAGTTCATTTGCAGATAGTTCCTTGGTCTGGCTTGTACTTCTCTCGGTCTATAGGCCCCTTCCTATGTTCGGTTCAGTTCAGTTCAGTCGCTCAGTCATGTCCGACTCTTTGCGACCCCATGAATTGTAGCACTCCAGGCCTCCCTGTCCATCACCAACTCCCAGAGTTCACTCAAACTCACGTCCATCGAGTCGGTGATGCCATCCAGCCATCTCATCCTCTGTCATCCCCTTCTCCTCCTGCCCCCAATCCCTCCCAGCATCAGAGTCTTTTCCAATGAGTCAACTCTTCACATGAGGTGGCCAAAGTACTGGAGTTTTAGCTTTAGCATCATTCTTTCCAAAGAACACCCAGGACTGATATCCTTTAGAATGGACTGGTTGGATCTCCTTGCAGTCCAAAGGACTCTCAAGAGTCTTCTCCAACACCACAGTTCAAAAACATCAATTCTTTGGCGCTCAGCTTTCTTCACAGTCCAACTCTCACATCCATACATGACTACTGGGAAAACCATAGCCTTGACGAGATGGACCTTTGTTGGCAAAGTAGTGTCTCTGCTTTTCAATATGCTATCTAGGTTGGACATAACTTTCCTTCCAAGGAGTAAGTGTCTTTTAATTTCATGGCTGCAATCACCATGTGCAGTGATTTTGGAGTCCCCAAAAATAAAGTCTGATACTGTTTCCACTGTTTCTCCATCTATTTCCCTTCCTATGTAGTCGGTGCTAACTACAGGGTTTTAATCTATTGCACCTGTCTCTTCCAAAGCGGTTCCCTCTGTTTATGTTAGCTTATTCTGTTTGCTGGTCTCTTCAGTGTGTAATTTCTGCCCTGACACAAGGGGCGTGGTGGCGGTCACTTTTTTTTAGGCTCGCTTGTTCAGTCGTGCTTTAGGGAGGGAGACACACTGAAAACAAATATCACTGGCATGTGTTCACAGTGATTCAGCCACACTGGGTTTGCCCCCGCTCACGGCGTGTGTGCTTTCCCAGTCTACACTGCTCAGACTCTAGGTTGCTCTGCCAGGAACTGTCTGATGCAGGCCCTGGTTTGCATGCACTTCCCAGGTCTAAGCTGCTCAGGTTGAGGTTCTCGGGAACTCCACAAAGGCGCAGACTTGGTTGGGGCTGCGTTTTGCGCCCGTCCCAGGTCCGAGCAGCTCAGGTGACCAGGTACTTGGTGCGCATAGTCGCCCCCAGTTGAAGGCTGCAACTTATCCCCTCCCCCGTCTGAGCCGCTCGGTTTTCTGGGTGTACAATGGGCGCACCTTCTCTCTTCTGGGAAGCTGATCTCTGGCTGCGACCCTCCCAGCGGATGTCGATCTTCCAGAATCCCAAGAAGTCTTGGTTAGCAACGAAGTTTGCTTGCAGTTTGGTATAGGATGCCTCTCTGGGGCCGCGATTGCCCCCTTCTGGCTCTGGCTGCCTTCGCTTGCCTGTCTCCAGCGGGGGATGGGCTGGTCCACAGACAGGTAGCTCTGCTCAGTCCTTTGTTCTGTGAGCGTGCCTGGCAGTGGTTAGGGCTTTTCGAGGTATCACAGGATAGCTATCCCACAGTCTGGGTTGCTAGCTCAAGCTAGTTCCCTCAGATTGCCCCCAGGGCATTCAGGCCCGGTCCTTATCCTAAGTAATGCCGCCTGCTCCTCCCTGTCCCTCCCCCACTTGCTAGTGGGTGATGCGAGCATCTGGGCTGTTGCACGTCTGGGAGTTGCTGTTGGGCACATAATCTGTGGGTTTTAATTATTTATACCCCCCCCCCCCCCCACACACACACACACTGTTATTTTGCCCTCTGAGATTCCAAGGCTCACCACAGACCCGCCAGAGAGAGTGTTTCCTGGTGTTTGGAAACTTTTCTGTTTTTTAAGACTCCCTTCTCAGGATGGATCTCCATCCCTACCTCTTTTGCCTCTCTTTTTATCTTTTATATTTTGTCCTACCTCCTTTCGAAGACAATGGCTGCTTTTCTGGGTGTCTGATGTCCTCTGCCAGCATTCAGAAGTTTTTCTGTGGAATTTGCTTGGTGCTCAAATGTTCTTTCAATGAATTTGTGGGGGAGAAAGTGGTCTCCTCATCATATTCCTCCACCATCTTAGGACTGCTTCCAGTTCTGATTTTTAATTTGCTATCCTGTTGTTCCTGTAAGGACATATGAATTTGTGAGACCACATATCTTGGTGTTTGGCTCTGAAAAATTGGTCATCACATTCAGATAACCTGTAAGTTCTGGGGTTTGTTTGTTTTTTGGTCTCCTTTGAAAATATGCTTGTTGTTTATTGTGTACATGGTGTTAGGGTGCCAGGCAGGTGGTTGAACTGGGAGGGAATTGTGTTGAATGTTGCAGTATGAAAGACCTGTACAAATTTTTATTAAAATTGGTTGCTTTGAACTGAGCTTTTATGGTGTCTTAAGGTTCCTAAGCTGAGCTGATACATATTCCCCATGTCACCCTGCAGCCCCATGTAGGCCAAGACTTCTAAGATGGTAGATTCAAAATGAAATTATTTTCCTCCCTTGAACTTGGCTGGTCCAAATTGCCTGTACCACACAGCCTGTGTTAGCCTCTATGACAAGGAGTTGTGGAGTTGTGATGCAGACAAGCTTTGTTCCCTATTAGTTTATGGTCCCCCTTAGGGATGAATACCAAAACTTAATCGCTTAATATCCCTTCTGCATGATAGTAGTGCTTCTGGGGAGCACACTGGGTAAGAACTCTGGCTCTGGAGCCAGACAGATGCAGGAAAAGCCCAGCTTTTCCACTTCTAGCTGTGTGACCTCAGGCTGTTTAGCATTTCTTTCCAGCAGTTTCCTTCTCTGTAAAATGGGATTTTGATATTCCTACTCAGTAATGCTGCTGGGAGAGTCAAATAAAATACAATTGCGAAGTGGGATGGTTGCAGGGGAACCCCTGATTCACGTCAGTTATTATCACAGCGTCTAGCGCCCAGTGCTGTGATAATAGGTGCTTGGCAACTGAACACATTTCTCTGGTGGGTTCATGCTTTTTAGTCTTGATCTCTAAGACTATACTTCTTGTCAATGGAGGGTGTAATTTTCTTGGTTCTGTCTTGCTGCAGCAAAATTTTGAAGTGACAGATGGACCAATGTTACAGCTCAGTTTTATTTGTCAAGCAAAGGAAAATACATTCTCAAGGCACGAGGGCGGGCTGACCCAAAAGACGCGAAGAGAAGGGAGGCAAGAGGCTCAATTTTGGCTCTTCCTTTTTTATGTTTTTTTTCTCCTCCCCCTGAGCCTGCCCTATGTAAACTGGGCTAGCCAGGAGAGGTGTTTGCTTCAACTGAGGTTCTCACTCTGGTCCTCAGACCCTTCTTTCTTCTATTTTCATGGGCTTTTCCCTTCTTTGTCTTTTAGCCACCACCATTCTGGACTCCTTTTTCCTATTCTAACTACCTAAAACTTCGCAAAGGCAGAGATTGTTTCTTCCGCACCATCTCTGGGCTGTCTCTTCCTGCACAGTGCCCAGTATAAAGGTGTTCAACAGATACGTGGTGGAAAGCAAAAGTCTAATCCTAATTTAGGTGTTCTATTACAAAAATGATTTCATATCTCTGGGTCTCAGTTTCTTCACTGGTAAAAATTGATGCCATGTGCTTGATTCCAGAATATGATCTGCAGGAGGTTTTCAGTCAAAAATAACAAAACAAACACATAGATTAGAAAAACAAACAAATAACAGTTTTCCTGAATTAGCTAGCATTTTTGAGCTAGTTGACTAGCAGGATCTGACATCATTGTTAGGGACCAGGATGAGCTGATATCTCATATACAGCATGGGATTTGAGCTAGTCAAGTCTGATTTCAATAAAAGTCTATGAAAAAGCCACAAAGGGCACAATGAAGGAAATTAAAGCAGACATGATGAGGGACTTTCATGGTAGTCTATTGGTTAAGACTCTGTGCTCCTAATGCAGGGCTCTCAAGTTTGAGGCTCTGATTAGAGGAATAGATCCCACATACTGCAATTAAGAGTTCACATGCTGCAACTAAAAATCCTGTGAGTCACAACTGAAGGTTCCGAATGCCACAACTAAGATCCAGTATAGTCAAACAAAGTAAATAAATAAATTAATTAATAAAAAATAAAACTTTAAAAATATAATAGGTATGATGAAAACATGAAAACTTAGTAGTAATATTTTAAAAATCATGGTTTGCCATCATATTAAAAAAAATTAAGGTGACCTATATGCCACGTTGTATGGATCTACTGCCATTTGTGTCTTCATTAGCCATTTAGGTTATTTTCAGTCTTTGCCGATTGACATCAGTCTGTTTCATTATCTTCACTGCATTATCACTGCCTGAAATTACCTCCTTCATCTGTTGGGGGGTGTTTGCCTCCTCTCTTCTCCCCTAGCTGGAACCTCTTCCAGTTCTCCACTTTTTCTGTAGGGTTGCCATCCCCTGGGGAGAAGGCACTGGTGACCCACTCCAGTACTCTTGCCTGGAAAATCCCATGGACGGAGGAGCCTTGTAGGCTGCAGTCCATGGGTCGCTAAGAGTCAGACACATCTGAGTGACTACACTTTCACTTTTCACTTTCCTGCATTGGAGAAGGAAATGTCAACCCACTCCAGTAGTCTCACCTGAAGAATCCCAGGGACGGGGGAGCCTGGTGGGTTGCCTTCTCTGGGGTCGCACAGAGTGGGACATGACTGGTGCGACTTAGCAGCAGCAGCAGCAGTCATCCCCTGGAGTAGGAAATGGCAACCCACTCCAGTATTCTTGCCTGGAGAATTCCATAGACAGAGGAACCTGGCAGGCTACAGTCCACGGGGTCACAAAGACTTGGACACAACCTCATGTCCAAGGAGCGGTGGCTGCGCGGGTGCAGGAGGGCTGAGAGGAGCTACTCCATGTTCAAGGTCAGGAGGGGTGTCTGTGAGGAGATACCCCTTGTCCAAGGTAAGGAGCAGCGGCTGCGCTTTACTGGAACAGCCGTGAAGAGATACCCCACATCCAAGGTAAGAAAAACTCAAGTAAGACGGTAGGTGTTGTGAGAGGGCATCAGAAGTCAGACACACTGAAACCATAATCACAGAAAACTAGCCAATCTGATCACATGGACCACAGCCTTGTCTAACTCAATCAAACCAAGCCATGCCGTGTGGGGCCACCCAAGACGGATGGGTCATGGTGGAGCGGTCTGACAGAATGTGGTCCACTGGAGAAGGGAATGGCAAACCACTTTAGTATTCTTGCCTTGAGAACCCCATAAACAGTATGAAAAGGCAAAATGATAGGATACTGACAGGGGAACTCCCTGGGTCGGTAGGGGCCCAATATGTTACTGGAGATCAGTGGAGAAATAACTCCAGAAAGAATGAAGGGATGGAGCCAAAGCAAAAACAATATCCAGTTGTGGATGCGACTGGTGATAGAAGCAAAGTCTGATGCTGTAAAGAGCAATATTGCATAGGAACCTGGAATGCTAGGTCCATGAATCAAGGCAAACTGGAAGTGGTCAAACAGGGGATGGCAAGAGTGAACGTCGACATTCTAGGAGTCAGAGAACTAAAATGGACTGGAATGGGTGAATTTAACTCAGATGACCATTATATCTACTACTTCGGGCAGGATTCCTTAGAAGAAATGGAGTAGCCATCATGGTCAACCAAAGAGTCCGAAATGCAGTACTTGGATGCAATCTCAAAAATGACGGAATGATCTCTGTTTGTTTCCAAGGCAAACCATTCAATATCACGGTAATCCAAGCTTATGCCCCAACCAGTAATGCTGAAGAAGCTGAAGTTGAATGGTTCTATGAAGACCTACAAGACCTTTTAAAACTAACACCCAAAAAAGATGTCTTTTCATTATAGGGGACTGGAATGCAAAAGTAGAAAGTCAAGAAACACCTGGAGTAACAGGCAAATTTGGCCTTGGAGTACAGAATGAAGCAGGGCAAAAGCTAATAGAGTTTTGCCAAGTGAATGCACTGGTCATAACAAACACCCTCTTCCAACAACACAAGAGAAGACTACACATGGATGTCACCAGATGGCCAACACCAAAATCAGATTGATTATATTCTCTGCAGCCAAAGATGGAGAAGCTCCATACAGTCAGCAAAAACAAGACCAGGAGCTGACTGTGGCTAAGATCATGAACTCCTTATTGCCAAATTCAGACTTAAATTGAAGAAAGTGGGGAAAACCACTAGACCATTCAGGTATGACCTAAATCAAGTCCCTTATGACTATACAGTGGAAGTGAGAAATAGATTTAAGGGACTAGATCTGATAGGGTGCCTGATGAACTATGGACAGAGGTTTGTGACAGTGTACAGGACACAGGAATCAAGACCGTTCCCATGGAAAAAAATGCGAAAACGCAAAATGACTGTCTGAGGAGGCCTTACAAATAGCTGTGAAAAGAAGAGAAGTGAAAAGCAAAGGAGAAAAGGAAAGATATAAGCATCTGAATGCAGAGTTCCAAAGAATAGCAAGAAGAGATAAGAAAGCCTTCCTCAGCGATCAATGCAAAGAAATAGAGGAAAACAACAGAATGGGAAAGACTAGAGATCTCTTCAAGAAAATTGGAGATACCAAAGGAACATTTCATGCAAAGATGGGCTCGATAAAGGACAGAAATGGTATGGACCTAACAGAAGCAGAAGAGATTAAGAAGACGTGGCAAGAATACACAGAAGAAGTGTACAAAAAAGATCTTCATGACCCAGATAATCACGATGGTGTGATCACTCACCTAGAGCCAGACATCCTGGAATGTGAAATCAAGTGGGCCTTAGAAAGCATCACTACGAACAAAGCTAGTGGAGATGATGGAATTCCAGTTGAGTTATTCCAAATCCTGAAAGATGATGCTGTGAAAGTGCTGCACTCAATATGCCAGCAAATTTGGAATACTCAGCAGTGGCCACAGGACTGGAAAAGGTCGGTTTTCATTCCAATCCCAAAGAAAGGCAATGCCAAAGAATGCTCAGACTACCGCACAATTGCACTCATCTCACACGCTAGGAAAGTAATGCTCAAAATTCTCCAAGCCAGGCTTCAGCAATATGTGAACCATGAACGTCCTGATGTTCAAGCTGGTTTTAGAAAAGGCAGAGGAACCAGAGATCAAATTGCCAACATCCGGTGGATCATGGAAAAAGCAAGAGAGTTCCAGAAAAACCTCTATTTCTGCTTTATTGACTATGCCAAAGCCTTTGACTGTGTGGATCATAATAAACTGTGGAAAATTCTGAAAGACATGGGAATACCAGACCACCTGACCTCCCTCGTGAGAAACCTATATTCAGGTCAGGAAGCAAGAGTCAGAACTGGACATGGAACAACAGACTGGTTCCAAATAGGAAAAGGAGTTCGTCAAGGCTGTATATTGTCACCCTGCTTATTTAACTTCTATGCAGAGTATATCATGAGAAACACTGGGCTGGAAGAAGCACAAGCTGGAATCAAGATTGCCGGGAGAAATATCAATAACCTCAGATATGCAGATGACACCATGCTTATGGCAGAAAGTGAAGAGGAACTAAAAAGCCTCTTGATGAAAGTGAAACAGGAGAGTGAAAAAGTTGGCTTAAAGCTCAACATTCAGAAAACGAAGATCATGGCATCTGGTCCCATCACTTCATGGGAAATAGATGGGGAAACAGTGTCAGACTTTATTTTGGGGGGCTCCAAAATTACTGCAGATGGTGATTGCAGCCATGAAATTACAAGTCGCTTACTCCTTGAAAGGAAAGTTATGACCAACCTAGATAGCATATTCAAAAACAGAGACATTACTTGGCCAATAACGGTATGTCTAGTCAAGGCTATGGTTTTTCCAGTGGTCATATATGGATGTGAGAGTTGGACTGTGAAGAAAGCTGAGTGCTGAAGAATTGATGCTTTTGAACTGTGGTGTTGGAGAAGACTCTTGAGAGTCCCTTGGACTGCAAGGAGATCCAACCAGTCCATCCTAAAGGAGATCAGTCCTGGATGTTCTTTGGAAGGAATGATATTGAAGCTGAAACTCACATAATTTGGCTACCTGATGTGAAGAGCTGACTCATTGGAAAAGACCCTGATGCTGGGAGGGATTGGGGGCAAGAGGAGAAGGGAACGACAGAGGAAGAGATGGCTGGATGGCATCACCGACTCGATGGACATGAGTTTGAGTGAACTCCGGGAGTTTGTGATGGAGAGGGAGGCTTGGCATGCTGTGATTCATGGGGTCGCAAAGAGTCGGACACGACTGAGCAACTGAAATGAACTGAACCGAACTGAACTGAAGTAATTTAGCATAGCACACACAGCATAGTTCTCCACTTTTTCTGCAGTGCTTGACACATGACGGGAGCTCAGGAAATGAATAATGCCAGGAATTTCAGTGTTGAGCTGTACTTGGAGCATTCTTGAGTTCAATTATCAGCTTTGGCAATATTAGCTTTGTGACGTTGTGCAAATTGTTTTCATGTCTCTGATTTTCTGTTACTTCATCTATAAATTGAGCATTATCACACTACCTCAGAAGGTTGTGCAATATAAAGGTAGATTATTAACCATGGAAAGCCAGTGCTGACCTAAATGCCTTATAAGTAATAATTCACTTATTTCTTTAATCAGTTCATCAGCCCCATGAGGAAAATACTATTGTTATCATTCACATCATTTCACAGATACGTGCTAAGTCTCTTCAGTTGTGTCCGACTCTTTGCTACCCTATGGATTGTAGCCTGCCAGGTTCCTCTGCCCATGGGATTTTCCAGGCAAGAATACTGGAGTGGGTTGCCATGCCCTCCTCCAGGAGATCTTCTTGTCCCAGGGATTGAACCTGCATCTCTTAAGTCTTCTGCATTGGCAGGCAGGTTCTTTACCAGTAGTGCCACCTGAGAAGCTCTGGTTCACAGATAAGAAACATTTGAAAATATATATTTATGTGTTTGGCTGTGCCTGGTCTTAGGTGTGGCATATGGGATCTAGTTCCCTGACCAAGGGGTCAAACCTGGCCCCCCTACATTGGGAGTTCAGAGTCTTAGCCACTGGGTCACCAGGAAAGTCCCCAGATGAGGAAATTGTGGCACAAGTTAGTAAGAACAGAACTTCACTTGTACCCAGCTGTTGAGTTTATAAGATTGTTCTCCACATCAGTGTTATTCTGCTTCTCTAGGCTGTTAAGCCAGATATGTGTGAAATGTCCAGCACAGTATCTGACACATACTAGCTTCACAGTAAATATTCATTTCTTTCTTTCTTAAGTATAAAGTCACAGAGCAAGATGCCAAATATCTCACCATTTACTTATAATTTCAGGACCATACATACAAAGTTGCAACAGGTAAAATTCAATGGAATTTTGTAGACTGTGATTTGTTGTTGTTGTTTAGTCGTGTCTGATTCTTTGCGACCCCATGGACTGCAGCCTCCAAGGCTCTTCTGTCTGTAGAATTTCCCAGGCAAGAATACTGGAGTGGGTTGCCATTTCTTTCTCTGGGGGATCTTCCCAGCCCAGGGATCAAAACTGCATCTCCTGCATTGGCAGGTGGATTTGTTTATTTTTTATTTTTTAAACCATCTGAGCCACCAAGGAAGATCATAGACGGCTACACTGCATTATTTTCATCCTCTAGACATTTCAATTTCTTGCATCTCATGAGACCTGATTTAAGCACTTGCAGGATAATAAGTTTTCCAAGTAGATGAGTTTGATTACATACTTTTCCAGTAAATTATGAATTTTTATTCACACTTTGGCCCAAAAGGAGAGTTCCTAGTCCCTTTTAAGGCAAATCTAGGGGCTGGCCTGAGAGTGGTATCTGATCATGAGGGTGTCCAGGTTAGCATTGTAAGCAATTCTCAGGCAACCAGAGGAAACCAAATGATGTTAAATAATCAGCCAGGAGCCTCAGGGAGGGAACAGCTATTTTCTTTTCTTTCTTCCAGCTTTATTGAGATATAATTGACATACAGCACAGTATAAGGTGTACAGCATAATGATATGACTTCATACATCATGAAATGATTACCACAGTAAGTGTAGTGAACATCCACCATTTCATACAGATATAAAATTAAAGAGAAAATATTTTTTCCTTGTGATGAGAACTCAGGATTTCCTCTCAGTAATTTTTATATATAACATACAGCAGTATTAATTATATTAGTGATGCTGTATTGGCGCTGGTAGTAAAGAACTTGCCTGCCAATGCAGGAGACATAAGAGATGCAGGTTTGATCCCTGGGTTGGGAAGATCCCCTGGAGGAGGAAATGGCAATCTACTCCAGTGTTCTCGCTTGGAGAATCCACATGGAAAGAGGAGCCTGGTGGGCTACAGTCCATAGCGTCGCAAAGAGTCAGACATGACTGAAGCGACTTAGCACAACACAGCACGTTGATAATAATACATTACATCCTAACACTTATTTCATAACTGGAAGTTTGTACCTTTTGACTGCCTCATCCAATTCTCCAACCCTCTACCCCTGGGAACAGCCTTTTCTGATATAAACCATAAGCAGTCTGCTGAAAATAACTATTGAGGAACATCCTTGGAGTTACAGGCTGTGAACTCTGTTCATAGCCTATTACTGGGGCGACCGATCTAGGAGAGGCCCACAGATCCAGGGAGGGCGTGGAGGGAGAGAAAGCAGACTGCTGTAGCTCAAGGCAGCACAGATCTGCCTTGGCACAGGGGAGGCAGGTGCAGGAAAGGGACCCAGGCCAGGCCAGCACCCTGGCGGGACTGAACAAGCCACTCCCAGTCTGCTATGAGACCTGGTTGGGGCGGGGGGGGGGGGGGGGGGCAGATAGCAAAGCAGTGTCTGCCCTCCATCAACTTCCAGTCTCACTGAGGAGCAGCCACAGGAGCCAGCAAGACCAGAGCCTTGTGGGAGGAGAAGGTGGGAGGGAGCCCCGAGCACAGAGCAAGGAAGAGGGGCTGGAACAGGGGGTGTCAGGGTCACCAAAGAGGAGGTAAGTCTTGCTTTTGACAAATCTGTCCCAGGGTGTATGACCCATGCTCAGAGGGCCTCCCATCATTGAATTAATGCTCTGCTCTCACCATCTTGGAATTCTTTTTTTTTTTTTTTAATTTTTATTTATTTGGCTGTACTGTGTCTTAGCTGCAGCATACGGGGTCTAGTTCCCCAACCATGGTCAAACCCAGGGCCCCTACTTTGGGAGCACAGAGTCTTAGCCACCAGGGAAATCCCTTGAAATTCTTAATAATTAAAAAATAATTATTTCATTGAAGTGCAGTTGATTTACAATGCCGTGTTAGTTTCTGGTGTACAACAAAGTGATTCAGTTATATATATAACTGAATATATATATATAACTGAGTATATATATATATTCTTTTTCATATTATTTTCCATTATGATTACAGGATATTAAATATAGTTCTGCATGCTATACAGTAGAACCTTGTCTGTCTTTTCCATATATAATGTCATAGTTTGCATCTGCTAATCCTAAACTCCCAATTCATCCTTCCTCCCCCCACCCCAAAGGTCCATCACGTCAAGGCTATGGTTTTTCCAGTGGTCATGTATGGATGTGAGAGTTGGACTGTGAAGAAAGCTGAGCACCAAAGTATTGATACTTTTGAACTGCGGTGTTGGAGAAGACTCTTGAGAGTCCCATGGACTGCAAGGAGATCCAACCAGTCCATCCTAAAGGAAATCAGTCCTGGGTGTTCACTGGAAGGACTGATGTTGAAGCCGAAACTCCAATACTTTGGCACCTGATGCCAAGAGCTGACTCATTTGAAATGACCCTGATGCTGGGAAAGATTGAAGGCGGGAGGAGAAGGGGACAACAGCGGATGAGATTGTTGGATGGCATCACTGACTCAATGGACATGGGTTTGGGGTGGACTCCGGGAGTTGATGATGGACAGGGAGGCCTGGTGTGGTGTGCTTCATGGGGTCACAAAGAGTCGGACACAACTGAGTGACTGAACTGAACTGAACCCCCCACCCCACCCCCACACCAGGCAACCAAACGTCTGTTCTCTATGTCTCTGAGTCTGCTTCTGTTTTGTAGATAAGTTTGATTGTGTCATATTTTAGATTCTGCAGAAGTACTTAATAATTTTGAACAAGGGGCTCCACATCTTCATTTTATACTGGGTCCCATAAATTATGTCTTGATCATCTCTAACAGGTTGCTTCCATCATGGGTTATTTTTTTCTCCCAATCAGACTTCTTTTAAAATTCCTCATTTTACCTAAAAATGCCAGCTTCTTCCCAGCCCTCTGGACTTCAAACCTTAAGATAGCTGGCCCCCTTGCCTCCACCCTCCATGCCCAGTTGATTGCCAAGACCTAAGGAACATCTCTTCATGCACTTCACACCCTCCTGCTCCACACTATTTCCAGACTCATACACTGAGCCCAGGCCTATCTTGCCCTGTGTCTAGATTCTCTAGAGCCTTGCTGCTTTGTGTAGTCTTGGGGACCATCAGTATTAGCATAACATGGGAGCTTGTTGGAAATGCAAAACCTTAGGCTCCACCCTAGTGTACATTTTGACAAAATACTTAGATGACTCCTCTGCACTTTACTGTATGAGAAGCCTAGTCAGTGGAGTCTGGCTATATATTAGAATCACATGCTGCTGCGGCTGCTAAGTCGCTTTGTTGTGTCCGACTCTGTGCGACCCCATAGACGGCAGCCCACCAGGCTCCCCTGTCCCTGGGATTCTCCAGGCAAGAACACTGGAGTGGGTTGCCATTTCCTTCTCCAATGCATGAAAGTGAAAAGTGAAGTCGCTCAGTCATGTCTGACTCTAGCGACCCCATGGACTGCAGCCCACCAGGCTCCTCCACCCATGGGATTTTCCAGGCGAGAGTACTGGAGTGGTGTGCCATTGCCTTCTCCTAGAATCACATGGGGAGATGTAAAAACTACCAATGATTGGGTCCTAACCTTAGAAATCCTATTTAATTTTAATTTTATTGGAATATAGTTGATTTACAATTTCATGTTAATTTCATGGGTACCACAAAGTATTTCAGTTTCACATATGCATATATTCATTCTTTTTCAGATTTTTTCTCATATAAATTATTATAGAATATTGAGTTCCCTGTGCTATACAGTAAGTCTTTGTTGATTATCTAACTTATAGAGAGTAGTGTGTAAGCACCTAATTTATCCCTCCCCCAACCCATGTTTAGGAACTAAAAAGCCTCTTGATGAAAGTGAAAGTGGAGAGTGAAAAAGTTGGCTTAAAGCTCAACATTCAGAAAATGAAGATCATGGCATCTGGTCCCATCACTTCATGGGAAATAGATGGGGAAACAGTGGAAACAGTGTCAGACTTTATTTTTTTGGGCTCCAAAATCACTACAGATAGTGACTGCAGCCATGAAATTAAAAGATGCTTACTCCTTGGAAGGAAAGTTATGTCCAACCTACATAGCATATTGAAAAGCAGAGACATTACTTGGCCAACAAAGGTCCGTCTAGTCAAGGCTATGGTTTTTCCAGCGGTCATATTGGATGTGAGAGTTGGACTGTGAAGAAGGCTGAGCGCCGAAGAATTGATGCTTTGAACTGTGGTGTTGGAGAAGACTCTTGAGAGTCCCTTGGACTGCAAGGAGATCCAACCAGTCCATTCTGAAGGAGATCAGCCCTGGGATTTCTTTGGAAGGAATGATGCTAAAGCTGAAACTCTAGTACTTTGGCCACCTCGTGTGAAGAGTTGACTCATTGGAAAAGACTCTGATGCTGGGAGGGGTTGGGGGTAGGGGGAGAAGGGGACGCCAGAGTATGAGATGGCTGGATGGCATCACTGACTCTATGGACGTGAGTCTGAGTGAACTTCGGGAGTTGGTGATGGACAGGGAGGCCTGGCGTGCTGCAATTCATGGGGTCACAAAGAGTCGGACACGACTGAGCGACTGAACTGAACTGAACCATAAGTTTGTTTTTGATATCTAGAAGCCTGTTCGGAGAAGGCAATGGCACCCCACTCCAGTACTCTTGCCTGGAAAATCCCATGGACTGAGGAGCCTGGTAGGCTGCAGTCCATGGGGTCGCTACAGTCGGACACGACTGAGCGACTTCACTTTCACTTTTCACTTTCATGCATTGGAGAAGGAAATGGCAACCCACTCCAGTATTCTTGCCTGGAGAATCCCAGGGACAGAGAAGCCTAGTGGGCTGCTGTCTATGGGGTCGCACAGAGTCAGATACGACTGAAGCGACTTGGCAGCAGCAGCAGTAGCAGAAGCCTGTTTCTATTTTACAAATAAGTTCATTTATTTCATACTTTAAAATTAGATTCCACATATGAGTGATGTCATATGATATTTGTTTTTCTTTGTCTGACTTCACTTAATATGATAATCTCTGGGTCCATCCATATTGCTACAAATGGCATTATTTCATTCTTTTTGTGGCTGAGTGATATTCCGTTGTATATATGTACCACATCTTCTTTATCCATTCCTCTATTGATGGACAGTCAGGTTGCTTCCAAGTCCTGGCTAATGTAAGTAGTCCCGCAATGAACATTGGGGTGCATGTATTTTTTTGAATTATGGTTTCCTCTGGATATATGCTCAGGAGAAGGATTCCTGGATCACATGTTAACTCTATTTTCAGTTTTTAAAGGAACCTCCATACTGTTCTCCATAGTGGCTGTACCAATTTACATTTCCACCGACGGTGTAGGAGGGTTCTCTTTTCTCCATACCCTCTCTAGCATTTATTGTTTGTGGACTTTTTGATGATGGCCATTCTGACTGCTGTGAGGTGGTACCCCTTTGTAATTTTGATTTGCATTTCTCTGATAATTAGTGATGTAGAGCCTCTTTTCATATGCTTTCTGGCCATATGTCTTCTTTGGGGAAATTTCTATGAAATCTTGATTTAATTAGTTAGAAGTACTATGCAGCATTCTTGCCTGGAGAATCCCAAGGATGGAGGAGCCTGGTAGGCTGCTGTCTATGGGGTCGCACAGAGTCAGACACGACTGAAGCCACTTAGCAGCAGCAGCAGCAGTATGTATTTTTTAAAAAAAATTTTCCCACTTGTTTTCGCTATCTATTGCTTAGTGGTTTCAAAGAACATGCATTTATTATCTCACAGTGTCTGTATTCATGAGTCCAGACACAGCTCAGCTGGAGCCTCTGCTTCAGGGTCTCTCACAAAGTTGCAATCAAGGTGTTGGCCCAAAGTCTCTCAGAAGGCTTCAGTCAAGGTCAACTGAGCAAGGTTCACTTCCAAGACGAAAGTCACACTCCTTTCTAACCCATTTGCAAATGACACTCCATTATTTTTGCATATTCTATTCACTGGAAACAAGTTACCCAGTCCAGCCCACAGTAGAAGGGAGAGGATTCCAGAGGGACATGACCACCAGGAAGTGGGACTCATTGAGGGCTGTCTTTGAAATCTGCCTACCCCTCCTCCCAGGTGATTCCAGCATGTACCAGGGTTAAGAACCATTGCTCTAGAACAAGGATGCAAAGAAGTTCATCCCTTATCTCAACTTAAAAAAAAATAATTTTCCTTATTTATTTTTGGCTGTGCTGGATCTTCATCACTGCTCAGGCTTCTCTCTAGTTGCGGCGGGAAGGGGCTCCTTTTCATTGTGGTGCGCAGGTTTCTCATTGCTGTGGCTTCTCTTGTTGTGGAGCACAGCCTCCAGAGCCCTGGGGCTTCAGGAGTTGCGGTTCCCAGGTTCTGGAGCTCAGGCTCAATAGTTGTGGCACACAGGCTTAGTTCAGTTCACAGCATGTGGGACCTTCCTGGATCAGGTATTGAACTCATGACTCTTGGGTTGGCAGGTGGATTCTTTACCACTGATCCACCACGGAAACCCCATTATCGCAACTTGATTGAAGATTAATGAATCTAGAGTGATGAAAGGGATTATGAGGCTATATTTGGGCTCTAAGGGAGCAGGGTGGTAGTTGAGCAGTAACATCTGCCAAGGTCAAGGCATGTGGCAAATGTGGGCAATGCCATCCTTAGTCTATACTCTACCAAGCCAAATACAGACTCTGGGGGTAGTCTGAAAACTCCAGTCTCCCCTCATCCAACAGCAATAATTTTTAAAACTTGTTTGCAATATCAATTACTCTAAGCCCAGTTGTATTTGTTTCCTCATAATACTATGTACATGCTAACTCACTTCAGTCGTGTCCGACTCTTTGCGACCCTATGGACTATAGTCCACCAGGCTCCTCTGTCTATGGAATTCCTCAAGTAAGAATCCTGGGGTCGGTTGCCATTTCCTCCTCCATGGGATCTTCCCGACCCAGAGATTGAAACTTGGTCTCTTGCATTGCAGGCATGTTCTTTACTGCTGAGCCACCAGGGAAGTCCTGGGAGTTAACATATTGGATTTTATTTGGCTTCCCCCCAGCCCCAGAGATAGAAAGTCCTCATTAGCTGGTGCAGCTGGGCTTCCAGGCAAATTTAGGGACAAACCAACCAATCAAGTTTAAGTGGGAAAGAGTGGGGAGGGGTTTGAGGGGAAAGAACATTACCCATAATTCTCTGAGGTGGTTTTCTACCTCTTGCTTGCAACCCACTTGGGGAACTTCAGTGTCTGTGAGCATGGCCTAGCCTCAAAGCTCAACTTTCTCCCCTTCGCTCCATCTGCTTCAGACCCCACTCCCAGGGCCCATCTCTGACTCTGCTGTAACCAAGATCAACCCTACCTCTGATATTTTAAATAACTTTCTTACCTCCGGAGCCTGTAGTCTGGGCCCTGATCTCTTGGTTACACTTTGTTTGTCAGTGTTTATTAATAGGGCTTGTCCAGTGTAAGAACCCATTTTATGCTTACTTAGAGAGGAAGTTTTGATGTTTGTTTGTTTGTTTTTTTTTCAACTGGAAATGGCAGAGATACAATAGGGTCAGAGGAACTTGTCAGACTTGGGGTTCCTGTGTACAGTTGTTCAGGTTGTGGACTGCACAAGGGCACCACATCTTAAGGAAGCACCATCCCCATGGCATTGTATGTGAAATACATGTCATTTACATACTCACCTACATGAGATCTGCAGGTAGGTAAGATAGTTTCAGCTAAGTCCTGGAGCAGTGAGCAAGAGTCCCCTCTTTAATAAAGCCACTTTGGCCCTGAACAAGCTCAGGAGAATATGTGCACACAAGTGCAATCTGTGCCCTGACCCAACCACTCCTTGCCTCCTTAATGGCTGCTTCTCTCACCTATGACTCTCAGAGGCATGTTCCTGTCCCCCTACTCTCCAATTCCAGCCTTTCTAAGATGGCAGGATGACCACTTGGGCTGGAACACTCCTTCAGAGTGGCCACGACCAGGGTTACTGAGCACGGCAGAGGGCATTCACCTTTGTTCCTATTTCCAGGGCCTATGACTTAGGGTTGTTCAGGTTGTACTCTGATATCTGTATCTATGTACCTACATCTATAGATACTTATTTATTTGCTTATTTTTCTTGAGTTCTGCAAAGCTTGAAGGATCTTAGTTCCCCAGCCAGGAAATGAACTCAGGCCTGTGGCAGTGAAAGTGCTGACCCCCAACTGCTAGACCACCAGGGAATTCCCTAATTCACACGAAGGTGCTGTGTAGTCTCGGATGTCCCTGGACAGTATTTCACTCAGCTCTCAGCTCTGCTTGTTATCCGCACTGCTGTTGAGGGGGTTTCTCTGTGTGGTGGGGAAGATGGCTGTGGGGAGCCCAAGTCTCTCATTCTCCTGGCATAACTCTACAGGCCTAAGGCCAGCCTCCAGCTACCCCACTTCAGCCCGGGAAGAGCACAGATGGGCCTGCTGTGGTCATGGGACTGCCTCAGGCCTATCCCTGTGTGAGGGAGCTGGGGAGCACTGATTGGCCAGCCTGAGATCACGTGGCCACGTTTGTGGTCAGGAGAGTGGGTGTGTCTTACTGGAAGAAGAGGCACCCTTGCTGGGATTTAAACCCCTGTACCTCTCAGCTCACCATTCCACAGAAATGTACTGAGCCCCAGTATGTGCCAGGCACTGTGCTAAGCTCCCTCTTCCCCAACCTGCAGCTTATGGTGAGTCCTCAAATTTACTGGCTCACAGGGGCTTTCCTGGTGGCTGGGTAGTGAAGAATCCGCCTGCTAGTGCAGGAGATACAAGTTCGATCTCTGGTCTGGGAAGATCCCACATGGCAGAGAAATTAAGCCCGAGTACTGCGACCACTGGGTCTGTGCTCTGGAGCCGGGGCTCCACAACTACTGAAGCCTGAGCACTCTAGAGCCCTGCGCAGCAACAGGAGAAGCCAGTGCAAACAGAAGCCTGCACATGGCAGCTAGAGCCTCCCCTCTCTGTGACTAGAGAAAAGTCCATGAAGCAATGAAGACCCAGCACCATCAACAATAAATAAAATAAATCAATAAAACTTTTTTTTTTTAAAGTTACTATGTCATCAACACCCTTCACTCTCAGGTCTGACATGACAAAATTCCAACTTCGTATCCATCTCACAGACGTGACTTTTTTGCTTCTTACTGGAGAGAATGATACAGCGGTGGAGGTTGACGTCATTGCAAATTCGTGATTTCTAATCTCAGCTGGATCCTCAGTGCAGCTTGACAACTTTTCTCTTTGTTCTAGAATAACTCTTCTGATTCATTCACTCATGCATACTATGTCATTGGATTTGTACATTCGAAAGACCACTCTGAAACCTAATAGTTTGAGGGTGGGCATATAGAAATTGATGATACCTGTTGCAATTTGGGACTCTATAAATGGGCCATCAGATCAGATCAGGTCAGATCAGTCGCTCAGTCATGTCCAACTCTTTTTGACCCCATGAATCGCAGCACGCCAGGCCTCCCTGTCCATCACCAACTCCCGGAGTTCACTCAGACTCAAGTCCATCGAATCAGTGATGCCATCCAGCCATCTCATCCTCTGTCGTCCCCTTCTCCTCCTGCCCCCAATCCCTCCCATAATCAGAGACTTTTCCAATGAGTCAACTCTTTGCATGAGGTGGCCAAAGTACTGGAGTTTGGCATCATTCCTCCCAGAGAAATCCCAGGGCTGATCTCCTTCAGAATGGACTGGTTGGATCTCCTTGCAGTCCAAGGGACTCTCAAGAGTCTTCTCCAACACCACAGTTCAAAAGCATCAATTCTTCAGTGCTCAGCCTTCTTCACAGTCCAACTCTAACATCCATACATCACCACAGGAAAATCCATAGCCTTGACTAGACGAACCTTTGTTGGCAAAGTAATGTCTCTGCTTTTGAATATGCTATCTAGGTTGGTCATAACTTTCCTTCCAAGGAGTAAGCATCTTTTAATTTCATGGCTTCAGTCACCATCTGCAGTGGTTTTGGAGCCCAGAAAAATAAAGTCTGACACTGTTTCCACTGTTTCCCCATCTATTTGCCATGAAGTGGTGGGACCGGATGCCATGATCTTCATTTTCTGAATGTTGAGCTTTAAGCCAACTTTTTCACTCTCCACTTTCACTTTCGTCAAGAGGCTTTTGAGTTCCTCACTTTCTGCCATAAGGGTGGTGTCATCTGCATATCTGAGGTTATTGATATTTCTCCCAGCAATCTTGATTCCCGCTTGTGTTTCTTCCAGTCCAGCATTTCTCATGATGTACTCTGCATATAAGTTAAATAAGCATGGTGACAATATACAGCCTTGACGTACTCCTTTTCCTATTTGGAACCAGTCCGTTGTTCCATGTCCAGTTCTAACTGTTGCTTCCTGACCTGCATACAAATTTCTCAAGAGGCAGATCAGGTGGTCTGGTATTCCCATTCTCTTTCAGAATTTTCCACAGTTTATTGTGATCCACACAGTCAAAGGCTTTGGCATAGTCAATAAAGCAGAAATAGAGGTTTTTCTGGAACTCTCTTGCTTTTTCCATGATCCACCGGATGTTGGCAATTTGATCTCTGGTTCCTCTGCCTTTTCTAAAACCAGCTTGAACATCAGGAAGTTCATGGTTCACATATTGCTGAAGCCTGGCTTGGAGAATTTTGAGCATTACTTTCCTAGCGTGTGAGATGAGTGTAATTGTGTGGTAGTTTGAGCATTCTTTGGCATTGCCTTTCTTTGGGATCAGAATGAAAACTGACCTTTTCCGGTCCTGTGGCCACTGCTGAGTTTTCCAAATTTGCTGGCATATTGAGTGCAGCACTTTCACAGTATCATCTTTCAGGATTTGGAATAGCTCAACTGGAATTCTATCACCTCCACTAGCTTTGTTTGTAGTGATGCTTTCTAAGGCCCACTTGATTTCACATTCCAGGATGTCTGGCTCTAGGTGAGTGATCACACCATCGTGATTATCTGGATCGTGAAGATCTTTTTTGTACAGTTCTTCTGTGTATTCTTGCCATCTCTTCTTAATATCTTCTGCTTCTGTTAGGTCCATACCATTTCTGTCCTTTATCGAGCCCATCTTTGCATGAAATGTTCCTTTGGTATCTCCAATTTTCTTGAAGAGATCTCTAGTCTTTCCCATTCTGTTGTTTTCCTCTATTTCTTTGCATTGATCGCTGAGGAAGGCTTTCTTATCTCTTCTTGCTATTCTTTGGAACTCTGCATTCAGATGTTTATATCTTTCCTTTTCTCCTTTGCTTTTCACTTCTCTTCTTTTCACAGCTATTTGTAAGGCCTCCTCAGACAGCCATTTTGCTTTTTTGCATTTCTTTTCCATGGGGATGGTCTTGATCCCTGTCTCCTGTACAATGTCATGAACCTCATTCCATAGCTCATCAGGCACTCTATCTATCAGATCTAGGCCCTTAAATCTATTTCTCACTTCCCCTGTATCATCATAAGCGATTTGATTTAGGTCATACCTGAATGGTCTAGTGGTTTTCCCTACTTTCTTCAATTTAAGTCTGAATTTGGCAATAAGGAGCTCATGGTCTGAGCCACAGTCAGCTCCTGGTCTTGTTTTTGCTGACTGTATAGAGCTTCTCTATCTTTGGCTGCAAAGAATATAATTAATCTGATTTCAGTGTTGACCATCTGGTGACGTCCATGTATAGAGTCTTCTCTTGTGTTGTTGTAAGAGGGTGTTTGCTATGACCAGTGCATTTTCTTGGCAAAACTCTATTAGTCTTTGCCCTGCTTCATTCTGTATTCCGAGGCCAAATTTGCCTGTTACTTCAGGTGTTTCTTGACTTCCTACTTTTGCATTCCAGTCCCCTATAATGAAAAGGACATCTTTTTTTGGGTATTAGTTCTAAAAGGTCTTGTAGGTCTTCATAGAACCGTTCAACTTCAGCTTCTTCAGCGTTACTGGTTGGGGCATAGACTTGGATTACCGTGATATTGAATGGTGTGCCTTGGAAACGAACAGAGATCATTCTGTCATTTTTGAGATTGCATCCAAGTACTGCATTTCGGACTCTTTTGTTGACCATGATGGCCACTCCATTTCTTCTGAGGGATTCCTGCCTGCAGTAGTAGATACAATGGTCATCTGAGTTAAATTCACCCATTCCAGTCCATTTCAGTTCGCTGATTCCTAGAATGTCAACATTCACTCTTGCCATCTCTTGTTTGACCACTTCCAATTTGCCTTGATTCATGGACCTGACATTCCAGGTTCCTATGCAATAGTGCTCTTTACAGCATCGGACCTTGCTTCTATCACCAGTCACATCCACAGCTGGGTATTCTTCTTGCTTTGGTTCCATCCCTTCATTCTTTCTGGAGTTATTTCCCCACTGATCTCCAGTAGCATATTGGGCCCCTACCAACCCAGGGAGTTCCCCAGTCAGTATCCTATCATTTTGCCTTTTCATACTGTTTATGGGGTTCTCAAGGCAAGAATACTAAAGTGGTTTGCCATTCCCTTCTCCAGTGGACTCATACTCCTACTTAAAGTCTGTTGGGCCTCTTTATAGCTTATAGAATAAAGTCTAACCTGTTTACTAGTTTGATCACAGAGCGTGGCCCCTCCCTCTCACTACTGGCCTTAGCTCCTTGGCCTTCTATCTTCCTATTTTCTGACCTATGAACTCTCAGCTTGTTTCCTTAACTCACCCCTGCTGTTAATGCTTCTGGGTCTTCATTTACACCGTTGTTTCTGCCTGAGTGTTTGTCTCACTTTCTTCCATGAGTAAATTCTTTTTAAAAATTTTATTTATTTATTTTTGGCTGCACTGGGTCTTCACTGCTGCGCGGGCTTTTCTCTAGTTGTGAAGAACGGGGCCTACTCTTTGCTGCAGGGCATGGGCTTCTCCGTGCGGAGGCTTCTCTTGCT
This sequence comes from Bos indicus x Bos taurus, assembly GCF_003369695.1. NCBI lineage: Eukaryota > Metazoa > Chordata > Mammalia > Artiodactyla > Bovidae > Bos > Bos indicus x Bos taurus. The sequence goes on from NC_040104.1 coordinate 50,341,865, forward strand.
GGAGGGCACGGGCTTCTCCGTGCGGAGGCTTCTCTTGTTGCAGAACACAGGCTTCTCCGTGCTGAGGCTTCTCTTGCTTCAGGGCACAGGCTTCTCCGTGCTGAGGCTTCTCTTGCTGCAGGGCACGGGCTTCTCCGTGCGGAGGCTTCTCTTGTTGCAGAACACGGGCTTCTCCGTGCAGAGGCTTCTCTTGCTTCAGGGCACAGGCTTCTCCGTGCTGAGGCTTCTCTTGCTGCAGGGCACAGGCTTCTCCGTGCAGAGGCTTCTCTTGCTTCAGGGCACAGGCTTCTCCGTGCTGAGGCTTCTCTGCTGCAGGGCACCGGCTCTAGGGTGCATAGGCTTCAGTAGTTGCGGCATGTGGACTCAGTAGTTGCGTTTCCCGGGCTCTAGAGTGCAGGGTCAGTAGTTGTGGCGCACAGGTTTAGTTGCTCCACGACATGTGGAATCTTCCCGGATCAGGGCTCAAAGCCATGTCTCCTGCATTGGCAGGTAGATTCTTTACCACTGAGCTACCAAGGAAGCTCTGCAAGAGTAAATTCTTGCTCATACTTGATCAGCTCAAGTGTCAATTCCTTCTGGTAGCCAGACCCCTTTGTGGGATGGGGTGCCCCGCCACCAGGCTCCTATGGCACCCTGAGCATGTTTCTCTCACAGCACTTACTCTTATTGATATTGTCTATTTCCCCCGCCAGTCCTTCCGTTCTGAGAAGACAAGGGCTGTGTGTTGTTCATCTGTGCGCCTCCCGGGCTGGTACATAGAAGGGAATTGATCTTATCTGAACTGACCTAGGATTCACTAAGCTTTTCTAGTCATCTCTCTCTGGAAGAGACCATCGCTCACCTTTTCTCCTTCATGTCTCTAAGAGCTGTAGCCCTTACTCCAAGAGGACAAGCATATCTCACTCCCATGGGCGCTACATGCCCTCACCAGCCACAGAGCCGCTGTCCTATGGAGGTATTAGACACCCACTCGTTGGCTTCTTGGTCCACACTCCTCATCACACCTCCCAATGTACGATCTGAGAGGTAGGCGTCACCCGACATTGAGATTCATGTCTCTCTCCATTGTTGCTGAAACACCTGCCCCCAAATATGAGGGGTTCTTCTATTAGGATGAATAATTTCCCAAGATGCAGTTTGTTCCTGATATGAAACTGGTCCCTAGCCAACAGTGGCCCAAACATGCTTGCTAGGTTTGAACCCACAAGTGGAGTGTGGCTTAGCTTTTCTAAGCAGGGGACTGTCCTTCACAGGTTGTTGTTCAGTTGTTCAGTTGTGTCTGACTCTTTGTGACCCCCATCAACTGCAGCACACCAGGCTTCCCTGTCCTTCACCAGGCCATGAGAAAAGTGGGAGAGAGAAGACTTCTCTCTGCAGACCTTCGAGCCAAAGGATGACTGGTGGTTTTTTTGTGCCCACAGAGAAAGGAGGCCATTTTTGGTACAGGAGATTGCCTGTTTTAGCATTAAACATCCCCAGTATAGTTCTGTTGAACACTCTAGCAAAAAGAAATTAATTTCCAATACAGTTCAGTGTTCTCATTAGGAGGGTGAAACAGGCCAGGACTGCAAGGCCCAACCAAGCCTGGCAAGCTTGGGCTTAGTGCCTGGGCCACCCTGGAGCAGAGGGAAAGTGAGGAGCAGCTACAGAGAATGGTGTGGCCAGAAGAAAAGAGCCAGGCATTGGAATCTGGAGACAGGGGCAGACCCAGCCTTGATGCTAATTACCAGGACAGGTCAGTCAATACGGCCTTGCCTCATTCTCCTGGCTGTATGGTGGGAACACTAATGTGGCCATGCTTCCTACCTGGGACACCTGCCTAAGTTAACTCAATCACCATATGTTAGGCCAGTCTGTCAATGGGGGGTTCTCATGTCCAGCTGTGATGGTTAATTTTATATGACTACGCTACAGGGACTTCCCTGGCAGCCCAGTGGTTAGAACTCAGGGCTTTCAATCCCTAGTTGGGAAACTAAGATCCCACAAGCCGTATAGTGTGCTTCCCCAACCGAAAACCCACAGAAAACTTCACCAAAGTATGATGCCAACTTGTTCAAATACTAATCTAGATGTTACTGTAAAGGTGTCTGTGAAAGTGATTAGCACTTATAATCTGCTGACTTTAAGTAAAGGTGATTGCCCTTCACAATGTGGGTGGGCCTCACACAATCAGTCAAAGGCCTTAAGAGCAAATACTGAGATTTTCTGAAGAAGCAGTTCTGCTTCAATATTGAATCATAGAAATCCTGCTTGAGCATATAGCCCCAGGGTCTGTTCTGCTGAGTTCAGACCTGCCACTGGCATGAGTCGACTCCTTAAAATCAATCTCTGTCCCTTTGTGTCTCTCTGTCCTTGTCTGTCTCTCACCCTCCCCTATTTGTTCTGTTTTGGCTTTTGGCAGTGTGGGGGAGGGAGGCTGACTACAGCATTGATAAGATGGGGTCCTAGCCCCCAATCTCATCTGTACCATTTACTAATCTGTCACCTTAGACACATCTCTTAACTTCCTTGATTCTCAATTTCTTGATCTGTATGACAAACTTAAAAAGTAGGTTTTTTAAAAAGTCGCAAAGAGTCGGACATGACTGAGCAACCAACTCGCACTTTCACATGTATTTTATGGACTTCCTGGCAGTCTAGTGTTAAGACTTTGTGCTCCTACTGCAAGGGGCATGGGGTTGATCCCTGGTCAGGGAACTAAGAGCCACATGCCACACAGTGCATCCAAAAGTAGGGAAAAAAAGAGTTTGCATGTTAAAATGTTTGTCCCTCTGCACAAGCTCTCCTGCATGGTTCCCTGTGCCCAGGAGGGAGTGTGGAGAGTGAGGCACAGAGAGGGTATAAACTGCTCACCGTTTCCACTGTTCAGGCTGCTCCAAGCTGCCTTGTCCCACCTCATCAGTCCTGTTCTTTTCTTCCAGTGGCCCTTCCAGCCTGTCTGGTGTCTGTGCTCTGGTGGAATCTGTAGAGTGACTTTCCAGTCCCAGTTCCCATCAGAACCAGAAAAATTAGGCAGCCCTCTTGCCACTGCCCAGTGCTGCTTCTAACCAGGGCTTCTCTGGCCCAGTGGCTACCCCACCTTTGAATTCCATATGTTTGAACACGGCCAGCCTCCTCTTTCCTCAGGGACATCTTCCTCTCAGTTCCTCTTCCTTGTTGCTTGAGCAGTAGGTCATCTGACTGTAGGTTTCTCTTCTATTCTTTCCTGCACTGTTGTCTTTGTCAACCTCAACTTCAAGCTCAATTGATACTGTCCAAACACAATATCCACAGGAAAATGCATAAAACATAAACACACAGTTTGAGAATTAACAAACACAAACACATGAGTTAACAAATAATGATAAGGCCAATACCTCTGTTACCATTATCCAGGCTGAGAAATAAAATATTGGCAGAGCCCAGAGGTCCCTTTCAGGTCACAGTCCCCTCCCTCACATGTACGTGTCCATGATCCTGATATGTATGGTAACTACTTTCCTGCATTTCTTTGTGGTTTTAAGGCCTGTTTGTACATGTCTAAATCCTATAGTGTCATTGTGCTTATTTTATGTGAACAGAAGTATATTTTTGTAGGTTTTGTTTATGATTTTCTATATATGATTTGTATATATGTGCATATTTGTGTTTTTCTTTAGCTCAGTGTCATGTTTGTAAGAATCATTTACAGGGTTGCAGATAGCTGTAGTTCATTTGTTTTCAATGCTCTGTAGTTTTCCTCTACATCAGGGGTTGGCAACCCACAGTCCATGGGCCATGTTTTTATATAGTCCATGAGTTAAGAGTGCTTTTTTATATTTATAAAGTTGGGGAGAAAAAGACTAAGATTTTGAGACACAGACCTACAAAGCCTAGAATGTTTATTCTCTGGCCCTTCACAGGAAATGCTTTTCTGAACCCAGCTGTATATGAACACCATCATTTACTTTTCTTTTACATTCTTGATGGGTATTTGGGTGGTCTGCGGTGTTTTGACTCCTGAGGAATGCTTCTGTGAATATTCGTATACATGTATTCTGCTGCAGTTGTACGTATGTTTCTCTAAGAAATGTATCTAGGAGTGAAAATATACATGTTGTTCAGTCGCCCAGTCATGTCTGACTCTGCGACCCCATGGACTATAGCATGCCAGGCCTCCCTGTCCCTCACCATCTCCCGAAGTTTGCCCAAGTTCATGTCCATTGCATTGGTGATGCCATCCAGTCTTCTCATTCTCTGATGCCTTCTTCTGCCCTCAATCTTTCCCAGCATTAGGGACTTTTCCAATGAATCAGCTGTTTGCATCAGACGGCCAAAGTACTGGAGTTTCAGATTCAGCATGAGTCCTTCTAATGAGTATTCAGAGTTTATTTTCCTTAAGATTAACTGGTTTGATCATCTTGCTGTCCAAGGGACTCTCAGGAGTCTTACCCAGCACCACAGTTCAAAGGCATCAATTCTTCAGCACCCTGCCTTCTTTATGGTCCAGTTCTCGCAACTGTACGTGACCACTGGGAAGACCATAGCCTTGACTATATGGACCTGTGTTGGCAGATTAATGTCTCTGCTTTTAAACACTGTCTAGGTTTGTCATAACTTTCCTGCCAAGACAATATACATACATTCAAATTTAGATATACAACAAAATACACATGCATTCAAATTTAGTAGATAACTCATTTTTCCAAAGCATTTGTGCCAATTTAATCCCCAACAGCAATGTATGAAAATTCTGGTTGCTATACACCCCCAACAACACTTAATAATACCAACTTTAGAAATGTTTGCCTATTTGATGAGTCTGTAGCATTGTATCATTGTCATTGGAATCTAGGGTTTCCCTGTAAAGGTTATTAAATATATATATATATATTTAAAAATACTGATTCCACACCAATACCTTTACTATTTTTCTATGGGATTTTTTTTTCTCACTGATTTGAAGGAGTACTTTATTTTGAATATGAATCCTTTCATTAGTTATGTATGTCTTAAATTTGTGGTTTGCCTTTTCATTCTCTTAAGGTATATTTTGATGAATAGAGCTTCTTAACTCTGATATAGTCAAAATTTATCAGTGCTGTCTTTAACAGTTAGGGCTTCCCTGGTGGCTCAGATGGTAAAGAATCTGCCTGCAATGTAGAAGACTCAGGTTAAATCCCTGGGTCAGGAAGGTTCCCTGGAGAAGGGAATGGTCACCCACTCCTGTATTCTTGCCTGGAGAATTCCATGGACAGAGGAGCCTGGAAGGCTACAGTCCATGGGCCCACAAAGAGTAAGTCAGATGCAAGTGAGTGACTAACACACACACACTCACCTATTTTATACTTATTTTAATAAAGCTTCCTACTCCAGAGTCATGGAGATATCCTCCTATTTTTATCTTCTTAAAGCGTTATAATTTTGCCTTTTAACTTAAGGACTTGGATACACCAGGAATTGATCTCTGTTTAACCTATGAAATGAAAGTTGCTCAGTCATGTCTGACTCTTTGTGACCCCATGGACTGTAGCCTGCCAGGCTCCTCTGTCTATGGAATGCTCCAGGTAAGAATACTGGAGTGAGTTGCCATTCCTTTCTCCAGGGGAATCTTCCTGACCCAGGGATTGAACCTGGGTCTCCTGCATTGCAGGCAGATTCTTTACAGTCTGAGCTACCAAAGAACCCAGTCATTAATTTAAAAAAGTCGCTCAGTCGTGTCCGACTCTTTGTGACCTCATGGACTATTCAGTCCATGGAATTCTCCAGCCCAGAGTACTAGAGTGGGTATTTGTTTCCTTCTCCAGGGGATCTTCCCAACCCAGGGATTGGACCCAGGTCTCCCACATTGCAAGCAGATTCTTTACCAGCTGAGCCGACAGGGAAGTGCAATCTATACGTTTAACCTATATGGGGAGTTAATTGTCTTAGCAGCACTCACTGAAAAACTGTCTTTTGCCAGCCTTTATCATGTATCAAGTGCTCATATAATATAAAGTCCTTTTTCTGGACTTCGTTGTATAGGTCTGTCTGTTGACCCTGTACCAAGCCATACTGTTTTAAACATTATAGCTTCACAGCAAGCCTTGATACCTGGTAGTCCGAGTCCTCCGTGTTCCCCTCTTCTGGTTCTTCTTGCATCTTGCCTGTCCCTTTCCCTTTGCATCTCCACAAAAATTTGAGGATTAACTTGTCAAATGTTATTAAAAAAACTGTTGTAATTTTGACTGGAACTGCATCAACTCGATAGTTGATTTGAAAGAATTGACATTTTTACAATATTGCATCTTACAATCCATGAACATGATCTATCTTAATTTAATTCAATTATCTTTAATGTGTCTCAATAAGTTTGGTAATTTTCTTTGTTAAAACCTTGCACAACTTTTATTTATTCCCAGGTGCTTCATATTTTTGATGTGATTATAAAAGGTAGAATCTGTCTGCCATACATACAATTTTTCTATGTAGTTTTTTTTTTTGAAATGCAAACATTCTTAGGACTTCCGTGGTGGTCTAGTGGTTAAGAATTTGCCTTTTAATGCAAGGGCCATGGGTTCGTCCTTGGTCCAGGAAGATCCCACATGCCACGAGGCAACTAAGTCCATGTGCTGCAATTACTAAGCCTGTGTGCCCTAGAACCCGGGCTCCACCACAAGAAAAGCCACAGCAATGAAAAGCCCATGCACTCCAATGAAGAGTAGCTCCTGCTCACTGCAGCTAGAGAAAGCCCTTGAGCAGAAACACAGACCCAGTGCAGTCAAAATTAATTAATTAATTAAACTAAATAAATTAGCAAGAGATCTTTGATAAGATTCACAGCATTGACCTCAACTTTCCCTCATTTATCTGGGCCAGTGATAGCTCATCAGTGAGAAAGGGATGCATTTTTCCTTTCTCATTTTTCCTATTACTGACCCATATCAGTAATAACCAAATTTTAAGTACTTTAAAGTGTGTTTCCTGCTTTATTGCCTTATTTAATCCTTGTGCTGCTAAGTCACTTCAGTCATGTCCGACTCTGTGTGACCCCATAGACGGTAGCCCACCAGTCTCCTCCGTCCCTGGGATTCTCCAGGCAAGAACACTGGAGTGGATTGCCATTTCCTTCTCCAATGCATGAAAGTGAAAAGTGAAAAGTGAAAGTGAAGTCGCTCAGTCGTGTCCGACTCTTAGCGACCCCATGGACTGCAGCCTACCAGGCTCCTCTGTCCATGGGATTTTCCAGGCAAGAGTACTGGAGTGGGGTGCCATTGCCTTCTCCATTTAATCCTTGTAACCATCCCCAAAGGTAAATATTTTAAATTACATTTCACTAATAAGGATCCAAACTCAGAAACATAAAAGACTTTCTCAGGACTTCTCTGGTAAGCTAGCAGTTAAAAATCTGCCTTCTAATGCAGGAGACGGGTTCAACCCCCGGTCAGGGAACTCAGATCCCAAATTCCAGGGGACAGCTAAGCCCGAATACCACAATTACTGAGCCCATGTGCACAATAAGACTCAGTGCAGCCAAAAAGAGACTTGCTCAAGCTCACTTTTCTTTGTTTAGCTCAAGTTCAGGACTTTTGACTTCAGTTGATTCTCCCTTTTCTGCCTAGAGTTGCCTTGCCTGTTAGCACCTTTGAAGATGTGGGATTTTGTTGTACCTGGCTGGAGTAAAATTTGGGAAGCCAGAGAAGATGAGAGTAGGCTCAGAAACCAAAACAGTTTTCATGGATGGACTAGACTTTTTATTTTCTGTTTAATAGTGGACACTATGTTCTCTTCTATGCTGCTAAGTCGCTTCAGTCGTGTCCGACTCTGTGTGACCCCATAGACGGCAGCCCACCAGGCTCCTCCATCCATGGGATTTTCCAGGCAAGAGTACTGGAGTGGGGTGCCATTGCCTTCTCCAGTTCTCTTCTATAAGGAATCATAATTCAGCTATCAGGTCTTCAGGTCTTAGTTCTTATTAAATTTGAATTCATATACACTTTCAATTTATAAATTAATATAAGTCCTAATAAACTATTACATTTTTTTTCTTATTAAGTTGGAAGAAACTTGAAGATATCTGTTTGTATTGCTTGTGACTGTTACAGAGTTTTAGGGAATAAATATTGCTGAATGAATGCACTTTGTTCTCCTGGTCTTATAATCTATGAATAGAATCTTTTCCTCTGGAAGCTAAATATGTAATACCTTGAAATCTCACCTGGAGAAGGAAATGGCAATCCACTCCACTATTCTTGCCTGGAGAGCTCCATGGACAGAGTAGCCTGGTGGGCTACAGTCTGTGGGATCTCAAAGAGTTGGACACGACTGAGCGACTAACACTGTACACTGAAATCCCACCAGGTGGCGATACAGGACTACTGAGTGTTGGTCATATTTGCTGGAGAATTCTGGACATGAAGACAAGGATGTGAATTTTGGTTTAAAAGGAGAATGAAAAGGGAGAAGAGAAAACACCTTTGGTCTTTGCATCCTTTGCATTCACATTCACAATTGAGTCGCTGTCTGAGACTTCTTGTGGTTTTACTTAGGCATTTATGACTCCCCCATACTTGATGCATTTTCTAGTTCCTCCAAATCTCAGTTCAGTTCAGTCACTCAGTCATGTCTGACTCTTTGCGACCCCATGAATTGCAGCATGCCAGGCCTCCCAGTCCACCACCAACTCCCGGAGTCCACCCAAACTCACGTGCATCGAGTTGGTGATGCCATCCAGCCATCTCATCCTCTGTCGTCCCCTTTTCCTCCTGCCCTCAATCCCTCCCAGCATCAGGGTCTTTTCCAATGAGTCAACTCTTCACATGAGGTGTCCAAAGTATTGGAGTTTCAGCCTCAGCATCAGTCCTTCCAGTGAACACCCAGGACTGATCTCCTTTAGGATGGACTGGTTGGATCTCCTTGCGGTCAAGCTCTCCAATTTTTCTTTGTACTCAGTGAGCAGGTTTAGGACATAGTAGGAGCCTCACAAATTCTTGATCTGAGTTGACTAGCTCTATCTGCAAGTCTTACTCCTCATAACTCTTCCTGGAATTAGGCTTTGTCCCGTCTGTTCCCTTTCGGGGCTGATGGCACCTGCTGCCCTGGCATCATGATTGGCCAGGCCACTCTGCTGCCCAGGACCCCTCCACAAGGCTCTAGTGGACACTAGTCCACCCCCCACAGCAACTGTCTCAAACCTTCACTTCTGCCCTCAATCCTATTTCCTGTTCCTTGCCACCCCTCCCTTTCAGGAGATAATCCCTCACCCCCAACTCAAGATAAAGAAAGAGACACCTTGTGGAGACTAACTCTGCCTCCTAACTCTGTCCCTTTGAATTTGCCCAGATTCCCACCTATCGCCCTCAGCTCTCCTTTCATGATGTTGTTGATAGAAGAGATGTCTTTTCTTTCACCCCCACTTTCATTCTTTCATTTTTGTTCACTTATCCATTCTTCAAAAAATTCTTTAATTATTATTATGTGCTAGTCTCTGGGAATGCAATAGTGAGGAAAACTGACAAGGTCCTGTAGGAGAGACATTGGTAAGTGGATAACCTACCCTCTCTTTGAGGTGGGGTCAACGTTTTCATACTACACTGAGATGTGCTAAGAGGACATGGTTTTTTAGTTCCTAAAACTGATATATCTTTCTCACTAGCTAGTTGTAATAGCTCAAGTTTAGACTGAGGAATCAGACCAGACTCATTTGGGCAGGCAATACTGTCTGACAGAGTCAGCTTTACCTGGGGACAGACCCTGTGCTGTGCTCTTTGAGGTGGGGGTCAATGTTTGGACACATTTCAGTCATGCCCAATTGTTGTGACTTTATAGACCATAGCCTACCAGGCTCCTCTGTCCATGGGGTTCTCCAGGCAAAAATACTGGAGTAGGTTGCCATGCCCTCTGCCAGGGGATCTTCTGAATCCAGGGATTGAACCTGAGTCTCGTAAGTCTCCTGCATTAGCAGAAGGGTTCTTTACCACTACTGCCACTTGGAAAGCCTAGGGAGAGGCCCCGCTGCTGCTGCTGCTAAGTCACTTCAGTCACGTCTGACTCTGTGCGACCCCATAGACAGCAGCCCACCAGGCTCCCCCATCCCTGGGATTCTCCAGGCAGGAACACTGGAGTGGGTTGCCATTTCCTTCTCCAATGCATGAAAGTGAAAAGTGAGAGGGAAGTCACTCAGTCGTGTCCATCTCTTAGCAACTCCATGGATTGCAGCCTACAAGGCTCCTCTGTCCATGGGATTTTTCCAGGCAAGAGTACAGGAGTGGGGTGCCATTGCCTTCTCTGAGGGATAGGCCCTACTTGACCCCAAAAGAAGGGCTTTGCTGGGTATGGAGGCAGGAAGACCGACCAAATGTCTGGTGACTTGGGTTTCTCATGTGTTTGTGGTTCAATTGTTCTCATAGGTTGTGGATGGGGAGCAGGGGGAAGACTGGGTGGGTCAGAGTAGACTTGTGGTACCCAGGGATTCTGAGAACAACAGAGGCAGGGCCCAGTGGGTTTTCAAGCAGCTCCATGATCCAGTTATTAAATCCCAGGTGTTACAACATAAGGATGAGTGTTAAAGGGACTTTCCTGGCCGGCCAGTGGCTAAGACTCCACTTTCCTAACTCAGGGGGCTGGGTTTGATTTCCACATGCCACAACTGAGTTTGTATGCCACAACTAAAGATCTTGTACACTGCAATTAAAAAACAAATCCCACAGGCAACAACAACTGAAGACGCCACATGCCACACTGAAGATCGAAGATCCTATGTGTCACAAGTAAGTCCTGTGCAGTCAAATACATTAACACACACACACACACGCACACATATTTTAAACAAGGAATGAAACTTAAGAGGGAAGCCAAGTGAGCCAGTGACTGAGGGATTCAGGGTGAGGAGGTTGTGAGCAGAGAGTGGGAACACTAGTCCTGGATGAGGGACATGAGCTGAGGAATCATGATCTGCTTCATAGCTGCCTACTTAACCTATAATCCACATTTGCAACTCCACCAGTGGCTACTTCTTCTGCCTCAATATTCCCTCTTACGGGAATCGGAGTTTGGGGGGAAAACTGCTCTCAGCTCTTATTTTCTTACCATCAGATTCAAATAACATTTGTTGAGCACTGTTGAGATGCTAGAGACCATGCTTGCTTTTCCATCCTGCTATAGACTGAGTATATGTGTCCCCTCCCAATTCATGTGCTTAATCATGAGCCCCACTGTGATGGTGTTAGGAGGTGGATGATAAGGTAATGAGGTTGGAGGCCTCCTGAATGGGAGTAGTGACCTTATAAAAGAGACCCAGGAGATTTCCCTTGCCCCTTCCACCATGTGAGGACACACAGAAAGAAGGCAACGATGGCTCAGTAGTAAAGGATTCAACTGCAATGCAGGAGATGCGGGAAATGCAGTTTCGATCCCTGGATTGGGAAGATCCCCTGGAGAAGAAAATGGCAACCCACTCCAGTATTATTTGTCTGGAAAATCCCATGGACTGAGGAGCCTGGTGTTCTACAGTCCACAGGGTCACAAAGAATTGGACATGACTTAGTGACTGAGCACACACATGCATGAACCAAGAAGGAGGCTCTCACCAGACACAGAATCTGCTAATACCTTTATCTCGGGCTTAACCAGCTTCCAGAACTGTGAGAAATAAATGGTTGTTGTTCAAGCCAATCTATGGTACTTTTGCAATAGCCCCCCAAATGGACTAAAACCTATGTTAAAATAATTAATTCCTGCAACAAGTCCATGAAGGTGGCATCATTATGTTTATTTTGCAGATGAGGAAACTGAGGTCAGAGAGGTTGCCCCCGTCGCATGGCTGGAAAGTGGTGTCCTGTTTCTGGCTCTGAGTCCAGAGTTCCTTCTCCGGTATCACTTTGCCTTTATAGCCAGAATATGTCAAGTTGTCATATGTAGAAAAGAAGTCCCAGAATGTTGAACCAAGATGAGGCAAAAACACCCCCGTGAGAGACCAGGTAATAAAACCTGACACACAGTGATGAGTGGCCCCCCCAGTCTCTTTCCTGGAACACCCCTCAACACGCCACAGCATTCATAGGAGACAGGCAGTTCTCAGTTTGGACAGTGTGGTGTGTAGGCATTTAGAGCTGGTGTGACCTCAGAGAGGGTAATGGGAATGGAGAAGAAGAATGGGCAGCTGTGGGAAGATTTCAAACCACAGCTTGCTGACACCACTGTTTCACCCACTGCTGGCCCCATTCATGCCCCTCCATGGCTCCAAAAGTCCTTTCCACTGAGAACTCCTATTGTACCCACAGCTCCCAGGCTCAAGAATTTCATGGAAATGTGAAAATTTTAACAATTAGCTAACAGAAGGTCAACAATGTTTTATTTTGCTGAGAAACAAAAATCAGTAAAACAATAAACTCTAAAATCTACACTTTCCAGCATGGCATTAAAATAATTTAACATTAAAGTAGGAAGGATTAACAACAAAGTAGCCTTATACATTGAATGTATTTCACTGAATGGACATTAATACAACAGTCCCATTTTTCTCCTTTTGTTGTGAATTGGTGGAAACACTTGTGGATGGGTGTTTGAGAATCTCTGCATTAGACAACTCCCCATAGAAAGACAACTGAGTCCCACTCTTTACTGCTCAACCAATCCATTCATTTGATTGATAAGTAATGTGATTAAACATGGATATGACAGATACTTTGCCTAAAAAGGATTTTCCCAAAGTTTGGGCCATTAGAGGCAAATCCTTTTTGGGGAAACACCTGAAATCCTCATGGAAAGCGGTGGAGACAGGTGATTCATTTCTCAGATGATGAACACCATCCATTCTGCTCCCAAACCCAGGTCTAGAGTATGAAAGACTCCTGGACAAGTTTAAGGAAATGTATATGGTAAAAAGTCTGCCTGCAATGCAGGAGACTCGGATTCAATCCGTGGGTCAGGAAGATCCCCTGGAAAAGGAAATGGCTATCCCTTCCAGTATTCTTACCTGGAAAATTTCATGGACAGAGGCGGCTTGCGGACTGCAGTCCATGGGGTCACAAAGAGTTGGACATGACTGAGTGACTAACACTTTCACTTCACTCTCATGCTCAACCAAAAGTGATAAAGTGATTGAAGTTTATTTAAAATGGGGAGCCAAACCCAAGGCCTGGACTTCTGATTGAAGGAGGCAGGTTGAACATACCCATTCAGATCTGTTCCCTCTTGAAACCCCTCTAAATTAACAATGATAAGAGGATTTTTTTTTTTTTTAAAGCACACACTCTTAAGGATTAATAGAGGAGAAAAGATATGATAGAAACAAAATTTTGGAAGATGGAATGGAATAGGGCTAATTCTGGGTGAGCAGAAAAAAAATTCTGGGGAAAAGTCAAGGGCCTATTTACACCATGGGACCCTTTACAGACTCAGACAGGGTGGCACCAAGTCCTTCTGGAAAGATGGGATAAATATGAGGCTAAGCATTGGAGAATTGGCTACAAGTTTGTTTAAGCAGGAGTTAGATTCCAGGTGCATCCACAAAGTGAGGAAGATCATAGATTCATTCTCTGAAGAGTTCAAAGAAGAGAGTCTGCCCAAAAGAGTAGTGGTAGGATTACCATGTAGAAATTGGAGGTGTAAAAATACTATTAAAACAACTAGGACACAACGTCTGTCAAGAGTATGTGTAATACGTTGACTATGGGAGAGAATATTTGAAACTGGGAAGAATTGAGAAAATTCTAGTTTTACTGGTTTTTTTTTTTTCCCCTATAAATGGGCCACCCTTCATATGAGTATAAAGAGTCCTTAATTCTTTTTCTGTTTTAAACTGTTGCCTTCTTCCAGTTTTCTATCACCCTCTGTTTTTCATTCCAGGGTCTCTTGACTTCGTGGTTCAAAGGTGTTCTATTTGGAGTATTCAAAGTTTCAGACACCCACAGTCACAGGAGAATGTGCCTGCTGACGTCTCTCATCATCCTGTCCCTCTTCAGACATAGATTCTCAGTGTAGCAGCAGTGACTCTGCTAATAATAATTTACAGACTTCTCTGTAGTTAGGATTCTGCCTGTGACCTAGACATGCCTTCTGAGACCTGGATGACAAAATGCAGGTAGTGGATGAGGGACGAAGGCGGAGGGTGAAGGACGTGGGAGAGGGTGAGGGACTCGGGCGGTGGGTGAGGGACACGGGTGGAGGGTGAGGGATGCGGGCAGAGGGTGAGGGATGCTGAGGCAGGTAAGGGACATGGGCTGTGGTTGAGGGACGCGGGCAGAGGGTGATGGGTGAAGGTGGAGGGTGAGGGACGCTGAGGTGGGTGAGGGACGCGGGTCATGGGTGAAGGACGCGGGCAGAGGGTGAGGGACGTGGGTGGAGGGTGAGGGCCGCAGGCAGAGGGTGAGGGGTGAAGGCGGCGAGTGAGGGACGCTGAGGCAGGTGAGGGATGTGGGTCGTGGGGTGAAGGACGCGGGCAGCAGGTGAGGGACAAAGGTGGAGGGTGAGGGCCGCAGGCAGAGGGTGAGGGGTGAAGGCAGTAGGTGAGGGACGCGGGCAGAGGGTGAGGGACGCTGGCGGAGGTGAGGGGTGAAGGCGGCGGGTGAGGGACGCAGGCAGAGGGTGAGGGGTGAAGGTGGAGGGTGAGGGACGCTGAGGCAGGTGAGGGACGTGGGTCATGGGGTGAGGGACGCGGGCGGCAGGTGAGGGACGAAGGCGGAGGGTGAGGGGTGAAGGCAGTGGGTGAGGGATGCGGGCAGAGGGTAGGGGACGCTGGCGGAGGGTGGGGGTGAAGGTGGAAGGTGAGGGACGCTGAGGCGGGTGAGGGACACGTGGGGAGGGTGAGGGCCACAGGCAGAGGGTGAGGGGTAAAGGTGGCGGGTGAGGGATGCGGGTGGAGGGTGAGGGATGCGGGCGGAGGGTGAGGGGTGAATGCGGCGGGTGAGGGACGCCTGTGGCGGGTGAGGGATGTGGGTGGAGGGTGAAGGACGTGGGCGGAAGGTGAGGGACGCTGAGGCAGGTGAGGGACGCTGAGGCGGTTGAGGGACATGGGCTGTGGATAAGGGACGTGGGCAGAGGGTGATAGGTGAAGGTGGAGGGTGAGGGACGCTGAGGCGGGTGAGGGACGTGGGTCATGGGTGAAGGACGCGGGTGGAGGGTGAGGGCCACAGGCAGAGGGTGAGGGGTGAAGGCAGAGGGTGAGGGACGCGGGTGGAGGGTGAGGGACATGGGCAGAGGGTGAGGGCCGCGGGTGGTGGGTGAGGGACACGGGTCGTGGGTGAGGGACGTGGGCGGCGGGTGAGGGACACATGTTGGGTGAGGGACACATGTTGGTAAGGGACGTGGGTGTTGGATGAGGGATGCTGTGTGGAGAGGCTGATCTTCCTGGACGCTGTGGTGGAGCATCTATTCTCTGGGCCCTGCTCCATAGATGCAAAGGGCAGGCAGAAGCAGCAGTGGGGTTTCTACAAGAACAGTCTCATGGTGTGGTTGTGTGTATCTCTTGGATGACTTGACCTGAATTTGTAGCAGTCAGGCTTAATTCTATGTCTCCCAGAAATAACTCTGTAACAGTCATTCTGTAACAAACATTTCATATCTGCTTAAACTAGCTGGATGGAGGAAATCTGAGGACTCTCTTTTCCTCCACCTCACCTCATGTTCTTGAATCTCTTGCTCTGAGAAAAGCCAGCTGCCATGCTGTGAGCTACCTTCTAGAGTGACCCACATGCCACGGAACTGAAGCTTCCAGCCAGTATCCAGTGAGGACCTGAGGTCTACCAACAAGCATAAGAATGAACCTAGGGACAAAATCTTCAGTCTCAGCCAGTCCTAGAGTAGCCCGGGCTTTCAGTGTAACTAGCATCTTGCGAGAGACCCTAAGTTGCTTTCAGATTCCTGACAGCTTGAAACTCTGTGAGATAATAAATGTTAATTTTTTAATATGCTGAGATTTGGAGTAATTTGTTCTAAAGCAGTAGATAATGACAGAGAAGGAGATGGCACCCCATTCCAGTACTCTTGCCTGGAAAATTCCATGGACGGAGGAGCCTGGTAGGCTGCAGTCCATGAGGTCGCGAAGAGTCAGACACAACTGAGCGACTTCACTTTACTTTTCACTTTCATGCACTGGAGAAGGAAATGGCAACCCACTCCAGTGTTCTTGCCTGGAGAATCCCAGGGATGGGGGAGCCTGGTGGGCTGCTGTCTATGGGGTCACACAGAGTCGGACACGACTGAAGCGACTTAGCAGCAGCAGCAGCAGTAGATAATGAATACAGATTTTAGTTCCTGGGAATGGGGTGTTGCCATAAAAAACCCTAAAATGGATGTGCCTTTGGAAGCAAGCTATGGGTTTTGAAGAGAATGTTAGTGAAACATTAGGTGCACCCGACTTGTAGAATTTAGGGCTTCAGTTCAGTTCAGTTCAGTTCAGTTGCTCAGTCGTGTCCAACTCTTTGCAACCCCATGAATCGCAGCACGCCAGGCCTCCCTGTCCATCACCAACTCCCGGAGTTCACTCAGACTCACATCCATCGAGTCAGTGATGCCATCCAGCCATCTCATCCTCTATCATCCCCTTCTCCTCCTGCCCCCAATCCCTCCCAGCATTAGAGTCTTTTCCAATGAGTCAACTCTTTGCATGAGGTGGCCAAAGTACTGGAGTTTCAGCTTTAGCATCATTCCTTCCAAAGAAATCCCAGGGCTGATCTCCTTCAGAATGGACTGGTTGGATCTCCTTGCAGTCCAAGGGATTCTTAAGAGTCTTCTCCAACATCACAGTTCAAAAGCATCAATTCTTCAGTGTTCAGCCTTCTTCACAGTCCAACTCTCACATCCATACATGACCACAGGAAAAAACATAGGCTTGACTAGACGAACCTTTGTTGGCAAAGTAATGTCTCTGCTTTTGAATATGCTATCTAGGTTGGTCATAACTTTCCTTCCAAGGAGTAAGCACCTTTTAATTTCATGGCTGCAGTCACCATCTGCAGTGATTTTGGAGCCCCAAAAGATAAAGTCTGACACTGTTTTCACTGTTTCCCCATCTATTTCCCATGAAGTGATGGGACCAGATGCCATAAGTAAGGAAAATCTTTTTCTTTTTTTTAAGAATTCTTCAAGCATAGAGATTTTTAAATTTTATTTGGAAATAATTTTTGACTTACAAAAAAATTGCAAAATATTTCCCAAATAGTCTTCACTCAGCTTCCCTCAATGTAACACCTTATAGAATCATAATACAATGATCAAAAGCAGGAAATAGATTAACATTGCTATAATACCAGTAATTACACTCTAAGCCCTTGCCACTTATGTTCTTCTAGTCCCAAGATCCAGTCCAGATGCCGCATTGCGTTTATTTACTTATTATTTCTCTTCAGTTCCTCAGTCTTTTCTTGTTTTTCATGACTTAGACACTTTTGAACAATACTGGCTGTCATTTTGTAGAATATCCTTCCATCTAGGTTTGATTCAGTGGGTTATGCATTAATATTACAGAAGTGATGCACCTGCAGTGCATTTATCAGTGGGCACATGAAGAAAAATCTTATGGAAACTTAAAGAGAAAAGGAGATTTTCATTATGTTGTAGCAGAAATCATTAGCAACGCTGTTTTCAGCAGCAAGGTGGAAACTAGAAAATATACTTAATGAAGTAGGTGATCTACTAAAGGATTTCTAGATAAAGAGTGGAATGTGTCTCCTGATTTTTCCTGGCTGCTTATTGTGAAATTTGAGGAGAGGGGAAAATCAGGGGAGGGACTATTAAGCACAAAGAAGCTGGGATGTGATAGGTTGGAGGATTCTCAGCCTCTCCAGATGGCATATGGTTCTAAAGCTAAGAAATTGCTTCTAAGCAGAGATCAGATCCAGGACACTGCCAGGAAAACCTGAAGGTGAAGCCAAGGGTGTGACCATAAAACTTTGGTTATGGCAGTAGAAATAGCAAAGGTGGTGCCTCACAGTACCTTTTTGTCAAGCCAAAGGCCCTCTAGAAAGACTGAGTGTGCCTTTCAAATCCTCTCAACCAAACAATAGAAAGTTTAAGAGTACGATTTAGCCAAAGATAAACAATTCATCTCAAAGAGATTTGTGAATGTGGCTTTTTACACTAATGGAGTAAGCCCTACTCCTGATACCAAGTTCAGAATGTGTGTGTGTGTGTGTGTGTGTGTGTAAAGGAATCTGTTATATGAACATGATCGTATGCAGTTGTGGGAGCTAGTTAAGCCATCTCTGTAAGGATGTCTGTGAGGATTCTTTGCCTTGGATGGTCTTACTTGAAGTCTTCAGGGCAGGCAGTGAGGACAGGAAGATGGATTTAACAGGGGAAAAGGCTGGCACTCACAGAATGCTGGACTGCTCAATGGAGTACCTGTTGCCTTTGATCTCAATGGAATGGGTGTCCTGAAGAAGCTGGGGCTCTTCTTCACGGACCCAAAACACACACCTGGCCCAGGAGTCAGAGAATCTTAAGGGAGCCTAGGGTTGGCAGAGCAGCTGACACTGCTGCCTCACACTTGGCCCGATGGACAAGTGGGCAAGCTGACGCCGCCTGCTGCTCCACTGCCATCCTCCACACCGTGCACTGGAGTCTCCTGTGGCCCATCCTACTGGGGTCGTATGGGAAACACTGGAGTCTCCTGTGGCCCATCCTACTGGGGTCGTATGGGAAACACTGGAGTCTCCTGTGGCCCATCCTACTGGGGTCGTATGGGAAACACTGGAGTCTCCTGTGGCCCATCCTACTGGGGTCGTATGGGAAACACTGGAGTCTCCTGTGGCCCATCCTACTGGGGTCGTATGGGAAACACTGGAGTCTCCTGTGGCCCATCCTACTGGGGTCGTATGGGAAACACTGGAGTCTCCCTGTGGCCCATCCTACTGGGACCGTATGGGAAAGGATTTCTGGGAAATGTAGTTCAGCTGAGCCAAGTTGGCACATGACAAACTAAACACATCAACACCTTATTTTGAAGAATTTCAAAGTGAAGATGATTTTTAAAATACATTACAATGAACACAGTATGCCCTTCATCTAGACTTGCTAATTGTTTTGATCTACTCACATCTCAGTATTTATACATTATTGAAACATCGGAATGTAAGTTGTGGATATCATGACACCTGCCCCCTAAATACATCAGCTTCTGTCTCCTAAGCACAAGGTCATTCTCCTATATAACTTACATAATTACATTCAAGAAATTGCATACTGGCACAGTAATATTATATAACATAGAACACATATTCAAGATTTTCCACTTGCTCAATAATGATATTTATATCTTTTTTGTAGATCAGTTTTAATTAGCTAAAGCTGAATACTTTCCCTGCACAAGGCACTGTTAAAAGATTTAGTCAATAAATATTCGTTGATCACCAGTATGTACTAGGCCCTGTTCCACTGTAGAGAACACAGCTAACTGGTAAGAATCCTGCTCTCATTAAGCTTATATTTTAGAGCTCTCCAGGGAGTACCAAATGATCTATGGGACTAAAGCCATCAAGAGCTATGAAGGGGGGGTTTGGGGAGAGAATGGGGGTAAGAAGGTGGGGTGGATGATGCTAAGGTGGGTTGGCAGTGTAGGCAGGAGAGGAGGCTGCAGAATTAAGTAGGTGATTGGGAATGTCTTGACTCGAAGATGACTGTAAGCAAAGACTTGGTGAGGGAGCAGGCCACAAGACGGGAGCAGGGCATGCTTGAGAAAAGAATAGCCTGAAGACTGAGTAGGGGAGAGGGTGGGAGAGGAGGGCAGAGAGGAGGGTTTTTTATACTATATTTTGTTATATGTTTTTAAAGCTATTTAGTATAGTTCCCTGTGCTATACAGTAAATCTTTGTTGCTTATCTGTTTTATGCACGGTAGTGTGTATCTATTAATCCCATACTCATTTGTCCCTCACTTTCTGCTTTGGTGACCGTAAGTTTGTTTTCAGTGTCTGTGAATCTGTTTCTGTCGGGGACCTAGATCCCACATGCCCCCACGGCAGCACCTGCATGCTGCCACTAAACCTGGTGCAGTCAACAAAGAAAAAGCTCCTTGTATTCCTCATGCTCATGCTCTCGCACGTCTAGAGCGCCCCGCCACCTCTGCTGACGTGCTCATGCTCTTCTTTTGGGCTCTCCTTGAGTCTCCAACAGTAGATCAGACATCCCTGCTATGTGCTCCTATGGTGTGGGGTTGGGGACCCAAAGCTGAGGTGCACAGAGGGAGACACTGGGAGAAAAGAGAACCCTGGACATAAGGAGCTGCTACAGAACATCTGTTTGTTCAGATCAACTTGGACACCCCATTCTGTGACTCCATTGAAAGGAGCATCTTTGTCATGGCCCAGGACGACTGAGTCATAGTCAGATGTGTCTCACACATTCTGACAGTCACTGGCCACCTTTAGCCTGAGGGACAATGTCCAAAGCATGATAATATACTGCTTTTATGCATTCCATAAACAGGGTACTTTTCTTTTTTAAGAGTGATCAATTTCATTGGCCCTTAGAAGTGGTACCACAATAGCATCTTTGATTCTCTCCCAGAGCCCAGTCCTTCAGAGGGAAGCGCCAATGAAAACAGGGTAGCCTAGGTCCTGACCTGCGGCTGAAATTGCTTACTCTGCCACTGGCTTATGTGTGGCCCCAGATAATTTACTCCTCCTCCCCAGATAGTCCTTTATTCACTTGTAAAATGGGTATATTAGTTTTCACCTGCCTCAGGGTATACTGGGAGGTATAATTAATGGTGATTAAGATACTTTGAGAGGCACAGATTAAAGGCCCCATGTAAGTACCCATCATGATTAATGGTATTTTTTCCTTGGAACACACTGGGAGATGCCCCTCTTAACTTATTTAACTGCAAATTAGCTCCCCATGCAGACAAGAGACATTATAACCACCAGGCTGGACCCACAAGAGACCTTTAATGCCTTGGGAATCTGAAGACCTCCTAAAAGTGATTTGAATCTCTCTTATCCACCTTCTTGGAACATACCCTCAGAATGACCTGACTTGAAAAGTGGCAGTTTTAGGTATCGTGAATAATCTGCTTAATCCCAGGCATTTCACTAAGTGCAAAGGGGTGGGTAGGGGGAGAGAAAAAGGCTCATTGTTGTTAATTAACATGCACTGATTAACTTCGTAGTGGTGCAAGCTTTTCCCAGGCCACAGAGAAAACCCAGACATCTGTGAGCCAGCCGAGGACCCATTTCCCAAGGTGGGGAGAAGTGACTTATTAGAGGGCAGGGACCTCTGAGACCCTGTTGGGTCCTGGGATTCCTGGGCCTCGGGGCCTCTGCTCCTGAGAAGGGGCCTGTTTGGTGGTTCCCACTAAACGCCCCAGCCTCATCTCACAGAGCACGAGGTTCAGTGCAGGCTGCCATGGGGAGTGCTGACCACCTGGTCTCCCTGGTGGGCCTGTCGTAGGAATACGTGACCTTGGGCAGCAGGGTTCTCATCCCACCTGCTTCCAACCAGCTGCAGGGCCTTGGCCTTACATGCCAATTTAAGCCCTTTGAGGACAACATGCACCCCTCAGAGGTGAGGGGGGATCTAGGAGACAGAAGGCACAGAAACCCCACAGAGCCTGCCGTACACTAGAGCTCAGCACATGCTCCTTCCCTTCACCTCTTCCCCGGAGGAGAGCGGACTCTGCCTTTACAAAGTGGCTGAGCAAGTGCCCAGGAGGTCTGCGCTCAGGGCCTGCTCCTGGAGGCTGAGTCCTGTGGCTGCTTCATCTACACAAAGTCATTACTGTGTGTCACAGAGTGAGGCAGATCCTGCCTCCCAGCCCAGTACCCCAGTGGGGAGGGACATCCCTGGGTTCAGGCAGGAGGACTTGGGGCAGCTCCTGTCATGGCCCTGAGGGCCTCTGAAATCCAAGAATCTTTCAACTAGCTGCTGCCACGCTCATGATGCTAACTGAAATGGAAGACAGAGAGGAGTATGGGAGGAGTGAGGAAAAGCCATGTGTTTTTAAATTGTTAAAAAAAGTTTTTTTGAGTATTCAAAAATGTTTTTTATCATTTAATAGACTCCTGGTATTTAGAGTTTATTTATATGTGTGTATTCAGAAATGAACTCTGGGGACCTCCCTGGTGGTCCAGTTGTTAAGGCTCCATGCCTTTATTGCAGGGGGCACAGGTTTGAACCCTGATTGGGGAACCAGGATCTTGCCTGTCACGCTGTATGGCCAAAAAAATAGTTAAAAAAAATGAACTCTGTTTCTGTGCCTATAAAGACACATCATGATGGCATTAACTGTATTTGTATCCCAGTCCATCAGATGGGAGGGGATTGCTTTGTTCTTCTTCTTGATCAGACCTGTCCTGGAATATGGGCTCAGTTTTGGTTGCCACACGGTAAGAGGGACACAGACAAAACTGGGCTGAGCTTGGAGATGACGCTCGGCTGGTGGAAGGAATGGCAGAGATGAGAGCTGGAAGGAAGGCTTGGGGATGGCGCGCTCACTGTTTGCAGGCACCTGAGGATAAAGTGAAGGACAGATTAAACCTAGGGGTCAAAGGATGAGGCTTCAGAGAGATAGCCCTTGGCCCATAAGAATGAAGACCTTTCTAGTATCTGACATGGAATGGACAACTGTGGGGATGGATTCCCATCAGTTAATGTCTGAATGAATGACTGACCAAGACCATGATCCAGGGAAGATGACCCAGGGAAGGTGTGTTGACTTAAATCAGAAGATCTCTTTCAAATCTCCAGAATATATGCTTTATGATTCTGGAATTTTTCTCAATTAACTATCCATGGATAAGACATATGGTAATTTTCCATGAACCAGACCTCTTGGTTAGTGGGAACAGTCCTTGGTGATTGCTTATGCTTTGTACTAAATACTACTAAATTTTAGCTTAATAGTTAATATTTTGTACCATGCTCTACAAAGTTGGAAAGTGGGGCCAATGCAAACTCTAAAAGCAATCCACAATTCCCTTGACCTCTTAGGTCAGTGTAGGTGGGAGCTGCTAAAATAGTTTGACTGAATTACTTGGTTTAGTGATGCTGGCAGCACGCCTCTGACGGCTTGCAGGCCCTGGGGGAATTACTCTGGAAGCAAACGCACCCATCGAGCAACAGCCAATGGGCGCCAGTGAAGCTAGATGGTCCCTGGAGGACACCTCAGTCCACCGTGGGTCAAGTCAGCCTTCAGGACTGAGGCCCAAGCAGCTCGTAAGTTAAGAGAAGGCCTCACCGGTGGTGGGGGTTTGACTCTGGTGCCAGGTTCCCTGAAAATGTCATTTCTTTGCATCTCAGTTTTCTGATCTTTGAAATAGTGACAATAATAATCATGGGATTTATAAGGATTTATAAGGATGAAAGGAGCTGATAGGGGGTGTTCCAAATGTCTTAGTGCAGTTTTAAGCCATATTGTCTTCAGAAAGATAAATACTACAAACTTAGGGGAGAAAATCACTTTAAATGAAATTGAACGCATGTCATTAAAGCACTTTAGAAGAGTACCTGGTATATAGCAAGTGGGATTCACATTTTGAAAAACTCTGGTTTGCTGAGAAACCAACCCTGAAATCTCATAGGTGGAATCTCATAGGCATTCACTAGATGGTTCAGAGTGTATCTGGAAAATGAGCAGAATGCTGGGGACCTAGGAGCTTGCTTCCTAAGGCACCTTTTTGACTTGTTTCTGCTTTTAGGCCAGTGGTCTTGATCGTGTGTCAGAATCTCCTGAAAGGCTTTTCAAAAGCAGATTGCTGGGCCCCACCCTGGAGAATCTGAAGAGCTTTTTCAGGTGATGACAACATTTAAATCAGTGAACTTTAAGTAGAGCAGAGTACCCTCCATAATGTGGGTGCGTGCATGCTTAGTCGCTCAGTGATGTCTGACTCTGCGACCCCATGGACTGTAGCCCGCCAGGTTCCTCTGTCCATGGGATTCTCCAGGCAAGAATACTGGAGTGGGTTGCTGTGCCCTCCTCCAGAGGATTTGCCTGACTCAAAGATTGAACCCACGTCTCTTAAGTCTCCTGAATTGGCAGGTGGGTTCTTTACCCTCTTCCAATTAGTTGAAAGTCTTTCTGAGAGAAGGGGGAATTCTGTCAGCAGATGGCCTCCAGGCTTGAACTGTAACTCTTTGGATCTCCAGCCTGCCAGCCCTCCCTTTAGATTTGGGGTTTCGGAGAAGGCGATGGCACCCCACTCCAGTACTCTTGCCTGGAAAATCCCATGGATGGAGGAGCCTGGTAGGCTGCAGTCCATGGGGTTGCGACAAGTCAGACACGACTGAGCGACTTCACTTTCACTTTTCACTTTCATGCATTGGAAAAGGAAGTGGCAACCCACTCCAGTGTTCTTGCCTGGAGAATCCCAGGGACGGGGGAGCCTGGTGGGCTGCCGTCTATGGGGTCGCAGAGTTGGACACGACTGAAGTGACTTAGCAGCAGCAGCAGCAAGCCTCCATAATCATGTGAGCAAATTCTCTCTTTTTAGGCATCCTTGTTTGTCTTGTTTCTCTGGAGAAACTTGACTGAATAGAGCACTTACTGCAATATGGCCTTGGGTATATTACGATGCATGTGTACTCTATTTTTGCCAAAAAATTGAAAGCACATTGAAAAAAGTTTTGTTTTAAACACTCATTGCCCACCTGAGCTGGAAGTGAGTGATGGATGGCAGTGTGTCATATGTTGTTAGTCGCTCAGTCGTATCTGACTCTTTGCAAACCCATGGACTCTAACCTGCCAGGCTCCTCAGTCCATAGGATTCTCCAGATAAGAATTCTGAAGTGGGTTGCCATTCCCTTCTCCAGGGGTTCTTCCAGAGCCAAGGATCAAACCTGCGTCTCCTTACTGCGGCAGATTCTTTACAATCTGAGCCACCAGGGAAGATTGTGGTGTTATTTGAATTGATCTCACTTAGCATTAGTCAAAGAGGGATGTTGCTGCAGGGGCTATATCCCTGGTGACAAGGTTCAGGTACCAGTTTGATGTTTTGCCTAGAGATGTTTGCCTAGAAATGTTTTGGTAGAAATTACATACTTTTTTTTTTTTTTTTTTAAGGCACTGCTCATTCCAGAAAGATTCCTTTTTATTATTAAACTTTTATTTTGTATCGGGGTCTTCCCAGGTGGCACTAGTGATAAAGAACCTGCCTTCCAGGAGGCATAAGAGACACAGGTTCAGTCTCTGGGTTGGGAAGACCCCCCTGGAGGAGAGCATAGCAACCCTCTCCAGTGTTCTTGCCTGGAGAATCCCACGGACAGAGGAGCCTGGCGGGCTACAGTCCACGTCCACAAAGAGTTGGACGTGACTGAAGTGATTTAGCGCAGCATTTTGTATTGGAGGATAGCTGATTAACAATGTTGTGATCATTTTAGGTGGACAGCAAAGGGACTCAGCCATACATATACATGTATCCGTTTTCCCCTAAACTCCCCTCCCATCCAGGCTGCCACATAACTTTGGGTGCTAAGTAGGTCTTTGTTGATTACCCATTTTAAATATAGCAGTGTATACATGCCCATCCCAAACTCCCTAACTATCTCTTCCCCCCATCCTTCCCCTGGCAGCTGTAAGTTCATTCTCTAAATCTGTGAGTCTGTTTCTGTTTTGTAAACAAGTTCATTTGTATCATGTCTTTTTAGATTCCTCATATGAGGGATGTCAAGTGATGCTTCTCCGTCTGACTTATTTCACTAGTATGACAATCTCTAGGTCGGTCCATGTTGCTGCAATGGCATTGTTTCATTCTTTTTAGTGTAATATTCCATTGTATATATGTACCACATCTTCTTTATTTATTACAAATGTTATACTTTTCAATTTTCTATCTTGAAATATTTAGTCAGCACTTTCAGCTTCAAGGGGTCTTGCAAAAAAAAAAAATTAATATATCCTGAAAAGAGCTCTAGGAGGCAGCAAGTGTTGTTCCTATTCTGTATCTGGTGAGACTGAGGTCGTAAGATTGACACACATCTGAAGATGCAGCTGGAGACTATACTTGGGACTCCCTGACACCTAGGTCTGTGTCTTCCAGTGGGCCTTACTTCTTTCCAAAGAGATTCACAGTTAGGGGATCAAAATCATTCTTATTAGCAATAACAGCTACCATTTATTGACAGCAGGCATGTGGTGTGCATGCTCAGTCCCTCAGTCATGTCCGACTCCTTGCAACCCCATAGACTACAACCCCCAGGTTCTTCTGTCCATGGAATTTTCCAGGCAAGAATACTGTAGTGGGTTGCCATTTCCTACTCCAATCAGTGGCAAATGGCATATAAAATACTCTGCATGACCTCATTCAGTTCTCCCAGCAACCACATGTAGCTAATGAGATTGCCATCAACACCTTGCAGATGAGAAGGACTCAGGGAGGTTAAGACATTTGTTCAAGGTAGCTTAATTGGGAAGTGATGGAGTTTGAACTCAGGTCTCATTTGATCTAAGTCTCAGCCTACACCACCAAACCCAAATGCCTTTACGGGTCCTGAGGATCCATCTGAGAACAAGAGCTTTGAGGCCAGAGACTCTGAGCATTAGAGCTTTGGAGTATCAATGGACTGTAAACAACACGAGGGCAAGGCTAGTTCATAATGCAGCCCAGGGATTAGCACAGACTCTGACTAGCTCTAGGAATGCTCACCCAGTCTGTTTCAAAGGGGAAAGGGCAAAGGGAAAATTATATAAATGTCATCAATAGACCAGCTTCTGTTGGCCCAACCTAGTCCTTAGAGGGAAGGCCCTGATGGGTTTTATCATGCTTCCCTTTGGGCTGGATTTGGTTTATGGTGTTATCTTCCAGGCAAGGATCCTGGAGTGGGTTGTCATTTCCTTCTCCAGGGGATCTTCCCGACCCAAGGATTGAACTCACATCTCTTGTGTCTCCTGCATTGGCAGGTGGATTCTTTACCACTGTGCCACCTAGGAAGTCTAAGTGGTCTCAGATACTTGTTTCATGGTGTTGTGGTGAACTTTAATATTGGTTAATATTTATCGAGCATTTAAATGGTGCTGGGCATATGTTAACTGCTTCACATGAGTTTACTCATCTAATTCTCACAACAACTCTTTGTGATTGATAGGATTATTATTTCCATTTTACAGATGAAGAAACTGAGGCTCCAAGGGCAATTAATCTTGTTTAAGGTCAAATACCTATTTTAGCTATAGCTATTTTGTGAGGAAAATGCATGCACCCACATCTTTCTGATTCCAGAGGTAATCTCTTAACCAGAAAATGGAATGAAGTGTGCAAAGCACTGAGAACACAGTAGGCACTCAAAACAAGCTACTTACTATGAGAAATAGAATATATGGAGTGTGGTGAGATTGATGCTTCTTTAGCCTTGGGGGGTGAACAAATGCTCTGAAGATAAAAGCCAGAGACTCACCTCAGTCTGTGCTACTCTGTTTAAAAGTTTTTTTTCTTTTTTAATCAAAGCTGTGATCACTCACCTAAAGCCAGATATCCTGGAGTGCGAAGTCAAGCGGGCCTTAGGAAGCATCATTACGAATAAAGCTAGTGGAGGTGATGGAATTCCAGTTGAGCTATTCCAAATCCTAAAAGATGATGCTGTGAAAGTGCACTCAATATGCCAACATATTTGGAAAACTGAACAGTGGCCACAGGACTGGAAAAGGTCAGTTTCGTTCCAATTCCAAAGAAAGGCAATGCCAAAGAATGTTCAAACTGCTGCACGATTGCACTCATTTCACATGCTAGCAAGGTAATACTCAAAATCCTTCAATCTAGGCTTCAACAGTACATGAACCGAGAACTTCCAGATGTTCAAGCTGGATTTAGAAAAGGCAGAGGAATCAGAAATCAAATTGCCAACATCTGTTGAATCATCGAAAAAGCAAGAGAATTCCAGATAAACATCTACTTCTGCTTCACTGACTATGCTAAAGCCTTTGACTGTGTGGATCAGAACAAACTGGGAAATTCTTAGAAATGGACATATCAGACCACCTGACCTGCCTCTTGAGAAATCTGTGTACAGGTCAAGAAGCAACAGATAGAACTGAACATGGAACAATGGACTGGTTCAAAACTGGGAAAGGATTACATCAAGGCTGTATATTGTCACTCTGCTTATTTAACTTATCTGCAGAGTATATCATGCAAAATGACAGGCTGGATAAAGCACAGGCTGGAATCAAGATTGCTGGGAGAAACATCAATAACCTCAGATATGCAGATGACACCACCCTTATGGTAGAAAGTGAAATGGAACTGAAGAACTTCTTGATGAAGGTGAAAGAGGAAAGTGAAAAAGCTGGTTTAAACCTCAACATTCAAAAAATGAAGATCAAGGCGTACAGTCCTATCGTTTCATGGCAAACAGATGGGGAAACAACAGAAACAGACTTTATTTTCTTGGGCTCCAAAATCGCTGTGGACGATGACTGCAGCCATGAAATTAAAAGACACTTGCTTCTTGGAAGAAAAGCTATGACCAACCTAGACAGCATATTAAAAATCAGAGATGTTACTTTACCAACAAAGTCTGTATAGTCAAGGCTTTGGTTTTCCCAGTAATCATGTATGGACCATAAAGAAGGCTGAGTGCCCAAAAATTGATGCTTTCAAACTGTAGCATTGGAGAAGACTCTTGAGAGTCCCTTGGACTGCAAGGAAATCCAAGCAATCAATCCTCAAGGAAATCAATCCTCCATATTCATTGGAAGGACTGATGCTAAAGCTGAAACTCCAAAACTTTGGCTATGTGCTGGGAAGAACTGACTCACTGGAAAAGGCCTTGATGCTGGGAAAGACTGAGGGCAGGAGGAGAAGGGGATGACAGAAGACAAGATGGTTGGGTGGCATCACTGACTCAATCAACATGAGTTTGGGTAAACTCTGGGAGTTGGTGATAGACGGGGTAGCCTGGCATGCTGTAGTCCATGGGGTTGCAGAGTCAGACACAAGTGAGTGACTAAACAACAAGAACATAATTGATTTATAATGTTGTATGTATATACATGTACACACACATATATATACTTTTTCATATTCTTTTCCATGTCATTTATTACAGGATATTGCCTATATTTCCCTGTGCTGTGCTGTAGGACCTTGTTGTTTCCCTATTTTATACATAGTCGTTGGTGTCTGCTACTTTTTCTCGTTGTGTCTACTCTCCCGCAGATCATTGTACACTCCTTAGAAAAGAAGGCCACTCTGCAGGAACACAGCTGTTTCCTTGTAAAGATGGCACCTGGCTAGCTCCCCTGAGGGCTGAAAAGAAGAAATAGTAAATGAGTAGACCAAAATACTTATTCTGATCCTACTGGAAGGAGGTGATTGTGTGACTGGGCTGGAAGAGATACAGAGTTCAGTTTATGGTTTGTGTTGGGTTTTCCACCCACTGCCTATGGAATGGGGTTGGGCCTAATGAATGTTTGCAAAGGGTCTTTGAAATTTCTGAGATGAAAGGCCATGGCCCATTTTTCAAGGAGTTTTGCCAGTTCTCATTGATCTGTTTGTCTGCTATTGGGGATGCAGGGCAATTAAATAATCTGTGAACATCAAAGATGTGTTACACCACACAGAGGTGTGTTATCCTCACTGCCTAACCCAGTGTCCCGCGTGTATAATGGGAGGGATCTCTATAGTCGTTTCCTTCATTAATGTAGATGGGGGTCATCTGGGTTTTCTCACTGGCTCTGGCTTTCTTCATTGAGCCAATCCTCTCTTCTGTTAGTTGGGTATGCAACTGTGAGGTGCCGTGGAGGGATAGGGGGTGAGGAGAGGACTAGAGTGTTCTTTCTATTTGCATGGCAATCAGAGCTTGTAATAGTCAATGCATGGGAGTTCCTAGCACTAGGGGCAAGTGTGTGTATGTGCTGGTGTTCGGGTGTGTGATAAAAACCAAACACAGAGCAAAAATGAAGTTGCCAACTCTAAAGAGGTCAAAATTCAGTGCTATAGTGAACAGTCTTCTGGGGAGTCTGCGAATCTGAGAAAGGCATTTGGACCAAAGTTAAACTCTCAAGAAACCAGTCTGGAAACAGATCTGCACCTCTGAGGCAATGCTTGGGAGAATCCCATGCATCTCTCAGAAGCCATCGCACTTACTTGGCCAAGGTTAGATAGATTATATATATATACATTATATAATATATATTATATATAATGTATATATATAATCTATACAATATATATACATATGTATTTGTATATATATTTACTGTTTCTATTGGCTGAGCAATGTCATTGTTGATACAAAGAAGCCTGGGTGTTCTTTCAGAGAGTTCTCAGATTTTCTTCATCGTGAACATGGTGAGGCTCTCTGTTGTCCTTAGTTTGCTAGGAGGCTGCCCAGCATTGCCTTCCTGCAGGATTTCAGGTGAGATGCTATCTGTCTTCAGCCAAGAGAGGTGGCCTGGCTGGCTGTGTGCACTGATGTGGGGCTACAGATGCCCTATGCCTGCTTGGGGACTGTATAGAATAATTTCTGACTTTCCTCCAGGAAGTCTACACCATCAGTCAATCTGATAAAGTCATTTGTGCAAAGGGCATCCTGGTGTGGTGGGCAGAGTTCTGAATATTAAATCAGAGCACCTGGATATAAATACTAATGGCTCAGCTTCTTACAAAGCTGCATTAGCCTTGCTTTCTTCACTTAGTGACACAGGTATATTCAGATCTCATTCTGATAAGCTGTTTTGTGGGTGGATTAATGTGAATGTAAGGGACCATATGGAGGAAGGGGTTGTGGATAGTGTTGGGAGAGGGGTAGAGGATGAACCAACATGCCAGCTCAAATCAACATTTTAATTATATCTTCTGAAGAAACTACCCTTTCCTTCAACATCCAACCAGAGGAACTCCATTTCAGATGACTTCCTTCTTGGAAGAAAAGCTATGACCAACCTAGACAGCATATTAAAAAGCAGAGACATTACTTTGCCAACAAAGGTCGATATGGGGTTTCCAGTAGTCATGTATGGATGTGAGAGTTGAACCATAAAGGAGGCTGAGCACCAAAGAGCTGATGCTTTCAAATTGTGGTGCTGGAGAAGACTCTTGGACAGCAAAGAGATCAAACTAGTCAACCCTAAAGGAAATCAACCGTGAATATTTATTGAAAGGACTGATGCTGAAGCTGAAGCTCCAATACTTTGGCCACCTGATGTGAAAAGCTGACTCATTAGAAAAGACCCTGATGCTGGGAAAGATTGAGGGCTGGAGGAAAAGAGGGCTACAGGGGATGAGACGATTGGATGGCATCATGGACTCAATGGACATGAGTTTGAGCAAGCTCCAGGAGATGGTGAAAGACAGGGAAGCCTGGCATGCTGCAGTTCATGGGATTGCAAAGAGTTGGACATGACTGAGTGATTGAATAACAACAACCCAAAATCACATAACTAAGAACCCAGGAACCAGAATAACAGATGATACTGGATAAGCACTCATGGGTGACAGAATAATTGGGCATGTAATGAAATGTGATTATAAAGAGCCTCTTATGAAAGTGAAAGAAGAGAGTGAAAAAATTGGCTTAAACCTCAACATTCAAAGAAACAAGATCTTGGAATCTGGTCCCATTACTTCATGGCCAATATATAGGGAAACAGTGGAAACAGTAACAGACTTTATTTTCTTGGGCTCCAAAATCACTGCAGATGGTGACTACAGCCATGAAATTAAGATGCTTTCTCCTTGGGAGAAAAGCTGTGACAAACCTAGACAGCATGTTAAAAAGCAGAGACATTATTTTGCCAAATAAGGTCCATCTAGTCAAAGCTATGGTTTTTCCAGTAGTTATGTATGGATGTGAGAGTTGGACTATAAAGAAAGCTGAGCACTGAAGAGTTGATGCTTTTGAACTGTGATGTTGGAGAAGACTCTTGAGAGACCCTTGGACCGCAAGGAGATCCAACCAGTCTATCCTAAAGGAAATCAGTCCTGAATATTCATTGGAAGGACTGATGCTGAATCTGAAACTGCAATACTTCGGCCAACTGATGTGAAGAACTGGCTCATTGGAAAAGACCCTGATGCTGGGAAAGATTGAAGGCAGGAGGAGAAGGGGACGACAGAGGACGGGATGGTTGGATGGCATCACTGACTCAATGGACATGAGTTTGAGTAAACTCCGGGAGTTGGTGATGGACAGTGAAGCCTGGTGTGCTGCAGTCCATGGGGTCGCAAAGAGTCGGACACGACTGAGTGACTGAACTGAACTGAATGAAATGTGATAAGTAGACACCTTCCGGGTATTATGGGAGCATTTATTTACTGGTCTTAAAAGCATAACTTTAAGTGTAAGAACTCAGATCCATCAACGATAAATAAAAGATGCGCTAGTTGCTCAATAGTTTTTTTTTTTTTAAGTTCATTATGTATAATAGATTACAAACCCAGTATCGTTTTTTAGTTTCAAAATACTGTGTCACTTATTAAGCTATTGTCTCCGAGCTTCAAGTACACTTTTCTGTACTTGGTTCTGACACTGTGAAAGTCACTAAGTCGTGTCCGACTCTTTGTGACTCCATGGAATCCATGGACTTCTCCAGGCCAGAATATTGGAGTGGGTTGCCTTTCCCTTCTCGAAGTGACCTTCCCAACCCAGGGATCGAATCCAGGTCTCCTGAATGGCAGGCACTGGGGCTCTGTAAATCACCTTTTGCAAAGCCGCTTCGCCAGCGGCTCCGGGTAGCGCCGGTAGGGGGCGCTGGAGGCAGGCTGGAAGAGGTGGAAGGGAAGCGGACACGGCCCTTCTGCTTGGGTCTGGCTGCCTCTCAGAATTTCCGCAGGTGCTGCTGCTTCTCCACCCGCCACTGCCGGTTTATTCCGACAGCGGCAAGCGACTCCAGCTCGCAGCGCTCCTGATGCCCGCGCCGTCAGCCTCTCGGCCGCCCGCCCGCCCCTCTGCAGAGGCCTGGCCCCGCCTCCTCCTCCGCCTCTGCGTCTCAGCCGTTCCACCTTCTCCTCGCTTCCCCACCGCAGGGGCTGACTACATCTGCGCTTTTTATCTCTGTGATACCTTAGCTTGCTCTTTTGGCATTTTCAGGCTTTCAAAAGGCTAAACATTTTTTTTTTTTTTTGCATCTAGATTCTTATACTTAGCATAATGCTTTAAAAATATATATATACACATATATTTTATTGAAGTATAGTAAATTTACAATATTTCAGGCACAAATCAAAGTGATTCAGAATATGTATATTCTTTTTCAGATTCTTTCCGTTATAGGTTATTACAAGGTATTGAATTTAGTTCTCTGAGCTATACAGTAGATCCTTGTCTGTTTTATGGATAGTACTGTGTGTCTGTTAACCCTAGACTCCTAATTCATCCTCCACCCCTGTTTTCCCTTTGGATAACCATAAATTTGTTTTCTATGTCTATGAGTCTTTTCCCGTTTTATAAGTTCATTTGTATCATTTTTTCTAGAATCCGTGTTTTAAGTGGGATCATATGACATTTGTCTTTGTCTGACTTCACTTAGTATAATAGTCTCTAGGTCTATCCATGTGCTGCAAATGGCATTATTTTATTCTTTTTTACGGCTGAGTAACAGTTAATTTCCCTGGTGGCTCAGGCGGTAAAGAATCTGTCTACAATGCAGGAGACCCAAGTTTGATCCCTGGGTTAGGAAGATCCCCTGGAGAAGGGAATGGCTGCCCATCCTAGTATTCTTGCCTGGAGAATCCCATGGACAGAGGAGCCTGGCGGGCTACAGCCCATGGGGTAACGAAGGGTTGGATGTGACTGAGTGACTAACACTTTCACTTCCAACAGTTCGTTTAGTTAACCATTCATATTAAATCATCTCTGTTCAAATATTTTTCCAGGTGGTGCTTGTGGTAAAGAACCTATTTGCCAATGCAGGAGACATAAATGATGCAGGTTTGATCTCTGTGTTGGGAAGATCCCCTGGAGCAGGGCATGGTAACCCACTCCAGTATTCCTGCCTGGAGAATCCCATGGACAGAGGAGCCTGGCGGCCTACAGTCCATGGGGTTGTAAAGAGTTGGACGTGACTGAGCAACTAAGCGTAGCTCTTTTGGTCTTTAGAATTTTTTCTCTAGGACTTTTAAAATAAAAAGCTGGAAGAGATATTAAGGACCTCTTTGTTCAACCTCTTCATTTTATAGATGAAGAAACTAAGGCCCAGAGAGCTTGATACTTGCTTGAGTCCAATTAATTAGAGCCACTGTCTGGACAGGAACTCACATCTTTTTTTCCCCCTGGACGCACTGCTAGTATGGGGGATCTTAGTTCCCTGACCAGGGGTTGAACCCTTGCTCCCTGCAATGGAAGAGTCTTAACTACTGGGAAGTCTCAGGAAGTCACAACTCTTGATGCCTCTTCCTATTTATTTATCACCATAACATGCTGTACTTTAGTTATACACGCACCCTGGCCCTGCCTGGGCTGATTAGACGGGTGTCCCGCACACGTGGGCTGTGGAGGGTGGTTGTGCTTTCTGGCATTGTTGGCATAAGATATGACTCTTCGGGGCTGCACTGTGACATGTACCTGGATTCTGGAGCTTTGTAGGATATTAAGTAATTAAAGGACAAGCTCCCAGTTTCCTCCCCAAACAGTCCAGCTCAGAGAGCTTGGTTTGGCTTGTAAGAGGTTTGTGAGAGGCCAACCCAACTTCCTCTGGGCATGAAGGATGTGCGTCAGGTCATCTGGGCTGGCAGCTGGGCTGGTTTAGTTTTTCCTCTGAGCTTTGCTTGTTTTGCTGCTGCCTTGTCACACAAGGCCACTGGATTTGAGTTATGAGAGTTACTACAGCAGGCTGGTGTCAGCATCATAACATGAGAGCATGATAAAGACACTCCCCAGATTGGAAGGAGTGCTCCCTATGGGCTATGTTTAGGGTACATCTGGCTCATGGGAAGCTCCAGAAAACACCAACATTTGAGGTTTATCAGCAGCCCATGTAATGCAAAGCAGATGCCTCTGTTTTCTGCAGACTAAATGAGAAAGAAAGAAATTATCACCATTTACCATTCTCAGTGATGAAGGTTTTGGAGACCCAAGTGACAAAAGGGGTTTCTGTTTGTATTTCCCAGATGGTTTGCACTTGATAGAAATGTGCATTCATTTTAAGCTTTAAAATCAGATACACTTGTCATCTCAGTGATGGTTGTATCTTTGTGCTTATTTTCTCCAGACCAGCCTGATTCTGCTCATTATTGGCAGTGGGACTGAGCAGAAGCAAAGCAAGTCAGACTGCTTGCTCCCTGAGAATCTCTGTGAATGTGAGAAAGCTCTGGCAGCTGTTGTGTCCATACCACTGCTTACAGGTCATTTTTACTTTTTTACTGAAGTATAGTTGACCTACAATATTGTATGAGTTTCATATGTACAGCAAACAATGATTCACTATTTTCATGGATTATACTTCAGTTAAAGTTATTACAAGTCAGTGGATATAATTCTCTGTGCTGTACAATATATCCTTGTTGCTCATCTGTTTTATGCATCGTGATTTATATCTTTTAATCCCCTCCCCCTTCCCCTCTCCCCACTGGTCATGACTAGTTTGTTCTCTTTGTCTGTGAGTCTGCTTCTTTTTTGCTATATTCACTATTTTGTTGTATTTTTTAGATTCCACATGTAAGTGACATCACACAGTATTTGTCTTTTTCTGTCTGACATCTCACTAAGCATAATATTCTCTAGGTCCATCCATGTTGTGGTTTATATAGGTCTTTTTGATGTGACAACATTCCTGGGGCTTTGAACCTACTGGACTTCTGTGTCTTGCAGCCTAAGTCCACTACTCATCACCCCAACTAAATTAATGAAGACTTCACAAAAGTTAAAGAAAACTTAAAAAGCTTTAACTTTTAAATTCCAACTTTTATTGGCAGCATTTTCATTGTGTTTAAACTTGTAGATCTCAAAGAATCACTTCTTTCCTTTAGGTCTGTGATCAAAGCCACCATGTCTGAGAGGTCTTCCCGCCCTCTGATTATGATGACCCATGTGTCTTTGCTTTGCCCAGACCATTACTGCCTGCTTCAGCTGCTCTGTTGTTTTTCTCCATAATACTTAACAGCATCCAATATGTATGTTTGTCATTCATCTCGCCTTACTAACTAAAAGCTCCAGAACAAAGCTTAACTTTGTTCACTGCTCTATCCCCAGTATGTAGAAGAGCTCTTGGTACATAGTAGATGCTCAACAAATATTTGTGGAGTGACTGAATAAGTAACCACTAGCTTATGTTTTAAAAAATTTTGGATCATCCCTGCTGTTCACAGGCTTTCTCAGTTTCAGTGAGCAGGGCTGCTCTTCGTTGTGGTGCGTGGGCTTCTCCTCTAGGTGGCTTCTCTTGCTGCAGAGCACAGGCTCCCAGTGCACGGGCGTCAGCAGTTGCAGCCCATGGGCTCAATAGTTGTGGCTCATGGGATTAGTCACAGCACAGCATGTGGGATCTTCCTGGACCAGGGATCTAATGGTGGATTCTTATCCATTGGACCACCACGGAAGACCTAGTCTACTAAGGTGTATTCAGTTCAGTCTCTCAGTCGTGTCCGACTCTTTGTGACCCTATGGATTACAGCATGCCAAGCTCACCTGTCCATCACCAACTCCTAGAGCTTGCTCAAACTCACATCCATTGCTTCCAAGGAGCAAGTGTCTTTTAATTTCATGGCCGCAATCACCATCTGCATTGATTTTGGAGCCCAAGAAAATAAATTCTGTCGCTGTTTCCATTGTTTCCCCATACTTGCCATGAAGTGATGGGACCGGATGCCATGATCTTCATATTTTGAATGTTGAGTTTTAAGCCAACTTTTTCACTCTCCTCTTTCACCTTCATCAAGAAGGCCTTCAGTTCCTCTTCACTTTCTGCCATTAGGGTGATGTCATCTGCATATCTGTGGTTATTGATATTTCTCCTGGCAATCTTGATTCCAGCTTGTGCTTCATCCAGTCTGGCATTTTGCATGATATACTCTGCAGATAAGTTAAATAAGCAGAGTGACAATATACAGCCTTGATGTACTCCTTTGCCAACTTGGAACCAGTCCGTTGTTCCATATCCAGTTCTAACTGTTGCTTCTTGACCTGCATACGGATTTCTCAGGAGTCAGGTCAGGTGGTCTGGTATTCTCATATCTTTAAGAATTTCCCACAGTTTGGTGTGATCCACACAGTCAAAGGCTTTGGCATAGTCAGTAAAGCAGAAGTATATGTTTTTCTGGAACTCTCTTGCTTTTTTGATGATCCAACGGATGTTGGCAACTTGATCTCTGGTTCCTCTGCCTTTTCTAAATCCAGCTTGAACATCTGGAAGTTCACGGTTCACGTATTGTTGAAGCCTGCCTTGGAGAATTTTGAGCATTACTTTGCTAGTGTATGAGATGAGTGCAATTGTGCAGTAGTTTGAGCATTCTTTGGCCTTGCCTTTCTTTAGGATTGGAATAAAAACTGACTTTTTCCAGTCCCGTGGCTACTGCTGAGTTTTCTAAATTTGTTGGCATATTGAGTGCAGCATTTTAACAGCATCATCTTTTAGGATTTGAAATAACTCATCTGGAATTCCATCACCTCCACTAGCTTTGTTCATAGTGATGCTTCCTAAGGCCCACTTGACTTCGCATTCCAAGATGTCTGGCTCCAGGTGAGTGATCACACCATCACAGTTATCTGGGTCATGGGAGATCTTTTTTGTATAGTTCTTCTATGTATTGTCTTTTTTTTTTTTTAATTTTATTTTATTTTTAAACTTTACATAATTGTATTAGTTTTGCCAAATATCAAAATGAATCTGCCACAGGTATACATGTGTTCCCCATCCTGAACCCTCCTCCCTCCTCCCTCCCCACACCATCCCTCCGGGTCGTCCCAGTGCACTAGCCCCAAGCATCCAGTATCGTGCATCGAACCTGGACTGGCAACTCGTTTCTTACATGATATTTTACATGTTTCAATGTCATTCTCCCAAATCTTCCCACCCTCTCCCTCTCCCACAGAGTCCATAAGACTGTTCTATACATCAGTGTCTCTTTTGCTGTCTCGTACACAGGGTTATTGTTACCATCTTTCTAAATTCCATATATATGCGTTAGTATACTGTATTTATGTTTTTCCTTCTGGCTTATGTATTGTCTTAAAAAACCAACAAATGAGTCCATTTTTAAACAACTGCCTCCTTTAAAAAATAAAGAATTATAGGGCATTGTAGTATGGAGTCTGGACTTCCCTCGTGGCTCAGATGATAAAGTGTCTGTCTACAATGCATGAGACCTGGGTTTGATCCCTGGGTCAGGAAGATTTCCTGGAGAAGGAAATGGCAACCCACTCCAGTACTCTTGCCTGGAAAATCCCATGGATGGAGGATCTTGGTGCAGGCTTGGTGTAGTATGGTAGTTCAGAGAAAGAATTGTGGTGATCAGCATCAACAAAATGCCATCGGTAAACTCATAAGGAATTTAAACCTAACTTAAGCTGATCATCTTTGGAGAAGGAAATGGCAACCCACTCCAGTATTCTTGCCTGGAGAATCCCATGGACAGAGGAACCTTGTGGGCTGCAGTCCATGGGGTCATAAGAGTCGGACTTGACTGAGTGACTTTGACTACTTTGACTCTGGTTATTCTTGTCACCTCTTCTTAATATCTTCTGCTTCTGTTAGGTCGATACCATTTCTGTCCTTAATTGAGCTCATCTTTGTATGAAATGTTCCCTTGGTATCTCTAATTTTCTCGATGAGATATCTAGCTTTCCCCGATCTATTGTTTTCCTCTATTTCTTGACATTGATTATGTAGGAAAGCTTTCTTATCTCTTCTTGCTATTCTTTGGAACTCTGTATTCAGATGGGTAAATCTTTCCTTTTCTCCTTTGCCGTTTGCTTCTCTTCTTTTCTCAGCTATTTGTAAGGCCTCCTCAGATAACCACTTTGCCTTTTTGCATTTCTTTTTCTTGGTGATGGTTTTGATCACCACTTCCTGTACAATGTAATGAACCTCTGTCCATAGTTCTTCAGGCACTCTGTCTATCAGATCTAACCCCTTGAATCTGTCACTTCCACTGTATAATCGTAAGGGATTTGATTTAGGTCATACCTGAATGGTCTAGTGGTTTTCCCTACTTTCTTCAGTTTAAGTCTGAATTTTGCAAATAAGGAGTTCATAATCAGAGCCATAGTTAGCTCCCAGTCTTGTTTTTGCTGACTCTATAGAGTCACTGATTCCTAAAATGTCAGTGTTCATGCTTGCCATCTCCTGTTTGACTGCTTCCAATTTACCTTGACTCATGGACCTAACATTCCCGGTTCCTATGCAATATTGTTCTTTATAGCATTAGACTTTCCATCACCAGTCACATCAACAACTGGGTGCTGTTTTCATTTTGGCTCAGCCTCTTCATTCTTTTGGAGCTATTTTTCCACTCTTCTTCGGTAGCATATTGGGCACGTACTGACCTGGGGAATTCATGTTTCAGTGTCATATCTTTTTACCTTTTCCCACTCCAGTATTTTTGCCTAGAGAGTCCCATGGACAGAGGAGCCTGGCAGGCTACAGTCCATGGGGTCACAAAAAGTCAAACATGACTGAGCGACTAATACTTAATACTTACACTGTTCATTTATTAAGGTGTATTAAGTTCATGCTAATCTTCAAGCTGTGTTCAAAAGCTGTCCATTTTATTCATCTCCTTTCAGGTCCTGCTGGTTGCCAGACATTTGCAATGTTTCCACACCTCACACATGGTGGAATTTTCTTTGAGTTGGGGAATAATTTCTATTGTCAAAGGACTCAGCCATTAGAATGTGCAACATTATCCATTTCTTATCATTTTAACCTTCTTTTCAATCTTACTTTTTTCCATTTATAATGTAGGACGTTCTTAATAATCTTAGTAAATTCTTGAAATGATCTGAGCCCAGCAATATGTCAGAGGGTACCTCATGCTGGTCAAAGGCACTTTGGCTGTGGAGTTCGGCTTTGCTTTTGTGGG
This sequence comes from Bos indicus x Bos taurus, assembly GCF_003369695.1. Taxonomy (NCBI): domain Eukaryota; kingdom Metazoa; phylum Chordata; class Mammalia; order Artiodactyla; family Bovidae; genus Bos; species Bos indicus x Bos taurus. Next base: position 50,381,685 of record NC_040104.1, read on the forward strand.
ATTTGTACATCCCAAGGTGACAAGTAGACGAGCCTCTTCACCCCAAGGAATGTGCAGGGTCATGCCACTCTCTCTGTTGCCTGCCTTCCTTCTGGTGCCTCCATGAGGCCCTGGGACATCCTGTTTCCTTCCTCTGCTGCTGCTGTTCCCTCTGCCTGGAAAGGCCTCTTCTCTGCCCAGCTCCGGCTCCTCTCCTCCTACAGCCTCCCCTTACTAGTCCAGTCCGTAGCACTGTGCCCTCTGGGTCTTTCTTGTGTCTACTTAAGCAGATTCGTGGAAGGAACCATGGACTTTGAGACAAAAGTTCAGGTTGGGGTCAGAAGATGAGCCTCATGTCTGCTTCATCTTGGGCAACCACTCTGAGCCGCGGTTGGTAAAATGCTGATAACCGTTTGTCCTTGGACTATGTAATGTGCCTGTTTTAGTGTCAAGCATGACCAAACAGGAAAAGGGCTTTGGAAATGATTCAGCTTCTGTAAAGATCCCAGACACCATTAGAAGCTTTTTGTGTGTTATGCTTATAAAGAAAAAAACCACTCACTGATTTCCTTTACTCTGTCTCATACCATGCTCTGAATGCTTCCATTCTTGTCAGCAAATGTATGGTTATTCCCCACACCAGGTAATTCTGGGACACCAGGTAGGTGTCCTGGATCTCACTTGGCTCTGACCCCACCTGGAGGAGGTGTGGGATCCCCCGGTCGAGGCTCAGTCCCACAGCACGTCCCCTGCCCTGGCGCCTGTGCTTCCGACTGCTGGCTACACCTCAGACAGTCCCTGAACCCTTCTTGGGCTTGATTAATTTGCTAGATTGGCTTACAGAATCCAGGAGATCAGTTTACTTGGTTGATTGCCTGTTTATTATAAAAGGACATAAAAGAGCTAGATGGAAGAGATGCAAGGGACAAGGAATGCGGCAAAGCTTATGGTGCTTCCACGCCCTGTCGGGGAGGGGCTCACCATTCTGCCGCCAGTACTGCTGGTGTTCACCAACCCAGAAGCTCTCTGAACCCTGTGCTTTGGTTTTTCCCCCAGAGGGCTCATTCCATAGGCATGATTGATTAAATCATTGGCCTGTGCTTACTGAACTCAATCTTGAGCCCCTCTTTCCTCCCTTGAGGTCTGGGGCTGGGAGTAGGGCTGACAGTTCTAACCTTCTGATCCCGCTTGATTCCCCTGGTTAATCCCACACCCCCCACCACCTCCTGGGGCTTTCCAAAATTCATCTCATTAACACAAACTCAGCTGTAGTTTGAAAGTTCAGTTCAGTCTCTCAGCCATATCTGACTCTTTGCGACCCCATGAATTGCAGCACGCCAGGCCTCCCTGTCCATCATCAACTCCTGGAGTCCACCCAAACTCATGTCCATTAAGTCAGGATGCCATTCAACCATCTCATCCTCTGTCATCCCCTTCTCCTCTTGTCCTCAATCTTTCCCAGCATCAGGGTCTTTTCAAATGAGTCATCTCTTTGCATCAGGTGGCCAAAGAATTGAAGCTCCAGCTTCAGCATCAGTCCTTCCAATGAACACCCAGAACTGATCTCCTTTAGGATGGACTGGTTGGATCTCCTTGAGGTCCAAGGGACTCTCAAGAGTCTTCTCCAACACCACAATTCAAAAGCATCAATTCTTCAGAGCTCAGCTTTCTTTATAGTCCAACTCTCACATTCATACATGACTACTGGAAAAACCATAGCTTTGACTAGACGGACCTTTGTTGGCAAGGTAATGTCTCTGCTTTTTAATATGCTGTCTAGGTTTGTCATAGCTTTTCTTCCAAGGAGCAAGCGTCTTTTAATTTCATGGTTGCAGTCACCATCTGCAGTGATTTTGGAGCCCAAGAAAACAAAGTCTGTCACTGTTTCCATTATTTCCCCATCTATTTGCCATGAAGTGATGGGACCGGATCATGATCTTAGTTTTCCAAATGTTGAGTTTTAAGCCAGCTTTTCCACTCTCCTCTTTCACTTTCATTAGAGGCTCTTTATTTTATTTTATTTTTTTATTTCTAAAACTTTCCTTCTTTTCTTTTTTTTTTTCTAATTTTATTTTATTTTTAAACTTTACATAATTGTATTAGTTTTGCCAAATATCAAAATGAATCCACCACAGGTATACATGTGTTCCCCATCCCGAACCCTCCTCCCTCCTCCCTCCCCATACCATCCCTCTGGGCCGTCCCAGTGCACCAGCCCCAAGCATCCAGCATCGTGCATCGAACCTGGACTGGCAGCTCGTTTCCTACATGATATTTTACATGTTTCATTGCCATTCTCCCAAATCTTCCCACCCTCTCCCTCTCCCACAGAGTCCATAAGACTGTTCTATACATCAGTGTCTCTTTTGCTGTCTCGTACACCAGGTTATTGTTACCATCTTTCTAAATTCCATGTATATGCGTTAGTATACTGTATTTATATTTTTCCTTCTGGCTTACTTCACTCTGTATAATAGGCTCCAGTTTCATCCACGTCATTAGAACTGATTCAAATGTATTATTTTTAATGGCTGAGTAATACTCCATTGTGTATATGTACCACTGCTTTCTTATCCATTCATCTGCTGATGGACATCTAGGTTGCTTCCATGTCTTGGCTATTATAAACAGTGCTGCGATGAACATTGGGGTACACGTGTCTCTTTCCCTTCTGGTTTCCTCAGTGTGTATGCCCAGCAGTGGGATTGCTGGATCATAAGGCAGTTCTATTTCCAGTTTTTTAAGGAATCTCCACACTGTTCTCCATAGTGGCTGTACTAGTTTGCATTCCCACCAACAGTGTAAGAGGGTTCCCTTTACTCCACACCCTCTCCAGCATTTATTATTTGTAGACTTTTGGATCACAGCCATTCTGACTGGTGTAAAATGGTACCTCATAGTGGTTTTGATTTGCATTTCTCTGATAATGAGTGATGTTGAGCATCTTTTCATGTGTTTGTTAGCCATCTGTATGTTTTCTTTGGAGAAATGTCTATTTAGTTCTTTGGCCCATTTTTTGATTGGGTCATTTATTTTTCTGGAGTTGAGCTGTAGGAGTTGCTTGTATATTTTTGAGATTAGTTGTTTGTCGGTTGCTTCATTTGCTATTATTTTCTCCCATTCTGAAGGCTGTCTTTTCACCTTGCTAATAGTTTCCTTTGATGTGCAGAAGCTTTTAAGGTTAATTAGGTCCCATTTGTTTATTTTTGCTTTTATTTCCAATATTCTGGGAGGTGGGTCATAGAGGATCCTGCTGTGATGTATGTCGGAGAGTGTTTTGCCTATGTTCTCCTCTAGGAGTTTTATAGTTTCTGGTCTTATGTTTAGATCTTTAATCCATTTTGAGTTTATTTTTGTGTATGGTGTTAGAAAGTGGTCCAGTTTCATTCTTTTACAAGTGGTTGACCAGATTTCCCAGCACCACTTGTTAAAAAGATTGTCTTTAATCCATTGTATATTCTTGCCTCCTTTGTCAAAGATAAGGTGTCCATATGTGCGTGGATTTATCTCTGGGCTTTCTATTTTATTCCATTGATCAATATTTCTGTCTTTGTGCCAGTACCATACTGTCTTGATAACTGTGGCTTTGTAGTAGAGCCTGAAGTCAGGTAGGTTGATTCCTCCAGTTCCATTCTTCTTTCTCAAGATCGCTTTGGCTATTCGAGGTTTTTTGTATTTCCATACAAATTGTGAAATTATTTGTTCTAGCTCTGTGAAGAATACTGTTGGTAGCTTGATAGGGATTGCTTTGAATCTATAAATTGCTTTGGGTAGTATACTCATTTTCACTATATTGATTCTTCCAATCCATGAACATGGTATATTTCTCCATCTATTAGTGTCCTCTTTGATTTCTTTCACCAGTGTTTTATAGTTTTCTATATATAGGTCTTTAGTTTCTTTAGGTAGATATATTCCTAAGTATTTTATTCTTTCCGTTGCAATGGTGAATGGAATTGTTTCCTTAATTTCTCTTTCTGTTTTCTCATTATTAGTGTATAGGAATGCAAGGGATTTCTGTGTGTTGATTTTATATCCTGCAACTTTACTATAGTCATTGATTATTTCTAGTAATTTTCTGGTGGAATCTTTAGGGTTTTCTATGTAGAGGATCATGTCATCTGCAAATAGTGAGAGTTTTACTTCTTCTTTTCCAATTTGGATTCCTTTTATTTCTTTTTCTGCTCTGATTGCTGTGGCCAAAACTTCCAAAACTATGTTGAATAGTAATGGTGAAAGTGGGCACCCTTGTCTTGTTCCTGACTTTAGAGGAAATGCTTTCAATTTTTCACCATTGCGGATAATGTTTGCTGTGGGTTTGTCATATATAGCTTTTATTATGTTGAGGTATGTTCCTTCTATTCCTGCTTTCTGGAGAGTTTTTATCATAAATGGATGTTGAATTTTGTCAAAGGCTTTCTCTGCATCTATTGAGATAATCATATGGTTTTTATTTTTCAATTTGTTAATGTGGTGTATTACACTGATTGATTTGTGGATATTGAAGAATCCTTGCATCCCTGGGATAAAGCCCACTTGATCATGGTGTATGATCTTTTTAATGTGTTGTTGGATTCTGATTGCTAGAATTTTGTTAAGGATTTTTGCATCTATGTTCATCAGTGATATTGGCCTGTAGTTTTCTTTTTTTGTGGAATCTTTGTCAGGTTTTGGTATTAGGGTGATGGTGGCCTCATAGAATGAGTTTGGAAGTTTACCTTCCTCTGCAATTTTCTGGAAGAGTTTGAGCAGGATAGGTGTCAGCTCTTCTCTAAATTTTTGGTAGAATTCAGCTGTGAAGCCATCTGGACCGGGGCTTTTGTTTGCTGGAAGATTTTTGATTACAGTTTCAATTTCCATGCTTGTGATGGGTCTGTTAAGATTTTCTATTTCTTCCTGGTCCAGTTTTGGAAAGTTGTACTTTTCTAAGAATTTGTCCATTTCTTCCACGTTGTCCATTTTATTGGCATATAATTGTTGATAGTAGTCTCTTATGATCCTTTGTATTTCTGTGTTGTCTGTTGTGATCTCTCCATTTTCGTTTCTAATTTTGTTGATTTGATTTTTCTCCCTTTGTTTCTTGATGAGTCTGGCTAATGGTTTGTCAATTTTATTTATCCTTTCAAAGAACCAGCTTTTGGTTTTGTTGATTTTTGCTATGGTCTCTTTTGTTTCTTTTGCATTTATTTCTGCTCTAATTTTTAAGATTTCTTTCCTTCTACTAACCCTGGGGTTCTTCATTTCTTCCTTTTCTAGTTGCTTTAGGTGTAGAGTTAGGTTATTTATTTGACTTTTTTCTTGTTTCTTGAGGTGTGCCTGTATTGCTATGAACTTTCCCCTTAGGACTGCTTTTACCGTGTCCCACAGGTTTTGGGTTGTTGTGTTTTCATTTTCATTCGTTTCTATGCAAATTTTGATTTCTTTTTTGATTTCTTCTGTGATTTGTTGGTTATTCAGCAGCGTGTTGTTCAGCCTCCATATGTTGGAATTTTTAATAGTTTTTCTCCTGTAATTGAGATCTAATCTTACTGCATTGTGGTCAGAAAAGATGCTTGGAATGATTTCTATTTTTTTGAATTTACCAAGGCTAGCTTTATGGCCCAGGATGTGATCTATCCTGGAGAAGGTTCCATGTGCGCTTGAGGAAAAGGTGAAATTCATTGTTTTGGGATGAAATGTCCTATAGATATCAATTAGGTCTAACTGGTCTATTGTATCGTTTAATGTTTGTGTTTCGTTGTTAATTTTCTGTTTAGTTGATCTATCCATAGGTGTAAGTGGGGTATTAAAGTCTCCCACTATTATTGTGTTATTGTTAATTTCTCCTTTCATACTTGTTAGCATTTGTCTTATGTACTGTGGTGCTCCCGTGTTGGGTGCATATATATTTATAATTGTTATATCTTCTTCTTGGATTGATCCTTTGATCATTATGTAGTGACCTTCTTTGTCTCTTTTCACAGCCTTTGTTTTAAAGTCTATTTTATCTGATATGAGTATTGCTACTCCTGCTTTCTTTTGGTCCCTATTTGCACGGAAAATCTTTTTCCAGCCCTTCACTTTCAGTCTGTATGTGTCCCCTGTTTTGAGGTGGGTCTCTTGTAGACAACATATGTAGGGGTCTTGTTTTTGTATCCATTCAGCCAGTCTTTGTCTTTTGGTTGGGGCATTCAACCCATTTACGTTTAAGGTAATTACTGATAAGTATGATCCCGTTGCCATTTACTTTATTGTTTTGGGTTCGAGTTTATACACTGTTTTTGTGTTTCCTGTCTAGAGAATATCCTTTAGTATTTGTTGGAGAGCTGGTTTGGTGGTGCAGAATTCTCTCAGCTTTTGCTTGTCTGAAAAGCTTTTGATTTCTCCTTCATATTTGAATGAGATCCTTGCTGGGTACAATAATCTGGGCTGTAGGTTATTTTCTTTCATCATTTTAAGTATGTCTTGCCATTCCCTCCTGGCTTGAAGAGTTTCTATTGAAAGATCAGCTGTTATCCTTATGGGAATTCCCTTGTGTGTTATTTGTTGTTTTTCCCTTGCTGCTTTTAATATTTGTTCTTTGTGTTTGATCTTTGTTAATTTGATTAATATGTGTCTTGGGGTGTTTCTCCTTGGGTTTATCCTGTTTGGGACTCTCTGGGTTTCTTGGACTTGGGTGATTATTTCCTTCCCCATTTTAGGGAAGTTTTCCACTATTATCTCCTCAAGTATTTTCTCATGGTCTTTCTTTTTGTCTTCTTCTTCTGGAACCCCTATGATTCGAATGTTGTAGCGTTTAATATTGTCCTGGAGGTCTCTGAGATTGTCCTCATTTCTTTTAATTCGTTTTTCTTTTATCCTCTCTGATTCATTTATTTCTACCATTCTATCTTCTAATTCACTAATCCTGTCTTCTGCCTCTGTTATTCTACTATTTGTTGCCTCCAGAGTGTTTTTAATTTCACTTATTGCATTATTCATTATATATTGACTCTTTTTTATTTCTTCTAGGTCCTTATTAAACCTTTCTTGCATCTTCTCAATCCTTGTCTCCAGGCTATTTATCTGTGATTCCATTTTAGTTTCAAGATTTTGGATCAATTTCACTATCATTATTTGGAATTCTTTATCAGGTAGATTCCCTATCTCTTCCTCTTTTGTTTGGTTTGGTGGGCATTTATCCTGTTCCTTTATCTGCTGAGTATTCCTCTGTCTCTTCATCTTGTTTAAATTGCTGAGTTTGGGGTGTCCTTTCTGTATTCTGGCAGTTTGTGGAGTTCTCTTTATTGTGGCGTTTCCTCACTGTGTGTGGGTTTGTACAGGTGGCTTGTCAAGGTTTCCTGGTTAGGGAAGCTTGTGTCGGTGTTCTGGTGGGTGGAGCTGTATTTCTTCTCTCTCCTTTCGAAGAGTTGGGTTGCTTTTCTGGGTGCCTGATGTCCTCTGCCGGCATGCAGAAGTTGTTTTGTGGAATTTACTCGACGTTTAAATGCTCTTTTGATGAATTTGTGGGGGAGAAAGTGTTCTCCCCGTCCTACTCCATCCGCCATCTTGGCTCCTCCCATTAGAGGCTCTTTAGTTTTTTATTGCTTTCTGCCATAAGGGTGGTGTCATCTGCATATCTGAGGTTATTGATATTGTAGTTTGAAAGAGTCTTGTGATAAATAACAAGATGTATTTATCCACTCATCACTTGGAATTCCAAAGGTTTCAGAAGCTCTGTGCCAGAAATGGAGGAAGATTAAAAAGTGTATTTTTATTTATCAGACATAAAGACAAGATCACTACCTAGAGCAGCATGAGCTTCATATAATCCCAGCTGATGGGTGGTGGTTGAGTGACAGGATTAAGTTATAACCACAGTTGCAAGCTAAACTTTGCTCGGAACTCACTGTTTCCTTTTAGAAATCTCATCATCTTGGCCAGAGAGATGAAAGAGAGGAAGCAAAAGCAGGAAACTGAGTTTTTTTTTTTTCCCGTCCAAATGTTTATAGCAGCTTTATTTTATTTTTAAAAATTATTTATTTTTTAATTGAAGGATAATTGCTTTACAGAATTTTGTTGTTTTCTGTCAAACCTCAACATGAATCAGCCATAGGTATATGTATATCTCCTCCCCTTTGAACCTCCCTCCCATCTCTCTCCCCATCCTACCCCTCTAGGTTGATACAGAGCCCCTGTTTGAGTTTCCTGAGTCATACAGCAAATTCCAGTTGGCTATCTATTTTACATATGGTAATGTAAGTTTCCATGTTACTCTTTCCATACATCTCTCTCCTCCCTTTCCCCCATGTCCGTAAGTCTGTTCTCTATGTCTGGGAAATTGAGTTTTTAAAGAGCTGGGCATTCTGTCTGTATAAACTACTTTGTTTAATTACATTTCCAGCGCCCTTTCCCTTTGCAGTTTGGAAGGTTTACTCATTCATTCTTTGGTCTATTCATTCACTAAGCATTTATTGAGAACCTGTTATACCCTGGGCATAATTATTAAGATGCATAAGCTAAATCTTGAATCACAGCTGGGTTGAGGAATCATGCATGGGTGCAGCAATGGAGATCTGCCTGGGGATAGAGGGGGCACCTACTTCAAACCAGGGGGTTGCCAGTTACTCTCAGAGTATTGTTTGCAAGGAGGGTAAGAGGCTACAGTGGGTGTAAGACAGCGTGAGGCCAAGAGCACATGCAGGATCAAGGAGTCCAGCAGATTCTATTGTTGTACTCACAAGGATATGAATCTATTTTCTCAGCTACTTTAGGGCTGAACTGCTGGTTTATCAGGAATCAGGTGGCATGGTCCTTGTCTCCATGGCATGACATAATTTCTTTAGACCTACTTTCAGCATAGCCTTGGAGGAAGAGGCCAAGTCAGGGTCCCTACATAAAAAGCCTTGTGTTTCTTGACAGTGTTTTGCTCACTTTAGGCATCTGTGGATAAGGTCTGCTACTTAAACACAGGGAGAGCTAGTTGAATCTATCCAGGAAGAAGAAAATTTCCTCTGCCTTTCTAGGTTTTTCCAACTTAAGGATTAAAGTGATACCAGAGAGATGAACATGAGAAAATCAAACAGAAGTTAATAACATGTATACATGGGAGAGCCCAGAGAAGCAATATCTTACCAAAATGGCTGAAAGCCCTTAAATATCACCTTCGACTAAAGACAAAGGATGATTTTTAGGGGTAGTGGTTTTGAAATTTGGATAAGAAGAAGGTAATGCACATGATGATGAAAAGGCAAATGTTTGGTAAATAAATGTTGGCTGGGCCCACACAGAGACAATGGGACACAGAGCGGGCTCTGATCTCTAGGTCCTGCTTAAAGTTTCCCCAACGCCCCTGGATAATATTTTTGCAATATTCTCTAGTGATAGCTCTTTTCTGGGAACAGAACTAAATTCTTCCAGGCATTTAAGGTGAAAGTCAAAGTTTCTTCCCAAGTCTATCAAGGCGTTGGTTTTTTCATTTGGAAATAATCCACATGCAGAAGAGACATTTTGGGGTGTCAAACTTTGCTCCCTTACAAGTCTGTGCAATTTTGGATAATTCTGGACTGCTGCTTGGATAGGTTGGGAAGCTCAAAGCCTCTTAGTCAAAGAAACCCATTTACTTTTTTCTTCCTTTCTTTTCTAATAATAATAAATTTAATAAAATTTAAATAATAAATTATTTTAAAATAAATGATAAAAATGAGCACTGGGTTTGCTCATTGTTACTGGGAAATCATTGCTTCTAGCTCTTTCAGCAGACACAGCAAGGAAATATATATGCAGTTATCCCTTGGTATCTGCCTAGGATTGGTTCTAGGACTCCTGCAGATCCCCAAATTTGAGGATGCACATGATCCTTACATAAAAGTGGTGTTGTATTTGCATATGACTTACACACTTCCTTCTGTATGCTTTCAATCATGTCTAGATTGCTTATAGTATCTCCTACAATGTAAATGCTATGTAAAAATTTGTAGCACAGCAAACTCAAAATTTGCTTTTTGGAACTTCATAGAATTTTTTTCTCCAGGCAAGGATACTGGAGTCGGTTGCCATTACCTTCTCCAGGGGATCTTCCTGACCCAGGGATCAAACCTGCTTCTCTTATGTCTCCTGCATTGGCAGGCACCCCTTAGTGCCACCTGGGAAGCCCCCCGTTAATCACAATTAAAATGTCACCTGGCCAAGGTGGTGTTTTATAGTTGGCTCTCCTATAAAGTTACTTTCCCCCCACTTTTCACACTCTATTTGTGGAACCACTGGAGTAGGTTGCCATTTCCTTCTATAGGGGATCTTCCTGATCCAGGGATCAAATCCATGTCTCCTGCACTGCAGGCAGACTCTTTACCCACCAAGCCATGGCGGAAACCCTTTGGAAGCACAGTCCACACTTAAAGGGGTGGGAGACTGAAGTCCATTTCATAGAGACAGGAGTATCTATAAAAATTACTTGAAAATTTTCTTAAAAAAGATTGGTTTCTTTCTCCCTATTTATTTAATCAATCATTTATTTATATCAGCATTGACATTTATTTTACACTTGGGCTATAATCTGACACTTATTTTGTTGCTCAATTTGTTTCTGCTTTGGCCCTTGGGAGCTATGTCAGGTTGGCTCCTGTTTCCCCTCAGTTTGCTTATTTCATGTTCTGTGTTTTTTCTTTTTGAGCAGTTTCTTGCTTTCTGGCACGGTAATATGCTCCAACTCTTCTTTATTCTTTATCCTCATTCTAGGATCAGTCATTTCTTCAAGGGGCCCTAACTGCTTTTAGTAGAGAATGACATTAGAAACCAAGATCTTGGAACTGGGTGTGCTCATTGCTCCTAGGGTGTCACTGCTCCTAGCTCCCTCAGCAGGAAATACATGTGTGTATAATAACCCATGCATACACACGTATCTATATTTCTGCACCTATCCATCTGAATCTATGTTAAACCAAGCACGAGTTTCTATTGATGTCCTTGACTCTAGTCCAGTACTACATGGATTATTCTGGACTTCCCCTCTTTGCTTATCTGTAAGAATTTTTCCTCCAGCAGTGAGAAACCTGGCTTCCACCACCCACCATTCAACTTCCTTATACATGGATCAGTTCAGTTCAGTTGCTCAGTCATGTCCGACTCTTTGTGACCCCATGAATCGCAGCACGCCAGGCGTCCCTGTCCATCACCAACTCCCGGAGTTCACTCAGACTCACGTCCATCGAGTCAGTGATGCCATCCAGCCATCTCATCCTCTGTCGTCCCCTTCTCCTCCTGCCCCCAGTCCCTCCCAGCATCAGAGTCTTTGCCAATGAATCAGTTCTTCGCATGAGGTGGCCAAAGTACTGGAGTTTCAGCAGTTCCAAAATTGTTCATTCATGTTCCTGGGAGAAGCAGTTTTAGAGGACAGTGTTTATATACAGTTCCCTTTGTCTTTAGCCTTATAGTTTCTAGTCAAAGAAACATTTCCATTTTTTCCAAAGCTACTTAGATCCCCTCTACTCCCTATATTACATTTCCCTCCTTTAAAATTATTTCTTCCCATTTGGCTTGGGAGAAATATTGGATGCTGGTTTGAAAATGAGCCTTCGAACCATGAAGTTTCTCTCAAGTCAGTGTCAGAACTGTAAGAGTCTTTCACCAGACACAGCAGACAGGTGAGTATTCTAGAAGATTTTCATAAAATAGTAAAATCTATTTTCTAACATATTTTATAATTATCAAAGTTAAAGTTCTCATTCTGAAAAGTGTGGAAATTGTTATACTATAGCAAAGCATAAAGGGTAAAGAATCTCTAAAGTCATCACAAAGAGCTATTTTCTATATATTTTCAATAACAGACATTTTGTGTTATATAAATACTATAAATATCCAGAATATGAATTTGGAAAAAATGATGTCAGTTTTCTCTGATCTGGAAAACGTGTGGCTTTTCTTGAGAGAGTAAGGAATTATAAAAAGTGACATATGCTTGAAGACACAGAGATTGAAGTAGAAGTAGAAGACTACCTCCCCTGATTCTGCCTTATATCATGGTGGCTGTGCACTAAACTTCCTTCTGCTTAAACCTCTTCTTCCAGAACTGCGAGCCCTGACCATCTCTCCTTTCTTTAGGCACTTTGTTTGGCACAGTGTAAAAACTCAGGAAATAATTGTTCTGTAGCTGAAGTAGACCTAAGTTGGCTTTGAAAATCAACTGTTTCTATTTAATTTTAGAGAGTTCGTTTCCATTTAGCAATAAACACATTTTTTTAGTGGATTGATCATGAATCATTTTCTGGCTGGCCCCACGTTTAAAACGCTGGTGGTGTTCTTTCTGCCCTCCAAAGCCCTTGATGGAGCGCATTATCTGAACTCTGCTGTCTTTACAAGCTGGGGCCCCGCCCCAGGGCAGCTCAGTGCCTCCTCCACCCACTTTATTGGCCACAGAATGTTTGTTCTTTGGTGTCTTTAACTCCACGTACTCACCAAAGGAAGAACCACAAGAAGGACTTTTGCTGGAGGCAGAAAACCTTTCTCGTCCCTTGCTTCAAATCCATCACTTTACACAGAGGGTGTTTTAATGAAGAAAAGCTAATAAAACTTTTTGCTTTGGATTTTTTTCCCCCACCCAGGGAAATAGTATTTGGGCCATATAGAGACATTCAATGTGACAGACTGACTCTTTCAAAGACACCACCTCCCTAAAGCCCAGTTTTCCCAAGGGGATGACACCTCAGGACTGTCAGGGCTGAGAGCACAGTCTCAGGGGCTGGGCAGTGCTGGGCTCATTGCAGGTTCTGGGTACCTCCCTTTCTGGGGGCTGTGTGTCTGCTTCATGTCAGTCGGAGGGCTAAAGGGAAACTGAAGGAACAGCCTGGGGTAGCAAGGCAGATGGGTGTTTGTGACATCAGCAGGGCCCCCTTCGTCTGAGTAGGATGTTTCTGCACAAGCTGTGAGAGGTCAAGGTGATCGGGGGCGGGAATGCAGCCTGTGCCCACCTTGCCTGCGCCCTGGTGTGGGACAATGTAGGTGAATCTGAGCGCTGCTATACGACTAACTGCTGCTGCTGCTGCTGCTGGCTTAAAACCACAGAAATTTGGGAATTCCCTGTTGGTCCTGTGGTTAGGACTCTGTGGTTTCACTGCTAAGAGCCTGAGTTCAATCCTTGGTCAGGGAGCTAAGATCCTGCAAGCCACACGGCATGGCCAATCTCCCTCACTACCAGCACCACCCAGAAGAGCAGAAATTTATCCACTCATAGTCCTGGAGGCTCAGGGGAGAATCTGTATAATGTCTGTCCCCTAACCGCTGGTGGCCCCTGGTGGCTGCTGGTGGTCACTGGTGGCTGATGGTGGCTGATGCTGGCCAATGGTGGCTGCTAGTGGTCCGTGGTGGTCCCTGGTGGTTGCTGGTGGCTGCTGGTGGTCGCTGGTGGTCACTAATGGTTGCTGGTGGTCACTGATGGTCACTGGTGGTCCCTGGTGGCCGCTGGTGGCCTGTGGTGGCCGCTAGTGGTCACTGGTGGCCGATGGTGGCTGATGGTGGTTGCTGGCAATCTTTGGCATCACTTCATTTGTGGCAGAATAACTTCATTTTCTGCCTCCACCATCATGTGGCCTTCTCTGTGTGTGTTTCTTCTGTTCTCACAAGGTTATTGGTCATATTAGATTTAGCGCATGTGCTAAGTCATTTCAGTCATACCAACTTTTTGTGACCCTAAGGGCTGTAGCCCGCCAGACCCCTCTGTCCATGGGATTCTCCAGGAAAGAACCTGGAGTGGGTTGCTATGCCCTCCTCTAGGAGATCTTCCCAACCCAGGGATCAAACCTGCATCTTTTATGTCTCTTGCATTGGCAGGTGGGTTCTTTACCACTGGTGCCACCTGGGAAGTCCATTAGATTTACAGTCTACTCTAATCTAGTATGACCTAATTTTAATTAACTATTTCAACAAAGACGCTGATTCCAAATAAGGTCACATTCCTGTTAAATATGAATTCTGGGGGGTGGGGGAGGGGCAGACATTATTCCACCCCAAATAGGCATTAATCTGCAGAGAAGGCACCTCTTACAAATTTGCCATCAGCTCTGCCTACTTGCCAACTGTAGCACTGACGTAATTTGTACAAATGTGTCATGTAGGTTAGCAAGGGCCCTGGATATGATCATTTATGGGAGCAGTCAGCTATGCAAGGTCCATTAGTCTGCTTCCTGAAGCAGAACCTGATGCCTCTTTGGGAACTTCCGTGGCTTGTATGGAAGACTGAGTTCTTAAAAATGTTTGTTTCATGTATACTTACGGCTGATTCACGTTGTTGTAGGGCAGAAACCAACGCAACATTGTAAAGCAATTATCCTCCAATTAAAAATAAACTAAAAAAAAGTTTGTTTAGAGAAAGACAAATACCATATGATATGACTTATTTGTGGAATCTAAAAAAGATGTAAATAAACTTACCTACAAAATAGAAAGACTCACAGACATAGAAAACAAACTTATGGTTACTGAAGGAGAGGGATAAAAAATTAGGAATTTTGGATTAACAGATACATACTACTATATATTATAATACATATTTATATAATATAAAAAAGATAAACAACAAATAAACAATAAGAACTTACTATATAGCACAGGAAACTATATTCAATATCTTGTAATAACCTAAATAGGAAAGCATCTGAAAAAGAATATATGTACATACATTCAGATATATACACATATATGTATATGTGATATACATATCTAAATCACTTTGCTGTATACCTGAAGCTAACACAGCATTGTAAATCAACTATACATCAATAAAAATTAAAAAAATAAAATTTTCTGCAGAGACAGCAAGGAAGTCTGAAAAGCAAACTTCTGATTCCAGCAATTATAGCAACATTTTTTTTCTTTTTTTAAAACACAGGACAGCAGTCTACCTAACCTGTTTTGTCCCATATTTTCTTCTGTTCTCTGGTGGCTTGGAAAAATCTGATTAGGTAGTGATGAGGTAAAGCCATGCAGTCCTTTTCAAAGTGTCCTCCATGGAAATATTAGCCCCGTTAAAAATTTCTCTGTAGAAAAGCATTTTGTGGTCAAATAAGACTTCTGGGAAATTGTGAATTTGCTATTCTCCTCCTGGATATTAGCTCTACACATTGGCTTTGTAAAGGTTCTGACAAGTCCTACAGCAGAGAAACCTATTACATGTTGTTTAACTTGACCACAGAATCTCCTTCACCCCCTGTTTGGTAAATGAATAACATCTATTACAATCCACAGAGCTAGTCCAGTGGTTTGAATACTACTGGAGAGAGTGGTCAAGAATATAAATGTTGGAAACAGGTTCAAGTTCAAAACTTAGATTTATTGACTTTGGATAAGTAACTGGACCTCTCTGAACCCAAGTCCCTCCTCAGTATGATGACATTGTAATGCTACTTTTTTGTAGGATTAACTGAAATAATGTAGATAAAGTGCTTAGCACCTGGCCTGGAATATGGAAACTACTGAATACAATTAGGTCTCTATTATTATTATTGTTAAAAATGTTAAAAAGTATTTAAAGCCCTATGACTTCTTATATTATTCTCAGAGAATATTTGGGGGAAATGACAATCCAGATTCAAGCAAAGAAGATGGAAACTGATGGCTTTTATTAAAACTGGGGACTTTTCTTCAGCTTCTCAGTACGCTGGGGATTGATATTCACCAAATCCAGTCCTCCTGAATCCAGGAAACTCTGCCAATCAGCTGCAATTTCTTAGGCTGGTCATAAGTCAGTTATGTTCTCCTGAAAGAAAATTCAGCCCCAAGTGGCAAATGAAGTTATGTATTTCAAAAGGCATTTCCCAATTACTGGATTACCTCTGGGAGTATGGGGTCAGGGAAGGAGGGAGATGTGAGGAATAGGTCAGGGGATATGACTTGAAAATTCCTAGGTTCTAGACTCACTGACCTGTCCTTTTCAGACACATGTATTGCAGAAGGTGTCAGAGTCCACCGACAACATGGCTGAGGCACAGGACAGCTTCCCCCATTCGGATGCCCAGGAGGATGGAGAAGAAGACTCCGTCTGGAGGACGGTGTGCTCAGCCTCTTGGCAGGTGGCCTGGGTGGGCTGGTTGGCTATGTAGGTGCTCCTGCCAGGACAGGGGAGACCTTTAGCCTGGTTTCGAGAACAGGAAAGGGAGAAGGCTGCTACTTGGAAGCGTGTGAGAGACACTAGTCTAATACAGCACTCTCGTCTTTGTGAGGACAGCACACTTATGATTGCCCATTGGCAGAGGGTCGAACTTTCCTGTAACAGCGCAGCATCTCAGCAAGGCTCTGTGGGTAAGGACGTAGCTGCACAGGGGAGTGCAGGAAGGAATGGGAAGTGGGTAGCAAGGTGTGAGCTACTCTAAAGCTCTCAGGGGCAGTGAGGATTGGTTCAGAGCTCAGGCTGAGCTCGTCCCTTATGGTCCAGTGTCTAAGGCTCTGTGATCGTACTGCAGGGGACATGGGTTCAGTCTCTGAAGCAGGAACCCATGCAGAGATCCTGCAAGGTGCCTGGCGTGGCTCCAAAATAAAATAAGTAAATAAAAGATTAAAAAAAAAAGGTCTGAATTTCCACAGACCTGGATCCTAGGAAGTTCTTGATACACTGTCAGGGAGGGTGAAATGTTCCCTCTGCACATCTTGCATTCTTGTGGTTGGAGTAATACTAAAAACTGATACAACACAGGTTAATAGGAGAAAAAGAAACACATTTTAATTCATGCCCATGGAGGTCTCATAGAAATAAGACCTGAAAATGACTAAAGAAGGAAGCTATTTTTGGGGTGGGGGGCTGCACTATGCAGCTTATGGAATTTTAGCTCCTGGACCAGGAGTTGAACCCTGCGCAGTGAGAGTGTGAAGTCCTAACCACTGGACCACCAGGGAATTCTCCAAAGGAGGCAGCTTTAGACAAACAATAAATTTGTGAGGATTTGACAGGACAAAGAAACTTAGGTTTAGGTGCTTAATTAGTAAAGAATGTGAACGGTTTGAGCTTGGGTAGTAAATTAAATAAGTAACAAGATCTGCTTATACAGGATTCTTGGCCCTGAACTCTCTATCTCTGGTGCTAAGAGTGTCCTTCTACCCTCAGGTGTTTTGTGAGAGATTTATTTTCTGCTTTCAGGGAGACAGAGAGGAGGGTCAGAGTGGCCTTGCCTCATCTCTTTCTTAAGTTACTTTCATTCAAAATAATACGCCATTGATTGATACATGCATTAATATGCAGCCTACCCTGGTCCCAGTAGTGAAGTGTTTCTGTACATCAGCTTTTTTTGTTCAGTTGCTAAGTTGTGTCTGACTCTTTTCCTACCCCAAGGACCATAGCCCACCAGGCTCCCCTGTCCTTGGGATTTCCCAGGCATGAATACGGAAGTGGGTTATCATTTCCTTCTCCAGAGGATCTTCCCACCCAATCCAGGGATCAAACTCAAGTTCCTTTTTTTGGCAGGCAGATTTGACATTAGCTTCCCTATATACATAATGGGGTTCAAAATAGCATCAATACCAGTGACTGGGTTGGGAGGATTAGATATCAGCACAGTGACTGCCATGCAGTAGAAAATATATTTATAATTATCATCATAGAAAGCGGAGGTCTAGAGTAATCAGAGTTTTTGTGTGAAAATATGGAGTCACCTGGCCTTATAGGAGGAGGCAGCCAAGGAGAGGGCATTGAGTTGTAAGAGGAAACAGCATGTAAGCAAAAACTGTAAGGAAAATGTGGAATCAGAGGGTACTAGTAGGACAAAGAAAATGGAATATGTTTTCAGGCCCTGTATCTATAGACCTCCATATTATTTGGTATCTCTGCCTTTAATCTCTCTCTTTGCCCACATCCTTATTCATCTATTGAGTTCTCAGTGAGATTCCAAGTTTCTTCAATACAAAGATTTTTTGACCTTCATCAGCACTTTTACATTTTACATCCCCCTCCCCACACCCAACTCCCAGCCCTGGCTCATCTCCAGTGAAAGGACTGACGGGCAAGATGGAACCGAGGTGCTCGCTGGAGGTGTAGGCACAGAGGCAGAGGGTGCTGCAGACTGGGACCGGGTGAAGACAGACCGGATGGAGAGCAGCGGCCAGAGTCAAGGTGTATGGTCGAGGCGGAGCCGATAGGACCTGGGGGTGGACTGATGTGGGCACGAGAAGGGGGAAGAATCAAAGACTCACGGGTCTCAGGTGCCTTCTAACAGGCTGGCAATGACAGAGCAGAAGTGGAGAGGGAATACCAGAGTTTGAACCAACTAATATTCAAATAATGTGAGACTCTCAAGAGGAGATTTCAAAGAGATCATCTGATACGTGGATCAGGAATTCAGAAGAAAGATCTGGGCTGGAGACAGACATTTGGGGATTATTTATATGAATAGATGGAGGGTTCTGAAAGCCATGGGGGTGGATGAGCTCTACCTGGGACAGAACGTGAAATGAGAAGAGAAGCAGTGTCTTTCTCAACCAG
This sequence comes from Bos indicus x Bos taurus, assembly GCF_003369695.1. Classification (NCBI taxonomy): domain Eukaryota; kingdom Metazoa; phylum Chordata; class Mammalia; order Artiodactyla; family Bovidae; genus Bos; species Bos indicus x Bos taurus. The sequence goes on from NC_040104.1 coordinate 50,400,082, forward strand.
TGACACTGGGTTTCTTTCCCTGTTTCTTGAAGAAAAGCCACTGGAGTCACCAGGCCTGCCATTCAGGATATGTGTGCATCCCTGCAGTGTCAACCCTGACAGCTGATATTTCTTTTTGTAATACAAATGCATGACTTCAGCTTTGATTGCCTGGCATCCACTATCGCTATCTGAATAAACACAGATAAATAAATACCTCCTGCCTAGGTATAGAGTCGGGTCTCTTTGCCCGACTGAGGCACCTTTGTTTCACAGATCTTGGCTGATTTCAATAACTGATCGCTGGGGCCACCTATCTTTTCTGTTCCTGTGCTTTAAACTCTTTCTTTTTTTTACTTTACATTCATCAATAAAGAGTGAACCTGGAAAACCCTAGACCCCCACCCTCAACCCCAGTAAAAGCAAAATTAAAGGCCCACACACTCCCTCTCCAGCACCCCTCTCCCCACCTTGCTGTGGGCTGTATAATTTCCAGGTCCTGGAAGTAAAAAACCTTTGTTTTTTCAAAGTTTCTTGATGGTTAATGCTAAAGAGCATTTTACAATCATAATAAGAACCACAAGGGTTGGTCCAACAACAACAATGCATATTGATAGGCTTGAGATCATCACAAAACAATCTCTAAATTGGCTATTGTCTCCCCAGTTAGATCGTGAACAGGCAAGTTAAAAATAAGCAACTGGTCTTATCCTTCCTTTGTAATCCCTTCCCTTATCACAGTGCCTAGTCAGTGCTAAGCAGGCCCTCAGCACATACTCAGTTGAGTTTAATAATGAGGGCTAATGAAGTCAAGTGTGTGCGAGTCATGTTTGACTCTTTGTGATCCCATGGACTGTAGCCCGCCAGACTCCTCTGTCCATGGGATTCTCCAGGCAAGAATACTGGAGAGGATTGCCATGCCCTCCTCCAGGGGATCTTCCTGAACCAGGGATCGAGTATTGTATTAAACCCCTTGGGTGAGCTGTTTGTTTCATGGGGCACTCTTTGCCTTGGCCAATCAGAGATTCTTCTAGAGATTGGTCATTTGGGAGCAAAACTGTTGATTCTTTATGGAGAGAGGAGCAAGGCACCAGGAATTGATGGAAGTGTCTGGCCCCACTACTGCACAGTCAGTTCTGAGAGCACACACTCCTTGTGGTCATCACTGCATCATCTTATATGTTACACACTGACCCAAGGCCATAAATGCTACTCACTCCAGGGAGTCATTCCTGAAAGGGTAGGTGTAGTCTCCACTGCCTGTGTCACAGAGGGGGCCGCTGAGCAAATGATCACACAAATCAGAGCCCCCAGCATGCCCTGTATGGCCAGCACAGGTAACAGCATCTGCAATGGAATAGAACCAGAAGGTTAGTGCAGCAATGAGCAAGGAGGTGGTGACCCTTTCTAAAGATCCATCATGAGTTTCCTGGCAAACTGAAGAGGTGAATCTTCTCTTATAGATGCCAGTCCAGGGAAATCTCGTTTTGCTTCCTAATTGTGCTCAGTCCTCTGTTGTGTCTGACTCTTTGAGACCCTTTGGACTGTAGACTGCCAAGCTTCTCTGTCCATGGGATTTTTCAGGCAAGAATACTGGAGTGGGTTGCCATTTCCTCCTCCTCTCCTTCAAATGGGGGATTGAACTTGCATCTCCTGCTTTGGCAGGTGGATTCTTCACTGCTGAGCCATTTGGGAAGTCCCCAAAAATGGGGCATTCGAACTGAGAAAATCTCTGTCCATTTATCTGCTCCATTTGCAATTCTAAAGAATGAAGCCATCCCCTACAAAATTGGGAGTGGAAAAAATGGGACTTACTCACCAGTGAACTCTCAGTGCCTACACTCTTGCACATAATGTAGGTGTGCCATCAGTCCCCTAGTTTGCACTTGTAGCAGGGATCAGTAATTGATCTCAATGCTCTTCCCCTGGAAGAAAAAACCCCACAGTCCTTCTCAAAATTGTTATTGTCAGTTGTTATTGGCTCTGTGACCTAAATGAGATCTACTCACCATCCTGGTGGTGGGTGTCCAGTAAATGTTGCAACACTGAATGAGTAAATGAATAATCATTTTTCTAATGCCTGAGTCAGAGACCAACACAGGGGTATAAACTCCTTAAATATGTGTGGACTGGATGGGTGGGTGAGTGAGTGTGGTAGGAGGCAGGTGTTGGGGACGGGCAACCTCCTGGCATATTAGTGCATTAAATTCGGGCAGAGCTGAGGGACTTGCTGGCTTCAAAGCCTGAGCTTTTGCTCCCAGCACATTCATGTTACAGCTTCTGTATCACTGAAGTGAGGGAGGTCAGGCCAGAGCTGAATGGAATGACTCAGGGAGCTCCTCGGAGACAGTCTTCAGATAGCCTGGTGGCTGAGGTCTCTTTGAGGGTCTGGGGGAGGGGACTTTGGGAGCAGAAAAGACGTGAGATGGTATATGAACTAGAAATATAAGAGCAGGTGACAGCTGGCTGTGAGCAGGGTCTTGGTAAGCAGTTTTGTGTGTGGGAAAGAGCATAGTCTTGGGGGTCAGGAGACCAGGAAAAGTGTTAGGTTGACCAGTCCTTCGTTGGTTGTTTCCTGAGATCTGATTGTGTGTCAGGTACCTGGGAATATGTAGATGATAACATGTACTCCTTGTCTTGAAGAAAGCAGCTTACACTCTGCCTGGAGCTGGGAAAACAGTCCTAAATGTCCATTCCAGCTCTACGATCACAGTCATGAGAATCTAGACAGGTCACTCAGCCTCTGAGCTTTTCCTTTCCTATCTGTCAAATGCAGACGTGTTTGTAAAATAGTGGTGACATCTCCATTGGTTTCTTCCAGAAGCATAAGGCAGGAGAAATGGCAGTGGTATAAGAGGGCCATGTGTCAGGAACAAGAAATGAACACATTATGGATGCTCATACACAGTGTCAGCCTTTTGCTCTTCGTGAGGCAAAAGCAAACTTTGTGAGAGAGTGTGCAAGGCGAGAGGATGGAGGGTTCTAGGCTTCCCACAGACACACAGACAGACAGACAGAAACAACCAACCCAACCCTGGCAGGCTGGTCCACCGGAGCTCATAGCCTTTGTGTGTAAACGTTCTCTTCACGCCCTCTCCAAGCTCATTCTTCTTGGGATCTCCTGCAGTAGCCCTCATCACTGCTGGGGGGAGCCCGGCAAAATGTCTTTACTTTAAAAGGAAGTATTAGTCACTCAAATGTCAAATCTAAAAAATGATACAAGTGAGTGTTAGTTGCTCAGTCATGTCTGACTCTTTGCAACCCCATGGACTGTAGCCCACCAGACTCCTCTGTCCATGGAATTCTCCAGGCAAGAATACTGGAGTGGGTTGCCATTCCTTTCTCCAGGGAATCTTCCTGACCCAGGGATCAAACCTGGATCTCCTGCACTGCAGGAAGATTCTTCACCATCTGAAGCACCAGGGAAGCCCAATACAAGTGAATACATATGCAAACAGAAACAGACTCGCAGATACTCAGATATAGAAAACAGTCTTGTGATTACAAAAGGGGAGAGGGAGTGTGAAATTAGGGGTATGCGGTTAGCAGATACAGACTTTTACATGTAAAACAGATAACCAACAAGGATATACTATGCAGCATGTGGAATTATACCCATTACCTTGTGAGAACCTGTAATGGACTATTATGTGCAAAAATACTGAATCACTATGTTCTACACCTGAAACCAACGCAATATTGTAAATCAGCTGCACTTTAATAAAAATACATGAATGAAAGGAGGATATTAGGAGTACCAAACTATAGTCATAGGGCTAACAGTCTGGCCTTCAGAAGAGACAAAGCTCCTGCCTAGAATGTGAGCCCCTTAGGGGATGTGGGCGGGAGGTTAGCATTCTGCAGACCGCACCGTGCTCCCGCCCTCCCCCCCACCCCCCCACCCGCCCCGTCTGGGAGCACAGCGGGCCTCCTCACCCCGTCTCCATTGCTGGACCATAGCCTGCAGCAAGGGAGATGCTCTCGTAAAGAGGGCAATGTTACCTTTTAGGAACAAACGTCTAGAACTGGAACTATTGAAACTGTCTAATGATTCTTCACTACCTATATGTAGCAACAGCTCGGACACTGCATGAGCACTTCATGTCCTACTCCTGACCAGCCACCAGAGCCTCAGGCTCCTCCATTGAGACCCCATAACACACCAGCCTCTGGGCTCCCAGGAGGACTTGGGACTCTCCTGTCTCCACATCTCTGAATGTGCCCCTAATCCTTTGCTGTTGGGTACATTCCTCTTCACCTTCAAAGGGCCAGCTGCAATGCTATCTTCTGTGGTAGGCTGCACAAAGCCCCCTCTCCTCCCATCCCCAAGATACATTCACTTCCTAATCCCAGAGCCTGTGATGTTACCTAATATGACAGAAGATATGACTGAGTTGGGATCTTAATAGGAAGAGTTTATCCTGGATTATCTGGGTGGGCCCTAAATACAATCATATGTGTCCTTATAAGAGAAGCAGAAGGGGATTTGAGAGACACAGAGGACAAGGCGATGTGGATCTGGAGACAGAGATTACAGTGATATCTTTATAAACCAAAGAATGCCAACAGCTGCCAGGAGGTGGAAGAGGCGAGGAATGATTTTCATCCACGGCCAAGATCACGGGGCCCTGTCAGTTCATTTATTGAGAGCTTCTGACCTTCAGAGCTGTGAGACAATCAACTTCTGATGTTTCAAATTATCGCCTATGATAATTTGTTATAGCAGCTACAAGAAGCCAGTATATCTTCTCTTGTTCGGTGAACACGCCAGTCCGTCCTGCTGCACTGAACAAGCTCCTTCTCCTACCACTGCATTCCGAGTGCTGGATCAGCAGCTCTTACCATGGCGCCCGATGTGGAATCAAGACCCAGCGGTGTGGCGGTCAAATCTACGATGACATGTCCCCACGTTTCTTCTGGCACTGTGGGCTGGGAGGAAGAAAGGGGCATGATAGGGGAAAGGGTCAGGAGCAAGTAATAAATACGAAAGGATGAAGTTCAGTTCAGTTCAGTTCAGTTGTTCAGTCGTGTCCAACTCTTTGTGACCCCGTGAATCACAGCACGCCAGGCCTCCCTGTCCATCACCAACTCCCGGAGTTCACTCAGACTCACATCCATCGAGTCAGTGATGCCATTCAGCCATCTCATCCTCTGTCTTCCCCTTCTCCTCCTGCCCTCAATCCCTCCCAGCATTAGAGTCTTTTCCAATGAGTCAACTCTTCACATGAGGTGGCCAAAGTACTGGAATTTCAGCTTTAGCATCATTCCCTCCAAAGAAATCCCAGGGCTGATCTCCTTCAGAATGGACTGGTTGGATCTCCTTGCAGTCCAAGGGACTCTCAAGCGTCTTCTCCAACACCATAGTTCAAAATCATCAATTCTTCGGCGCTCAGCCTTCTTCACAGTCCAACTCTCACATCCATACATGGCCACGGGAGAAACCATAGCCTTGACTAGACAAACCTTTGTTGGCAAAGTAATGTCTCTGCTTTTGAATATGCTATCTAGGTTGGTCATAGCTTTCCTTCCAAGGAGTAAGCATCTTTTAATTTCATGGCTGCAGTCACCATCTGCAGTGATTTTGGAGCCCCCCAAAATAAAGTCAGCCACTGTTTCCACTGTTTCCCCATCTATTTGCCATGAAGTGATGGGACTGGATGCCATGATCTTCGTTTTCTGAATGTTGAGCTTTAAGCCAACTTTTTCACTCTCCACTTTCACTTTCATCAAGAGGCTTTTTAGTTCCTCTTCATTTTCTGCCATAAGGATGGTGTCATCTGCATATCTGAGGTTATTGATATTTCTCCCGGCAATCTTGATTCCAGCTTGTGTGAAGTTAACTTTATGAAAATAAATCACCTCAGTCTGACAGATGGTTGGTAAATGTGTCCGCTGATGCAGACATCTGGGAAATCCCAACTTCTCACCAAGGTTACCAAGATGTACCCTGGGGAATATGATTGATGCTAAAGATGATCGGTGCCTACATGGATGTATTCTTTCAGCTGATAGTCTGAGTGGGAGGGTAGTGTTGCAAAGTCAAGCAGGTAATTTTTTTTTTTTTTGGCTTTGCCTCTTGGCTTGTGGGATCTTAGTTCCCTGACTAGTGATCAAACCTGTGTCTCCTGAAGTGGAAGCTTGGAGTCCTAAAAAGTGAATCACCAGGGAAGTCTCAAGCAGCCAGTTTTCAGTAAGGAAATGCGTCCTGGTATGACACAATAGGGAGTGATGGGGACCTTGGAGAGAACGACGTAGAATACCCCTCCTAGAGGTATCTAGTTCTGTAAAGCAAAACAGACAGACACTGCCCCAAACAGACTTCAGCTAACTCCTGGGTAGTTTGCAGACTTTGAGAAGCCCTGATAGAGGCTGGAGTAGCAACCTGGAATCTACTAAGAGGAAAACCAGAGTTTCAGCGTTTGGAGGCAGGTGTCCTCTGTGCTGAGGCTGCCTTCTCAGCTCTTTCCCTGTAGTGGGAATGGGGCATCTCCACAACCCTGGGTACAGTGACAGTCAGGTACCCCTCACTCCAGCTGTCTTTCAGCGGCCATTGTATGAGCACAGCCACTAGCCAGGTTTGGAACCGGGCACTCTCTGTTTGATCACCTACAAGCCTCATCGTCAGCATACGTGGTAGCTTGACTGATGTCAGTCCCATGCCACCAAGAGGGAACTGGGGCATGGAGAGACGAGTGCCTTGCCCAGACTCTCCCCGCCCAGCTGCTGGAGAGCATGGTTTCAAACCCAGCTCCATTTGGCTCTGGGAAGAGAAGACCCTGCATATCCCCAACCTGCTTTTCCTGGCAGGAGTGATTCTCCTTGGGATAAATACACCAATGTTTTGATGTATCAGTTGAACTTTGGTGAGTTTGGCCAGTATTGTTCAAAGTCCCTGAGAAGTTTCATCAGTACTTTGTGCACAGAAGAAATGGAGTACCTGATCTGCAGTGCTGCCCCTCAGACCTTGGCCAGAGCAGAGCTGATCGCACTGAGCACTGCTCCTCTGAGCTGCCTCTGTCCTCTGCTTTGGGCACAGGCTCTAGGGTGAGTGGGCTGATGTAGTTGTGGCTCATGGGCTCAGTAGTTGAGATTCCTGGCTTCTAGAGCATAGATTCAAAAGTTGTGGCACACCAGCTTAGTTGATCGTCCTGGACCAGGGATTGAACTCGCATCTCCTGCATAGGCAGGCAGATTTTTTCTTTCTTTCTTTCTTTTTTTTTTTTTTTTACCACTGAGCCACCAGGGAAGCCCTGTTTGGACATCTTTTAATCATTAACAGATGAGAGCCCTGAGACCTGCATTCTACACCTGGCTATGCCATATATTAGCTCTATGACCGACATCTAGCCTAACTGCTCTTGGGCCTCTATTTTAACTCTATAAAAACAACAAGGCCCTACCGTATGGCACAGGGACCTCTAGTCAAAATCCTGCAATAAAGCAAAATGGAAAAGAACATGAAAAAGAATATATATAGGTATAACTGAATCACTGCTCTACAGCAGAAATTAACACCTTGTAAATCAACTGTACGTAAATGAAAAAGTTTTAAAATTTTTTTAAAAGGAAAAAAAAAAAAAAACCAAAAAACCCAGGGGCTTTCCTGGCAGTCCAGAGGTTAAGACTGTGCTTTCACTCTTGGGACCAAGGTCAGTCTTGGCTGGGGAGCCAAGATCCCAGAAGCTGTGCAGTCTGGCCAAAACAAAACAACAACAGCAAAAGCCAGAGTTGAAGATGAGATGGAATAAATGACGGCTAGATGCAGAACGAAGGGCTGGTAACTTTCATTTGTGGGAAATGGACAGTGTTAGTCTGCAGTGGCTGCCGTGACAAGTACCACGCTCTGGGTGACTTGTGTGCGTGCGTGCTCAGTCACTTCAGTCGTAAGAGCAGTTGCAGTATTGACGTCTGATATGTTTTCCAGTTCAAATATTCAGTTCTAAGATGCCTTAAACAGAGTATGATTTTTGGAGATGAGAAAGGAGAGAAAGCATTATTAAGGGCCTACCAGCCCTCTTTCCTTCCCTTCCAGGTCTTAGGCCTTATTTTCTTTTTTCCCTACGCTGGCATAAATCAGGTCACATACCTGAATTCTTAGCCTCAGAGGAGGAGACAAAGATCAGAACTGCTGATGTTTTCTGTGGACCTCATGCAAATTATTGAATGACTGTATGCCCTGGGCTGTTTTATTGCATGAAGTAAAACATATTAAAATTTTCTAGAAAAACCTGACTGGTGTAATGGGGATGTGTATTTCCCATTTTTTCAGTGAAACATATTTCTTTAAGTGAAGTATTTTCACTAAAATCTCAGATTCTCCAAGTCATCTCTTGATAGCTCAGTGTTGGGATGTAAAAACTATGAGGACTTCCCAAAGAGGAAGAGATGAACCAGGACCCTGGCATGCTGAGATGGTTTGTGTGAGCAGCTTCAAGCCTCAGGTCCCTGTGTGCTCACACCCTGGAGGATGATGTAATGTGCTCCCTTCCTTGAGTTTCTTTTCCTAGTTCTGATGACTCTCTGGCAGCAGGAATGACTGATTCTTGCCTTATCCTGGGCCTTTGGGAGACCCAAAGCTTGAGTCAAGTGGGAGGGTCCACTGCAGATTGTATGACAAGGGCACAAGTCTGGGGCTGACAAATGAGAGTTATGGGAACCGCCCTGGAGGAGGTCTTCTCAAGCATCTTCTGGGGAGCGTAGCTTGGCACTTAGAACAAGTCAGGCTCCTACGTGGTGGTCAGGATGCAGTGATGGCTTCAGATCAGGATTGTCATAGCTTGATATGAATACTAATAGCATGAACAATGTGCTTCTCTCCTGCTTCAAAGTTATAGTGGATTCTCCTTTCTCATTCTGACCTCATTCCCTCCTCTCTCTCCCAAACCTTCCTTTACACTGTTCCGGCTACATAGCGGCTCCTCATGTCCTCAGTCTTTCCCAGCATCAGGGTCTTTTCCTGTGGATCAAGACACTGTGCATTCCCAGCTCAGGGCTCTAGAGTGTGTCAGTCCTTCTGTTGGGAAATGCTCCTCCCTCAAGTACCAGCATGGCTTTCTGCAGCTCATTCGAATGGCTCTAAAATGCCACCTCCTCAGCCAGTATGCTGCTGTCTGTCCATTCCTTTACTCTACTTTCTTTCTAGTGCACATCATCTGATGCATCATATCATACTGTTGATTATTTATGATCTTTATCTTCCTCTAGAATATAAGCCTTGGGAGAGTAGGAATTTTGCCTTTTTTCCCCTCTATTGTGTCTCTAATGCCCAGAACAGTGCTAGCCCATAGGTGATGCTCAATATTTGCGGGCCACTACTCAAGGGAACAGTGACAGACTTTATTTCTTGGGCTCGAAAATCACTGTGGATGATGACTGCAGCCATGAAATTAAAAGACACTTGCTCCTTGGAAGAAAAGTTATGACCAACCTAGACAGCATATTAGAAAGCAGAGACACCACTTTGTTGACCATCTCACCAAAGCTATGGTTTTTCCAGTAGTCATGTATGGATGTGAGAGTTGGACCATAAAGAAGGCTGAGTACCAAAGAACTGATGCTTTCATATTGTGGTGTTGGAGAAGACTCTTGAGAGTCTCTTGGACTGCAAGGAGATCAAACCAGTCAATCCTAAAGGAAATCAATCCTGAATATTAATTGAAAGGACTGATGCTGAAGCTGAAGCTCCAATACTTTGGCCACCTGATGCTGAGTCAACTCATTGGAAAGACCCTGATGCTGGGAAACAATGAAAGCAGGAGGAAAAGTGAGCAACAGAGAATGAGATGGTTGGATGGCATCACTGACTCAATGGATATGAGTTTGGGCAAGCTCAAGGAGATGGTGAAGGACAGGAAAGCCTGATGTGCTATATAGTCCATGGTGTCACAAACGGTTGGACACAACTTAGCAACGGAACAACAACTCAAGGGTCAGGAGTTGGCTCGTTAGCATGGCACACGAGGTCATATGGAACATTGCCCCAGGCTGCCTGTCAGCACCGGTTCCTGTCCCTTCTTCACTTCAGCAGCCCGTGCTCCAGTCACACTAGACTGTGCATCTCCATGAATGCACTGTCCTCTCTGATGCTCCTCTACCTTTATACAAACATCTCCTTTTTCGTCTCCATCAGTTCACAAGCCCCGGGCAAACTTACTGCTCTACGTCATCTGCCTGTGGTGGTTCTTACAGTCACCTCTCTCCCGGCTTCTGGTCTCAGCCCAATCGCCCTCTGCTCTCTCAAGGGGGATCGTGGGACGGAGCTCAGCTTCTGTCTTCCTCCTGAGGCCCCTGCTGCAGGGAACGCCACCACTGCCTCCCAGCACCAGAATGCCTGAACCACTCTGGTTGCTCCTTGTTTGCCCCTTACTCCCAACATTTTTCAGATCCTGCCAACTCCATCTTTTTATGTGGAATGCCTTTTTAAAGTCTTTCCTGAATTTGTTACAACATTTTCTCTGTTGTTTATGTTCCGGTTCTTTGGCCACAAGGCATGTAGGATCTTAGCTCCCAGACCAGGTATCGAACCCATAACTCCTGCTCTGGAAGGTGAAGACTTAACCACTGGGGAAATCGCCCAACTCCACCTTTTAGTATGTGTCAAATGCACGCCCATCTCTCCAACTTCGTGGTTACTGCCCTAGTTTGCCTTAGAGCCAGGTATGAGTGAAGGCACAGAGTAGACACTAAAGTGGACTGAATGGAAAGAAGGAAAGGAAAAAAAGAAAAGGAAAGAAAAAAAGGGGATGGCGCATTCATTTTTACTTTATTCAGCTTCACAGACTGGTTAGGTCCTGTTTATTTTATTCCTATTTCACTGTGAATAGGCAAGTATAACTATCTTTCTAGGCGATACTGGGAGGTTGTGTTGGAAAACTGGAGTGAGGTTTGAACTAGTGGCTGGTATTAAGAGGGGATGCTAAGCACACAGGGTGTCTGGTCCCTGACTGAGCCAGGCCCCACTCTGCTTGCCCCAGGACTAGGGAAAGTCTTCTCTCTCATCACTTTCTTTCAGTGAATGTTCTAAGATTCTGCAAGTAGGAAGCCTACATTTCCTCAAGCTGCTTGACACCTTCCAATAGTCACTGTATTTGCTCATCTATCTCTTGAGAGAAGTTGGGTGCAGATGTTCCTACACAGTCTACAGAAAAGGAGAGTGAGGCAAGGGTTGTGAACGATTTGCCTGGTGGTGGAGCTGAGAGATGCAAACCTGTCCTACAGAAATCAGCAAGGGAGGTAAGAGGCAGGACACGGACACTTGACTGGGTCCAGGGAAGAGGTTGGGGGTGGTTATCTGGGCCAGAAAGGAGGACAGGTTGCATTGTACTGGCTGCAGGTATGTGCAGGGTGCTGTCTATATATTATCTCATTTAATGCTCCCCACCTCTTGGTGAGATGGTGTGAGTCTCCTTTTACTAAAGCTCAGGGAGGATACATAGCCAGTCGGGACAGTCTTATGATTTGAGCAGCGTCTGTTAGACAACTAGATCTATAGCGCCACTTAGGTAGGATTCTGGTGAGGCATTGCTGATTTAGACGTTCTCCTGTGGAGGAAGAGAAGGCTCAGCTCTGCCAGGACGGGGAGCGGGGCAGGCAGTTATCAGATGCAACCTGAGACATCACTGCCTCTACTACTGTGTGTGGAGGAGAAACAGGAAGGGAGGTGGTCACCTTTTTCTGAGGGTTCTTTCTCCTTCATACATTCATCCTTCCATTTGCTGAGCTCACTGCCCAACACTGGTTTTGGCATTTTTTTGGGGGTAGGGGGTCACACCACACAGCATGTGGCATCTTAGTTCCACAACCAGGGATTGAACCTGTGATCCTTGCATTGGAAGTGCAGAGTCTTAACCACTGGACCACCAGGGAAGTTCCAGTGCCTGGCACTGGGATCTCACATCAACACATAATCTTTTCCTAAGGGACCCTGGATGCCTGGGAGAGGAGCCAGATGAAAATACAGGTGGAGAGGAAGGAAAAACACTCAGTATTTACCTCAGGGGGCAGCTAATTACTTGTAGGCTAAATCCAGCAGGTTGCTTGTTTTTATAAATAAAGTTTTACTGGAACTCAGCTCCACCCATTTGTTTACATATTATCAATAGATGCTTTTTGCCCTATGGTGGCAGAGTTGAATAGTTGAAACAAGAGACCATGTGGCCTGCAAAACTGGAAATATAATCACTGTCTGGCCTTCCTGAGAGGAAGTTTGCCAATCCCATAATCTAGCCTAGGGAAGCTTTGATGGGAGCTACACAGTTTATTTTTTGAGATGACTCTCTTGAAATCTGATGAACCTGCTTTGTGCTTTTTGTGAAATATCTTTTATAATGATCACATAATAAGCTCCAGTCTAAGCCAGCACTTTGCTAGGTACATACATTACAGCAGGGGTCCCCAACCTCTGGGATCTAATGCCTGATGAGCTGAAGTGGAGCTGATGTAATAACAATAGGAATAAAGTGCACAACAAAAGTAAAGCTCTTGAACCATCCCCGAACCATCCCCTTGCTTGTCCCCAGCCTGTGGAAAAACTGTCTTCTACAAAACCAGCCCTTGATCCCCAAAAGGGGGACCGCTGCTTTAGAGGCAAAGGTGAAGGAGACTTGGGCTGTGTTCTTAAGGAGCTCACAGCGAATGTGGGAGGCAGGCACATACAGAGACATTTGCAGTAGGATGAGCCAGTGACAAGGGCGTTTATGTCTCCAATGTTGTGGGCACAGAGGCGGGCAGTCGGCCATGCCAGGGGGCCCAGGGCGGGGGCCCCAAGAGGAGATGAACTGCTCTGTGATTTGAAGGTTGTTCAGGAACATCTTTCTTCTGGAGGAGGTAAGGTAGGTAAACCTCATTCTTACCAAGAGTCCAGCTCCAAGAAAGCCATGGAGAAACCAGACCAAGTCTGTGATTTTGGCGGGCCAGCACCCGCCCGTTGGGAAAGTACCACAGGCGGGTGGCGATGGCTGCAGTAGCCCAGGCCAAGAGCAGCAGGCCTGTGCACGTGAGCCCGTCTCCGAGCACACGGTGAAGCCTCCCTGGAAGGAACAGAGAAACAACCCACTCCAGGACGATGCCTGCCCCAGCCGCTGGGGAGTCAGGAGAGGGGGCCTCATCCTCGAGCCAGAAGCCACACCCGGCTCTGCCCCCAGTGGGTGGGGCAACTGGGGAGCCTTCTTCCGTAAAACAGAGAAAACATTGATCTTACAGGTGGTGGCGCATGGACTAAAGTAAAATCAGTGTGAAAGCACCTGGCTCTAGGAGATGTTCAATAGGCTTTCTTTAAAGGATTGGAGTAGTTAACGTAATGTTTGCATGCATGAGTGCTCGGTCGATTGATCGTGTCTGACTCTTTGTGGCTCCCTGGACTGCAGCCCGCCAGGCTCCTCTGTCCATGGGGTTTTCCTGGGAAGAATACTGGGGTGGGCTGCTATGCCCTCCTTCAGGGGATCTTCCTGACCTAGGGATGGAACCTGCAGATTCTTCACCACTGAGCTACCTGGGAAGCCTACGTAATGTTTAGGAACTTGTTATTACCCTGTTCAGTTCCTTTCATTCACCCTCAGAGGAATTCCCCATGTGATTATGAACTACATCCCGATCCAAACCCTGGCTTCGTCACTTGGCGGCTCTGTGACCCTGGGTAAGTTGTCTTACATCTCTTGCCTCAATTTCTTTGCCTGTAAAATGGGACTGACAATAGTACTCACCTTATGAGATTGTAGAGGGTATGAAAATAATATTTTCAAAGTGTTCCCACACAAGGCTGTCCCTGTGTGGGAGCTGGAAAAGAAGAACTAAGGGAGCTCAGGATCATCTTGGCCTCTCATTTTATTTATGTAGAGATTTCCACTCTGACTGTCGCTGTCAACTGAGGTTACTGGGCCTGGTGATTTCTGAGAGGCCAAGATGGAGGCACAAGGAAAGAGGAAAGGTTTTGCATCTTGTTTTTTCCTCTGCATAATGATGCTTTTTTTTTTTTCTTTTTCCTGCTGAGCAGAAATGGGACTGGAGGAAGTTCAGGCTCTCCTTTGCTGAGTGAAGACTGCTGAGAAGCTGCCCAGAATGTTCCTCTGTGACTCAGGAAGGGCTTCCTGTTTTGCTAAGATGGCACTTTCCCTTTGTGTCCGTTCTCCACTCAGATTCACCCTGAGATTGTTAACTGACTCCTGAATAGCACCTCAGTCACTACCTGGCTGCCAGACATGAGACCTCGTGCTGTGAATGACGCTTTCCCCAGGAGGGAGGGGAGGGAGAGGAGGAAAGGTGGGAAGGGGGAAGCGGGGAGGAGGGGGGAGGAGAGGGGGAGGGCAGTTGAGGGACCTGGAGCAATCAGCAAAGCCAGGTCTTTTTTGGGCACAAAACTGAGAGATATCCAATCTGAGCTTCTTATTCCCCCTGAAGAGTTAAAGTTATTCATGCACAATGGTTTAGGCCAGGATAATGACGCGTGGGTTCTCATTTCTGTTTGATATCCAATTTCGAGGCTGCAGAAGGTTGATGCCTGAATGTGCGGAACTGCCTCTGGCTCCTCTGTTTGGATGAAGGAGACTGAAACTGCTAACCTCACTCCCATTATGATCACTAAGAGAGGTGATAATAAAATTTTTTTTAACACTTACAGGAAAACTATGCTGTATCCTGGGCAACAATAACACACACGCAACTGCTGCCACTTGTTCAGACACATCATAGATGTCATTTCAAACATCCTCATAACGTAACAACTCCATGACTCTGAGAGGAAACAGGCGTATAGAAGTTAAACAGTATTGCAGGCTCTCCCAGCCTGTAAACGGCAGTGCTGATCCTCAAATGTAAGTCTGCTCTTGTCCACTTCTAGCTATTCCCAGCTAGGGCAGGTGATTAGGAACTGGGAATTCAAGGCTGGTGAGCCTTCCTACAGCCTGTAAAAGGAGGCAAAGCCAACAGTCCCCATTGCTCCTGGACACCTGGTTGTCCCAGCTCTTACAGTAATGAATATAGTTATGCTCACTCTCCAGGGGTGACTGCAGGGAAACTGCAGATCTTCTTAGGAAGAGGAGAAGGGGTTGAGACTGGCCACTTTTGGCCAGGGGGACCATGCAGCACCCAAGGTTGGCATGACTGCAAAAGCCGTATCAGTAAACAAAGGAAGCCTCAGCCATCACGCCATCATGTTACAGCCACCCTGACAACGAGCCCTCAGGGAACTCAGGATGGAGGCAGGGTGTGCTCCCCATCCGACAGTCAGCCACTGCAGCCACTGTACATCCTGAAAATGTACCCTGAGGACACTCAGAAGAAGCAGCGCAGGATACTGACCCCAGATAGCTGAGGTGCCTATCAAAGGAATGACTCCAGTGAGCCCAGACTTTGCTTCTTCCCATGCATAGAGAAAGCTAGAGCCCTTAACTTAAGATGCCTACTTTTCTTTCATTAACAGTGATCTTTTGATGTTCTGATTTCCCAAGTGGCTCAGTGGTAAAGAAGCCACCTGCCAATGCAGGAGACATGGATTCAATCCCTGGGTCAGGAAGATCCCCTGGAGGAGGGCATGGCAACCACTCCAGTAGTCTTCCTGGAGAACCCCATGGACAGAGGAGCCTGGCGGGCTACAGTCCATGCGGGTTGCAAAGAGTCAGACACAACTGAAGCAACTTGGCACCTGGTCTACGTTGCAAAAACTGCTATACATCCTGGATTGTTTCCTTGCCTCGTTGGTACAGTCTGTCTGAGCTATCTGAGAAGCTTAAGTCCTCAGTTTTGTCCACCAAATAAAACATGACTCTCAAATTTTAAGCTGTACATTTTTTCAGTCGACAGCACTTAATTAAAACTGCAAGAAGTCAATCATTCCCTTGGGCTGAGAGTGTTAGAACTGCTAAGAACTATTGGAAATTTAGTCCCTTCCTTTTCTAGGCAGCAGAGCCCTCGGGAGTTGAATTTACATGTTCAAAGTTTTACTGCTAGGTAGTTGGAAATCACAACAAAATCACTGCAGTCCTGTTCATAGGCATTGCCTCACTTGATCTTTCAATAGCCTAGTGACAGAAACATCATGATCATACCTATGTATTTGTTATTCATTTGCTGCTGGACATTCTGGGGCTCAGAGAAACCCAAGAGCTGGTAGCGGGGGAGCTCGTCTTCCGAGTCTGTTGGTCTCCATAGCTTGTGGCCTCAGCAGGTGGGACAGTCACAAGCCCTTGAGTTCTTTGACCACAGACTTCACATCAGATAATCTGCTTCGTGCTCCCCAGAGCATCATATTCGTACATGCCAGACAATGACACGCTAAGTCTGGCTTTGGACAGCATGGTTGTCACACTGAGTTTTTACACCAGCTGTGCAGCTCCAAGGGCTCCCCAGGTGGCACTAGTGGTGAAGACCCGCCTGTCCATACAGGAGACATAAGAGATGTGGATTCGATCCCTGGGCTGGGAAGATCCCCTGTAGGAGGACATGGCAACCCACTGCACTATTTTTGCCTAGGAAATCCCATGGACAGAGGAGCCTGGTGGCCTACAGTCCATGGGGTCGCGAAGAGCCTGACATGATGGAAGTGACATACGTAGCATGTACGCATGCAGCTCCAGGCTATGGGCACTGGCTCTCAGCACCAATCCTGCAGATTGGAGATCCGCCGGTCTCCAGCAGAAACATACAACATAGCCATTCGCCCAGTACCTGTTCAGTGGAGTTTGGGGGCAGGCACCGTGGCTGCTCCCCCCGCACCCCCTCTGCTCCCCCGCGCCCCGCTAGGCACCCTGGCCTGGCCAGGCCTGCAGCAGCAGTGCTGGGGCTCCACAGAATCTTCCAGCTCAGCTGCTGGCAGTTTCTGGGTGAGATCTGGATCCTTCCTCCTTCCAGGAGGCACGACGTGAACACTTGGCAGATGCTGGACCACAGTAAGTCCCAGGCCCCCGAGTTGATGCATTTAATCCCAGCCCTCACTTCCTCTTCCCTGAAGGCCCTGTGAGGAAGCAGCTAGTCTCTTTAGAGCCCGAAGGCTTTTCCAGGCCCTTCTGCAGCCCCTCAGCACCGAGAGGCGGAGGGCTCCCCTCCTTCCGTCCGACCCCAGGTCTCTCTCCTCTCCCCTAGTCTGGGCAAAACGGCTCAGATCCCCCAGTAAAAGTCAGCCCTACCTCTGCTGCAGGGGCCCCAGGGAAGGGCGCAGCCACCCGCCACGAAGGCGTTTGCACTTTCTGCGCGGGACTCCTCTCCCTGGGTCACCCCTGACAACTTCTGAAGGGCTTCCTGGCCCCTGTGTTTCCGCTGAGACGGAGGAGGGTGCGGGACATGGGCGGGCAGGGAGGCCGCCAGCCCCGCGTGGACTCATGGGAGAAGGCCGGGTGATTGAGCGGGCGCGGGGGGCGGGGGGCGGGCCTGGCCTCGCCAGCTCTTCGCCGTCCAGCTGCCCTACCGCAGACCCCAGCTGTCAGCTGACTGCGGCTCACACAGATGCGCATGGCGGGGAGAGGGCGGGGGGCGCTGGCTGTGCTTCGGTTTTCTAGCCATATTTGGTCCCCCAGCCCGCCAAGGAAACGAAATGGACAGTCAAGGGGGTCTTCTCCCCGTTTCTCAACCATTTCTCCGGCCCCCAGAGCTGTGATATTGACACAGCACGATACGGAGGAAGTGTAGCCACGTGGGGCTCGGTGCTGGGAATCTGGTTACCCAGCTGCCCAGTAGGACGAGACCAAAACAGCTCTGCCCCCAGTCCATTCGCGCTTTCCCGGGCAGTGCGTGGCACGGCTGAGGGAGAGCCCTCTTGTCTCTGGCCTTGCTGCCAGCCCTCTCCGCCGTGAGAGCTCATTTCTCTCTGGTCATCAAGTTTAATGTTTTCTACACAGCGACCCCCAGGGTGCTACAAAACCAAGTATTCTATGCTCAGATACCTGGCTCCCAAGGCCTAGTTGGTAACTTACCTGGGCAGCCAAGTGCTTTGCTGTGTGGAGCCTACACTGGCTTTCTGGCAGTGCCAGGGGACTGTCAGGACGGTTTTATTTTTTCCTTATTATTCAGATGAGGAAACAGGATAAAAGAAGAACCAGCTTTCCAAAGAGCAGGGAACCGAGAGAGAGTTCACAGTTCTTCCTGTGTGCTCTTATGGTATCCAGATGACCTTCTGATCTTGGGCTGTTCCACCAGCATCGATGCTGGGCTCTCAGGCCTCCCTGCACTGCTTCTCCCTGTAGAGAGTGTCCAGACGTGCTGGCCTCCATGGGGAGGGTAGTCTTCAAAGTGTTAGTCGCTCAGTCATGTCCGATTCTTTGTGACCCCGTGGGCTGTAGCCCGCCAGGCTCTTCTGTCTACGGGATTGTCCAGGCAGGAATACTGGAGTGGGCAGCCATGCCCTCCTCCAGGGGATCTTCCTGACCCAGGGATCAAACCCGGGTCTCCCGCATTACAGGCAGACTCTTTACCGTCTGAGCCACCAGGAAAGTTCAGGCCTCAAATCTGGAAGCCTGGCATGCTGCAGTTCATGGGCCACAGAGAGTTGGACACGACTTAGTGACCGAACAACAAATATATATATATTATATACGTATATATGCACTAACTTATATTCTTGAATTAAGCTTCTGATTTATAAATAAGTTTCATATACATTTAATATAATAACCCTGTGAGAGAAGCATTATTTTACCAAGGAGAAACCTGAGCTTCAGAGAGAATTAAAAAATTGCCTGAGGTCTTACAATTAACTAATAGATGGACATGTAGAACTCTAACTTAAGTGTGTGTAATTGTTTCATTTGCTGATGAGAATTTTCCACACACTCACATGCTCCCGTGTGGCATGTGGAACCCGAGGCATGCTCACAAACACTGGACGCATTAGTATGTCATGGAGCGATGTGCTCATTGCGTCTGCCTCTCTGGTCACCAGAACCCTGACTGCAGTGGCCCATTTCTGTCCAGATACTGGTCACAATGCCGAGAGGGACTTCACAGAGATAAAAGAAAGGCTTCACTCCTGTAATTCTTAGCACAAACACAGATGGACCCATAGCTCTGAGTTCTATACAGAGTTCTCCCATATGTCCAGTTCCATCCCTCTAAAGATACAGTCTAAATGTGCAGCCAAAGAAGTGGTTTTCCTGGGGTCCAGTCCAAGCTTCTTCTCCCCCCACGCCCTGTTGATTCTCTGCTACGTTTCTCATGATGTTCATGTCTGTTTTTTAAAAATAATATTTATTTTTGACTGTGCTGGGTCTTGTTGCTGCACGTGGGCTTTCGCCCGTTGTGGCGTGCAGGCTTCTCACTGCAGTGGCTTCTCTGGTCGGGGATCACAGGACTCAGGAGCATGGGCTTCAGGGGTTGCAGCAGGCGGGCTCAGTAGTGCGCCCGGCTCATTGGTTGCAGCTCATGGGCTCTAAAGCGCGGGCTCAGTGTTTGCAGTACACAGGCTTAGTTGCTTTGTGACTTGTGGAATCTTCGCAGACCAGTGGTTGAACTTGTGTCCCCTACACTGGCAGGCAGATTCTTATCCACTGTGTGACCAGAGAAGTCCAGTGTTCATGTCTTACACTGTTGCATAGCACAAAGCCTTTGGGCACTAATAGCCTTGCTTCGTCATTTAATTAGCTGTATGCATTTGGATAAGTTACTTACCTTTTCCTGTGTTTCAGTTTCCTTATCTCCAAAATGGGGAGCATCATAATAACAGGACTATAACACTCATATCTCATAGGGTTGTGGTGAGAATGCAAGGTACTTGTTCATCAATATGCAAATCCCTGTTCATCAATAGAAAGGTACCAGTCACAAAACATCATGTGATGGTGCCTGATGCAGATTAAATGCTCAGTGAATGCTACCCACTCACATTACACCAGGGAACACTGACTAGTAAGTCCTTAATTGTCCTCTTTGAGGAGGTATTTCCACTTAAGAGCATAGACTCTGATCATAGAGTCTATAGATCTATAGAGCATAGAAATCATAGAGTCTATAGATCTATAGAGCATAGAGTCTATAGTCTATAGAGCATAGAAATCAGATCAGCTGATTTCTCATTTCAGCTCTGCCACTTGCTGAGTGATCAGGGCCAGTTACCTGATTGCCTCTCCAGGTCTCGGTTTTCTCCTCTGTAAAATGGGGATAATTACATCTATCTCACAATGTTGCTGTGAGGATTCAGTAATTTTATGTATATAAACATAAAATAGAAATAATGAGAGAACTCTGTACAGAACTCAGTTAGAGCTATGCTTATATTTGTGTTTGTGCTGATAACTACATCAGTGAAATCTTTCCCTTATCTCTATTATACACTTAAAACCATGCTTGGCACAGGGTAAACACTATACAACATTATTGTTAAACATACAGAGTCAATCTTGGGTGAGTTGTGGTTTATCCTTTTACCAAAGGATCTAGTGTTCAGAGAGCACCCATAATAGCACTGAGAAGGTATAACTGAAATGAAATTGGTAAAGTTCCTTGCTTGAACATTATACATTGCTCTATCAATTAGAAGAGTTTAGCCTGTGGCAGGAACTGCTATACGATCACCAAAACCTTTTCCTTCTTGACACAGAGCTAGCTTACATTTCCCAGCTTCGTTTTCGGGAAGGTGTGGCCATGTGCTTACTTTCTGGCCAGTGGAACACAGGCCGTCATGATGTGTGGTACTTCTGGACCTGGCCCAGTATAACTTCTCATGTGTGATTCTCCATCCTCTCTGTCTTTTTTTAAAATTGTCTTCTGGCTGGATGCAGAGATCCTAGATGGATGCTTGGACCACAAGATTTTTTCAGTTTATCCTCCACCCCTATCTTCCAAACCAGGTAAATCCTTTCTAGATTGTAGGGCTGGATTCCATGGGATTCATGCTGGTGTCCTCCTCTGCAGATATTTAGAATTCAGCTTTCTCCCTTCTGACAAAGTTAGGCACCACACTTGCCCTGCTTTTCATCTTCCCAAAATACATTGGCACTTCCTGCTCTGTGACCTTCCCACTCCAGTACTCTTGCCTGGAAAATCCCATGGATGGAGGAGCCTGGTGGGCTGGAGTCCATGGGGTTGCTAAGAGTCGGACACGACTGAGTGACTTCACTTTCACTCTTCACTTTCACGCATTGGAGAAGGAAATGGCAACCCACTCCAGCGTTCTTGCCTTGAGAATCCCAGGGACAGGGGAGCCTGATGGGCTGCCGTCTATGGGGTCGCACAGAGTCGGACACGACTGAAGCGGCTTAGCAGCAGCAGCAGCAGCAGCTCTGTGACTTCATCTCCTATTCTGAGTTATTTTTCTGCATTTTTAGAAAGAGCTTCCAGGAGTGGGCAGAGACAAACAGGTACAGTCCTTCATGATTAAAAAGCAGTCCTGTCTGCTTGTCTTCAGAATTGACACTGGAGATGCAATATCAAAAACAACTTCAAAATTCGTGATGATTTTTCTTTTAGTAGTTATCATTCAGTATTTTAAAGCACAAACCGCACATATATGATTCATATGCCTTTAAACTAGATAATTATTAAACAGGAAATTAAGAGTATATATACAAGGCCTTTTCTTATTTATTCTTTCATTTATTATTTAAAAGGACGATAGGAACTTCCTCTCCAGTTTACTCCACAAACAGCTGACTTGTCTACTTTGATCACCCACTTAGACTCACAGGCCTCAGTCAGGCTATGGGAGACTGGCACGGTCTCTTAATGGGAAGGAATGGAAAATCAAGTGGGCAATCCAATCAAAATTGGATTTTGATTTCTCTCGGAGCTCTGAGGTTCCATGACTTTGCCTAAAGTTTAATGTCCATTTGTAATTTCCTGCTCCTCTGATTCAAGCATGATAGTCTCATCACCTCAGCCTCTCTACTGAAGTTACTGAATAGCTTTCATGTGTATTTAAACATTTCATTTTAGATTCCACATGTAAGTGATATCATGATATTTGTCTTTCTCTGTCTGACTTACTCAGTGTGGCCATCTCTCGGTCTATCCATGTTGCTGCAAATGGCATTATTTCTTTCTTTTTTATGGCTGAGCAATATTCCATCACATATATGTATCATATCTTCTTTATCCATTCATCCATCAGTGGACATTCAGGTTTATTCTATCCTGGTCTTTGTAAATAGTGCTACAATCTAAAAAAAATTATACAAATGATCTTATTTATAAAACAGAAATAGAGTCACAGATGTAGAAAACAAATTTATGATTAAAAGTGGGGGGGATAAATTGGGAGACTAAGACTGACATATACACACTTGTCTATAGAAGAAAACTAACAAGAATCTGCTGTATAAGCACAGGTTATACTCTGTAATGACCTACATGGGAAAAGAATCTTAAAAAGAGTGGCTATATGTGTGTATATGGCTAATTCTCTTTGCTATATACTGAAACTAACACAACATTTAAAATCAACTATACTCCAACAAACATTAGTTAAGAAAACAAAAATTTATTTTAACTCCTTTTTCAAAGATAAAGTGAGAGAAATTTGGACTGAACTTCACCTTTTCTAGGGTTTTAGTGCTTGCAGAAGGCACCCAAGAGTCTAATAGCCTACTCATGGCTACTGTGTGTCCCTCCAAAGGACAGATCAGACCAGATTTCTTGGTGAATATGAATAACTCTTCTGTAACCAAATACGGGTTTCCAAGGTGGCTCAGTGGTAAAGAATCTGCTTGCCAATGCAGGAGATTTAGGAGACTCAGGTTTGATCCCTGGATCAGGAAGATCCTCTGGAGGAGGACATAACAACCCACTCTAGTCTTCTTGCCTGGATAACCCTATAGACAGAGGAGCCTGGTGGGCTACAGTCCAGGGGGCTGCAAAGAGTCAGACAAGACTGAGCCTGAAAGCATGACCTTTAGAGGCAGCTTAAGAGGAGCATAAGAGCTTATGAGCTTATGAGCATAAGAACTTATGATCTTATGCTCCTCATAAGAGCATAAAACACCAGTGAGGAAAGAACTGCAAGAACAGAACAGCAGAGCATAGATTCTCTTATTTAGCTTTTAATTTAACTAAAAAAAAATTATCCCTGGGACACTACATGCCTGTTTGCTAAGAAAGTGAAAGTTAGTCATATTTGACTCTTTCTGACCCCATGGACCGGACTGTATAGAACATGGAATTCTCCAGGCCAGAATACTGAGGTTCATGGAATTTTCCAGGCCAGAATGCTGGAGTGGGAAGCCATTCCCTTCTCCAGGGGATCTTCCCAATCCAGGATTGAACCTGGGTCTCACACATTGCAGGCAGACTCTTTACCAGCTGAGCCAACAGGGAAGCCCAAGCTCATGGGAAAATCCAAGAATGCTTCAGGATTCTTATGAAACAATTAAATTTACAACTATTAGTAATGATTGTAGTGTAAGTATTTATGCTGATTTTGATAATGCTATAGTAATAAAATATTTATTAATAAAAACTTTATTATTAATAGTAATAATGTCAATCATCTTGCAAATAAATCCTTGATCTGACCTTGGTGTCCCTTGTCAGATTCAGGATGTTACTTTGTGGTGATGGAAATGATTATGGGCAATGAAGTGAGGTCACACAAGCAAGAACATATTCTTAATAAGGAATTTTTAAAGAATACTTAAAAAAAACAAACCCATTCTCTTGATGCCATTGTTCAAGGTAGGCAAAAGTAGAGAAAGATAGATTTGGAGATGGAGCAGGAATATTTTCTTAAAAACTTAATTAGGCAAAAGAGTATCAGTGAAGGGAAGAGTCCTGGCCTAAGAGGAGAAAGCTGGGTAACCTCAGGAAAGATTCTTAAATTCAAGCCCAAGCCCTTCTTTCTACCTGATGCTTTTCTTCCCTGTCCTTCCCTGCCAAGCATACCCTCCCCCGACCCAAAAGCTCTCTGCTCACTCCACAGACACCACATTCAATTTTTATTTAGGTCTCAGTTTATAGATACTACTTTCTGGGGGAGACTTTTCTGACCACCCCTTCCCACCACATGCTCCTGCCAATCATTGTGAACCCATGAAAGCAAGAACTAGATACCACATATTCAGCCTATATCACAGGGCCTGGTCTACAGTGGATGCTCAGTAAAGAAATTCAAGATGAAAAAATGACTGTTGAGCCCTGGCTCACCTTACGCTCCCCTGACAACTTATTTCACTTACTGTTCTGATTCTATCTTCCAGTGCAGGATTGTTTCCATCTTTTTCAATATGCATATTTCTTATGAATCCAAGCAGATTACAAACTATTGATCAATGAACACTAGTTCTAGACTTTGAATTCTCACTGGTATCAAGCATTGAGTTAAAAACCTACTGGGAGTGGGGGGAGCATAAATACTTTCTGATCTATTTAGTGAATGGTACGACTACCCACAATTAACTAGATCTTCCTTTCTCCTTCCTCATCCTCTCTTTCCTTCTTAATTTCTTGATTTAAGTCCCTTCTTGCCATGGGTCCACCCTTCATTGGCCCCAGATCACTCAGCCAAAAGAGGGAACAGATGAAGCCCATAATTAAGCCCGCTCACTAGTGTCTACAGAAATAATCCTTTACAGGACTTAAAGAAAACAATACAAAACCAAAAACCAGGTTAAATCTCCCAGAGTCCCTTATAAGGATCCTGAGGCTCAGCAGGTACCCCCTTAATTCTGAATGACAGAACAAACCCAACAGGTTGGTTATGAGAGTACATTGCACCTCAGTTTTCCCATATATATATAATGGGGTTAATAGCAGCTGCCTCCTACCTGCTCCACGGGAACGTGGTGAGATAGTGTTGTAACATGCGCCACAGTCCTCAGATGAAAGGCAATATATAAACCCAAAATGCTATTAAAGGCCCTTGACCTATGGAAGATCACGGAAGCTAAATTACTTATGGTGTTCACAGCAAGGTGGATGAAAAGACAGGGAGTTGAGCCCAAGGACTTTTTGGCGCTAGGACCTGGCCACTGCCCATGAGAATTAGGATCTGTACATGAAGCAAGGGCCTAAAAGCAATTTGGCAGTGATCCCATGGGAAACTTTAAAAATTTTCGAATAAGTTTATAAGATAACTGACCTTGGTTAATAAATGAAATGGTACAGCACTCTGGTGATAAAACCACAGTCTCTTGCCTCATCTCTTCTGAACTCCTGTCCTTTTCCCTAGGGCAGCCACTTGTAATCCTTTCGCTCTTTCTTTTGGAATCACTTTCCATTTCTCTAAATAAAGCATTTATAGTCTTGCTTTTTGATTCACCAATTTTAGAAAATAGTTATTGAATTTTTGCCATTGATCTATTAAGGATTTTATCATCCTCCATCTCTCTTCCCTCAACCTTTTAATTTAGCTATGTCACTATTCCAGTTCTTTTTAAAAAAAGTTTATTTATTTACTTTGGCTGTGCTGGGTCTTCATTGTGGCTCATGGGACGTTTGCTGAGGTGCAAGGGCGGTCTCTAGTTGTGGCTCATGGGCTTAGTTGCCCCACAGCATGTAGGATTTTAGTTCTTTGACCACGGATGGAACCTGCACCTCCTGCATGGGAAGGCAGATTCTTATCCACCAGGGAAGTTCACTATTCCAGTCCTTTTATAATTTCCTTTGAAATTTTGTCATAAACTTATCACCTTGTTTCTTATTCAGCTATAGACATTTTTTTTTTTTTTTAACTCCTCTGCTTAGAAAATGAGACATTTTAGGGCATCTTGACCCTTCCTTTCAGTTCTCCTTCCTGTCTTCCCCTCTCAACTTCTGTCATTCGAACTTCCACATTGTCAAGATTGACATTTATATTCTGTATCAGAGCCATGACTGCACCTGCGCTTTGTATGTAGGTTAAGTTTAAGAACTGAAGATCATCTTAACTGCTTAGTGCAGAGCCTGATTCTGTACCATGATTATATTTTCTCTCTTATAGAATGTTTTAGGTTTTATGTAGAGTCCTTAATTCCTTTCTTTTTCTGGCATTGTTTGCTTTTATTATATCCTTAATTTATTCCCAAGTACTTAATCTGAGTAGGCATTCTATTAAATAGCCTCCCTCCTCTGCTCACTGCTCCCTAGATGCTGCACGGCTGTCACTCTGGGACTTCCTCACTGCTTTAGTTATTTGGAGCCTGCATCTTCTTTATTCTTGGTTTACTCTTGTTTTGCTGGAGCATATCTTCAACAGCTTTCCCAGAAAGGCATATTGAAAATAAATTTTGGGCTTTGAATGCTTAGAAATGTTTTTATTCTGCCCTCAATATAAGTGATAGTTTGTCTGGGTAGAGAATTCAGGATTGAAAATGTATTTTTCCCTAGAACTTTGAAGGCATTATTCCACGGTCTTTTTTTCCATTTTCAATTCTGTATGATGAAATTTTCTTTATATGTGTGTTTAGTGTGTGCTTTTTATAACAAAATTTATTTGCTTTTAATTGAAGGATAATTGCACTACAATATTGTGTTGCTTTCTGCCAAACATCAACATGAATCAGCCTTAGGTATAGCTACGTCCCTTCCCTCTCCACTGTCTTCTAATGCCCAGTATTAGAAGCCTGATGCCAGTTTTATTTTTGTTCCTTTGTGGGTGACCTATAATTTCACTCTAACATCTCACAGGGTCTTTTTCTTTACGATTTTGAAATTTCACAATGGAGGGTCTAGATGAGAATAGGTTTTCATTGTGCTGCAGAATTGGTGGACCCTTTTGGTTTAGAATGCTTATCTTTCATCTCTGGTAAATCCTTTCATATAGTTCCTTTGATAATTTTCTTGTTTGTTTTTCCAAACTCTTTTTTTTCTGAAGCATACTTGACTTACAATAATATATTATTTTCAGGTATACAGTAAACTGACTCATTGGAAGAAACCCTGATGCTGGGAAAGACTGAGGGCAGGAGGAGAAGAGGGTGACAGAGGATGAGATGGTTGGATGGCATCGCCGACTCACTGGACGTGAAGTTTGAGCAAGCTCTGGGAGATTGTGAGGGGCAGGGAAGCCTATCATGCTGCAGTGCCTGGGGTTGCAAAGACTCAGACATGATTCAGTGACTCAACAATAATACAATGTAGGGATTTGATATTTTTATCCATTACAGAATAATTGGCACTCTGAAGTCTCCTTTTCACTCTTCCTGGTGATTATAGGCAGAATTGTATCTGCTAAAATTCATAGGTTGAAGCCCAATCTCCAAGTACTTCAGAATGTGACTCTACTAGAAGAGAGGGCCTTTAAAGAGGTGATGAAACTTTCTTCCTGATCCGCTTCCATAATGGGACTGTCTGGATGAGCCAAAAGATGGGCCTGATAATCTATGTGCGCCTACTTCTGCTGACTCCAAAAATCCATTTGATCCTCAAGACAATGCCTTCCTGTCCTGGGCTCACTCCTACACTGCATTTCATAATCAGTCTAACTGCTGGGTCTGCGGAGCACTCCCCTCTTTAGTGGAAGGCTTCTTGTGGTGGACATTTCCACTTCAAGGAAAAGACTATCTCCAAGTCTGCAAATACCTTCGACAACAGTCATATGTGATGTCTCTTCTTAAACTGATGACATTTAACAACATTAAGATGGACTGATGTGACTATGGACATAATATGACTTTTAATCTTGATTTTAATTTGTTTTAATGACTATTTTGCCTTGCATCTGTAACTGTGTAATTGGATTTGTTTCTAGTCGCATGAAGGTTTTTACGTTACAAATGGTGTCCAAGCGCCTACGAGTGCCACAGCCTCCTCCAACTATTACTTGGGGCCGCTGGATCAGAGACCCTCAATATGAGGATTAGGAGAATATATTGCCTCAACAATTTAGGGACCATGCCCCTAAACAGCAGGAATTAGTTTTGGAATTAAAACGACTCCCCTTTCCCTAGCAACATAATTCTCCTAAAAGAAAAGAGGGGGAATGAGAGAGTCATTTCCTAGGCAGGTTGATAAGAAGTCTAGGGGTCCCCAAGGAGAGAGGGGTCTGGAATTCTCAAGGAGGAAGAAAGGACAAACTTTTTTTCCCCCTCTACATTCCTTAAGATTATATAGCAATAATGTATCCTGCCTGAGGACAGTCTCTGGATTAAACCTTCTGGCTAATTCTGTTATCTTAAAATTTAAATTATGGGAGTAGGTCTGGTGAGGTCTTTACAACCTCCAGACATTCTTTGGATTCATTGGAGAGTATATAACTCCATTGCCCATACTAGCAAGGAGGTACTCTTTCTACCCGCTTCTGATGCCTATGTCAGAAACTTTCTCTATCTCCTTTATGCTTTAATAAAACTTTATTACACACACACACACACACACACACACACACACACACACACACACGAAAGAGGTGCTGCTGCTGCTGCTGCTGCTGCTAAGTCGCTTCAGTCATGTCTGACTCTCTGCAACCCCATAGACAGCAGCCCACCAGGCTCCCCCATCCCTGGGATTCTCCAGGCAAGAACACTGGAGTAGGTTGCCATTTCCTTCTCCAATGCATGAAAGTGAAAAGTGAAAGTGAAGTCGCTCGCTCAGTCGTGTCCGACATTAGCGACCCCATGGACTGCAGCCCACTACGCTCCCCTGTCCCTGGGATTCTCCAGGCAAGAACACTGGAGTGGGGTGCCATTGATGAAGTTAAAAATGAGACCATGAGAGTTGGTCCTAATCCAGCAAAACTAGCGTCTTCATGAGAAGAGGAAATTTGGACATATAAAGAGAGAGAGCAAGCATGAATACACTGAGGAAAGACTGTGTGAGGATATGGAGATATGGTGGCCATTTGCCAGCTAAGTGGCATCAGAAGAAACCAAACCTGCCAGCACCTTGCTCTTGGACTTCTAGCCTCCAGCACTATAAGAAAATAAAATCTGTTGTTTAAAGCACCTGGTATGTGATACTTTTTTAAGCAGCTTGAGAAGACTAATACACTAAGTTTAAGTGATAAATGTAGAAATAAACAAACTTGAATCAGTTCAGTTCAGTTGCTCAGTCGTGTCCGACTCTTTGCGACCCCATGAATTGCAGCACGTCAGGCCTCCCTGTCCATCACCCACTCCCGGAGTTCACTCAAACTCACGTCCATTGAGTCGATGATGCCATCCAGCCATCTCATCCTCTGTCGTCCCCTTCTCCTCCTGCCCCCAATCCCTCCCAGCATCAGAGTTTTTCCCAATGAGTCAACTTTTCACAAACTTGAATAGGCTTCATTTAATAAGGAGAATTTATTGGTCCACATAACTAAATATCCGAGGGTGATAGGCTGACTTTGACCACTACTGAATTCAGGGGGCCAAGCAACATCATTGGGATGTGGCTTGTTTCGTCTTTCTGCTCTGTGTTCTACTTTCTGCCTTTATGCTCAGACCCTGGGTGGGGTTGGGTTGCATGGTCCCAGGTTTAAGTCCAGTGGAAGAGAATCTCGACCTCTTCATCTGCAGCTTCACGAAGAAGTCTCTTTGTTTTTATTGGCTCCTTTGTGTCACATGTTCTGAGCCGATTATTAAGCCCAGAACAACATGATGCTCTAATTATCTAGTCCTGTGTCGCCTACTCCCCCCATTTAAAAGTTGTTTGTGTATTTATTTGACTGTGCAGGGTCTTTGTTGCTGCAGGTGGGCTTTCTCTGTTTGGTGAATGGGGGCTTCTCTTCGTTGTGGTGCACAAGCTTCTCTTTGGGCGGGTTCTCCTGTTGGGGAGCACAGGCTCTAGGGCACATGGCTTGGGAGTTGTGACATGCAGGTTCAATGGTCGTGGCACACTGGCTTAGTTACCCCATGGCATGTGGGATCTTCCTGGGCCAGGGATCGAATCCATGTTCCCTGCATTGGTCCCACTGGACCACCAGGGAAGTCCACATTCTCCCCTTGAGCTAAGGGTGTCACATCATTCTCATCCAAACTGCCTGACTGAGAAGGGTGATTGTCTTACTAGAGGGAATTAATATGGGGAGTAAATGACAGAACAGATTTAGATGTACCAGGTTACATTTTAATTGCAATTTTAAATGTGTCTGGTAGCAGGAACATAGCTGCATTCAATTATCTAGATCTAGAAATTTGAAGAAAGAAATGGCAACCCACTCCAGTGTTCTTGCCTGGAGAATCCCAAGGATGGGGGAGCCTGGTGGGCTGCCATCTATGGGGTCCCACAGAGTCGGACACGACTGAAGCAACTTAGCAGCAGCAGCAGCAGAGATTTAAAGATGGCATAACAATGAGAGGCGGTATGGGTTTGATCTAGCTGGTATTTTTTGAAGAAAGCTGTTTGTGTATTTGTTTGGCTGTGTTGGGTCTTAGTTGCAGCACACAGAATCTTTTAGTTGTGGTACGAGGGCTATTTTGGTTCCTAGTTCCCTGACCAGGAATCAAACCCAGGCCCTCTGTATTGGGAGCACAAAGTCTTAGCCACTGGACCATCAGGGAAGTTCCTGATCTAATCATTACGTAGTGGACATTTACTGTGTGTCTTGAAGGTAAATGAAGATGAGGGCAAAGCACTTCAAGAAAAAAATCTCCAGTGAGTGTGTGCGTGATCAGTGATTGGTGCAGTGTTTCTGTTTGTATCCAAGTAGGTCATTCTATAGCACTTTTCTGCTGGGGTCCAGCCCCGGTGGATCCAGGGAATTCGAAGGGGAGACGGCATCGGCGATCAGGAAACAATTGCTTAATTAAACGTTAATTAAGGATATAAAGAGTGGTTAAATAAGGATAGCTCAGTGAGGAAATTCAGTGGAGAAAAGAGGCTGAAATAAGGATAACTCAGTGAGGAAATTCAGTGGAGAAAAGAGGCTGAATAATTCAGCCAGAAGGTGAGAGAAAGAACGACATGGGGAGACCAAGTTTCGGTGAACAAGGCCCACACTTTATTTTTCAAAGTAGTTTTTATACCTTAAGTTATGCATAGAGGATAATGGGGGAAGGTGTAGAGTCATGCAGTAAGCCAGGCTTTCTTCCTGCAAACTTATCATATGCAAAAATTTAGGTGATTTGCATCATCTTCTGGCCTGGAGGCCTGTTAACATTTTAAGACCCTTTCTTCAGAAAACTTATTTTTCTCTAAACGTGATTAGTCAGGCACCACCCTCCAAAAGCATTAAAATTGCATTCCTATAGGGCAAAGGTGTGGTGGGCTGTAACAAGAAAAAGAATTAACTCAAGGGTCCAAGGTTACAAACATTAAAGCTGCTACTTAAATTTCTATACACCCATTATATCAATCAATACACTGCCAGGGACACAGTAGGTAAGGGATATGGAGACTTAGCAGCATACATTGGCCCAACAAGTGAAAAACCCTTCACCAGTACAATTTCTAATCAGTCTTTTAACTGCTCAAAGGAATCTGTGTTTAGACAGTTTAGAACGTCTCCTCCCTGTCACAGTTGGGAGGCTCTGAACAATCACATGTGGCCGGAAAAACCTATTCAGGCAGGCTAGAGGACTTCCAAAGGAGTTTGTAGGTTGAAACACTGTCACACCCAGGAATTATTAACTGGAGCTGTAAGTTAACTCTTTTTTCAGAGAGAGGTAGTGGGGGAGAGCCCCCCATAAAGTCAGAGGTGTAGGTGAGAGCACAAAGCAGAAAGTAGGCAGACTCTGGTTTTGGGGGCAGATGCTCGAGAATTTCCAGGGGGACTCCTGAGGCTCGATCCCGCCTTTGGGTATGCTGAGCCTCCTTCCTCATGACCTTTGCCACTGGCGGAGCTCCTGCTCCCGGCACTTTTCCATGACCTCTATCTTTGTAGTGGGATGAATAGTTATGGCTCATCTTATTTATCAACATTCTGAAGCCCCATGAGAGCTCTAAGAAGAGCAGTTTATTTCAGAGTTTATCATCCTTTGTCTTCATAGTTTTAAAATTTGCTTTATTCCTGTACCTTCTGTCATCAATGCATGTGTCCATGTGACTTTCGCTGCTTGATGGCCTTCAAGCTGATGCTAAGGTAGAGAAAGTGGGACACCCTTCTGTTAGGAAATCTCACTAAATGAGACTTGAACACCTTTTATAATTATCCTCAGGAAACCCATTTCTGGGCTGGGTGCCAGGTTCCGTTACTGACTCACTGGATAGCCTTGATCTGCAATTCCATAGCTCATTGCCTCAGTTTCTATATTAAAGAATAAGCCCCAACAAGACCTGTTTTCTGCTCTAAGATGTTTTGATATGTAAATAGAGTTTTACTTTTTCTTCCTCTCCTAAGTTTATTTCTTCCTACAAGCTGTTCTCACTGCCAACTAAACTCAGAAAAGAAGTGGTGGTAGTAATAATAATAATAATAAATACTAACGACAACTACAGTAACAATGACTTACATCTGTTAGTGATTTCTACGCATCGTGAACTCTGCTGAGTAATCATTTGCCTCACAACGCTACTTTGTGTACTGTGTGGTAAGTGGTCTCCTTACACTGTTGCCATTTAACATATGAGAAAACCAAGATGTAGAGGGGCTCATCTGGGTTTCCCTCACCCTGAGCCTTGTTCTTTACTGTTGGTCATAGCTACCTCCCTAAACAGTATGATGTTGTAGGACCTATGGACAAGGACTAGACAACTTCTGGAAAACTAGTACTAGTTGGTGGGTTTAGGAAAAAAAAAAAAAACTTTTGTAGTCAAACCTAATTCTCAGTCTACAGGTGAGGAAATTGAGGTAAAGAGATTGAGGGATTTGCTCAAGTTCATACCTAACAAGACCTCTTTGTCAACAATGATTTCAAAATACTGTTTGATGGGTGGAAGATCTAGATGTTTCTCCAAAGAAGACTTACAGGTGGCCAAGAGACACGTGAGAAGATGTTCAATATCTCTAACTATTAGAGAAACACAAATCAAAAACTACAATGTTGCCTCACCTCGCACTGGTTACAATGGACATCATCAAAAAAATCGACAAACAATAAATGCTGGAGAGGGTGTGGAAAAAAGGGAACCCTCCTACACTGTTGGTGGGAATGTAAATTGGTACAGCCGCTATGGAGAACAGTATGGAGGCTTCTTAAAAACTAAAAATTGAATTATCATATGATCCAGCAATCCCACTCCTAGGCATATACCCAGAGAAAACCATAGTTTGAAAAGATACATGCACCCCAATGTTCATTGCAGCACTGTTTACAATAGCCAAGAAATGGAAGCGATCTAAATGTCCATCCCCAGAGGAGTGGATAAAGAAGATGTGGCGCATCTACACCATGAAATATTACCCAGCCATAAGGAAGTAAGTAATGCCATTGGCAGCAGCATGGATGGGCCTAGAGGTTGTCATACTGTGTGCAGTATGTCAGACAGAGGATGACAAATATCACATGATATGGCTTAAATGTGGAATCTAAAAAAAATGTACAAATGAACCTGTTTACAAAACAGAAATTGAATCACAGACCTAGGAAACAAACTTATGATTATCAAAGGGGAAAGGGTGGGGAAGGGATAAATTGGGAGACTGGAATTAACATACATATGCTACTATATATAAAATAAATAAGTAAGAACCTACTGTATAGCACAGGGAACTCTATTTGGTGCTCTGTAATGACCTATGGGAATGGAGTCTAGTAGAGATTAGATATGTGTATATGTATACAGCAGAAACTAGCACAACATTGTGAATCAATTATCTTCAATAAAAAAAGTAATAATGAAAAAAACTGAAAAATAAAACATCAGTTGGGTGACTATCAGAGTTCACACATTAATTGTTTTTATTGTTTAACTTAATTAAAAAATTTTAAATCAATGTAAGAGGTTATTTTTCCTCCTTCCAGTATGGCTTTGAGAGAGGGTGTAGCATAGACATGAAGCATCCACTCACCCAAACCTGCTGAACTGACACACGTGGGGTGGGGTGGAGTGGCCCCGTGGTCTGCAGTCCTGTGGAGCTCCACTCCACTCCGTGGCACCTGTGATATCCAAGGTGGAGGGGCAGTGCATTTGGAGTCTGTGGACATCTTGCATCTGATCAAGGTGCTCCAAGAGTGGATTCAAGAATATGAGCATAACGAGAAATTTCTGATCAAGACGCACCACGTGCTGGTGGAGGGCACCCCACAATGCCCTGAGTCTGGACATCTATTTCTCATCGTCCATGGAATCTCCAACATGCTGCTGAATGATGAGGAAGCTGAGACTTAAAACCATGCCTGGCATGCTTTCCATTCAGTGGCCATGTGTACCTTTGTTTACACATACCCTGTTCACTAGTTCTATCCTGTGTATCCACAATCCTTCACCAAGTGACACATCAAACATACAATGCTTTTGAGCTCAATATTATATATATTTCCTCATTAAATATTCAAAAAAATTAAAGGTTGCCTTCCATTTATAGTTATTACAAAATATTGGCTAAATTCCCCATGTCGTACAATACATCCTCGAGCCTGTCTTACATCCAATAGTTTATACCTCCCTCTCTGTCACCCCTGGACTGTCTCTTCCCATCCTCCCCACTAGTAACCACTAGTTTGTGCTTTGTATCTGTGAGTCTACTTCTTTTTTTAATATTCACTAGTTCATTGCCTTTTTACGTATGTTACAAATGTAACACATATGTTACATCATACAGTATTTGTCTCTGTCTGACTAATTTCACTTAATGTAATACTCTCCAAGCCTATCCATACTGCTGTAAATGCCAAGATTTCTGTTTTTTTATGGCTGAGTGGCATTGCATTGTATATATGTACCACATCTTCTTGATGGACACTTAGGTTACTTCCATATCTGGGCTATTGTAAATAGTGCTGCTATTTTAATTTTTAATTAACAAAATATTTGGCTCCTATAACATTGACTTTCAATGATAAAATAGAAAAGTTCCAACGACATCTTTCTGGGTACTTTCCATTGAAATAACTGAATCATGCTGTTCACATCAGTGTATTTCATCTAACTCATAGGCAAAACTTCTGCTAGAATACCACATGGGCTTGGCTTTGCTCTTCTGCAGTGTGTGCTACAGATGAGATCTGATGCCAGCAGCATCTTCTGATTCAGGGACTCTCTCATTAGCTCTTCTGTTTCTCCTTCAACAGAGGAAATAGTGTTGTTTTTCTGAAATTTGGGGCTGGTTTTAGAAGCTTTTTAAAATATCTGACTTATTTACATTTTTGTCATGAGGATCACGTTTTAGCCATGCTTCTGTAGGTTTTTTTCCTCTTCTGTAATGACTAAATTAATTTCTTTAAAAACAAGGTCACTGGGCTTTGTTTGAACACAAAACAAGAGCATCAAGTGGTTTTGTATTTGAGAAGTTCCTTAAGAGACAGAGCACTGGGCACCAGAGATAAGGGTATTACCCCATCATTAAATCAACTTTCTGGATAGCAATGGTGATATTTCACAGAGGTAACTCTCTTTATCAGCTGCTGTGGAAAATCATCACGTTCAGAGATTCACTTATTCTAGTACAGAGCCGGTGCAGTCTACATTTATACTGGAATCCTTTCTATTCTTTACATTTATAAATTTTGAAATGTAGTATTGCTGTTACTGTTTTATCATGGCTTTTTAAAAAATACTAAAAATAAAACAACAACAGCAATACTACATTTCAAAATTTATGAAGTAAGCCAGAAAGAAAAACACCAATACAGTATACTAACACATATATAAGGAATTTAGAAGGATGATAATGATAACCCTGTATGCGAGACAGCAAAAGAGACACAGATGTATAGAATAGTCTTTTGGACTCTGTGGGAGAGGGATAGGGTGGGATGATTTGGGAGAATGTCATTGAAACATGTGTAATATCATATAAGAAACGAATCGCCAGTCCAGGTTTGATGCAGGATACAGGATGCTTGGGGCTGGTGCACTGGGATGACCCAGAGGGATGGTACCGGGAGAGAGGTGGGAGGGGGGTTTCAGGATGGGGAACACATGTACACCCATGGCGGATTCATGTTGATGTATAGCAAAACCAATACAATATTGTAAAGTAATTTGCCTCCAATTAAAATGAATAAATTTAAATAAAATAAAATGAAATCATGGCTTTTGTACTTCAATGAATCACATTTGAGGGCTTCACCCCATTTTCAAATTGGTAGCATAATATAATACCATAGTTAAAGTAAAAATGCTAATTTAATGAACATGAACAATAACTTGCAAATTATGTAAAATATTTTAGCTAGCACAAAGTATTTCTATTTTTTTTAAATTGAAGTGCAGTTGATGTATGATATTATATTAGATACAGGTGTACAATATGGTAATTCACAATTTTTAGAGGTTATACTCCACTTATAGTTATTATAAAATATTGGCTATATTCACTATGGCAATATTGTACTGTACAATATCTCTTAGAGCTTATTATATACATAATAATTTGTATCTCTGACTACCTTCCCCATCTTGCCATGTTTCTTTTTTGTTATAGTCATTAGCTTGTTTTATTTTTTAGATTTCACATTTAAGTGCAATCATACAGTAAATGTCTTTCTCTGTGTGACTTATTTCACCTACCCTCCAAGTCCATCTCTGTTGTTACAAATGGCAAAATTTCATTCTTTTTTATGACTGAGTAGTATTCCATTATATACAATATGTGTGTATATATGTGTGTATATATGTGTGTATATATGTGTGTATATATATATATATATGACATCTTCTTTATCCATTCATCTCAAGCCATGCTCTGTTAATTGAATGATGGTCAGAAGTCAATCCAGTCCTTGAAGAGCATGAACAGCTTTTAAAACAGATATGAGATTTCTGTGACAATAATAATCAATCCTGTATTTCCAAATCTGCAAAATAACATAAACATGTACACCCGTGGTGGATTCATGTTGATGTATGGCAAAACCAATACAATATTGCAAAGTAATTAGCCTCCAATTAAAATAAATAAATTTATATTAAAAAATTCTACTGCAATTTTCCACCTGAAATCACCAAGGTGTTGGTAGCCAACTTGATAGACTGATGGCCAGCTTCTGTGTCCAGTGAAATCTATTGGAGAAATGATGCTCTAAGTGTTTATTTGGGGAGGATCTGCTGGTCTTCTAGGAATTCAACCATTAAAGTTAGGTTCACATACCCCAAACATCCTTGTCTTTGGGTCTTTCACAAAGCCAGTTGAATTTGTCTCAGAAAGGTCAAACTTAAATATGCCTAATATAGAGATGCAGGTGGGAGGTTTAAGTGAAAACTGAAATAGCTCCCTTCTCAGCATCCTGCCTTTGGTACCCACATGGACATGTGAAGGAGGATCCCATGGGCTATAGATAAGCTTTGCCCTTTATTATGGGCTGAATCGTGTCACTTCAAAATTCATACACTGAAGTCTTAACCTATAGGATCTCAATATGAAAGAAGGAGCATTAAAGCGGACTTAAGTTGAGGTCATTAGGGTGGGTCCTAATCCATTATGACTGGTATCCTTATAAAGAGAGGAGATAAGGACAGAGACACATGTGAGGAGTATGTGAAGAAGCATCAGCAAGAAGACAGTCATCTACAAGCAAAGGAGAGGAGTCTCAGAAGAAATCAACCCTACCGAAACCTTAAATTAAAACTTGTAGGCTTCAGAATTATGAAAGAATACATTTCTATTATTTAAACCACTAAGTTTGTGGTTCTTTGTTATGACATCTCTAGCAAACTAATATACACTGCTGCTGCTGCTGCTAAGTCGCTTCAGTCGTGTCCGACTCTGTGCGACCCCATAGACAGCAGCCCACCAGGCTCCCGCGTCCCTGGGATTCTCCAGGCAAGAACACTGGAGTGGGTTGCCATTTCCTTCTCCAATGCATTGAAGTGAAAAGTGAAAGTGAAGTCGCTCAGTCGTGTCCGACTCTTAGCTAATATACACTAATATATACAAGCACTTCAATTTGTCTGTGGCCCTGATACCTAGACACAGAAGGCAGTGTCCAGGTGAGGGTCTCATTGGTGAACCCTGAGGCAGTGGTGTAGTGATGAGGTGCCTTAACACTGCTTCTAAAATACCAGGGCCTTGAAAGTTACACCATGGAGCAGAAGATGCTTACAATTGAGAATTTACGTAATAGCTGGATAGAGTTTGCTCATGAGCATGAAGGAGACACCACCTGAAGATCCCAGATGCTGGGTGAGGGCTTTGTGGGAGACTGGGACCCAGTATTAGCACATGAGAATAGGATCCTATAAAACTCATTATAAAATCATGACTAAAATATTAAGAAAGGTAGAATATCATATTTGTTAAAATTTGCACTTATTTGATTATTGGACCTGAAGCTTTTTTTCTTTCCAGATTCAGGTCTGTTCAGTTCAGTCACTCAGTCGTGTCCAACTCTTTGCAACCCCGTGGATTGTAGCATGCCAGGCTTCCCTGTCCTTCACCAACTCCTGGAGCTTGATCAAACTCATGTCCATCCAGCTGGTGATGCCATCCAACCATCTCATCCTCTGTCTTCCCCTTCTCCTCCTGCCTCCAATCTTTCCTAGCATTAGGGTCTTTTCCAAGGAGTCTGTTCTCCACATCAGGTGGCCAAAGTACTGGAGCTTCAGCTTCAGCATCAGTCCTTCCAGTGAATATTCAGGACTGATTTTCTTTAGGGTTGACTGATTGGATCTCCTTGCAGTCCAAGGGACTCTCAAGAGTCTTCTCCAACACCACAAGTTAAAAGCATAAATTATTTGTTGCTCATGTTTCTTTATAGTCCATCTCTCACATCCATACATGACTACTGGAAAAACCATAGCTTTGACCAGACAGACTTTTGTTCACAAAGTAATGCCTCTGCTTTTTAATATGCTATCTAGGTTGGTCATAGCTTTTCTTCCAAGGAGCAGGTGTCTTTTGATTTCATGGCTGCAGTCACCATCTGCAGTGATTTTGGAGCCTAAGAAAATAAAGTCTGTCACTGTTTCCATTATTTCCCTATCTATTTGCCATGAAGTGATGGGGCTGGATGCCATGATCTTAGTTTTCTGAATGTTGAGTTTTAAGCCAGATTTTTCACTCTCTTCTTTCACTTTCATCAAGAGGCTCTTTAGTTCTTCTTTGCTTTCTGCCCTAAGGGTGGTATCATCTGCATATCTGAGGTTATCTCCCAGCAACCTTGATTTCAGCTTGTGCTTCATCCAGCCCAGCATTTCGCATGATGTACTCTGCATGTAAGTTAAATAAGCAGGATGACAATATACAGCCTTGACATACTCCTTTCCCAATTTGGAACCAGTCTGTTGTTCCATGTCCAGTTCTATTCTTGACCTGCATACAGATTTCTCAGGAGGCAGGAAAGGTTGTCTGGTATTATGGCTTGCATTTTAGGTGGCTTTTTAAGCAAAGTTGTATATATTAAAAAAAATCTGGTTATATCACTTTTTGCCTTTGTGTTTCCTGCATTCTTTTCTTTAAAACCTGTGTGCATGTATGTATGTGTGTGTGCACATGCTCACACACACATGGACACTGAAATATAATGCAAACTTACAAAGTTTTCAGCAACATTTTAGAGACTGGTATGCGCTCTTCACACCTCGCAGGTGGTGCTAATGGAAAAGAGCCTACCTGCCAATGCAGGAGACACAAGAGATTCAGGTTTGATCGCTAGGTCCAGAAGATCCCTTGGAAGAGGAAATGGCAACTCATTCCAGTAGTCTTGCCTGGAGAATCCCATGAACAGAGGAGCCTGGTGGGCTACAGTCCATAAGGTCACAAAGAGTTGCACACAACTGAAGCGACTTAGCTCACAGACAGCACAGGGACTGGTATGCTCTCCTCACACCTCTCCATAAAGTCAAAGTGTATATTTCCTTCAAGATGCATCTCATGATCTCACTTCCTCTATCATGTGTTAGTGATAATAGCTATTTTTTGAGCACTTACTGTGCTAAGTGCTTTATATTTTCTAATATGCACTTTCCACCTCCCTACCTTTAACAGATGAGGTAATGTATACAGATAGTTTTAAATTGTTTAGGGTTGTCCTGAAGTAGCCAACTGTCTATTGTTGTATTTTTAGATACTTAAAAAAATGTCCAAGTTGGTAAATGAAGGAATTAAAATTTTCAAAAATAGCTAACATTTATTGAACACTTACTATGTGCCAGGGACTGTGCTAAACACTTTACACGGTTTACTTCATGTAGTTTCACAACCCAATGAGGTATTATCTCTTTTACAGGTGAGGAGACCAAGGTTCAGAAACCTTAAATCTCCTAAGATGACACCAGTGATTGATAAAGCTGGAATTCAAATTCAGATCTCTCTGACACAAAAGCTCAAGTTCCTTAACTGTTATTTGAAATGATATTTTCTTTGTTCTGAATTCCTGCATCATTTGCATCTGTTTTTGCCCTGTGTGTATTTTTTTTTCCATTTTCTCATCTAAATTTTAAACTCTTTAAAGCTAAAGTGTGCAACCATTTTGTTCTGTCCCCTGCAGACTGCCTAATCAAGTACTGGATCCACACCTGTCTCTTGATATGTGTATGTTGGATGGATGAGTTGTGTTGGAGCCCTTTTTTCCCAATAGACTTGGCAATGGTTAGCAGACATTAGTGAAAGCCCTCAGATGCTAATGTCTGCTGCAGGAAATTGTGTTCATTTTCACTAGACAAAGAGTCTAAGAGATCTGAGGAATATTTAGGCCCAGAATGTCTGTCTTGGTGAATGTTCTATGTACCCTTGAGAAGAATATATACTCTACAGTTGTCAGGTATGGAGTTTGGCAACTACCAGCTGATTCTTAGTGCATTTGAGGGTAGCTGAGGTTCTATGTATTCTTACTGGTTCTTGTCTCTTTGTCCTATACTGCGAAGAGGATGCTAAAATTTCCAGCTATGATGATAGATATGTCTATTTCCCCCTTTAGTTTTATCATTTTTACTTTCTGTATTTTGAAGCTCTTTTATTACAAGCAGATACATTTATGCAACTTTTGATTGATATGTCTTCATAAGGAATTGGCCATTATATTATCATGAAACATCCCTCTTCATTTCTTGTGTTACTTTTTGCCTTGTAGTCTACTTTGTCTGATAGTAACACAACCACAATGGCTTCCTTATGTTTATTGATTGCATGTCATATTTTTTCCATTCTTTTATTTCCAAACTACTTATGCCTTAAAAGTTTAAGTAAATTGCTTATAGACTTCTTACAGTTCAGTTGGGTTGTATGTTTTTTTTTTTTGGGGGGGGGTGTGTTTTTTTTTAATCTTGTCTGACAATCTTTTTAAATTGGAATACTTATTTCATTTACATTTAATGTAATTATTGATATTTTCTGGTCTCCAAAATTGCTACTTGTCTTCAATTTGCCTTTTCTATTATTTTATTCTTCTATTGATCATTTTCCTTCTTCTTTTGGGGAAATTTTCTTAGTATGGACATACCTTGGAGATGCTGCAGGTTTGGTTCTAGACCATTTCAATAAAGTGAATATCACCATATTTCCCAGTACATATAAAAGCTTGTTTGCACTTTACTATAGTCTATTAAGTGTGCAATATAGGTATGTGTATGACAATCAATATTACACACCTGAATTAAAAATTGTGAATCATTATTTGATAATACAGCATTGACATAAATCTTCAATTTGTTAAAAAAGCACAGTATCTGTGAAGTACCATAAAGCAAAGCACAATAAAGTGAAGTATGCTTCTATTCCATTTAACTTCTTCTGTTGGCTTCTTAGGCATGCTTAATTTATTTCATTTTTTTTGTGTGTGTGTCTGCTCTAGTCATAGCAATATGTATCCTTAACTTGTCAAAGGCTGTTTAAGTCAGTATTGTAACCCTTCACATTTTCTTTATACCTTACCCTTCACTTTCCAACTTTCTACTTTATACCTGACACTTTCTACTCTTCAAGTATAATAAATTTTACAAATGTATTATTCCATTTACCTACTCTCCTATCCTTTGTTTTATTGTTGTCATAACATTTAGTTGTATATATATAATACTACAAACCATTCTTTATAATGTTATTATTTTCACCTTAAATAGTTGGCTGGCTTTTAAGTAAATTATAAGAAGACAAAAATGTAATATTTTACACTTACCCACAATTTCTGGTGTTTTTTCTTTCTGAAGAATCAAATTTCCATCCAGCAGTATTTCCTTCAATCTGAGATGCATCCTTTACCATTCACGGTAGTGTGTGTATACTGGTGACAGATTCTCTCAGCTAAAATTTTTTTAAATTTAAATTTATTTATTTTAATTGGAGGCTAATTACTTTACAATATTATAAATATCTTTATCCCATCCTAATTTTTGAAGACCTATTTTTCCCATGTATGCATGAGAAGTAGAAGTTGGAAGAATGTTTCTGGACTGAATTTTATAGGGAACTTTTCTTCTAAGATGCATTAGCTCAATACTTACATCAAAAAGCAAATCTTGAGAAGTCCCAATGATTGTGAGAGCACTAAGGCTACTAAGCCTATCTGGAAAGGGTTGCTTTTGATGTGAAGAAACAGCAAGTAACCTTTCAGACAGAATGGTAACCACTCTGTTGGTACAAACATCTGCTTTAAAACTAAGGGTCCTTGGTTGTAAAATGCCTTGGGCAAAGTCTTTGATGAAGGCGTGTCCCTTTCTCAGATGGCATGAAAGGTGATATACCAGATGTGGTCTCACACCACAAGAAACACATCTGTAGGCAGCAATATCAACACATGAAAGCCCTGTTCTCTGCTAGACACATCTTTCATTAGGGTTTATTGTAGTATCGACTGTTCATTCACAAACATCTATTAAGTACTGCATAAGGTGGTGATGGGGGATATAAAACTGAGCAGGCATGGTACGTTCTGTGGGAACCTGTTGGCCACCTGAGACACCATAATGGGCACAGAGCAGCTTGCACAAGAGCTGTGGGCCATCAATCAGAGACACTGACACTGTGCTACAGCCAGTTGGTGATGGACAAAGGAAGCCTGGTGTGCTGCAGTCCATGGGATTTCAAAGAGTTGGACATGACTGAGTGACTGAACTGAACTGAACTGAAAGGGGGCAGGGCTCATGTTATTACCAGAATGATTTCTGGAAGACCTGGCTTTTGATACGTACCTTGAAGGAGGTGGAAGCTGTGGATTAGAGAGGAGAACTGATGGAATTTAAGGAAAGGAAAGTTTGGGGAAGGGATAAACGTATGAAGACACTAATATTTGGCAG
Source organism: Bos indicus x Bos taurus (assembly GCF_003369695.1). NCBI lineage: Eukaryota > Metazoa > Chordata > Mammalia > Artiodactyla > Bovidae > Bos > Bos indicus x Bos taurus. The sequence continues at coordinate 50,443,081 of NC_040104.1, forward strand.
AGCATTTGTTTAGCTGAAACCAAGGCAACATCCTTCCTTGTGTGTGTGTGTGTGCACATGCATACTCAGTTGTGTCCAATTCTTTGTGACCCCATAGACTATAGCCCACCAGGCCCCTCTGTCCATGGGGTTTTCCAGGCAAGAATATTGGAGTGGGTTGCCAATTTCTTCTCCAGGGGATCTTCCCAACCCAGGGATTGAACCTGCGTCTCTTGCATTGGTGGGTAGGTTCTCTACCAATAGCACCACCTGGGAAGCCCCAAAGGCAACATGGTAGGAAGTAAATATGAGATTGCAGAGGTACAGTCCATGGGGAGGTGTGGGCTCTGTGGAGCTGAGACACTGTTGGGAGTCCTGACTACAATCTTAGAGATGATAATTTGTCATGACAGGTAACTGTAAGGAAGGCACTAAATGGAAAAAGACAATGTGAAAAAGAGAACTTGAATAGGAACTTTCTAGTAAAGAGAGATGAAGGAGCAAACTTCATCAGATGAAGGAGTCACTGGAGGTTGAAGATCAGCTAGGAAACTGTAATAATTCTAGAGCAGTGCTGTACGCTAGAAACATAATGCAAGCTAACGTGAAATTAATTTAAGTAATCTACTTTATTTATTCTAATATATCAAAACAATGACATCAACATGTAATCAATGACAAATTAATAACAGTTTTTTTCATACTGAGTCTGAATTCCAGTGTGCATTTTTACTTATGGCACATTTTGATTTGAATGTTAAATCTTCATGGGAAAACTTTGACCTGTATTTTGTTGTTGTTCAGTCACTAAGTCATGTCCAACTCTTTGAAACCCCATGGACTGCAGCACGCCAGGCTTCCTTTGTCCATCACCAACTTCCAGAGTCTACTCAAACTCATGTCCACTGAGTCAGTGATGCCATCCAACCATCTCATCCTCTCTCGCCCCCTTCTTCTCCTGCCCTCAATCTTTCCCAGCACTGGTCTCTTTCAATGAGTCAGCTGTTTGCATCAGGTGGCCAAAGCCTTGGAGCTTCAACTTAAGCATCAATCCTTCCAATGAATATTCAGTGTTGCTTTCCTTTAGGACTGACTGGTTTGATCTCCTTGTATTTAGATTTTATAAAATTTATGGTTAAAAAAGTCAATTCATGAAAGAGACATGTGTACCCCAATGTTCATCGCAGCACTGTTTATAATAGCCAGGACACGGAAGCAACCTAGATGTCCATCAGCAGATGAATGGATAAGAAAGCTGTGGTACATATATACAATGGAGTATCACCCAGCCATTAAAAAGAATACATTTGAATCCGTTCTAATGAGGTGAATGAAACTTGAGCCTCTTATACAGAGTGAAGTAAGCCAGAAAGAAAAACACCAATACAGTATACTAATGCATATATATGGAATTTAGAAAGATGGTAACGATAACCTTGTATGAGAGACAGCAAAAGAGACACAGATGTATAGAACAACCTTATGGACTCTGTGGGAGAGGGAGAGGGTGGGAGGATTTGGGAGAATGGTATTGAAACATGTATAATATCATATGTGAAACAAATTGCCAGTCCAGGTTCAATGCAGGATACAGGATGCTTGGGGCTGGTGCACTGGGATGACCCAGAGGGATGGTCTGGGGAGGCAGGTGGGAGGGGGGTTCAGGATGGGGAACATGTGTGCACCCGTGGTGGATTCATGTTGATGTATGGCAAAACCAATACAATATTGTAAAGTAATTAGTCTCCAATTAAAATACATAAATTTATATTAGAAAAAGTCAGTTCACATACTCAAAGACACCTAAATGTTTCCCAATAACTGGATCGAGTGTGTGGTGTTCAGTTGCTAAGTCGTGTCTGACTCTTTGTGACCCCCTGTACTGTCACATGGACCAGGCTCCTCTGTCCATGGGATTCTCCAGGCAAGAATACTGGAGTGGATTGCCATTTCCTCCTTCAGGGGATCTTCCTGACCCAGGGATCAAACCCGCATCTCCTGCATTGGCAGGCAGATTCTGTACTGCTAAGTCACCAGGGCCTGGATTGAATATCAGCTATTAAGTGAAAATTAAAGTAAAAAAATTCAATTTCTCCAATATCCAAGGCATATTTTGAATGCTCAGTGGCCTTGTATGGCTAGTTGCTACCATATGGACAGCTCAGGAGCAGAGGCTGGTCCTGGGGTGATAGCTTGGAGTAGGAACTTGAGGGAGTTTCCATCAAAATTGTGCTTACCTTAATAAACTGTGGGAAATTCTGAAAGAGATGGGAATACCAGACCACCTGACCTGCCTCTTGAGAAATTTGTATGCAGGTCAGGAAGCAACAGTTAGAACAGAACATGGAACAACAGACTGGTTCCAAATAGGAAAAGGAGTACGTCAAGGCTGTATACTGTCACCCTGCTTATTTAACTTATATGCAGAGTACATCATGAGAAATGCTGGACTGGAAGAAACACAAGCTGGAATCAACATTGTCGGGAGAAATATCAATAACCTCAGATATGCAGATGATACCACCCTTATGGCAGAAAGTGAAGAGGAACTAAAAAGCCTCTTGATGAAAGTGAAAGAGGAGAGTGAAAAAGTTGGCTTAAAGCTAACATTCAGAAAACAAAGATCATGGCATCTGGTCCCATCACTTCATGAGAAATAGATGGGGAAACAGTGGAAACAGTGGCTGACTTTATTTTTCTGGGCTCCAAAATTACTGCAGATGGTGACTGCAGCCATGAAATTAAAAGATGCTTACACCTTGGAAGGAAAATTATGTCCAACCTAGATAACATATTCAAGAGCAGAGACATTACTTTGCCAACAAAGGTCCATCTAGTCAAGGCTATGGTTTTTCCTGTGGTCATGTATGGATGTGAGAGTTGGACTGTGAAGAAGGCTGAACGCCGAAGAATTGACGCTTTTGAACTGTGGTGTTGGAGAAGACTCTTGAGAGTCCCTTGGACTGCAAGGAGATCCAACCAGTCCATTCTGAAGGAGATCAGCCCTGGGATTTCTTTGGAGGGAATGATGCTAAAGCTGAAACTCCAGTACTTTGGCCACCTCATGCGAAGAGTTGGCTCATTGGAAAAGACTCTGATGCTGGGAGGGATTGGGGGCAGGAGGAGAAGGGGAGGACAGAGGATGAGATGGCTGGATGGCATCACTGACTCGATGGACGTGAGTCTGAGTGAACTCTGGGAGTTGGTGATGGACAGGGAGGCCTGGTGTGTTGCGATTCATGGGGTCACAGAGAGTCGGACACGACTGAGCGACTCAACTGAATTGAACTGATACACTAAAGCACGGTGGCAGCAAATTGATTTTTTTTTTTTTTTAGCAAATTGATTTATCCCAAGAGGGAATAAAGATAGTTTCCTAGGGTCTAAATATGTTACTTCATAAGTTCCCTGATGACAGGGACACACAATTCTGCTTGCTTTTCTCAGCTTCGCCCAGCACACGGCCTGAAAGGTGGTAAGCTCTTGTTAAATCCACACCGATCTAAGGAAGGAAAACATTTCAACGGAAGTCTTGAGTTCCTTTCTGTCTTCTGAGAGCACAAGGGCCTGTGTATTTGTCTGAACTTCACCTTCAAGTCATACTCAGTCTCTGATGGCAGAGAAGGGACAAAGAAGTGTGTTTCTGCTGCTTCTCAGAGGCCCTGATTTAGAAAATGTGGAGTGAGAGCTGGAAAAGCAGGTGAACAGAGCTCGATCTGGGTGTTTGCTCCTTTTTCCTTCTTTAATAGCCCTACTTCCCTTCTTACCCTTGCTTCTCTTCCCTTGTATTAGGATCAGTGTCTGGAGTAAACATAAAGTTACTCCACAGCATTTAAAAAATCTGGAGACTTCTGATCCTATCTGCTGATTTGTGCAGAAAACCTTGATTAATGCTCTGTGAGAAGACAATGGGCAGGTCAGGACCTCAACTCATCTCCGTGAAGACCAGAGCGAGTGGTGTCCCTGACTACCTGCCAGACTACTCCCATTACTGCTGGGCCCAAATAAATCACCATGCTACCTGCTGCTGCTGCTAAGTCGCTTCAGTCATGTCCGACTCTGTGCGACCCCATAGAAGGCATGCTACCTGGGGCCTCACAAAACAGCCTTCACATGATACACACACACACACACACACACACACACACATATATTTAGTGTAGTTTTGGATTTACAGAAAGATGGAATGAACAGTACATAGAGTTCCATGTACCTACCTCCCCCAGCTTGTGACCTCTGGCACACAATTTCCCCTATTCATATCTTGCCTTAGTGGTTTATTTGTTAAAATGAATAAGCCAATATTAACACTTCATTATTCACTAAAGCTCACAGTTTACATTCTTTGTGTTGTATGTTCTAAGAGTTTGACAAAGGTACCATTACAGTGTTTTACAGAATAGCTTCACCTCCCTAAAAGTCCTCTGTGCCTCACTTATTTAAGAAACAAAAAGGGCAATAATATTTCATGACATGTGAAACCTATGTGATATTCAAGTACCAATGTCCATAAACAATTTTATTGGAATGCAGTTACACCCATTTGCTTACATATCATCTATGGGTACTTTTGCTCTATAACAGAATTGAGTGGTTGCAATGGGGATAGATGGCCTGCAAAGCTGAGAATATTTACTCTCTGGCCCTGTGCAGAAGAAGTCTGCTGGACTCCAGCCTTGATCATGAATTCTGGAAAATTTGAATTGTTGCCTCTCAGCACTCAATGAGGGGTTGTGAACATAGTAGGTTTTTGCTCTAACTTGACCATTACAAAATATCTTGTCTGGAATATTAGCAATTATTTCCATTGTCAACTTTCTCCCAGGACCCCAGAATCCCTTCTGCCATTTTGCTAATAGGTCTTTATCACTAATGTCTTCATTTTTTAAAAAATGAATCTCTAACAAGAGATATGTAGTTGATATGTTTATTAATTACAAAAATTTGGATCAAAAATTTCATTCATTTGCTCATATATTGTCCCTGCCTCCCTCCAACAAACATTCACTTAGTACAACTGGCCCTTGAACAACACAGGTTTGAACTGCACTGGTCCCCTTATGTGCAGATTTTTTTCAATAGTAAATACTGCATAATCCAAGGTTGGTTGAATCCCTGGATTCAACCGGGATTGAGAGGTTGAATATAGACAGGGCTGCCTATAAATTATACATGAATTTTTGACTGTGTGGATGGTTGGCATCCCAACACCTGTGTTTTTTTTTTTTTTTTTAAATTAATTTGTTAATTTAATTGGAGGCTAATTACTTTACAATATTGTAGTGGTTTTTGCCATACATTGACATGAATCAGCCATGGGTGTACCTGTGTCCCCCATCCTGAACCCCCCCCTCCCACCTCTCTCCCCATCCCATCCCTCAGCATTGTCCCAGTACATCAGCTTTGAATGTCCTATTTAATGCATCAAACTTGGACTGTTGATCTGTTTTATGTATGGTAATATACATGATTCAATGTTATTCTCTCAAATCATTCCACCCTTGCCTTCTCCCACAGAGTCCAAAAGTCTTCTTTATATTTGTGTTTCTTTTGCTGTCTCACATATAGGGTCATTGTTACCATCTTTCTAAATTCCATATATATGTGCTAATACACTGCATTGGTGTTTTACTTTCTGACTTACTTCACTCTGTATAATAGGCTCCAGTTTCATCCACCTCTTTAGAATGAATTCAAATGCATTCTTTTTAATGGCTGAGTAATATTCTATTGTGTATATGCACCATGGCTTTCTTATCCATTCATCTGCCAATGGACATCTAGGTTGCTTCCATGTCCTGGCTATTATAAACAATGCTGAGATGAACATTGGGGTACACATGTCTCTTTTAATTCTGGTTTCCTCAGTGTGATGCCCAGCAGTGGGATTGCTGGGTCATATGGTAGTTCTATTTCAAGTTTTTAAAGGAATCTCCACACTGTTCTCCATAGTTGCTATACTAGTTGCATTCCCACCAACAGTGTAAGAGGGTTCCCTTTTCTCTGTATCTTCTCCAGCATTTATTGTTTGTAGACTTGGCTTTAGATGGCTCAGACAGTAAAGTGTCTGTCTACAATGCAGGAGACCCAGGTTCGATCCCTGAGTCATGGAGATCCCCTGGAGAAGGAAATGGCAATCCATTCCAGTACTATTGCCTGGAAAATCCCATGGACAGAGGAGCCTGGTAGACTACAGTACATGGGGTTGGAAAGAGTCAGACACGACTGAGCAGCTTCACTTCACTATGACCAACCTAGATAGCATATTAAAAAGCAGAGACATTACGTTGCCAACAAAGGTCCATCTGGTCAAGTCTATGGTTTTTCCAGTGGTCATGTATGGATATGAGATTTGAACCGTGAAGAAAGCTGAGCACCGAAGAATTGGTGCTTTTGAACTGTGGTGTTGGAGAAGACTCTTGAGAGTCCCTTGGACTGCAAGGAGATCCAACCAGTCTATTCTAAAGGAGATCAGTCCTGGGATTTCTTAGGAAGGACTGATGCTGAAGCTGAAACTCAAGTACTTTGGTCACCTCATGCGAAGAGTTGACTCACTGGAAAAGACTCTGATGCTGGGAGGGATTGGGGCAGGAGGAAAAGGGGATGACAAAGGATGACTTGGCTGGATGGCATCCCCGACTCGATGGACGTGAGTATGAGTGAACTCCGGGAGTTGGTGATGGACAGGGAGGCCTGGCGTGCTGTGATTCATGGGGTCGCAAAGAGTCGGACATGACTGAGCAACTGAACTGAACTGAGACTTTTTGAGAGAAGCCATTCTGATTGGCCTGAGATGATACCTCATTGTGGTTTTGATTTTCATTTCTCTGATGAGAGACATTGAGCATCTTTTCATGTGTTTGTTAGCCATCTGTATGTCTTCTTTGGAGAAATGTCTGTTTAGTTCCTTGGCCCACTTTTTGATTGGGTCATTTATTTTTCTGGTATTGAGCTGCATGAGCTGCTTGTATATTTTTGAGATTAATCCTTTCTCAGTTGCTTCATTTGCTATTATTTTCTCCCATTAAGTTTCCTTTGTTGTGCAAAAGCTTTTAAGCCTAATTAGGTCCTATTTGTGTATTTTTGCTTTTATTTCCATTACTCTGGGAGGTGGGTCATAGAGTATACTGCTGTGATTTATGTCAGAGAGTGTTTTGCCTATGTTTTACTCTAGAAGTTTTATAGTTTCTGGTCTTACATTTAGATCTTTAATCCATTTTGAGTTTATTTTTATGTATGGTGTTAGAAAGTGTTCTAGTTTCATTCTTTTGCAGGTGGTTGACTGGTTTTCCCAGCAACACTTGCTGAAGAGATTGTCTTTTCTCCATTGTATATTCTTGCCTCCTGTGTCAAAGATAAGGTGGCCATAGGTGCATGGGTTTATCTATGGGCTTTTTTAAAAATTTATTTTATTTTATTTTTAACTTTACAATTTTGTATTGGCTTTGCCATATATCAACATGAATCCGCCACAGGTATACATGTGTTCCCAATCCTGAACCCTCCTCCCTCCTCCCTCCCCGTACCACCCCTCTGGGTAGTCCCAGTGCACCAGCCCCAAGCATCTAGTATCGTGCATCAAATCTGGACTGGCGACTCATTTCATATATGATATTATACATGTTTCAATGCCATTTTCCCAAATCATCCCACCCTCTCCCTCTCCCACAGAGTCCAAAAGACTGTTCTATACATCAGTGTCTCTTTTGCTGTCTCGTATACAGGGTTATTGTTACCATCTTTCTAAATTCCATATATATGCATTAGTATACTGTATTGGTGTTTTTCTTTCTGGCTTACTTCACTCCGTATAATAGGCTCCAGTTTCATCCACCTCATTAGAACTGATTCAAATGTGTTCTTTTTAATGGCTGAGTAATACTCCATTGTGTATATGTACCACAGCTTTCTTATCCATTCATCTGCTGATGGACATCTAGGTTGCTTCCATGTCCTGGCTATTATAAACAGTGCTGCGATGAACATTGGGGTACACGTGTCTCTTTCAATTCTGGTTTCCTCAGTGTGTATGCCCAGCAGTGGGATTGATGGATCATAAGGCAGGTGTATTTCCAGTTTTTTAAGGAATCTCCACACTGTTCTCCATAGTGGATGTACTAGATTGCATTCCCACCAACAGTGTAAGAGGGTTCCCTTTTCTCCACACCCTCTCCAGCATTTATTGCTTGTAGACTTTTGGATCGCAGCCATTCTGACTGGCGTGAAATGGTACCTCATAGTGGTTTTGATTTGCATTTCTCTGATAATGAGTGATGTTGAGCATCTTTTCATGTGTTTGTTAGCCATCTGTATGTCTTCTTTGGAGAAATGTCTATTTAGTTCTTTGGCCCATTTTTTGATTGGGTCATTTATTTTTCTGGAGTTGAGCTGTAGGAGTTGCTTGTATATTTTTGAGATTAGTTGTTTGTCGGTTGCTTCATTTGCTATTATTTTCTCCCATTCTGAAGGCTGCCTTTTCACCTTGCTAATAGTTTCCTTTGATGTGCAGAAACTTTCAAGTTTAATTAGGTCCCATTTGTTTATTTTTGCTTTTATTTCCAATATTCTGGGAGGTGGGTCATAGAGGATCCTGCTGTGATGTATGTCGGAGAGTGTTTTGCCCTTGTTCTCCTCTAGGAGTTTTATAGTTTCTGGTCTTACGTTTATATCTTTAATCCATTTTGAGTTTATTTTTGTGTATGGTGTTAGAAAGTGTTCTAGTTTCATTCTTTTACAAGTGGTTGGCCAGTTTTCCCAGCACCACTTGTTAAAGAGATTGTCTTTTCTCCAAGGTATAGTCTTGCCTCCTTTGTCAAAGATAAGGTGTCCATATGTGCGTGGATTTATCTCTGGGCTTTCTATTTTGTTCCATTGATCTATATTTCTGTCTTTGTGCCAGTACCATACTGTCTTGATGACTGTGGCTTTGTAGTAGAGCCTGAAGTCAGGCAGGTTGATTCCTCCAGTTCCATTTTTCTTTCTCAAGATTACTTTGGCTATTCGAGGTTTTTTGTATTTCCATACAAATTGTGAAATTATTTGTTCTAGCTCTGTGAAGAATACCGTTGGTAGCTTGATAGGGATTGCATTGAATATATAAATTGCTTTGGGTAGTATACTCACTTTCACTATATTGATTCTTCCAATCCATGAACATGGTATATTTCTCCATCTATTAGTGTCCTCTTTGATTTCTTTCACCAGTGTTTTATAGTTTTCTATATATAGGTCTTTAGTTTCTTTAGGTAGATATATTCCTAAGTATTTTATTCTTTCCGTTGCAATGGTGAATGGAATTGTTTCCTTAATTTATCTTTCTGTTTTCTCATTATTAGTGTATAGGAATGCAAGAGATTTCTCTGTGTTAATTTTATATCCTACAACTTCACTATATTCATTGATTAATTCTAGTAATTTTCTGGTGGAGTCTTTAGGGTTTTCTATGTAGAGGATCATGTCATCTGCAAACAGTGAGAGTTTTACTTCTTCTTTTCCAATTTGGATTCCTTTTATTTCTTTTTCTGCTTTGATTGCTATGGCCAAAACGTCCAGAACTATGTTGAATAGTAATGGTGAAAGTGGGCACCCTTGTCTTGTTCCTGACTTTAGAGGAAATGCTTTCAATTTTTCACCATTGAGGATAATGTTTGCTGTGGGTTTGTCATATATAGCTTTTATTATGTTGAGGTATGTTCCTTCTATTCCTGCTTTCTGGAGGAAATTTATCATAAATGGATGTTGAATTTTGTCAAAGGCTTTCTCTGCATCTATTGAGATAATCATATGGTTTTTATTTTTCAATTTTTTAATGTGATGTATTACATTGATTTGTGGATATTGAAGAATCCTTGAATCCCTGGGATAAAGCCCACTTGGTCATGGTGTATGATCTTTTTAATGTGTTGTTGGATACTGATTGCTAAAATTTTGTTAAGGATTTTTGCATCTATGTTCATCAGTGATATTGGCCTCTAGTTTTTTTTTTTTTTTTTTGTGTGTGTGTGTGTGGCATCTTTGTCAAGTTTTCATATTAGGGTGATGGTGGCCTTATAGAATGAGTTTGGAAGTTTACTTTCCTCTGCAATTTTCTGGAAGGGTTTGAGTAGGATAGGTGTTAGCTCTTCTCTAAATTTTTGGTAGAATTCAGCTGTGAAGCCATCTGGACCTGGGCTTTTGTTTGCTGGAAGATTTCTGATTACAGTTTCAATTTCCGTGCTTGTGATGGGTCTGTTAAGATTTTCTATTTCTTCCTGGTCCAGTTTTGGAAAGTTGTACTTTTCTAAGAATTTGTCCATTTCTTCCACATTGACCATTTTATTGGCATATAATTGCTGATAGTCTCTTGTGATCCTTTGTATTTCTGTGTTGTCTGTTGTGATCTCTCCATTTTCATTTCTAATTTTATTGATTTGATTTTTCTCCCTTTGTTTCTTGATGAATCTGGCTAATGGTTTGTCAATTTTATTTATCCTTTCAAAGAATCAGCTTTTGGCTTTGTTGATTTTTGTTATGGTCTCTTTTGTTTCTTTTGCATTTATTTCTGCCCTATTTTTTAAGATTTCTTTCCTTCTACTAACCCTGGGGTTCTTCATTTTTTCCTTTTCTAGTTGCTTTAGGTGTAGATTTAGGTTATTTATTTGACATTTTTCTTCTTTCTTGAGGTATGCCTGTATTGCTATGAACTTTCCCCTTAGGACTGCTTTTACAGTGTCCCACAGGTTTTGGGTTGTTGTGTTTTCATTTTCATTCGTTTCTATGCAAATTTTGATTTCTTTTTTGATTTCTTCTGTGATTTGTTGGTTATTTAGCAGCGTGTTGTTCAGCCTCCATATGTTGGAATTTTTAATAGTTTTTCTCCAGTAATTGAGATCTAATCTTACTGCATTATGGTCAGAAAAGATGCTTGGAATGATTTCAATTTTTAAAAAATTTACCAAGGCTAGATTTATGGCCCAGGATGTGATCTATCCTGGAGAAAGTTCTGTGTGCGCTTGAGAAAAAGGTGAAATTCATTGTTTTGGGATGAAATGTCCTATAGATATCAATTAGGTCTAACTGGTCTATTGTATTATTTAAAGTTTGTGTTTCTTTTTAATTTTCTGTTTAGTTGATCTATCCATAGGTGTGAGTGGGGTATTAAAGTCTCCCACTATTATTGTGTTATTGTTAATTTCTCCTTTCATACTTGTTAGCATTTGTCTTACATATTGCGGTGCTCCTATGTTGGGTACATATATATTTATAATTGTTATATCTTCTTCTTGGATTGATCCTTTGATCATTATGTAGTGACCTTCTTTGTCTCTTTTCACAGCCTTTGTTTTAAAGTCTATTTTATCTGATATGAGTATTGCTACTCCTGCTTTCTTTTGGTCTCTATTTGCATGGAAAATCTTTTTCCAGCCCTTCACTTTCAGTCTGTATGTGTCCCCTGTTTTGAGGTGGGTCTCTTGTAGACAACATATGTAGGGGTCTTGTTTTTGTATCCATTCAGCCAGTCTTTGTCTTTTGGTTGGGGCATTCAACCCATTTACGTTTAAGGTGATTATTGATAAGTATGATCCCGTTGCCATTTATTTTATTATTTTGAGTTTGAGTTTATACACCCTTTTTGTGTTTCCTGTCTAGAAAATATCCTTTAGCATTTGTTGGAGAGCTGGTTTGGTGGTGTTGAATTCTCTCAGTTTTTGCTTGTCTGAAAAGCTTTTGATTTCTCCTTCATATTTGAATGAGATCCTTGCTGGGTACAATAATCTGGGCTGTAGGTTATTTTCTTTCATCATTTTAAGTATGTCTTGCCATTCCCTCCTGGCTTGAAGAGTTTCTATTGAAAGATCAGCTGTTATCCTTATGGGAATTCCCTTGTGTGATATTTGTTGTTTTTCCCTTACTGCTTTTAATATTTGTTCTTTGTGTTTGATCTTTGTTAATTTGATTAATATGTGTCTTGGGGTGTTTCTCCTTGGGTTTATCCTGTTTGGGACTCTCTGGGTTTCTTGGACTTGGGTGACTATTTCCTTCCCCATTTTAGGGAAGTTTTCAACTATTATCTCCTCAAGTATTTTCTCATGGTCTTTCTTTTTGTCTTCTTCCTCTGGGACGCCTATGATTCGAATGTTGTAGTATTTAATATTGTCCTGGAGGTCTCTGAGATTGTCCTAATTTAATTCATTTTTCTTTTTTCCTCTCTGAATCATTTATTTCTACCATTCTATCTTCTAATTCACTAATCCTATCTTCTGCCTCTGTTATTCTACTATTTGTTGCCTCCAGAGTGTTTTTGATCTCATTTATTGCATTATTCATTATATATTGACTCTTTTTTATTTCTTCTAGGTCCTTCTTAAACCTTTCTTGCATCTCCTCAATCCTTGTCTCCAGGCTATTTATCTGTGATTCCATTTTGATTTCAAGATTTTGGATCAATTTCACTATCATTATTCGAAATTCTTTATCAGGTAGATTCCCTATCTCTTCCTCTTTTGTTGGTTTGGTGGGCATTTATCCTATTCCTTTATCTGCTGGGTATTCCTCTGTCTCTTCATCTTGTTTAAATTGCTGAGTTTGGGGTGTCCTTTCTGTATTCTTGCAGTTTGTGGAGTTCTCTTTATTGTGGCATTTCCTCGCTGTGTGTGGGTTTGTACAGGTGGCTTGTCAAGGTTTCTTGGTTAGGGAAGCTTGTGTCAGTGTTCTGGTGGGTGGAGCTGTATTTCTTCTCTCTGGAGTGCAATGAAGTGTCCAGTAATGAGTTATGAGATGTCTATGGTTTTGGGGTGACTTTGGGCAGCCTGTATATTGGAGCTCAGGGCTGTGTTCCTGTGTTGCTGGAGAATTTGCTTGGTATGTCTTGCCCTGGAACTTGTTGGCCCTTGTGTGGTGCTTGGTTTCAGTGTAGGTATGGAGGCGTTTGATGAGCTCCTGTCAATTAATGTTCCCTGGAGTCAGGAGTTCCCTGGAGTCAGGGTTTGGACTTAAGCCTCCTACTTCCAGTTTTCGGTCTTATTTTTACCATAGTCTCAAAACTTCTCCTTCTATACAGCACCATTGATAAAACATCTAGGTTAAAGATGAAAAGTTTCTCCACTGTGTGGGACACCCAGAAAGGTTTACAGAGTTACATGGAGAAGAGAAGAGGGAGGAGGGAGTTAGAGATGACCCGAATGAGATGAGGTGGAATCAATAGAGGAGAGAGCGGGCTAACCAGTAATCACTTCCTTATGTGCACTCCACAACTGGACTGCTCAGAGATGTTCACGGAGTTATACAGAGAAGAGAAGAAGGAGGAAGGAGACAAAGGTGGCCAGGAGGATAAAAGGGGGGAATGAAAAGGAGAGAGACAGATCCAGCCAGTAATCAGTTCCCTAAGTGTTCTCCACCATCTGGAACACACAGAAATTCATAGAGTTGGGTAGAGTAGAGAGGGGTTAGGGAGGATACACAGGCGACTTGGTGGAGAAAAAGGAGGAGAGAGCAGTCAAGCCAGTAATCTCGCTCCCAAGTAAAAAAAAATGTGTACTGAAGATTGGGTTCTTAAAGGTACAAAACTGATAACAAATACCAAAAAGCAAAAATTAAAAATCTAGAGTAAAGTTTGGAATTTCAAAAATACAATGTTAAAGAAAAGAAGAAGAAAAAGAAAAAGAAAAAGAAAAACCAAACAAACAAAGCCACAAAAATTATAAAGAAAACATAAGTACAAAATTGATAACAAACACTGAAAAGCATAAATTAAAAATCTAGAGTAGCGTTTGGAATTTCAGAAATACAATGTTAAAGAACGGAAGAAGAGAAAAAAGAGAAAAAAATTCACAAAAATTATAAAAAAATATATATATGAAGTTTGCTTTTAAAAAATAGGGTTTTGTTTTTTTTTTTGCAAAGTAATAGTAGGTTATAAAAGTGAAAATTAAAGAAGTAATAGAGGGCTTAAAATTTTTAAAAAATTAAAAAAAAAAGAAAGAATTATCATAAAAATACTAAAAATATATCTAAGATTTACTCTGGTGTTGTTGTGGGTATTGTGGGGTCAGTTCATTTTCGGCTAGTTCCTTGGTCTGGCTTATATTTCTCAACATCTATAGGCCCCTTCCTATGTAGTGGTACTAACGACAGGGTTTTAATCTATTGCCTGTCGCTTCCAAGGCGGTTCCCTCTGTTATAGCTTCTTCTGTTTGCTGGTCTCTTCAGTGTCTGATTTCTGCCCTGACACAAAGGGGGTGGTGGTGGACACTTTTTTTTTTTTTTAGGCTCATTTGTTCAGCCGCGCTGTGGGGAGGGAGGGACGCTGCAAACAAATAACACTGGTGTGTGCTCGCAGTGCCTCAACCACACTGGGCCTGCCCCCCACTCATGACGCGTGTACCCTCCCTGCCCACACTGCTCAGGCTCTAGGTTGCTCTGCCGGGAACCATCTGAGGCTGGCCCTGGGCTGTATGCACCTCCCAGGTCTAAGCCTCTCAGGTTCAGGCACTTGGGTAGTCCTCAGAGGCGCAGACTCGGTTGGGCCTGCATTTTGTGCCCTTCCCAGCTCCGAGCAGCTCAGGTGATGAGGTGTTTGGCGAGCGCGGTTGTTGTGACTTATCGCCTCCCTGCCGCTTGGTTTTCTGGGTGTACAACTGGCACACCTTCTCAGGAGGATGTTGACCGTCCAGAACCCCAAGAAGTCTTAGTTAGCAAGGAAGCCTGCTTATGGTTTTGGAGATAATGTCTCTCTGGGGCTGAGATTTCCCCCTTCTGGCTCTGGCTGTGTGTCACTGGAGGGGGATGGTCTGCAGCCTGCTATCTCTGTTCAGTCCTTTGTTCTGTGCGTGGGCCTGGCGGTGTCTTAGGTTAGGGCTGGCTTTTCGCGTGGTAGTTATCCCACAGTCTGGTTTGCTAGCCCAAATTAGTTAGCTCAGATAGTGCTCGGGGCATTCAGGCCAGATCCTTACTCTAAGCAATGCAGTCCACGCCTCCCTGACCAGCCCCCGGTTGCTAGTGGCGGGTGCAGGCGTCTGTGCTGCTTCTCCGCTGGGGGAGTTACCGTTGGGCTTGTACTCTGTGGGTTTTAATTGTTTATTTACTTTTCCTCCCTGTTATGTTGCCCTCTGTATTTCCAAGGCTCGGCACAGACTCGGCAGTGAGAGTGTTTTGTGGTGTTTGGAAACTTCTCTCTTTTTGAGACTCCCTTCCTGGGACAGAGTTCTGTCCCTCCCTCTTTTGTCTCTTTGTCTTTTATATTTTTTCTTACCTCCTTTCGAAGACAATGGGCTGCTTTTCTGGGTGCCTGATGTCCTCTGCCAACATTCAGAAGTTGTTTTGTGGAATTTACTTGGCGTTTAAATGTTCTTTTGATGAATTTGTCAGGGGGAAAGTGGTCTCCCCATCCTATTCCTCCACCATCTTGGCTCCTCCTCCTCTATGGGCTTTCTATTTTATTCCACTGATCTATATTTCTGTCTTTGTGCCAGTACCATACTGTCTTGATGACTGTAGCTTTGTAGTATAGTCTGAAGTCAGGCAAGCTGACTCCTCCAGTTCCATTCTTCTTTCTCAAGATTGCTTTGGCTATTTGAGGTTTTTTGTATTTCCATACAAATTGTAAAATTATTTGTTCTAGTTCTGTGAAAAATAATGTTGGTAGCTTGTTAGGGATTGCATTGAATCTATAGATTGCTTTGGGTAGTATACTCATTTTCACTATATTGATCCATGGACATGGTATATTTCTGTTACCATGGCCTGATCCATGGACATGGTATATTTCTCCATCTATTTGTGTCATCTTTGATTTCTTTCATGAGGTTTTATAGTTTTCTATATATAGGTCTTTTGTTTCTTTAGGTAGATTTATTCCTAAGTATTTTATTACTTCCATTGCAATGGTGAATGGAATTGTTTCCTTAATTTCTCTTTCTGTTTTCTCATTGGTAGTGTATAGGAATGCAAGGGATTTCTGTGTATTAATGCTATATCCTGAAGCTTTACTATATTCATTGATTAGCTCTAGTAATTTTCTGGTGGTACCTTGAGGGTTTTCTATGTAGAGGATCATGTCACCTGCAAACAGTGAGAATTTACTTCTTTTTTTCCAATCTGGATTACTTTTATTTATTTTTCTTCTCTGATTACTGTGGCTAAAGCTTCCAAAACTATGTTGAATAGTAGTGGTGAGAGTGGGCACCCTTGTCTTGTTCCTGACTTTAGCAGAAATGCTTTCAATTTTTCACCATTGAGGATAATGTTTGCTGTGGGTTTATCATATATGGCTTTTATTATGTTGAGGTATGTTCCTTCTATACTTGCTTTCTGTTTTTTTTTTTTTAAATCATAAATGGATGTTGAATTTTGTCAAAGGCTTTTCCTGCACATATTGAGACAATCATATAGTTTTTATCTTTCAATTTGTTGATGTGGTGTATCACATTGATTAATTTGTGAATATTAAAGAATCCTTGTGTCCCTGAGATAAAGCCCACTTGGTCATAATGTATGATCTTTTTAATATGTTGTTGGATTCTGTTTGCTAGAATTTTGTTGATTTTTGCATCTATGTTCATCAGTGATATTGGCCTGTAGTTTTCTTTTTTTGTGTCATCTTTGTCTGGTTTTGAACACCTGTGTTTTTGAAAGGTCAACTATATTTGGTTTTTGTTGAGTGCAGTCTTGGTTAGCAGAGATTAAGAAAACAGCCCCCATCTTTAGGGAGATCAGAAATGAGTATGGACGACAGACAGATAAAATAGTGACAACAACACAAGGTGGTAAATGCTCTAATAAACCCCGGCCAACAATAATAGAAGCGTAAGTCCAAGAATTAAAGAGCCACCAATCATTTATTTAACAAATATCTACTAGGTACCTGTTAAGTACCAGGTACTGTGCTAGGTGTTGGAAATATTATGGTGGGCAAGACAGATCTTAAACAGCTTTAAGTACAGGTTGCACTTATAAACATAGAAGGGATTTTTGAGGCCATGTGATATTACCCAATTATCCGATGAAAAATCCTCACCACAGCTTCTTGGCAAGTGCCAGTTACATTAATGTGGCCTATCTCCAGTAATAGGAAACATACGTTAATTTATGTCTAAAGTTGAATGATTATAAGTGTTGACTAAGCTTTATTTGAATGAAACTGTGACTCTGAGTAAAATTATATATTTCAGAGCTGAAAAGAACCTGTTAGTAAATGTAAATTCTTTCTCCTTTCCATGTGATGAAAAAGGCATTAACCTTCACTAAAGTATTAGCTCAAGGAAGATAGGGATTTTGTCTTTTGTCATAGCCTTTTGTTTATTCATAGACTTTACCATAGAACAGACTTTGGTATGTGATAGGCCCTAAGACAGGGAAGTCTGGTGTGCTGCAGTCCACGGGGTCACAAAGAGTCAGACATGACTTAGCTATTGAACAGCAACAACAAAGGCCCTAAGTATGTATGTGAATGAGTGAATAATAGTGGTCATCGTATACCAAGCATAACTCTATCAAGCAGTGTAACTCTATATAACTCTATCATAACTGTATCAAGCTCTTTACATAAATTATCTCATTTCTTTCTCACAATAAGATCGGAGTATTGACTAGTTCCCATCCTGCTGGTGGTCAACTGATAATAACTTGCTGAGGCTAACAGACTTAAGTGGTAAAGCTTAGGCTAAAGTTTTCTTTGTACCTTCTTTTGGCCAGATGTCAGGCTTCCCCAGTGGCTCAGATGGTAAAGAATCTGCCTGCAATGCAGGAGACCCAAGTTTGATCCCTGGGTTGGGAAGATACCCTGGAGAAGGGAATGGCTACCCACTCCAGTATTCTTGTGGGGAGAATTCCATGGGCAGGGGAGCCTGGTGGGCTACAGTCCATGGGTTCACAAAGCGTTAGACACAACTGAACAACTAACACACACACACATGGCCAGTTGTCATTCTTGCTTGTACTCTGGAGACTTAGGATGTGAGAGCATTCCACAAACTTGTCTTTCTTTGCAAAGTAGGATAACTGGGCAAAGGCAGACAAAGGTATATTGAGGAAATAGTCAAGCAAAGGTTGAGCAATCTTTGTGGCACCACCGAGCCCAAGGAAACTCCATGGGAACCACGGCAAATATATTAAGGATGGTAATACAGCTGGCCAATTTCCTATTTTCTCTCAGATCCATATTCTGCCTTTCCTAGTCCTTTTACATATCATAGATAATAATATATTACAAACTTTCTTATTGACTGGTTCCCATGTTGTGAGATGAATGGGATGTTTTGACAGAGGAAAGCAGAAGCCAAGATAATTTTGACTTTCTTAATCTTCTGGCAGTGGCTGTCTCCTTTGAGCCCTAGATCCTGCAAGATTACCTCTAACTTTGTGGTCCCACCTCTGACTGGCAGCTCCAACAGGGATTCCAGCTTCAGCCAGGCAGTTCCAGTAATGAGTTCTGACAAAGCTGCCTCTTTCTGTCATCCAGCTGAGACTAAGAATGAACTATCACCCAGTTGTTGCTAAAAAAGGGTTGCTTCCTCATCTCACGTTTGGGTTCTAAGCTCTTTCATCTTTCCTGTGACCAATTCCTTATATTAAATTCCCTCTGTTGAAAGACTTAAGGTTGTTTCTGTTTCCTCACTAGGTGGACTTGACTGATACACAGTTAAGTCCTCAAATTTCAAGGTCTTAGACAATATTGATTCATTTTTTGGTGTGTGGTTAAAACTCAATCAGTGTTCACTGGTCAGGCTGCCACATGATTCAGGACCCATGGACTCTTGTGACACTGCCTTTCTCTAAGGGCCTTTGAGCCCTTTCTTGGATGCTCCCATGGCAGAGGGGACTCCGAGTCAAGAATCACACAAAAGAGGACTTTATAGGCCAGTCTTGGAAGAATCATATAACACTATCTTCCGCAATCCTTTGGGCAGAATGTTTAGAGACACTGATAAGTGTATTTTTCCTGTGGGTCCATGAGCAGGAGATAGGTTATATCACCATCTAGTCAATCTCCACTGCACTGGGATGCTGAGACTTT
Source organism: Bos indicus x Bos taurus (assembly GCF_003369695.1). Lineage (NCBI taxonomy): Eukaryota > Metazoa > Chordata > Mammalia > Artiodactyla > Bovidae > Bos > Bos indicus x Bos taurus. The sequence goes on from NC_040104.1 coordinate 50,462,051, forward strand.
GGCTGAGCTGGGTCTGTGAGTGCACACACTTCTCTCTTCTCATCTCTTCCATTTGCTCTTCTCATCCTGCCTTATTCATACATAATTCAGTTGAAAGGCCCTTAAGGAAACTCAATATGGTGTGATGCTTATGCTCTGGGGGTCAGGATGAAGTGTATATGAATATATTATTCACCAACCAGTCAGACCACAACATGCCCTTTCAAATCCTAGAACTTGGTACCTGGAAGCAGCCATGGGCAGACTGGTGATAGGTGAACATTCTCTCATACACTCCACTGAAGAAGGTAAGAATTTGCTTCCCTATGCTTTGACGGTGGTGTATCCTTTGCTATTCAAAGAGTGGATCCTGTCAGTCAGCAGAACCAACAACATCTGGGAGTTTATTTGAAATGTAGCATTTCAGGCTCCAGCCCAGCTTGACGGAATTAGGAACCCATAATTTAATAAGATCCCTGGGGATTTGTCCATGTCCGAGGTAAGAGAAACCCAAGTAAGACTGTAGGTGTTGCAAGAGGGCATCAGAGGGGCAGACACACTGAAACCATACTCACAGAAAACTAGTCAGTCTAATCACACTAGGACCACAGCCTTGTCTAACTCAATGAAACTAAGCCATGCCTGTGGGGCCACCCAAGATGGACGGGTCATGGTGGAGAGGTCTGACAGAATGTGGTCCACTGGAGAAGGGAATGGCAAACCACTTTAGTATTTGTGCCTTGAGAACTCTATAAACAGTATGAAAAGGCAAAATGATAGGATACTGAAAGAGGAACTCCCCAGATCAGTAGGTGCCCAATATGCTACTGGAGATCAGTGGAGAAATAACTCCAGAAAGAATGAAGGGATGGAGCCAAAGCAAAAACAATACCCAGTTGTGGATGTGACTGGTTATAGAAGCAAGGTCTGATGCTGCAAAGAGCAATATTTCATAGGAACCTGGAATGTTAGGTCCACGAATCAAGACAAATTGAAAGTGGTCAAACAGGAGATGGCAAGAGTGAATGTCAGCATTCTAGGAATCAGCAAACTAAAATGGACTGGAATGGGTGAATTTAACTCAGATGACCATTATATCTACTACTATGGGCAGGAATCCCTTAGAAGAAATGGAGTAGCTATCATGGTCAACAAAAGAGTCCAAAATGCAGTACTTGGATGCAATCTCAAAAACCACAGAATGATCTCTGTTTGTTTCCAAGGCAAACCATTCAATATCACAGTAATCCAAGTCTATGCCCCAACCAGTAATGCCGAAGAAGCTGAAGTTGAATGGTTCTATGAAGACCTACAAGACCTTTTAGAACTAACACCCCCAAAAGATGTCCTTGTCATTATAGGGGACTGAAATGCAAAAGTAGGAAGTCAAAAAACACCTGGAGTAACAGGCAAATTTGGCCTTGGAGAATGGAATGAAGCAGGGCAAAGACTAATAGAGTTTTGCCAAGAAAACACACTGGTCTTAGCAAACACCCTCTTCCAACAACACAGAGGAGACTCTATACATGGACATCACCAGATGGTCAACACCAAAATCAGATTTATTATATTCTTTGCAGCCAAAGATGGAGAAGCTCTATACAGTCAGCAAAAACAAGACCGGGAGCTGACTGTGGCTCAGATCATGAGCTCCTTATTGCCAAATTCAGACTGAAATTGAAGGAAGTAGGGAAAACCACTAGACCATTCAGGTATGACCTAAATCAAATCCCTTATGATTATACAGTGGAAGTGAGAAATAGATTTAAGGGACTAGATCTGATAGATAGAGTGCCTGATGAACTATGGACTGAGGTTCATGACATTGTACAGGAGATAGGGTTCAAGACCATACCCATGGAAAAGAAATGCAAAAAAGAAAAATGGCTGTCTGGGGAGGCCTTACAAATAGCTGTGAAAAGAGAAGTGAAAAGCAAAGGAGAAAAGGAAAGATATAAGCATCTGAATGCAGAGTTCCAAAGAATAGCAAGAAGAGATAAGAAAGCCTTCTTCAGTAATCAGTGCAAAGAAATAGAGGAAAACAACAGAATGGGAAAGACTAGAGATTTCTTCAAGAAAATTAGAGATACCAAGGGAACATTTCTTGCAAAGATAGACTAGATAAAGGACAGAAATGGTATGGACCTAACAGAAGCAGAAGAGATTAAGAAGAGGTGGCAAGAATACACAGAAGAACTGTACAAAAAAGATCTTCATTACCCAGATAATCACGATGGTATGATCACTCACCTAGAGCCAGACATCCTGGAATGTGAAGTCAAGTGGGCCTTAGGAAGCATCACTACAAACAAAGCTAGTGGAGGTGATGGAATTCCAGTTGAGCTCTTTCAAATCCTGAAAGATGATGCTGTGAAAGTGCTGCACTCAATATGCCAGCCAATTTGGAAAACTCAGCAGTGGCCACAGGACTGGAAAAGGTCAGTTTGCATTCCAATCCTAAAGAAAGGCAATGCCAAATAATGCTCAAACTGCTGCATAATTGCACCCATCTCACATGCTAGTAAAGTAATGCTCAAAATTCTCCAAGCCAGGCTTCAGCAATATGTGAACTGTGAACTTCCAGATGTTCAAGCTGGTTTTAGAAAAGGCAGAGGAACCAGAGATCAAATTGCCAACATCTGCTGGATCATGGAAAAAGCAAAAGAGTTCCATAAAAACATCTATTTCTGCTTTATTGACTATGCCAAAGCCTTTGACTGTGTGGATCACAATAAACTGTGGAAAATTCTGAAAGAGATGGGAATACCAGACCACCTGACCTGCCTCTTGAGAAACCTGTATGCAGGTCAGGAAGCAACAGTTAGAACTGGACATGGAACAACAGACTGGTTCCAGATAGGAAAAGTATATGTCAAGGCTGTATATTGTCACCCTGCTTATTTAACTTGTATGCAGAGTACATCATGAGAAATGCTGGGCTGGAAGTAGCACAAGCTGGATTCAAGATTGCCGGGAGAAATATCAATAACCTCAGATATGCAGATGACACCACCCTTATGCCAGAAAGTGAAGAGGAACTAAAAATCCTCTTGATGAAATTGAAAGAGGAGAGTGAAAAAGTTGGCTTAAAGCTCAACATTCAGAAAACGAAGATCATGGCATCTGGTCCCATCACTTCATGGGAAATAGACAGGGAAACAGTGGAAACAGTGTCAGAGTTTATTTTTCTGAGCTCCAAAATCACTACAGATGGTGACTGCAGCCATGAAATAAAAAAAATGCTTATTCCTTTGAAGGAAAGTTATGACCAACCTAGATAGCATATTCAAAAGCAGAGACATTACTTGGCCAACAAAGGTCCATCTAGTCAAGGCTATGGTTTTTCCTGTGGTCATGTATGGATGTGAGAGTTGGACTGTGAAGAAAGCTGAGCGCTGAAGAATTGATGCTTTTGAACTGTGGTGTTGGAGAAGACTCTTGAGAGTCCCTTGGACTGCAAGGAGATCCAACCAGTCCATTCTAAAGGAGATCAGCCCTGGGTGTTCTTTGGAAGGGATGATGCTAAAGCTGAAACTCAAGTACTTTGGCCACCTCATGCGAAGAGTTGACTCATTGGAAAAGTCTCTGATGCTGAGAGGGACTGGGGGCAGGAGGAAAAGGGGACGCCAGAGTATGAGATGGCTGGATGGCATCACTGACTCAATGGACGTGAGTTTGAGTGAACTCCGGGAGTTTGTGATGGACAGGGAGGCCTGGCGTGCTGCAATTCATGGGGTCGCAAAGAGTCGGACATGACTGAGTGACTGAACTGAATTGGGGATTTGTACGCATTAAAGTTTGGGAAGCATTAGTGTAATTTATAAAGTTAATACTTTGCTCAGCTGGTGTCACAGGCGTCTATGCGGGACATACTGTGCTGTTTTTTGGTTTCAGGAACTCCTGTCTGAACTCCCACAGAATAAACTCATCCTGCCTCGCCTCTTAGACAAACTAAGAAATTGGACAGCAGGAGCATGCTGATGTTCTAACACCAACATGAAGAAGAAAGAAAGAAAAGAAGAAGGAAGGAAGGAAGGCAGGGAGGGAGGGAGGAAGGGAAGGAAGGGAAGGAAGAAAGGTCAAGTTTATAGAGTAGAGTGGTCTCGGGGCCAGAAATGCCCAGATTGCCCAGGAGTGGACATGCCTCAGTGAATATGCATGAGCATGAGTAAGAATCTTAAAACTGTCTCCTTTTTTTTTTTTTTTTTTTTTAGAATTTACTCTCTAACTCTATTTTACTTCATATTGAGTTACCCTTCTCTGGTTACTTTTTTTTTTTATTGAAGTATAATTGATTTACAATGTTGCATTATTTCAGGTATATAGCAAAGTGATTCAGTCATACACAGTAATACACATATATATACACACATACATACATATACATATATTCTTATTCAGATTCTTTTCCATTATAGGTTGTTACAAGATACTGAATATAGTTCCTTGTGCTATATGCTAGATCCTCGTTGCTTATCTATTTTATATACAATAGTTTGCCTCTGTTCATGCCAAACTCCTGATTTATCCCTGCCCCGACCCTTCGATAATCCATGTTTGTTTGCCATGTCTGTCAGTCTGCTCTGTAAACAAGTTCATTTCTCTCGACTCCACATAGTCGATATCATGTGATATTTGTCTTCCTCTGTGTGACTCACTTTACTTAGTATGATAACCCATATGTGTACACTTAGTCGCTCAGTCATTTCTGACTCTTTGTGACCCCATGGAACGTAGCTCGCCAGGCTCCTCTGTCCATGGGGATTCTCCAGGCAAGAATACTGGAGAGGGTTGCCATGCCCTCCTCCAGGGGATCTTCCCGACCCAGGGATAGAACCCCAGGTCTCCCGCATTGTGGGCAGATTCTTTACCATCTGAGCCACCAGGAAGCCCAAGAATACTGGAGTGGGTAGCCTATCCCTTTTCCAGGAGCTCTTCCCAACTCAAGAAGCAAACCAAGGTCTCTTGCATTGTAGGTGGATTCTTTACCAGCTGAGCTACCAAGGAAGCCAGATAATCAATATAAAATCCCCTATCTCCTGTTAACAGATTTGGGCCATAGGCAATGTGTCAACTCTTAGGAATCTCTGAAACAAACTGATTTTAATTTCTTCTTGCCTTCTCTGCCAGCATGACAATTGAAAATTCCTACTTATTCTTAAAACTGAGGTTAAATGCCAAATCTCCTATGATTCTCTGAATCCAAAGCTTACCCCAGGCCCTTGGTACTCTTCTAGACTGACCTTCCAGGGCATGAAGCTAGGGGTTGCCTTCCACTACTAGGCCCCCCATACCTCTGATAATCAATCCAGGCTGGCCTCTGACACTCTCCCATTTTCCTGAGGAGAAAGGTACCAACTAAATCTTCAGGTAAATACATCATCACACTTTGGTGCTATAGGGAGAGCTTAAGGATGGTTCATGTGTTTTAACAGAGGCCTTCTGCAGTCTTAAATGAAGTCCTGTAAGCACCTGAGGGAAGGCTTCTGCCCAGGTAGAGAGAAGCAGTGAGAAAGAGGCAGGGAATGAAAGGCTTTGCACACAGCCCTGCACACAGGGCTTTGTCCCAGACAAAGTGAACTTGGCAAAGACAAGTTCTCTCGTAGCCTGGGTCTTCCTCAGGCAACACAGGGCAATAGTGCATTTATCCTATGGCTACATGTATCAGAGGGCAGAGAGATGCCTAAACATGGCAGCTCTTAACCCAGGGACGGGTGGAGGTGGGAGGGAGGCAGCTGAGTGTGTGCTATGAGGGCATTGGTGCTGTATACTCACAGTGGTATTGAGTACTGGTATATTCACAGTTGGTTTATTCTAACCTTTATGGGCTGAGCAGGACTAATGGGCTTGTGTATTTTGGGAAACATTCCTTGGTGTTTCTAATTCATTTACCTGTGGATAACTGCCTTAAACGAATTGGTCGCTCTCATTTATTGATTCATTCATTTATATTGCAAACATGATGGACTGCACACACACAGGTTACTAAAACAGTCCCTACCCTCTAAATGCTTACAGTCCTGTTTGCTTGGACCTTGCCCATTTATGAATTAGTCTAATACTTGCCTGTCTTACCTCCACTTTACTCCGACCCTGGGAAGACTCTGCATCCCCTCCCCACTCTTGGGAGTGGGTGGTTGACTTATGATCCTTTAATAGACTTGAAGAAAGTAGGTAAAACCACTTGGAGAAGGAAATGGCAACCCACTCCAGTATTCTTGCCTAGAGAATCCTGTGGACAGAGGAGCCTGGTGGGCTGCCATCTATGGGATCGCACAGAGTTGGACAAGACTAAAGCGACTTAGCATGCGTACATGCATTGGAGAAGGAAATGGCAACCCACTCCAGTATTCTTGCCTGGAGAATCCCAGGGACAGAGGAGCCTGGTGGGCTGCTGTCTATGGGGTCACACAGAGTTGAACATGACTGAAGTGACTTAGCAGCAGCAACAGCAGCAGCAAGGAAAACCACTAGATCATTCAGGTATGACCTAAATCAAATGTCTTACGATTATACAGTGGAAGTGACAAATAGATTCAAGGGATTAGATTTGATAGACAGAGTACCTGAAGAACTATGGATGGAGGTTTGTGACATTGTACAGGAGGCAGGGATCAAGACCACCCCCAAGGAAAAGAAATGCAAAAAGGCAAAATGGTGTCTGAGGAGGCCTTACAAATAGCTGAAAAAAGAAGAGAAGCTAAAGGAATAGGAGAAAAGGAAAGATATATCCATTTGGATGCAGAGTTCCAAAAACTAGCATGGAGAGATAAGAAAGCCTTCCTCAGCAATCAGTGCAAAGAAATAGAGGAAAACAATAGAATGGGAAAGACTAGAGATCTCTTCAAGAAAATTAGAGATACCAAGGGAACTTTCCATGCAAAGTTCCCTTGCACAATAAAGGACAGAAATGGTATGGACCTAACATAAGCAGAAGATATTAAAAAGAGGTGGCAAGAATACACAGAAGAACCGTACAAAAAAGATCTTCATGACCCTGATAACCATGATGGTGTGACCCAGAGCCAGACATCCTGGAATGCGAAGTCAAGTGGGCCTTAGGAAGCATCACTATGAATGAAGCTAGTGGAGGTGATAGAATTCCAGTGGAGCTATTTCAAATCCTAGAAGATGATGCTGTGAAAGTGCTGCAGTCAATATGCCAGCAAATATGGAAAACTCAGCAGTGACCACAGGACTGGAAAAGGTCAGTTTTCATTCCAATCCCAAAGGAAGGCAATGCCAAAGAATGTTCAAACTACCGCACAATTCATCTCACACGCTAGTAAAGTAATGCTAAAAATTCTCCAAGCCAGGCTTCAACAGTATGTGAACTTCCAGATGTTCAAGTTGAATTTAGAAAAGGCAGAGGAACCAGAGATCAAATTGCCAACATCCGCTGGATCATGGAAAAAGCAAAAGAGTTCCAGAAAAACATCTACTTTTGCTTTATTGACTATGCCAAAGCCTTTGACTGTGTGGATCACAATAAACTGTGGAAAATTCTGAAAGAGATGGGAATACCAGACCATCTGACCTGCCTCTTGAGAAATCTGTATGCAGATCAGGAAGCAACAGTTAGAACTGGACATGGAACAAATGACTGGTTGCAAATTTGGAAAGGGGTATATATCAAGGCTGTATATTGTCACCCTGCTTATTTAACTTGTATGCAGAGTACATCATGAGAAAAGCTGGGTTGGATGAAGCACAAGCTGGAATCAAGATTACTGGGAGAAATATCAATAACCTCAGATATGCAGATAACACCACGCTTATGGCAGAAAGCGAAGAAGAACTAAAGAGCCTCTTGATCAAAGTGAAAGAGGACAGTTAAAAAGTTGACTTAAAACTCAGCATTCAGAAAACTAAGATCATGGCATCTGGCCCCATCACTTCATGGGAAATAAATGGGGAAACAGTGGAAACAGTGACAGACTTTATTTTGGGGGGCTCCAAAATCACCGCAGATGGATTGCAGCCATGAAAATAAAAGATGCTTGCTCCTTGGAAGAAAAGCTATGACCAACCTAGATAGCATATTAAAAAGCTTACATTAAAAAGAAACATATTAACAAGAGACATTATTTTTCCAACAAAGGTCCGTTTAGTCAAGGCTATGATTTTTCCAGTAGTCATGTACGGATGTGAGAGTTGGACTATAAAGAAAGCTGAGCACTGAAGAACTGATGCTTTTGAACTGCAGTGTTGGAGAAGACTCTTCAGAGTCCCTTGAACTATAAGGAGATCCAACCAGTCCATCCGAAAGGAAACAGTCCTGAATATTCATTGGAAGGACTGATGCTGAAGTTGAAGCTCCAATACTTTGGCCACCTTATGCGAAGAACTGACTCACAAAAGCCCCTGATGCTGGGAAAGATTGAAGGCAGGAGGAGAAGGGGACGACAGAGGATGAGATGTTTGGATGGCACCACTGACTCAATGGATATGAGTTTGAGTAAACTCTGGGAGTTGGTGATGGACAGGGAGGCCTGGCGCGCTGCCATCCATGGGGTTACAAAGAGTAGGACATGACCGAGGACTGAACTGAACTGAATAGAATTGGGAAATTTGATATTATAACTAAAAGGAGTTTTGTTTCATCTGTTCTGGTTCCTCCCATTCTGTCAAAACACATTTGATAAGGAAACTGAGCCCTTTCTCCCCTTTTTAAATTAAAATACTTTTTTTTTTTTTTGAGCAGTTTTAGGTTTACAGAAAAAGTGAGCAGAAAGTATAGAGAGTTCCTGTATACCTCCTCACTCTCCACCCAGTTTCTCCTATTATTACATATTGTATTAGTGTGGTGCATTTGTTACAAATGATGAACCAATATGGATACATAATATTTTTGACTATAAGAGTTCATTCCTGGTACACAACCTACAGGTTAGGACAAATGTATAATTACCTATACCCATAATTGCAGTGTCATACTGTATGGTTGCTGCTGCTGCTGCTAAGTTGCTTCAGTTGTGTCCAACTCTGTGTGACCCCATAGACGGCAGCCCACCAGGCTCCACCTTTCCTGGGATTCTCCAGGCAAGAACACTGGAGTGGGTTGCCATTTCCTTCTCCAATGCATGGAAGTGAAAAGTGAAAGTGAAGTCGCTCAGTCGTGTCTGACTCTTAGCGACCCCATGGACTGCAGCCTACCAGGCTCCTCCGTCCACGGATTTTCCAGGCAAGAGTACTGGAGTGGGGTGCCATTGCCTTCTCCGATACTGTATGGTTACACTGTCCTAAATAGTTACACTGTCCTAAAATCCCATCTGTAGCCCCCTTTGCTCATTTATCTTGATGTTCTCAGGGTCTGCCTCCCTGCCTCCCTACCTCCCCTGCCCATGCCACAAGGTAAGATTGCACTCCCCTGGATGCAGATCAAGGTGCAGCTTATATTCAGGTCACCTTGCCCCACCCCAGTATCTTGGCTATCTCACTACCCAGTCATCTCTAAATTTCCGCTGAACTTGACAAAAAAATTCACCCTGCCTGCTCAGTGGAAAGACCCACAGGGAGATGAGTAAGATTGGATCTCTAGGCTCTGAAAGTTACAAAAAATCCAGCTAGCTAGCAGGGCGATTAAATTTTCTGCTGAACAGCCTCAGGGAATTTCTCAAGAAATGCCAAGATTGTGGAATGGCTTTTCTTTAATCTTTATGACTCATTCCTCCTAAGCCAGCCCTAGTCCTTTAATGAAGCTTTTTTTTTTTTGCAGATATAATTTTAGTGGTGCTACAATGTGTCTAATGAAGTAATAATTTGTGGGTGTGCAGGGTGTTATGAGGCAGCAGGAGGCCAGTTTAGGCAGTTCCTGCAGGAAGCAAAGCCAAGGTACCCACCCCATTTAGAAGATGCGCATTTCCCAGGCCCCACTGGCTGTTGCATGTTTGGCATTTGGAAACCCATGGTTGGCAAGGATCCGAACAATATATTCTATATTTCATCTTTCAAATCATTGTTCCAGGAAGGCAGCAGGGCAGACAGTAATCATTCCAGTTTGAACGATATTATCTGAACCTGCTGACAACAGGTTCTACTGGGCTTGGGAGCTGCTAGGTTTCTCCTTAGAAGGACACTGATCTTTGGAAGGCAAGAAAGAAGTAAGATTCTTCATGGTCTGCAAGGCCACTCCATGTGACAGTTCAGGAGGCCAGGACCGTTCTCAGGTCTCGTCCAGGCCCTCCTGCTGCTGTTCCCCCATTCCAGATTCCATGACCTCTGCTACAGACGCCCCCTTCTCCCCCACTTCCCCCATCACAGAATGCTTCATAACCAATTGTCACTTGCTCCTTACTTGTCCACAGGCCCCTTTGGGCTGTTTCCTCACTGAGATCTGGACAGCTCTCTCTACAATAATGTTGGCAAAGTATACAGATTAGTTGAACAAATGAATGAACTGAATGGCTGTAATGGTTCTTTACCTCCATGAATGGCCCTTCTGTGTTGTAAAACAGAAGCCTCAACGCAATTCATACTTTCTCTCTTTTGAGCACAAGCTCATTCCATTTGGTCACCAAGTCCATCAGTTTAAATCCTAAAATATCTCCCAAACCCTCTTCATTACTTTGTCCCTACCTGAGTTTAGATTCTGAGCATCTCTTGTGAGGGCTGCCACATAAAATACAGGATGCCCCATTACATTTGAATGTTAGGAAAACAACACATTAATTTTTTTCAGTATAAGTTTATCCCAAATACTGCAAGGGACTTAATGCTAAAAATTTTTCATAGCTTATGTGAATTTCAAATGTAATTTGGTGGTCCTGTATTTAAATTTTCTTGTTATAAAATAATACATTTTATTGTTATAAAATACATAAAATTTTACTCATTTAGCCATTTTCACGTGTACAATTCAGTGGTGTTAAGTACATTCACAATATGCCACCACCACCACTATCCATTTCCAGAACTCTTCCATCATCCCAAATAGAAATTGTACCTCTTATAAAACAAACCCTCACTCCCCACTCCCTACATTCTCTAGTAACATTTACTAGATGTTACTACAGTACATCTACAGCACTATTACTTCCTGTCTATATGAGTTTGCCTATTCTAGGTACTTTATGTAAGATGAGTCATACAATATTTGTTTTTATGTATGTGGTCTGTTTCACTTAGTGTAATATCTTTCAGGTTCACCCATGTTGTAGCATATACAAGGTTTTCTTTCCTTTTTAAATTTAAATAATATTCCATTGCATGTGAATACCATGTTTTGTTTATCCATTCATCTGTTGTTCCATCTTTTGGCTATTGCAAATAATTCTGCTATAAACACTGGTATGTAAGTATTTGAGTCCCTGCTTTTCCTGGTGGCTCAGAGGGTAAAACATCTGCCTACAATGTGGAAGACCAGGGTTTGATCCCTGGGTCAGAAAGATTCCCCTGGAGAAGGAAATGGCAACCCACTCCAGTATACTTGCCTGAAAAATCCCATGGACAGAGGAGCCTGGTAGGCTACAGTCCATGGGGACACAACTGAGCGACTTCACTTTCTTTCACTTTTTAAATTCTTTTGGGTATATACCTAGACATGGAATTGCCAGATCATAGGGTAGTTCTATGCTTAACTTTTTGAGGAACTGTCAGTCTGTTAGCACATCATCAGCAGCGCTCATTTCCACGATTCTCATGCCCATATGTTAAAGGATCAACTATAACTGAAAACTCAGCTGCCAAAGAAGCTGCCACCAAGGTGAGGTGGGCTTCTGTGTCTACCTTGCTGATGAGAACTGGTTTTAATTTAGTAGTGGCACAGCAAGGAATGGAATAGCTAGCAAGCATTCTCAATGTTGAAAGAGTTCAATATTTGACATCAAAATCATAGCAATCAACATTACATCTTTAAAATTATCATGTAAATAAGTAAGACCAGAATAATATCTGCATAGGTCAAACTAATATAGAAGATACTGATAGGTATTGTATCAGCAGGTTAACCAAGAACACATCCAAGAGTTGATTTCTGATTGTCCAAATTTTGAACAAAAAATTCATTCAACAAATCGAGTAGATCAGCTAAAGCAAAAACTCGTAATGCAATATGAAAATCTTCTCTGGTAATCAAATAGCCCCAAACTGGAGGCAAGCCAATTCTCATTCACAAAACATCTGGAATTGTCCATGGATTTTCACATAGGCCTGGTTGTGCTTTCCTAGCCCTGTCATTGCCTGGACCCTTGGCAGTGAAGACCACCTTTTTCCCCCCAAGAAGGCCCTCCAGTTAATTTTTAAAAGTTTGTCATTTGGGTGCTTTATTGTCTCTTCATGTATCTAATAACTTATTTTACTCATTTGTTACTTGTAATTATGAGAGCTATAGTTTTATTTCTAGAAATTCTATTTTTAACTACTCATTATTTTCATTTTTTCATTAAAATTATTAATTTATTTATTTGGTTGCACTGGGTCTTAGCTATGGCACATGGGGTCTCTAACTGCAGCAAACTCTTAACTGTGGCACGTGGTATCTAACTCCCTAGCTAGGGATCGAACCTGGGCTCCCTGCATTGGGATCTGGGAGCTTTAGCCACTGGTCCACCAGGGAAGTCCCTCATTGTTTTTCATAGTGACACTCTTTTCTTAGAGTTTATTCCTTCACTGATTAATTTAAATATGCGTATGCCATAACTTTTAGAGTTACGTTATACTATCTCAAGTCTTTAGGGTTCTAATCCTGGTATTCACTGTGTCTGTTAATTCATGCATAGTTTTTCCTTATGTGTTTTTTAAAAATTTTGATTGTGAGGTCATCATTTGATTGATGAGACTAGCTTATGGCCTGGATTGTGAAAGTCTGCTCCTAGAGAGATGTTCCATTTAATTCTGGGGTATCACTGGCTTGGTGAAAATTGTATCACTGGTTGCATAAACTGTTATAAGAATTTCTTGGTCTAGACGTTCTGGGACCGTGAGAATAACTAAAAATGAAATAGCCAAGAGAAAAGCAAAACCAAAGCCCCATGAAATAAATCTCCAGGTTTTCCATCTCAACTGAAAGTATTTTATTTTAATATTTTTCCTCATTTAGAGTCTAGGGAAAAAGTAGTGATGTTCCTTGTTATTCAGTACTGGTGGATGGATTTTTCTTTTCTAGGTCACCATTTTTACTGAACATCCTGCTTATAGATGATCCTGGCTGTGTGTTTGGGTCTTAGGTCCAATTTCCTAGTCTTTGCAAAACTAAAAACTTATCTCCAGATCTTACAAGGTGGCAAAACCTAAGCCCTTAAGTTACTGAGTTCTATCATCTTCCTTGGTAGCTCCAGAGTCTCAGTATTCTAACTACTCTGAGCCTTTCTCTTGCCTCTATGTATCTTTCTTCTTGTGTGTTCATCTATGTGTGTGTGTATTGCTTTATTCAGTTGGTTCTATTCCATTTTGTCAATGGTTTCCTTTGCTGTACAAAAATTTGTCAGTTTAATTATGTCCCATTTATTTTTGCTTTCATTTCTTTTTCCTTAGGATACAGAGTTAAAAAAAGATCCCCTATGATTTATGTCAAAGAATCTTTAGCCTATGTTCTCTTCTAGGAATTTATGGTTTCAGGTCTTACATTTAGGTCTTTAATCCATTTTGAGTTTATTTTTGTGTGTGCTATTAGAGAGTGTTCTGATCTCATTCTTTTACATGGAGCTACCTAGTTTTTCCAGAACCACTTATTGAAGAGATTTTCTTTTCTCCATTGTATATTCCTGCCTCCTAAGAAGAAGGAAAGAAAGAAAGAAAGAAAGAAAGAAAGAAAGAAAGAAAGAAAGAAAGAAAGAAAGAAAGAAAGAAAGAAAGTGAAGTCACTCAGTCCTGTCCGACTCTTGGCGACCCCATGGACTGTAGTCCACCAGTCTCCTCCGTCCATGGGATTCTCCAGGCAAGAATACTGGAATGGGTTGCCATTTCCTTCTCCAGGGGATCTTCCCGACCCAGGGATCGAACCCAGGTCTCCTTCATTGCAGGCAGTCTTTAACCTCTGAGCCACCAGGGAAGCCCAAGCTTGCCTCCTAAGCTGGAGATTAATTAACCATCAATGTGTGGGTTTATTTCTGGGCTCTCTAATCTGTTCTATTGATCTATGTGTCTGTTTTTGTACCAGTACCATGCTGTTTTGATTACTGTTACTATGTGGTATAGTCTGAATTCAAGGAGGATAATATCTCCAGCTTTACTTTGCCTATTTTGGGTCTTTTGTGGTTGCATATAAATTTAAGGATTAATTTTTCCAGTTCTGTGAAAATATCATGAGCGTTTTGATAGCAGTTACATTAAATCTGTAGATTTTTCTGGGTAATATGGCCATTTTAACAATATTTATTATTCCAATCCAAGAATATAGTATATCTTCTCAGTTTTCTGCATCATTTTCAAATTTCTTCATCAAAGTTTTTATAGTTTTCAGAGTATAGGTTTTGACCTTCACCATAAGTGTACAGAAAAGGCAACAAATATTAATCTTGTTTGCAGAATTCATCTATTAGTTTTAATGGCTTTTGAGTGGAGATATTTTGTTTTTGTTCAGTCACTAAGTTGTGCCTGACTCTTTGTGCCCCATGGACTGCAGCACACCAGGCTTCTCTGTCCTTCACTATCTCCCAGAGTTTGCTCAAATTCGTGTCCATTAGTCAGTGATGCTATCTAACCATCTCATCCTCTGCTGCTCCCTTCTCCTTTTGCCTTCAATCTTTCCCAGCATCAAGGTCTTTTTCAATGAGTCAGTTCTTCACATCAGGTAGCCAAAGTAATGAAGCTTCAGCTTCAGCATCACTACTTCCAATGAATATTCAGGGTTGATTTCTTTTAGGATTGACGGGTTTTGATCTCCTTGCAGTCCAAGGGACTCTCAAAAGTTTTTTCCAGCTCCACGGTTTGAAAGCATCAATTCTTTGGTGCTCAGTCTTCTTTATGGTCCAACTCACATCCGTATATGACTACTGAAAAAACTATAGCTTTGACTCTATGGAAATTTGTCATCAAGCAATGTCTCTGCTTTTTAATATGCTGCCTATATGTCATAGCTTTCCTTCTAAGGGGCAAGCATCTTTTAATTTCATGGCTGTAGTCACCATCTGCAGTGATTCTGGAGCCCAGGAAAATAAAATCTGTCACTGCTTCCACTTATTCCCCTTCTATATGTGATGAACCTGAATGAAGTGATGAGCCTGAATGCCATGATCATAGTTTTTTGAATGTTGAATTTTAAGCCAGCTTTTTCACTCTCCTCTTTGACCCTCATCAAAAGGCTCTTTAGTTCCTCTTCACTTTCTGCCATTAGAGTGGTATCATCTGCATATCTGAGGTTGCTGATATGGATTTATATGTATAGAATCATGTCATCTCCAAATAATTACAATTTTAGTGTTTTCCCTTCCAATTTGGATGTCTTTTATTTCTCTTTCTTGTCTGATTGCTGTGGCTAGGATATCCAATACTATGTTAAATAGAAATGGTGAGCGTGGGCATCCTTTCTTCCTCCTGATTTGAGTAAAGGATTTCAAGTTTTCACTATAGAATAAAAAATTGTTAGTTGTGAGTTTGTCATAAATGGTTGCTATTGTGTTGAGATATATTTCCTCTGTACCCACTTTTTTCTTTCTTTCTTTTTTAAATTGAAGTGTAATTGATTTAATATTTTGTCATAGCTTCTGGTGTACAGCAAAGTGATTGCTCTGTTCAGAATGTCTATTTCTTCCTGATTCAGTCTGTTTGCTTGTTTCCAGAAATTTGTCCATTTCTCCTAAGCTGTCCAATTCTTGGTAAATAATTGTAGTATTATTTTATTATTCTTTATATCTTAAACTTAATTTGATGAGCCACATTCATCATTTGCTTTAGAAAGTAATTATTTCATTCATAGGTTACACTTTTTATTTCTTATCTAATTTATTGATCATTTTATAAATACTTCATTAAATAATACTGGTAATAGTGGTCTAATTCAATTTACTATATTATAATCAGCTCAATTCCAGAAAAATAAATGACCCAATCAAAAAATGGGCCAAAGAACTAAATAGACATTTCTCCAAAGAAGACATACAGATGGCTAACAAACACATGAAAAGATGCTCAACATCACTCATTATCAGAGAAATGCAAATCAAAACCACTATGAGGTACCATTTCACGCCAGTCAGAGTGACTGCGATCCAAAAGTCTACAAGCAATAAATGCTGGAGAGGGTGTGGAGAAAAGGGAACCCTCTAACACTGTTGGTGGGAATGCAATCTAGTACAGCCACTATGGAGAACAGTGTGGAGATTCCTTAAAAAACTGGAAATAGAACTGCCTTATGACCCAGCAATCCCACTACTGGGCATACACACTGAGGAAACCAGAATTGAAAGAGACACGTGTACCCCATTGTTCATTGCAGCACTGTTTATAATAGCCAGGACATGGAAGCAACCTAGATGTCCATCAGCAGATGAATGGATAAGAAAGCTGTGGTACATATATGCAATGGAGTATTACTCAGCCATTAAAAAGAACACATTTGAATCAGTTCTAATGAGGTGGATGAAACTGGAGCCTATTATACAGAGTGAGGTAAGCCAGAAAGAAAAACACCAATACAGTATACTAACACATATATATGGAATTTAGAAAGATGGTAACGATAACCCTGTATACGAGACAGCAAAAGAGACACTACGTATAGAACAGTTTTTTGGACTCTGTGGGAGAGGGAGAGGGTGGGATGATTTTGGAGAATGGCATTGAAACATGTATAATATCATATATGAAACAAGTCGCCAGTCCAGGTTTGATGCATGATACAGGATACTTGGGGCTGGTGCACTGGGACGACCCAGAGGGATGGCACGGGGAGGGAGGAGGGAGGAGAGTTCAGGATGGGGAACACTTGTATACCTGTGGTGGATTCATGTTGATATATGGCAAAACCAATACAATATTGTAAAGTTAAAAAATAAAATTAAAAAAAATATAAATCTTAAAAGTTCTTTCTCCATTAAGTAAAATGCAGACTGCTCTGAATAAGTATTATTTAATTGACCTGAAACATTTTAGAAGCATACTCACAGGTTATGAGGTAAAATCTTGGGATCATTTAACATGAATATAGATGGATAGAGCTTAATAACCCTATGTAATTCCAGTAATTTGGTTTTGCCTATGATTTTTACAGATAAGGTCATCATCTAACAATGAGGTCTCCTGTCTATCTGAATAAGAGAAGTGGCCACTGGAGGCCATGAGTACTAAATACTAGTGAATATAGGCCAAGTAGCCACTATATAGTGTCTTAATTAAGGCCAAGTCAAAACTGAAACTAACTTAGCATGGACATGGGGATGGTTAGCAATTCAACAGACCCTGCAACTAAGAGACCAATAATAAAGGACTTGTTATGGGAATGCAGACAGGTGTTTGAAGAATGGCAAGCTGGGATGTGCATCCTTTTTAAAATGTGCTTTGGGGTTTTATATCTACACCATAGCTCCTGGGCACTTGAAATATGTATATTCATATTCAGTAGATTTCAGCCAATATTTAGTGAATCCTTGATGTGTACTAGGGCACTGTGCAGTGGGGTAGGGATACACAGATCATCAAGATCCCTGACACCTCCCCTGGTCCCAGAGAACCACAGGATTACTGCAGGTGGGCAGAACCCACCCCCCCTCTCCACCAAAAAAAAAAAAAAAAACAAAAACAAAAAAACAAAAACACCAAAACAGTAAAGAACAATAGAAAAAGTTGCTAAAATAAAACACTTCTTCCCACAACTGTTTCATGTTTTCTCATGTAATCCTTTCAACAACCTGATGAGATACATTATTATTTCCATGTTAGAATTAAAAAATACTGAGATAGGGCTTCCCCAGCAGTCCAGAGGTTAAGACTTCAGACTTCCAAAGCAAGGGGTACAGGTTTGATCCCCAGTCAGGGAACTAAGATCCCACATGCTATGGGGGATGGCCCCCCAAAAAATACTCTTAAAAAAACCACTGGGATACACTTTATGCCTTGGTTTGTAATTTAGAATGTTTTTAGGTATCAGACAGAAGACAAAACTGAGATAACTAGACCAGGTGTCAGATGATAGGAATTGGCAGGGATTCTGAAGAACTGGGGCCAATGTGCTTTACTTGAGGATGTTCAAAGTCAAGACTAACCAAAATAAAAACAACCTTGTAGGCTGCCAGATCTCAAACAAAACAAAGCTGTAGGATAGGTGCAGCAGCCAGTTTCTGATGTCTGCTCTGTTCCATCACAGCCACCAAATTCTGCAGATGGGGAAGAAAGCTAAGGCTCCTTGATGACTCTAGCTTTCAGCCATCTTACCCCCCCCCACCCCTGAGAAGTGGGAGCAAGAACATCAAAGGCGTCTAAGATAAGTAATAACACTCTTCCCACTCTAGTAGATTGTAAAGTGTGTTGCAAAGTACCAGTGATTAAAACCATATAGCTTTGGATTTAGAAAATTCATCATTGCAATAGAATAGGAATTTCAGAAATTCAAAATTGTACAAAGCTTTATAACATGTTAGAAACAGTATCACAATAGGGAACAGATTTACTATTCAATGTTTTGAAGAAATCGAATCTCAGTAGGGAAGAGAGTAAATTCAGAGCTAGACACTACAATAGATTCTCAGTAAGTCAAGAATGAATGATTTAAAAACCACTTGTCAAAAAGAGCTTGAGGTAAACAAATTAGCTTGATTGAATGCTACTGAAGACTGTCATGGGACATCTTGAATGTCAGTATTACCTGACTCCTGGGGCACATTCCATGTACAAAAATCTGTGGTAGCCAAAAATGCTGTAAAACACATATCAAAAAGAAAATAAATAGATTAGAGAAATTTATATCTGAAGAAGAATAAATATGATATAAATATATAACATTGTCATTTGATTCCACTTTGAGTGTAGTAAGAAAGGAACAGATGTTTTTGCTGATGGAAAAAAGTGCAGTATCTTATTACATTATAAAATGTCCATCCTCAGAGTAATTAACAGCATACAAATAAGAACAACTTGGAGGTACTATTATATCCCCATTAAAGTAATAAAGCCAGTGGTAAAATCCAGTGATGACAAGTCAGGAGGAGAAATAAGTTCCCAAGAAATTGTATATTTGTCTGGTCTCTTTCGAGAGCAATGTGGTTTTCTCTCTCAAGGACTATGAAAGTGCTAATATGTTTTGATCAAACAATTCCTTGCTCCCACAAATAAATATTTTTTAATGCCTAAAATGTTTATAACAAAATCAATTATAAAAATATAAAGGGAAATAAATAAATACATATATAGCTACTTAAATGGCAAAAGTGTGAATGATATAAAGTGAAAGATTAAAATATGGAACAATGTTCTGTGCTGACTTCATTGATAGATAATAGAATTTTGAGTCATTTGAGACATACCAAAGGCTATAATAAAGGTCATATATGACAAACCCACAACTAATATCATATTTAGTGGTGAAAAGCTGAAAGTATTTTCTCTAAGATCAGGAACAAGACAAGAAAGTCCTCTTTTGCCACTTTCATTCAACATAGTTTTGGAAGCCTTATCCACAGCAGTCAGGGAAGAAAAAAAAAGGAATATAAATTAGAAAAGAAGAAGTAAAACTGTCACTATTTGCAGATGACATGATGCTATACATAAAAAATCCTAAAGATACTTCTAGAAAACTACTGGAGCTCATCAATGAATTTGGTAATGTTGCAGGATACAGCATCAATGCACAGAAATCTGTTGCACTTCTGTACACTAACAACAATAGATAAGAAAAAAATTAAGGAAACAATCTCATTTACCATTGCATCAAGAAGAATAAAATGTCTAGGCATAAAGCTACATAAGGAGGTAAAACAGCTGTACTCTGAAAACTGTAAGACACTGATGAAAGAAATGGAAGATGACACAAATAGATGAAAAGATATACCATGTTTTTGGATGGGAAGAATTAATATTGTCAAAATGACTATACTACTCAAAGCAATGTACAGATGCAGTGCAATTCCTGTCAAATTATCCCTATCAAGTTATCAGTGGCATTTTTCACAGAGCTAGAATAAAAAATATTAAAATTTGTATGAAAATACAAAATACATCAAGTAACCAAATAAATTGTAAGAAAGGAAAATGGAGCTTGAGGAACCAGGCTCCGTGACTTCAAACTATGCTATAATGCTATAGTAATCAAAACAGTATGGTACAGGAACAAAAACAGACTCATAGAAAGTGAAAGTTAAGTTGCTCAGTCCTGTCAGACTCTTTGTGACCCTACGGACTGTAGCCTACCAGGTTCCTCCATCCATGGGATTTTCCAGGCAAGAGTACTGGAGTGGGGTGCCATTTCCTTCTCCAGGGGATCTTCCCAACCCCAGGTCTCCTGCATTGCAGGTAGATGCTTTACTGTATGAGCCACCAGGGAATTTATAGATCAATGGAACAAGAGAGAAAGCCCAGAAATAAATCAATACACCTATAGTCAATTAATCTACAACAAAGGAGGCAAGACTATACAACGGACAGCCTCTTCTATAAGTGGTACTGGGAAAACAGAGCAACCAATGTAAAAATAAGGATTTAGAATATTCTCTAACACCATACACAAAAACAATCTGAAAATGGATTAAAGAACTAAATGTTTAAGACTGGATACTCTAAAACTCTTAGAGGAAAACAGGCAGAACCATCTTTGACATAAATCACAAAAATATCTTTTTAAATCCACATCCTAGAGCAGTGGCAGATGCATGTTGATGTATGGCAAAACCAGTACAATATTGTAAAGCAAAAAAAAAAAAAAAAGGAAGAAAGAAAGAAAATAAAAACAAAAATAGACAAATAAAGATAACATAATTAAGTTAAAGGCTTTTACACAGCAAAGAAAACTATAAACTAAAGAAAACAAACAAACAAACAAACAAAAAATCCCACAGAATGTGGAAAATATTTGCAAACAAAGCTACCAACAAGGGATTAACCTCCAAAATATACAATTTTTGCAGTTCTATTTAAAAATTCCCATCAAAAAATGGGCAGAAGATCTATATAGAAATGTCTCCAAAGAAGATGTACAGATGACAAAAAAAAAGCACATGAAAAGATGCTCAATTTCATTAATAATTGTAAAAGTGAAAGTCGCTCAGTTGATTCCAACTCTTTGCGACTGCGTGGACTATACAGTCTATGGAATTCTCTAGGCCAGAATACTGGAGTGGGTAGCCTTTCCCTTCTGCAGGGGATCTTCCCAACCCAGGGATCAAACCCAGGTCTCCTGCATTACAGGCAGATTCTTTACCAGCTGAGCCACAAGGGAAGAAATAATTGGAGAAATGCAAATCAAAACTACAATGAGGTATGACATAACACCAGTCAGAATGGCCATCATTAAAAAAATGTACAAACAATAAATGCTGGAGAGGTTATGATGAAAAGGGATCCCCCTACACTGCTGGTGAAAATGTAATTTTGGTGTAGCCACTATGGAGAACAGTATGGAGGTTCCTTAAACAACTAAAAATAGAACTTCCGTATGATCCAGCAATCCCACCCTTGGGCATATACCTGGAGAAATCCACGATTCAAAAAGATATGTGCACCCTAAGGTTCCTTTTCTTTTTAGTGCGGGTGGCTGAGACCGGCACATTTAGTGCTGCTGAGAGGAGCTACCCCACGTCCAAGGTCAGGGGCAGAAGCCAGGAGGACCCTATGCCCGAAGAGAGGCGGCCAGGAGGACCTACCCCACGCCCGAGGCCAGGGGCCACAGCCAGGAGGAGAAACCCCATCTCCAAGGAGTGGTGGCTGCGTGGGCACAGGAGGGCCTAGAGGAGCTATTCTACATTCAAGGTCAGAAGGGGTGGCGGTGAGGAGAAATGGTATGGACCTCACAGAAATGGTATGGACCTCATCCAAGGTAAGGAGCACCGGCTGCGCTTTGCTGGAGCGGCTGTAAAGAGATACCCCACGTCAAAGGTAAGAGAAACCCAAGTAAGATGGTAGGTGTTGCAAGAGGGCATCAGAGGGTAGACACGCTGAAACCATACTCACAGAAAACTAGTCAATCTAATCACACTAGGACCACAGCCTTGTCTAACTCAATGAAACTAAGCCATGCCTGTGGGGCCACCCAAGACGGGTGGGTCATGGTGGAGAGGTCTGACAGAATGTGGTCCACTGGAGAAGGGAATGGCAAACCACTTCAGTATTCTTGCCTTGAAAACCCCATGAACAGTATGAAAAGGCAAAATGATAGGATACTGAAAGAGGAACTCCCCAGGTCAGTAGGTGCCCAATATGTTACTGGAGATCAGTGGAGAAATAACTCCAGAAAGAATGAAGGGATGGAGCCAAAGCAAAAACAATACCCAGTTGTGGATGTGGCTGGTGATAGAAGCAAGGTCTGATGCTGTAAAGAGCAATATTGCATAGGAACCTGGAATGTCAGGTCCATGAATCAAGGCAAATTGGAAGTGGCCAAACAGGAGATGGCAAGAGTGAATGTCAGCATTCTATGAATCAGCAAACTAAAATGGACTGGAATGGGTGAATTTAACTCAGATGACCATTATATCTACTACTGCGGGCAGGAATCCCTCAGAAGAAATGGAGTGGCCATCATGGTTAACAAAAGAGTCTGAAATGCAGTACTTGGATGCAATCTCAAAAATGACATAATGATCTCTGTTCGTTTCCAAGGCAAACCATTCAATATCACAGTAATCCAAGTCCATGCCCCAACCAGTAACACTGAAGAAGCTGAAGTATAACGGTTTTATGAAGACCTACAGGACCTTTTAGAACTAGCACCCAAAAAAGATGTCCTTTTCATTATAGGGGACTGGAATGCAAAAGTAGGAAGTCAAAAAACACCTGGAGTAACAGGCAAATTTGGCCTTGGAATATGGAATGAAGCAGGGCAAAGACTAAGAGTTCTGCCAAGAAAATGCACTGGTCATAGAAAACACCCTCTTCCAACAACATAAAAAGAAGACTCTACACATGGACATCACCAGATGGTCAACACGGAAATCAGATTGATTATATTCTTTGCAGCCAAAGATGGAGAAGCTCTATACAGTGAACAAAAACAAGACCAGGAGCTGACTGTGGCTCAGATCATGAACTCCTTATTGCCAAATTCAGACTGAAATTGAAGAAAGTAGGGAAAACCACTAGACTATTCAGGTAAGACCTAAATCAAATCTCTTATGATTATACAGTGGAAGTGAGAAATGGATTTAAGGGCCTAGATCTGATAGATAGAGTGCCTGATGAACTATGGACTGAGGTTTGTGACATTGTACAGGAGATAGGGTTCAAGACCATACCCATGGAAAAGAAATGCAAAAAGGCAAAATGGCTGTCTGGGGAGGCCTTACAAATAGCTGTGAAAAGAAGAGAAGTGAAAAGCAAAGGAGAAAAGGAAAGATATAAGCATCTGAATGCAGAGTTCCAAAGAATAGCAAGAAGACATAAGAAAGCCTTCCTCAGCAATCAATGCAAAGAAATAGAGGAAAACAACAGAATGGGAAAGACTAGAGATCTCTTCAAGAAAATTAGAGATACCAAGGGAACATTTCATGCAAAGATGGGCTCAATAAAGGACAGAAATTGTATGGACCTAACAGAAGCAGAAGAGATTAAGAAGAGGTGGCAAGAATACACAGAAGAACTGTACAAAAAAGATCTTCACAACCCAGATAATCACGATGGTGTGATCACTCACCTAGAGCCAGATATCCTGGAATGTGAAGTCAAGTGGGCCTTAGAAAGCATCACTACAAACAAAGCTAGTGGAGGTGATGAAATTCCAGTTGAGCTCTTTCAAATCCTGAAAGATGATGCTGTGAAAGTGCTGCACTCAATATGCCAGCAAATTTGGAAAACTCAGCAGTGGCCACAGGACTGGAAAAGGTCAGTTTTCATTCCAACCCCAAAGAAAGGCAATGCCAAAGAATGCTCAAACTACCGCACAATTGCACTCATCTCACATGCTAATAAAGTAATGCTCAAAATTCTCCAAGCCAGGCTCCAGCAATATGTGAACCGTGAACTTCCAGATGTTCAAGCTGGTTTTAGTAAAGGCAGAGGAACAAGAGACCAAATTGCCAAGATCCGCTGGATCATAGAAAAAGCAAGAGTTCCAGAAAAACATCTATTTCTGCTTCATTGACTATGCCAAAGTC
This sequence comes from Bos indicus x Bos taurus, assembly GCF_003369695.1. Taxonomy (NCBI): domain Eukaryota; kingdom Metazoa; phylum Chordata; class Mammalia; order Artiodactyla; family Bovidae; genus Bos; species Bos indicus x Bos taurus. Next base: position 50,486,203 of record NC_040104.1, read on the forward strand.
TTTGACTGTGTGGATCACAACAAACTCTGGGAAATTCTGAAAGAGATGGGAATACCAGACTACCTGACCTGACTCTTGAGAAACCTACACGCAGGTCAGGAAGCAACAGTTAGAACTGGACATGGAACAACAGACTGTTTCCAAGTAGGAAAAGGAGTACATCAAGGCTGTATATTGTCACCCTGCTTATTTAACTTATATGCGGAGTACATCATGAGAAACGCTGGGCTGGAAGAAGCACAAGCTGGATTCAAGATTGCCAGGAGAAATATCAATAATATCAGATACGCAGATGACATCACCCTTATGGCAGAAAGTGAAGAGGAACTAAAAAGCCTCTTGATGAAGGTAAAAGAGGAGAATGAAAAAGTTGGCTTAAAACTCAACATTCAGAAAACGAAGATCATAGCATCTGGTCCTATAACTTCATGGGAAATAGATGGGGAAACAGTGGAAACATTGTCAGGGTTTATTTTTTTGGGCTCCAAAATCATTGCAGTTGGTGATTGCAGCCATGAAATTAAAAGATGCTTACTCCTTGGAAGAAAAGTTATGACTAACCTAGATAGCATATTAAAAAGCAGAGACCTTACTTTGCCAACAGAGATCCGTCTAGTCAAGGCTATGATTTTTCCAGTGGTCATGTATGGATGTGAGAGTTGGACTGTGAAGAAAGCTGAGCACCGAAGAATTGATGCTTTTGAACTGTGGTGTTGGAGAAGACTCTTGAGAGTCCCTTGGACTGCAAGGAGATCCAACCAGTCCATCCTAAAGGAGGTCAGTCCTGTGTGTTGGAAGGACTGATGCTGAAGCTGAAACTCCAATACTTTGGTCACCTCATGCATAGAGTTGACTCATTGGAAAAGACTCTGATGCTGGGAGGGATTGAGGGCAGGAAGAGCAGGGGATGACAGAGGATGAGATGGCTGGATGGCATCACTGACTCGATGAGTTTGAGTTTGAGTGAACTCTGGGAGTTTGTGATGGACAGGGAGGCCTGGCATGCTCTGATTCATGGGGTTGTAAAGAGTCGAACACGACTGAGCAACTGAATTGAACTGAACTGAACTGAACTAACATATACAAAATAGATGATCAACAAAGACCTACTACATAGCACAGGGAACTCTACTCAGTATAATAACTTATAATTGAAAGAATCTGAAAAAAATAGATATCTGTGCTCAGTCACTCAGTTGTGTCTGACTTTTTGTGGCCCCATGGACTGTAGCCCACTAGGCTCCTCTGTCCATGGAATTTTCCAGGCAAGACTACTACAATGGGATGCCATTTCCTCCTCAAGGGGATCTTCCAAACCCCAGGACTGAACTCATGTCCTTTGTGTCTCCTGCATTGGCAAGGGGATTCTTTACTACTAGTGCCATCTAATAGAAAGAATCTGAAAAATAGAACCTACTTTTCTTAGTAGATAAGAATCTGCTTATCCGTATAAGTAGATATATTTATATGTATATACATCGATAGGCTCCCCTGGTGGCTCAGTGGTTGGCAACCCACTCTAGTTTTCTTGCCTGGGAAACCCCATGGACAGAGGAGCCTGGCAGGCTACAGTCTATAGGGCTGCCAAAGAGTCAGACACTTAGTGACTAAACAACATACACATAGACATGTATAACTTTGTATGATGTATACATAGATATGTGTATGTATAACTTTGCTGTACACCTGAAACTAACACAACATTGGAAATCAACTGTACTCCAATATGAAATAAAAATTTAGAAAAAGAGTTACTTCAGTTTATGGAACACTTGCTAGTGACCAGAAGGTCTGGCTAGGTTCTTGGAGACAATGGAAAAAAACAGAGTTGTAGAATTTGGAACAAGATGGTGGAGGAATAGGTGAACATGGATATATCTCTCTCCTTGGATACATCAGGAATACATCTTTAGACACAGAAGTGCATGCAGAATACCAGCTGAGAGTGGACAGGAGTACCTGACCACCAGAAAAGAATATGTAGAACCACGTAAAATTCGGTAGGATGAAGGAACTAGGGAGAAAAACAGGAGTGTTAGTAGGGCCCGACCTGCCCTCAGCAGGTGGGGGAACAGAAGCAGGGGTCCGATCCCCACAGCAGGGAAACTGTCTGAGTCAGAGGAAAAACCTTTAAGGCTGAGAGTGAAACAGCTGATCTATGGCAGCCTAAATGGAATGAGAATCAGACAGTCCTTGCTGCAGCCATGCATACCCTGAACAGGGATGCAGGTCCCCTGGAAGGCGCAGCGGCTGGGAGCTTGAGTTTAGGGATTGTGGAGCAATCCCAGGGCGAGGGCTGCTGTCGACTGCAGAGAGACGGATCCAGGGGGTGTGAGGGCGGAGATCGTGGTGGGAAATGACTGTGGAAATGACCATGGAAGCAAGGTGATATGGCTGAGTCACGCGTAGCGGGTGGAGCCATCACCATAGCCTCTCTCCCCCAACATGCCAGCATCAGCAGCTGAACAATAGAGAGGCTGGCCCATCAAACACCTGACACACTGAACTACAGAGCAAGACCCCACCCAGGGTGCTCCTTTAAGTGACTGATACACCGATCTACAGAGTAGGACCCCAGCCACAGGGCCCCTTGAAGTGACTGATGCGCCAAACAACAGAGAAGGACCGCAGGCAAAGGAGCCCTCTAAGTGCCTGAATGGGCAGAGCTACAGAGAAAGACTGGCCAAAGAGGCCTTCTGATCTCCAGCTACAAGAGGCTGGAAAAAACACTGATCCAGCCATAACTCCTGCAGTGGAAGCAGTCTGTGTCCCTGCACACTTGGCACCACCAGGGTCCCCACAAGTCAAGCAGATGTACCACCTTCACACTCAACCCTCACTGGGGCAGAGCAGCCACAGGCAAAAAAGTCTTGTGTCTATGCACGCAGGGTCGCTTTGGTCATGTCAGACTCTTTGCAACTGTGTGGACTGTGGCTTGCCAGGTTTCTTTGTCAGGGATGGGGGTTCTCCAGGCAAGAACACTGGAGTGTATTGGCCATTACTTGTTGCCATACCCTTTTAGAGCACTATACTTCCTGCTGCCCTAGCCGCCAACTCCCTTGAGGACCTGGTGCTGCCAGAACCCCTGAGACCCAAACAGCTGCACCACCTCCACACCTGGCCCTCACTGGAGCAAACCCAACTCCTCCAGGGCAGCCTCAGGAGCAAACTCCAGTGGATGACCCACATATAGAGATGGAAATAAAACCACAACTGAAATCCAGGGGCAGTGTGACTAAGGAAGAAGATCCAAAACTTTCCCACTAGCTGTACAAGCTGCAGATTAAATCTACAAGACCAACTAGGTAGACGCTGTGTCTATGGAATATATGAAAGGACATTGAGAGCTCCCACAGAAGAAAACTCACTAGCTCTGATAGCTGTGGACATTGGAGGCAAGAACACACAGGACTAGGACCAGATTAAAATCTGAGCTGCCCCCACAGCAGGTACAGAGAGATCAGCACAGCGTTGGAGGGCATCCCAGGGAGGTGAGGTGGACTGTGACTCCCAGTGTAGGAAAGGACTCTGACAGCAGTGACTCAAGAAAAGCATTAATCTTATTTTTTGACTTGCTCTGTAGATTCTTTTGGATTTTTTTTTCTTTTTTTTCTTTGCCTCCCCACTCCCCTTTCTGTTGTAGTTGTCGATTTTATTGACAGTAAGAAATCCAGTTAAGCTTTTGAACTTATTTTTTTCCCCCCACTCACATTTTTTATTGTTGTCATAAACATCTGCCTCTACAATGGGCTTTTGCATTTCTGTGGAGTTTTCCTCTTTTTTTCTTTTCCATTTTTAAAATTTTAATTAAAAAAAAAACCTATTATTATTTTTTCTACATTTATTCCTTTGTTTACTTTTCCTACTGTTCTTTTTCCCTTGCAGTTAATCTTTGATGTATATAAATCTTCTCCATCTACCTCTATTTAACTTTGCCTATCTATTCTTTATTTTCTTTCTTTCCTTTCCTCTCAACATATTTATTAGTTTTGTTTTCATTGATTTATTCCCCACTTGGTGCCTTGCTTTAGTTTTGTTTTCCAGTTAGTGCTAAGTTAGTTTTGTTCTTAACTGGTAAATACAATTTGTGATTTCCTTTGTGCTCCAGGTCAATCTACTGTACTTTATTTTTGTTGGACTGTTTTCACTGTGCTCATGGGTGTATATGTATATGTGCATATTCCATTATTTTAATTATTATTTGACTGATTTTGTAACTGCCATTTGTCTGAGGTTCATCTTTGATTTCTCAGTTTTGGATATTTGTTTTAATCTCACTTAATGCCATAACAAACCACTTGTGGAATCTTTGTTCCTGACCAGAGATCAAGCTGTGAGTTTTTGGAGTGGGAGCACTGACTCCAAGACCCTAGACTACCAGAGAACTAACTCTAGGAAGTATCAAATAGTGATAACTCACACGAAGGAAACCACTGGACTACAACACTCTGCATCACCCAACCACCAGTAGCACCCTGTGCAGGATGCCTCATCTAAACAACAAACAAACAAAACTACAAACCCAGTCATCAGCAGACAGGATTACCACCTCACTCAGCCTTGCCAATCAGAGGAAAAATAAACAAACAAACAAACAAAAACTTCACACAAATCTCACCCTGTAGGAAGTTCACACACATACAAACTGCTGGACCAATCTTAGGAGGACAGAAACCAAAAGGAAGAAAGAATTCAACTTTCTTCAAGGAAAGAATTCAACTTTCCTGAAGCCTGGGAAAGGAGACCTCAAACACATTAACTTAAAAAAAAAAAAATGAAAAGGCAGAGGAATACTGCACAAATGAAGGAACAAACCAGAAACACAGAAGTCCAAATAAATGAAGAGGAAATAGGCAAACCACCTGAAAAAGAATTCAGAATAATGGTAGTAAAGATGATAAAAAACCTTGAAAATAACATGGAAAAAATGCAAGAATCAATTAACAAAGACCTAGAAGAATTAAAGAATAAACATACACGTGTTCCCCATCCTGAAACCCCCTCCCACCTCCCTCCCCATACCATCCCTCTGGGTTACCCCAGTGCACTAGCCCCAAGCATCCTGTATCATGCATCGAAGGCAAAACCAATACAATATTGTAAAGTAATTAGCCTTCAATTAAAATAAATAAATTTATATTTAAAAAATTAAAAAAGAATAAACATACAGAGAAAAACAACACAATTAATGAAATTAAAAATACTCTAGAAGGAATCAATAGCAGAATATCTAAAGCAGAAGAATGAATCAGTGAGCTGGAAGATAAAATCGTGGAAATAACTTCTGAAGAGCAGAATAAAGTAAAAAAAATGAAAAGAGCTGAGGACAGTCTCAGAGACCTCTGGGACCATATCAAACACATCAACATTCGAATCATAGGGGTCTCAAAAGAAGAAGAGAAAAAGAAATAGTATGAGAAAATTTTTGAAGTGTTTATAGTTGAAAATTTCCCCAACATGGAAAAGGAAATAGTCAGTCAAGTACAAGAAGCACAAAGAGTCCCATATAGGATAAACCCAAAGAGAAACATGCCAAGACACATATTAATCAAATTAACAAAGACTATACATAAACAAAGAGTATTAAAAACAGCAAGGGAGAAGCAACAAGTAACATACAAGGGAAACCCCATACACTTAACAGCTGATCTTTCAGCAGAAATTTTACAGGCCAGAAGGGAATGGCAGGCTATATTTAAAGTACTGAAAGGGAAAACTCTACAACCAAGACTTCTGTACCTGGCAAGGATCTCATTCAAAATTGATGGAGAAATAAAAAGCTTTCAGACAAGCAAAAGTTAAGAGAATTCGGTACCACCAAACAAGGTTTACAACAAATGTTAAAGGGACTTATATAGTCAAGAAATACAAGAGAAGAAAAAAGATCTACAAAGTCAACCCCAAACAATCAAGAAAATGGCAATAGGAACATTGATATCAGTAATTACTTTAAAAGTAAATGGAGTAAATGCTCCAACCAAAAGACACAGACTGGCTGAATGGATACAAAAACAAGACCCATATATATTCTGTCTACAAGAAACCCACTTCAGACCTTAAGACACATATAGACTGAAAGTGAGAGGATAGAAAAATATATTCCATGCAAATGGGAAGCAAAAGAAAGCTGGATTAGCAATATTCATATCAGACAAAATAGACCTTAAAATAAAGAAGATTACAAGAGATAAGGAAAGACAGTACATAATGATCAAGGGATCAATCCGAGAGAAAGACATAACAATTATAAATATCTATGCACCCAACATAGGAGCACCTCAGTACATAAGGCAAACACTAACAGACATAAAAGGAGACATTGACAGTAACACAATAAGAGTAGGAGACTTTACCACCCCACTCACACCAATGGACAGATCATCGAAACAGAAAATTAATAAGGAAACACAAGTCTTAAATGATATGTTAGATGAGATGCATCTCATTGATATCTTCAGGACATTCCATCCAAATGCAGAAGAATACACCTTCTTCTCAAGTGCACATGGAACATTCTCCAGGATAGACCACATCTTGGGTCACAAATCAAACCTCAGTAAATTTAAGAAAATTGACATTGTATCAGGCATCTTCTCCGGCCACAATGCTATGAGACTAGATATCTATTACAAGAAAAAAAGTGTAAGAAACACACACACATGGAGATTAAATAACACATTTCTAAAGCACCAACAGATTACTGAAGAAATCAAAAGGGAAATTTAAAAATTTCTAGAAACAAATGACAATGAAAACACGACAACTCAAAACCTATGGGATGCAGCAAAAGCAGTTATAAGAGGGAAGTTTATAGCAATACACCCCTACCTCAAGAAACAAGAAAGACATGAAACAGACAACTTAACTTTACACCTAAAACAACTGGAAAAAGAAGGATAAAAAAAAAAACAAAATTAATAGGAGGAAAGAAATTATAAAGATCTGAGCAGAAATAAATGAAAAAGAAATGAAAGAAACAATAGTAAAGATTAATAAAACTAAAAGCTGGTTCTTTGAGAAGATAAACAAAATTGACAAACCTTTAGCCAGATTCATCAAGAAAAAAATAGAGAAGAATCTAATCAACAAATTAGAAATGAAAAAGGAGAGGTTACAACAGACAATGCAGAAATACAAAGGATTATAAGAGACTATTATGAACTACTATATGGCAATAAAATAGATAGCCTGGAAGAAATGGACAGATTCTTAGAAACTTTCAATCTTCCAAGATGGAAACAGGAAGAAATACAAATTATTAACAACCCGGTTACAAGCACTGAAATTGAAGCTGTGGTCAAAAACCTCCCAAAAAACAAAAGCCCAGGACCAGATGGCTTCACAGCTGAATTCTATCAAACATTTAGAGAAGAGCTAATGTCTATCCATCTAAAACTCTTTCAAAAAAATTGCAGAGGAGGGAACAGTTCCAAACTCATTCTACAAGGCCACCATAACCCTGATACCAAAACCAGACAAAGACAGCACACGAAAAGAAAACTACAGGCCAATATCACTGATGAACATAGATGCAAAAATCCTCAGGAAAATTTTAGCAAACAGAATTCAGCAACACAACAGAAAGCTTATACACCATGATCAAGTTGGGTTTATTCAACTTGAAGGATGCTTCAGTATATGCAAATCAATCAAAGTGATACACCATATTAACAAATTGAAAGATACAAACCATATGATCATCTCAATAGATGAAGAAAAAGCCTTTGACAAAATTCAGCACCCATTTATGGTTAAAGCTCTTCAAAAAATGGCCATAGAAGGAACCTACCTCAACATAGTAAAGGCCATATATGATAAGTGTACAGCAAATATTATTCTCAATAGTGAAAAACTGAAAGCATTCCCCCTAAGATCAGGAACAAGACAAGGGTGTCCACTTTCACCACTAGTGTTCAACATAGTTCTGGAAGTCCTAGATAAAGCAATCAGAGAACAAAAAGAAATAAAAGGAATCCAGATCAGAAAAGAAGAAGAAAAACTCTCATTGTTTGCAGATGATATGATACTGTACATAGAAAACCCTAAAGATAGTATCAGAAAATTACTAGAGCTACTCAGTGATTTAGCAAAGTTGCAGGGTACAAAATCAATACACAGAAATCACTTGCATTTCTACATACTAACAATGAAAAATCAGAAAGAGAAATTAAGGAATCAATCACATTCACCATTGCAACAAAAAGAATTAAATATCTAGGAATAAACCTATCTAAGGAGACAAAAGAAATGTACACAGAAAATTATAATATACCAATGAAAGAAATCTAAGATGACATAAATAGATGAAGGGATATTCCATGTTCCTGGGTAGAAAGAACCAATATTGTGAAAATGATTATATTACCAAACTCAATCTACAGATTCAATGTGATCCCTATCAAATTACCAATGGCATTTTTCACAGAACTAGAACAAAAATTTCACAATTCGTATAGAAACACAAAAGACTGTGAATAGCCAAAGCAGTCTTGAGAAAGAAGAATGGAGCTGGAGGAATCAAGCTCCCTGACTTCAGATTATGCTACAAAGCTACAGTCATCAAGACAGTATGGTACAGGCACAAAAACAGAAATATAGACCAATGGAACAAAATAGAAAGCCCAGACATAAACCCATGCACCTATGGGTAGCTTATTTTTGACAAAGGAAGTAAGAATATACAATGGGGCAAAGACAACCTCCTCAATAAATGGTGCTGGGAAAACTGGACAGCTACATGTGAAAGAATGAAATTAGAACACTTCCTAACACCATACAAAAAGATAAACTCAAAATGGATTAAAGATCTAAATGTAAGACCAGAAATTATAAAACTCTTAGAGGAAAACATAGGCAGAACACTCAGTGACATAAATCAAAGCAAGATCCTCTATGACCCACATCTTAGAGTAGCAGAAATAAAAACAAAAGTGAACAAGTGGGACCTGATTAAACTTAGAAGCTTTTGCACAGCAAAGGGAACTATAAGCAAGGTGGAAAGCAACCCTCAGAATGGGAGAAAATGATAGCAAATGAAACAACTGGCAAAGGATTAATTTCCAAAATATGCAAGCAGTTCATACAACTCCATACCAGAAAAACAAACAACCCAATAAAAAAAGTGGGAAAAAGACCTAAACAGACATTTCTCCAAAGAAAACATACAGATGGCTAACAAACACATGAAAAGATGCTCAACATCACTTATTGTTAGAGAAATGCAAATCAAAACTACAATGAGATATCACATTACACCAGTCAGAATGAACCTTATCAAAAAGTCTACAAATAATAAATGCTGGAGAGGGCGTGGAGAAAAGGGAACACTCTTGCACTGTTGGTGGGGATGTAAATTAATGCAGCCATGAGGGAAGATGGTATGGAGATTCCTTAGAAAACAAGGAATAAAACCACCATATGACCCAGCAATCCCGCTCCTCGACATATACCCTGAGGAAACCAAAACTGAAAGAGACCCATGTATCCCATTGTTCATTGCAGCACTATTTACAATAGCTAGAACATGGAAGCAACCTAGATGACCATCAACAGATGAATGGATAAAGAAGTTGTGGTACATATACACAATGGAATATTACTCAGCCACAAAAAGGAACACATTTGAATCAGTTTGAATGAGATGGATGAACCTTGAACCTATTTTTTTAATACTTATGTTCAGTTCAGTTCAGTCACTCAGTCATGTCTGACTCTTTGCAACCCCATGGACTGCAGCACGCCAGGCCTCCCTGTCCATCGCTAACTTCCAGAGTTTACTCAAACTCATGTCCATTGATTCAGAGATGCCATCCAACCATCTTATCCTGTGTCGTCCCCTTCTCCTCCTGCCTTCAATCTTTCCCAGAATCAGGGTCTTTTCCAATGAGTTAGTTCTTCACATCGGGTGGCCAAAGTATTGTAGTTTTAGCTTCAGCATCAGTCCTTCCAATGAATATTCAGGACTGATTTCTTTTAGGATGGACTGGTTGGATATCCTTGCAGTCCAAGGGACTCACAAGACTGTATTCTCCAACACCACAGTTCAAAATTATAATAGCCAGGACATGGAAACAACCTAGATGTCCATCAGCAGATGAATGGATAAGAAAGCTATGGTACATATACACAATGGAGTATTACTCAGCCATTAAAAAGAATACATTTGAATCAGTTCTAATGAGGTGGATGAAACTGGAGCCTATTATACAGAGTGAAGTAAGCCAGAAAGAAAAACACCAATACAGTATACTAATGCATATATATGGAATTTAGAAAGATGGTAACAATAACCCTGTATATGAGACAGCAAAAGAGACACTGATGTATAGAACAGTCTATTGGACTCTGTGGGAGAGGGAGAGGGTGGGATGATTCTGGAGAATGGCATTGAAACATGTATAATATCATATATGAAATGAGTCACCAGTCCAGGTTCAATGCACGATACTGAATGCTTGGGGCTGGTGCACTGGGACGACCCAGAGGGATGGTATGGGGAGGGAGGAGGGAGGAGGGTTCAGGATGGGGAACACATGTATACCTGTGGTGGACTCATTTTGATATATGGCAAAACCAATACAATATTGTAAAGTTAAAAAATAAAATAAAATAAAATTAAAAAAAAAAAAAGCATCAATTCTTCAGTGCTAAGCCTTCTTTATGGTCCAACTCTCACATCCATACACAATTACTGGAAAAACCATACCCTTGACTAGACGGATCTTTGTTGGCAAAGTAATGTCTCTGCTTTTTAACATGCTGTCTAGGTTGATCATAACTTTTACATTATCATATGTAAAATAGATAGCCAATGGTAATTTGCCATATGGATCAGGAACCTCAAATAGGGGCTCTGTATCAACCTAGAGGAGTGGGATGGGGAGGGAGACAGGAGGGAGTTTCAAAACAGAGGAGATATATGTATACCTATGGCCGATTCATGAAGTTTGACAGAAAACAGCAAGATTCTGTAAAGCAATTATCCTTCATAAAAAAATTAATTTAAAAAAGAGCTATATACCCAGATAAGTGCACAGATATTTTCAATGTGGTACGTTCAACCAAATTAAATATAATAGCTATTATGTAAATATTGACTAATATGTCCCAGGCACTATTCTAAGCGCTTTACATAAATCTCAAGTAATCATCTCAATAAACTTGTGGGGTTGAAACTATTATTATCCTATTTTACTGATTAAAAAACTGAGGTGAGAGAGGTCAGGTCCTGGCCCAAGGTCATGTGACTCTGATAGAGGTCAGCCCAAGACTCCATGAGAGATTCAAGATGGATCAGCTAACCCAAACTGGGGAGGACCAGAGGCATTTCCAGAGAAGGTGGTACCCGCTCTGAGTCTGGCAGGACAGGAAGGAGTTAGGTGAGACAAAGGCCATTAGGAGATGATTTAAGTGAGTGAAAGAAAAGATGACAGACATGATGTATTCAGGGACCATCAGCAGGGTATATTGCTGAAATACAGAATTTCATGGGGAGCCTAGCAAGTTTCTGATATGAGCATGGGTCAAATCAGTAGGGCTTTGCATGCCATGCTAAAAACTCTGCCCCCTCTTCTTTTTTTTGCTTCACCATGTGGCTTGCAGGATATTGGTTTCCTGACCAGGAATTGAACTGGTCCCATGGCAGTGATGCTGTACTTTGGACAGCACAAGGAAACTTCCTGACAATAAATTCAGATGAGCACACTATTGGGAGAGACAGTGGAATTTTCTGGGCACTCTTAAAATTTAGGTAATAATTCTTATGGCTCCATCTTTCCCATAATTTTTTTTTCTTTTTTTGATCAGACCATTTTTTTAGATCCCAATTGTGTTGAGAACTCAGATCTTCTTTTTACATGAGTTAAGTTCTTAGGTACATGTCATAGAGATTTAAAATTTTATGGGATTACTTAAAGATGCATGGATCTACCTCATTGAAATTTATAATTAGCAAATGGAAAATAGTATTAACCATAATGTATATAGCATTTGCTATACTTTAGGTGGCTCAGTGGTAAAGAACCCGCCTGCCAATGCAGATTGGGTTCAATCCTGTGGAACAAGTGTATGAAGCCCACTCCAGTATTCTTGCCTGGAGAATACCAGTGGACAGGGGAACCTGACAGGCTATGGTCCATAGGGTCACAAAGAGTCAGATAGGACTGAAGTGACTTGCCGGCATGCATACTTTGTACATACCTTACATACTACTGGACTTCCCTGGTGGCTCAGACGGTTAAGCGTCTGTCTACAACGTGGGAGACCTGGGTTCAATCCCTGGGTCGGGAAGTTCCCTGGAGAAGGAAATGGCAATCCACTCCAGTACTATTGCCTGGAAAATCCCATGGACAGAGGAGCCTGGTAGGCTACAGTCCATGGGGTTGCAAAGAGTCGGACACGACTGAGCGATCTTCTTCTTCGTGGCAGTGAAGGCACCAAGTCTTAATGACCAGACCATCAGGGGATTCCCATGAAAACTCTGGACTTTGTTTGTTGAATTTTACCTTAATGGTAGAAGGGAGAAGAACTAGCATTTATTGTTCACTAGGAGTTGGTGATGGACGGGGAGGCCTGGGGTTGCAAAGAGTCGGACAAGACTGAGCGACTGAACTGAACTGAACCGTGTTACAAACCCCTCTCTTAGGTGCTTGATGCAAATTATTTCAATCTTTTTTTCTATAAAATTTCCTCTCTTAAGAAACCAATACAATATTGTAAAGTAATTAGCCTCCAATTAAAATAAATAAATTTATATTAAAAAAAGAAATAAGGATCACAAATTATTTTAACTAAACCGAAGGCTCTGTGGCAAACCATCCCATTTCTTCTTGACACTGTAAGAAAGATTAATTAATGTCACAAAGAAGAATTGTTTTTAATGAGAAAGTAATAAGAATAATAGTCATGCATTCTTTATACTAGATAACAGCTTTGTAAGTACCATATTATTAACCTTAAAGTGACAGAACCCACTAGCCAGAACCCAATTTATTGGAACCACAAATTATCTCCATCTTGTCCTGTGATTCCATTTTAAGGAGAGATAAACAGGAAACAAGAAAACAGTTGGTATGAAAGATATATGAAGAGAAAAACAACTTCTAGGTCAAGTCCTGAGGTCAATAAACTCTTGTTCCAGCTCACTGTCTCTACCTACAGAGTGTACAATGAGGTCTGGTGTCCAAAGCAAAGACCATTACCTCTGCAGGATGGCAATTATCAGTTCAGTTCATAATGCTACAATTAATAAAGCACAGAAATTTAACAGACAATATAGAATGGTGTTTTCCAAGATGCATTCGTTTTATCAAATGCTTATTGTCTGTTTAACTTTGTACTAGGCCTTTCCAGGTGGAGAAGGCAATGGCACCCCACTCCAGTACTCTTGCCTGGAAAATCCCATGGATGCAGGAGCCTGGTAGGCTGCAGTCCATGGGGTTGCGAAGAGTCGGACACGACTGAGCGACTTCACTTTCACTTTTCACTTTCATGCATTGGAGAAGACAATGGCAACCCACTCCAGTGTTCTTGCCTGGAGAATCCCAGGATGGCGGAGCCTGGTGGGCTGCCGTCTATGGGGTCGCACAGAGTCGGACACGACTGAAGTGACTTAGCAGTAGCAGCAGCAGCAGGCCTTTCCAGGAGCTGGAATTTCCTCCGGAAGAAGGGAGTTCCAGAGCTAAGACCTGATGTATGGAGTTTGCCAGGTAGATAAGTAGGACGATGTGTGTTCCAGACTAAGTGAAAGTGAAAGTCACTCAGTTGTGTCTGACTCTTTGCGACCCCATGGATTATACAGTTCAGTCCACGGAATTCTCTAGGCCAGAATACTGGAGTGGGTAGCCTTTCCCTTCTCCAGGGGATCTTCCCAACCCAGGGATCCAACTCAGGTTCTTTACCAGCTGAGTCACAAGTGAAGCCCAAGAATACTGGAGTGGGTAGCCTATCCCTTCTCCAGCAGATCTTCCTGCCCCAGGAATTGAACCGGGGTCTCCTGCATTGCAGGTGGATTCTTTATCAGCTGAGCTATCAGGGAAACCCGTTCCAGACTAAGGGAAATCCAAACCCTAAGTGGAAAGTCCCTGAGCCCTTTGGTGGGTTGGAGATAGAAAAAGAACTCTGTGCTGTAGTTGCTCAGTCACAAAGTTGTGTCTGACCCTTTGTGACCCTGTGGACTGCAGCACACTAGGCTTCCCTGTCCTTCACCATCTCCCAGAGATGCTCTCCATGGTTGAAGACAGAGTCGTAAGACACAAGTGCAAGTGTTGAGGCCAGTTTGCGCTCAGGGGCCAGATTACAGGAGACCTTCAATATGACAAAGAAAGTTGAGCAGGATGGATGCTCATGATCAGATTCAGGCAATACAAAGGTTATTCTGGGGACATAGAGGAGCTGCCATGGATGGGGGGACTAGAGGAGACCTGCACCTAGGGAAGACACAAGGCCCAACTCCAAGCCCAAGATAAAGGCTGCCCCACCTATGGCTGCTGCAGTGAAGGAAAGGCAGTAGAGCTGCTGGGGAAGGTGGCAATGATGAGTGTGGCAGAAAGCAAGAGGAGAGACTGAAAAAGGAGCCTAGTCTCAGGCCTAGGCCCCTGGGATGGTGGCACTTGTCTCTAAGATGGAAACAAGAGGACCACATTTGGAGGCTGAGACATAAGTCCAAATTAGGTATGCCAGACCCAATTCCATCCTTTGATAACCACATGTCCAGCCTAACTCCTGGTCTTTGGTGGTGGAAGGGCTCAAGTCAGACTGAGCCTGGACATAAGTCTGTCTTTTGCAAGGCCCCATTTTTCAACTCAAAGAAGCCAAAACAGATCCTCATTCACTTTTTTCCTTGTTAAAAAATTAAGCAACTTATATATGAATATATGCTTAGTGGAAAAGTTCAAGTAATACAAATTTGCCTTTGCTAGATTTATCAGAATAGATTAACAGATATCAAACTTTTGAATTCAAGATCTATTTATACTCTTAAAAATTATTGAAGACCCCAGAAAGCTGTAGTTTATGATGGTTATATCTTTTGATATTTATTAATATTGATAATCAACTGAGCCACAAGAGAAGCTGCTATTTATTTATAGCATATCAGAAACTGAGTGAGAAATTGAAAACTGTGTATTTTTAAAGGCTAAGGATAAATGTTAACAGAAGGCTTATTAAATATTAATATAAATAGCATGTTTTTAAATAAAAATATATTTTCTGAAAAATTTTAATGAGAACAGTAGCATAGTTTAGTAACATATACCTGGACAAACCTGTTTAATTATAGACTTAATATTCTCATATCTACTAATATTCTTAGTATCTATTTCTATCTTGAATCTGTTGCAATATCACACATCTTTTTTTTTTCTTTTCTGTTTTTATTGATGTATAGTTGATTTACAGTGTTGTGTTGGCAAATTTTCTTTTTTTAAACTTAATTTTTTTTTAAATTTTATTTTATTTTTAAATTTTACATAATTGTATTAGTTTTGCCAAATATCAAAATGAATCCGCCACAGGTATACATGTGTTCCCCATCCTGAACCCTCCTCCCTCCTCCCTCCCCATAAACTTAATTAATTTTAATTGGAGGCTAATTACTTTACAATATTGTAGTGGTTTTTGCCATACATCGACATGAATCAGCTATGGGTGTACATGTGTCCCCCATCCTGAACCCCACTCCCACCACCCTCCCCATCCCATCACTCAGGGTCATCCCAGTGCACCAGCCCTGAGCACCCTGTCTCATGCATCGAACCTGGACTGGTGATCTATTTCACATATGATAATATACATGTTTCAATGCTATTCTCTCAAATCATCCCACCCTCACCTTCTCTCACAGAGTCCAAAAGTCTGTTCTTTATATCTGTGTCTCTTTTGCTGTCTCGCATATAGGGTCATCATTACCATCTTTCTAAATTCCACATTTATGTGTTAATATACTTATTGGTGTTTTTCTTTCTGACTTGCTTCACTCTGTATAATAGGTTCCAGTTTCATCTACCTCATTAGAACTGATTAAAATGCATTCTTTTTAATAGCTGAGTAATACTCCATTGTGTACCACAGCTTTCTTATCCATTCATCTGCTGATGGACATCTAGGTTGCTTCCATGTTAGCTATTGGTACCTCTGGAAAAGTTCAACATACATTCATGAGTGGAGACAAGTTTGACCTCATAGCTGCCCTGAAAGGGTCACAGGGACCCCAGAGACCCTGGGCTTCACTTTGAGAATCACTGAGCTAGGCATTGGGGGGGGGTGTGTGTGGTCATAGTGTAATTGGGTTTAGAGAGGTCCCTGCAGTCTCAAGAGAGACAGCCACAACTACAGAGCAGCTTGGTGGTATTACATGTCATGCAACTGCCTGCACCTCACTTATATTACCTGTGAAGTGGTGAGCGAGAGTATCTCCAAGGGCTCTTCCTGCTCCAAAATTCTATGTATTTATAAGCTAACCTATACTAGGTACTCAGTACATATTTTTTAAGGAATATATGAAAAATGAAAGAGCAAAGAATGTATGATGTTGTTGAAGGATTTTTGCATTGAGTAAAAAATTGGACTAGAATTCAAGGGTCAAAAACACACACAGCTTTAGGCCAGCTGTCTTGAATAGAAGTAGATGCAGGCTGGTGAGGGTGGTGGGCTCTGTGATGGACTGGGGAGCTCATATCCCACTCAAAAGACAGAAAGTTTGGATCTTGTATTAGACGTCACTCTAGACAAGCAACACAGTCTGAGTTTGCCCTGCGGACTGTGAATTGGGGCTCTTTTAAAATTGGAGTATAGTTGATTTACAAAGTTGTGTTAGTTTCAGATGTACGGCAAAGGGTATCAGTTATACGTATACATATATCCACTCTTTTTCTAAGGTTCTTTTCCCATGTAGGCTGTTACAGAGTACTGAGTAGAGCTCCTTATGCTATACAGCAGGATCTTGTTAATTATCTATTTTTTATATAGTAGTGTATATATATCTATATATATGTCAGTCCCAGTCTCCCAATTTTTCCCTCCCTTGTTATCCCTTGGTAACCACAATTTGTTTTCCATGTTTGTGACTCTGTTTTGTAAATAAGTTCATTTATACTGTATTTTTTTTGAATTCCACATATAAGTGATATCATATGATGTCTGTCTTTGTCTGACTATGTCTGACTCGGTATGACAATCTCTAGGTTCATACATGTTTCTGCAAATGACATGATTTCATTCTTTTCAATGACTGACTAATATTCCATTGTATATATGTACCACATATTCTTTATCCATTCCTCGATTGATGGACATTTAAGTTGCTTTCATGTCCTGGCTATTATAAATAGTGCTGCAATGAACATTGAGGTGTACGTATCTTTTTGAATTACATTTTTCTTTGGGTATATGCCTAGGAATGAGATTGCTGGATCATATGGTAGATTTTTTTTTAGTGTTTTTTTTTTTTTTTTTAAGGAACATCCATACTGTTCTCCACAGTGGCTGCACCGATTTACATTCCCACCGACAGTGTAACGGGATGCCCTTCTCTTCACACCCTCTCCAGCATTTATTATTTGTATATTCCTTGATGGTGACCCTTCTGACCAGTATGAGGTAGTTTTGATTGGCATTTCTCTGATAACTAGTGATGTTGAACATATCTTCATGTGATTTTTGGCCATCAGCATGTCTTCTTTGGAGAAATGCCTTGAATTGGGACTGCTGAGCCAGACAGTCACTTACATTCCTTTTGACTTGTAGCAGAGCCTTACTAAACCTCTTCTGGAAGACCAGGTACCTTGTGGTGCTTCTTCTCTTCCTCCTCCCAATCTAAACCTATTTATGGGAAAGGATGTAGTTATCTCATTCATTGAAGGAAACGTCAATCAGTGAGACTATTATCATGAGATATTTCCATTTTTACATGGTTTACCTCAAGTCAAAACCAGGACGCTCTGATTGTGGAATTTGGGCAATAGTCATCAGGCAAGAATGGGGAGCTTTGGCTGTGCTCCAGAATCTAACACATGTGCCTACGTGCCCAAACCTGGGAGTTGAAGCTCTGCCTATAAAGACCTTTTCTACAGATTCACTCTACAGGCTCTTTGATGGTCAGAAGCATTTTTCCTGGGAATCTATGTCTCAAGAAGGTCTCAGCTAAGGCAGGCCCCACCTGGAGCCAGTTCCTCCTTTCTAACAGGAATTTACTTCCTACAGCCACCCAAACTCAGAAATTTGCTATAGTTAACCAGCATCTTTGAGCCATATAACAGGGCTTCCTGAAGAGCTTCGCTCCTCGGGTAGCATTTTTAAGTGTTGAAAAGAGTAGTTTGTTATTTTCCCAGAAAACAGGTTAGGAAGTTGGCAAACTCCTTCCTGAGTGTGTACCCTGCTCCTCTGTATTCCATAGGCCCAGATCGCTGGGGTTGAACTGAGGGCAGTTTTCACTTAGCCACTACTGGAAGAAACAGAAGAGTGGGAGAAGGGAGCGGAGCCTTCCATCTCCTGAGAAGTGGGGGATCTAGAGTCTGGACTGGCCTTCCAGCCAAACCTATATGGTACCCTGATTTGCCAAATACTTTCACATAGACATCACTCTAAAACCTGGGGACCTCAGACAGCAGAACTCTCTCTGCCTCTATGACTTCTTCCCTGGCCACTAATGATGAAGGGAAATGAAACTTTCTTCACAAGCTCAACCAATGCAAGATCATTATAAATCAAGCTGCAAGACTCAGGAAGACCCACCTATTTTGAGAGTAAATTCAAGGGTCGTAACAGAATCCTGAAAGTTCTATCGCAATGGAATCAACCCAGATTGTTAGACTCTTGCCTTCTTTGTTTCTAAGCTGCAAGCACATGGAGAGTCTCAGGAGCATTTAGTGACTGGGTTTAGGAGAAGTTTTGACTACCCATCACATATAAGTGACACCACAGCTGACTGTGAGGTTTGAGCATGGAGAATGGCAGGACATAGTTAGGCTATGACAATGGTTGTGAAGGGTGATCCCTGTCCTATGGAGGAGTAAATGAATGTCTGACCCTTTAGTCATGGAAAGGGGCAGTGGATGGGTCTCTGGGGGCTTTCCAGCTCTTTGCTTTCGTTTTTCTCTTTTAATGAGAAAGAGAGTATTACCCTAAAGGGTGTAGAAGAGTCACCAAAGAGATGGTATGGGAAAATGCTTTGTTGAGCCCACAGAGGCCAGATTGTTCCCCTCCCTCCACACACACACACACACACACACACACACACACACACAGTGGAGCTGGAAGAAGAGCTAAACCCAGTACTGTCCTTAGACTTGAGCAGTGGGACCCTCCTCTGAGCCCTGGTCCTGAGGAGGTCCCTCATTCTGGAGTGCATTTCTTAAAGAAGATTCCCTTCTGGTGTCCAGGAATATCTGGATGGGCAGTGCCATAGGGACAGGGTGCCTTGGGCCCAGACAGAAACATACATGGGCCTTGGTCTCTGGTCCTGTTTCTCCTCTTCACGGCACTCTCCAATCCTTCAGTGTGTGCAGGGGTTGACCAGTTGCCTCTAGGGGCTCTAGACCTTGTGTTCATGTGGTTGTCCCAGGGACCTGTAGTCAGTTCAATTCTAGGAGGGTGGCCTGGTGGGCAAATTGCTGCTGTTGGCAGGCATGCTTGTTTTGTGGGATTGTGTAAGGCTGGCCATCATAAAGGGGCTAACACTACTATTATATTTAGATTGCCCTCCTCCTGATCCTGCCACACACCCCAAGGGGGCAGACCTGCTTGAACCCCTCAAAATCCATACCTCAAAGAGGCATTAGGGATTCGAATCACACCCTCAGCTGTGTTGGCTTGTGTGTAAGGAGGGAAAAACAAAGGACTTTGAGGACAGAGTGTTTGCTCTTCTTTTTACTACATCTGTGATTGAAGGCCGACTTGCTGGAGTGTCTGGCACCAAGGTTTGCCTCAGGCATGTGGGCTCTGAGGCATCATCAGGCACTTCCCAGCAGAGGGACAAACAGATGCCTGAAAGCGGAAGCTCCCACTGGGTTGGGATGTGGCTCATCATTAACTTTCCTTCCAGAACTCAACCAACATGCCTCTTAGGTTGGACCTTGTACTTTTCCCTCCTCTCTCCCTCCCTCCCTTCCTTTTTTCTTTCCTTCCTACATTTCTTCCTTCCCTCCTCTTTTCCTCCCTCTCTTTTTCTTTCTCTCCCATGGCAGTGTGTGTGTGGGGGGCGGTTTATGGATGGGATTTCCACATGTTTTATTCCACTCTATAAAGTCAACATGCTTCAGAGCGCACTGCCAGGCCATCTCCCCGAACACCTCAAACACCTGGTGCAGCCCTAACGTTCTCCCCACGCCATTCACGTAGGGTTTAACTTGAACCTCACTGAACTCACCATGATATTTAGTTATACTTTAAAACTTGTTTCGTATTGACAGTCTGTTTCCCTCACTAGAGCATAAACTTCTTGAGGGCAAGAACCATGCATGTCTCATTCTCAGTTAACAAAACAGGTGTTCAGCAAATACTTTCAAATAGTGGCTTGAATGATTTAATCACTGGACTTGCATTTGGTGGAGTGATTGTCCATGTGCATTCTACATTCTGTTTCTTTAAAAACCTTAGGTCATGCTCATGTTTGGAGAAATTTCTTGTATATTGGTAGTGTTTTCTTCCTCGGAATGGTCTCCTGAACTGACTTCCAGTTCCTCTAATATGGATCAAGTGTGCTGGTCTAGAGTATAGGCTTCTGTATCAGATAGACATGGATTTGAATCCTGGATCTGGACTATTTTCTAGCTGTGTCACCATGGGCAAGCTATTAATCTTTCTAACCTTTAGTTTTCCCACCTGCAATACAAGGACAAAAATTTATACCTCAAAGAGTATTATGGTGGCAAGGAGTATGAGATGATGTATGCAAAGCAGTTTGTACCTTGGCTGACATATTATAAACACTATAGTCATTAATCTTGGTTTTTCTTCAGTGCTGTGTGCTTGCTGTTCATAGTCGCTCAGTTGTGTCTGACTCTTTGTGACCCCCATGGACTGTAGCCCATCAAGTTCTTTTGTCCATGGTATTCTTCAGGCAAGAATACTGGAGTGGGTTGCCATGCCCTCCTCCAGGGGATCTTCCCAACCCAAGGATCAAACCTAGGTCTCCCACACTTCAGGAGGATTCTTTGCCATCTGAGCCACCAGGGAAACCCAAGAATACTGGATTGGGTAGCCTGGCTAAGAATTTAACTGGGGTCACAGGAATTGAACTGGGGTTTCCTGCATTGCATGGGGATTCTTTACCAGGTGAGCTAACTGGGAAGCCCTTTTCTTCAGTGTCTACTGCTAACCACTGGTTCTGTGCTTACCCTGAGGATACAGAGATGAACAGGATGCCTTTCAAATCTCCCAGTCCACATATGAAGGGACCTGAGCACAGACCTGGACATGGGGATGAGGCAGGACTGGCTCTCAGACCTCCGAGATTGGGCCAGAAGCCTGAGTGGAAGATAGGGGGTGGGAAGAAGGAAGGGAGGGGAGGAAAGAGAAAGTGAAAGTGCTAGTCACTCAGTCATGTTCAACACTTTGCAACCCCATGGACTATAGACTTCCAAGCCCCTTTGTTCATGGAATTCTCCAGGCTAAAACACTGGAGGGGCAGCCATTCCCTTCTGCAGGGGATCTTCCCAAACCAGGGATCAAACCTGGGTCTCTTGCATTGCAGGCAGATTCTTTACCATATGAACTACCAGGAAAGCCCAGGGAGGGGAGAGGGGAGGACAAAATCCCATCCCAGGTGAGTGCATGGTCCAAAAAATGATGGACAGAAGAGAGACTTAGGAGAGTAAGAGTGAGGGATGGGGGCCACACAGGTGTCAAGTGGAGGTTGAAGCTGGCCCTGTGTGGTGGATTCTTTTACTGCTGCTTCAGTTATGTCTGACTCTGTGCGACCCCATAGATGGCAGCCCATCAGGCTCCCCCATCCCTGGGATTCTCCAGGCAAGAACACTGGAGTGGGTTGCTATTTCCTTCTCCAATGCATGAAAGTGAAAAGTGAAAGTGAAGGTGCTCGGTCGTGTCCAACTCTTTGCAACCCCATGCACTGCAGCCTACCAGGCTCCTCTGTCCTTGGGATTTTCCAGGCAAGAGTACTGGAATGGGTTGACATTGCCTTCTCCGATTCTTTTTCTAAGCCTTAGTAAAACTTCAGGCAGAGTGTGAAGGAGGTGTTGAAGGCTGGTGAGACATTGTTCTCAAGGAGTTTAGAGCCTAGCAAGGAAGGTTGACACATAAGCAAATAATAATATAAATAAGGATAAGCATGTGTGCAAAGTCCAGAGGAAGCACAAAGAAAGGACAAACGGGAGGGAAGTTGCGTGGTGGGTGTGATGGGAGGAACCAAGGCAGGCTTCCCAGAGAAAGGGCCTAGGAGGGTTTAGGGGGATGGGAGGGAATTTACTGAGAAGCAGAATGGGTGGAGGGTCAGAGCATTAAAAGGAGGAATGAAGTAGAATGGCATGGTTAGGTGTTCCATAATAATTAGGGCTTTCTCTAACTGTCAGAAAAAGAAACACAAAAAAGGCAAAATGGTTGTCTGAGGAGGCCTTAAAAATAGCTGAGAAAAGAAGAGAAGCTAAAGGCAAAGGAGAAAAGGAAAGATACCCATTTGAATGCAGAGCTTCAAAGAATATCAAGGAGAGATAAGAAAGCCTTTATCAGTGGTCAATGCAAAGAAATAGAGGAAAACAATAGAATGGGAAACTATTCAGTAGAAAACAATAGAATGGGAAACTAGAGATCTCTTCAAGAAAATTAGTGATGCCAAGGGAACATTTCATGCAAAGACGGGCACAATAAAGGACAGAAACAGTATAGACCTAACAGAAGCAGAAAATATTAAGAAGAGGTGGCAAGAATACACAGAAGAACTATATTGAAAAGATCTTCATGACCCAGATAACCATGATAGTGTGATCACTCACCAGACATCCTGGAATGAGAAGTCAAGTGGGCCTTAGGAAGCATCACTATGAACAAAACTAGTGGAGATGATGGAATTCCAGTTGAGCTCTTTCAAATCCTAAAAGATGATACTGTGAAAGTGTTGCACTCAACATAACAGCAAATTTGGAAAACTCAGCACTAGCCATAGGACTGGAAAAATGTCAGTTTTCATTCCAGTCCCAAAGAAAGGCAATGCCAAAGACCACACAATTGCACTTATCTCACACGCTAGTAAAGTCATGCTCAAAATCCTCCAAGCCAGGCTTCAACAGTGTGTGAATCATGAACTTCCAGATGTTCAACCTGGTTTTAGAAAAGGCAGAGGAACCACAGATCAAATTGCCAACATTCACTGGATCATCAAAAAAGCAAAAGAGTTCCAGAAAAACATCTACTTCTGCTTTATTGACTATGCCAAAGCCTTTGACTATGTGGATCACAACAAACTGAAAAATTATTAAAGAGATGGGAATACTAGACCACCTTACCTGTCTCCTGATAAATCTGTATGCAGGTCAAGAAGCAACAGTTAGAATTGAACATCAGACTGGTTGCAAATTGGAAAAGGAGTACATCAAGGCTGTATATTGTCACCCTGCTTATTTAACTTATATGCAGAGTACATCATGAGAAATGCTGGGCTGGATGAAGCACAAGCTGGAATTAAGATTGCCAGGAGAAATATAAATAACCTCAGATATGCAGATGACACCACCCTTATGGCAGAAAGCTAAGAAGAACTAAAGAGCCTCGTGATGAAAGTGAAAGAGGAGAGTGAAAAAGTTGGCTTAAAACTCAACATTCAAAAATCTAAGATCATGATCCCATCACTTCATGGCAAATAGATGGAGAAACAATGGAAATAGTGACAGACTATTTTTTTGGGCTCCAAAATTATTGCAGATGGTGATTGCAGCCATGAAATCAAAAGACACTTGCTCCTGGAAGAAAAGCTATAACCAACCTAGACAGCATATTAAAAAACAGAGTCCAAAAGACTGTTCTATACATCAGTGGTGCACTGGGAGGCCCCAGAGGGATGGTATGGGGAGGGAGGAGGGAGGAGGGTTCAGGATTGGGAACATGTGTATACCTGTGGTGGATTCATGTTGATATATGGCAAAACCAATACAATATTGTAAAGTTAAAAATAAAATAAAATAATAAAAAAAATGAAAAGCAGAGACATTACTTTGCCAACAAAGGTCCTTCTAGTCAAAGCTATGGTTTTTCCAGTAGTCAGGTATGAATGTGAGAGATAGACTATAAAGAGATCTGAGCAACAAAGAATTGATGCTTTTGAACTGTGGTGTTGGAGAAGACTCTTGAGAGTCCCTTGGACTGCAAGGAGATCCAACCAGTCCATCCTAAAGGAAATCAGTCCTGAATATTCACTGGAAGGACTGCTGCTGAAGCTGAAACTCCAATACTTTGGCCACCTGATGTGAAGAACAGACTCATTTGGAAAGCCCCTGATGCTTGGAAAGATTGAAGGCGGGAGGAGAAGGGGACGACAGAGGATAAGATGGTTGGATGGCATCACCGACTCAATGGACATGAGTTTGAGTAAGCTCTGGGAGTTGGTGATGGACAGGGAAGCCTGGAGTGCTACAGTCCATGGGGTTGCAAAGAGTTGGACATGACTAACCGACTGAACACCCACTCCAGTGTTCTTTCTTGCCTGGAGAATCCCAGGGACGGGGGAGCCTGGTGGGCTGCCATCTATGGGGTTGCACAGAGTCGAACACGACTGAAGTGACTTAGCAGCAGCAGCAGCAGCAGCAGCAGCAGAGCAACTGAACTGAATTTAACTGGCTGTCAGGGGTGCATGGATTGGGCTGGGAGAAGGCATTTGATGAACCTTCTTCAATGGACACGTCCTTGAACAGTCCTGACATATTTCTTTAAAGTGAGCAAGTCCTCCTATAGAATGAAGCAGGAAACCGTAATGTCTGGTGCTCCCCGTTCTCCTTGGTCTAAGTGGACCAGGTAGAAATCTGACACTGGAGTCTCACAGAACTCTTTTGCTTACCACTGTGGGAATTGAGCAAGTTCCAGAACCCCTCTAAACTCTGGTTTCCTCATCTGTAAAGCAGATAAAATGGTGCACACCTGATAAGGATGTTGTTATAATTAAATGAGATAATGCATGTAAAGAGTTTTGCATAGAAACCAATATATAACATGCTCTTGGTACATATTGGTAGCATCTAACATATTTATTTATCCATTCATTCATTTTTGCATGTGTTGGTTCACCATTTAATATCAGACATTGGGAACACAGGGATTAATAAAGTTTAGTCCCTGCCTATAAGAAGTCTCTGATGGGTGTTTGTGTGGGAGGGCAGACAAACAGATGATTACTGTGCTGTGTGAGTGTGACAAGTGCTATGGCAAAGACATCTACAAAGTGATGACGGCAGCACAATGAAGGGCGCACTGGTGGCCATGGTGGTGATGATGATCAGAGCCTGGGCCAAATGTTGAGGAGAGGGCTCTAGTCCCTAGGAGCCAGATTAGGGCCAGGCTTGAAAATCAAGTCAAGGCCATCAGCCCTTATCCTGAAGGCCATAGGAACCTGCCAAAAAGTCTCAAGTGGTGGAGAGACCTGATCCCATCTGTGTACAGGAAGGTCACCCTGGCCCCTGTGAGAGCAGCCAGGAAGCCCTAAGGCTCTGAGTAAGAAATATCAATAAAGAGGTCCCATCAAGAAACTGGGGGTCCCAAGGAGGTTGAAGAGCCAAGATCTACTGTGGCAGGGCAGTTAGAGGCCTGGAGTGGTGAGAGTTTTTGGTCAGAGTTTGGGATATTGAAAATCTCTTAAGGAGTATTTAATATTTCTCTTAAAAAATGCAAAAAGGCTAAAGAACAAGACAGTCAATTTGGTCATTCACAGTTTATTTTTTATTTAAAATGACACCTCAGCTAAGGCTAGCAGGAATACTATTTATCTGAATTGGCTTCTCACACTAAAAGTTTTATTGTCTAAATAGCCCATACTATGTTTCAGAGAAATATGATTTGATCCAAAAATATGTTTCTCTTCTACTATGCCTGACATCAAGATTTACCATATCTTAAACCTGGTGAGCATATTGAAGAAATCATGGAGTGAATATCTGGCCTGTCCATCTCACATAGTGGGTGCTTTACAAATCTTGCATTTCTCTGCTTTATGTATGTCTGAATAGTGTCCAATGGAATTGAAAGTATTTGTTCATGTGGTTACTTACAGAATTCCTAATCAAATTCTTGACATTGTCCATGACATCTTGTATTTATTTATTTACTTGTTACTGGAAAACTTATTCATTTACTTGGCTGTGTCAGATCTTCCTTGTGGCACACAGGGTCTTCGCTGTGTCATCCAAGATCCTTGTTACCACTCGTGCACTCTCGCTGTGGCGCGTGGACTCCAGAGCACTTGGGCTCAGTAGTTGTGGCCCGTGGGCTTAGTTGCTCCATGGCATGTGGGATCTTGGTTCCCAGACCAGGATCGAATGGTATCCCCTGCACTGTACGGTGGATTCTTATTCACTGGACCATCAGGGAAGTTCCAACACCTTGTATTTAGCAATGGGTTTTCAGAGATGAGTGTCATAGGAACACAGCATCCACTCACACACTTTTGTACTCCTGAGCTCTTATGTAATTCAGGTGCTTGTTGAGTAGCATCTTTATTGTCCTAGAGTAAGGAAGAATGTCAAACTTTTCAGAACTTTATTTCATTGCTTTTAGTAAACTCTTTCCCGGGCCCTTGTGCCCCTCAGTAACCATGTTCTCTGCTTCAAATAGCTTGAGTGCACTAATCTCATCAGCTCCAGCACCTCCCGTGCACTGGGTCCTTGCTGGGGGCTTTGTTTTGAATCAGAAGCTAGGTGGTACCTGCCTCAGGTGGTACCCTGGACAGAAAAGTTAACTTGTGCATTTTTGATCGGTGTTATTTATGCCTCTGCTTCTCCTGTCTAAAAGAATTGTGTGGCATTTTTTCTAATGATGTTTTTGATAGCATACTAAGACTGTGTGCTTCTTTGTGGTATAAACAAAAGGCTATTTGGTTTGGGATATTTCCAAATGTCCAAGCATGCTCAGTCATGTCCTACTCTTCATGACCCCATGGACAGTAGCCTGCCAGACTTCTCTATTCATGGAATTCTCCAGGAAAGAATACTGGAGTGGGTTGCCATGCCTTCCTCCAGGGGATCTTCACGACTTAGCAAGTGACTTAGTAAGAGTTATTTGTATATTTTTGGATAACAGTTCTTTATCAGACATGTCTTTTGCAAGTATTTTCTCTAAGTCTGTGGCTTTTCTTCTCATTCTTTTGACAGTGTCTTTTACAGAGTAGACATTTATTTTTGAAGTTTAGCTTATCCATTATTTCTTTTATGGGTTGTGTCTTAGGTGTTGTATCTAGAAAGTTATCAATCCCAAGCTCATCTAGATTTGCTCCTAGGTCATCCTTTAAATTTTCTGAATAATCCCTCTGCCCCCATTTTACAAACTTAGAGAGATCGAGTTATTATCCAGAGCCACTCAATCAGTAAATGGTGGGACTGGATTCAAACACAGGTCTGTTTAACCTCAAAGCCCAGCCAGGAGGGCATCTCCTTCCTTCCAGGGCTGCTGTCTCAAAAGCAACTCTGCAGGGGAATCAGACTGGCTGTCTTCCAGGGTTGGATGAGGTCTCTTTCAATACGGAGATTCTAGGTCACAGATCCGAGTAAACAGGTGAATGGGCATTCTCCTTCTTCTCCCTTATGATTTTTCTTCATCCTGAGAAAGGCAGCTCCCTGCCCTTGGGGGTGATGGACTGTAAAATTTTGACTGAACTAGGGGGTTTGGGTGCCTCGTTTTTGTTGATGGGATTTGAGAGAATCCGAGGGAGATGGTGCATGAGCAAATGGAGAATTAGTGAGGTTTTACAATGTTGTTATAAACTTTATGATGTGAGTTGATTGTTTCATGTAGCCTCATAAAACAAGCTGGAGATGGCGAGGGGTGATTACATCACTCCCTTTGCCTGTGGGACAGAGATGAAGCTTTCCCTGGTGCATGGGATTGTTTCCTGGTGCTCCATGCAGACCAGCCTAGTTTTCCAATCTTAATATATTCCTTTAAGTAGGTGTAGAGGAAACATAGGAAGCAGGAGGAAGGTATCAGCTTAACTTTTTGCACTGACATTCTTCCTGGAGAAGGAGATGGCAACCCACTTCAGTATTCTTGCCTAGAGAAACCCATGGACAGTGGAGCCTGACTGGCTACACACAGTCCTTGCAAATTCCTGGCAAAGATAAAAGACCAATGTCACAGCAGAGCACCGAGACTTACAGAACCAAACCTGTTTGGTTTGTACAGTAAGTAAATAAGCCAGTTATGCATTTCCTGGACAGCTGGCAAAAGTTTGGTCACCATAGCCACTACCTCATCGAGCTTACACAAGTTGTCAGCCTCTGTCCCAACCCCAAACTCCTTGAGGAGGAGGAGCTGGGCCTTGTCCATTCCTTATTTATAACTGGCTGGGAGTGAGGGGGAGGGACAGGCAGGGTTGGTCCCTGTGCAGGCTGCTGGCCCAAGTTACATCCACAAATGCCTTGGAAGTGGCAGGCTGACAGCATCCTTCTTCTCACACTCCTAGGTCTGTCTGGGCTGGTTGGCGCAGTCACCAGAACATACCACATTGGGATTGTGGAAGAATACTGGAACTATGTGCCCCAAGGGAAGAATGTCATTACTGGGAAAAGCTTCGCAGAAGACAAGTGAGTGAACTTGGGGTCCTCAGAGACTCCAGTTTGTATTCCTTGGGTTGCTACAATGGATGGTGGTGGTGGTGTTTACTTACTCAGTGGTGTCCAACTCTTTGGGACTCCATGGACTGTAACCCACCAGGCTGCTCTGTCCATGGGATTTTCTTGGCAAGAATACTGGAGTGGGTTTCCATTTCCTTCTCCAGGGGATCTTCCTCATCCAGGAGTCAAACTCCTGTCTTCTGCACTGGCAGGCAGGTTCTTTATCAATGAGCCACCTGGGAAGCCCGTACAATGGGTATGAGTTGATCTAGATCAACAGGAAGGCTTTGTGTTTGCTTAGAGAGTGCTTGCATGGGCAAGTGTATAATTTGGGAGAGAGATTCTTAGTTCTATCTGTTCACTTTGTCTGTAGAGTCATATACACAACCAGGTGTTCTGAATAATGACCTATTTTTTTATATGGGCAATTTTCCCTAGATACCACTAAGAACTTCTAGGGACTCTGGACTCACTTTGCCCAAAAAAGTTAAACTTTGGGATAAAAATTTGAGAATTTTCAAGAATTCTTGACTGTTAAAATACACAGTGTTTTCTTAGTTTTAATTTTTGGAATGAAACATAATCATTAGAGATAAATATGCCATAGGTAGTTACACTTTGGTTTTGGTTTGCAATATTTAAAAGATGGGGGCAGTTGTAGTAGATTTGGCTGGTATTTTAAGGGTTTCCTTGAGCCCACTTAAAAATGGCTTTATTTTGCTGGTGAGAAATTTGTTCCAGCCCCAATCCAGTCAGTCTGAGGGCAGTATTTATCCTCAGAGCCCAGGGCATAGCTGGGTGAGATGGTGCTGCAACATTCTTTGTTCCTGACTTTTTAATTTTTGCACAAAGCAGCCCTTGCTCCCCTTCGTCCTCCCAGGGGGAGGAATAATCTTAATAATAATCTTAATTTATTAAGATCTTAATCTAAGATAGTAATCTTAACTTAATAATAATAATCTTAATTTGTTCCCTTGAGCTCCCTCTGAAATCAGCTTCTGATTTCAGAAGTCCCATCAGGCATATTTTCAACATTGTAGTTCTTAGAACATCTTTGAAGATATTTTGGAAATAGTTGTATATTCACATACTTGTTCCTTTCCTTTTTTTTTAAAAGACATTTATTTATTTAAATTGTGCTGGGTCTTCACTGAGGTGTTCAGGCTTCTCTATTTGTTGCACATGGGCTCCAGAGAGCAGAGGCTCAGTAGTTGCCACTCGAGTTCTCTGTTGCAGTGTGTGGGATCTTAGTTCCCCGAACAGGGTTCGAACCCTGGCCGCCTGCCTTGGAAGCTGAGAGTCTTAACCACTGGACCACCAGGGAAGTTCTGATCTCTCTTTCCTGATAGGCAGTGCCCAGCGCATTCAACATCCAGGTTTCATCTTCTAGCTGCTAAGATTCATGGGGTCTGTCAAATCTGTAAGAGTCAGGTCCTCCTGCCCTGGGGGAAGACCAAAGATCCAGTTGGCTTGGACCCATGGCTTCCAGGCTTTCTAACAACACAAAAGGGGCATAGTCATGTTTTGCTTATTCAAAAAGGATGGTGCTTATGCCAGGCTACCGAGAAAGACTTTTTCTTAAGCTTTGTACCAGGAAATTTTGTCCAGGGGGCTATTTCCAGAAAAGACTCTTGACTTCTTTGTATTTCACATCTGCAGACTGTTGACTGTGGTAGTTTGTACTGTAACAAATGGAGCTGAGATTTTAAGGTTCCCCTAACTCCCAGCAGCCTTCCCTAAAAGTAGAGCTTGGTTATCCTCAAAAAGGGCTCAATAGAAAAACTGATCATTGTCAGTTGCTATTGGATGGGAAACTATTCAAGACGTATGCTTTGAGGGCACTGAGCATAGGCTTTAAGCTCAATGGGATGTTGGACTGCCTTTCCATAGGCACAGAATTCTTTCTCCTAAAATGCTCATGTCACTAGCACTGTTCAGTAGCATTGATTCTGACCCAGGGATTCCACAAGCAATTTTCAATTCATTACTGCATACAGTTGTTATTATTCCCACTCTACAAACAAGGAACTGAGGCTCTGAGGTTAAGTATGTGCCAGAGTTTACGGTGTAAAACGCATCACCAAATTCACGTTCCTTTGGCTTCAGAGCTAATATTTTTTCACTGTGAAACTTTTTCTTGGCAAAGGTGATCCTTTCCCACTGAATTAAACTCAACTTTGAGGGAAGTAGGAATTGCAGTAAAAACAACTTTCTAGAGAGACCAAATTCTTTACCAAGGGCAGGTTTAGTCTCACTTGTCACTCTTTTCAGAAAAACGTTGAAAATGATCACTGGTGTCAGTGACCAAACCAGTCACCTGGGTTTATTCAAACACCCAAAGTACTTTATCTATTTTTACAATTTTATTTTATATGGGACTACTCGATGGACATGAGTCTGAGTGAACTCCGGGAGTTGGTGATGGACAGGGAAGCCTGGCGTGCTGAAATTCATGGGGTCGCAAAGAGTCAGACGCGACTGAGCAACTGAACTGAACTGACAGTTGATTTACAATGTTGTGTTATGTCAGTTTATGGCACTGATTCAGTTTTACATACATCTATTCTTTTTCAAATTCTTTTGTCATTTAGGTTATTATAGAATACTGGATTCCCTGTGTTACACAGTAAGACCTTGTTGGTTATCTATTTCAAATGTAGTACTGTGTATATGTCAATCCCAAGCTCCCAGTTTATCCCCCCACCCACTTCCCTTTTGGTAACCATAACTTTGTTTTCTATGTCTGTGAGTTTATTTAAAGACTCAAAGTACTTTAAATAATCAAATACTAAGATACCATTTTCACAAGGCTGGGTGCAAGAAGAAGTTAGGGGCTTTCTGTTGATCATTTCAGCCAGCAGATGGGGCTTTGAAGAAATTACAATAAAATGTACAAAAATAGTTATGGTGAAAAAGAAAAAAAAAAAGCAGGCATGACTAAAACACAGTTTGGCATCAGATTAGAGTGAGGTTGTTTAACAAATGTTGTGGTTCCCTGGAGGAGGATTCCTGCCCTTTAGGAGCAGCTGGCATGCTAGATATCATACCTGGAAGGCCAAGGTTCCCACGTGTTTCCTTCTGGTGTGTCGAGGGGCAGTGTTTATGTAGGGCAGACTCCTGACTCGAAAGGGGGGCCTGGGTGAGGCTGTGACATGTGCTGGCTTTTAGTAGTAATCATGCCAGGAAGTAATCATGCCACGCATGTGGCTAGTGGTTCAGGGCAAGTTTCTAAGAAGGCACAGTTGTGGTTGGCTGCTGACTCTTGCTTGAAGACCACAGGACACATGTCTCAGGGGCTATGATTCACAAGTGTCATGGTGTCACAGGTGACACCTATGAAATTGTCACAAAATATGGAGTTCACTATGTGCACTCTGCGTTGCAACACCTTTCCCTGGAGCAAGGGGTCATCTTGGGTGATGTAACCATGCCTCTCACTCGGCTTCGGCAGGATGAGTAGACAGCATTTCTTAGGACACTCTGCTCCTTAGATATTCAGTTCAGTTCAGTTCAGTTCAGTCACTCAGTCGTGTCTGACTCTTTGCGACCCCATGAATCACAGCACACCAGGCCTCCCTGTCTATCACCAACTCCCGGAGTTCACTCAGACTCACGTCCATTGAGTCAGTGATGCCATCCAGCCATCTCATCCTCTGTCGTCCCCTTCTCCTCCTGCCCCCAATCCCTCCCAGCATCAGAGTCTTTTCCAATGAGTCAACTCTTTGCATCAGGTGGCCAAAGTACTGGAGTTTCAGCTTTAGCATCATTTCTTCCAAAGAAATCCCAGGGCCGATCTCCTTTAGAATGGACTGGTTGGATCTCCTTGCAGTCCAAGGGACTCTCAAGAGTCTTCTCCAACACCACAGTTCAAAAGCATCAATTCTTCGGCGCTCAGCCTTCTTCACAGTCCAACTCTCACATCCATACATGACCACAGGAAAAACCATAGCCTTGACTAGACGGACCTTTGTTGGCAAAGTAATGTCTCTGCTCTTGAATATGCTATCTAGGTTGGCCATAACTTTCCTTTCAAGGAGTAAGCGTCTTTTAATTTCACAACTTAGATATTCACAACCAGAAAATGCCCAGTGTTTAGAAATCCATGACAGCCGAATTTCTGTCATTGCTCTTTCCACTGTCGTGGCTCTTTCTAGGAAAAGGCCTAGAACAGCAAACAAGAGGCCTGACTTCTAGTCCTTGCTTTGTCCCCAATTTGCTGTGTAACCTTGAACATGTCGCATAATCTCTGTGAACATCAGTTTCCTTACTTTGTATAATGTGCATGTGTGTGCTAAGTCACTTCAGTTGTGTCCAACTCTTTGTGACCCTACCAACTGTAACCCATCAGGCTCCTCTGTCCGTGGGGATTCTCCAGGCAAGAATACTGGGGTGGGTTACCATGCCCTCCTCTAGGGGATCTTTTAGATCTAGGGGTTGAACCTGCGTCTCTTACATCTCCTGCACTGGGAAGCGGGTTCTTTACCATAGCACCACCTGCGAGGTCCAGAAATATAATCCTTAAAGTCACCTGAGAAGTATAATTCCCAGGCATCAGAAATAATTTTCAAAATGGGAGAAGGGCATTGAAACATGTAAATCATCATATGTGAAATGAATCGCCAGTCCAGGTTCGATGCATGATACAGGGTCCTCGGGGTTGGTGCACTGGGTTGACCCAGAGGGATGGGATGGGGAGGGAGGTGGAAGGGGGGTTCAGGATGGGGAACACATGTACACCCATGGTGGATTCAAGTCTATGTATGGCAAAACCAATACAATATTGTAAAGTAAAATTAAGAAATAAATAAACAGGAAAAAAAAGATCATATCTGAACACACACACACACACACACACACAAAAGAAAGAAAATTAGAGATACCAAGGGAACATTTCATGCAAAGATGGGCTCAATAAAAGACAGAAATGGTATGGACCTAACAGAAGCAGAAGAGATTAAGAAGAGGTGGCAAGAATAGACAGAAGAACTATACAAAAAAGATCTTCATGACCCAGATAATCACGATGGTGTGATCACTCACCTAGAGCCAGACATCCTGGAATATGAAGTCAAGTGGGCCTTAGGAAGCATCACTACAAACAAAGCTAGTGGAGGTGATAGAATTCCAGTTAAACTATTTCAAATCCTAAAAGATGATGCTGTGAAAGTGCTGCACTCAATATGCCAGCCAATTTGGAAAACTCAGCAGTGGCCACAGGACTGGAAAAGGTCCATTTTCATTCCAATCCCAAAGAAAGGCAATGCTAAAGAATGCTCGAACTACTGCACAATTGCACTGATCTCACACGCTGGTGAAGTAATGCTCAAAATCCTCCAAGCCAGGCTTCAGCAATACATGAACCATGCCAGGTGTTCAAGCTGGTTTTAGAAAAGACAGAGGAACCAGAGATCAAATTGCCAACATCCGCTGGATCATCAAAAAAGCAAGAGAGTTCCAGAAAAAACATCTATTTCTGCTTTATTAACTATGCCAAAGCCTTTGACTGTGTGGATCACAAAATTCTGAAAGAGATGGGAATACCAGACCACCTGACCTGCCTCTTGAGAAACCTGTGTGCAGGTCAGGAAGCAACAGTTAGAACTGGCCATGGAACAACAGACTCCTTTTCCAAATAGGAAAAGGAGTAGGTCGAGGCTGTATATTGTCACCCTGCTTATTTAACTTATATGCAGAGTACATCATGAGAAACGCTGGGCTGGAAGAAGCACAAGGTGGAATCAAGATTGCCGGGAGAAATATCAATAACCTCAGATATGCAGATGACACCACCATTATGGCAGAAAGCGAAGAAGAACTAAAGAGCCTCTTGATGAAAGTGAAAGAGGAGAGTGAAAAAGTTGGCTTAAAGCTCAACATTCAGAAAACTAAGATCATGGCATCTGGTCCCATCACTTCATGGCAAGCAGATGGGGAAATAGTGTCAGACTTTATTTTTTTGGGCTCCAAAATCACGTCAGATGGTGACTGCAGCCATGAAATTAAAAGACGCTTGCTCCTTGGAAGGAAAGTTATGACCAACCTAGACAACATATTAAAAAGCAGAGACATTACTTTGCCAATAAAGATCCTTCTAGTCAAGGCTATGGTTTTTCCAGTAGTCATGTATGGATGTGAGAATTGGACTATAAAGAAAGCTGAGCGCCAAAGAATTGGTGCTTTGAACTGTGGTGTTGGAGAAGACTCTTGAGAGTCCCTTGGACTGCCAGGAGATCCAACCAGTCCATCCTAAAGGTGATCAGTCCTGGGTGTTCATTGGAAGGACTGATGTTGAAGGTGAAACTCCAGTATTTTGGCCACCTGATGCCAAGAGCTGACTCATTTGAAAAGATCTTGATGCTGGGAAAGATTGAAGGCAAGATAAAGGGACGAAAGAGGATGAGATGGTTAGGTGGCATCACTGACTCAATGGACATGAGTTTGGGTAAACTCTGGGAGAGGGTGAAGGACAGGGAGGCCTGGCTTGCTGTGGTTCATGGGATTGCAAAGAATTGGACACAACTAAGCAACTGAACTGAACTGACTGACTAACTTGTGGCTCAGTGCATAGAATCCTGCCAATGCAGGAGACATGGGTTTGATCCCTGGGTCAGGAAAATCTGCTTGAGAAGGGAATGGTTACCCACTCCAGTATTCTTGCCTGGAGAATTCCATGGTCAGAGAGATGGGGTGTAGTCTTTGGAGCCTCATAAGAGTCGCACATGACTTATCAACTAAACAACAACACCAAACATTAATTGAATGTATGATGATATTAAAGAACTATTTTTCATTTTTTAGGTGTGATAATGATATACTAGTTATATTTTAAGAGCTTATATTTAGAGGTAGTTACTAGGGTATGTGGGCTTCCCAGGTGGCTCTAGTGGTAAAGAACCCACCTGCCAATGCAGGAGATATAAGAGATGTGGGTTTTATCCCTGAGTTCCATCTCTGGGTAAGGAAGATCCCTTGGAGGGGGCATGGCAACCCTCTCCAGTATTGTCTGGAGAATCCCATGGACAGAAGAACCTAGTGGGCTACAGTCCATAGAGTGGCAAGGAGTCAGACATGAATGAAGTGACTTAACACACATGCATGCATGTGCTAGGGTATTTATATAAAAGTGATATAATTTGTTTCAAAATAATCTCAAAGAAGGAATTAGGTAGGGATACAAAATGAGATAAGATGGGCTACACACTGAAACGTGTATATTACCATATGTAAAATAGATGACCAGTGCAAGTTTGATACATGAAACAGGACACTCAAAGACTGTGCTCTGGGACAACCCAGAGGGATGGGGTGGGGAGGAAGGGGGAGTGGGGTTTAGGATGGGAGCAGGGGACACAAGTGCACCCGTGGCTGATTCATGTTGATGTATGGCAAAACCCACCACAATGCTGTAAAGTAATTAGCCTCCAATTAAATAAATAATTAAAAAAAACTAAATGAAAAATATGTTATCTGACTTTCTGGTTGGAGAAAATTTTTTGCAATGCAAGGAGAAAGATGCTTTACAAATGTTCACCCTAGAAATCAAGAATTGGAGAAGTTGAGGTTTGACAGAAAACTACAAAATTCTTAAAGCAATTATCCTTCAATTAAAAAATAAATAAATGGAAAAAAAAGAGTTGGAGAAGTCCTAAGAGTGGGGATAAGTGACAGTTTTTAAAGTATTCTATACTTTTATTTATCCATTCATTGTCCCCCGCCTTTTAAGAATGATCTCCAATTGTTCACCCACAAAATATTTTATTCCCCAGAGTCCTGGCTTATTCTCATAACATTCCTTCCTAACCCCTCATGCAGCCTGGTGACTTTATCTGGCCTTGAACACGGCATGTACCCCACCCTGCTTTGCTCTTTAGGGGTTTGGTGTACCCCAGTCGCCTCCTTACCTGGAGAAGGAGGATGGTGGAAAAGGTCCAGGGTATGTGTAATAAACTCCCCAACCCTACACAGAGCTCTGTCAGTGACAATGACCCATGGAGAACTAAGCCAGCTCACTCACTTGGGATCCTTACAGTAAGAACTAATCCCTGTCAGTTTAGTTGTTCTGGTTGCTTTGTGTTTAAATAAGGGGAATGGGCAAAAATTAAGGGGAAAGGAAGGTGAATGCCAAAGTTTCAGTGATATAAAAAAGCTCGGAAACCAAAATGAGGCAGGGCCAAGAGCCTAATAAATTCTGGTTCACAGGGATGAGATAGGAAATAAACTGAAATTCTTTCATGAAGATATGACAGCAGTCAGATGGTGCAATTTAACTTCCCAAGTTGGTACCTTTGCTTGATCATAGGGGTCAAAAATGTAATTGAGGCTATAAGAACTAATGTCTCCTAGAAGGTATAAGATTTAGGAGTCATAGTCTATTTAAAATTTGGGAGAATGGCTTTGAAACATGTATAATATCATATATGAAACGAGTCACCAGTCCAGGTTCAATGCACGATACTGGATGCTTGGGGCTGGTGCACTGAGATGACCCAGAGGAATGGTATGGGGAGGGAAGAGAGAGGAGGGTTCAGGATGGGGAACACATGTATACCTGTGGCGGATTCATTTTGATATATGGCAAAACCAATACAATACTGTAAAGTTAAAAAATAAAATAAAATAAAATTTTCCTCCTGATGAATGTATTCCTCCTCTTCCCCACTGGGCGTAATGAGGACACAAGGCTCCTTTAATTGGCCTGGGGATGATGTTCCTCCTCTTCCCCACTGGGCGTAATGAGGACACAAGGCTCCTTTAATTGGCCTGGGGATGATGTCAGCATTTAATGCACTCCTGCCGGTGCTGCTCCTAAAATGCTTAATGAAGATGTGACTGTGCTTCCGTGGTGGAGCCTGGTCTTTAATGGAGCCAGAGAGGATCACCTTACTTAAGCTACAATTCTCACCAAGCTCTCCTTAGGCCACCAACACTCAGGCAGGCTTTTTTTCTTCCCAGTGAAATATAGGGGTTTTCGTGGGTGCTGACTCATAAGCAGAATCATTCTTGGACACAAGTGAAACTGATCACTGCTCAAACTCCACTTAGGGTCTGTGAAGGGAGTTTACCCACCTCCATCATCACCGTGGCAGCCCAGCCAATGGCAAAGGGTTTTGAGCATCACCTATGAGCAGGTCCTATGATGGGAGTGAGGACGTTCTTGTATGTTTATATGAAAGAAGAGCCAATGAAGGGAAGCAGGAGGGGGAAGAGAAAGGCTTTGGTAAATTTTGAAATAAAGAGAAGGATATCACCTCATTAGTACTTCGTTTTATTTTATTTTATTTTTTTGTACGTTTTTGCGCTACATTGGGTGTTAGTTGTGTCATGTGGGATCTTCCACTGTGATACTCAGGCTTCTTCTACTTGTGGTGTGTGGGCTTCAGAGCACATGGGCTCAGTAGTTGTGGTGTGCGGGCTTAGTTGCCCCAGGACATATGGGATCTTAGTTCCTTGACCAGGGATTGAACTGCCTTCACTGCACTGGAAGGCAGATTCCTAACAACTGGACCACCAGGGAAGTCCCCTGATATGTGGTCATTTGCAAGACAAACACAGTTGCTTTCAATTCCCCGAAGAACTGGGCTGCTACCTAAATGATATCAAAAGATTGATTTGACCAACTACCTTTTTTACAATTTTGTTTTTTTATATCAGTAGGAGAAGGCAATGGCACCCCACTCCAGTACTCTTGCCTGGAAAATCACATGGACAGAGGAGCCGGGTAGGCTGCAGTCCATGGGGCTGCTAAGAGTCAGACACAACTGAGTGACTTCACTTTCACTTTTCACTTTCATGCACTGGAAAAGGAAATGGCACCCCACTCCAGTGTTCTTGCCTGGAGAATCCCAGGGACAGGGGAGCCTGGTGGGCTGCCGTCTATGGGGTCATGCAGAGTTGGACACGACTGAGGTGACTTAGCAGCAGCACCAGCAGGAAAATTTCCAACTAAACTGGAAATCAAAAGATCTATTCTAGATCTATTCTAGAACTTTAGGGATCAGTCTATAGTGTCTTCAAATGTTTGCAGAAGGACCTCTTTCTGAGTGCACAAGTCAAACTCAGACCAGTTTACCCTTGGTCAAAAACGAAACCAACCAACAGATGCTCACTTTCAAATTTTGGCTTCTATCTTGTCAGCAGAAAATATTTATGTGTTTGGCCTGAGGCCTTGTGAATCTCTTGGAGTTGCTGTTATTTTCTATATCAGTTAGTGGTTGCTTTTGGCTGCCAGTAAAGATAAGAATGCTGCTGCTGCTAAGTCACTTCAGTCGTGTCTGACTCTGTGAGACCCCATAGATGGCAGCCCACCAGGCTCCCCCAGTCCCTGGGATTCTCCAGGCAAGAACACTGGAGCAGGTTGCCATTCGCTTATCTAGAGTGGCTTAAATAAATGAGGATTTGATACTCTTATGAAAGAAATTTTACAAGATGCCAGAGTAGCCTGGCCTGCTGGTGAGTGTGGGGCTCTGGCATTAACTGAGAGGCCTAGGATTCTTGCTCTGTTTACTCAGTAAGTAATTGAGTCTTTTTGAAAAAAGTAATTTTTTGTCACGTTGGGTCTTCATTGCTGTGCGAGCTTTCTCTACTTTCGTTGAGCAGGATCTACTCTTTGTTAAAGTGAGTGCATCTCATTGTGGTGACTTCTCTTGTTGTGGCTTGCGGGCCCTAGCCACTCAGGCTTAAGTAGTCATGACGCACTGGCTTAGCTACTCCACCACACATGGAATCTTCCAGAACCAGGAATCAAACCTGTGTCCCCTGCATTCGAGGTGGACTCTTATTCACTGTACCACCAGGGGAGTCCCAGTTGAGTCTTTTTTTTTCCCCTTAATTTTCTCATCAGTGATATGGGGATAATGACAGTACTTGCATGGGGAAGGGATATATTCATTTCCTGTAGCTATTGTGACAAATTACCACAAACAACAGAAGTCTGTTCTCACCCTGTCCTGGAGGCAGAATGTCTGAAATGAAGCTGTTGGCAGGACTTCCTCCGCAATTCCTCTGGAGGCGCTAAGGAGAATCCACCCATTGCCTCAGTTTCTGGGGGCTGCTAATAATTCTTGGCTTGTGGTTGCATCATTCCACCCTTTGCCTCCATCTTCCTATCATCTCCCCTGTGTGTGTCTAATCCCCTTCCTATGAGAACATTTTTGGAGCAACCAAGACACTTGCTTCTTGGAAATAAAGCTATGACAAACCTAGACAGAACTAAAAAGCAGAGACATCACTTTACCAACAAAGGTCTACCTAGTCAAAGCTATGGTTTCCAGTAGTCATATACGGATGTGAGAGTTGGACCATAAAGAAAGCTGAGCACCAAAGAATTGATGTTTTTGAATTGTGGTGCTGGAGAAGACTCTTGAGAGTCCCTTGGACCACAAGGATTGGATTATCTCAGACCATCTTCTCATCTCATAATCCTTAACTTAATTAAACCTGCAAGGACTCTTTCTCCAAAGAAAGGGATTAGGATGTGGACTTATCTTTGAGAGTCATCATCAGCTATCACAGTGGGTATCAGGAGATTTGTCAGTGCTCAGGTGTGGTGCCGGCACTGGGTTAGCACTCAGGAAATGTTTGTCATCATATTGCTCACCTGTCTCGAGGGGCTCTCTGGAGAGCAAGATACCTGTGCCAGTGATACCTCAGATGGTCACATTTTCTTCTTTCCTTTTGAGGTAGACCATTTTTAAAGTCTCTACTGAATTTGTTACAATACTGCATCTGTTTTATGTTTTGGTTTTTTGGCCACAAGGCATGTGGGATCCTAGCTCCCCAACCAGGGATCAAACCCACACCCCCTGCTTTGGAAGGGGAAGTCTTAACCACTGGACTTTCAGGGAAGTCTCGCATTTTCCTCTTTTCTAATTAGAGCTTTGCCAGAAGCAATCAAAACTCCCCAGACTCCCCCTGATCTAGTGCTCACTCTCCCAGAGGGCATATGTGGGGCTCCACATCTCATTCACCCCTTGTGTTGGCTCTGCCATGCTCAGCGGTTTACAGCCAAGGAAACTGGGGTTCAGAGAAATCAAGTAACTTCCCCAAGATCTCACAGTTGTTAAGTGGGGCACTGGGACTCAGGCTCCTTCTCTTTTCCCTTTACTGTTTGGATTTGGTGCCTGGGGCGCTTCTGTGGAATAAGGTGGGAGAAGGGGGAACTCAAGACTTAGGTGATGTTGGAGGAACCAGGGTGAGTTCTCCCTGAATTAATACTTCAAAAACTATTCATCTAATTAGGAAGAGTGTGGCTGGCCCCCAAATGCAGCTTGAAACCACCATCTCCACCCTTCCTTTTGCCAAGTAGCACTCATCTCAGTCTAGTCTTGGTGAGCGCGTTTTCTCCTTGGTGAACTGCATCCCATCTCAAGCTCAGACAACACAACTTGTCCTTATTGTGACAAGTTGATCTTACATGTTTGTATCTCACGTGTATGATCTTACATGTTTGCCCTGACCACACCCTCTGCTGATGCCAGCTTTTTCACTCTCCTCTTTCACTTTCATCAAGAGGCTCCTTAGCTCCTCTTCACTTATCCTGTATCCCCCAACACTCACTCGGACATCTGGGCTCTATATGGTTGCATGCATGCTTAGCTGCTCAGTCATGTCCTACTGTCTGCAACTTTTGGACTGTAGCCTTGGACCAGGCTCCTCTGTCCATGCGATTTTTCAGGTAAGAATACTGGCGTGGGTTGCCATTTCCTCCTCCAGGGAATCTTCTCAACCCAGGGATTGAATCTGTGTCTCCTGCATTGCATATGAATTCTTTACCCACTGAGTCATTGGGGAAGCCCACTATATGATTGCTGCTGCTGCTGCTAAGTCGCTTCAGTCATGTCCGACTCTATGCGACCCCATAGATGGCAGCCCACCAGGCTCCCCCGTCCCTAGGATTCTCCAGGCATTCAGATCAGATCAGTCGCTCAGTCGTGTCCGACTCTTTTCGACCCCATGAATCGCAGCACGCCAGGCCTCCCTGTCCATCACCAGCTCCCAGAGTTCACTCAGACTCACGTCCACCGAGTCAGTGATGCCATCCAGCCATCTCATCCTCTGTCATCCCCTTCTCTTGCCCCCAATCCCTCCCAGCATCAGAGTCTTTTCCAATGAGTCAACTCTTCGCATGAGGTGGCCAAAGTACTGGAGTTTCAGCTTTAGCATCATTCCTGCCAAAGAAATCCCAGGGCTGATCTCCTTCAGAATGGACTGGTTGGATCTCCTTGCAGTCCAAGGGACTCTCAAGAGTCTTCTCCAACACTACAGTTCAAAAGCATCAATTCTTCGGCCCTCAGCCTTCTTCACAGTCCAACTCTCACATCCATGAAACACAAGCTGGAATCAAGATTGCCGGGAGAAATATCAATAACCTCAGATATGCAGATCACACCACCCTTATGGCAGAAAATGAAGAGGAACTAAAAAGCCTCTTGATGAAAGTGAAAGTGGAGAGTGAAAAAGTTGGCTTAAAGCTCAACACTCAGAAAACGAAGATCATGGCATCCAGCCCCATCACTTTATGGGAAATAGATGGGGAAACAGTGGAAACAGTGTCAGACTTTATTTTTCTGGGCTCCAAAATCACTGAAGATGGTGACTGCAGCCATGAAATTAAAAGACGCTTACTCCTTGGAAGGAAAGTTATGACCAACCTAGATAGCATATTCAAAAGCAGAGACATTACTTTGCCAACAAAGGTTCGTCTCCAGGAATTAGTTGTCCCTTAATATAGAAAACTTTTTGTTGCTATATATTTACCAAAGCATCTGTTTTGTCTTCATAGCCAGGTGGGACATATCTTGAATACAGGGACTGATAATTATACATCTTGGCTCCAGTTTTTAATTTAAAGTCTCATATACAGTACAGGTTCAACAATTGCTCGATGCAACCAATGGATAAGGAAAAATTTTCACTAAAAGATCCAGGTTATGGGGCAATGGTGATGCTGGTGAGCTGCACAGCTCCTGTGAGCTACAGAGCCCTTGGAATTTAACCTCGCAGCCCATCTCTGCACTGGCTAGATGTTCCCACAGACAGGTTCATTCTGACAGTGGTTGATCTGGCCTGCCTTTGGAAGGTGTCTCCCTTCATGGTATTGTCCTTGGCCTTGGCAATGTGAGCATCTTGTCTTTAAAGCAGTAGAAAGTCTGAAACTTCCCACCCCACTGGATTCCTTCACAGCAGGAGATAAGACACCTCCCCAGCTTGAGTCACAATGTTAGAATGTAGATTGGGGATGAATTTCAAGGTTGGTGATTACTCACTTGCTCACAGTGGGATTATCCTGTGACTGCACTGTAAATATAATATACAACCCTTCCACATGGGCATTCTAACGAGTGTACTCAAGCTAAACTGGAGGCTGCTTCCTATGGATGGCTCTTTGAAGTCGCCCACTTGCTTTGTTACTTGGGCCAGATTTGCATTTTCTAGAGCTCATGGGAGCTGGAGCTTCTGTCACAAATGCAAGATGTATTGTTAGGGGTGGTTTGCTGAATAGACATTGAAAAGACTTTCTCTTATTTCCACCCCTCTTTTACTTTTTCCACTGTAGATAGATCCTATGGATTTAAGTAGCTCCTATGGTTTCAAATAGCTACTGTGGTTTTTATGCCAAGCACTATTGTTGTTGTTGTTCAGTTGCTCAGTTGTATCAGACTCTTTGTGACGCCATGGACTAGCACACCAGGCTTCCTTGTCCTTCACTGTCTCCTGGAATTTGCTCAAACTCATGTCCATTGAGTTGATGATGCCATCCAATCATCCCATCCTCTGTCATCCCCTTCTTTTTCTGCCCTCAGTCTTTCCCAGCATCAGGGTCTTTTCCATTGAGTTGGCCCTTTGCATCAGTTGGCCAAAATATTGGAGCTTCAGCTTCAGCATCAGTCCTTCCAATGAATATTCAGGGTTGATTTCCTTTAGAATCAACTGGTTCAATCTCCTTGCAGTCCAAGGGACTCTCAAGAGTCTTCTCAAGCACCACAGTTCAAAAGCATCAAATGTTTAACACTTAGCCTTCTTTATGGTCCAGCTCTCACATCCATACATGACTACTGGAACAGACCATGGCTTTGATTATATGGACCTTGGAGTGACCACTGGCTGCTTAGGTTGTCAACTGAAAAAATACAATCTAAAAAAAATGCAATCTAAAAGTTAAGAATTATGTTTATTCAGTGGGAATTGTTAGGACTTTAAACCCAAGATATAGCATCTCAAGTGACCCTGAGAGAACTGTTTCCAAGAAGGTGGGTGGATGAGGAGTCAGACTACATAGAAGTTTGCAGCAAGGGTCAGGTAATTTGAATATCAAAAGATTATTGTTAATTAAGGAAAACCAGATATCTCAAATTATGGAATTTAGCACTCTTCTATGTATCAGAAGATGTATAAGTGTCTGGGCTCACTGAAATCATTCCTTTCATTTGCGTCTCAGCTGTCTGGGACCAGCAACCTGCTCTGTATCCTTGACTCGCTGCTCACTGCAGGGAGGAGCGGACATGGCCAGGCTGCCACTTTCTCACGTGCCCCACCCACCCCCCACCAGCTGCTCAGCACTTATGGGGGTGGGGGGCGGGATGGCTAATGGCTGCGGACAG
Organism: Bos indicus x Bos taurus; assembly: GCF_003369695.1. Taxonomy (NCBI): domain Eukaryota; kingdom Metazoa; phylum Chordata; class Mammalia; order Artiodactyla; family Bovidae; genus Bos; species Bos indicus x Bos taurus. The sequence continues at coordinate 50,530,565 of NC_040104.1, forward strand.
ATGACACTGTTCTTCCAGGTCTCAGAAATTTACATTTGAAAGGCTGAAATCACTGATGGTTGTGACATCCTTGTTTATTGATATGGCAGGAAATACTCCATTTCACAAGGTGATAAGACTGATACCCATCCAGGAATGTGCAACACAAGTCAATATATAACTCACTGCTGAAATACGCAGTATATGCACTTCCCATCCCTCTGATATCCTCACCTTCTGTCTGGGTGGCTCTGCAGACAACTCACAGTGAGGAACTCTTGCTCAGCAGACATTTGCACATGGATATATACCCCACTCCAGTACTCTTGCCTGGAAAATCCCATGGACTGAGGAGCCTGGTAGGCTGCAGTCCACGGGGTCGCTACAGTCGGACACGACTGAGCGACTTCACTTTCACTTTTCACTTTCATGCATTGGAGAAGGAAATGGCAACCCACTCTAGTGTTCTTGCCTGGAGAATCCCAGGGATGGGAAGTTTGGTGGGCTGCCGTCTATGGGGTCGCACAGAGTTGGACACGACTGAAGCAACGCAGCAGCAGCATATGTACGTGTGCATGTATGCCCACACTACGAACCCAGAGCAGAGAAGTGAGGAGGGGCAGAGGTGCGTCTCTCCCTGCAAAGCCTGCAAGCTCCTACGAATAACTCATTATAACTTTTTACCCATCAAGCTGAGCTTAGAGCGGACACCAGAAATTCTGAATCTAACCCTTGCTCAGATGTTGGCTTACTTGGTGACCAGTATAAAGCCAGGCAACTCCGCCTGCTCCAGGACCAGTTAGTGAGGATGACTCAGTTCTCCTCTACCCTTCCTCCTCCTTCTCCTTCTGAGCAGCCTCCCCAGTTAGGATTTATGCTCAGTTTCTAGTTAACAGAAGCCCCCGAAACACTGGCTTAAGTGTATTTACTGACTTACACAAAAGAGATCCAGAGGTTGGCAATCGTTAGGGTCCCAGGTTCTTTTGGCTTTCCACTTGACTTACCCTCTTCTTCAGTCTCTCAGGAAGGCTGCCAAAGATCCATTGTTCATGTCTTCATTTTAGGCATGGATAATGGGAAATCAAAGGACAGAAAGCGTCTCTACCAGCTGAGTTCAGAGATGCACCAAGGAATGATATGTGTTCACATCTTTTTGGCTAGAACTGTGTCACATGACCATCCAAGTTGCAAGTGAAGCTGAGAAACACAAGAGCCTCTATAATAGAGCCCCACTATCAGGCATCCAGACTTTTGATCCCATTCCCTTGCACAGGGAAATGTAGGCTTTGGCCCTACGGACCAGCAGAGGTGAACGCTTGCAGCTGGGCAGGCACATGTAGGCTCAGTGGAGGAGGAAGACCAAGTGTGCACAGATCAAAGTGTTCCCAAGACCTGAGTCCTGAGGCTGAGAGAGTGGACTTAGACTTGTCAGTCCAGAGGCTGAGCAGGTGTTGTGCTCCCGGATCAGGATGCTAAGTCTTCCCTGCAGGGAAGGAGAGCTCATCCTCACAGCACACTTCATGGTGCCAGCTGGGTTTTCAGAGGTAGAAGTCACATAGGAGGAAAGTTTGACCCCTCAGTAGCCAAACAGGCTGTACTCTCTTGTCTAAATAAAATGTAGGCTTGTTTTTATTATGAAAGTAAGTACACTGGTACAAAGTAAAACATTCCCACAGTAGGGAAGAGGGTGAGTAAAAGTAAACGCTTTAAAATTTTTTGTTGGAGTATAGTAGCTTTACAATGCTGTGTTAATTTCTGCTGTACAGCAAAGTAAATCAGCTATATGTATACATATGTCCCCCCCTTTTAGATTTTCTTCCCTTTAGGTCACCATAGAGTATTGAGTAGAGTTCCCTGTTCTATAGAGTAAGTCCTCATTAGTTACCATCCTTATGGCAGAAAGTGAAGAGGAACTAAAAAGCTTCTTGATGAAAGTGAAAGTGGAGAGTGGAAAAGTTGGCTTAAGCTCAACATTCAGAAAACAAAGATCATGGCATCCGGTCCCATCATTTCATGGGAAATAGATGGGGAAACAGTGGAAACAGTGTCAGACTTTATTTTTTGGGCTCCAAAATCACTGCAGATGGTGACTGCAGCCATGAAATTAAAAGACACTTACTCCTTGGGAGGAAAGTTATGACCAACCTAGATAGCATATTCAAAAGCAGAGACATTACTTTGCCAACAAAGGTCCATCTAGTCAAGGCTATGGTTTTTCCTGTGGTCATGTATGGATGTGAGAGTTGGACTGTGAAAAAGGCTGAGCGCCGAAGAATTGATGCTTTTGAACTGTGGTGTTGGAGAAGACTCTTGAGAGTCCCTTGGACTGCAAGGAGATCCAACCAGTCCATTCTAAAGGAGATCAACCCTGGGATTTCTTTGGAGGGAACGATATTGAAGGTGAAACTCCAGTACTTTGGCCACCTCATGCGAAGAGTCAACTCATTGGAAAAGACTCTGATGCTGGGGGTATTGGGGGCAGGAGGAGAAGGGGATGACAGAGGATGAGATGGCTGGATGGCATCACTGACTCGATGGACGTGAGTCTGAGTGAACTCCGGGAGTTGGTGATGAACAGGGATGCCTGGCGTGCTGCGATTCATGGGGTCACGAAGAGTCAGACACGACTGAGACTGAACTGAACTGAACTGAACTGAAGTTAACTATTTTATACATAATAATGTAAATATGTCAATCCCAATTTCCCAATTCATCCCACCATCCCTTTCCCTCCTTGATGTGCATATGTTTGCTCTCTACTTCTGCGTCTGTATTTCTGCTTTGCAAATAGGTTCATCTGTACAATTTTTTTTAGATTCCACATATGTGTGGTAATATAAAATATTTGTTTTTCTCTTTCTGATTTGCTTCACTCTGTATGACAGTCTCTAGGTCCATCCACATCTCTGCAAATGGCTCGATTTCATTCATTTTCATAGTTTAGTAATATTCCATTGTATGTATGAGTTACATCTTAATTTTAAAAAGTAGCATGGAGAAATAAATGGAAATACATAGAATTAAATGTAAAAAAGTAAAGTTCTCTTCCCTTCTTGCTCCTGTCTGTGGCCTCAGTCCCAAGTCCCAGAAGCTACACTTTATGGTTTCCCTGGCCACTTTTCAAATGTTTTCTTTGCATATGTGTGTATATACACTGTTTTAAAAATACACAAACAGCATACTTTACACACTTTACATGCTGAAATTTGCTTTTACCATTTAGTATTTGATAATCACACCATCCTTCTACCTGTTAAAACATCTAATTCTTATGTATGGCTAAGTGGTATGTGGGTGTGTATGCTGCTGCTAAGTCGCTTCAGTCGTGTCTGACTCTGTGCGACCCCATAGATGGCAGCCCACCAGGCTCCGCCGTCCCGGGATTCTCCAGGCAAGAACACTGGAGTGGGTTGCCATTTCCTTCTCCAGTGCATGAAAGTGAAAAGTGAAAGGGAAGTAGCTCAGTCATGTTCGACTCTTAGCGACCCCATGGACTGCAGCCCACCAGGCTCCTCCGTCCATGGGATTTTCCAGGCAAGAGTACTGGAGTGGGGTGCCATTGCAGTTGCTAAATCATATCCAACTCTTTACGACCCCTTGGACTGCAGCCTGCTAGGCTTCTCTGTCCATGGGATTTCCCAGGCAAGAATACTGGAGTGGGTTGCAGTTTCTTCCTCCAGGGAATCTTCCCAGCTCAGGGATTGAACCTGTGTCTCCTGCATTGCAGGCTGATTCTTTACCACTGAGCCACCTGGGAAACCAAGTGGTATGCTGCTGCTGCTGCTAAGTCGGTTCAGTCGTGTCCGACTCTGTGCGACCCCACAGATGGCAGCCCACCAGGCTCCGCCATCCCTGGGATTCTCCAGGCAAGAACACTGGAGTGGGTTGCCATTTCCTTCTCCAATGCGTGAAAGTGAAAGTGAAGTCGTTCAGTCATGTTGGACGCAGCAACCCCATGGACTGCAGCCTACCAGGCTTCTCCATCCATGGGATTTTCAGGCAAGAGTACTGGAGTGGGTTGCCATTGCCTTCTCTGAAGTGGTATGACTGTGCCATAATTTATTTACCCAGTTATTATTATATTTACCCAGTTATTATTATTATTTATTCAGTCAGCAGCTGAAGAAATATTGATATGTCAAGGCTTTTGATATGAAAATCATTGTTATAATTCTCCAGTCCTTTTGTCAGGATTCCTGTCTCATTGGCTCCATTATCTGGATTGGAAGTTGAAGCTGGCATCTGGGTGAGAGAGAGCTTTGCTTCCTCTGGCAGGACTGGCCCTATGATTTCTGGAGTGCTGGCCTTTCTCAGGTCAGGCTCACCTCCGGCTTTTCTTTGGGGGGCCTGAACCCTTGGCTTTCTCCTTTGTCATAGGAACCTCCCCCCATACTGACTCTACAACAAGGGCAGGGAAGGTTGGCACATGTGGGTGCCTGGGAAGGCTAGTAATCTGGTCCTCTGGGCAGATAAACAATATTAGGCTCTTTCAACTGATACTTGCTAAAACATTTATTCAACTCGAATTTGAAGGAAAGGCTGAGTACTGAAGTGTGTACATAGAGTACATAGATCTCTGCTTGCATCATCCTGAAAAGTCTACGGGATGGGCAAAACTACTATTCACACTAGAGATTGCTGGGATCTTTGCCAAAGGGACTGCTTGGGAGCTTGGATTTGAGCCACTTGTATCTGATCATTTGTTGATCTCTTCAAGAAAATGAACATGAAGCCTTGAAAATACCTGTTATTTAACCTTTTGGCCTATAGTTTTTCAGTTCAGTTCAGTGCAATTGCTCAGTCATGTCTGACTCTTTGCGATTCCATGGACTGCAGCATGCCAGGCCTCCCTGTCCATCACCAACTCCTGGGGTTTACTCCAACTCATGTCCATTGAGTCGGTGATGCCACCCAACCATCTCATCCTCTGTCATCCCCTTCTCCTCCTGCCTTCAGTCTTTCCCAGTATCAGGGTCTTTTCAAATGAGTCAGCTCTTCACATCAGGTGGCCGAAGTATTGGAGTTTCAGCTTCAGTATCAGTCCTTCCAATGAATATTCAGGACTGATTTCCTTTAGGATGGACCGATTGGATCTCCTTGCAGTCCAAGGGACTCTCAAGAGTCTTCTCCAACACCACAGTTCAAAAGCATCAATTCTTCAGAGCTCAGCTTTCTTTATAGTCCAACTCTCACATCCATACATGACTACTGGAAAAGTAGTGTTTAATTAAGTGCTAATCTTAATGAGGTTAACAGAAATCCATTAGCTAATACAGAGACTATCAGACCTGCTATGGATCCATCTACCAAGAAATTCTAGGGAGATTCCTGATAGTTCAGTATTTAGGACTTGGCCCTTTTACTGTTTTGGCCTGGGCTCAATCCCTGTTTGGAGAACTAAGATCCTGGAAGTCTCACAGTGTGCAGCCAAAAAAAAAAAAAAAGAGAGAGAGAGAGTTATCTACTTGAATAGGACCCAGAAAGAGGGAAGAAGAGAGGAGAAGAATTGGGGAAAGATGATGTAGAAGTAAAGAGAGACAGTGAATCTTCTCCAGTTGGCTAAAGAAAGAACCAGATCCGACAAGGCAAGCAAAAGCCATATTCAGGCCACTGGGAGAGGGTGTTTCAGCCAAGCTGTGGTCAGATACCAAGGAATAAAATCCTGCAAATCAAGCATGAAGGTAAATAGTCTCTGTCAGCCAGGCAGGCCTGGTATTCAGAGGTGCAAGCTCAGAAAATTTGCTCAAGTGAGCAGAAGCAGGTGGGTGAAATCAGATGAAGAGAAGTTAGATATGGGAAAATTGTCTTCCTGAAACAAAGATATATGGTCAGATTTCCCTGCTCAAGAATCTTCAATGACTGTTAATTATAGATATAATTATATCCTGGGCTTCCCAGGTGGTGCTAGTGGTAAAGAACCCGCCTTCCGATGTAGGAGACTCAGGTTTGATCCCTGGGTTGGGAAGATCCCCTGGAGGAGGAAATGGCTACCCACTCCAGTGTTCTAGCCTGGAAAATCCTGTGGACAAAGGAGCATGGTGGGGTACAGTCCATGGGGCCATGACGAGTTGGACATGAATAAAAGTGAATGGAAGATACAGTAAATGAGAAAGAGAAAAGTGAAAAGTTATATCATGATGAAAGCAAGTTGGAGTTGATTAGAGAGAAGAAGCAAATAGCAAAATTTAAGAGATGAGAGGAACGTACAAGTCCCCAGCAGATTCTCTCCTTGGGCTGGCCATATGGTTGCCAAAAGCTCTAGACTCACGTTCCCAGTTCTGAGTACACAAAATGCTATCCTTCACAAGTTCCTAGATTTCCTTGGATTTAACCAACCAGCCATGCTATGGCTGTCCCTGAACCAATCACTGTGGTCCAGGGTGGCTTGGTTGGTTGGAATTGTCCAAGTGTGGACCATGAGCCATCCCTCCACCAGTGACAGAGTGTTCCACCAACGATGTGGTTGGTGTGCTGATCGGTTAGGTTGAGTCACTTTTTCCATTGCGGGAGGTGGATGCACATAGAATGAGAATGCGGAAGGCTTGCCCTTAGACCAAAGAATGTGGTGTGGGTGCTAAGTTGGCAAAGTGTCTGCCATATCAGCTCTTTCCACCTTCTTTGCTTGCGTAACTTGTCTCTGCTCTTTGAGACCATATTTAGGCCCAACTTCATCTAGGAAACCTCACCTGATACATTTTATGCCCCAGATTAGATGCCTGTGTTCTCATAATGTTACTGAAGCAAACATGGATCCACTTACCCAGTGCGTAGCAAAGCATGTTTACCGATACCAGGCTGTGGTGAAGGAGAGTACAGCATTTGTTGCAAGGCACTCAATGTGGGGCCAAGCAAAGATAACAGGCAGCTCGTGCTCAAAATACCCAAATGCCCCAGTGGTTTTCAGGGAGGGTTTTTTAAAGTGAGATCGAGGGTATGTGATCAGTTCATGTGATCCTTCTGACTGACTGGTGGTGAGGTGATGGTGGTGTTTGGGAGTCAACACCATCAACCTGTTTCCTACTCATCTGGGGTTGACATGCTGGTGGTCAGCACATAGTTAACTTTTTCCTCTTGGTGCAGGATTTAGTATCTGCAAAACAACTCAAGGTTATGATGCAGAATATTGTCTGTAGCTCTTGAGGAGGAACTAAAGGCCTTTGACTTTGTTTTACAGCTAAACTATTATTTTGTCTTGTCTTTGTTTCTGCATTTTCTCACTTCTCTGGTTAAACTTGCTCTTTGGATCTTGGGGAATACCTAGGAGACTAAAACTTTTCTACAAACAAGAGGCAGGGGACACCAGGGATCTGTCACTGGGAAGGCCCCACAAGGTCCTGCTTGGTTTCAATAACTCTTCTTTCTAGAATGAGAGCTCCTTCAAGTCTTTGCCCTTTTTCTCGAGTACAGGGCTTGAGATACTCACAGTCTGTTGAGTGACTGAGAGGGAATGCATACACACAGGCAGGAGTGTGTGCGACAGTGGGACTTGCCTCTCATCACCTGATTAGACACAGCTACACTGGGATGGCTGTACCCAGGAGTTTTGTTCAAGCAGAAGCTAGTACTTCTGGGATTGGAGTCCCACACTAAGCACATAGACTGAGAGTGAGGAAGGGGGTTCCACCCCCAGGAGAAGATGGTATGGCCACCTCCAAAGTAGTGTCATTAGCACTGCTATTGTCTCAGGCTCTCAGACTCTGGGACTGAGTCTCCCTTTTACTCTGGGGTTCCAGGAGGGTATCTGGACACTTCACGTCCTAGAATCTTATTTTTTTCACATCCATCTCTTTTCTGTTGCACCACACCCTCCTGGTCTCCAAACAGCCTCCCTGCCCCCCATCTTTGGTATTCTCTTTGCCTGACTCCTTTAAAACTTACACACCACTGCAATAATACTTATTGCACCATCCTTAAATACTGATTATCATGTCACCCATTTTATGAGAAACCTCAGTGAGTCTTCAGAGCTTCCAGGATAAATTCTAAATTCTTCAACCTATGATAACCATATGATAAATTACTGCTCACTCCTCACCATCCACCCCTACTGCTGCTGCTGCTAAGTTGCTTCAGTCGTGTCCGAGTCTGTGCGACCCCATAGACGGCAGCCCACCAGGCTCCCCCATCCCTGGGATTCTCCAGGCAAGAACACTGGAGTGGGTTGTCATTTCCTTCTCCAATGCATGAAAGTGAAAAGTGAAAGTGAAGTCTCTCAGTCATGTCCGACTCTTCTCGACCCCATGGACTACAGCCTGCCAGGCTCCTCTGTCCATGGGATTTTCCAGGCAAGAGTGCTGGAGTGGGGTGCCATCGCCTTCTCCGATTCACCCCTGAGCCCCAGCTTATAAACCACTCTCCCCCAGATCACCCATACTTCTTCCTCCTTGTTGCTCAAGCTCCACCCCTGCTTAGTATCTTCAAGTTTTCCATTTTTTTACCCAATCTTACTTCTCCTTAATCTCTGCATTTTTCATGAGGTGTTTCTGACCTCTTTGATCCACAGCAATCTTTTCCTTCTGTGAATAAATATATCCCTAGAAAAATGGAGCCTATATCCATTGCATCAACCAGTCAGTTGGCACTTAATCATAAATTTCTCTGTGCAGTTACTTAATTTTTTCAATATTGGATCATAAACTCTTACTTAGAATGCAGTAAGTGCATCAGATCAGATCAGATCAGTCGCTCAGTTGTGTCCGACTCTTTGAGATCCCATGAATCGCAGCACGCCAGGCCTCCCTGTCCAACACCAACTCCCGGAGTTCACTCAGACTCACGTCCATCGAGTCAGTGATGCCATCCAGCCATCTCATCCTCTGTCGTCCCCTTCTCCTCTTGTCCCCAATCCCTCCCAGCATCAGTCTTTTCCAATGAGTCAACTCTTAGCATGAGGTGGCCAAAGTACTGGAGTTTCAGCTTTAGCATAGTGTTAAATGAAAAAGTGAATGGGATTGTATTGAATGAAAAGGGGCAAATGGACAGCAAATATCTTGGTTCTGTTTTAGTTTGGTTGTGAATACTATTTGTGCCTTTCAGCTTGTCACTTAACTCTTGGCCTCCATTTCCTCTCTAATAAATTGAGGATAATCTTACCAACTCTACAGAGGCTGAAGTGCTATGGTGAACACCAAATGAGAAATCATACTTGTAAGCACTTGATGAACTATTAAGGTAAGCTATTAGGATTTCTCTTTTAGCTTTAATTGTAAAATATTTTCCTTCTTACTTTCAGGCTTGCAACCTTATATCTGGAAAGAGGGCCCAACAGAATAGGAAGTCTTTACAAAAAGGCTGTTTACAGACACTACACAGATGAGACCTATTCCAAGGAGATCCCCAAGCCTCCCTGGCTTGGATTCTTGGGTCCCATCTTGAAGGCTGAAGTGGGTGATGTGATTGTCATCCATTTAAAGAACTTTGCGTCCCGCCCTTACTCCTTGCATCCACATGGCGTTTTCTACAACAAGGACTCAGAAGGTAAATATCAATCATATTATAGGTGTCTTGTCTCTCCTTCCTAAGTAAGGCAATTGTCAGCTATGGTGAGCAGGATTCTAAAAGCACAGTGGTAACATGTGTTCTTTTAACTTCTCCCTGCCTCCTCCTCACCCCACCTGCCTCTGTCCCTACCTTTTTCCTCTTCTTCCTTTTTCTTTCCCTTATTTCCTCCCTCCCTCCTTTCTTCCTCTATGTTGCTACAGGGGTAGGTGCTGAGGTCCCTTGGCACGTGCTCCAGCACAGCTCCGAGGCACACTAACCTTCCTTGTCAATCAGTCATGACTGGGTCTCACACTGGATAAAGACCAGCATGCGTGATGGGTTCCCATGTCCTGTCCAGTAACAGCCTCGGCTGTGGAGAGAGTGTCACAGTGCTCGTGGGCCTCAACTTCCCTGCTTAAAGCTACTGTCTGTGGTGCTTCCTTTCTGAAGCTGCCCTGTCTTCTTGTTTGCACTTCAAGAGTTTCAATAGTGCAATTCCCTGAGTTCTCCCTAAGGTTAAAAAAAAGTATAAGGGCACTCTTGGACTTTTGAAATGGGAACCATTTCTCAATCTTCAGAAGTATTTTTCTCATCCCTCACTGCATTCTTGCTCGTGATCAGATGGAACGGGTTAAATGGTACTAAACGTGCTACACCCTGACTCTGAGGAATATGCCGGGAACAGTAACCTTACCTTGGATGCAGTTCACTTTATCATAAAGGGAAGCTTCTGGATTGTGGTGAATGTCCTAAGGCAGCCAGACTGGCTTGGCAGTTGCCACGACCAGGTCTGTCTAAGTAGCCAGAGCAGGCACCACTGATGAAGGACACGAGATGCGGAGCCCCCTTTGTTCTTGGCCATTTTCCTCCGCCTGAAGTGCAGCAAAGCTCCTGGTCACTGATCTGGTTAGTTCTGAATAGTTGAAAGTGAGCACAAAAAATTCTTTACCTTCATGGACCTTCCACTGGGTGCCCACCAGATATCAGAGACTGACTCTAGGTATTGGGAAAAAGATAAATGAATCATAGGCTATAGTAGAAAATCAATGACTATAACTATAAAGGTTTATTTCAAGGTTCTCAATACCATTCTACTGATTCTATCTGCTTATCCTTTCACCAATGCTGTGTTATTTTGCTTACTATAAATTTATAGTAAGTTTTGAAATTGGTAAGTATAAGATCTCCAACCTTGCTTTTTAAAAAAAGACTTTTAAGCTTTTCTAGGTTCTTTGCATTTTCATATCAATAAATATCAGATCAGCTTGTTAATTTTTACCAAAAAAGTTAATTGATTTTGATGAGGGTTGCATTGAGTCTATTGATCAGTTGGGGAAAAACTGTTGTCTGCATTGAAAGATGAATTACCATCTGGGAAATATTGACTCTTCCAATCTGAGCATAAAATTTAGATCATAAATGTCTCTAAACAATGTCTTAGATTTTAGCGCACAAGATTTGCATTCTTTTGCTCAATTTATTCAGAATTAGTATTTTATTCTTTCTGATACTATTATATATGGAATAGTATTCTTAATTTCATTTTTGGTTGTTGCTAGTGTAAATAAATACACTTGGTTTTTATATGTTTATCTTGAATCCTATTATCTCGTTAAACTTGCTTTTTAATAGATGCTTAAAGGGTTCCTTGGAATTTTCTAAATACTGAATCATGCCACTATGAATAAACAGAGTTTTATTTCTTCCTTACCAATTGGTAAACCTTTAATTTTTTCTTTTGCCTTATTGCACTGGCTAGAACCTTCAGGACAATATTTAATAATAGTGGTGAGAGCAGACATTCTTGCCTTGTTCTCATTAGGAAGAAAGCATGTTGTCTCCCTCCCGTTAAGCAAGAGGCTAGCCATGGATTTTTCTTAGATATACTTTATCAGGTTAAGGAAATTCCCATCTACTCCTAGACTGTTAAAAGTTTTTAACTTGATAAGCACTAGATTTTGTTTGTTTTCTGCCTCTTTTGAGACGAGGGTGTAGTTTTTGTCCTTTATTTTATTAATATATTTTATTACCTTAGTTTATTTTTGAATGTTAAACCAACTTTGCAGTCATAGGATAAATTCCATTTGGACATGGTATGTAATTCTTTTTCTATGTTGCTGGGGTTTGCTAATATTTTGTTAGACTTTTTTGGTGTACACTTATGAGGAATACTGGTCTATAGTTTTCCTTTCTTATGGTATTTTTAATCTGGTTTTGGTGTCAAGGTACTGTTTGCTTCACAGGGTGAATTTGGAACTATTCCTTTCTCTATTCCCTGAAAGATTCTGTAATGGACTGGTATCATTTCTTCTCAGTATTTCATAGAATTTATAAGTGAAACCATCTGAGCCTGGGTTTTGTTTGAGGGGAGAATCTTAATTGTGAAACAGTTTCTTTGTGTATTAGGTCTATTCCAATTCTTTATTTATTCTTAAGTCAGTTTTAGTAATTTGTTTCTCTCCAGAAATTTTTCAGTTTTATCTAAGTTGTCTAATATTTTGGCATAAAATTATTTGTAATAGTCCCTTTATAGTCTTTTTAATTTCTGTAAGTCTCTAAAATGACACCCCATTTTTCATTCCTGGTTTTGGCAACTGGGGCCCTCTCTCTTTCTTGGCAGTCTATATAAAGTTTTCTCAATTTTGTTGATCTTTTTCAAGGAACTAACTAACTTCTGGATTCATCTATTTTACAGTTTTCTATTTCCTCCTTCACTGATTTCTGCTCCAAAATTTATGTGTGTGTGTTAGTTGCTCAGACATGTCCGACCCTTTGGTTGTAGCCTACCAAGCTCCTCTGTCCATGGAATTCTCCAGGGAAGAACTGGAGTGGATAGTCATTCCCATCTGTAGACCACTTTCGATGCTGTGTGATTTTCATCTTGTGCTTCCCACGTGGCGCTAGTGGTAAAGAACTTGCCTGCCAGTGCAGGAGACATTAGAGACTCGGGTTCAATCCCTTGGTTGGGAAGATCCAGGGAGGAGGGCATGGCAACGCACTCCAGTATTCTTGCCTGGAGAATTTCATGGACACAAGAGCCTGGTGGGCTACAGTCCATAGGGTCTCAAAGAGTCGAACTGAAGTGATTTAGAATGCACGCCCACAGTTTTCCTCTACATCAGGGATTGGCAACCTATGGTCCACGGGACATGTTTTTATATAGCCCATGAGTTAAGAATGCTTTATATATATATGAAATTGGGGGAAAAACTAAGATTTTGAGACAGAAATCTGCAAAGCCTAAAGTATTTATACTCAGACTCTTCACAGGAAATGTTTTCTGAACCCAGCTGTATATGAATATACTATCGTTTACTTTTCTATTACATTCTTGATAGGTATTTGAGTGCTCTGCTGTTTTTTGACTCCTGAGAAATACTGCTGTGAACATTCTTACATGCTTTCTGCTCCAGTTGCATATGCTTCTCTAAGAAACATATCTAAGAGTGAAAATATACATACCTACGTTCAAATTTAGTAGATAACTCTGGTTTTCCAAAGTGGTTGTACCAATTATATTCTTAACAGCAGTGTATGAAAATTCCAGTTGCTGTACATTCCCAACAACACTGAATACTACCAACTTTAGAAATTTTTGCCTATTTGTTAGGTCCGTAGTGCTATATCATTGTCATTGTAATCTAGGGTTTCTCTATAATGAAATTTATTAAATTAAGTATTTTTTTTTTCTAAATACTGATCCCATACCAATACCTTTACTATTTTCCTATGGGATTTTCTGGTTTTTTTGTCACTTAGTTGACAGAGTACTTTATTTTGAATATGAATCCTTTCATCAGTTATGTATGTCGTGAATATGTGACTTGCTTTTTCATTCTTTTAAGGTATCTTTTAATGAACAGAACTTCTTAACTTTCTTTTTTGTTTGTTTTCTTTTTAAAATTAATTTATTTATTATAATTGGAGGCTAATTACTTTACAATATTGTAGTGGTTTTTGCCATGGCTGATACATGAATCAGCCATGGGTATACATGTGTCTCCCATCCTGAACCCCCCTCCCACTTCCCTCCCCATCCCATCCCTCAGGGTTGTCCCAGTGCACTGGCTTTGAGTGCCCTGCTTTCATGCATCAAACTTGGACTGGTGATCTATTTCACATATGATAATTGAAATCATATTTCAATTGAAATAATTGAATACATGTTTCAATGCTATTCTCTCAAATCATTCCACCCTCACCTTCTCCCACAGAGTCCAAAAGTCTGTTCTTTATATCTGTGTCTCTTTTGCTGTCTCAAATATAGGGTCATCATTACCATCTTTCTAAATTCCATATATACGCGTTAATATACTGTATTGGTGTTTTTCTTTCTGACTTACTTCACTTTGTATAATAAGCTTCAGTTTCATCCACCTCATTAGAACTGACTTAAATGCATTCTTTTTAATAGCTGAGTAATATTCCACTGGGTATATATACCACAGCTTTCTTATCCATTCGTCTGCTGATGGACATCTAGGTTGTGTCCATGTCCTGGCTATTGTAAACAGTGCTGTGATGAATGTTGGGGTACACGTGTCTCTTTCAATTCTGGTTTCTTTGGTGTGTATGCCCAGCAGTGGGATTGCTAGGTCATACAGCAGTTCTATTTCCAGTGTTTTTTTTTTTTTAATTTAAATTTATTTATTTTAATTGGAGGCTAATTACTTTACAATATTGTATTGGTTCTGCCACACATCAACATGAATCTGCCATGGGCATACACGTGTTCCCCATCCTTAACCTCCCTCCCCATACCATCTTTCCAGGTCATCCCAGTGCACCAGCCCCAAGCAATTTCCAGTTTTTGAAGGAATCTCCACACTGTTCTCCATAGTGGCTGTACTAGTTTGCATTCCCACCAACAGTGTAAGAGGATTCCCTTTTCTCCACCCCCTTTCCAGCATTTATTGCTTGTAGATTTTTGGATAGCAGCCATTCTGATCGGCATGAGATGGTACCTCATTGTGGTTTTGATTTGCATTTCTCTGATAATGAGTGATGTTGAGCATCTTTTCATGTGTTTGTTAGCCATCTGTATGTCTTCTTTGGAGAAATGTCTGTTTAGTTCTTTGGCCCATTTTTTTGATTGGGTCATTTATTTTTCTGGAATTGAGCTGCAGGTGTTGCTTGTATATTTTTGAGATTAATTCTTTGTCCGTTGCTTCATTTGCTATTATTTTCTCCCATTCTGAAGGCTGTCTTTTCACCTTGCTTAAGTTTCCTTCATTGTGCAAAAGCTCATAAGTGTAATTGTGGTTAAAATTTATCAGTGCTTTCTTTAACAATCAGTACATTTTATAATTATTTTAAAAAGCTTCCTACTCTAAAACCATGAAGATATTCTCCCATTTTACCTTCTTAAAGCTTTACAGTTTTGCCTTTTACCTTAAGGACTTGAATACGCCTGGAATTGGCTTCTATTTAACCTGTTGTTGTTGCTGTTGTTCAGTCACTAAGTAGTGTCTGACTCTCGTGACCCCATGAACTGCAGCATGCCAGTATTCCCTGTTCTTCACTATCTCCCGGATCTTGCTCAGACTCATGTCCATTGAGTCGGTCATGCCATCCACCATCTCATCCTCCATCGTCCCCTTCTCCTCTTGCCTTCAGTCTTTCCCAGCATCAGGATCTTTTCCAATGAGTCAGCTCTTCACATCAGGTGGACAAAGTATTGGAGCTTCAGCTTTAGCATCAGTCCTTCCAGTGAATATTCAGGGTTGATTTCCATTAGAATGGACTGGTTTGATCTCTTTGCCGTCCAAGGGACTCTCAAGAATCTTCTCCAGCACCACAGTTTGAAAGCATCAGTTCCTCAATGCTCAGCCTTCTTTATCGTCCAACTCTCACTTGTGTACATAATGACTGAAAAAAAACATTGCTTTGACTAGATGGACCTTTGTGGGAAAAATGATGACTCTGCTTTTTAATACGCTGTCCAGGTTTGTCATAGCTTTCCTTCCAAGGAGCTGATGTCTTTTAATTTCATGGCTACAGTCACTGTCTACAGTGATTTTGGAGCCCAAGAAAAGAAAATCTGCCACTATTTCCATTTTTTCCCCATCTGTTTGCCGTAAAGTGATGAGCACAAATGCCATGACGTTAGTTTTTTGAAAATTGAGTTTTAAGCCAAGTGTTTTACTTTTGTCTTTCACTTTCATTAGAGGTTCTTTAGTTCCTCTTTGCTTTCTGCCATTAGGGTGGTGTCATCTGCATATCTGAGGCTGTTGATATTTCTCCTGGCAATCTTGATTCCAGCTTGTGCTTCATCCAGCCCAGCCTTTGACTTGATATTCTCTGCACAAATACACAAGGTGACAATATACAGCCTTGATGTACTCCTTTCCCCATTTTGAATCAGTCCATTGATCAGTGTAATGTTCTAACTGTTGCTTCTTGGCCCACACACAGGTTTCTCAGGAGACAGGTAAATTTGATATTCGCATCTCTTTAAGAATTTTCTTCAGTTTGTTGTGATCCCCACAGTCAAGTCAAAGGCTTTCATGTAGTCAATGAAGCAGAAGTAGATGTTTTTCTGGAATTCCCTTGCTTTCTCTATGATTTAATTTATGTTGGCAATTTGATCTCTGGTTCTTCTGCCTTTTCTAAGCCCAGCTTGTACATCTAGAAGCTCTCAGTTCACATACTGCTTAAGCCTAGCTTGAAGAATTTTGAGCACAATCTTACTAACATGTGAAATGAGCACAATTGTCTGTTACTGTGAATATTCTTTGGTATTGCTCTTCTTCGGGATTAGAATGAAAACCAGTCTTTTCCAGACTTGTAGCCATTGCTGAGTTTTCAAATTTGCTGGCGTATTGAGTGCAGCACTTTAATTAACAGCATCATCTTTTAGGATTTTAAATAGCTCAGTTAGAATTCTATAACCTCCACTAGCTTCGTTTGCAGTAATGTTTCCTGAGGCCCACTTGACTTCATAGACCAAGATGTCTGGCTCTAGGTGACCACACCATTGTGGTTATCTAAGTCATTAAGATCTTTTTGGTATAATTCTTCTGTGTATTCTTGCATACCTTTTCTTAATCTTCACTTAAAAATTTACTAAGTATCTGACTCTGCAGGACACAATATACAGTGCCTCATATAGTTCTTACATCTCTGTGGGGTGGATTCCAGATTTCTTGGTAGAAAAACAAGGCAGTGAGAATTTAAGTAATAAGTCTTAAATCCCGTAGCAAATAAATTTTAGCTGATACATGTTTGATTTCAAAGCTCTAGCTCTTTCCACTATAATGTGCGATCTCTGTGTTTTAACTGTTTCATTTTTCTTGAAAGGAGCCCTGTATCCAGATGGAACATCTGGAAGGAACAAGGATGATGACATGGTTCCTCCTGGCAAAAACTATACCTACGTCTGGCCAGTGAGAGAAGAATATGCTCCTGCCCCAGCAGATGCAAACTGCCTGACTTGGGTGTACCATTCACATATTGATGCCCCTAAGGACATCTGTTCTGGGCTAATTGGCCCACTGCTGGTATGCAAAGAAGGTAAGATGCCTAGAAACATCTTCCCAAGTGTGCTGAAAAGTGAATATAGTCTTCAGGTCTTGTCTTGCCCACCCGCCTTGCATCACACAAAGTGTGTCTCTTCTTCCTAACTTTCTGTAAGAGTAAAGAAATTCTCCTAACATAGAAGATCCATAGCAGGGACAATAACTCAGACTTCTGCCTAAAACCATCATCGCATTCTGAAACCTATATGCAAAAACTACACACGGACACCACACACAGGAAAGTGTAAAATGTACTCAAATAACCAGGGATGCTTTGCTTTATTATTTCACCCACATAATCACCTTGCTACTTTGTACTCTATTAACTGATTTAATATATCTATTTTTATCAATAAAGTATATCTTTTAAGGATAGCCAGGTTTCCAAGTCTGTGGTTGTGAGAATTTCTGTTTCATGACTTTTACATGGTTCTGTCATTTCCATCAAAGCCCTTCACTGCTTTTATGTTGTGGGTTACTCTTGTAGACATAGGTCTTTAAAAATCTTCACATTTATCCGATACTATTGACAGAAAGAAAAGCTCATCTTGGTTTAGTTCATTTTGAACTTTTCCTACTCCTTTAATGTTCCTGATAGGTATCCTGCACAGCTATTCAGGAACAAGGACTGATGTAGACCAGGAGTTTGTTATAATGTTTACTCTTGTGGATGAGAATCAAAGCTGGTACCTCGATGAAAATATCAGACAATTCTGCACTGATCCTGATTCAGTTGACAAAAAAGATGCTGTTTTCCAGAGAAGTAATAAAATGCATGGTGAGTGTCTCCCATGTTATCAAGTACATACCAACTGTCTTTTGTGTATCTGGCACTACAAGGGATACAAAACACACAGAAATAGCAAACCGAGCTTTCCAAGATTTATAACTTAGTGATGAGAATAATAAGAAAGTGATGAAACATAATACCAGTCAGAATCTAAAGCAAAGAAAGAGAACAAAGAAGAAGAAAGGAACAGAGAGGAGACGAAAGAACGGAGAGCAATGAACAAAATGGTAATAAGCACACACTTATCAGCAATTAAACGTAAATAGACTACATTCTCAAATCAAAAGACACAGAGGGACTAAATAGATTAAACAGCAACAACAACCAAGCCAAGACCTATCTATTACATTACCTACAGGAGACACACTTTAATTTTAAGGACACATATAGATGGACACTGAATGGATAGAAAAAACTATCCCATGCAAATAGAAACCAAAATAAAGGTGGAGTAGCTACACTTATATCAGACTTTCAATTGACTTTAAAACAAAGGCTATAATAGGATACCAAGAATGGTGTACATAATTATAAAGTGGTAAATTCAACAAGAATAGATAACATTTAAAATATTCATGCACCCAATATAGGAGAACTTATATATATATATAAAGCAAATATTAACAGGCATAAAGGGCAAAACAGACAGCAATACATAATGGCAAAGTACTTTCATACCCTACTTATATCAATGTAGGTGTCCAGAAAGAAAATCAATTAAGAAATACTGGTGTTAAACAACATGTTAGATCAGATGGACTTAACAGATATTTATAGAACATTCCATCCAAAACCAATAGGATACTCATCGTTCTCAAGAGCACATGGAACATTTTTTAAGACAGATCATATGTTAGGCCACTGCTACTGCTAAGTCACTTCAGTCGTGTCTGACTCTGTGTGACACCATAGATGGCAGCCCACCAGGCTCCCCCGTCCCTGGGATTTTCCAGGCAAGAGTACTGGAGTGGGGTGCCATTGCCTTATCCGTGTTAGGCCACAGATAAGTCTTAATACACTTAAGAGAACTGAAATCACATCAAGCATCTTTTCTGACCACAATGGGCTAGAAATTAATTATATGAATAAAACTAGAAAATTTACAAACATGTGGAATTAAACAGCATGTTACTGAACAGTCAATAGGTTGAATAAGAACTCTAAAAAGAAATTTTTAAAAAGCTTGAAACAAATGAAAATGGAAATGTAATATATAAAATTTTATGGGATACAGCAAAAAGAATTCTAAGGGGGAAGTTCATATTAATAAATGCCTATCTCAGAAAACAAGAAAAGTTTCAAGTAAGCAAGCTAACTTTACACCTAAAAAACTAGAAAAAGAACAAATTGGGCCAAAAATTACTAGAAGAAAGGAAATAAAGAAAATTAGAGCAGAAAGCAATGGCACTCCACTCCAGTACTCTTGCCTGGAAAATCCCATGGATGGAGGAGCCTGGTAGGCTGCAGTCCATGGGGTCGCTAAGAGTCGGGCACGACTGAGTGACTTCACTTTCACTTTTCACTTTCATGCATTGGAGAAGGAAATGGCAACCCACTCCAGTATTCTTGCCTGGAGAATCCCAGGGACAGAAGAGCCTAGTGGGCTGCCGTCTATGGGGTCGCACAGAGTCGGACACGACTGAAGTGACTTAGCAGCAGCAGCAGAGCAGAAAGGGCAAAACAAAAATGAAATAGACACTAAAATATTTAATTAGACTCACTAAGAAAAAAGAGAAAGAACTCAAATAAACAAAATCAGAAATGAAAGATGAGAAACACAAAGGATCATAAGAAATTACCATGAACAAATATATGCCAACATGTTGGATAACCTATAAGAAATGCATAAGTTCCTAGAAACATACAGCCCACCAAGACTGAATCATGATGGAATAGACTCTTAACAGACTGATTAATAGAAAGTAGTAATCAGTAATCAAAAACCTTCCAAGTAACAAAGGTCCAGGAACAGATGGCTTCTTTAGTTAATTCCATCAAGCATTCAAAGAAGAATTAATACCAATTCTTCTCAGAATCTTCCAAAAAACAGAAGAGGGAGAAACTCTTCCAAACATGTTTTATGAAACCAGCATTGTGTTGATACCGAAACCAAACAAGGATGCCACACAAAAATAGAAAAAATACAGGCTAATATTCCTGATGAACATAGATGTAAAAATTCTCGACAAAATATCAGCAAGCCAGATTCAGCGATACATTAAAAGTTTCATAACCATGATTAAGTGAGATTTATTCCAAGTATGAAAGGATAATTCAGCTTCCACAAATCCATTAAAGTTGTATGCCACAATAATAAAATTAAGCATATAAATATATGATTATCACAATAGACATAGAAAAAGTATCTGACAAAATTCAACACCTATTTAGGATAAAAACCCTTAACAGAGTATAAATGGAACACACCTTAACATAATAAAGACCATATATGACAAGCACACAGCTAAGGTTATACTCAATGGCAAAAGCTGAAAGCTAATCCTCTAAGGTCAGGAACAAGGGAAGGATGCACACTCTTGCCACTTTGATTCAACATGGTGTTGGAAGTCCTAGCCAGAGCAGTTAGGCAAGGAAAAGAAATAAAAATCATCCAAATCTGAAACAAAGAAGTAACTGTTTCTATTTGCAGATGACATATTACATATAGAAAAGCTAAAGACTCCAGTAAATTAGAGGGATATAAAATCAATACACAAAAATCTGTTGCATTTCTTTACATTAATAATGAATTATCTGAAAGAGAAGTTAAGAAAGCAGTCTCATTTACAATTTCATCAAAAGGAATAAAATATCTAGGAATAAATTTAACCAAAGAGGTGAAAACCCCATATATTGAAAACTATGATATTGATAAAAAAATTTAAGAAGACACAAATAAATGGAAAGATATTTTGTGTCCATGGGTTAGATGAATTAATATTGTTAAAATACTCATTGTTAAAATATTCAAGGCAGTCTACAGACACAGTGAAATCCCTATTTCAATCTCAATGGTATATCATTTTTACAAAAATAGAAAAAACAATCTAAAATTTGTATGGAACCACTAAAGACCCTGAATAGCCAAAACAATCTTGAAAAAGAACAAAGCTAGAGGCATCATGCTCCTTGATTTTATTACAAAACTATACTAATTCAAACATCTATTTCTGCTCTATTGACTATGCCAAAGCCTTTGACTATGTGGATCACAATAAATTGTGGAAAATTCTTAAAGAGATGGGAATACCAGACCACCTGACCTGCCTCTTGAGAAATCTGTGTGCAGGTCAGGAAGTAACATTTAGAACTGGACATGGAACAACAGACTGGTTCCAAATAGGAAAAGTAGTACGTCAAGGCTGTATATTGTCACCCTGCTTATTTAACTTATATGCAGAGTACATCATGAGAAACGATGGGCTGGAGGAAGCACAAGCTGGAATCAAGAGTACTGGGAGAAATATCAATAACCTCAGATATGCAGATGACACCACCCTTATGGCAGAAAGTGAAGAGGAACTAAAGAGCCTCTTGATGAAAGTGAAAGAGGAGAGTGAAAAAGTTGGCTTAAAACTTAACATTTGGAAAACAAAGATCATGGCATCTGGTCCCATCACTTCATGGGAAATAGATGGGGAAACACTGGAAACAGTGGTTGACTTTATTTTTCTAGGCTCCCAAATCACTGCAGATGGTGATTGCAGCCATGAAATTAAAAGACGCTTACTCCTTGGAAGGAAAGTTATGACCAACCTAGACAGCATATTAAAAACAGAGACATTACTTTGTCAAAAAAGGTCCATCTAGTCAAGGCTATCGGAGAAGGCAATGGCACCCCACTCCAGTACTCTTGCCTGGAAAATCCCATGGACGGAGGAGCCTGGTAGGCTGCAGTTCATGGGGTCTCGAAGAGTCGGACACGACTGAGAGACTTCACTTTCACTTTTCACTTTCATGCATTGGAGAAGGAAATGGCAACCCACTCCAGTGTTCTTGCCTGGAGAATCCCAGGGACGGGGGAGCCTGGTGGGCTGCCGTCCATTGGGTCGCATAGAGTCGGACATGACTGAAGCGACTTAGCAGCAGCAGCAGCAGTCAAGGCTATGGTTTTTCCAGTGGTCATGTATGGATGTGAGATTTGGACTATAAAGAAAGCTGAGGGCTGAAGAATTGATGCTTTTGAACTGTGGTGTTGGAGAAGACTCTTGAGAGTCCCTTAGACTGCAAGGAGATCCAACCAGTCCATCCTAAAGGAAATCAGTCCTGAATATTCATTGGAAGGACTGATGCTGAAGCTGAATGCGAAGGGCTGATGGAAAGAGCTGATGCGAAGAGCTGACTCATTTGAAAAGACCCTGATATTGGGAAAGATTGAGGGCAGGAGGAGAAGGGGATGACAGAGGATGAGATGGTTGGATGGCATCACCGACTCGATGGACATGGGTTTGGGTGGACTCTGGGAGTTAGTGATGGACAGGGAGGCCTGGCATGCTGCGGTTCATGGGGTTGCAAAGAGTCGAACGTGACTGAGCGACTGAACCGAACTAAACTGATACTAATTCGATACTGGCATAAAAACAGACACAGAGATCAATGGAACAGAATAGAGAGCCATGAAATAAGCCTGTGCAAGTATATATAGGAGGAAAAGGACAGTCTCTTCAATAAATGGTGTTGGGAAAATTGAACAGCCACAGGCAAAAGAGTGAAACTGGACCACTATCTTACATATATGCAAAAATTAACTCAAGTTGGATTAAAGACTTGAAAGTAAGATCTGAAAGTATAGAACTCCTATAAGAAAACATAGGTGGTAAGCTGCTTGACATAGGTCTTGGTAGTGATTTTTTTGAATCTGACACCAAAGCAAAAGCAATAAAACCAAAAATAAACAAGTAGAACTATTTCAAACTAAAAACTTCTACACAGCAAAGGAAACCATCACTGAGGAAAAGCAACCAACTGAATGGGAGAAAATATTTGCAAATCATATATCTGATAAGGAAATAATATCCAAAATATATAAAGAACTCATACAATTCAGTAGCAAAAAGCCATACAACCCTATTTAAAAAATGAACAGAATATCTGAATAGATATTTTTCTAAATAAGAAATACAGATGGCCAATAGGTACGTGAAAAGATGCTCAACATCATTACTCATCAGGGAAATGCAAATCAAAACCACAATGAAATATCATCTCATACCTGTTAGAATGGCGATTATCAAGAAATAACTAATGTAAATTGGTGTAACCACTATGAAAATCAGTATAGAGTTGCCTGATAAGACTAAAAATAAAAACCTAACATATGATCCAGCAATTCTACTCATGGGTATTTATCTGAAGAAAATGAAAACACTGATTCAAAAGGACATACACTCCCCTCCATGTTCACTGCAGCATTTTTTTTTTTTTTACAATGGCCAATATACGGAAACAGCCTGTGTCCACTCATGGATGAATGGATAAAGAAATTGTGGCCTATAATAAAGGAATATTAAGTGGAATATTCAGCCATAAAAAAAGAATGATCTCTCCATTCGCAACAGCATGATGGACTTTTAGGGCATTATGCTAAGTGAAATAAGTCAGACACAGAAGGCAAATGCTGTATTATCTATTTTATATGTGGAATCTAACAAACAAGCAAACTCCTCAAAACCAAGCTCATAGATTCAGAGATCAAACTGGTGGTTACAACAGGCAGGGGATGGGGATGGGAGAAATGGCAAAAAAAAAAAAAAAAAAAAACGTGCGTCATTCCTTTAAGCTGGCTTAAAATTCAACATTCAGAAAACTAAGATCAAGGCATCTGGTCCCATCACTTCAGGGCAAATAGATGGGGAAACAGTGGAAACAATGTCAGACTTTATTTTTTCGGGCTCCAAAATCACTGCAGGTGGTGACTGTAGCCATGAAATTAAAAGACGCTTGCTCCTTGGAAGAAAAGTTTTGACCAATATAGACAGCGTATTAAAAAGAAGAGACATTACTTTGCCAACAAAGGTCCATCTAGTCAAAGCTATGGTTTTTCCAGTAGTCATGTATGAATGTGAGAGTTAGACCATAAAGAAAGCTGACCACTGAAGAATTGATGCTTTTGAACTGTGGTGTTGGAGAAGACTCTTGAGAGTCCCTGGACTGCAAGGAGATCCAGTCCATCCTAAAGGAGACCAGTCCTGAATATATTCGTTGGAAGGACTGATGCTGAAGCTGAAACTCCAATACTCTGGCCACCTAATGTGAAGAGCTGATTCATTTGAAAAGACCCTGATGCTGGGAAAGATTGAGGGAAGGAGGAGAAGGGGATGACAGAGGATGAGATGGTTGATGGCATCACCTACTGGATGGACATGAGTTTGAGCAAGCTCCAGTAGTTGGTGATGGACAGGGAAGCCTGGCGTGGTGCAGTCCATGGGTTCGCAAAGAATTGGGCACAACTGAGTGACTGAACTGAACTGAACTGCCTCATTCCTCCCTTCTAATCATTTCTTTTTCTTCTTGCTGAATGCTTTTGTCACTTAAATAGCTACTATATGTCAGCTTTCCCAATGTGAGGTAAGACAGGGTTTCTAGTTACACAGAACAGATCCAGGGGGATGGTAAATATGCAAATAGAGGTGGAAGTAGGAGGTGGCCAAGCTGTCCTGAATTATAAACAGCACTTTGGTTTACTCCTGATCTCATTGTGTTCACAGAGCAGCTCAGGCTGTGTTCCTATTGCTGATCACTTTTATTGAGTGCTTTTCTCTTAAAAAGACTAATGCTTTTCATTCCTTTGGGGACTGCATTTTATCAAAGAAGCCACGTTTTTTCCTGCACAAAAATATTACAACCCAGTGATCTGTGCTAGTTGTTCAGCTGTGCTAGAGTATGTATTACCATCGTTTCTGGTTCTGCTGGGCTCTGCAGGCGAGTGTCTTTCACCGGTGTTTCTGTTTTTCAGCGCTCAATGGATACCTCTTTGGAAACTTCCCTGAACCTGATATGTGCGTTGGTGAATCAGTGTCCTGGCACCTATTTGGGATGGGGAATGAGATAGACATCCATTCCATCTATTTTTATGGTAACACCTTCATCAGCAGAGGGCATCGGACTGATGTCGTCAACCTGTTCCCAGCCACCTTCCTGACAATAGAAATGATAGTTGAGAATCCTGGAAAGTGGATGATAACCTGCCAAGTCAGTGATCACCTCCAAGGTAAAAAGGATGAGGCCAGTGTGGAAATGGTTACAATGGCACAATTAAACCACACAGTCAATGGTGTTCATTCAGTGCATGCTATTGGATGGATTTTTGTCTGTGTTATATTTATTACAATTAATATTAAACATAGGAAAATGTATAATGCCTATTTGGCATCTTATTGACAGATATTTATTAATTAATTACCTACTTATGAACCAGGTAAGAGGTGATTGAAAAAATTGATAAGACCTTCCTGGAACCTGGAATCTAGTAGTTAAACATAGTTATACATTTACAAAATGAATAAAATTTGAGGCAGAATGATAAATGTTCTTGAGCTTTGTCACTTTACTGGAACAGTCAGAAAGGCTACCTAATGAGGGGGTCCCTAATCTGAGCCTAGAAATATGGGTAAGAATTTGATAGATGAGGAAGAAGAAAAAGGCTTTCCAAGTAGGGGAAGCAACAAAAAAAGGGAAAAACACATGGGCAATTATAAATAGAATAAAATTTACAATCAGAAATTAGAATTTACAGATAATCTGGTCCAACCAGAAAGGGATTTCTAGATAATCTGGGCCACCTCCCTATCCAATTCTTGAATTCCCTTTTGGACATCTCTTTAAAATTTTTAAAAAAATTTTATATTGGAGTATAATTGATTTATGTATGATGTGTTAGTTTCAGGTGTACAGAAAAATGAGTTATACGTATTCAAATATCCATTCTTTTTCAGATTCTTTTCCCATGTAAGTTTCCCATATTACAGAGTACTGAGTATAGTTACCTGTGCTCTACAGTAGGCCTTGTTGATGATCTATTTTATATAGAGTGGTGTGTATAACCCCAGCCTAGTAATTGTAGCAGCCTGTTTCATCTCTGGGCTGCTCCATGAGAGTTCTTTATATTGAGACAGAATCCAGTAACAGGTGCAAAATCCTTTGAAAGGTGAAAGATAAGCATTTGTTGACTTAAATACCTGTTGAATGATTCGGTCCAGGTTCCTTGGGACCAGTCTACTTGGAATAAGTCTACTTAGCTGGCCTTAGGTTCAAGTCAGAGGAGTGATGAAGCAGAAGTTTTAGAGAGGCAGTTTGGGCCTCAGGGGAGCAGTTTTGAATGGCAAGGCTAAGGAACATCTGGAAGGTGATGCGTGCGTACATGCTGAGTCCCTTCAGTTGTGTTGACTCTTGGCGACGCTATGGACTACAGTCCGTCAGGTTCCTCTGTCTGTGGGATTCTCCAGGCAAGAATACTGGAGTGGGTTGCCATGCCCTCCTCCAGGGGGATCTTCCCAACCCAGGGACTGAACTCACTATATTACTTCTCCTGCATTGGCAGGCAGGTTCTTGACCATTAACACTACCTGGGAAGCCCCTGGAAGGTAATATTGAGCCCTTTTAGATCATTAGACACAAGTGATTTAGGAAGATTTAGGGAGCTAAATATGTCTTTATGCAGAGAAGACTCAATGGAGAGATTCTGGCTACTGGATGCCAGTTAAGAAACATTGGCAACATTAAAGTTATGATATATTAAAGGTTTGGCCTAAGAAGAGAAAAAGAAAATGTTATCAGTTGGATAAACATGGAGTAAATAATGTATGATTCAGTTTGGATCCTAACTACACACAGTCACCACAAGGACAGCTGTGCAGCACTTCAGGGCTGCTTTCATAACACATTTTTTATTCCCCTCAACCTTAAAGCAAACCTCACATTTGTCCACTGGGTTATTCCAGGTAAATTCAATTCAGCAAATATTGAGTTGCTCAGTTAATATGTATCAGACACTCTCCTGAAAAGACAAAGATGAACATGACAGTTACTATTCTCCACCCCCACTCCAGACTTCATTGAGGTATAATTGACAAATAGGAATTGTATATAAATTTCTTGATGTTTTGATATAAGGTATAAACTTTTTAAACTACACACAAGCTAATTAATATATCAATTACCTCACATAGGTAAACTTTGTGAAGCTGGTGATGTTGAGAACACTTGAGATCTCAAAGAATACAAAGTTTCAGTTATGCAAGACAAATGGTCCTCGAGATCTAATGGTGACTACTATCAAAAATACTGTGTTGTATACTTGAAATTCCCTAAAAGGGTAGATTGTAAGTGTTCTCCACAGAAGATCCTTAAATTTGAGAAGAAATTAGTTTTAAAATCAAGGCATTAGCAGCCATTTGAAATTAGATTCTTAAATTTGGCCAGTAGTTGTAGACATAAGTTGGAATACATTACCGAAATACATTTACTGAATTGTCCATAGTCTTGGAAAAAATGTTTAAAATTGGAAGATATGTATAATTCAATTTTAAAATTAGCAATCACCTCTAGAGATAATGGTGTCACATTTTAATGAATATCTTCCCTATTTTCTAGACCTTCATATACAAATGTATATTCTTTCCAAACTTTACCATTTGATAACTGACAACAGTATCACTTGATTACTATTAGGTTTAACTTTTTTTTTGTTTGTTCTTGGGCCAATAGTATTTCTTTTGTGAATAACCTATAAATGTTTTGCTCATTTTCTATTGAAATATTTACTTTTTTCTTTTTTATCAAAGATAGTTACATATTAATCTTTTGTCATATATGTTAAAACACTCCTCTTCCCACTGTTTATTTTTACTTTTAATTTTGTTTACGGTCCTACTTTCTGTACAAAAGTTTTAAATGTTCATGAATTCAAATAAGTCAGTCTATTCTTCCTCTCTGATTGCTTTTGGAGTATTTATACATTGGCTCTTGGTTTTCCTCTGTTTTATAGCTGGCATGCTGGGGCAATACAATGTTGGTAACTGCAAAAGTGGTATTTCTCACCCCAAGATGAAGGGTCAACAGAGGCGCTACTTCATAGCAGCTGAAAAAATTCTTTGGGATTATGGTCCTCAAGGTTATGACAAATTCAGTGGTCTTCCCCTAAATGCCTCTGGCAGGTAAGCTCTCTTTGCTGATGTTTCTAAGCCTCTGATAAGAGAGACATCTGTTAGACTTTTTGCTGCGATCTCATTTGTGTTCCAGGCACTGTTCTTATGAGTACATACTGCATAGATGGCATAATGGCATCATTTAAGAAGCTCTGAGTCCCATAATGTACATCCTGCTTAGAATTGTATATACAACTGTATATACTGCAGATAAATGCAGAGTATCTCAGAGCTATGGTTTTTCCAGTAGTCATGTATGGATGTGAGAGTTGGACTATAAAGAAAGCTGAGCTCTGAAGAATTGATGCTTTTGAACTGTGGTGTTGGAGAAGACTCTTGAGAGTCCCTTGGACTGCAAGGAGTTCTAAACAGTCAATCCTAGAAGAAATCAGTCCTGAATATTCATTGGAAGGACTGATGCTGAAGCTGAAACTCCAATACTTTGGCCACCTGATATGAAGAGCTGACTCGTTTGAAAAGACCCTGATGTTGTGAAAGGTTGAGGGCAGGAGGAGAAGGAGACAACAGAGGATGAGATGGTTGGATGGCATCACCGACTCAATGGACTTGAGTTTGGGTAAACTCCGGGAGTTGGTGATGGACAGGGAGGCCTGGCGTGTTGCCATCCATGGGGTCACAAAGAGTTGGATACGACTGAGTGACTGAACTGAACTGAACTATTTATTGCTTTATGATTTGCTGGCCAAATCAAAGCACTAGATTCATCTATTCATCCATCAAACACTTCAGGAGCATCTACTATGTGCAAGCTGCAGCATTAAGTGCCATGAGAAGTACTAAGCTGACAGAGAACAGACTAAGGTCTTACACATATTAAGCAGACGACTTTGAAAAGGGAATAAGTCAGGACTCTCAGTGGAGATGAAATAGCCAAGGAAGGTTACCCTTTTTGGTTCAAGGACAGCCTGATATAAGTGAAGCCCCTTCTGCTCAGACTTCATATTCTTCCCTGTCCAGTACAATGCCACTTTCCCCCTTCAAAATCTAACTCTGCTGTAACTTCTTAAGTAAAGTCTCCCTGACATCTGAGTAATTTTCTCTGGGCTTCCATAGCATGTAATATTTTTCAAATCGAATCTAACAATTTATTAAGTGGATGAAGACCCCTGTAGCTTTAATTGTAGGATCATATACAAATATGTCTAGGGAAGCATTACAAAATATACAGTATGATATCAACAAGTATTGCTCTTACCCTGTAATCCTTTTCATGTTTGAGGGAATGTTTAAAAAATTGTCTTTGTGATGAATAAGATTCCTTTTGTTTCTTTCATTATAAATTTCATTCATTCTTCCACCAAAGTGACAACCTTTAACCTTGCCTGAAGAATTTGTGTGGACCACCTGTGAAAAACTCTTTGATATCAACATTCCCTATTGACTAGTATTTTCCCATAAACAGAATAGTGAAAATTAACATTGAGAATTATGTCTTAGAAGCCTTCCAAAATTAGAAAGCACCGTATAAAATATGAAATATTAAGCTATATTCAATGGATATTTAATGTAATATGTGAAAACACAATGTACTAAGTGACATGAGAGATGCAGGAAGGTCTAAGATAATGTTCCCGATCTCAGGTACAGAAAGAAGCTGAATATACAGCAGAAGAGAAGTGACTTTGCAAGTTACAGATAAGATTAAGATAAGCTGTCCAGACAGTAAGTTGTCTGGGCATTTAGAGAGAGCTAAGATAGCCAGAAATACGTCACAAAGGAAGTGAAACTTAAGTAGGTCTTTTGAATGATAGAATTTATGTAAGTGAATTGCAAAGACAGGGAAATTTTAGATGCAGGGGTTAATGCAAAGCATCTGCCATAAGTAAAGCAGAGTGATTAGATCAGAGTGAATGACATGTGAGGGATTTGCATGGGGCATGAGCACTTACACAGAGCAGTGGAGAGAGGCCTGGAGCAAACCAGATATCCTTTGCAGAGGTCCTCCAGTCTGTTTGAACTTTATTTGATTGGCAACTGGAAGCAACTGAAGATTTTGGAGCAGAAAAAATGACAATGAAAATGACTATTTTAAAGGTTTTGGAATATCAGTGCGTATGCTTAGAAAAAAACTCAAGGGAGCCAATGTAAGATAGAGGATGCTGCATGGATAGATAGGAGGTTCATACTATGGTCTAAACACAAGGCGAGGAGCACACACATGTAGAGTGGGTTGTGGGAAGAAAGGAAAGGAAAAGACGAAATAAAGGTGAAGAAAAGGAAGGGTGCAAAATAAAAGGTTACAAAGTCAGAATGAACAAGAAAAGAGGAAGAGGCAGAAAAAGAAGACACAGCTGGCATGTCTGCAAGAGTGGTGGTACCACTGACAGAAGCAGAGGAGGGATAGTACTAGTTGGAAGTTACATTATTGTATTTCACAAGTTTGAAATTTGGTATTTTGTATATATAGTTTATATGGTAACTCCACTGATTAAACTACTTGATTAACTAGATACTCCATTCCTTAATCATGCCAGATATCAGAGCTTACTATTTGCAGAGACTATTCATATTGACATCAGCAAGAGATAGAGGGATGCTCATTCTGCAAAGAAAACAGTTAGCTCTTTGTTACTTTGTAGGACACCATCTGGGACTCCAGTATTGGTAAGTAAGGAGTTTACCTATGCCTCCTTCGGTTGCTGGACCTCTGGGGAAGAAAGTACAATGGCTAAGAGAGAAATGAGCTTGAGCACCAAACAGCTTCTGAAGAATTTTAAGGCTGGTCGACTATTTCTGGGAACTTGGCTGAAGACTGTGCTATCTTTTCTGGGGAGATGGGTGGATGAATGGCCTAGAGACAATACAATAAAGCTTCATAATTAAGGCACTTAATTATGGATGTGCAGAGGTATATTCCTAGTCAACTCCCTTCTTTTCCCACAGTGACTCTGAGCTCTACTTCACACAAGGCAACAACAGAATAGGAGGGAAATACTGGAAGGCTCGGTACACAGAGTATGTTGATGCAACTTTTACTCGAAGAAAGCGATTCTCTGAGGCAGAAGCCCACCTTGGAATTCTGGGTACAGTGAAATCATCTGTCACGTTTGGAACGAGGGAGATGTTTCAGTGGGGCATGTAATCTAACAGGGAATGACTCTTCTGCTCCCATTCACTTCTCTGTCTCTTTTCATCTCTTCTCCCTTCTTCTCTCAACATTTCTCAGGTCCCGTCATCAAGGCAGAGGTAGGTGACACTTTATTAGTGACATTTGCCAACAAAGCTGACAAGGTCTACAGTATTTTGCCCCATGGTGTGATCTATGACAAAGCTTCTGATGCAGCCCCAAACGTAGATGGTAAGTCCTAGTCTGTGACTGGGGAGGATACTGGGCCCTTTACTTGCCAGTCCTGTGAGCTTGAGCAGCTATTTCAACTTTCTGAACCTTACACTTCTCCTCTATCAAGTGCAGGGAATTATGCTCACCTCACAGGGCTTTGGGAAGGGATACATGGGCTTCCTTGGTGGCTCAGACAGTAAAGAATCTGCCTGCAATGCAGGAGACCTGGGTTCAATCCCTGGGTCAGGAAGATCCCCTGGGGAAGAGAATGGCTATCCACTCCAGTATTCTTTTGTGGAGAATTCCATAGATAGAGGAGCCTGGGGGCTACATATAGTCAATGGGGTCACAAAGAGTCGGACACAACTGAGAGACTATCACTTCACTTCAGACAGAATTCAGGACAGGATCTGGCGCACAGTAGATATTTAGGAAACGTTAATGCCATTCCTTTACTCTCAGTAACATAAT
Organism: Bos indicus x Bos taurus; assembly: GCF_003369695.1. NCBI lineage: Eukaryota > Metazoa > Chordata > Mammalia > Artiodactyla > Bovidae > Bos > Bos indicus x Bos taurus. The sequence continues at coordinate 50,562,248 of NC_040104.1, forward strand.
AAATCTCAAAGTGGGCTACTTTCACAGCCTCACCCACTTCTCTAAGATGGAGAGTTTTCTGCTGTAGTTGCATGGGATTCTCTGGGTAAGGCTAAGGGGAAAATCTGATTTCCAACGTTTTATTGAAATGAAACTCTTACACATGGGCTTTGCTTTGTCTCTATGGGCAAATATTTATTTAAAACTTTTGTGGGCTTACCATCATATATGTATCCCCCAATCACAGAGTATGTAACACAGGCTGTCTACATGTAAGAAAAGCAGCTTCTACCCATTGGCTACAGGAACTATCCTTCCATTCATGATACTGTTCTTGGGAAATCCTGGCTGTGTGGGAAGCCTTTCTCATCGCTATAGTAGATACCATGACTCCTGAGATACTTCTTTATTCCCACGTATGAGGCTGGTCCCAGTCCAGAGCAGGCTTTGTGGTGCTGGGGAGGGAACAGAGAAGGAAAGGGTGGAGGCAGTATTCCCCATTCCCTAGTCTCCCCCACCCCGCACCCCCTGCCCACTGCAGCAATGTCTCCTGTGCCCACATTCTCTTCCTTGGTCAAAATGCTCACGATGACTTTTGCAGAAAGAACCCTAAAGACAGCTGAAATGTCTACATTTCTATTGTTTATCTCAGAAAACTTTCTGTGTACCTGTTTGCAAGCCCTGGACAAACAAAATGCAGGAAGTCTCTGGCCTCAGTCTAGTTGAAGAGATGCAATGTGTTCATTTGACAATACAATGTGAGGGTCAAGTAAAAAGTCTTTGGAATCAGCCCTAGGTTTAATCCCAGATCTGCCTTTTACCAGCTTTGTTACCTTGTGCCTTTGCTTACCTCCTCTAACTTGTAGTTATTTGGGTTATTTCCTAGTTTAACCTTCTAGATTTAAAACTCTTTAAATGTAGGTCTCTTGTTTAACTTCTTGGGGTATCCTCTAAAGGCCCAAATATAATAAATTCCACATCATAGAAGGTATTAGATGATATTTTATGGATTTACATTTATATATAAATGGGCAATTATCAGTCTTAAAGATAATTTAAAGACAATTATCATTCTTTTAATATTTGCTAAACTTGAGATTTGAGTAAGAAGTAGAATCTATGAAGATATTAAGTATAAACTGTGAAGAAGATAGTCCTTTGATATAAGCATCTATCTCATAAAACAGCAGATGGTGGCACTGACCTCTCTGATAGGATACAGTGGAAACACCTGTCCTTCCACAAAGCACATCATCAGACAGAGACGCACCCTGAGCTGGAAGACCCAGTCTGACAAGTTTCTCATTCCTGGCTGTTGCTTTGAGTAGCTGTTTTACTTGTCTCCACAGGATTTCTGAAGCCAGGGGCACATGTTAAGCCAGGTGAGATCTTCACATACAGATGGACGGTGCCTGAAAGTGTCAGCCCAACAGCTGATGACCCACCCTGTCTGACTTATCTTTACTTCTCAGCCGTTGAACCAATCAAGGACACGAGCTCTGGCCTTGTAGGGCCTTTGCTAGTCTGTAAAAGGGGCGTTCTCAATGCTGATGCGACACAGGTAGGCCTCAGAGGTCACCGGGCTCACAGGGTTGTATGTGAGAGAGATCAGGAATGTGGGTAGAGAGTAAATAGTAATTCTCCATTACAAAAAGGTGAATTTTTTCCTCAGTGCTCTCGAAATCGAGTTCTACATGAGGATTTTATTTTATTTTTCATAAATTTAAGATGCAAATTTTAATTTAAGGTAATTTTAGTGTAAATTTAAGATCTGAAATGTACTGATGCCTATGCAGAAAGCCAGGAACTCTGCTTGTTTGGCTGGAATTTGGTGACTCTCTTTCCCTGGGCATTGCTTTGATTCTAGAATCTCCAGAGACCTATATAGAATATAAATTGGGATATTTTGGGGGGCAGGGGGAAAATTTTCTCAAGGGCTTCCCAGGTGGTGCTAGTGGTAAAGAATCTGCCTGCTAATGCAGGTAGACTATAAGAGTTGCAGGTTAGATCCCTGAGTCAGGAAGATCCCCCGGAGGAGGGCATGGTAACCCACTCCACTATTCTTGCCTGCAAAATCCCATAGACAGAGAAGCCTGGCAGGCTGCAGTCCATATGGCTGCACAGAGTTGGACAAGACTGATGCAACTTAGTGTGCATGCAATTTTCTCAAATTTGTCTACACATTAGACTTACCTGCCCACCCCCTACCTTCAAAAAAAAAAAAAAACAACTTGGGGCCCTTTTAAACATCCTTTATTCAGGTGTTTCAGACCAATTACGTCAGAATCTCTGCTGCTGCTGCTAAGTCGCGTCAGTCGCGTCTGACTCTGTGCGACCCCATAGACAGCAGCCCACCAGGCTTCCCCATCCCTGGGATTCTCCAGGCAAGAACACTAGAGTGGGTTGCCATTTCCTTCACCGATGCATGAAAGTGAAAAGTGAAAGTGAAGTCTCTCAGTTGTGTCCGACTCTTAGCGACCCCATGGACTGCAGCCCACCAGGCCCCTCTGTCCATGGGATTTTCCAGGCAAGAGTACTGGAGTGGGGTGCCATTGCCTTCTCCGGTCAGAATCTCTAGGTGATTCCAATGTGCAACCAAGTTTGAGAATCACTGTAGCTCATCACTATAATCCAGGAGTTAATCACTATGACCAAAGAAACAAGAAAACAAGTAGATATTTTCTTGCAAGTCCCAACTTAGAGGCTTTTATTAAGCAACACTGATTAGTGTGGCAAAGCATAGCATTTCAAGCTATATCTACATAATATTAAACACATTTATGGAAAGAGGGAAAGTCAGCAACTTAATCATTTTGAATTACTTTACTAATCAGAAATAGCAGGCTATTTGTTTAAATGGTATATTTTATATTCGGCATTAATCCTAGTTCTGTAGAAGAGAAGAACCATTAGGATGTATATATAGATAGAAAATTATGATAAGGAGTAGGCTCACATGACTATGGAGGATAACAAGTTTCAAGATATGCAGGGTACGTCACAGAAAGAGACTCAGGAGACCCGAAAGTCCAACAGTCTTGAAAGGAAGAGCCTATGTTTGAGTTTGAGTTCAAAGGCAAGCAAAAGCTGATGTTCCAGTTCAAAGGCAAGAAGAATCCCCTTTTACTTGTGAGAGGGTCAGATTTTTTGTTGTTCTGTTAAGGCCTTCAAATGATTGGATGAGGCTCACCCACATTAGGGAGGGTGATCTTCTTCACTTAGTCGCTGAATCAAATCCAAGCACACCCTCATGGAAATAGCTAGAAAAAAGTTTGACCAAATATCTGGGCACCCAAACAAGTTGACTCAAAATTAATTACAACACAGGGTCCTATACCTACCTTCTAACCTCCTCCTGGGCTAATTTTCCCTTTCATAGACCCAGTTACCTTACAAATGACTCTCAGATGATGAGGCTCTCCAACCGAATTCCTCTCAGTGGTTCCTTCTCATCCTGTGTACAAACACAACCACAGTTAATAACAGTTAACACAAGGTACTTAGTATTTGCTAGAGGGTGCACCAAGTGCTTTGCCTATAGTATCAAATTTAACCCTCCAAAAATATGAAGTAGGGACAACTCATATCCTCATTTTGCAAATGAGGGAATTAGGACTTAGAGAAGACAAGTCATTTGTCTCAGTTGTCATAACATGTAAGCAGAATGGCACTAGAACCTGATATCTTTCCAAATATATTTGATCCCTTATTCCCCCTCCAGTTTTAATATTTTATTTTCAAAAATCTTAAGCCTACATTGTTTCTTTCCATAGCCCATGATCTAAAACACCATGTGATAAAAGCAGTAAGTTATATAAGGTATAGTAAGAACGTAAAGCAAAGAATAACCTTACCTTCAATGAGAAGTTAAGAAAGCATCACAGAGCTGGGACAGCTAAGGTCCCCTTAAAGTTGGATTAGGGTGGCAGACCATCAAAGTTGAGGAAGAATGCGTATAAAGGACAGAGGCCTGCTGAACACAGCAAGTTCAGATTGCTACAAGGATCTTGGGCTTGCTTTGGTTCAGGTGTCAGGAGGGAAGAGCCAAGAGATGAGGCTGAAAAGGTAGGCAGGGACCTATCACTGTGAATTACATTGTATTATCCAGATTGAGAAGGAGAGAGATGTGATCAGATGGCACTGGTGAGGGTCCCTCTGGAGTAGAGGACAGGATGAAGGGTAGATTGGGAGGGAGTCCGTTAGAGGTGGGAAGATGGTTGAGAGACAGAAAACACAGTTACCTCTCTGGTTCAGCTTTAAAGAAAAGCAGATTTTGACAATTCAGTATGCTGTGTGGTCAGTAATATTCAAATAGATGGTTTAGGAATATCCACATGGGAATTATTCCATTATCAACTCAAATTAATATAATTTAGCAAAGCCATGAATTACATGTATTCATTATCTCACTCAAAAACATGTATTAAGTGTCTAGTTTTCCAGGCATTTTTGTTGGAGCTGGGAATACAGAGAGACACCCAAAACTTTCCTACTGTATCAAAGCCTACATTACAGTGGGACAACAGTCAAAATTTTAAGTGCATACAGGAAATATTTTAGGTGGAGATAAGCGCTATGAAGAAGAGTAGAGTGCAGAAAAGTGAGTGAGTTTGCAGGCAGGAAGGAAGATGAGGGACTTTTAGCTAGGGTGGGGCGAGGATGCTCCAGGGAGGTGATATTGGTGCAGGGAATGGAACAGAATAAGGGAGGGAGCCAGGCAAGACCTAGGAGAACCTTCTAGACAATGGGAATAGCATGTGAAAAGGTCTTGAGGCAGGAATGAATTAGGTGTGTTCAAAAAAGAACAAAAGACCAGGGTGGCTGGAGTGAGCTAGGGGGTGAATACAAGGAGATGAGGTCAGAGAGGCCGAGGCCAGGACATGGAGTATAGAGTGACAAAAATAACATGGTGATGCCCAGCCTGAGAACAGAAGTACTGCAGATTAGGAAAGCTTCTGAACAGGGACTTACTTCCTCTGAGGAGGTCACATGGGGAAGGAAAGGATGTAATGAGGAAGATGAATATATAGGGTGTAGAATGAATTTATCAGAATCTTGATTTACAAAATGATCCAGTAAATCTATGGCTGATGTTGATCCTAATTTACTTTCTGTTACTTTGTGTTAACTTTCAAAGTGAAGTAGAGCTAAGAAGTCTCCCAAGCTATACTTTAATACATTCATTTCTTTCTTCTCTGTAGAAAGGAATAGACAAGGAATTTTACCTACTAGTTACAGTCTTTGATGAGAATCTGAGCAGGTATCTTGATGAAAATATTCAGAAGTTTACCTGGCATCCCTTCAGCGTTGACAAGGAGGACAAAGAGTTTGTGAAGTCCAACCGAATGCATGGTATGAAAAATCTTTTCCTCTTGTAAAGTCAAGTCATAATCACATTTGAAGTGAAAATATTTGGAATGCTGTAGTTATCTTAAGCTTGGTTTCTGGTATTGTCCTTGGTCATGACTAAAATATTTTGTGGCTTCAGCCTCACAAGGTATGGTGAAACTTCTCCATCTCAAGAGATATGAAGCTTAATACTTCTAAAGCACTTCATCAGCTGTAGATAAAATAATACAGAATTTGAACTAGCAAAGGTCACAGTACATAATAAATGTAGAAAATTACTGTTTCATATCTATATATCTATATATCTATATATCTGTGTGTGTATATACAGACATATATATATATATATATATATTTTTTTTTTTTTTTCATCCAAGAGCAACAGAATACACATTCTTTTCAAGTGCAAACAGAACATTCTCCAGGATAGATTATATGCTAAGCCACTAAACAAGCCTCTGTAAATTTAAGAAAATTGAAAACACATCAAGCACCTTTTTTGAAAACAATACTATGTAAGACTGGAAATTAACTTTGAGGAAAAAAACTACAAAAAAACACAACAGGTGAAGGCTGAACAATATACTACTACACAACCAATACATCACTGAAGAAATCAAAGAGGAACAAAAAAATACCTAGAGATAAATGAAAATGAAAACATGACAATCCAAAACTTATGAGATAGCAAAAACAGTTCTACAACAGAATTTAAAAGCTTACTTCAGGAAAAAAGAAAAATTTCAAATAAAAACCTAACTTTACACCTAAAAGAGCTAGAGAAAGAGCAAATAAAACCTAATGTTAGTGAAAGATAAGAAGTCATAAGGATAAGAGCAGAAATAAGTGAATAGAGACAAAAATAGAAAGGATCAATGAAATTAAAAGCTGGTTCTTTGAAAAGTTAAATAAAACTGATAAACCAGACTCATCAAGAAAAAAATGGAAGGACCCAGATCAATAAAATCAGAAATGAAAAAGGAGAGGTTACAACGGACACCACAGAAATATAAAGGATCATAAAAGACTAGTAAAAGCATCTATTTGCCAATAAAATGGACAACCTGGAAGAAATGGACAAATCTTTAGAAATGTACAATCTACTAAGACTGAATCAGGAAGAAATAGAAAATACAAATAGACCACTTATCAGTAAAGAAATTGAGTCAGTAATTTAAAAACTCCAAGCAAACAAAAATCCAGTCTTCACCATATGGTAGAATTGGAATTCTACCAAATATTTAGAGAAGAGTTAACACCTACATTTTAAAACTATTCCAAATAATTGCAGAGGAAAGAATGCTTCCAAACTCATTCTTTGAGTCCACCATCACCCTGATACCAAAACCAGACAAAAGTATCACACAAAAAAAGGAAAATTATAGGCCAATATCACCAGTGATCATAGATTCAAAAATCCTCAACAAAATATTAGCCAACTGAATCTAATAACACGTTTAAAGGATAATGCACTATGATCAAGTAGAATTCATCTCAGGGATGCAAGGACTTTTTAATACCCACAAAACAATCAATGTGATATACACATTAACAAACTGAAGAGTAAAAACAGTATGGTCCTTTCAATAGATGCAGAAAAAGCTTTTGACAAAATTCACCACCCATTTTTGATAAAAAATTCTCCAGAAAGTGGGCATAGAGGGAACATACCTTAATATAATAAAAGTCATGTGACAAATCCACAGCTAACATTATACTCAATGGTGAAAAGCTGAAAGCATGTCCTCTAAGATTAGGAACAAGACAAGGATACCCACTCTTGCCAATTTTATTCAACATAATAATAGAAGTCTAAGTCACAGTAATCCAAAGAAAAGGAAATAAGTCATCCAAATTGGAAAGAAGAAGTAAAGCTATTACTGTTTTCAGGTGGCATGCAATACATAGAAAATCCTAACGAAGTTACCAGAAAACTACTAGGGCTCATCAATGAATTTAGTAAGGTTGCCAAATACAAAATTAATATACAGAAATCTGTTGCATTTATTCACACTAACAATGCATTATAAGAAAAAGAAATTAAGAAAAAATCTCACTTACCATCTCATCAAAAAGAATAAAATACCTAGGAATAAATTTATCTTGAGAGGCAAAGGACTTGTACTCAGAAAACTATATGACATTGATGAAAGAAACTGAAGATGGAAAAGACAAAAACAGATGGCAAAGATATACTGTGGTCTTGGATAGTAAGAATCAATATTTTTTGCTTGTTTGTTTTTAAGTTTTATTTATTTATCTTTTTACTTTACAATATTGTATTGGTTTTGCCATACATTGACTTGAGTCCACCACGGGTGTACATGTGTTTCCCATCCTCCCACCTCCCTCCCCATCCCATCCCTCTGGGTCATCCCAGTGCACCAGTCCTGAGCACCCTGTATCATGCATCGAACCTGGACTGGCGATTCATTTCACATGTGATAATTTACATGTTTCAATGCCATTCTCCCATATCATCCTGCCCTCGCCCTCTCCCACAGAGTCCAAAAGACTGTTCTTTACATCTGTGTCTCTTTTGCTGTCTCACATACAGGTTTATTGTTACCATCTTTCTAAATTCCATATATATGCGTTAGTATACTGTATTGGTGTTTTTCTTTCTGGCTTACTTCACTCTGTATAACAGGCTCCAGTTTCATCTACCTCATTAGAACTGATTCAAATGTATTCTTTTTAATGGCTGAGTAATACTCCATTGTGTATATGTACCACTGCTTTCTTATCCATTTGTCTGCTGAGGTTGCTTCCATGTCCTGGCTATTATAAACAGTGCTGTGATGAACATTGGGGTACACGTGTCTCTTTCAATTCTGGTTTCCTTGGTGTGTATGCTGAGCAGTGGGATTGCTGGGTCATATGGCAGTTCTATGTCCAGTTTTTAAGGAATCTCCACACTGTTCTCCATAGTGGCTGTACTAGTTTGCATTCCCACCAACAGTGTAAGAGAGTTCCCTTTTCTCCACACCCTCTCCAGCATTTATTGCTTGTAGACTTCTGGATAGCAGCCATTCTGACTGGCGTGAAATGGTACCTCATTGTGGTTTTGATTTGCATTTCTCGATAATGAGTGATGTTGAGCATCTTTTCATGTGTTTGTTAGCCATCTGTATGTCTTCTTTGGAGAAATGTCTATTTAGTTCTTTGGCCCACTTTTTGATTGAGTCGTTTATTTTTCTGGAATTGAGCTGTAGGAGTTGCTTGTATATTTTTGAGATTAATTCTTTGTCAGTTGCTTCCTTTGCTATTATTTTCTCCCATTCTGAAGGCTGTCTTTTCACCTTGCTTATAGTTTCCTTTGTTGTGCAGAAGCTTTTAATTTTAATTAGGTCCCATTTGTTTATTTTTGCTTTTATTTCCAATATTCGTGGGAAGTGGGTCATAGAGGATCCTGCTGTGGTTTATGTCAGAGAGTGTTTCGCCTATGTTTTCCTCTAAGAGTTTTATAGTTTCTGGTCTTACATTTAGATCTTTAATCCATTTTGAGTTTATTTTTGTGTATGGTGTTAGAAAGTGTTCTAGTTTCATTCTTTTACAAGTGGTTGACCAGTTTTCTCAGCATCACCTGTTAAAGAGATTGTCTTTTCTCCATTGTATATTCTTGCCTCCTTTGTCAAAGATAAGGTGTCTATAGGTGCATGGATTTATCTCTGGGCTTTCTGTTTTGTTCCATTGATCTATATTTCTGTCTTTGTGCCAGTATCATACTGTCTTGATGACTGTGGCTTTGTAGTAGAGCCTGAAGTCAGGCAGGTTGATTCCTCCAGTTCCATTCTTCTTTCTCAAGATTGCTTTGGCTATTTGAGATTTTTTGTACTTCCATACAAATTGTGAAATTATTTGTTCTAGTTCTCTGAAAAATACTATTGGTGGCTTGATAGGGATTGCATTGAAGCTATAGATTGCTTTGGGTAGTATACTCATTTTCACTATATTGAAGGAATCAATATTTTTAAATGACCATTCTGCTCAAGGCAACATATGGATTCAATGCAATCTCTATCAAAATATCAAGGGCATTTTTCACAGAACTAAAACAAATAATTTTAAAATTTGTGTAGAAACACAAAAGACCCCAAAAAGCCAAATGAATCTTGAGAAAGAACAGAGCTGAAGGAGTCAATGCTGCCTGACTTCAGACAATCAAGGGGCTTCCTGGGTGGTGCTAGTGGTAAAGAATCTGCCTGCCAATACAGCAGACATAAGGGACACAGCATTTGATCCCTGGGTTGGGAAGATCCCTGGAGGAGGGTAAAGCAACTCACTCCAGTATTCTTGCCTGGAGAATCCCATGGATAGAGGAGCCTGGAGGGCTACAGTTCATAGGGTTGCAAAGAGTTGGACACGACTGAAGTGGCTTAGCATAGTAATCAAAATAGTTTGGCACAAGCACAAAACCAGACACAGATCAATGGAATAGAATAGAGAGGCTAAAAATAAACCCATGTGCTTCTGTCAATCACTCTATGACAAAGGAGGCAAGAATATAGAATGGAGAAGACAGTCTCTACAATAAGTGTTTCAGGGAAAACTGGACAACTATAGAATGAAATTAGAAGATTCTCTAACACCAATATACAAAAATAAAATGAATTAAAGATCTAAATGTAAGACTGGATACTATGAAACTCCCAGAGAAAAACAGAGGCAGAACACTCTTTGACATAAATCCTAGCAATAGTTTTTTGGATCTGTCTCCTAAAGTAAAGAAAAAAAAAGTAAAAATAAGCAAATGAGATCTAATTAAATTGAAAAGCTTGTGCACAGCAAAGGAAACCATCAACAAAATGAAAAGACAACCTACTGAATGGGAGAAAATGTTTGCAAATGATATGCCTGACAAGAGATTAATAGTCAACAAATAGAAACAACTTGTACAATCCAAAATCAAAGAAACAAACAATATGATTAAAAATGGGGCAGAAGAATTGAATAGACATTTTTCCAAAGAGGAAATGCAGATGGCCAACCAACAGACACCTGAAAAGATGCTCAACAGCATTGCTACATCAGAGAAATGCAAATCGAAACCACAATGAGGTATCAGCTCACGTCAGAATAGCTATCATCAAAAAGAACACAAACAGCAAATGTTAGACAGGATGTGGAGAAAAGGGAACCATTATACACAATTGATGGAAATGTAAATTGGTGCAGCCATTGTGGAAAACAGTATGGAAGTGTCTCAAAAAAATAAAAATAGAACTACCATATGACCCAACAATTTCAGTTCTGGAAACAAAAAACCCCAAAACCACTAATTCAAAATGATGCATGCAGCCCAATGTTCATGTGTATATATATATATATATATATATATATATATACACATACATATACACACACACACATATATAAGGAATAAAGCTAAGACATAAAAAAGGAATGAAATTCTGCCATTTGCAACAACATGGATGGATCTAGAGAATATTATGCTTAGTGAAATAAGTCAGACGGAGAAAGACAAATATTGTATGCTTTCACTTATATGTGGAATCTAAAAAATAGAACAAATGAATATATACAACAACAATGAAAAAACAGATTCATAGATATAGAGAACAAACTAATGGTTATCGGTGGGGAGAGGGAAGGGTGAAGGGGTAAGATAGGGCTATGGGATTAAGAAAAAAATACTACTATGAATAAAATAAATAAGCTACAAGGGTATATTATACAACATATGGAAATATTGCCATTATTTTATATTAACTTTAAATGGAGTATAATCTATAAACATATTGAATCACCATGTTGTATACTTAAAACTAATATAATATTATAAATCAAATATGTTTCAATAAAAATTTCTTTCAATACCTAAAGCAAACATGGCAAGATAACAGACCTTGTTTTAGGACCAAGCATAGCATCTATTTATTGCCTTTAAAACATTATGAGAAAATAGTGAAACAGCCTTCCCCTTCTCTCCCAAAGAAGTGCAAAAAAGTCTCTCTTTCTCCCATGGAAGTCCAAAAATGTTCAAGGCTCCAAGTGACCCACAGCACTGGCTCATACTTTTGTGGTCTCAGATGCTCTGTTCCAACTGAACCCCTTCTTGGACCAATGGAAAACAAGGAATAATGCACTTTCAACATCATCTTAAAAAAAAAAATTTGTTATAACTGAAGACAAAATTTGTTCCCAACCTTTATAATAGCCAATAAAAAGGTAAACTAAGCTATAAATTAGGAAACATAGCAATCGCTTAATGGAAAAGCTAGGCTGCAAAAGGGATCTATATACAGAGAAGCCTGTATATAGAAAACAGAAAACAACCTAATGGATCATGTCAAATCCAGTCCCTTCCTGCTTTGGCAATTTGATATATTTGTATATTTTAAACCTGCAGAATATGTAATGTTTAAGGCAAAATTCAAGGAAATTATGTATTTAGTTTAAGCTTCACATTAATTATAAATTAAATTTTGTCTCCAGTCTTGCTTGCATGAGTAGGAGAAAGTTGGCTACAATACCAAAGAGAAAATGCCTTACATGGCATACAATGTTTGCATTGCTCGTGTTATACAGTCTATGTTCCAATCTGCTTGTTGAATATATAAATGAATGAATGAATGTTCCAGAAAAAGAGGTTCCGGAGTGGGTGAGGGCATGCCACACAGCTTTGTGGTATCTTAATTCCCTGACCTGGGCCTCCAGCAGTGAGAATGTGGAATCCTAACTACTGGATCATCAGGGAATTCCTAGGAAAGAGAAGTGTTAAACTGGAGTTCCTAGGCAACAGAGAATTCTCTACCAGCTCTACCAAGGACTAAACTGTTAGCACTACAATTTACAATGGGATGGGGAGGGAGGTGGGAGGGGGATTTGGGATGGGGAACACATGTACACCCACGGCTGATTCATGTCAATGTATGGCAAAACCCACTACAATACTGTAAAGTAATTAGCCTCCAATTAAAATAAATAAAATGAAAAAAATTTAAAATGATATCTCTTTAACATTCAATGGACAAGACAGTTTATTTGCAACATCATGATCAAAGATTTTCTTCAGAAAGTGTGATATTCTTCTTAGCAGCTCCAGGGCTTCTTGGAATTTCTGCTAATAATTCCAGATATTTGAGTAAAATTACCAAACACCACTCATTCACAGATAAAGAAACAAAAGGTAATTTTATTTGACAATGAGATTCTAACAGGAGACCATTTACGTGTGTGGTGGACAGGCTGTAGAAGGAGTGGAGTGGGGGGTGTCTCTCTCCAGGACATCAAGCCTGAGACGCAGTTAGGCACAGTCACGCCTCAGTGTACTCAGTCATAGTGGTCATCCCCCAGAGGGGGCGCGTGTAGCTGCTGTCAGTGGATTGAGGTTGATGTCAAAGAGAAAAGCAATTTGCATTTCTGGAGGTACAAAGACTTTTCATATCTAAGTGATCATTATTCAAAGTCTTGTCAGTTATTTTACTGAAGTTGGAAAATCAAAATTATCATAAGGCAAAACTATTTATTCAAGGGCTAACCTCTTAAAACTTAGTGTCCCTTCCCTACTTCTCAAATCCCTCTTCACTGACCAGACATGCAAATATAATGTCAATCAACTGCAAATCTTTCAAGTGATGCAAGATCCATAAAATCAGTGAAGGGATGTCTGATAACTTCTAGAATGAAATGCAAAGCCATTGGCAAATGAGGATCTGACAGAATTAAATGAATAACTGAGGAAAAGACACTTAACAAGGGAGATGACAGGATAAGAACCTTAAAAGAAAATGACTTCCATATAAAGAGTTTTAAAAAAAAGACTTTGGGGAAATTCATGAAATCTGTAAATATTTTTTCAAGGATGATGCTTTTTATAATCTGCAAAACTAAAATGTGAAATGAAGGATATTATATAATGCTATCAAATAATTTTGTCAGAAAAAAATTGCTTAAGAAAACAACCTGTTTATTTTTTATTACTTCTTAGAATTCATGTCCTGTGTATACATTGTTAAATAGAACAGTTTCACTGTTTTAGTGTATTTTCATTATTTGTTATTAAGTTCAGTCTCCATTTAAATTTGATACAACACCTGACTTTTTCCCAGTACTCTTTATTCTCTGATAATAGGATCTTCTGTAAATTTTGAACTTGAATACCACTGCCTCCATATGCACTGATAATCTTTCACTAAGGTGATGTGTTTTCAGCACATCTACAAAATAATAGTGCACTCTGCTCTCCTTTTCCTTCCATTTAGCTATTAATGGCTACATGTATGGCAACCAGCCAGGCCTAACCATGTGCAAAAAGGATAGAGTCTCCTGGCATCTGATTGGCATGGGCACTGACACGGACATGCATGGAGTTTATTTTCAAGGGAACACCATCCACCTACGAGGGACTCACCGGGACTCCCTGGCGCTGTTTCCCCACGTCTCCACAACGGCATTCATGCAGCCAGACCGTGCAGGTAAACTTGGCAGGGCCAGCTCAGGTGACCAGATTCCTATCTTCAGGCAAGTACTCTTAGGGTCTTTCCCCAGAAGAAATTGGTTGAATTTGGGCACTTCTGCGTGTGCAGAAGGAAATATAGCCTTGAGTAGAATCAGAGAGTCCTGACTATTGTATTTCAAACACATAATGTGAAGAACAGAGGAAAAGCATCTAATAACATCCATAAAGCAAAAGTAGGAGTCCTCTAAGTGACCTGGCCTCACAAATCCTAGGAGAATGCTCTTTATTTATATCCATGAACAATTCAGCCCAAGAAAGAGTATTTTTGTTTGCTTGTTTATTCTCTTTAAACACAGACTTCATTTTAGTTGCTGCTTGGAAGCATCAACCAGACATGAGCAGACTGGTGGTTGCTTCCAGGTTGTAGATGTGAACTTATCTCCCTTCTCTAGAGATTGATAGTGGTCTCTTGATGAGTCCAAACAGGGACTTGCCTATTGTCATTCTCTCGGGTACCCAGAAAGCAAGCTGTGTTGGATCCGGAGTCCATGGAGAGCCCGTTGAAGTGCCAGTACCCATCCCTTCTCTTAGAGATTAATAAGTTAATTAGGTCACTGGGGCATTTTAATAAAAGATAAAGGGTAATATTTGGCAACATATACTCTCATGAAAAATAAGAATAGTAAATGCTGTGGATATTAAACATGTTTCTCCAAACCAACTTTTTCATTGGTCTAAAAATGAAACCAATATGCTACTCAAGATAAGTACTTGCCTGCTCTGTTTCCTTTATAAATAGGTATTTACTTCTTTCCTTCACACTGGAACTGCATTTTAGATGCTACTCTCTGTCACTGGTTAAGAATTTGAGATTTGAGGGAAAAAAAAATTCAAAGAGAAAAGAAGATAGAGCTCTTCAAAGCTACTCTTTTCTATTAACAAGTAGTAAATATGACTTACGTCACCTCTTTACACGTTAAACATTTCTACCTGAGACAAATCTAAAATTTTAAGTCATCAGAGAAATATATAGAAAACATATGGACCCTGGGAGCCACCTAACCCTGCCTCAACATTCACTTCTGGCTGCTGTGAGTTCCCGCCTCAACGTTCACTTCTGGCTGCTGTGAGTGTAAATGCATATTTTCTCCATGATTTTACATTCAGTTATCTGGTTGAGAGAGGAAAAGTCTCCATGACTTACCTACCAAATAAAATACATGGATTTTTATAGAAAAAAAAAAAAGAAAAAGAGCCTTGAGCTTCAAAACTTTTGCCAAAGTACTGCCTCAGACTAGGGGCTCCATTAATCCTTGCCTTGTAAGCTTCTAGTACTCAACCTTTCTATATTAATTGATTGATCAATTATGAATCACCCCAAGGGATGCCTTTGGAACAATTACTTTTTTAAAATTCACTCTTCAAGACCAAAGAGGGGACAAGAGGGAAACAGCCAAATAGTTTTACTTCATAGAAACAGCATTCAAAGCTAGAGATGGCTGGAATAATTTTAGGGACATGGTTACTTACTCACAGGCCCTCCAGGCTTCTAAAGAGCTACATGACAGTGCTTTCCAGCTTATGTTTGGCGGTGAGTATAAATCAGTGACTGCTGAAAAGCTGAGTCATTTCACCTGTTGCCGCCCCATCTTCTAAGCTAAAAGGAGTACCCAAACATGGGTAGAGTAGCCTGTCAGCTGAAAGTCAAACATTTCCTCTTTGATCTTTTTTTTTTTTAAACCACTTTATTGATGTATGACTGAAACACAAAAAGCTGTATATTTTATACATGTAAATTGATGAGTGTGGAAATAGTATGCATCTGTGAAAATATCACCATAATCAAGACTTTAAGCTCCTCTTTGTTCTTAGAAAAGAAAATTCCTCCTCTGTTGAAGGGATGATTAGCATACAAATAGTGGGCTGCCTGGAGACCAGCACAGGCAGAAGAAGCTCTGGCCACCTCTGTTGTCAGAAGGGTCTTCTCTTTGTTTTTACAGAGGGTCACCATTTGTGCCTGGGTGTGCTAGGGTACCCTATGAACCAATGGTTTTGGCTCATCCTGAAGGGATAATTTGGCAATATTTAGACATGATAGATGCTATCTCTGTGCATTGTAGATAGTTAATGAGACCCACACTCTCATTCACCTCTGAGAACAGAGATTTGTTGATCCAATAATTTCCCTGAGTTAACATCTTCCAATAATTTGATTTTGTATGATTTTATTGTGAATTTAATTAAAATATGTATATTGATGCCAAGGCATCTAGAAAATTCAGCTTAAAAAATCATATAGTTCTCAGTCAGATAGGATGGTTGCTATTTCTTTTTCCTTTTCATCTGGCTTAATGTAGACCTACCACTGGAAATGAGACCCTCCTCTGCTCAAGGGCTTAATGAAAAAATACATTTATCTTTAAGAGTAATAGCTTATTTGTATATTGCACCTTATAGCTTATAAAACCTTTTAGGGCAAAAGCCATGACTTCAGAAGCCTGACCTAATTTGAACTTTGTCTAGACAGGTAATTAGTTCCTTTTAAACTGGGCTGGGAGAAGATACCTATCAATGATTTTTTTCCAGGAGTGACTATCCTCTAATAGGTGTGTACAATAGGGGAGACCCAGAGAAATAATTTCTTGGCAGCAACTTTACAGGTTTTTTCTTTATTTGTTTTTGGACATGACAGATGAATTTCAGATGGTATTTCCCCCCATACGTAAATATATTTACAAGTAATTTATTCCTCTTAGGGTCTGATTTTTAAATGCTATAGAAAGTTGATATCTTAAAAACCCACCTGACGGGTTATTTTTTAATAATTACGGAGGTTTGCTAGCAAATCAAAAGCAAGCGCTCGAGCATCGCTCTGAACGCCAAGCCATGTCTCTTCCAGGAATCTTCAGGGTCTTTTGCTCCACCCTGCACCACTTGGCAAGAGGCATGCATCAGATATATGAGGTCAGCAGCTGCGGCAACAAGGACCCTCCTGAGCAGCCCTATGGGATGATAAGAACCTTTTACATCGCCGCTGAAGAGGTAGAATGGGATTATGCCCCTAACAAAAACTGGGAGTTCGAAAAGCAGCACTTGGACGCAAGAGGGGAAAGGTACCACAGGCCGAGCCGCCGCCGTGTCTGGGGTGGGTTCGCACAAGTGCGTGGACGTTCGGCAAACGCGGAACCTAAAAGGGCCCCGGGTGCTGTCTGCCCAGTCCTGGCACACAGACATGTCACTCAGAAACACGAAAGCCTAGGGAAGTCGCCGTCCCCCTCCGAGGGAGTGGTCTGAAGCCAGTCTGGTCCTCGGGAGGCTGGCGGGCCACGCACGTGGGTCTGAGCGAGCGCGGGGCAGGTCAGCGCAGGGGCTCGCCTCCCGGGGACTCAGGGGATGCGGTGCAGAGAGAGGCAGGCCCGCTGCGCAGAGGTGGGGGAGGCCTGTAGATGGGCTGGGGGAAGGGGTCAGTACAGGGGCTCGCCTCCCGGGAACCCCGAGGGACGTGGTGCGGAGACGCAGGGCCTCTGCGCAGAGCTGGGGTGGGTGTGGCGCTGTAGATGGGCGGGGTGGGGGCCGCCGGCATTCACTGGCCGCGGGGACACCCGAGGGGCGGGGGAGGTGGAGATTACCGGGCTGGGGCAGGAAGAGCAGGTCCCCTCGTTGGCCGGGTCCCCAGAGCTTCCATGAGGCTTGCCCTCCTGTGGAGGCGCTGCCCTTGCAGAGCACAGAGGAATCCGCGGGCTCGAGGACCTTGCGCACTGCTGAGCACGGGTGCCCTCCGGCCCGGCCTTCAGGGCTGAACTGTCTGGGGGGCAGGCCTGCAGGCCTCCTCCCCGGGGTTAGCGCCTTCTGCCTGGGTGGCACCGCCCCATGGTTCACTCAGTCACTGGCAGAAGTGGAGTTGAACACTGACCTTTTTGAAGGACAAATCCGTGTTCTCATCACCATGCCATGCTGACGTTCATGCCCTGTTCCTCTTTGATATTTATTATCACACTTCCCTTGCCCTCTCTTGCCCAGCCTTCATGCACCTTCTGTGGTTATGATCCCCACCAACTCCTCTACATCAGCTTTTAGGAATCATAGCCTGTTCTGTTTTTCTTACTCTGCCTGTTTTGAGGGTTCAGGCTCATGGAAAGAATATAATGGTGCCACCTTGTGGATAAATGAAGAAACAAAATCACTCAGTTGTAAAAGATTTGCCTCAAGGGTAGGATGCTTTAAAATTCATTCCAAGATTCACCAGGTTTCCCTGGTAGCTCAGCTGGTAAAGAACCCACCTGCAATGCAGGACACTCTGGTTCAATCCCTGGATTGGGAAGATCCGCTGGAGAAGGGGTAGGCTACCCACTCCAGTATTCTTGGGCTTCCCTGGTGGCTCAGACAGTAAAGAATACGCCTGCAATGTGAGACCTGGGTTTGATCCCTTGGTTGCGAACATCCCTTGGAAAGTGCTGCTGCTGCTAAGTCGCTTCAGTCGTGTCCAGCTCTGTGTGACCCCATAGACGGCAGCCCACCAGGCTCCTCTGTCCCTGGGATTCTCCAGGCAAGAACACTAGAGTGGGTTGCCATTTCCTTCTCCAGTGCACGCATGCATGCATGCTAAGTCGCTTCAGTCATGTCCGACTCTGTGCGACCCCATGGACAGCAGCCCTCCAGGCTCCTCTGTCCACAGGATTCTCCAGGCAAGAATACTGGAGTGGGTTGCCTGGATGGGTAGCCCTTCCCAGGGAGAAGGAAATGTCAACCCACTCCAGTATTTTTGCCTGGAGAATCCTGTGGACAGAGGAGCCTGGCAGGCTACGGTCTATGGGGTCACAAAGAGTTGGACATGACTGAGTGACTTTCACTTCACTTCACTTCAATTATTCACCAACACATTTTGTTAAACCAGACACGCCCCCTGCCAAAGTAGTGCTGCTTATACAAGTTAAAAATGGATAATTCAGTATAAAGTGAAATGAATACTAATTTGGTCTTTTCTAAAATAATTATTTCATTAACAGGCTGCTATCTCTGAAGACATTATTGTATAATAATTGTCATATGTACAGTCCTAGCCCATGAGTATGTAAGAAATATATCCTTCATTATTTTCTTGAAACTCAGTGTAATTTCTGTTTTCAGCCCCATCCATCCAGGCTGGCAGAAAGAGCTAGCTTTAATCTTCTGGGATTGTCTTTCAAGCTTCTTAGAGAGATAGAGGGCGGTGGGTGTGTCTGCACCCTGTCCCTGCCATTCTGGTCTTGCCCATAAATAAATGACAACAAAGTGAAATGATAGCATTTTCACCTATTAAAAAATATAACAGAAGAGCCACAACCGCAGTCTTCTAGATCAGCACTAATATAGTAGACTGTATCCATACTTGGCTATAGAACACTTGAAATGTGGTAGTCCAAATTGAGATGAACCGTAAGTATAAAACATACATTGAATTTCATAGAATCGGTATGAACAAAAACATAAACTATATAACTAACAAATATCTTACAATTATCACATGATGAAATGATAAAATTTTGGTTGTGTTGGGTTAACTGAAATTGTTAAAATTGATTTCGCCTGTTTAAAAAGCAACAGCTCTTTATGCAGGACAGAGTTGCAGTGACAGGTTGTCCCAGTGGCAGTCTGTGGCACCCCCATAGATCAGAGCCCAGGAGCAAATGCCCTCCTACCCCAGTTACTATGCATCTGCCATCTGACCCGAGGCCATATCTTAGGACATCTCCAGGTTTCAAACCACCCCTCAGTATGGGTTTTCCCTGAAACATTTATTGTCCTGGTCAGCACAGACCCTCTGCCTCACCTTGGAACCTGGAAGTCTTTCCCTGTGGCTTCCTAAGAACATAGTGGGGAGAACTCAGGATCCCAGAAAGGCAACAAATGGGACTGTCAGCACAATGCCAGCATCTATGCAGTGGGAGGGAATTTGAAAACAAAGAGTAGGTTGCTACAGAGAATTCCCTCATAGCTCATCTGGTAAATAATCTGCCTGCAATGCAAGAGACCCCAGTTTGATCTCTGGGTGGGGAAGATCCCCTGGGGAAGGGAAAGGCTACCCACTCCAGTATTCTGGCCTGGAGAATTCCATGGACTGTATAGTCCATGGGGCCGCAAAGAGTTGGACGTGACTGAGCGACTTTCACTTCACTTCCTAGCACTCTTGAACTTGTAGACTGATGCACATGTAATTTAACTAACCTGGAATTTGAGGTAAGACTCAGCATCTATTGAGCACCACCTCTCGTAAGCCAGGCCTTTTGCTGAGCATTTCCCACTCCATCAGCTCTGGCCCAGCACTGTTACATGACCTCCCAGTGAGATGACGATAGAGTAAGCGCTCAGGTGGTTCTTAACAGGTGTCTGATGCTGACATAGCTTTATATGTCCCAACTCCTATGATCCTCACATCACTCCTGAGAGTTGGGTGAATTATTATCACCTCATTTTGCAGAGAAGGGAAGCTAGAAAACAGCACAGGTAGCTCAAGAGTCTGGGCTTGTCACCACCACACATGCTTCTAGGACTCCTGGAAAATAAAAGTAGAAGAAAATTTTCTTCCTTGGAAAGCACACAGTGCAGGGTAGAAGGTATATACATGCATTTGTAAAATACCTACTGTGTGCTTGGGACTGTGCAAAGTGCTGAGAAGGGCACACAAGGTCCTTTCCACACAGATTTCATGTTCCGGTGGGGGAAGACATTAGAGCAAACACGCTGAGTCGTACAGGCACTGTGGGAGAGGGAGAGGGTGGGTGGTCAGGGAAGGCTTCTGGGAGGAGGTGGTCTTTGAAGGGAGGGCCTGTTGAAGAGGTGAACAGCACAGGAAGGCAGCATGGGAAAGCCCTGCAGGTGTGGAGGGCCTGCAGGGTTCACGAGAGGGAGTGTGTAGAACTGCGTGAGCATAGAGCGTTTGGGTGGCGGTGATGGGAAACCAGGTTTGGGAGCTTGGCAGAGACAAATGGGGAAGTTTTGTTGTTGTTCAGCCACTAGGTCATGTCCGATTCATTTCGACCCCATGGACTGCAGCCCTCCAGGCTCCTCTGTCCTCCACTGTCTCCCAAAGTTTGCTCAAATTCTTGTCCATTGAGTCGGTGATGCTACCTAACCATCTCATCCTCTGCCGCCTCCTTCCTCTTTTGCTTTGTCTTTCCCAGCATCAGGGTCTTTTCCAATATGTCGGCTCTTCGCATCAGGGAAAGGGGTATGAAAGCTAAATCAAGGAGTCTGCCAGTGGGAAGCCATAAAAATCTTTTCGACAAGGACTGACGTATTCAAATGTGTAGTTTAGGATCTCTCTGCCTGTAGTGTAGAGAGGAGAGGGAAGGGAGGAGAATCGGGAGCAGAGAACATGGTTAGGAACAGTTTCAGTTAATACGGGTGAGTCAACAGATGAAGTCGGTGACTTAGGTTATAGTGTGGGGAGTTTGACCATGGGAAATGGAAGGATGTGAGACACAATATATTTTGGAGATGAAGTTGATAGATTTGTTTCTGTCTCTTGTAGTGATCTATGTTGTTACTAGATAAAATATAGAGTTGATCCTCATTATTTGCAGATTTCATATTTGCAAAATTGCCCACTTGCTGAAATTTATCTGTAACCCTCAAATCAATTCTTGTGGTGCTTTCATGGTCACTTGCAGATACGAATAGAACAGTGAAAAATTTGTGTCACCTGATGTTCACATTCCCAGCAGAGGTCAAACCAACAAGGCATCTCTCTGTTTCCTTGTTTTAGCTCTTCCAACTGTCCTTTTAGTCATCTATTTAGTGTCACTTTTTTCTTCTTTGTGCTTTTTGTTGGTGACTTAGCTGTTTAAAATGTCCCTCCCCACCCAGAGTAAGGCTGAAATGCTGTCTAGGATTCCCAAGCACGGAAGGTAGTGCTGTAATATACCTAACAGAGGAAAAACAGGTTTTAGATAAGCTTCATTCAGGCATGAGTCAGTGTATTATCGGTCATGAGTTCAGTGATTATGGATCAGTAATATATATCACATGATATGTCTTTAAACAGAAACACACATCTATCGAATTTATATATTGATCTGTTGATAAATATATTGTAACCAGAGATTCGAAGGAACTTAACCCTGTATTTCCCTTAGGAACAATGGTTCAGTATTTGGAGTGACTCTCCAAATACTGAATAGAGCACACTATTGTGAATAACAAGAATCAACTGTATTTATATTTGTATATAAGTATATGCAGAATATGGGGCTTCCCTGGTGGCCCAGTGGTAAAGAATCCGCCTGCAATTCAGGAGCCACAGGAAGCATGGGTTCGATCCCTGGGTTGGAAGATCCTCTGGAGGAGGGCATGGCAACCCACTCCAGTGTTCTTGCCTGGAGAATCCCATGGACAGAGGAGCCTGGTGAGTTACAGTCCATAGGGTCAAAAAGAGTCAGACCTAACTGAAGAGACTTTGCACACATGCATATGCGCAATACACAGCCCACAGACTTTCTTGAGATCTTTACAGTGGAAAAACATAGCAGGGTACAGAACAACATATGAAATCTGAAGGAATGCAGGGTGGTGGGGTGTGCGCATGTGCATGGATGAACATTTGCGTGAGGCTGGTTGGTCCCAGGAAGCTAATGTAATCTCAAAGTGCCTTTGGGAGTCTCTGACTAAGTCTGGCACTATGCAGCACCCAGCAGGGTTTATTTGTTTTTTTTTGTTTTAATTGAGACTAATTGCTTTACAATGTTGTGTTGGTTTCTGCCGCACAACATGAATCAGCTGTAAGTGTGCATATATCGCCTCCCTCTCAAGTCTCCCTCCCCACTCACCACTCTTTCCTCATCATTGGTCCCTCCAGGCTATCACAGAACATCAAATTGAACCCCCTGTGTTATAGAGCAGCCAGCTGGCTATCTATGCAGCAGCAGCTCTCTATTTGACACATGGTGGTGTGCATGTGTGTCAGTGACACTCTCTCAATTCGTCCTGCCCTCTCCTTCCCCCACTGCATCCACGAGTCTGTTCTCTGTGTCCCAGCAGGGCTCTAGAGCAGTGGTTCCCAAGAGTGGAAGGTAGGCTGATGCTGGACTGCCACATGTAAAGCCCCAGAGATGCTTTCAAATGCAGATTCCTGGCCCCACTTCCATAAAGTCTGATGTAAAGGGCCAGCTCCCCAGGGAGATCCTGATCATAGCCCGGTTTTGGAAGCACTGCTCCAGTGCCCGCACCTCCAAATCATGCAGAAGCACTCAAGGTTTTTCTACCCTCTAACGACTTTAATTCCTGTTGCTTCTGATTTGCAGACACGGAGATATATTCATGAACCACACTGAAAACTGGATCGGCTCTCAGTACAAGAAAGTGGTTTACAGGGAATACACCAATGGAGAATTTGTAGAGATCAAAGCTCGACCGCCACGAGAGGAGCATTTGGCACTCCTGGGTATGGCACAGATCACAGCTGTGCACTGCCAGCACACACACACACACACACACACACACACACACACACACACACACACCCAGTTAGACATCTGCCCAAGAAGGAGTAGAAGCAACAGAGTAGCCTGACTGCATTCATCCAAGGGAGACAGCTTTCTGCTCTCTCATCATCAGGGAGCATGCTGCGTGCTCAGCTCGCACAAACAGTAGCATAAGAAGACCGGCAGATGACACACAAACAGGAATCCCTGTCATCCAGGCAGTCTAACCAGCACCTGCTGCCATGAAGGTCCTTGGCCACCCCTCTGCTGAGCCAGGAAACTTTCATATGAAACACCGATGCCTCAGAACAGCAGGCATAGTATTCACATAGCTTCTCCAAGGTCATCCATGGCCAGTGCCTTCACAACATACCATGAAAATCATTCTGACAAAAGAGAAATCTTTTACTCAAGAAGCAGTGCTTGGGTGAACAGCATGGATTCAGTTCCGGGGGCCCTGACTTCCTGGCCTTCTCAGAACTGACTCCATCTGTCTGACGCCCTGGGCTGCCCAAGAGATAGGATAAGCTCTTCTTGCTAACCTTCCCTACTTGTCGTCACCTGAGTGTCACCCCATCGTGAAGAAGAGATCTTAAAGCAGAGGGCTAATCTAGATGACTTTTCCGTTTTTAAATGTACAAGGCAACTTATATAAATACTAAGGCTTTAATATGTTTCTTATTATCAAAATAATGCACCACACGATTATTAGATTCATAAATTATTAACTGGCCCATCCATCTTCACCATCTGCTAATATCAGCTCCCAAGCTTGTTTTTCATACCAATGAGTCATCTCCCATGGGAACATTCCTTCTTTTGAGTCTCTAAGTCAGAGAACAGATCTCTGAAGAATGGGTGCTGATTCTGCAGAGGGGGCTGGGCTCAATTTGGTCTGCTCAGGAAAAGGAAAAAGACCAGTGACTACATCAGAGGCAAGCTCTGCACCACTTTAGTCAGGGGAGCAGAAGGCCCATCTGTTCGTTTGCTGCAGATCAGGGAGAGGCCTTAACCCCAGAAACTGCCAAGACCCCAGGATAGCACACTGGTCATCAATGCTTCACCCCTTCTCACCAAAACAGCAAAGCATGTGCAACTTAAGTGGTAATGAAAATATGTTGATTTTATTACATGTATGCACATGGCCCATCTGTAACTCTACCCCAAAACTACTTTTAAAAACATGCCTAAATTTTTCTTTTCTAGCTTTATCATTTAAAAAATACAGTGTGCTTTACAGACACTGTCTGATTCATACTAAATATTTGTTTTAAAGATAATAATAGTCCAACAAATTTCAGATTTATTTAGGCCTTTATCAGTACAGTCCAAGACTGGTTCCAGGAGATTGGTTCCGGGAACTTCACGGGCACCAAAATGCTCAAGTCTCTTGCAGTAAATGGCTTAGTACTGTTGTCCCTCTATGTCTGCATCCATGAATACCGACAGCCAACTGCATTTCTCAGGAAAGCATTAAAACCACGGTTGAACCAGTGAACAGTGGATGTGCGTGGTCAGACTCAACTGTGAGTGTATTTCCCTGTGAACATAGTGTGCAGATACATTCCAAGAACCTCACGGATCAGATCTGAGGTGCTTCCACTGGAAGTCTGTTTCCACCTCTCTCAAGTGATCCCTGTGTGAGTGATGCTCTGTCAGTGTGGCTGAGCAAACTGCATTTGTGCCTTGTTTTGGGGACCAACGGGCACCTGTGCTGGATGAGGGCATCCCACGGCAATGAGGGTAGACCTCTCCAGGGATGTGTGTGCCGATTTCCATTGGCACTCATGCTGGTTGCTTCTAACAGAAATGTGTACACACAACTTTCTGAAGAGTGCACGTCTCATGCAGGTATCCAAATACCGAGAAATAGCATTGGATATTTGGACATACATTAGTGAAATCACCATATTGATCATAAATCAATATGTTTATGTTTTAATTTTGTTGTCTTAGAAATTCCTTTTATACTCATTATTTCATTGCATCCTCACTATTATTTTATCTATTTACCAGATAATGAGCAATTTTAAGCTAACCAAAGGTTACACACAGGGGGATTACAATGGAAAGTCACCATGTGTTGTGGATATAGTTTTTCCTGAAGAGTACGTCTTAGCAGTAGTAAAAATTTAAGCATTTATTGAGTACTATGTCTCAATTTACTGAAATTAGCACTTTACATATGTTACTTTATCTAATCCTTACTGTAACCCTTTGAGAAAGGTAAGACCATGTTACAGATGAGGAATTTGACTCAGGTAGGTTACTTGACTTACTCAAAGCCTCTCTAATAAGTAAGAGAAGGAGGCAGGATTTGAAACCTGATTGATCCAACTGCAAAACATGACATGATATTTAATGCTAACCAATGTCACCTGCTAGAGGAAATACACTAATAACAAGGTAACCTTGTTTATTTTGTCAAATACTACCCACATGTGAATTACACCAATGTTGAAAAGAGCAACGATAATGCACACAGACCTGTTTTGCCTTTAGGCCCGATGATTCACGCCGAGGTTGGGGACTCCATCCTGATCATATTTATGAACAAGGCCAGTCGGCCCTACTCCATCTCAGCCCAGGGTGTGGAGGACGTGGATAGTGGGAAGCGGCTCCAAGTGCCTGTCACAAAGCCAGGTAACTTACCCCAGAGGTCTGCTCCATGCTGATGAGTACTCCAGGCTCAACTTCTTTCTTGTCTGATCTCTGACAGGTCTTGGAAAGCTCATTGTAACATTATTACTCCATTACGTTCCATCCATTACCCTGATACGAAATTACTATTCAGCCAATGACTGTTTATGGAGTTTCTAGGGCTCAATTAGAGTCCTTAAAGGGTATTAAGACATAATAACAGCTAGTACATATTGAATGTTAACCTTGTGCCAGCTTTTAAATTTAGAAAAAAATTTAAAAACTTACTTATAATAACTCAGGGAGGTAGACACTAACATATTTCATTGAGCCTGATACCACTGATTATAATGGCCATCATTACTTTGTTATTAAAGAAAAAAAAAGTGCTGTCAGGACCTCCCTGGTGGTTGAGTGGTTAAGAATCTGCCTCCCAATGTGGGGGACCCGGTTCAATCCCTGACCACGGAGCTAAGACCCCACGTGTAACTAAGCCTGCAACTGCCACTACTGAGCCCTTGAGCTCTGGAGCCCACACACTGCAAGATCCTGTGTGTTGCAACTAAGACCCAAAGTGGCCAAATAAATAAATATATTTTTTAAATGCTGCCAATTAAACTTTAACATGCCACTGATGGAAAGATACATCTTGGCATCAGATATGCTAAATTGTGAAAATGCACATCCTGTTATTGATGAAATCTGGTGGTGTTACGTTCATTTAACAGGTGACTGAGGCAAAGAGGAGTAAAGAGGTCAACCAGGACAGACATTAGTAATGGTGGAGCCTGTTTGACCTCAGGACCTGAGCTCTTAACCATGCATTTCTCTCAAGATGCTTAAAATGAGTTTGGAAGAAAAAAAAAGACAAGATGAATCATTTCAGCAATAATACAGATTATACATGTTGAAATTCTAAGTGGTGAAGATTTTCAAGAATATATCTGAGAAGGTTGATAAAATTTCAGAGAAAGAAAATCCATGAAGACTCATTTAATTAGGAACAGTTAAGAAAAGCTTTATAAAAGAGATAGAACTCTAATCGTTTTTTTAATTGAAGTATATAGTTGATTTACAATGTTGTGCCAAACTCCAAAGTATAACATACTGACTCAGTTATACACATGATATCACTTACATGTGGAATCCAAAATATTGCACAAGGGAATCTATCTACAAAACAGAAACAGACTCATAGCATAGAGAACAGACTTGTGGTTGCCAAGGCACAGGGCGGGAGAGGGATGGACTGGGAGTCTGGGGTTAGTTCAGTTCAGCTGCTCAGTCATGTCTGACTCTTTGCGACCCCATGAACCATAGCACGCCAGGCCTCCCTGTCCATCACCAATTCCCGGAGTTTACCCAAACTCATGTCCATTGAGTCAGTGATGCCATCTAACCATCTCATCCTCTGTCGTCCCCTTCTCCTCCTGCCCTCAATCTTTCCCAACATCAGGGTCTTTTCAAATGAGTCAGCTCTTCGCATCAAGTGGCCAAAGTATTGGAGTTTCAGCTTCAGCATCAGTCCTTCCAATGAATATTCAGGACTGATTTCCTCTAGGATTGACTAGTTAGAACTCCTTGCAGTCCAAGGGACTCTCAAGAGTCTTCTCCAACACCACAGTTCAAAAGCGTCAATTCTCCAGTGTGCAGCTTTCTTTATGGTCTAACTCTCACATCCATATATGACTACTGGAAAAATCAGAGCTTTGACTAGATGGACCTTTGTAGGCAAAGTAATGTCAGCTTTTTAATATGGTGTCTAGGTTTCTCATGGCTTTTCTTACAAGGAGCAAGTGTCTTTTAATTTCATGGCTGAAATCACCTTCTGCAGTGATTTTGGAGGCCAAAAAAATAAAATCAGCCACTGTTTCCACTGTTTCTCCATCTATTTTCCATGAAGTGATGGGACCAGATGCCATGATCTTAGTTTTTTGAATGTTGAGCTTTAAGCCAACTTTTTCACTCTCCTCTTTCACTTTCATCAAGAGGCTCTTTCGTTCTTCTTCGCTTTCTGCCATAAGGGTGGTGTCTTCTGCATATCTGAGGTTATTGATATTTCTCCTGGCAATCTTGATTCCAGCTGTGCTTCATCCAGCCCAGCGTTTCTCATGATGTACTCTGCATAGAAGTTAAATAAGCAGAGTGATTATATACAGCTTTGATGTGTTTAAAAGATGCATTGAAAGGTGAGAAGATTTCATAATATAATGAGCTTCCATAAATTTTACACAGTTGAAATGTGGTTGTAATAAGTGTTAAGAGCCCCTGTTACAAAACTGATAGCAACCCCATAGGTATAATTATGGGGGAGTTATATTCCCTTGTACCTCTTATGACTACATAATAACACTATAATAATACTATCAGTTCAGTTGCTCAGTCACGTCCGATTCTTTGCGACCCCCTGGACTGCAGCACGCCAGGCTTCCCTGTCCATCACCAACTCCCGGAGCTTGCTCAAACTCATGTCCATCGAGTTGGTGATGCCATCTAACCATCTCATCCTCTGTCGTCCCCTTCTCCTCTTGCCCTCAATCTTTCCCTGCATCAAGGTCTTTTCCAATAAGTCAGTTCTTTGCATCAGGTGGCCAAAGTGTTGGAATTTCAGCTTCAGCATCAGTCCTTCCAATGAATATTCAGGACTGATTTCCTTTAGGATGGACTAGTTGGATCTCCTTGCAGTCCAGGGACTCTCAAGAGTCTTCTCCAACACCACAGTTCAAAAGCATCAGTTCTTCAGTGCTAAGCTTTCTTTATAGTCCAACTCTGACATCCATACATGACTACTGGAAAAACCATAGCTTTGGCTAGATGGACCTTTGTCGGCATAGTAATGTCACTGCTTTTTAAACGCTATCTAGTTTGGTCACTTTTTCTTCCAAGGAGCAAGTGTCTTTTAATTTCATGGCTGCATTCACCATCTGCAGTGATTTTGGAGCCCAAACAAATAAAGTCTTTAACTATTTCCATTGTTCCCCATCTATTTGCCATGAAGTGATGGGACCAGATGCCATGATCTTTGTTTTCTGAATGTTGAGTTTTAAGCCAACTTTTTCACTCTGCTCTTTCACTTTCATTAAGAGGCTCTTTAGTCCCTCTTCACTTTCTGTCATAGGGTGGTGTCATCTGCATATCTGAGGTTACTGATATTTCTCCTGGCAATCTTGATTCTAGCTTGTGCTTCACCCAGCCTGGAATTTTGCATGATATACTCTGCATATAAGTTAAATAAGCAGGGTGACAGTACACAGCCTTGATGTACTCCTTTCCTGATTTGGAACCAGTCTTGTTTCATGTCCTGTTCCAACTGTTGCTTCCTGACCTGCATACAGATTTCTCAGGAGGCAGGTAAGGTGGTCTGGTATTCCCATCTCTTTAAGAATTTCCCACAGTTTGGTGTGATCCACACAGTCAAAGGCTTTGGCAGAGTCAATAAAGCAGAAGTAGATGTTTTTCTGGAACTCTCTTGCTTTTTTGATGATCCAACGGATGTTGGCAATTTGATCTCTGGTTCCTCTGCCTTTTCTAAATCCAGCTTGAACTTCTGGAAGTTCTCAGTTCATGTACTGTTGAAGCCTGGCTTAGAGAATTTTGAGCATTACTTTGCTAGTGTGTGAGATGAGTACAATTGTGTTGTAGTTTGAGCATTCTTTGGCATTGCCTTTCCTTGGGATTGGAATGAAAACTGATCTTTTCCAGAAATGGTGTGGACCTAACAGAAACAGAAGATATTAAGAAGAGGTGGCAAGAATACACAGAAGAACAGAACAACTATAACAATGCTATAGCAATTTCAATAAAGATCATTAAATCAAAAATTTAAAGATGTAAAAAATAAGAAAAGAAAACAATATAATGAATCAAAAAGTTAGCAAGGTACCTGTTCAAGGATGGGGTTGTGGGAAGGAAAATCTTTACTGGTTACTATTCCAATTTCTGCCACTTCCTATTCCCAGTATCAAAAGCTGCTTCAACCTGCTTCAAGAAACTTTTCATGCACATCTGAATGTCTGTATACAGAGAAACAAGTAAATTTGGAATCTTTTTATAGTGGACCATTGTGTAGCCATAAAATGACATTTAAGAAAGATTTAACGAACAAGTTTTAATGAAAAAAAAGTTTTAAATTACATGGTAAAGACTTGTTAAGCAACATACAAGTATATAAGACAGACTAGAAGGGAAATAAGCCAAAATGTTAATAATGGTTTTATCTTCATGGTGGTATTTTAAACAGCAACGTGATCATCTTTTCTACTTCACATGTTTTGTACTTTCTTCTTCCCTTCTTGCTTCGATGAAGAGGGAAATGGTTTAAAATGGATAAAAAAAAACTATTAAATATATTTATTTTTGATGGTTGAAGCAGCTTCAGAGGGAGGAAGAAAGATGCCTATCAGGCCTGAGGGTTGAGGGGGCTCTGGTAGGGCTTTGGGAAAGCTGGCGTGACCCCTCCTGGTGGATGTACCCTCTTGGTGAAGACTGACAAGGGACACAGCTCCACTTCTCTAGGCTGACTGGACTCCTAAGAGTCCTAGGTAGGAAGGCTGTCAGAGTAGGAAGAAAAATTATTATAGATTGTGGCAATGGAGCATTTTTTCTTTTTTAAATTAGAGCCAGAGGTATTCAGTCCCCACAGGAGTCTCAAATAAGTCTGAAAGTTTTGGGAGAACCCAAAGATTGGGGGTAGGAGCAAGAGACTAACTTAGTTCAGGCAAGTTGGATAAGAAAGTTTAATCAGGGCATGCATGTGATGAAGAGTGCAAGTTAGCATTTTAAGAAAAGTAAGCTCCCTCAGGACTCTGTCATCTTGGATTGGATTGCCCTTATCTCCTGCAAGAACTCCAAAATTGCAACTCACTTCTGAATAACCATTGACAGGAGAATGTTGGATCCAACCAAAAAAGGATACCCATTTTTTTTAGGTATCCTTTTTTAAAGGATACCTTTTTTTAAAGGTATCCAATAAAAGACAGAAATGGTATGGACCTAACAGAAGCAGAAGATATTAACAAGAGGTGGCAAGAATACACAAAAGAACTATACAAAAAAGATCTTTATGACCCAGATGACCATGATGGTGTGATCACTCGCCTAGAGCCAGACATCATGGAATGCAAAGTCAAGTGGGCCTTAGGAAGCGTCACTACAAACAAAGCTAGCGGAGGTGATGGAATTCAAGTGCTGCACTCAGTATGCCAGCAAATTTGGAAAACTCAGCAGTGGCCACAAGACTGGAAAAGGTCAGTTTTCATTCCAATCCCAAAGAATGTTCAAACTGCCACGCAATTGCACTCATCTCACACACTAGGAAAGTAATGCTCAAAATTCTCCAAGCCAGGCTTCAGCAATATGTGAACCATGAACTTCCAGATGTTCAAGCTGGATTTAGAAAAGGCAGAGGAACTGGAGATCAAATTGCCAACATCTGTTGGGTTATAGAAGAAGCAAGAGAATTCAAAAAACCATCTGCTTCTGTTCTATTGACTATGCTAAAGCCTTTGACTGTGCGGCTCACACCAAACTATGGAAAATTCTTAAAGAGATGGGAATACCAGACCACCTTACCTGCCTCCTGAGAAATCTATATTCAGGTTAAGAAACAACAGTTAGAACTGAACATGGAACACCTGACTGGCTCCAAATTGATAAAGGTATATGCCAAGGCTGTGTATTGTCGCCCTGACTATTTAACTTATATGCAGAGTGTATCATGCAAAATGCTGGGCTGGATGAAGCACAAGCTGGAATCAAGATTGCCAGGAGAAATATCAACAACTTCAGATATGCAGATGACACCACCCTTATGGCAGAAAGTGAAGAGGAACTAAAGAGCCTCTGGATGAAAGTGAAAGAAGAGAGTGAAAAAGTTGGCTTAAAACTCAACATTCAGAAAATGAAGATCATGGCATCTGGTCCCATCATTTCATGGTAAATAGATGGGGAACAATGGAAATAGTGAAAAACTTTATTTGTTTGTGCTCTAGAATCACTGTAGATGGTGACTGCAGCCATGAAATTAAAAGATACTTGCTCTTTGGAAGAAAAACCATGACCAAATTAGACAGCACATTAAAAAGCAGAGACATTACTCTGCCGACAAAGGTCCATCTAGTCAAAGCTATGGTTTTTCCAGTAGTCATGTATGGATGTGAGCATTGGATCATTAAGAAACCTGAGTGCTGAACAATTGATGCTTTTGAACTGTGGTGTCGGAGAAGACTCTTGAGAGTCCCCTGGACTGCAAGGAGATCCAACCAGTCCATCCTAAAGGAAATCAGTCCTGAATATTCATTGGAAGGACTGATGCTGAAGCTGAAACTCCAATACTTTGGCCACTTGATGCGAAGAGCTGACTCATTTGAAAAGACCCTGATGCTGGGAAAGATTGAAGGCGGGAGGAGAAGGAGATGACGGAGGATGAGATGGTTGGATGGCATCACCGACTAGATGGACATGAGTTTGAGTAAACTCATGGAGTTGGTGATAGACAGGGAGGCCTGGCTTGCTGCAGTCCATGGTTCACAAAGAGTTGGACACAATTGAACTGAAGCGCCCTCAGATTTCCCCTCTCCTTCTTCTCCCCTTCCTCCATTTTCTTCATCTTCTTTTCATTATATCACTCAACAAACATTTACTGAGCATCCTCTTTTTGTTGAGAACTTGGCTTCCAGGTGGGTGGACAATGGATTGTTTCAACTTTAATAACCCCGCACCAATAGTCACTTGCATTTAGCTGTTTATCTTGTGATTACCAAGGCATGGGGTAAATCATGGAAACTAGACCTAAGATGATATTGCTAAACCAACTGCTTCATGAACAAATACAGACCAAAGTTTCATGCAAGTCTTTTGTTTTGCTTTGTGACTCAGATTCAGCTGTAAATTGTTTGTCCTTATAGGGTGAGGATGGGACTCAGATAGTTCAAAAGGAGATAATTTAAATGAGCCTTTTACAGTGTGATTATCTTGATAACTCATGAGTAATATATGGTTCCTCTGCAAGGCTCTGGGCCGGTCGCAGGGGATTCACAGATATGGGGCCTGACCAGAGGGAGTGCACGCATTTGTTGCTAGTATACATACAAACTAACTCTTGCACGGTGGCTCAGATGGTAAAGAATCTGCCTGAAACATGGGAGACTTAGGTTCAATCCCTGGGTTGGAAAGATCCCCTGGAGAAGGGCATGACAATCTACTTTGGTGTTTTTGCCTGGAGAATTCCATGGACAAAGGAGCCTGGTGGACTACAGTCCATGGGTTGCAAAGAGTCAGACATGACTGAGCAACTAACATTTAGGGCTTTCCCAGGTGGCACTAGCAGTAAAGAACCTGCCTGCCAATGTGGGAGACATAAGAGACATGGATTTGATCCCAGGGTCAGGAAGATCCCTTGGAGGAGGGCATGGCAACCCACTCCAGTATTCTTGCCTGGAGAATTCCCATGGACAGAGAAACCTAGTGGGCTATAGTCCATTGGGTTGCACAGAGTTGGACACAACTGAAGCGACTTAGCATGCGCACATATATACAAATTAACAATTATTGACTGACCTCAATGTGAGGCACTTTCCTAGATATTTTATTTCATTTAATCCTCACAACAGTTTGAAAACTGGGTTGACTAATCCACTTTACAAATAAGGAAACTAAAGTTCTGTGAAGGTTAAGTAGCTTGTCAAAAGCTAAGTGAAATCCAGGCATTGGTCTGGAGTGGGTAGCCATTCCTTTTTCCAGGGCATCTTTCCTATCCAGGGACCAAACCCAGGTCTCCTGATTTGCAGGCAGATTCATTACCATCTGAGCTACCAGGGAAGCTGTCACTTTTCAAAGGTCAGTCAGGTAAGGTAGCTTATCAAAGGTTGAGTGGAAACAAGTCATTAGGGTTGAGATTTGAAACTAGGCCTCTCTGAGTCTCTCTGGTTCCAGCTAGATCTCACTTGCCTGCAGATTAGAATTGCCTGAGAAGCTTAAGGAATATATTTGTACACCAATAATATATTGCAGATATTCTAATTTCATTGGTTTGGGATGAGGTCTGAGCAGTGAGGGTTTACAAAGCTCCCTGGTGGCTCCACAGGAAGCCAAGGCTGAGGCCCACGGCAACTCTAGTGTGCTCAAGCATAACTCTTGGGAAGGAGATACAAAATTTGAGGAGAAAAACCATCAAACTAGGATGGAAGGCTGTAATATAGGCTGAAATGAAAATCTGTCATGGTGAACCTGCAAAAAGTCAAGGTATGAGTTTAACAGGAATATTTCTATTGAATGGGTAATTCTCCCCAGCAGTAACTTTAATCAAAATATACAAAGAATCTGTTTGTATTTCTTCAGGTAAATTGTCTGGAACAGAGATCACATAATTAATTTTTTTTTCTATTTCTTCTTATTTGTTTCAGGAGAAATAAAAACCTACAGATGGAATGTCCCTAAAAGGTCCGGTCCAGGGCCATCTGACCCAAATTGTATTCCATGGCTTTACTATTCAACAGTAAACTTTGTGAAGGTAAGGTGGAAAGAGCCGCCAAAATGCTCAAAGTGATATGGTTTTCAGTTGACTGTTCAAGTTATCACAATTACAGTGGGTATATATGAAGAGGTATATTGGTTTTAAGCAGGGGTCTCAAACTATGGCCATGCCCATTTGTTTGCATTATTGATAATGAAGTTGAGTATCTGTGATGGAAATGGTATGATTCACAAAGTAAAAAATTCTTGCTTTGTGAAGTGAAGTGAAGTGAAAGTTGCTCAGTCGTGTCTGACTCTTTGCGACCCCATGGACTATGCAGTCTATGGAATTCTCCAGGCCAGAAACTGGAGTGGTTAGCCTTTCCCTTCTCCAGGGGATCGTCTCAACCCAGATCTCCCTCATTGCAGGTGATTTCTTTACCATCTGAGTCACAAAGGGAGCCACTTGCTATATGGCACTTTACAAAAACAAAGTTTGCTGCCCCTTGATCTAAAGTGTAGGGGAAAAAAATGAGATCTCAAATTACTAAATTTAGAACTTATAAGGAAGTTTGAAGCAAGAGAAGATATGTAAATTAGATAAACAAAAAATAAATATATATTTTAATTTTTAACATGGTTTATGATGTTACCCAGTTTTAAAATCCTTACCAGTACCATCAGGGCTCAGGAAAGAAAACACACTCCATAAAAACTTAGTAACTGAAATCACAAACTATTTGAATGATAAATAGGCTAACTTTACTTAGAAATTAAAGGCAAGGATTCAATATTGAACTTGAGTCAGATATGTATGTATAAAACATCTAGTCTTGAATTATGCATCATAATTGAAGTCCAAACTAAGGTCATATCTGATATAATTAGTGTCTTTGTACTGGAAAGCACAAGAGTTCAGGGGAAACATACCAGACACTTGAAAAAAACAACAAAAACCAAAGTAGAATCATGGGAAGTCCACTTTTTTTGCTGATTGCTTTGTTCATCCCAACAAATATTTATTGAGTCGTTGTGATGTGCAAATGACCTCACCAAGTACTATGAGGGTTGAAAATATTCTTGTCTTGAAGGAATTTATCATCTTTGGGGGAAATAATACATGTGTACATCCATAATTATATCACAATTCTGAATCTGGTGACTTTTATAGGACATGTTCGATCCCTGGTCTGAGAGATAATATCCCACAGGCTGCAGGGTGGGGCCAAAAAACAAAACGATCTTACACTAGAAGGATGGTGGATAGAATGAAGAGAAAGTCACAGAACAGACTCTGTGAAGGGGAAAAAAATGTAAGATTTGATAGCAAATGAGATGGGATGACCCCTGGCAGAGGAAATGGCGAGCCACTCCAGCATTCTTGCCTGGAAAATTCCATGGACAGAGGAGCCTGGTGGCTACAGTCCATAGGGCTGCAAAGAGTCCAGCATCATTTAGCAACTGAGTACACACACACGCACAACGTGGGACAAAGTGAGGAAAATGAGGAATTAAACACTGATAATCAAGTTTTCTGACTTAAGTGACAGGGAATATCATAGTGCTACTAACAGAAATAGAGAATTCAGGAGAAGGAAATGGTTTGAGGGAAATACTAAAATTCACCTTAGAAAGGCTTATGAGCAGATTGAATTATTGCAGGAGGCATCCAGCTGGAATATTTAAATAGGCAGATGGAAATGTGGGAGTTCAAAAGAAAGCTCAGGGCTGAATAACTCAATATGAAAATCATTCATGGGCTCATATCAATTTTTTGCTGATTGCTTTGTGCATCCCAACAAATATTTATTGAGCCATTGTGATGTGCAAATGACCTCACCAAGTACTATGAGGGCTGAAAATATTCTTGTCTTGAAGGAATTTATCATCTTTGGGGGATAGAAAATGGAATATAAGCATTTGTATATAGTTATAAATACAATCCCACTTGAGTATCACCTCACACTGGACAGAATGGCCATCATTAAAAAGTCTACAAATAATAAATGCTGGAGAGGGTGTGGAGAAAAGGAAACCCTCCTACATTGTTGGTGGGAATGTGAATTGGTACAGCCACTTTGGAGAATAGGATGGAGGTTTCTTAGAAAACTAAAAACAGAGTTAGCATATGATCCAGCAATCTTATTTCTGGGCATATAACCCAGAGAAAACCATAATTCAAAAAGATATGTGCAATGTTCATAGCAGCACTATTTACAATAAACAAAACAGGGAAGCAACCTAAACGTCCAGTGACAGATGATGGGTAAAGAACATGTTGTGTGTATATATATACACACACATACACACTCAATGTCTGAATATTACTCAGCCATTAAAAAATGAAATAAAACCATTTGGAGCAAAATAGATGGAACTAGAGATGATTACACTAAGTCAGTCAGACAAAGACAAATATTGTATGAAATCACTTATGTGTGGAATCTAAAAAAATGATACAAATGAACTTACTTACCAAACAGAAATATGCTTACAGACATAGAAAAAAATTTATGGTTACCAAAGAAGAAAACAAGGGGTGGGGGATAAATTAGGAGTTTGGGATTAATAGATACACACAGCATACAAAATTGGAGAAGGAATTGGCAACCCACTCCAGTATTCTTGTCTGGAAAATCCCATGGATACAGGAGGCTGGTGGACTACAGTCCGTGGGGTCACAGAGTCAGACACGACTGAGCACACACCACCACCACATACAAAATAGATAAACAACAAGGACTTACTGTATACAGGGAACTATATTCAATATCTTGTAGTAACTGATAATGGGAAAGAATCTGTAAAGTAATACATATACATATATATATACGCATAACTGAATCACTTTGTTGTACATCTGAAACTAATACAACATTGTAAATCCACTATACTTCAATAAAAAAATATAGTCTCACTTGAAAAACACACAGGAAAATAGAAATAAGCATTCATTTATTCAACAAATATTTATTGCACACCTTCTATGTAGTAGACAGCCCAGCTCTGGAGACTCAACAGTGAGTAAAGAACGCAGCCTCAGCCCTCATAAAGCTCACTCTCAGCAAATTTTTAGAAATAATCTTAAATTTTAGCGAAGATCGCCCTGATTCTTCAGGGTTTCTTAGTACTTATTTCATGGTCAATTGTCTTTTAGTCTTTTTGCGATGACTCTTACAAGCAACTAATCTGTGTTATTAAATTATTTAAAGCTTTTCTAATTCAGTTTATTTTTCTTTCAGGATACATACAGTGGTTTGGTGGGTCCTCTGATTACATGCAGAGAAGGAGTGTTGAATGAAAAGGGAAGAAGAAGCGACGTTGATTATGAATTTGCTCTCTTGTTTTTGGTATTTAATGAGAATGAATCCTGGTATCTGGATGACAATATTAAGAAGTATCTTAATAAAGATCCACGAGATTTTAAGCCCTCTGATGATTTTGAGGAGAGCAACAAAATGCATGGTATATCAGAGGTTTAAAAAGGAGACCCTTGTTGAGATAAGTCCATAGAAATCTGTGGAAGGTCCCAGCCTCCTTCTCTGAGCCCTTCTCCATTCCCATGGGCACCTTGACAGAACAAAGTCCTCCAAAGCTTTCCTTCAGAGGGAACCAGCCAAACCACTGACTGGCTGCCAGCAAGGTCCAGTGAGGTTCCGGACCATCTGTTTAGGCAGCTGTGTCTCTGAATGCTGGGATCCCTAAACTATAAGACTGTAAAGTAATTCCTAGGAAATGAATGATCACTTATTGGTATATTTGTATAAGAATACAGGATAACCTGTACTTGATCAAATTTAAGGGCCTGGTTTAACTGTCTCTGGAACATGAAACACTATCACCAAATTTCTGTTTTAATGTGTCTGTTATGTAATTCTTTGAAATTTAAGGTACTTCTTGTTTTTTAAGTGGAAGTAATGTGTTTTAATTGACATATCTACACTCTATCACCAAGATCTACTTTTGACCAACAGTGTGCAAAAAGATAGGTCCTACCCAAGATAAGAAAGCTAGTTAATTGCTAACATTGATTAGAATATAGCAACCTGATTTCTGATTCAGCTACTCTCTCCCCTACAATTTTGCCTCCCTCTATGCAAAGTTTCTTAGGCTCTCTCCTTTTAGTGAATGTAACTCATTTGGTTGTGTCATGACACACAGAATAAAAAGTTTGTAGAAAACAGAGGAATGAAATCCCTATCTACCATGTCAGCCTAGCTTGAGCTTGCTTTAGTCATTGTTAGGTCATGGGCTCAGGCCTGTGGGAACCTTTCCTTCTCTTGGAGATTGAGCCAAGTTTAGCAACTTGCCCCAAGCTAGTTCTCAGAAAATGAAATATTAATTGAACCTTTTAATTGGTTCAATTTTGATTTATATAAACTTGATTCTCCATGCTTGTGTTCACTCAGCTGTAGAATGGTGTAAATCTGGTGACCCCACACATGAGTCTGTAATCCACTCTATAAAAAGAATATTTCAAATAAACAACCAACCAACCAACATGTACTGCTACCCAAGAGAGAGCTTTTAAAAACAAACCTCTATTTCTCTTTTCTGGCTCTCTTTTATAAAGATTTCTTACTACTCTGAATTTTGGGTCTAAAATGGTGGGGACATTGGTAAGTGTGAGTGGGATGGTTACATGTTTATCAGGCAAATGAAAATGTTGGTGACATAAAGATCTTCTTGAATTGTTTCTAAAACCAGATTAAGTAATCATCACTAACAAGAGGCTGTTTTCTTTTACCTTCTTAGCTATTAATGGGAAGATTTATGGGAACCTTCATGGACTCGTCATGAATGAAGACACAATGACCAACTGGTACCTGTTAGGAGTAGGAGATGAAGTGGACATACACACCATTCATTATCATGCTGAGAGCTTTCTTTTCAAGGTTCGTGTAAGAGAAATGCTTTGGGGAAGACATTGAATTAACAAATTCAATATATTTCCATCGTGAAATTAGAGTTATTTGACAATAAGGCCTTCACAAGCCACAAGGGGTGGTAGTGAATGCTAGAGAATGGAACAGAGAAATATGATTATGTCCTTCCCCTGACAAATATTTCTTAATATGTATTTTTTTGTGCTTTAAAAAGAAAAAAAACTCTCTGAGCTTCAAATGAGAGTTTTGTTATCAGTTGCTGCTGCTGCTGCTGCTGCTGCTAAGTCGCTTCATTCGTGTCTGACTCTGTGCGACCCCATAGATGGCAGCCCACATTGGGATAATTCCAACCACTCTGGAGTATGCTATTAATATCGCAAATGAAGGCATCCATAGTATTTTGTCCCTTTTCCTTTTTTTCTTTTCTTTTTCCTCTCCTGTTTCTTCTCTATGTGCTTCACCAACAGAATAGCTCTCTCTAGTAAATGAGATATTTCAAGCTTTGTCTTGGGTCCGAAATGTTACCTTGACTTTTGCCCTAGTGGACTGGGCTCTACCACGTATGGCTTCCTGCCTTTCAAGCATCAAGCTGTGCTATCTGACTGGTGAATCACCTGTGGAGCAGTTTAAGAAACAGATTGCCAGGCTCCACTCCAGACCTGATGAATCAGAATCCCTGGGATAAGGTCCAAATGTCTGTCATCTCAAGTGCTGTGCAGTCTACAAGGAAGTAGATAGAAATGAATAATCATGTCTAATCTGCAAGGAAAACTTGCACTGCTCCTTTTCCAGTCACACAGAAATAAATAGTAACTAATGAAACATTTAATATCCTCTCCCCTCAGTATATTTATTCAACACAGTTTAAGATAGAAAGTACTAACCTAACAGTGATTATATTAAGTTTCATATATTAAATGTCTATGATGCTTTTCAGAATTTGGCTGTTTTAATCCACATTTAAAAATTATATTAAAATATATAAAATTTATAAAAACAAAATTATTTTATATACATATAAAATTATTATATACCTAAATATTTCCAACTAAGGTATAATTTACACTGAGTATAATGCACCCTGGGGCTTCCCTGGTGCCTCAGCAGTAAAGAACCCAGCTGCCAACGCAGGAGACATGGGTTTGACCCCTGGGTGGGGAAGATACCCTGGAGAAAGAAATGGTAACCCTCAACAATATTCTTGCCTGGGAAATCCCATGGACAGAGGAGCCTAGCTGGCTACAGTCAATGGCGTTGCAAAGAGCTGAACATAACTTAGTGACTAAATGACAACAACAAAATTCACTCTGTTTAGCATACACTTCTGTTGTGATAAGCACATACAGTGGTGTAACTAACCCTAATCAAAATATAGAACACCTCCATCAACCCCTAAAATGTCCCCTTTGCACCTTCTAGAGTCAGCTCCTTTCCCATGTTTAACCCCTGGCAACCACTGATTTGTTTTTGTCTCTATAATTTTGCCTTTTCTGAAGTGTCTTATAAATTAAATCATACAGCCTATAGCATTATTAATCTGGCTTGTTTAATTTTGTATTGGCATTTAAAGTGCATCCACCACATTGTATAAGCAGTGTGTTCCATCCCATTGTTGAACAGTATTCCATTGTATGAATGTATTGCAGTTTGTTTATTTGTTCCCCTATTGAGGGACATTTGGGTTGTTTCCAGTTTGGGGTTATTAAAAATAAAGTCATTATAAACATTTGTGAACGTGGTTTCATGTGAACATAAGTTTTTCCTTTCCCTTGAGAAAATACCTAGGGGGTAGATTGCTAGTTGTTATTGTTAAGTTGCTAAGTTGTATTTCAGTCTTTGCAACCCTGTGGACTGTATCCTGCAAGACTCCTCTGTCCATGGAATTCTCCAGGCAAGAATACTTGAGTGGGTTGCCATTTCTTTCTCCAGGGGATCTTCCTGACCCAGGGATCGAACTCACATCTCCTGGGTTGGCCGGTGGATTCTTTACCACTGAGCCACCAGGCCAGGTGGTACATATATGATTAACTTCAATAAAACTTCCAAACTATGTTCCAGAGAGACAGTACACTTTTCTCTCCTATCAGACATGTATGAGGGTACCACTTTTCCACATCCACATGAACACTGGCTATCTTTCATTCTTATTGTTTCTTAGCCAGCCATTTAAGCATTGGGTTGACCACAAAGTTCGTTCACATTTTTCAATACGATCTTATGAAACCTGAATGAACTTTTTGGCTAACCCAA
Source organism: Bos indicus x Bos taurus (assembly GCF_003369695.1). Taxonomy (NCBI): domain Eukaryota; kingdom Metazoa; phylum Chordata; class Mammalia; order Artiodactyla; family Bovidae; genus Bos; species Bos indicus x Bos taurus. The sequence goes on from NC_040104.1 coordinate 50,603,686, forward strand.
TATATATATTGGTATCTCATTGTTTTTCATTTGCATTTTCCTAATGGCTAATGATATTGAGTATCTTTTCATATGCTTTTCTATCATCTGCCATCTGTAAATCTCCAAAGTTGTAGAATTCATGGATAGTTGTTCATAACATTCCTTTACTATCCTTTTTAATGTCTATAAAGTCTTAGTGATAGACCTCCTTTCATTTCTGATATTTGTAATCTGTGGGTTTTTTTTTTTTCCTCTGTCAGTTTGTCTAGAGTTTTGCTGCATAACAAATTCACCCTAAGATGTAGTGCCCTAAAGCAACACACTCTTATTATCTCACAATCTCTCTGGGTTAGGCTGGAAAGAGTTTAGCTCATTGATTCTGATTCAGCATCTCTTGTGAGGGTGCAATCAAGATGACAACTGGAGTTACAGTCATTAGGTTTGACAGCAGCTGGAGGATCCATTTCCAAGCTCACTCACAGGACTATGGGCCAGAGGCTTCAGTTCTTTACCATGACATGGGAGCTGGCTTCCCTAGAGTGAGCGATCCAGTGGGAGAGAAAGGGAAGCAGAATGCCATTTGCTTCTGCCATATGCTGGTGGCTTCAAGGACCAACCGTCAGATAGTAGTGTGAGAGGGGACTACCAAGGTACTGAGTACCAGGAGACAGGGATCACTGGGGACCAGCACAGGTTGGTTTCCATACAGTTCATCAATGTTACTGATTTGTTCAAAGAACCAGCTTTTGGTTTCTTTATCTTTATTATGTTTCTATTCTTCATTTAATTGATTTCTGCTCTTATCTTTATTATTTCCTTCTACCTGCAGATAGGTAAATCTTACCGAGAAGATGTACATGACCTCTTTCCCGGGACATTCCAAACCATTGAACTGTTTGCAGATCACCCAGGGACGTGGTTGTTACATTGTCATGTGTCTGACCATATTCATGCTGGCATGGAGACAACCTACACAGTCCTTCGAAACATAGGTACTGTTTTCTGTCTGTAATGCCAGCTGATAGTACCAGGCTTCCTGCAGACTTTGAAAATAGGAAGCATGAGGGCCTCCAAGGAGCTCAGAGTCAAGTAAGAGAGACAGACCTGTAACTGTAGTAGACTATGGTATATGCCAAGATAAAGTGCAGGGTACAGGGTTCAGTGACAGCAGCAGGGGGCAATGATTAACAGGCTGGGGAACATGAACCCAGGTTCCACGGGTGGATATCTTAATAGGTGAGCAGAAGTTTGCAGGGTGGATGGGGTATGCTGGCACGAAATAGGCACAGTGACTATCCAATAAAGGCTTACAGATACTGATAGGATCAAGTCTTTGTTGGTGAAATGACTTAACTCTGGAAACAACTCAGGTAGTGAAAAGAATCTGCTTCTATTGTTTATAAACCATCACATTGTCTTCTTTGTCCAGACAACAGGATTCCATACTCCACCAAGTCTCCTTCTGGAGGTGCATCCGGATCCGCGCCCTCTAACGGTAACGATGCCCGCCCCGACCCTGTAGTCAATGGTCGGGATTCACTCCGCAGGGAAAGTGCCCTGACAGCTCGCGTTTCTTTTGCACAGAACCCGGCGAGGAGCAGCTCTACTTCTTTGGCCAGAGTCTGGATCCCAGAGGAGCACGAGCAGCCTTGGTCATTCTCTTCGTCCTCGGCCTCCTCCTTCTGGTCCTCTCGGTGGTCCTCTCGCTCAAGCTGTGCTCCGCGAGGCCGCGGGCGGCGTACCAGGAGGTCCAGTCCTGCGCGCTCCCCACCGACGCCCTGTGACCCCCGCGTCCTCGGCAGGGAGACGGAACAGGGCACCGCTCCCCGAGGACCCTGCCGCCACTTACCGGGTCAGGCTCCGATCCTCTGGAACACAGTCAAAGCAATGTGCTTTTCTTTCTTTATTTTTAAAGGGGCTGTGAATAATCCTCAGGTATAAAATAGAAATAGAAGAGTGGGCGTGACTGAGAAAGCAGACCCAGTCTGTTCTCTGAATGAGCTCGTCGAAGTGTGAAGACCCTCTGAAAGATACCTTTGTTTTCCATCTTTCATAATTCTTAAACAGTGCTTCCTTACCATCAAAGTCTCTATATATGGACAGTTTCGGGAAAGAGTTACACTGCCTCAGACATCTAACTGGAATGGCACTGATTTTTCATCTCTGTTATGCAAGATGCTTCCTTTAGAGGTTCCAGGAAAAATAACTTTCTGGGGTGTCCCTGAAAATGTCTAAATCAGTATCTGCTGATAAAATTTGATCAAATGACTTTTTTGGAGGCTTTAGCCAGCTCCCCTGGCCTTTTCCCTTTTAATATAAATAGCCTGTGCACTGTTTGCTACAAGAAGCAAAGTTATACGCATTTTTAAAAAATACTGTTTTTATACAAACCTGTAGAGATATTTGAATGTTTACATTGAGTTGAATGTTTACAACTCACTTCATTTATACATTTTTTACAATATGTTTCTGTGGCAATGTTTGTATTTTCAAAGATCAATCAAAGAATTTGTATTTCAGAATGTGGAGGGCTGGAATCTGAAATAGCAGGCTAGATTCTCCCACTGTGAGTCAAGACACTCCCTGCGAGTTTAGTGGAAGCTTCCAAGGGGAGGGAAACTTGGCGGGAGGGAAACTTTGCAGGAAGCAAGCCTGGCCTTGATTCTTGAGTCTGATTTTTCACTGTTAGGAGGATCTTTCCCAGGCTCCATCTTTTATGAAATAAAGACAGTGTCATCATGTGAAAAACACCAGAAGGAATTCATCAATGCAGCTGACTGGCTGGGAGGAGAAAGACATAGTCTTTGATGGGAAGAGGAAAGAAAAGGCTAATAAAAGAGAGTCCCGGTAGCAAATTTTTAAACCAATAAATCAACTTTGAGATATATTTTTATAATTTTCAAGTCTCAAATGCCAAATAAAATATTGAACAACTAAGCTCAACCCATTAAGAGGCAATCCATACTCTGTATATATATGCCTCAGCTCTAGGTGTAAGATTGATAAAAGTAACATTGTTTATTACTAGACTGAGAAATTGCCCTTAGCCCATGCTGCTGTGAGATGGAGGCTGTTAGTACATCTGCCTTAGCAGTGGGTTACAGGGCTGTCCAAGTGAACAAGTAGGACCTAATAAATATTGGTGGAGGGACCTTTCATACTGTCTTATCTTCATCTTGGTGAAGGGAAATGAGTAATTTGATAGAAGCTATAGTCTTACATAAACAGGATGCAAATGCTAATAGTTCTGTTCATAGTTTGCTTGAATGTCATATCAAACATGATACCCAAGGATCTGGATTCCAGACTGCTAACCACTGATAATGTGATTTTTAGTATGTGCTTACAGTTTTCAGACATGTGTAGGCTATATAATTTCATAATATTAATCATGATAAATGCCTTATTTATAACTGACCTAGAAAACAAATTATTTAGTTGTAAGTCTTTTCCTTTTCTCTTAGCTTATTTTTTTTAATGAAAATGAAACCAAAAAGTAGTTTGATTATACCATTTCTCTTTTTAATAAAGTTTCATGTATCATAAAGATAGCTATTTACAGTTTTTTTTTTCAACGCCCTACCTGAGGTCTGCTGCTACTGCTAAGTCGCTTCAGTTGTGTCCGACTCTGTGCGACCCCACAGATGGCAGCCCACCAGGCTCCGCCGTCCCTGGGATTCTCCAGGCAAGGACACTGGAGTGGGTTGCCATTTCCTTCTCCAATGCATGAAAGTGAAAAGTGAAAGTAAAGTCGCTCAGTCGTGTCTGACTTTTCTCGACGCCAAGGACTGCAGCCTACCAGGCTCCTCCGTCCATGGGATTTTCCAGGCAAGAGTACTGGAGTGGGTTGCCATTGCCTATCAAATATTTGCTGCTGCTATTGCTAAGTCGCTTCAGTCGTGTCTGACTCTGTGCGACCCCATAGATGGCAGCCCACCAGGCTTCCCTGTCCCCAGGATTCTCCAGGCAAGAACACTGGAGTGGGTTGCCATTTCCTTCTCCAATGCATGAAAGTGGAAAGTGAAAGTGAAGTCGCTCAGTCGTGTCCAACTCCTAGCGACCCCATGGACTGCAGCCTACCAGGCTCCTTGGTCCATAGGATTTTCCAGGCAAGAGTACTGGAGTGGGGTGCCATTGCCTTCTCCAACCTGAGGTCTAGTAATAGGTAAATTTTTTACCTGGAGCAGGCGATTAGTTAAAAGAGAATTATTTTTTAGATATTTAGGAACTATCCTAGTTATACTCATTAGAGGAAATGAAAAGTGACAATATATATATACAGATAATGTTGTTGTTGTTTAGTTGTTAGGTTGTGTCTGACTCTTTTACAACCGCATGGAATGTAGCCCGCCAGCCTCCTCTGTCCATGGAATTTCAAGCAAAAATACTGGAGTGGGTTGCCATTTCCTACTGCAAGGGATCTTCCCAACCCAGGGATTAAACCCATTTCTCCTGCATTGACAGGCAGAATCTGTACCATTGAGCCACCTGGGAAGCCCACAGATAACACGACTCTCACCAAGTATTGTTTTCTCAGAGGTACCACACTTCTTCATGCTCAGCCTCACTCTGCTGAGAAAATGAATCACATTTATACATGTCTTTTCCTCTTGTTACAACAGAAGATGTGTGCCTGCTCCTGGCAGGGCCAGTCTCTCTGGACTCTGGAGATTGCATCCCTTCTTGCTTTCTCAAGAACTTAATTCCTTTAGTCATCTGTTTTCCCTCCTGCACGAAGTTATCAGCAATACCTTCCATTAAAAACAGACAGCAAACAAACAATCACTGTCTTTAACTCCATAACCTGCTCCAACACAGGTCCTCTGTTCCCTTGATAGCAGAACTGAAAGTGCTGTCCACACTTGTCTCTGTCTCCTCACCAGATGCATGCCTTCACCTGTTCCAAAGGTTTCCCTTCCAGAGGGCCCTGCCCAACTCTGCACCCCAGTCTGCTGTTATCAAAACCATCACGACTATAATGATAATGGAAATGATTCCACGTTCTGTGGCCTCTTCCCAGTCTTTATCTTACTTAACCTCTCAGTAACACTTGGCAGCTCCTTCCTTCTGGATACCCTCTAGTTCCCTGGCTCCATAACATGACCTGCCAACCTTCCTTCTTCCGCAGCAGCTATTTCCTTTCAGTCTCTTGCGAGTTCCTTCTCCTCCCTCTGACTTACATCTTAGCATGCCTCCCAACTTGAACTGGGCCCTTTTCTTCGTTCGGCCCTCCGGGGCGGGCTGAATAGTATAGCCAAAGATTCCAGGTCCCACTCCCTGAACCTGTGAATGTTATCGTGTACAGCAAAAAGACTGCAGCTATGATTGTTACAAATCTTGAGATAGGAAGTTTATATCGGATTACCCAGATTGGCCCTAAATGTAACCACAGTGTTCTTATGGGGCTTCCCAGGTGGCACAGTGGTAAATAATCTGCCTGCTGATGCAAGAGACATGGGTTTGATCCTTGGGATCAGGAAGATCCCCTGAAAGAGAAAATGTGGCAACTCACTCCAGTATTCTTGGCTGGGAAATTCCATGGACAGAGGAGCCTGATGGGCTACAGTCCATGGTGGGAAGAGTTGGACACAAAAGAGTGACTGAGTATGCATGCAAGCACGGTGTTTGTATAAAAAAAGATGAGGGAGCTATGGGACACATGAAGGAAGGTGCTATGCTGCTGGCTTTGGAGATGCAGGAATGCTTTCTCAAGTTTGGAAAAGGCAAAGGACCGGATTCTCCCCTCGAGCCTCTGGAGGCCTGCTGGCACCTTGACTTTATTGCAGTGAAACTGAGTTTGAACTTCAGATTTCCAGAACTGTTGAAAAATAAATGTGGGACTGTTGAAAAATAAATAACCCTGGTGGTCCGGTGGTTAAGAATCTGCCTTCCAATGCAGGGGACTCAGGTTTGATCCCTGACTGGGGAACTACGATCCTACATGCTGAGGGGTAACTAAGCCTGAAACATGCAACTAGAGAAGCCTGCTGCGCTGCTGTGAGGACCCAGAGCAGACAAAGAGATGAAAGATAAACGTGTGCCACCAAGTCAGCGGTAGTGTGTTATACCCCCTCCATAGGTTATTTCACTCATCTTCCCGGATCTGAAAATCATCTTTATGCTAATAAATTCAAAATGTATTTCTTCCTAGGCTGCAGACTCCAAACCCTGCTTGAGCAGATCATGGAGGCAGTCCCTGTCGCTTCTGTCCCTCTAAGCACAGTCCACACAGCTGCAACAGTGCTCCTCCAAATCCGATCAGATCACTTAACCTGGTAAATTTCCTTTACTGTCTTTTGGTTTCACTTTTAACAATATCCAAACTCCTTACCTTCATCTATAAAACTCAGACTGATTTGGCTGCCCCTGATGGCCACATCCCCAGCTTTACCTCTGACTCCTCTCTGTTTCAGCTTTCCTGTGCCCTGCTAGTTCCTTCTTGCCTCAGGACCTTTGCACACACTGCTTTCTGTGCCTGGAGTGCTCTTTCTTTCCAGCACCCTCATCCTCTTTCCTAGTTCAGATGTAAGCTTCCCAGACTGCCCTCTCTAAAGTGGACCTCTCCCAAGTTATTTCTAATTTCCATTATTTTCTTTAGTTGCCCTAATCCTGGGACATATCCATCTTACCTGTTAGTTTGACTTTTGTCTGTCTCCTTGAAATCTAGGCTCCATGGAAACAAGGACCTCAGACCTTTTTGCTCACTGCTGCACCCCAGCACGGACCACAGTGCAGATACACAATAGTTGCTCAGCAAATATTACTTACAGAAATAAATGAATATATAAACAGAACAGACCATGTAGTGGGCTTAACTCTCTTGACTTTGACTATTTTGGTCACAGAAGATTTCATATCCAAATGTCAAGGGTCTCTAACAAACAAAACAATGGTTTTGGGACCATAGCTATGAGGCCCACAGCTGCTTTGGCTTCCTTCTAACAAATGACACTGGAGTAAGGAGAGGGGGAAGGGAGGCTTTAGAGGAGGTGAAGTCGCTCAGTCATGTCTGACTCTTTGCAACCCCAAGGACTATAGTCTACCAGGCTCTTCCATCCATGGGATTTTCCAGGTAAGAGTACTGGAGTAGGTTGCCATTTCCTTCTCCAGAGGAGGATGTGTTATTTAATCCCTAAATGCACCTTATAGCAATAAAGGGGGAGACAAACACTAAATCAATGGACAGTTAAACACATACTTGTTGAACTGTAAATGAAACAGAAGATATTAAGAAGAGGTAGCAAGAATACACAGAAGAGCTGTACAAAAAAGATCTTCACGACCCAGATAATCACGATGGTGTGATCATTCACCTAGAGCCAGACATCCTGGAATGTGAAGTTAAGTGGGCCTTAGAAAGCATCACTACGAACAAAGCTAGTGGAGGTGATGGAATTCCAGTTGAGCTATTTCAAATCCTGAAAGATGATGCTGTGAAAGTGTTGCACTCAATATGCCAGCGAATTTGGAAAACTCAGCAGTGACCACAGGACTGGAAAAGGTCAGTTTTCATTCCAATCCTAAAGAAAGGCAATGCCAAAGAATGCTCAAACTACTGCACAACTGCACTCATCTCACATGCTAGTAAAGTAATGCTCAAAATTCTCCAAGCCAGGCTTCAGCAAAACGTGAACCGTGAACTTCCAGATGTTCAAGCTGGTTTTAGAAAAGGCAGAGGAACCAGAGATCAAATTGCCAACATCCACTGGATCATCGAAAAAGCAAGAGAGTTCCAGAAAAACATCTATTTCTGCTTTATTGACTATGCCAAAGCCTTTGACTGTGTGGATCACAATAAACTGTGGAAAATTCTGAAAGAGATGGGAATACAAGACCACCTGACCTGCCTCTTGAGAAACCTCTATGCAGGTCAGGAAGCAACAGTTAGAACTGGACATGGAACAACAGACTGGTTCCAAATAGGAAAAGGAGTACATCAAGGCTGTATATTGTCACCCTGTTTATTTAACTTATACGCAGAGTACATCATGAGAAACATTGGCCTGGATGAAGCACAAGCTGGAATCAAGATTGCCGGGAAAAATATCAATAACCTCAGATATGCAGATGACACCACCCTTATGGCAGAAAGTGAAAAGGAACTGAAAAGCCTGATGAAAGTGAAAGAGGAGAGTGAAAAAGTTGGCTGAAAGCTCAGAATTCAGAAAACTAAGATCATGGCATTTGGTCCCATCACTTCATGGGAAATAGAAGGGGAAACAGTGGAAACAGTGTCAGACTTTATTTTTTGGGCTCCAAAATCACTGCAGATGGTGATTGCAGCCATGAAATTAAAAGACACTTACTCCTTGGAAGGAAAGTTATGACCAACCTAGATAGTATATTGAAAAGCAGAGACATTACTTTCCCAACAAGAGTCCGTCTAGTTCCAGTGGTCATGTATGGATGTGAGAGTTGGACTGTGAAGAAAACTGAGCACCAAAGAATTGATGGTTTTGAACTGTGGTGTTGGAGAAGACTCTTGAGAGTCCCTTGGACTGCAAGGAGATCCAACCAGTCCATCCTAAAGGAGATCAGTCCTGGGTGTTCATTGGAAGGACTGATGCTGAAGCTCCAATACTTTGGCCACCTCATGCGAAGAGATGATTCATTGGAAAAGACTCTGATGCTGGGAGGGATTGGGGGCAGGAGGAGAAGGGGACGATAGAGGATGAGATGGCCGGATGGCATCACCGACTTGATGGACATGAGTCTGAGTAAACTCCGGGAGTTGGTGATGGACAGGGAGGCCTGGCGTGCTGCAATTCACGGGGTCGCAAAGAGTCAGACATGACTGAGCGACTGAACTGAACTGAACTGAATTGTGATTTTCATAAAGAAGGAAAAATTGAGGGGAACAGTAATAGATAGCATGTACACAGCACTCGTCAGTCGCCAGGCAATGTCCTAGGCACCTTATGTATATTAACTCTTTCGATGTTTACCTCAATCCTAAGCAGTATAATCACCTTACAGATGAAAACACTGAGGTACAGAGGAGGCATGTAACTTTGCCAAGGCCTGCAGCTGGTATCACAAGAATATTTAACAAAAGTTAACAAAAATTAATCCTGTTTAGTGTTCGCAAGGAAGACTCTCCAGGGTAAGTGACATCCAGCAGAACAGTCCAGGCAAAGAGGCTACTGTGGATGTGTTTTGGGGCAGGTGAAGGTCTGGAGGAGGCTAAGTTGAAGAACTGAAGGGAAAGTAGTGAAACCGGTAAGGCAGGCAGTGGCCATACTAAACAATTTGAATTTTATCCTAAAAACAAGGTACACTTTAAGAAGGGTAGTGATAGGATAAGACTGGAGCTTTTACAAGCTCCCTTTGGCAGCTGCTTGGGAGAAGGGCTTGGGGGCCTGCAGGGCCTACCTGTACGTGGTTAGGAGAGAGGATGGCAGCACAGGTGGAGGAAAATGATTAGATGTTCAATGTTCAGGAGCGAGAAGCCAGAGAATCTGGAAATTGCCTAAGGGATCTGGGAGAGACGGCACTGTTACACAGGGCAGTCCAGGTGTCTGGTTTGGGCGCATGGTCGGATGGCACTGCTTTGAGAAAGATGGGGAAGACTGGAGTTCAGGCCAAGAGGAGATGCGGGTTGTGTTCCTGGCCATTGTGTGGTCCTGGTCCCATGAGTCCCCTAAGCGGAGGGTCGTACAGGCCATGGGACGAGGACTCCGAGGGCAGGGCGGGGTGGAGATGTACACAGGGCAGGTGAGCGCACACAGAAGAGGCTTGCCTGCACGGACCTGCCCGTGTACAAAGAGCAGAGACGGCAGCCCCGGCCCAAGGAGCCCTCCTCTTCAAAGGTCCTGCCAGCTCCAAGTGTTGCTGATCACAGCATCTTTTGACTGTCTCTCAGCATCCCAGACCGAGGCTCTCGCGGGCAAAGCGAGAGACGAAGCACAGACCCCTGAGACCGAGTCAGGCGCAGGCTCACCCCTCCGAGCCCGCACATCCCTGGCCCACAGTGTACCTGCAAGAGTTAAGCGCCCCCTCTCCCACGTTTGCTCGGTCTAACCCGCTCGATCGCCTTTTATGGCGCCCGTTGCTCTCTGAGGCCTTTGCACCACCTTCTGACCCGATCCCGCCATGTAGAAATGCTGGGGGTGAGGCGTAAGGGTCCGTCCGGTCTGCAGGGTGGCAGGTCACTTTCGGAAGGGACTTCAAACTTCCCGGCGCCCGGAAGAGGAGGGGATGAGGGTGGGAGGGGCGCGAGGACTAGCCGAGGTGCCTCTCGCCCGGACGCCCCCTTCAGGGGTGGATCCCAGGGTTGCGGGCGCTGCGGCGCTCACCTCGCCCTCCGGCTCCCGGAAACGCCGCGCTCCTTCGGCGCTCGCGCTCCTCCGAGGTTCCGGGAGAGCGCGCGGGGCGGGCGAGAGCGCGCGGGGCGGCGGCAGCCGCAGCCGGGGCCTCGCGGCGGGGCTCGTGCTTTGTTTGGCCGCGGACTCGCCCTCGGGCGCGCGGCGGCGGCGCGGAGCCCGGGGACCTGCCGGGGTGGCTGCGCCCGGGCCTGCGGTGGAGGAGCGGGCGCAACCCGGGCTCCCGTGCCCGCGGAGCAGCCCAGGGACACGCCAGGCCAGGCGCCGGGAGAAAATGGCTGCGGCGCATCACGGTACAAAGACCGGCGGAATGTGGGAGCCACCGGGGACCCAGCAAAGGGAAAGCGAAACCCGCGGGCTGGGCTGGTGACGGTCGAAGGCGCCGCACCGCCCTCCCGACGCCGGCAGTCCGCAGGCCTGCCTCGCAAACCGGCCCGGCCCAGCCCGGCGCGCCGCAGCTATGGCCATTGCGCACCTTGCCACCGAGTATGTCTTCTCGGACTTCCTGCTGAAGGAGCCCTCGGAGGCCAAGTTTAAGGGGCTGCGGCTGGAGCTGGCCGTGGACAAGATGGTCACGTGCATCGCTGTGGGGCTGCCTCTCCTGCTCGTCTCGCTGGCTTTCGCGCAAGAAATCTCCATTGGTGAGGTCCGGGGCTGGCGGGATCGGGGCGGGCTGGGCCGGCGTCATCAGAGGTGCCCTAGTCTCTGGCTGGAAGTGATTTACCGCGCGCCCCGGGCGGTGCTCGGCCGTTGTCATGGGCATATGCACGTTGGGAAGGAAGGTAGCCAGATTTGATGGTCTGAAGCAGTCTTTGTCCACGTGCTTCCCGCCCCCACCCCCAAACGTGGACTCTGCTCGTATCCCACTCCCCAGTTCGCCAGTTGCCTGCTGCCCACTGATGGCTTACTGGCAATGTGCCCAGTCAGTGCCTACTGCTGACTGTGGCTTAGTGTTCAAGCCTCACTCCTAAGACCGGCGCCGTTGTCACTAGATTTGCCTGGAACAACTGTCTCCTCTCCCCTCCACCCCCACATTCCTGCAGTCACCTAGAATTTGTATCAGAGAAGCTCCTTAGTGTCTAAATGGAGCATATGAGGAAAAGTACCCCAATCAAAGTGCTTTCTCCCTTGTCTTACATTAAATTAACGTGTACTGAGACTTAGCAGCTGCAGGGTTGTGAATGATGGGAAATAACTGCTCTTGGCCAGTATTAGAAGGATATCCAGATCCTCTACCTGGATGGTCTTTTTTTGAATGTGAGATAAATGAATCGCCTCCGTGTAAATTCTCATGTGTTATAGCAACAGTTGTGTGAGATTCTGAAAGTCTGGTGGCCTGGGTAGGATCACGTGGCCACGAAGCGGCTGGTCTTCCTTACCAGCTGTTCTGATTTTGGCGGGGGCGGGGTGGGGGGGTTGGGTTGCCAGGGGAGAGTGTTTGAGTTAACAGGAAGGCAGTGTGTGAGGCTATACACAGCTCTGTGGAGCGGAGGTGGCCAGTGGGCTGAAGGATGGGGAAAGCTTGTGTGAGAAGCTGGGCTGGCCTGGGTGAGAAGCCCCTGCCCGTGGGTGGGATGTGGATAAGCAGAATTGACACTTATGCCAAGATTTTGAGATGGTGGAGAAGGCCCACTTCCTGGAAGGACAGACACTGCAAGCGAGTATCCTCACTGAGGCAGAAGGATTGGTCAGGGTTTCTGGCATATGAAAGTGAATATGGGCCTGAGTCAGTGAGAACAGAACAGAAGACTTGGTTTAAAAAGTGAAAAGTTATGATTTGAGTAGAGGCTGGACTAGCTGAAAACAGCACTTAATAAGTAATAGGCTGAGGGTACTGTGTAAGGTGTGGAGAAGGCAATGGCACCCCATTCCAGTACTCTTGCCTGGAAAATCCCAAGGACAGAGGAGCCTGGTGGGCTGCTGTCCATGGGGTCGCTAAGAGTCAGACACGACTGAACAACTTCACTTTCACTTTTCACTTTCATGCATTGGAGAAGGAAATGGCAACCCACTCCAGTGTTCTTGCCTGGAGAATCCCAAGGATGGAGGAGCCTGGTGGGCTGCTGTCTATGGGGTTTCACAGAATCGGACACGACTGAAGCGACTTAGCAGCAGCAGCAGCAGCAGCAGCAGCAGCAGCAGCAGTGTGTAAGGTCTGTGAAGGGGAGGAGGTTAGAGTTAGGAAGGATGCCATAAAGATTCAGAATCAGTTGAGGTCTTGTGTGAGTGTGGGCCCCACGACTAGAAGGGAAAGGATGGGAGGTTTCCAGGAGCAGGGAGACACGCTTTTGGGCATATAGCTTTGCAGAGGCCCCTAAGGGCTGAACTGATCAGATACCGGAAAGGCTGCAGGCCTAGTGATTGGGGAGTGATATTGACGAAAGTAGTGAAGTTGAGGGAATAGTTGGTTAGAAAAAGGTTACAGTGAGCTTGATTTTGTGATCTGCACCACAGAATTGTTCAACTTGGCAGGAAGTCATCAAATTCATTTTGAAAAGTAGTCTTCAGTTTTCCTTGTCATTGGACAGGTATTGGTAGTCAAAGCTTTCCCTCTGCCTTCCTGTGAGTTGAGGCTTCCAGGAGAAAGGAAAACCACAAAGTAGCATGGATCCTGGAGATGATCTGCCCCTTCATTGAATGTTTCCTGAGGACCCAGTGCTGGGCGCTGAGGACCCAGGAGTTGGGGAGACATGGGCTCTGCCATGGGGGAGCAGCCATCTAGTGCCAGGAGCTGGATACCCTCTGTGATCAAACCTTACCTCTAGCCCACGTATTCCAGGGACTCTTAAGAGTGCTGTCAGCCCTTTCTAACTGATGGGCTGTCTGAAAGGCATTTACTTTGGGTAGGTTTACCCAGTGGGAGGCTGAGCTTTTGCTGGTTTTTTGTTGGAGGGTGTTGAAGGAGTTTGAGGTGTGGTCCTCTCCCTGCCCTGTAGGAGTTTACCATCCAGCTGGGCACAGGAACAGACTTGCTGGAGGTAACGTGGTTCAGCAGTGTGTGATTCAATGACAAGGCAGTGTTAAGCTCTGAGCACCAGGTGGCAGGAGCTTGGGTGAAGCTGTCAGCAGACTCCTGTATACTGAGAGCTTCAGGACATTTGACAGGAGGAAGGCAGGACCAGGGATGATGTTAGACAAAGCCAGAAGACAGACTTCAGAGGGGAGAGAAGAGGTACAGGAAAGAGTGCGTGGAACTGATCTGGTGGGGTCCTGCATGCTCTGGGAGGTGGGAGCAGAAGGGGCTCTGCCTAGCCGTCCGTCCAGCCTTTGTGGGTCATCACAGAGGTGATGTGGTGTGGAAGGGCAGAGCAGGGCGGTGCCCATGGGCACGGTGGAGGGCACATTGGCGGCCTTGGCAGCAACCTGGAGCTGTCGCTGCTTATTGGTCCTGACTGCCCTGTGACGGCCGGAATTACAAGCACAGCCATTCTGGAGGGAGTTGCTAGGAGAATCATTTAATTTCTGAGTTGTGGCTGGAGAGTTTTAAAGACTTCTGCAAAGTGAGCTGCTGATGTTGGATTGATGTAAGAATTAAAATAGGCCCCTGGTCTGGTTAAGCCTGATACTTTGCTCAGCTCTTCTAAAGCATTGCATGCCTGGCTTCCCAAGAGGGTAAGCTGGGTAGGGGGACAAAAAAACCCCAATTCCACACTGTCTGATGCACAGCAGAGGACAGTTTAAATTTGACTGTGACTCTTGGCTGGTAAGACTGTGCAATGGGAGCCAGAGAAGAGGCACTCAGCACTGACCACGTTTTTTCAGCTCTCACTTTTTCTCTCTGCTTGCCTTGCATCATGTCTTGTATACAACAAGTGCTCAATTAAGATGCGGTGAAAGAAATGCAGGAGCATGTGAGAGAGCTCTCCTGGGTCTGCCCTTGGAGAATGGCTGGGCTGAGGCGGGGAGGGGCATCCAGGGAGGGAGGCCAGGCCTCCGTGTCCAGGTCAGAAGCCCATGTCAGGATTGAGGTTGCAGCAGCCAGGTCCCAACCTGGAATTCACCAGCTCGAGGTGAGGGGTCCCTGGTACGGGGAGACTTGCTTGTTGCTGGGTCCCCGTGTCATTTAATAACACAAGGGCTGCTCTGGTGAGGTCAGTCCTGGTTCCCTCCCTGAGGTCCCGCTCTGATGACAGTACTGCAGGATATGGTCAGAGTGGAGGCACCAGTTGCCCCACCTGATTTACAAGCATAGGGTGTGTTGCAAACGCCTCAAATTCCCTTTTACAGCACTTTTGGGGCAAGGGAGAATCTGTTTGAAATGTCGAAGGCTCTGTGGAAGGCGGTTGAGTGTTGTTCTGTATGGCTCAGGCTGTTGAGTGTCATTCTGTGTGGCTTGGAGAACACACGACTGTCACCATATGGCAGGTGCAGGGGGTCAGAGTTCTGTGCCACAAAAGGACCTTCATTTCTAACACACCTTTGCAGATGCCTCTAGAGGTACAGCATCTGTCACCCTGATTATCTCCCTATCTCTATATATTTCTGTATCTAGAGAGAGTTTAGGAAATAGCAGAGTGACAGCTCTGTGTAGAATACAAGCATAATTGGGCCACATGGCCTTCACGCTCTGAAATTCTAGTATTTATCTCAAGCATTGAAGAAACTGATTCCCTAAGCATGTTATTTTTCAACAGACCAAACCCTGAATGAGATTTGTGGTCTTGGGGTCTTTTTCTGGATCTGCAGTGCCATTGGCCTAGGGCTGTATGTGACCCGAGGCCGAGGTATCCTCCCTTGGGATCTGCTTTGACTCTGGAGCCCCCGTCTGGCGCCTTGGGAGATGCTGGGAGGGTGGAGTCCCTGTGTCCCTCCAGTATGCTGGCTGCCTGGTCCCAGTCTGGCCGGACCAGATGAGCAGCAGGGCAACCGCTAGACCCCAGGGAAGGGCATCTGGTCCGCCCAGGGAGCCTGCTCCTCCGCTGCCCTACCGGTGGGCTGCTGTGGTTCTGGATGGAGGGACGTGGTCTCTCAGGGTTAGCCTTCTCTGCTGCTGTCATTCCCGGGCCGGTGCTGGGCCGGCCCCAGGGGGCCGGGGGACAGGGAGCTGCAGCCTCTTGCAGAGCTGTTAGTGCCCTGCTCCCCTCGTGTTTCCTCCAGCTGAGTCCGCAGCTCTGTCATCTGCTCTTCTGTGGCTGTGCGTAGGCACACCTTTGGGAATGTGTTCAGGCTGCCTTCAGCGTACAGTGGGTGGCACAGCTGATTGTTCTTTTCAGGCGTGTCTCTAAGAATGGGCTAATATAGGGTCTCAGGGCAAAGGTCCCAAAACAGCACATCCTCAACTCACAGTTTAAGCCAAAACACCAGGGGTGCATCCTGGTCCCCTTCCAGAAGGATGCCTGCTGTCCAGAGAGGGTACATACATACTGATACATGTTTTTCTTTGTTAAATTTTTTTTTTTTTGGTATTTTTATTGTTCAGATAGTACCTACATACCTTCTCAGGGTGAAGGATTTATAAGCCTTCCTCGTGTGTTAGGATTTATAAGCCTTCCACTGTGTGTGTCCACAGTGACCACCGTGGACACTGTACAGCTGAAAAGTCCCCTTTCTTTGCATTAATACAAAGTTTAGACACTTTTTTAAACCAAACTGAGTCACGTCATGGTGGTTTGCACTTTCCCACTGAGTATGATATGGAGAGCCTTCTGTGTTAGTACTGAAGTGTCACCTCACTGTTTTTTAACAGACAGGCAGACAGAGATGGGAGAAGGCAATGGCACCCCATTCCAGTACTTTTGCCTGGAAAATCCCATGGAAGGAGGAGCCTGGTGGGCTGGAGTCCATGGGGTCTCGAAGAGTCAGACACGACTGAACAACTTCACTTTCACTTTTCACTTTCATGCATTAGAGAAGGAAATGGCAGCCCACTCCAGTGTTCTTGCCTGGAGAATCCCAGGGATGGTGGAGCCTGGTGGGCTGCTGTCTATGCGGTTGCACAGAGTCGGACACGACTGAAGCGACTTAGCAGACAGAGATACTCCATAGGGTGAAGTGTTCTTGCCATAGTTTACCCAGTCATTTTCCTAGGGATGTGCGTGTAGGTTCTTCCTAATTTTCCATGATTACACACCAGGCTTATTGGTACATAATCTCTGTAACAGCTGCCCTCCTCCCATCATTGAAAGAAAAACAAAAGTTCCCAGAAAGATGGAGCCATTCTCTAGGATAGTTCTGCATTCCTGAGTTACTGTTTCAAGTAAAAGTCAATGCGCCTGTGTACCCTCTGGCTCCAGCTCCCTCTAAATGTGACTCAGAAGAGGGGAAGAGGAATTTTGATGTGTTCCTTGTTTTAAGAAAGAAATTGCCTCTTTCAGGAGTAAGGTTGCAAGTTTCCATGGACTTTTCTGATGTGTTCTCAAAGCACAGTGTTTCCTTCTAAGCACTTACCCCAAGTTCCAATTTGTTAATTATTTCCATAATTTGTGTTTAATGCTGTCTCCCCAGCAGACTATAAGTTTACTGGGGTCAGGGACCATTTATCCTCTGTGGGGTTGACTGCTCTATCCCTAGCGTCCAGCACAAAACTTGATACGTAGTAGGCATTCAGTGGAGCTTGTAAAGGAATGGAATCATTAAAGATGTCAGTAGGATTTTAGCATTTTGGGATCCTGAGTGTTATTCTATTGTCTGTAAGACAGGATTTTATGTATCTTGAAAGAGTTTGTCTTAAAAAAAAAATCACCATCAAAAATATTTGAAAACTCTGTATAATGTCATTGGAGAGAACTGGAGTAACAGTAATAGACCAAAGAATGTGAACTGATGGATAATAAGCAAACATTTAGTCATGATGAGATTGATTTTAAAAATTAACAGAATTTACCCCAATAGCATTTGTTCTGTTTCAATGCCCATTGTTCCCTGACTTTAAAGAACTCAATGACTTAGATCTATATTTAATTATTTTCAAATCCCTTTCTCTTTTCCAAAGAGAAATGAAAATTCGAAAAGAAGATGAAGTTGTGTGTGTGGGGGAAACTCTATTATTTCGAAACAGATGAAAGTCCTGTTCTTAGCAAAAGCTGAACATATGTCTTGAAATCTTTGCAGAGTCTAGACTTAGATTAGCAACATCCTTTTAGAAACCATTCGAACACCCACCCTTCCTCTGCAGGTTGCTTCCTTGGAGTGCTTTCTTCTCAAACCCCTACCTGGGGCAGTGAGTTTGGTCCAGAGCGGGGGTGCAGTTTGGGAGCACCATGCCCCAGCTGAGTGAGCTGAACGCAGCCGTGTCCCTTGGGGCTGCTGGGGGCAGCTGGGACATTGGTTTCCAGGAGAGAAAGCACTGAGGTGAGCCTGGCTCCATGTGGGGCACAGGGTATGTGTTAGCACAGGGGGGGATTCTTCCCACTTATTCATCCTCTCTAAAGCTTGCACTCCTTTTTCTCAAAGGCTGTTTACATATGTGTATATTTATCTGATTATAAAGATATAACTTCCTGTAGAAAACATGGGCAATGTAGAACAGAGCAGTAATTCCAGCACTGTTACAACACTGAGGTAACCACTGTCAAATCTTTGTGTGTTTCCCCGAACTCTTTATTGTATATACATAGCTGACAACTTGTATTCTGCTTTTGAAAAACCAAACTTCATTTCGGGTGATTTTACCTCATTCTTAAATCTGACAAACTTGCCTTTTGTTGGCTACCAAAGGAAACATCGAAAAGGTGTATGGAAATTGAACCCTGTTGCAATTTTTTGCTAATACAAATAGCAATGTGAGGAACACTCCTGAACATAAACCTCTAAACTAAAGGTCTCAGTATTTCAACAAATTGTGTATAAATCTAATTACAAAGTGTGGGAACATTTTCAGGATTCTAGACTTAAATGGCTGGTTGCTCTCTGGAAAGATCATTTGTTGTTGAATCTTCCAGCAGTTTAGGAGGGTCCCCTTGCTCTTGGTTTCCAGAGTGTATGATTTTATGTATCTCATTTACCCAGGTATCTTCTTACATCTAGAAATAAACCGGGAAGTTGACAAGCAACAGACAAAGTGACTGACTTGCCTGCACAGCTTGTTACATCTTTAGTAGATAAATTCCTCAAAATATACTGCTACAGAATTATAGGAAGGGGATCATTACTGGGAATTTGTCAAGTTATCTGACAAACTTCTACATTTCGGGGCTCATTAAATTTACTTTCACTTCATTGTTTTTTGCCTTTTGACTAATTTATTTATTTGGCTGCATCAAATCTTAGTTGCAGCATATCTTGCAGTGGGGGACTTAGTTGCCCCGTGGCATGCGGGATCTTAGTTTCCCAAACAGGGATTGAACCTGGGTCCCTTGCATTGCAAGGCTGATTCTTAACCACTGGACCACCAGGGAAGTCCCTCATTTCATATTTTGATGATTGCTATTACTACTATCTTTGTGATTGAGAGAAGCTGGGCGGTTAAGGATGGGATAAACAAAGTGGAAATGCTTTGAGAAAATTACAGCTTCCAAATAGGCTCAGAACATGGTGAATATTCAGTATGAAGGATGAAGAGGTTCTCCATGGACTCATGCTGATGAGATAGACTGGGAGCAGTGCGTCTGCCCTGAGATGCTCTTGAGTAGATACCCCACCATTCTGCTGCTGTGCTGGTGGAGGGGACTTTCCAGATAGTTTTAATTTGCTATGTGTCTGTATGTTTGTGTTAAAGTTCAGAGCAAGAGGAAATTAATACCCTGCCCCCCCTTTTTTTTAAAAAAAAAAAAAGCATACCCCAATCTTGGTCTCTTTACTAGAGGTAACTACTATTACTGTTTAACGTGTATCCTTTTACACTGCTCAATGTTCCTATGGAAAAATCTGATATTATTTAGCATTTTATCAGAGTTAAATTTGTAACAAAATATTATGTCATGTATTAACATTTGCTCGTTTGTCTATAATGTGTCCCAGAGATATTTTGGTGTCTATGTGTAGGTCTGCCTCATTCTTTTTAGTTGCCTATAATTTTCCATTGTATGACTATACCTTAGTTCACTTAACCTTTCTGTTAAGGGACTTATAGGTTCATTCCACTTTTTTCTACTGCAAATAGTGGTTCAATGAGCATCCTTGGATGTGCTTCCTCATGCAAAATGTGTTTCTCTAGGGCAGTGGTTCTCAAACTTTTTGGTCTCAGGACAGTTTTATACTCTTACTAAATTTTATTGAGGATTTCCAAAGAGCTTTTGTTTGTAGGTTATATCCATCAGTATCACATTAGCAATTAAAACTGAGAGATTTTTAAAATATTCGTTAATTTAAAATACAAGCCCATTACATGTTAACATGTATTTTGCAAAAAAATAAGTTTAAAAACAAAAGCTTAGCAAGAAGAGTGGCATTGGTTCCAAGTTTTGCAAGTCTCCTTAATGTCTGGCTCATTTGAAGACCACAGACCACTGCCTGCTCCTCATTCATTGCACAGTGATACACCAAGTCAGTAGCTTCTGGAAGCTCTATCGAACATACGAGAGAATGAGATTAAGAAGGTAGGTAACAACTTAGTTATATTATGAGAAGAGGGTTCACATCACGAACTGGCTTCAAGAGTCTGAGGTTCTGGACCCCACTTTGAGAAACATTCTCTGGGGTCAAAGAGTTGTGTTTGCGGCTAGCTCCACATGAGGTGTGCACGTTACGTGTTCACAAGGCACTTCCAGTTGCCCTTCAGGGCTCGGTCTACACCCGTCAGGATGTAGGGAGCAGCCCCTTCTCCACTTCCTTCCTGCTAAGCTTTCAGTTTCTCATTCTCTTGATGGAAATCGCATCTCACACATCAACTCTGCTGCTGCTGCTGTCACTTCAGTTGTGTCTGACTCTGTGTGACCCCATAGATGGCAGCCCACCAGGCTCCGCCATCCCTGGGATTCTCCAGGCAAGAACACTGGAGTGGGTTGCCACTTCCTTCTCCAATGCATGAAAGTGAAAAATGAAAGTGAAGTTGCTCAGTCGTGTCTGACTCTGTGCAACCCCATGGACTGCAGCCCACCAGGCTTCTCCGTCCAAGGAATTTTCCAGGCAAGAGTACTGGAGTGGGTTGCCATTGCCTTCTCCGACACATCAACTCTACTTCAATTAAAAAAAAAACAACACGGGATTTTCCTGGTGATCCAGTGGTTGGGAATCCTCCTGCCAGTGCAGGGGGATGCCAGCTCCATTCCTGGTTCAGTCAGAGCTCACACCCTGCGGGGCAGCCCGAGCGCTTCAGCTGAGAGTCTGGGGCTGAGAGCCTGGGCACTGCAGCAGGAGGGGCCGCGGCGACCGCGGGAGAAGCAGCCTGGCCACTGATGTAGAAAAAGCCCACACAAAGCAAGACCCAGGTCAGCCAAGAATAAATAAGTTTTTTAAAATTAAAAAAAAAATTGCTAAAAAAGTACACACAAAGTCTGCTTTGTTAGAATTAAAAATAAAAAGAAACAAAAACAGACAAAACGGCACCTCACTGTTCCAGTCTCTGGTTCCCGGCGTGTCCTGGGATTTCATAACGCGCAGCTCGGGGCTGTCCTCTGACTCTTGGCAGTGTCCAGAGGCTGCTCTGTCTCCAGGCGATTCTCCATTGCCCTCTGGTCTGGAGTGCTTGGTCCTAGAGACTATCAGGTCTCAGTTTGTTATTATTAGCTTATGAAATATTTCCTTCTACAGTCTCTTTTTATCTTTTTTTTTTTCCAAAGCTAAAAAGTTAAAAAATAAGCTGTTTCCCTTCTGAGCCCTGTTTCCTGCTTAACTAAGTAGCAAAATGAGCAAGTGTAATTTTTTAGGAAATATAAAGATGTCTTTAAGAAATCTTCTTTTAATTTTGAATTAGAGGATAATTTCTTTACAATATTGTGGTGGTTTCTGCCATACATCAGCATGAATCAGCCATAGGCATATATAGATGCCCTCCCTCCCTCTTCCCTCCCCATCCCACTTCTCTGGGTTGTCACAAAGCAGGAGCTTTGGGTTCCCAGCGTCATACAGCAAATTCCCACTGGCTATCTCTTTTACATATGGTAATTATATGTTTCAATGCTGCTCTCTCAAATCATCCCACCCCCTCCTTTGTGTCCAAAAGTCTGTTATGTCTACTGCCCTGCAAGTGGGATCATCAGTACTTTACATATGCCTTAATATACGATATTTGTCTTTCTCTTTCTGACTTACTTCACTGTGTATAATAGGCTCTAGGTTCATCCACCCCCAATCAGTTAAGTTCAGTTCAGTCGCTCAGTCATGTCTAACTCTTTGCGACCCCATGGACTGTAGCACACCAGCCCTCCCTGTCTGTTAGAACTGACTCAAATGCATTCCTTTTTACAGATGAGTAATATTCCATTATGTATACATACCATAACTTGTTTGTCCTTTCATCTATCAGTGGGCATCTAGGTTGCTTCCATTTCCTAGCTATTGTACATAGTGCTGCAATGAACATTGGGGTACGTGTGTATGGTTTCCCCAGGCTGTTGCCCAGTAGTGGGATTGCTGGGTTATATGGTAGTTTTAATGGGCTTCCCAGGTGGCTCATTGTAAAGAATCTGCCTGCAATACAGGAGACCTGGATTTGATCCCTAGATTGGGAAGATCCCTTGGAGGAGGTCATGGCAACCCACTCCAGTATTCTTGCCTGCAGAATTCCATGGACAGAAGAGCCTGACGGGCTGCAGTCCATAGGGTCTCAAAGAGTCAGACACGACTGAAGCAACTGAGCAGCAGCAGCAGCAGCAGCAGCATGGTAGTTTTATTCCTAGTTTTTTTAAAGGAATCTCCACACTGTTTTCCATAGGGGCTGTATCAGTTTTCGTTCCCACTAGCAGTGTAAGAGTGTTCCCTTTTCTTCACGCCCACTCCAGCATTTATTGTTTGTAGACTTTTTGATGATGGCCATTCTGACGGGTATGAGATGTTACCTCATCATAGTTTTGATTTTCATTTCTCTGTTAATGAGCAGTGTTGAGAATCTTCTCATGTGTTTATTAGCCATCTGTGTGTCCTCTTTGGAGAAATGTCTGATTAGGTCTTCTGCCCACTTTTTAATTGGGATGTTTGATTTTTGGTATTGAGTTGCATGAGCTGCTTGTATATTTTGAAAATTAATCCTTTGTCGGTTGTTTCATTTGCTGTTTTCTCCCATTCTGAGGGTTGTCTTTGCACCTTGCTTATAGTTCCCTGTAAGTAGATGGCGACTGTAGCTGTGAAATTAGAAGATACTTGCTTCTTGGAAGGAAAGCTGTGACAAACCTAAACAGTGTATTAAAAAGCAAAGACATCACTTTGTCAACAAAGGTCCATATAGTCAAAGCTATGGTTTTTCCTGTTGTCATATACACATGTGAGAGTTGGACCGTAAAAAAAGGCTGAGCACCTAAGAATTGATGCTTTTGAATTGTGGTGCTTTAGAACACTCTTGAGAGTCCCTTTGACTGCAAGGAGATCAAACCAGTCAATTCTAAAGGAAATCAACCCTGAATATTCATTGAAAGGACTGATGCTAAAGCTGAAATTCCAGTACTTTGGCCACCTGATGTGAAGAGCTGACTCATTGGAAAAGATCCTGATGCTGGGAAAGACTGAAGGCAAAAGGAGAAGAGGGTGGCAGAGGATGAGATGGTGAGATAGCATCACTGACTCAGTGGTGAACTTGAGTAAACTCAGGGTGATAGTGAAGGACAGGGAAGCCTGGCGTGCTGCAGTCCACGAAGTCACGAAGAGTTGGACGTGACTTAGCAGCTGAACAACAACATGGTTTCCTTCACTGTGCAAAGATTTTTAAGTTTAATTAGGTCCCATTTGTTTATTTTTGTTTTTATTTCCATTACTCTAGGAGGTGGGTCATAGAGGATCTTGCTGTGATTTATGTCAAAGAGTGTTCTGCCTATATTCTCTAAGAGTTTTATAGTTTCTGGTCTTAAATTTAGGTCTGTAATATATTTTGAGTTTATTTTTGTGTATGGTATTAGGAAGTGTCCTAATTTCATTCTTTTACGTGTTTTCCTAACACTATTTACTGAAGAGACTGTCTTTTCTCTATTGTATATTTTTGCCTCCTTTGTCAAAAATAAAGTGCCCATAGGTGCATGGATTTATCTCTAGGCTTTCTTTCTTGCTCTATTGGTCTGTATTTCTGTTTTTGTGCCAGTACCATACTGTTCTGATGACTGTAGCTTTGTAGTATAGTCTGAAGTTAGGAAGGTTGCTTCCTCCAGCTTCATTCTTCTTTCTCAAGACTGCTTTGGCTATTCAGGGTCTTTTTTTGTCTACATACAAAAATCTTTTTTTATTGTTTAACATCTACTCCATCATTGATGATCAAATATGGATGCTCAAAGTTTTTATAACTGCAGTATGGAAGGGTAACTTTTCAGAGCAGGGTATGCTTATTTGCTGTACCCTTTCTTGGCAAGTTTCACCTGTCTTCTCTGACCAGGTTTATTTTGCAAAACAGATAGCCAGGCTATCAAATGAGGTAATTTATGGAAAGAGCCTGGCACATACACCTGTATTGGTTTGTATTCAGTACATGTTGGTTGACTCTAAAACTAGTGACATAAGCTTCTACAATCTGAAGGTACTTTCCAGTGCTGTGAACAGCCAGCAAGGCAGAGACAGAGGCTTCATGCTTCTCTTCAGCAATCACACAGATTTGGGCGCTATTCAGACAGGTGCTGGAGGCTCAGCTCACATGAGTTTGGGTGATGGTACCTGTGACTTTCCTGCCTTCCGTTCCCGAGTTCCTTGGTGAGAGGAGAATCCAGGAGCTGATGGTCTTGATATTCTTCTTAATAAGGCTTTGTTCCTTTTGAGTGTCTGTAAACACTAAGCCTTTATGTTCTCCTTTTTTTTTTTTTTTTTTTGCACATATTGAAGTGAATTCACTGCAGATGGTGACTGCAGCCATGAAATTAAAAGATGCTTACTCCTTGGAAGGAAAGTTATGACCAACCTAGACAGCATATTAAAAAGCAGAGACATTACTTTGTCAACAAAGGTCCATCTAGTCAAGGCTATGGTTTTTCCTGTAGTCATGTATGGATGTGAGAGTTGGACTATAAAGAAAGCTGAGTGCCAAAGAATTGATGGTTTTGAACTGTGGTGTTGGAGAAGATTCTTGAGAGTCCCTTGGACTGCAAGGAGGTCCAACCAGTCCATCCTAAAGGAAATCAGTCCTGGGTGTTCATTGGAAGGACTGATGTTGAAGCTGAAACTCCAATACTTTGGCCACCTGATGTGAAGAGCTGACTCATTTGAAAAGACCTGGATGCTGGGAAAGATTGAGGGCAGGAGGAGAAGGAGACGACAGAGGATGAGATGGTTGGATGGCATCACCAACTCAGTGGACATGGGTTTAGGTAGACTCCGGCAGTTGGTGATGGACAAGGAGGCCTGGTGTGCTGTGGTTCACGGGGTCGCAAAGAGTCCGACACGGCTGACCAACTGAACTGAACTGAAGTGAGTTCCAGAATAGAAAAATGATACACTTTGAACAGCTGAGGGGCTTCCCAGTTGGCACTGCTACTGCTAAGTCGCTTCAGTCGTGTCCGACTCTGTGCGACCCCATAGACGGCAGCCTGTTAGGCTCCCCTGTCCCTGGGATTCTCCAGGCAAGAACACTGGAGTGGGTTGCCATTTCCTTCTCCAATGCATGAAAGTGAAAAGTGAAAGAAGTCACTCAGTCGTGTCCGACCCTTTGCGACCCCATGGACTGCAGCCTACCAGGCTCCTCTGTCCGTGGGATTTTCCAGGCAAGAATACTGGAGTGGGTGGCCACTGCACTAGTGGTAAAGAATTGAGACACAAGAGACATGGGTTCGATCCTAGGTTTGGAAGATCCCCTGGAGTAGGAAGTGGCATCTCACTCCAGGATTCTTGTCTGGAAAATTCCATGGACAGAGGAGCCTGGGCTACAGTCCAGGGGGCTGCAAAGAGTGGAGCACGACTGAGCACAGAAGAACTGAGGGAACCCCCTTCCAGCCCTTCTTGCTTACCAGAAAGAAGCAGCTGTTGATGTGTAAGTGACCAGAAGCCCTGCCGCCTTGACTCAGTTTCACCCCTTGTGACGTGAAGACGCTGGACTAAAATTAGCTGTTACACGCCCTCCAGTTCCCTTCTGGTTCTGGCACTAGAGTTCACGCCTCGTCTTACCATCTTACTCTTTCTCACCTTCTCACCTTGGTGTCCGTTCACTCACATCCTCCTTCACATGCCTCACTTACTCGCTGAGTGCTGCTCTGCATTTGGGACCTGTCAGTGAAGGAGGCAGACGTGTCCCGGCGCTTGCAGCTTGGCAGAGAAGATGCTTTCCTAATAATTGCAGGCTTCTGGCTGTGATATGTGCTTTGGAACAAGTGCTGTTGGAGATGCGTCGCCCACCCACGGACATTGGAGAGGGCCTTCTAAGGAAGTGACACGTGGCCGAGACACGTGGCCGAGTTGTCGGTGAGTGCACGTGTGAAGCTTTGAGGGGAGAAAGGACATGGTTTCTTGGAGAATGGGAGAGGCTCAGTGTCCCTGGGGCCTGCTGAGTGGGAGGAAAGGGCGAGTGGTTGGTTAGAGAGGCAAGCAGGGCTCCTCGAGGATGGCCTCTTGGGATTTGGATTTTGGAGTTTATCCAGAGTGATTGGAGGGCTTTTTGTTATAAATGACATAGTCAGATATGCATTTGAAAATCTCACCCCAGATACTTTGTGGAGACTGGAATGGAGACATGGAGAGACTGGTCAGGGGCTGTAACGGTTAAGTTCAGGATCACTGACTGTGCCCTTGAAGGACGGGGATTGTCACATGTGTCTTGGACTCACTGTGAGGCTTCATGTAGGGGCACATGGGTCACCAACGTTTCTCAGGAGCCGTTGCTGGGAGCTCTGTGGGCACGCTGGACGCCTCTGGTTGTGCTGGGATGCTGAAGCTAGTTGGGGAAGGCCCCGAGTTGGCCACATTCAGAGGCTCTGCTCTGGGCTCCATGGTGTCTTTGAAGCCTGGCCCCAGGTGGGCCCCAGGAGCCTCTCCGACAGGAAGCTCTGTCTGCCGGGGCCTGGGAGATGCTGCAGCTCTGGGAGGCTCTGGCCTAGGTCCTGCAGGCGAACCGCCAGCAGGGCTGGGGTGCGGAGGGAAATGCTGCTTCTCGGCTCTGCACCAAGGCAGCTGCTCCCAATCTCTTCCCTCCCCTGCTGTCCTGAAGACCGGTATTAATAGCTGCTGTGCGTATACACACACACACACATATTAGTATTTTTATTTTTAATTTAGTTTTTAAATTTGGCTATGCCACCCGGCATGTGAGATCTTACTTCCCCAACCCAGGATTGAACTTGTGGCCCCTGCGTTGAAAGCGTGGAGTCTTTACTGGACCATGGGAAGTCTTAAGTGAAAGTGAAGTCGCTTAGTCATCTCCGACTCTTTGCAACCCCTTGGACTGTAGCCACCAGGCTCCTCTGTCCATGGAATTTTCCAGGCAAGAGTACTGCAATGGGTTGCCATTTCCTTCTCCAGGGGATCTTCCCAACCCAGGAATTGAACCCTGGTCTCCCGCATTGCTGGCAGATGCCTTACCACCATTTGAGACACCAGGGAAGCTTTAAGACTTTACTTTTTCAGAACAGTGTTAGTTTTGCAGCGAAACTGAGGGGAATGTACAAAGATTTTGCCATATACTCTCTGCCCCTACACATGCACAACCTTCTCTGCTACCAACATTTCCCTTATAACACATTCTGTGGATTTGGAAAAATGTATAATATTGTATATCCATCATTATGGTATTACACGGAGTATTTTTTCACTGCCCTCAAATTCCTCTGTACTCTGCCTATTCAGCCTCTACCATATAACCCTTGGCAACTACTGACGTTTTTTTTTAGAGTCCATAGTCTGGTCTTTTCCTCAGTGTCATAGACTTGGAATCACACAGTCTATGTAGCATGTTCAGACTGGCTTCTCTCACTCAGTGATATGCAGTCAGGGTTTCTCCATGTCTTCTCATGGCTTGATAACCATTTCTTTTTAACACTGAATAATATTCCATCATTTGGACATAGCACTGTTGATGCCATTACCTGCTGAAGGACATCTTAGTAGATTCTGAGTCTTGGCAGTTACGAACAAAGCTATAATGAACATCCACATGTGAATTTTTGTGTGGACATGAGTTTTCAGGTCCTTTGGGTAAATACCAAGGACCATGATTGCTATACAGTATGTTCAGCTTTGTGCAAAGCGGCCAAACTGCTTTCCAGAGTGATTGTCCTCTTCTGCATTCTGACCGGCACCGAACGAGAGTCCCTGTGGCGCCAGCCCTCACCAGTGTTCGGTGCTGTCTGTGCTCCAGACTGTGGCCATTCTAATGGTGTGCACTGGCACCTTGTCGTTTTAGTGTTTATTTCTCTGATGACATATGATACGGAACATCGTATCATATGCTTATTTTCTATCTGCATATCTTCTTGGGGGAGGTGTCTGTTTAGGTCTTTAGCCCATTTTTTGAGTTGTTTCTTATTGTTGAGTTTTAAGAATTCTTTGTGTGTATATAAATATTTTAACTGAAGTACTATTTGGTTTATAGTGTGGTGTTTCTGGTATACGGTAAAGTGATTCAGCCATATGTATATACATTTTTCAAATTCTTTTCCATTTTAGGTTATTATAAGATCTTGAATATACAGGAGGACCTTGTTGTTTACCTATTTTATATATAGTAGTTTATATGTAAAAGTGAAAGTCGCTCAGTTGTGTCCGACTCTTTGTAACCCCATGGACTATATAGTCCATGGAATTCTCCAGGCCAGGATACTGGAGTGGGTAGCCATTCCCTTCTTCCCTCATAGCTCAGTTGGTAAAGACTCCACCTGCAAGGGAGGAGACCCCGGTTAGATTCTGGGTTGGGAAGATCCGCTGGAGAAGGGATAGGCTACCCACTCCAGTATTCTTGGGCTTCCCTTGTGGCTCAGCTGGTAAAGAATCCGCCTGCAATGTGGGAGACCTGGGTTCGATCCCTGGGTTGGGAAGATGCCCTGGAGAAGGGAATGGCTACCCATTATAGTCTTCTGGCCTGGAGAATTCCATGGACTGTATAGTGCATAGTATTGTGAAGAGTCAGACATGACTGAGCAACTTTCACTGTCTCTCCAGGGGATCTTCCCAACCCTAATCTGCTCATCCCAAACTTCTAAATTTATCCTCCTCACCCCATCTTGACTTTTTCTTTGGTAACCATTAATTTGTTTTCTACATCTGTGAGTCTGTTTTTGTTTTGTAATTAAGTCACTTGTATCACTTTTTTATATTTCACACGGAAGTGTTATTATATGATATTTGTCTTTGTCTGACTGACTTCATTTTGTATGATAATCTCTAGGTCCATCCATGTTGCTGCAAATGACATTGTTTCATTCTTTTTTATGGCTGAGCAGTGGTTCATTGCATGTATATACACCACATCTTCCACATCTAAGGAATTCTTTGCGTATGTTCAGTAGCAGTCCTTTATTACATGAAGCCATTGGGTATTGGCACCACCTGTGTGCTAGGTCCATAAAGCATGATATTTTTCTCAGCAGAAATTCTTCCAAAAAGTTCTGTATTTTCATTTTGGGGAGACTTTGGAATATTGGTTAAGTTATGAGTTTGGAGATAGACTTCGTTGGTTCCAGTCCTGGCACATCACAGACACATTCACTGTGAGATGTTGGGCAAGTTACGTGATTTCCCTGTGTCCTGGTTTCCTCCTCAATAAATGGGGTAATACTAGCGAACCTGTCTCACAGGATGGTGAGAATTAAATGTTCACACCATGGGCCCTAGAACCATGTCTGGGACATAATAACCATTCAGTTGCGGTTGGCTGCCCAGCGCCCTCCAGCACTGTATGACTGACAGATGAGGGCCTGCCGTCAGTAGGGGCCAGATTAACACACTCAGGGGTGCGCAGGGCAGGGCTGTAGCGCAGCTTTGATTCTGCAGCCTGAGTTTTCGGACATTGCTGTGTACTTTGCCGGAGCAGCACACTGAAAGCAGAGCGAGCTTGTACCCAGCACAGACGCTGCTAGTTTGTTCTGGATCTCGACCCTGTTCCCCACTCTTGGGACCATCTTCCCACTCCCGAGACCATCTTCCTCACCTCTTGCTGGGGAGGGTGCCTGTTCTGTTGAGTCACAACCAGCCCCATCCTCAATTTAGCCCTGCAGCTTCAGTGGGGCATCAAGACCATGGGTGTGTGAATGACAGCCCCAAGGATCTTATTAATAAAACACAGCACACCTCCCACCACCCATCCTGCCAGACCTCCTGGTGATTATCATAGCATCAAGTCTAGACTTCCCAGCATGTCACCCCATGGTGTCTTTTATCTGATCCCCACCTGAACTCTGTTCCAGGCACAATGGTCTGCTTCCCTTTGTAACATGTGCTGAACTTCAGAGACCAAGCCTGGGACTTCCCTGGTGGTCCGGTAGCTAAGACTTGGCTCCCAGCTTGGGGAGCCCGGGTTTGATCCCTGATCGGGGAGCTACATCCCACATGCTGCAGCTGAGTTTGCATGCCACAACTGAAGATCCCGCGTGATGCAGCTAAGACCCCGTGCTGCCAAGTAAATAGATAAATAGATACTTTAAAATAAATAATCAAAGACTCTGATCCTTTCTCATGCTTTTTCGCAGCCTGGGTTTTCTCCTTTCCTCCCTTTGAGTATGATTATCTGCCATGGCTCAGCCTTCATGCAGTCTTTTTGTCTGTTAATCATTAGTGGTTCATATTCTTGGCCTCCTCCGCTGGACTATAGTCTCTTCAAGGACAGGGTCCATGCTTTCTTTGTCTCTGACTCCTCTGTGGTCCCATGCCCGATAAATGCTTTTGGGGTTGAGCTCAATACCATCGAGGTCTGAGTACCTTATGGAGCGCAGCTGTGCTCTGTTGTGCCAAAGAGAAACAGAAAGAACTGCCCTTGGGGAGAACAGGGTCCTTGGCACAAGGCTGCTGGCACGAAGACTCTGTGGCCTTAAATACCCAGCTCAGAGAAACTAAGATGTCTCTCTTCTTTTCGTTTTTTGGCTGCACCATGAGGCATGTGGGATCTCAGTTCCCCGACTAGGGATGGAGTCCGTGCCCCTGATTGGCAGCGTGGTTTCTTAACCATGGTACTGCCAGGGAAGTCCCTGTCTTTTCTGAGGTTCCTTGAGAAGAACATTTGCTGCTTCAGCATCTGCATCTGTCCATGAAATCCTCCATGGTCTGTTCAGAATGTCCTTGTGTCTGCAAAGAACTGGCCACCTCTTGACCCATTGTCTAAATTATGGTAGTAGTCTCTGTTCTTCTCATTTTCCTGGAGTCACTAATCGTTGATTTGTACCAAATTTAGACACTCAAGGCCTTCTCTGATACAGTAGGCTTGCTTTGTTGCAGAAACTATAAAATCTCGCTTTTAAAAGGCGTCTTTGAGGGAGGGCAGATACAAAAGGACTTAACAGAGTTGAGTCTAGTTTCAAGCCATGACCCCATTAGATCTCAGATCCCAGCTGTCCAAGGCATGCTTTCACAATGCATGTGCTCTAAGATTTATAGAAGATAAGCAAGTATACCAGTAAGGGCCGTGAAATTCAAATAATTATAAAGGTACTGAAGAAAAGAATAAAGGATATGACATATAAATGACCCATACATCTTTGTATTTCCAGTGCTTACCGTGGTGCCTAGTACATAGAGATAAAAACAGCTACCATTTATTGAGTTCTTACTGTCTGCTTGCACTGTGGCATACATTTCATTTAATCCTTATAGGAATTCTGTGAGGTTTTGCAGATGAGAAAAATTAGGTTCAGAGAGGTTAAGTAATTTGTTAGCAAGTAAAGGAGAAAACCTAATGACTATTGGCTATAATGGGACCTTAAAGCCATATTCAGGAAATACTTTGGAACCTAATTTTTTCCCTTTAGACTAAAACCCCTTCTCCACACCTAAGTGGATTTCCGTGTTCACACAGTTTTGGCCTCTGTGTCAGTGAGGACCGGTTGTACAATTATTTTCTTCTAACCCTTTTTATACTTAAAAGGGTCTATTAACTTGCCCCCTGGCCTTAAATGAGCTGTTCCTTAATTGTGTTTTCTTAAGGCCCCTTCCCCTGCTTTGGGGGCAGTATCCATTTATCCGGTTCATTTTGGCACGGTGTCTGGTATCCCCACTGCCCTCTTACAAGGCAAAAACCGAGCCCACGTTTCCTGTGGAGGAGGTGGGACCCAGCTGGGGCTGATGCAGCGATCCATGCCTGGCTCTTACATGTCCTTCCTGCTGTGATGTTCCTGGTGATGCAGTTTGTCTGATCTGGCCCTTCCCTCCCGCCGTGGGCCCAGCCTCCATCGCTAGCAGGGAACATCCTTTTCAGTTGGTCCCCTTCACCCTGCCAACAATCTTTCTGCCACAAATCGGACTCCACATGAAGTAGCATTAGGTACTTTGTGTTAGGTTTTCACACACCAGCCATTACTGTTCTTCGCCCTGTGGCTTTTTAAAAAAAATACTTATTTTTGGTCGCACTGACTGGGTCTTTGTTGCTGCCTGTGGGCTTTCTAGGTGCAGCAAGTGGGGCAACTCTTCGCTGCAGTGTGGGCTTCTCATTGTCGTGTCCCTTCTTGTTGCAGAACACGGGCTCAGTAGTTGTGGCACACAGCCTTAGTTGCTCCGCAGCTTGTGGAGTCTTCCCAGACCTTGGATCAAACCCGTGTCCCCTGCATTGCAGGCGGATTCCTGTCTACTGTGCCACCAGGAAGTCCGGTGCTGAACTTTTTGACACTTCCCTTTGTGAATGTGGGCCTGGAGCTCAGGACCAGGCTGATGGGGAGACTGAGGTGGGCCCTTTTTCTGCTCTTCCTGTGTTATTGGCTGGCCTTGCATCCCACAGCACCACTCCTTCTTCATTCCACCCGCATCTGCTGTCTCTTCCGTGATCACTGCTTCTCAGGGTGTCATCTCGTTGGGGAAAGAGGAGGGCCGTTCCCTGGAACCGACACAAGTGTTCTCTCTCTACGTCTGGAAGTTGTCTGACCTCTCTGAACTTTTTCCTCATCTGACAAATGAAACTAAATGATAACCAGATTCTTTTTTTCAGTTGAGTGAGAGCGTCTAATTCCTATCTAATCATCCTATTTAGTAAATGACATTTGTTCCTCTCAGTGATTCTGTGATGGGAAGTAGCTTATATGGGATCAGACATAGGGAATACCAGCAAAGTATGTGAGTCGCATTGGTTCATATGCCATTTCTCCAGCACATGAATGATTTGTGCCACCAAGGAAGAAGACCGGGATGCAGTAAGCTTCAGAGGAGTATGGCACACACGATGGCTGTTCACCCCTCACTCCCCTTGGCTCCATTTGGTCACATGTCCTGTTTTAGAAGTGTTCTCTGGTGGTTCTCTCTGGTCTTTTGATTTTGTACTTGGGTGCATAACTCAGCAGCCTTCCTTACACACCCCTTTATCACACTAGTGAATGTGTTTTTATCAGGATTGTTGCTGTTTGGTTACTGCTCTAGGTACAAAATCTGCGAAGAATTTGAGTGATGTGCCTCAATCCTGTATGTTTTATAATCTCTGTTATTTCAGTGATTTTGCAGAACACATTTTTTTTAAATATACAAGTTGTTTTATGTTTGCATTGATTTCCCTTTTTACCTTCATCTACATTTTGTATTGATCATTTCATGGAAGCAAAACCTTTGGCCTGGACCAAGCTAGGACCTAGAGGTGATGGGAGGGACTTCAGGCAGGTGTCTGTTCACACTCTCTCACCTGGACTATTGCATTAGATCCCTGTCTGGTCTCTACTTCAGTTCTTGACCCCAAACGGCCAATTTTGACATATAATCCAAAGTGAAAATCAGATGTTGTTGCTTTAAAAATTCTTAAGTTATTTTCTGTGAATTATCAGTATGTTGATGTATTGGGGGGTAAGGGTCTAAATGAAAGAAAGCAGATACAAACATGGAATAGAGGAAAGCAAGGAAGGGCCTAGTGATGTTGGATCAGAATTAAAAATCTCAGCATAAACTCTTTCTCTCTCTTACACACATACTCACAAATCAGATTCTTAGCTAGGTCTCTTGTAAGGGCTTGGAAGCTATGATGTCCCAGGAGCAATGAGCATAGCAAGCGTCCAAATCTTGGTTTAAAATTTTATCACCTACTGAAAGGAATGGAGGGCTCCTTGGAGAAATGGCCAATTGCAGGGCTGGGGCAGGCAAAGCACAAGGTAAGCCCAGAACAGCTTGTGCCAGGGAGTACAGAAGTGCTCAAAACCCCAGGGAGCATGTTAGGTACAGGATCTAGTTTGCAACAATTTAAGCCTCAAAAGAAATAAAAGGGTTTTTTGGACTCTATGGGAGAGGGTGAGGGTGGGATGATTTGGGAGAATGGCATTGAAACATGTTTAATATCATATGTGAAACGAATCACCAGTCCAGGTTCGATGCATGATACAGGATGCTCGGGGCTAGTGCATTGGGATGACCCAGAGGGATGGTATGGGGAGGGAGGTGGGAGGATCATTCAGGATGGGGAACACGTGTACACCCGTGGTGGATTCATGTTGACGTATGGCAAAACCAATACAATAATGTAAAGTAAGCCTCCAATTAAAATAAATAAATTTATATTAAAAAAGAAATAAAAGTAATGGATTATAAAATATTGAAAAACAAGACTACATGAGTCTATGTTGATTATGTTGGTGCTTAAAAAATGAGGGAGGGGGAAAGGGGAAGCTCCTTTTTATAGTAAAATGCCACTAATAAATTAGAAGGAAGGATCAAGTTGGAAAACCTTCATGTTGCAGCCACAGTGGAAGTATTGGGTTCACCACTGAGTAGAAGTTAGTTGGGGAATAGAATACTTACACAGTCTAGGAGCGTCCCCCATAGATCACTTATTTCTCAGGGAAAAAGGCACTTTTACAGCAGAGCCCTGGAGGATGGCACCTTGACCAAGTGATTATCATAGGTGACATCACCTGTCATGGGGAAGCTGTCACAGGTATCTCCAGGAGTGTCCTGTGGAGGGCCCACAACCCTTTCATGGGATCCCTGCCAACAAACACAGATGAAGGCGTGTCGCACAGAACAGGGGGCCTGAGCTCTTGACACATGTTAGGGTCTTCATCGACAGAGGAGGGCTGTGGAACCAGGATAAAGTGGCTAGGGAGATGTGACATCTAAATGCACAGTGTATGGTGCAGGGTTGGACCCTGAGTGGAGGGAAAATTGCCATAAAGGATAGTTGTATTTGGCTTTTCTGCTGTTGTGTTTTCATTTAGTGATCACACTGGGTAATGTTCCAGGTGGCGCTAGTGGTAGAGAACCTGCCTGCAAGTGCAGGAGATGTAAGAGACGCTGGTTCCATCCCTGGGTTGGGAAGATCCCCTGGAGAAGGGCATGGCAGCCCACTCCAGTATTCTTTTCCTAGAGAAGCTCATGGACAGAGGAGCCTCGTTGGCTACACAGTCCATAGGGATGTAAAGAGTCAAACCTGACTGAAGCACCTTAGCACACACGGATGCACACAATGTAAGAGAATATCTTGTCTTTGAAGATATGCACTCTTCAGAGGAAAGGGTCATAATCTCAGCAACTTACTCTCAAGAGGTTCAGGGAAGAAAATGTACGTATTATACATATAAAGGGAGGGTGTGGCAGAATGTTGACAGTGTGATATATCAGTAATATTTTTTATGGTGATACTGTATTTTATAGGACTTCCCTGGTGGCTCAGACAGTAAAGTGTCTGCCTACAATGTGAGAGACCTGGGTTTGATGCCTGGGTTGTACGCTGCTAAGTCGCTTCAGTTGTGTCCGACTCTTTGTGAGCCTTGAGACGACAGCCACCAGGCTCCCCCGTCCCTGGGATTCTCCAGGCAAGAACACTGGAGTGGGTCGCCATTTCCTTCTCCTGGGTTGTATATGTGTTTGCAAATTTTACTTTTTCCCCCCAGTTTTATTGAGAGGGAGAGGGTGGGATGATTTGGGAGAATGGCATTGAAACATGTATAATATCATATATGAAACGAGTTTTGCTCTTTTGCTGTCTCGTACACAGGGTTATTGTTACCATCTTTCTAAATTCCATGTATATGCGTTAGTATACTGTATTGGTGTTTTTCTTTCTGGCTTACTTCACTCTGTATAATAGGTTCCAGTTTCATCCACTTCATTAGAATTGATTCAAATGTATTCTTTTTAATGGCTGAGTAATACTCCATTGTGTATATGTACCACAGCTTTCTTATCCATTCATCTGCTGATGGACATCTAGGTTGCTTCCATGTCCTGGCTGTTATAATTGACATATAACATCGTATAGGTTTCAGGTATGCAGCACAATGAATTGATATATGCATGTATTGCAAAATGATCACGACAGTAAATTTTGCTAATATCATCATCTTACATAGTTATTTATTTCTTATGATGAGAATTTTGAAGATCTACTTGCTTAGCTTTCAAATATACAGTACGGTGTGGTTACCTGTAGTCACTGTATCGTGCGTTACTTCCCAGAACGTGTATCTGGGTGTTTTTGCCTTTTGACCACCTTGGCGCATTTTCCTCATTCCCCTTGCCTGGCCTCCGTCAACTGCCACTCTGTTTTCTGTATCAGGTGAGTTTCGTTTTATTAGATCAGACATGTTTGTCTTTCTCTAATTTATTTCACTTAACATGATGCCCTCAGGGCCCCTCCATGATGACACAAATGGCAGGATCTCCTTGTTTTTTTATAGCTGAATGTCATTGTAATATTCGTGTAACTTCTGCGTATCTGAAAAAATGCAAAATAAAATGTTTAATTTCTAAAAAAGATATGAAGTAGGTACTTCCCTGGTGGTCCACTGGTTAAGACTTTTCCCCTTCCAATGCAGGAGGGGAGGGTTCGATTTCTGGTCGGGGAACAAAAATCCCACATGCCTCACAGGCAAAAAGCAAAAAGCAGCATTGTAAGTTCAATAAAGACTTTAAAAATGATCCACAACACAATTTTTTTTTATTTTTTAACTTTACAATATTGTATTGGTTTTGCCATATATCAAAATGAATCCATCACAGGTATACATGTGTTCCCCATCCTGAGCCCTCCTCCCTCCTCCCTCCCCTTACCATCCTTCTGGGTCGTCCCAGTGCACCAGCCCCAAGCATCCAGTATTGTGCATCGAACCTGGACTGGCGACTCGTTTCATATATGATATTATACATGTTTCAATGCCATTCTCCCAAATCATCCCACCCTCTCCCTCTCCCACAGAGTCCAAAAAACTGTTCTATACATCAGTGTCTCTTTTGCTGTCTCGTACACAGGGTTATTGTTACCATCTTTCTAAATTCCATGTATATGCGTTAGTATACTGTATTGGTGTTTTTCTTTCTGGCTTACTTCACTCTGTATAATAGGTTCCAGTTTCATCCACTTCATTAGAATTGATTCAAATGTATTCTTTTTAATGGCTGAGTAATACTCCATTGTGTATATGTACCACAGCTTTCTTATCCATTCATCTGCTGATGGACATCTAGGTTGCTTCCATGTCCTGGCTGTTATAAACAGTGCTGCGATGAACATTGGGGTACACGTGTCTCTTTCCCTTCTGGTTTCCTCGGTGTGTATGCCCAGCAGTGGGATTGCTGGATCATAAGGCAGTTCTATTTCCAGTTTTTTAAGGAATCTCCACACTGTTCTCCATAGTGGCTGTACTAGTTTGCGTTCCCACCAACAGTGTAAGAGGGTTCCCTTTTCTCCACACCCTCTCCAGCATTTATTGCTTGTAGACTTTTGGATCGCAGCCATTCTGACTGGCGTGAAATAGTACCTCATAGTGGTTTTGATTTGCATTTCTCTGATAATGAGTGATGTTGAGCATCTTTTCATGTGTTTGTTAGCCATCTGTATGTCTTCTTTGGAGAAATGTCTATTTAGTTCTTTGGCCCATTTTTTGGTTGGGTCATTTATTTTTCTGGAATTGAGCTGTAGGAGTTGCTTGTATATTTTTGGGATTAGTTGTTTGTCAGTTACTTCATTTGCTTTTGTTTTCTCCCGTTCTGAAGGCTGTCTTTTCACCTTGCTTATAGTTTCCTTTGTTGTGCAGAAGCTTTTAATTTTAATTAGGTCCCATTTGTTTATTTTTGCTTTTATTTCCAATATTCTGGGAGGTGGGTCATAGAGGATCCTGCTGTGATATATGTCGGAAAGTGTTTTGCCTATGTTCTCCTCTAAGAGTTTTATAGTTTCTGGTCTTAGGTTTAGATCTTTAATCCATTTTGAGTTTATTTTTGTGTATGGCACAACACAAAGAATCTTAAAAAAAAAAAAGAAATGAGGTAAATGAAGCGAAATATCAGTATTGCTTTAAACCTCTAGGTATCTCTTATATTATTTTTTGTATATTTGAGCTAGTTAATCTGTATGATAAAAATTAAAAAAATAATATTTAAATACATTAAGTACTTTTTTTTCATCTTTACTAGAACATTTACTTGTCTACTCAAGGCTGTGGTTTTTCCAGTAGTCATGGATGGATGTGAGAGTTGGACTATAAAAAATGCTGAGTGCCAAAGAATTGATGCTTTTGAACTGTGGTGTTGGAGAAGACTCTTGAGAGTCCCTTGGACTGCAAAGAGATCCAACCAGTCCATCTTAAAGATCAATCCTGGTGTTCATTGGAAGGATTGATGTTGAAGCTGAAACTCCAATACTTTGGCCACCTGATGTGAAGAGCTGACTCATTGGAAAAGACCCTGATGTTGGGAAAGATTGAGGGCAGGAGGAGAAGGGGACAGTAGAGGATGAGATGGTTGGATGGCATCACCGACTCAGTGGACATGGGTTTGGGTAAACTCCGAGGGTTGGTGATGGACAGGGAGGTCTGGCGTGCTGTGGTTCATGGGGTCGCAAAGAGTTGGAAATGACTGAGCGACTGAGCTGAACTAGAACATTAGTTCTTGTATTTTTTTTTCACTGGTGCACACGTCATTGAAATTGTATTCACTGGACAGTCGTCAGGTTTTACATTGGATTGATGCAAGTTCTTCTGTGTGGTCTAGACGTTCTGCGTGTGCTCAGGGACTTGGTTCTCCACCACAGGAAAGCAGCCCCTCAAACCACTGCTTATTTGTCTAGTCTGTTCTTGCTGGTATAATGCTGGCCTCATGGGTCCTTCAAGTTTCAGTCTTTGTCTGACTTCGGTCTCGCTTCTGCTCCTGCACTTAGCAGACTGTATAATATTATATTGTTCACAACATTATTCTTGATTGGGTTAAAGGAGCCCTGCCGTTTTCACTGGAGGCTGGCCAACTTAATTGTATGGTTCCTTGGCTGTCTACTCTATAGTCACAAATCCTGGACCATGTGGTCTGGGCTGTTATTCCCCTCTGTTAGGAGAGCATTGTACACTGATGGGCCTTTATCTAATTTGGTAGACCCAGAAGCAGAAAACTATCAATGCAGAAATGCCATGCAGTTTATTCCTTGGATGGGTAGTGAAATATCTAGACTCATTTAGAAAATAACATTTGATTATGTTAAGGGGCTTCCCAGGTGGCTCAGTGGAAAAGAATCCACCTTCAATGCAGGAGATGTAGGTTCAAACCCTGGGTTGGGAAGATTCCTTGGAGAAGGGAATGGCTACCCACACCAGTAGTCTTGCCTGGAGAATTCTATGGACAGAGGAGCCTGGTACGCTACAGTCCATGGGGTCATGAAAGAGTCAGACATATCTTAGTGATAAACAACAACAGCAACAGTCTTATCAAGGAGCAGATGTTAGCCCTGGTTGGGTTCTCTGTAAAAGCCAGGCTTAGTTGTAGTTGTGGAAAGAAAAGAGAACTGGTGAATCAGTTTGGTTTAAAGGAAAATGAAACTGTCATTCCAATTCAGTATTTCTTTTCTTCCAGTTTGGATTACAAGAGAGTACTTACATTTTCACACTATTTTAAAATTCCTGTGCCAGTGTCAGTTCCTGCAAAGCAAAAGGCAGAAATGAATCACGTGGGACTTGTAGAATTCATTTATTTGCTTGTGTTTGAGGCTAGAGGTGGGTTTGGGGTGAAGTTGGCTGGAGAGGTTAAAGGGGAGGCTGCTGCTGCTGCTAAGTCGCTTCAGTTGTGTCCGACTCTGTGCAACCCCATAGACGGAAGCCCACCAGGCTCCCCTGTCCCTGGGATTCTCCAGGCAAGAACACTGGAGTGGGTTGCCATTTCCTTCTCCAGTGCATGGAAGTGAAAAGTGAAAGTGACGTTGCTCAGTCATGTCCGACTCTTCGCGACCCCATGGACTGCAGCCTACCAGGCTCCTCCGCCCATGGGATTTTCCAGGCAAGAGTACTGGAGTGGGTTACCATTGCCTTCTCCGTAAAGGGGAGGAATTTGGTTCTTTTTTAGAGAGACGAATAATCCTGAGATTCTTGGAATTTTACTTTCTTTTATCATGGTTGGATCTCTTAGTTTTTGGCAAGAAAGGATCCTTTGGGGCAGACTTCCTTTGGTTTTATGTTGGTGTCAAGGGTACTGAAACCAATTTAGACCTGTTTCATTCTTAGGAGTGCTTGTTACTATTTCCTGTTTATTTTTCAGTGCTGACCACTGCCCATCTCTTTCTCTACCACACAACCAGGGTCCATTTCTACATGGTTATTCTCATTGAACCTGAGAGTTTATAATAGAATTGTTTCCTTTTTTTGGCAACCTTAAAATATAGCAAGAACTTTCAAGTCCAGTCAGTGCCTCACAGGTTGTATTATGACGTACCTGGACTCCGTGTGTGTGTGTGTGTGTGTGTGTGTGTGTGTGTGTGTGTGTATGAGAGAGAGAGATTGATGTGTGTATGTATGTAATTTACATTAAAGTCAGTTAGAACTGGTTTTTTTTTGTTTTGCAAAATTAAAACACTTTGCAAACTTTTAAAGAACTATATCAAAGTAATGTGTGTAGTTGATATCATTAAAGTCTGTTTTCCTTTTCTGCTTCCCAGGACAGCAAACCCAGCACTTACTCTTTTCTTCAAAGAAAGTCTCCTGTCTCCCTGCCTCTGTTTTGACCTTCTCTGACTCATTTTTCTTCAATAACCTGTGCATTTTGCCTTTTCTTTTTCATGTTTGGAAGATAAAGATGGAAACCCCGTTGATATGCGAGCTCTACAGCCCACTAGTTGTGAGATCTCAGGGCTCAGTTTTCCTGATCCTTAAAATAGGGTCAAAGTCCTCAGCACGGGAAGCGTTCCCTTCCTTGCTTTTTGCTGCCCTTGAGTCTCCTCACTGTGCTGGTGACCAGCTTAGAGTCTCTTCTGTTTGCAAGTTCCTCTAAAGTCCTCCCAGGCAGTTAGCTAGCTCTTTCCCTTGGTGCTTTGTTAACCTGTGGTTTTGGTGAGTTTCATCGACTTTTCAGGAAGCTCAGTTCTTGTGTCACTGTCAGTTGCATGTAGCCTTTAAATGGGGAAGCAACGTAGAAGAATTCCCACACAGCACCTGGGGAGGGAGGGTGGATGTGTCTTTGTCAGAAGATGCTGAGGGCTTTCCCAGGACTCCCAGCCCTTCAGATGCTAGCAATGAGAAGAATGGAAACAAAGCTTATCAAGAAAAAGAGGGACAGTGAAGTCCCACCTCTGAGGGGGGTGGACCTGTTACAGAGCGAGCTTCACTGGCCTGGTGCTCGCTGGCGATGGTCCTACAGAGAAGCTGTGCGGGCTGGCCCGCCTCCCTGCTCCCGTCCTGGCTCCCCTCGGGCTGGGAAGCCCTCTGGTTGTGCAGCGGCTGAGTCTGCAGCTCAGAAACAAACCTTGGCTGGGCTGCCTCAGGGAGAAGGCATGAGCTGCGCCTTGGGCTCCAGTCAGGGGTCTGGGATGTGGGCCGGGGATGGCGTGATGTGGGTCTCTTGTTAGCAGATGCTGAACCTGCCGCCACGGGGCCCGGGAGGGAATATTTCCTGCCTGTGACCTTTCATCCTCTCTGGCCAGACTCAGATGGAAAGCCCACAGCTGTGTGCACTCTCAGCCGGATGGACATGGTGGTGTTGTTCCTGGTGTAAACTGGACACGCATTTCTTGGTTTCCGTACAGTTGTGAAAGACAGTGCAGATCTCACGAAGCTACCCCCTAGAATCAGAGTGTCTTCATTCAGCCAGTGTGTGGCAAAGTGAGGCAGGCAGAGCACAGGACCCAGGCTGGAGGGCCACTGCCGGTCAGGGACTCTGTTTCCTCAGCTGTGAGAGTTTCTTACCATTAATTGAGATACTATTTATCATAGTACTTGGGAACATCTTGGGCCTTCCCAGGAGGCTCAGTGGTAAAGTCTCCACCTGCCAGTGCAGGAGATGTGGGTT
The DNA here is from genome assembly GCF_003369695.1 of Bos indicus x Bos taurus. Taxonomy (NCBI): domain Eukaryota; kingdom Metazoa; phylum Chordata; class Mammalia; order Artiodactyla; family Bovidae; genus Bos; species Bos indicus x Bos taurus. Next base: position 50,645,289 of record NC_040104.1, read on the forward strand.
CAATTCCTGGGCCAGGGAGATCCCCTGGATAAGGAAATGGCACCCCACTCTGGTATTCTTGCCTGGGAAACCCCATGGACAGAGGAGCCTGGCATGCTGCGAGTTCATGGGGTAGCAAAAGAGTCAGACATGATTTAGCGACTAAACAACAATGACAGAAGCACCCAGATAGGTGTTGTTTATTCCTACGGGGTGCTGTATGAAGCTGAGAGAGAGAGAGAGAGAGAGAGGAAAGAGAGAGTGTGTGTCTGTGTGGGTGTTCTGTGTGTGTGACTGTGTTCACCCTGCCAGCCAAGAGCTGAGATATTACTAGAGGGGATAATGCATGAGTATTTATACAGCCTGGTTGAAGGTGATTATCTGCATATTTCTGATGGCTCCAGGAGCTCAGTGGGTCAAAGCTTTATGGAGAGGGTGAGCTGGTCTTTAAAAGATGGACGTGGAGGGGCACTGACTTTAACAAGAACTAGAGAGAGGGCCCCTGGGTGGAGGGAATGGTGTGATGAAAGGCAAAGATTTAGGAGCAAATGGGGCCTGTACATGCCATGGCAGCAATGGGTTGGGTTGAAGCATCAGTTTGGATTTGTCCTCTGGGTGGTTGGGAACCAGTGAAAAACACTGAGCTGAAGGAGTGTCAAGATGACAACTGAGCTCGAGGGCAAATGATCTGGCAGCAGTTTGCAAAGGTGGGGTAGAGAGAGACCAGAAGCTGTCTTAACTAGAAGACTGCTAGGAAAATACATAAAAGACTTGTTCACCTCCCAACAGTATTATTTTTTCCAGTTTTATTGAGTTATAATTGACTGTATAAGTTAAAGGTGTACGGTGTAATAATTTGACTTACATACATCATGAAATGATTATCACAGTAAGTTTAATGATCATCTATGGTCTCATAAAGATGCAAAATAAAATAAAATTTTCCTTGTGATAAGAACGCTCGAGATTTGCTCTCTCAACTGCTTTCATGTATGACATGCAGCAGTGTTAAGTGTGTGTGTAGTTATGGTTATGGCCTTAACCCTCATAGTTGGAAGTTTGTGCATTTGACTGCCTCCATTCAATCCCCTGTCCCCCACCCCTGACTCCTGGAACTGCACATCTGACCCCTTTTTCTATATGAGTTTGTTGCTTTGTGTGTTTGTTTTTGAAGTATAATTGATCTGCAACACTGTTAGTTCCTGTTGCACAACATAGTGATTTGATATTTCTTCCCTTACAAAATGATCATCCCCCAATATTAGTTTGAAGAGTAAATAAGACAGAAGACGTGGAGTTCCATTTGAAAATGAATCAGGATGGGCCAGGACCAAGCATCCTAGCCCCATGGCAACAGTTGAGCATCCCAACACGGTGATTTAGGCCAGGCGGACGGCCCTGGGTGAAGGTGTAGGACTGCACAGCCCTGCTTGGATAGGATCCCGCACCCTCTGGCTTTGCCCCTCTCTTTCTCCTGCCTTTCACCCCCAGTTTGGCTCTTTTCCTTGTCTGGCTCTTGATTTCCTTTGTTTCCTGTTTCTGACTTGGGAATATCCAGTACCTGGGGCTCGATTTGTTCCTTTCCCTGGGTTTGACCCTGACCATTCCTAGGAAAAAGCTCTGCCCTCTCTGGTCAGTTGGAGTGTCCGCGTGTTCAAACCTGCCCCCTCCCTGTTTCCCCTGCTTTGCCAGAGGCCTGGCTCCCAGGACTGCCTCTAGCTTGGCCTCCTTGGAGGGACTGGTCTCCGCCCTGCCCCATCACTCAGTCATGTCTGACTCTTTGTGACTCTATGGACCATAGCCTGCCAGGCTCCTCTATCCATGGGAATTCTCCAGGCAAGAATACTGGAGTGGTTTGCCATGCCCTCTTCCAGGGGATCTTCCCAGCCCAGGGATTGAACCAGGGTCTCCCGCATTGCAGGTGGATTCTTTACCAGCTGAGCTACCAGGGAAGTCCAAGGAATGGTCTAGATAGGAGCATTTTAAGAGCCTAAGAGTTGAGTACAGATTCAAGTTCTGGCACCCCCATTGACTTCACAGATTTCATTGGGTGGGGGATTGCTGAACTACTTTGAGCTTCAGTTTATTCCAGAGTAAAATGAAGATAAGGTCTCTCTATCCCTTTTCCACATTTCGTTGTGAGGTTTATATGAGGTGATGATTTAAAGATGGCATGGTGTCCTGTGAGTATCAGTAGTCTTTTTCTTCTGATCTTCCATTTCAGGGGAAGAACATTTGAACATACTTGTACTTATGAGCGGGAAGGATTGAAGGCAAAAAGAGAAAGGGGCAGCAGAGGATAAAATGGTTAGATGGCTTCACTGACTCAATGGACATGAATTTGAGCAAACTCTGGGAGATAGTGGAGGACAGAGGATCCTGGCGTGCTATAGTCCATGGGGTCACAAAGAGTCGGACAGGAGTTAGAGACTGAACAACAATACTTATGAGGCTTCCTTGGTGGCTCAGTGGTAAAGAATCCACCTGTCAATACAGGAGACATGGGTTTAATCCTTGGGTTGGGAAGATCTGCTGGAGAAGGAAATGGCGACCCACTCTAGTATTCTTGCCTTGTAAATCCCATTGTTGACTGAAAAATATTAGTCACAGTCTGTAAATAGAGAGTTATTTTATTCCAGGAGGCAGCATCTCAGTAGCTCTGAGAAAATTGCTCTGAGGAGGCAGGAGAGGAGGTCAGGCTATATATAGGTTTGCAACTAGGGGAGCAGGCAATCTATACATCAAAGATTCTTGTTAAGTGGAGAGGAAAACAAGATATTAAGGGATTTAGCGTTCTTCTGTGTCTGAGAAGATGCAAGCTTCTGGGCTCGCTGAATTCATTCCTTTTATATGCCCCTTAGCTATCTGGGGCCAATCCTATTCTTTTTTTAATTTTTATTTTCTTATTTTTTTTATGTTTTTATTTTTTAACTTTACAATATTGTATTGGTTTTGCCATATATCAAAATGAATCCACCACAGGTATACATGTGTTCCCCATCCTGAACCCTCCTCCCTCCTCCCTCCCCATACCATCCCTCTTGGTCGTCCCAGTGCACCAGCCCCAAGCATCCAGTATCGTGCATCGAACCTGGACTGGCGACTCGTTTCATATATGATATTATACATGTTTCAATGCCATTCTCCCAAATCATCCCACCCTCTCCCTCTCCCACAGAGTCCATAAGACTGATCTATACATCAGTGTCTCTTTTGCTGTCTCATATACAGGGTTATTATTCCCATCTTTCTAAATTCCATGTATATGCGTTAGTATACTGTATTGGTGTTTTTCTTTCTGGCTTACTTCACTCTGTATAATAGGCTCCAGTTTCATCCATCTCATTAGAACTGATTCAAATGTATTCTTTTTAATGGCTGATTAATACTCCATTGTGTATATGTACCACAGCTTTCTTATCCATTCATCTGCTGATGGACATCTAGGTTGCTTCCATGTCCTGGCTATTATAAACAGTGTTGCGATGAACATTGGGGTACACGTGTCTCTTTTCCTTCTGGTTTCCTCAGTCTGTATGCCCAGCAGTGGGATTGCTGGATCATAAGGCAGGTGTATTTCCAGTTTTTTAAGGAATCTCCACACTGTTCTCCATAGTGGCTGTACTAGTTTGCATTCCCAGCAACAGTGTAAGAGGGTTCCCTTTTCTCCACACCCTCTCCAGCATTTATTGCTTGTAGACTTTTGGATCGCAGCCATTCTGACTGGTGTGAAATGGTACCTCATAGTGGTTTTGATTTGCATTTCTCTGATAATGAGTGATGTTGAGCATCTTTTCATGTGTTTGTTAGCCATCTGTATGTCTTCTTTGGAGAAATGTCTATTTAGTTCTTTGGCCCATTTTTTGATTGGGTCATTTATTTTTCTGGAGTTGAGCTGTAGGAGTTGCTTGTATATTTTTGAGATTAGTTGTTTGTCAGTTGCTTCATTTGCTATTATTTTCTCCCAATCTGAAGGCTGTCTTTTCACCTTGCTTACAGTTTCTTTTGTTGTGCAGATCCTATTCTTTTTTTTAAATTTCTCATCCCTTTCCCCTTGCGCTCCTCCCCCCCAGCTCTAGTGGGTGGCAGCGTCTGCTGGAGCACAGGCATTGTGTTACCTTTTGGGAGCCCTGGTTCACGTTTGGAGGCTTGAAGTCACTGATGGCTGTCACGTCCTTGTTTGGCCGGAGACACTCCATTTCCCACCGTGGAGTGGGGAGCCCGGTGGGCTACAGTCCTTGGGGTCGCAGAAGAGGCAGACATGACTGAGCAACTAAACAACAGCAGCAACATGCTTACGACTGTAAGAACATAACTGTGAGCTCAGCACGTCCCCAGCTCCATCTGTAGACTCGGTTTCCTTTCTTCCTCTTTTCTGCCAAAGCTTGCAAAAGGTTTGGTGTGAAAAGTTTAGTTATTTATGCTCCAGTGCTTTCCACCACTGCCCTGGGGGAGGCCCCTGAGGTCCCAGGACAACCCACAGCATTTTCCTTTGGAAAGATTACTACATGTTGGCTCCATGCACCATGAGGACTGGTATCTACAGGAACTTCTGGGCCAGACAGGTTTCCATGAAATCCTAGCAGCATGGTCCATTTTCACGAGAACGTGTTTGAACAGATTCTGCCAAGCAGGCAAAGTGCCCGAAACCATTTATAACCCAGGGCCTGTCTGTCTCATTGTAGTCTCATTGTATCTGCAGATTTATGTAAGCCTTGGTGTCTGGGATCTCGTTGGAAGCATTTGACAAAGGAATACTGATGCAGGAGCAAAGCGAGGTTAGCCTGGGGGCCTGTTCTGTTCTGAGCCCTCTCTTGTTGATAGAATGTAAGAACTCAGGTTTAACGGGGTCAGAGTTGGAAGGGACCTTGACATGTCTTTCCCACCCCCAGCTTATGTGTAAGCCATTCCTGGTTGGCAAGAACTTATGCTATTAGAGGACATTTTCAGATGGTGTGTGACTTTTCACAGTGATCTCCAAGGGCTCTTGCTGAGAAGTCCTTCTTTGACCTCTTTGAGCAAATGAAGAAGGGGGTTGCAGCCCCTTTGCCCCAGGAATCTGCTCTGCAGCCAGCATGGCCACCCTCACTGCCTTCTCCTGCCACGTGTGTGAAGGCCAGCTCCTCCTCAGAGGCTTCCCTGCTGGCTCCTGCAATGCGGGAGACCCAGGTTCAGTCCCTGCGTCGGGAAGATCCCCTGGATGAGGGCCTCCCCGTGGGTCGGGCATGCAACCCATTCCCAGTATCCCGGGACATCCCCTGGACAGAGGAGCCTTGCGGGCTGCACTCCGTGGGGTCACAGAGTCAGACACAACAGCGAGTAACTCTTTACTCCCGAGGACGGTGACCGTTTGTGGGTGTTTGTGTCCCTCATAAAGGGACCGGGGATGTCCAGCCTGTGTCTTCCTGTGGTCCTGTGCTCTCTGCAAGGTGGGGAGGGAGAAGATGGGCACCCCTCTCCCGTCTTTAAAGCTGTAATGCAACCTGCTGGCCACTTTGTACAGGAAGAGGTAGCGCACAGTGTTCGACTATCGGGGACCAGGTCCTCTTCTCAGAATGCAGACTCTAATGTCGGTCTCATTCGGACGTCCCAGGAGTTGTAAGTCAGTGGCGAGGTCCCTGGCTGTGTGACGGCAGGTTTACCTGCAGCGTTGTCAGAGCCGTGTGGCGGGGAGGGGGAGCCTCTGCCCCCAGGGCTGGTGCCCGTGGCGCTGCTGGGCGCGCCGCGGAGCCTCAGCGCCAGCCCTCTGCCTGCTGCCGAGGAGGGGAGAGCGGTGTCAGCCCTGCACCCAAAGCTTCATTGGCCTGTTTTCCACGGTGGCCCCTGTGAGTCAGGAGGAGTCTGCTGCTGCTCCTGCTGATGCTGCTAAATTGCTTCAGTCGTGTTCGACTCTGTTTGACCCCATAGATGGCAACCCACCAGTCTCCCCTGTCCCTGGGATTCTCCAGGCAAGAACATTGGAGTGGGTTACCATTTCCTTCTCCAGTGCATGAAAGTGAAAAGTGAAAGTGAAGTTGCTCAGTCGTGTCCAACTCTTAGCGACCCCATGGACTGCAGCCCACCAGGCTTCTCTGTCCATGGGATTTTCCAGGCAAGAGTGGGGTGGAGTGGGGTGCCATTGCCTTCCCCGAGGAGGACTCTACCAGGCAGTAAGTGACGACAGCATTTATGTGGAGACGCGGGCCTCTGCTTGCAGAGGAGAGAACGAGGTCCGGAGCCCCTCACAGAAGAGCAGCAAGTTATGAGAGTCCGCACTCTGAGCCCCACTCCCTGCCTGCGGGTTGGCACTTGAGAGCATCTGCCTTCTGAACATACACCACTTGGGCTGTAATTCTGGCCTCAACCTTCTTTTTGCTTAGAGGAGATGGAAAACTCGATTTTCCGTCCAGGGATGTATTACCAAATGTTGCACCAACTTTCTCTTCCTCAGGCTGAACGTTCACTGTTTCTTTGTTGTAAAAAGGACTCCTTTTCCTGTTCAATTTTCTGTACTGAGTTCTCCTCCTTCCCCATTCCCCACCCTTCACGGACTAAGTTGCTTCAGTCGTGTCCGACTCTGCAACCCCATGGACTGTAGCCCGCCAGGCTCCTCTGTCCATGGGGTGCTCCAGGCAGGAATACTGGAGTGGGTTTCGTGCCCTTCTCTAGGGGATCTTTCCACCCCAGGGACTGAATCCCCGTCTCTACATCTCCTGCATTCGGCAGGCGGGTTCTTCACCACTAGTACCACCTGGGACCGTCCCCACCCCCACCAGTCCTTACCCGAAACTAAACCAACTCTGCCTGTGTCCTTAATGCATGTTTGGCTCTGCTTCCTTTCCTGCTCACTTTTCCTTCTTGAAAAATTCTCTCTGATGGCCGGGTGGGCTCTCTAGTTGCAGTGTGTGGGCCTCCCACTGTGGTGGCTCCACTTCTGTGGAGCACAGGCTCTAGGCTCCATGCGCTTCAGTAGTGGCAGCGCCTGGGCTTTGCTGCTCCATGGCCTGTGCAGCAGGGATCGAACCTGTGTCTCCTTCATTGGCAGGAGGCTTCTCAGCCACTGGACCACCAGGGAAGTCCTCACTTTTCCTTTTTATGATGGTGTCTTTTCTTTCAAGAGTTCTTCCTCAACTGAGCCCAAGCTGCTGTCATGTCCAGCCCTGGCCAGAAAGCTCACAAAAGTCAGCTTTACCACGGACTCGGGTGTTTGGTTTCGGTGCTGGCCTCGCTCCTATCGCGGTGTTTGGTGACTTAGTAAACACTTGCAACCCTGAGGCTGGTGGGGAGGGGGTGGTGCGGCAGGAAGGGTCCACACACCTGCACTCACACTGACTTGAAACACTCTGTTCTTGCTTCTTAGGTACCCAGATAAGCTGCTTCTCCCCCAGTTCTTTCTCGTGGCGTCAGGCTTCCTTTGTGGACTCTTATTGCTGGGCGGCCGTCCAGCAGAAGGACTCCTTGCAGGGCGATTCTGGAAACCTTCCATTGTGTCTGCATAAGGTAATGGGGGATATTGCAGATCTCACGTCTTTGCTTTGCCTGCATGGGAACTGAGGTCCGGAGTGGCAGCACCAGTCCACAGCTGCCTGTGGCCAACCAGGGCTGTAACTCAGATCTTGAAGCCATAGCATGTTCAAATCGGAAGGAACCTCTAAGATGACTGGATCCAGCGCCTTCCTTTAGCAGATGGGAAACTGAGGCCCTCTGATTTTAGCTCTTTAGTGGTTGGCACCTCATGTGTCTCAGTCACCTTTCTATCCTTGATGCCCAGGGATTTCTGAACCATAGGAGGCTCTCAGGCCATTTTTCATGCCTCAAGGAGCTTTGTTAAGAGAACAGCAGAGCTGGGACTCAGAGCTTCCACCAGCTCCTATCCCACCACATGCAGGACCTCTTGGAAAAAGTAAGGACAAGCCTAGAGGTCAGTGGCTTCCAGTTTGTGTGTTACTCCACCATCAAGAAGCCCAGGAATGAATTCATTTGGGGGTGTTGGTTGCAGCACAGCTTTTGGCATACACGCCTTTGCTTTCTGATGGGTCCACGTGCTGCAGGGAAGGGGAGATTGCTGCCTGGGAGATAGCAGTGTCCTGTAGAGAAGAGGAGCAGGCCAGGAGCCTGCCGGGGGAGCGCAGGGGCAGGGCACACAGTGGCTTTGCAGTGTGGGGCTTGGGCCAGAGCCCCCAGGTTTGTGCAGGAGAATGTTCTCTGCATAATGAAATGGCTCCACTGGGTCTTCTCTGTGCTTGTGAAAGTGGGACTTTGTTTCAACTTGTCATTATTTCAACCACTGGTCTTTTTGTCCATCATGAAAATAAGTAGAATGGGTATCTTGGGACTTCTCATCCACCAAGGAAATCATGGTATGTTAGCTGCTAAAAAGCCAGAGGCCAACATTTGAGGCTCTCCTGCCTTGAGCACATAGCATCCTTCTTTTTTAAAAAAGAACAATGTAAATCATTTGCTGTGACTCAGACTTGTCCCCTTATGTCTGTGTATCACGTGCCATTTGGCACAATGATGCTCTCCACTGACTCCCTTCTTCTTTGGGGTTGGGCTTTCTCTTTGACTTTCTGCCTTGGCGTTGATTGGGTCCTCATCAACTTTGCATGCCTTAGTAGCCAGGACAGCAGATAATAAGGATCTTCTGCATGGATAGGCACAGTTCTAGAAACTGAATGTCTTTGTTTGCACATCTAAATGCATGCTCTTGTAGTTTGGTGGTGGTTTAGTTGCCATGTCGTGTCTGACTCTCATGACCCCGTGAACTCTAGCCCACCAGCCTTTTCTATCCATGGGATTTCCCAGGCAAGAATACTAGAGTGGTTGCCATTTCTTTCTCCAGGATTATCTTCCTGACCCAGGGATCGAACCCACATTTCCTGCATTGGCAGACAGATTCTTTAACATTGAGCCATCAGGGAAGCTCTCCTGTGGTAGTTTAAGTCCATTTATTTTAATGGTCTTCTGAGAATGGGAAGTTGTGATCAGTGGCTGGGCTGGGCGCTGATAGATCCACAGAAGAAGAATGTATATTCTAGGATTGTCCAGTGTAGGAGGTGGCAGGGATATTAGAGACTGTGAAGCTTCTAGAGCAGGAAGACGTTCAAAGATTCTGATCCAGATGCATTTTACATGTGAGGCTAAGGGCATCTTGGGAGGTCACGCCCAGGAGTCACAGAACTAGTTGCTGGCTGTAAGGTGAAAATCAGGTCTCTAGGCTCCTTTTGCCTCTGCAGGGTTGGGGAAGTCTTTTGGAATGGTGTGGGTAGCCAAGCTGTAAGTTTTTGATGTTAGTGAAAGATGGAGCTCTTTTTCTGGTGATGGTAGTCTGGCTTGTTTTGGTAGAAGTTTGGCTGAAACTCTGAGCAGAGGTCTTTCCAGATTCACAGGACTGGAGACAAAAAATTGAACAGGCCAAGTTGGAAGGACCCTGGTCAACGCCCTAGGCTTGAAAGGCCATTGCTGAGGAGTGAGGGGTAATGCAGAGTTCATCAAGCCCTCATAGGGTCTGGAACCTTGGTTCGAAGCATTTTAGCACCAATTAAATGAAGGGAATTTGGGATTGTCAGTGTTGCTAGTCTACTGCCAGTTAGAAGCAAAATTAAGGCAGTCCTCACTGGAGGAAGTCGCTTCATCCAGAACCTCAGACCCTTGCTCTGGTTTTTGCATGTGGTGTTCAGCACTCAATCAGAAATAACCAGAGTACAGGAGAAATCCCAGAACTAGAGAGAGACCCTCAGACCATGAGAGCGCCCTCAGCCCCTTGCTGTTGTACCTGCCCAGCGTCCCCCTGCAGCACCAACCCCCTCCTTTTGGTGAATGGAGGAGCCCCTTCTCCTGACCAAAGCCAGACCCGCATGTGACCCACCTGTGTTCTGGATCCCCCTCCCAGGTTATATGGACACTTCTCCCCATCTTTCTTGTCTACATCCTCAGCCCTTCCCTTCCTAAGGGCTCTCTTCCCAGTGATGTTTTAGTGAGTCCACCTCTGTAATGCGTGGTCTTGTCGAGGTCCCCTCTGCCCTCGTTGCTGAGTTACTTCTCTCGGGGGCACGTGCTGCTTGGCTTCTCTGGCATCCAGCCCTGTGGGCCACGCCCTCCTGTGGGTGCTGTCTTGTCTCTTGGGGCAGTGTCGCCCTTTGCCCGTCCCTGAGAAGCTGGGGTTCTCTCCCAGGGCACCCCCTCGGCACCCCTCCTGGAACCATCCCAGGCCCCGGTTCCTCTTACCTCCCGTGGGTCGTTGACTCTCACATCTATACCCCAGCCTGGCCTTCTCTCCTGAGCTCCAGATCCGCACGACCTGCTGAACCCTGAGCTTGGACCTTTGAAGGTCTGGCTCGTGCCTCCAGCACAGCTTCAGAGCTGACCTTCCGTCCCCTGCCTGTCCGCACTGTGACCTCTAGCTTGGTTCATGACACCAGCCACCCTGTTAGATCAGCCACAGATCTGAGGGCCACTGTGACTCTGTCTCTCTCCCCACATCCTGTCTGTCATTGAGCCCTATCAGGTCTGTTTCCTTAAGTAGCTCTGAGCCCTTCGCCCCTCGGTCTGGCCCCTGGGACTGCCTGTCATGTTGGTCGCGTTCCACATGATCACAGGGGCTCTTTTCAGCCTGACTGTTATTTTCCTGGCTTCCCTGATAGCTCAGTTGGTAACGAATCCGATGCAGGAGACCCCAGTTCAATTTCTAGGTTGGGAAGATCTGCTGGAGAAGGGATAAGCTACTCACTTTAGTATTCTTGGGCTTCCCATGTGGCTCAGCTGGTGAAGAATCCGCCTGCAACATGGGAGACCTGGGTTGGGAAGATGCCCTGGAGAAGGGAAAGGCTACCCACTCATTTCCCTAAACAAACACCTCCAGTGTCCTTATGAAATGTCTCTATTTCTTTTTTTTTTTTTCGTTTCTTACATGATATTTTATGTGTTTCAATGTCATTCTCCCAAATCTCCCCACCCTCTCCCTCTCCCACAGAGTCCATAAGACTGTTCTATGCATCAGTGTCTCTTTTGCTGTCTCGTACACTGGGTTATTGTTACCATCTTTCTAAATTCCATATATATGCGTTAGTATACTGTATTGATGTTTTTCCTTCTGGCTTACTTTACTCTGTATAATAGGCTCCAGTTTCATCCACCTCATTGGAACTGATTCAAATGTATTCTTTTTAATGGCTGAGTAATACTCCACTGTGTATATGTACCACAGCTTTCTTATCCATTCATCTGCTGATGGACATCTAGGTTGCTTCCATGTCCTGGCTATTATAAACAGTGCTGCGATGAACATTGGGGTACACGTGTCTCTTTCCCTTCTGGTTTCCTCGGTGTGTATGCCCAGCAGTGGGATTGCTGGATCATAAGGCAGTTCTATTTCCAGTTTTTTAAGGAATCTCCACACTGTTCTCCATAGTGGTTGTACTAGTTTGCATTCCCACCAACAGTGTAAGAGGGTTCCCTTTTCTCCACACCCTCTCCAGCATTTATTATTTGTAGACTTTTGGATCGCAGCCATTCTGACTGGCGTGAAATGGTACCTCATAGTGGTTTTGATTTGCATTTCTCTGATAATGAGTGATGTTGAGCATCTTTTCATGTGTTTGTTAGCCATCTGTGTGTCTTCTTTGGAGAAATGTCTATTTAGTTCTTTGGCCCATTTTTTGATTGGGTCATTTATTTTTCTGGAATTGAGCTGTAGGAGTTGCTTGTATATTTTTGAGATTAGTTGTTTGTCAGTTGCTTCATTTGCTATTATTTTCTCCCAATCTGAAGGCTGTCTTTTCACCTTGCTAATAGTTTCCTTTGATGTGCAGAAGCTTTTAAGGTTAATTAGGTCCCATTTGTTTATTTTTGCTTTTATTTCCAATATTCTGGGAGGTGGGTCATAGAGGATCCTGCTGTGATGTATGTCAGAGAGTGTTTTGCCTATGTTCTCCTCTAGGAGTTTTATAGTTTCTGGTCTTAGGTTTAGATCTTTAATCCATTTTGAGTTTATTTTTGTGTATGGTGTTAGAAAGTGTTCTAGTGTCATTCTTTTACAAGTGGTTGACCAGATTTCCCAGCACCACTTGTTAAAGAGATTGTCTTTAATCCATTGTATATTCTTGCCTCCTTTGTCAAAGATAAGGTGTCCATATGTGTGTGGATTTATCTCTGGGCTTTCCATTTTGTTCCATTGATCTATATTTCTGTCTTTGTGCCAGTACCATCTGTTTCTTAAAAAAAAAATATATATATATATATATATTTTGGCTAACAAGTTCACTCTCCTTTCTGGCCCTGTGATCCCAGCCTTGCCTCCACATGCAGCCTCACCCCCGCTGCACCCAGGGGGCCCTGACTTCCTGCAGGTCTCCTGTTCTTGGTTGTTTCGTTCACATTCTACTTTGAAGTGCCTTCCCAGCCCCGAATCCAGGGAACTCCTAATTTGGTTTTCTAGTCTCAGCTTAAATGTTATTTCCACTTACAAGCTTCCCCTGAACCCTAGACTGAGGGTTGTTGCCAGTTAAAACTGCTTCAAGGGCCAGGTGGGTGAATGTGAAGCAGGAATAAGACTGTGGGCTGCCTGAGTAGACAGTAGACCACACGCCCTGCCTCAGACATTCAGATGCTAGAAATGGGGCAGCAGCCGAGCAGACTATCATCTGTACCCCACCCTGGTCTGCATTGCTTGGTTGTGTATTCCCAGAGCAGCCTGCCCTTTCCATACGGTCACTACTTGCCTTGTGTGCTAAGTTGCTTTAGTCATATCCAACTATTTGTGACCCCATGGACTGTATCCCACCAGGCTCCTCTGTCCATGGGATTCTCCAGGCAAGAATACTGGAGTGAGTTGTCATGCCCTTCTCCAGGGGATCTTCCTGACCCAGGGAATGAACCCATATGTCTCCTGCATGGGCAGGTGGGTTCTTTACTACTAGCGCCACCTGGCGCTTGCCTTAATTCTTCTCAATTAATTCTTTATTTCCAAGACTCTTAAGTTTCATGAAGGCAGACCTGACGTGTCTTGTTCGTCCCCGTGCCCGGACTCTGCACCGTCCATAGTGGGTACTCGGAACACACGTGTGGATGGGAGGTGAGGAACGAGGTGGCTGCAAGTCCTGATCAGAACCAGACTTGGTTCTCCAGGAACCTTCTGACTTGTGCTCACAATGAGAGGGTTAGAGGCACGGGGTTTATGTGAACACTTCTCAACTCAGTTCTGATGTCAGAGCTACAGTGAGAAGACCCAGGGACTTCCTGGTGGCCCAGTGTTTGAGAATCTGCCTTGGAGTGCAGAGGACGCAGGTTTAATCTCTGGATAGGGAACTAAAATTCTACATGCCATGGGGCAACTAAGCCCATGCACCACTGTAAAAGATCCCACACGATGCAACTAAGACCTGCCTCAGCCAAAAAAAAAAAAAAAAAAAAGACCCAGAATCCCCCTGAAGAAGTGGAACACTGACATGTGCGTGGGCGTGACTTGGCAGTGCTGTGACTCATGCTGGCACTCCGCACCTGCTTTTTTCATGTCTCCGGTCCTTTTCCTCCTCGCTTTCTCTCCCACCCCTTACTTCTGGTGACTCTAGAGCCTGAGTTGCCTCTGGTGGGAATGTGGGTGCACTCACAGGACCAGCAGCTGGCACCCCAGGACTGTTTGATAACTGGTCTTTTTGGAATGTTCTGTTCTCTCTGTTCAAGTTCATAAAGTAGGCAACTGTTAGGCACGATTTCTTTCGGAAACAGAAAAGCCAGTTTTTGACTGAAAAACAAACAGACAAAAACAAGAAGAAACTTAAAAATAACAGAGTTGTCAGATCTTGCAGTGTTTCCTTTAAGTGGATTCAAAGAAGCTTAGTTGGAGGGATTCTCTGAGGCTACCAGACCAGAGGTTTTCAAACCTTAGCATTATCCGTGTGAAAATACAGGACCCAGGGCCCCAGCCAGACTGCTGAGTTGACACCTGTGGGCTTGAAACCTGTGGGATTAAGGCCCAGAATATCATTTTTATCCACTTTTCAGGAGTCTGCTTTTGCTAGGCCAGATTAGGTTCCATTGTAGACACCGGTCATCTAAACCAGTGTTTCCCAGACTCTATGTGCACGCAGATTACCTGGAGATCTTGTTGAAATTTAGATTCAGATTTTTGTATTTCTTTGCATGTCTCATTTTGTAGTGGTGGTTGTTTTTCTTGTTGAAAACTGGACATTATTGAGAATATATTGTAGCCCAGCCAGATAGGTTACTAAACAAAAAAGCAAATAACAAAGCAATCTTGGATGAGGGAGGAATCAGAATCTATAATCCAGAGTTGCTGCACTATAGACTCAGATTCAGTAGGCCTGATGGGGGCTGCATTCTGCATTTCTAACAAGCTCCCAGGTGATACTGAGGGTGCTTGTCTGTGGATCACTTGTTGCAAAGCAAAGATCCTGGGCAGGGGCTGGCAGACTGACGTACGTACCCCAGCCAGATCCAGCCCATCACCCATTTCTGCAGATAGTTTCATTGGAACACAGCCATGCCCTTTCCTATACACTTTACCTGTGTCTGCTTTTATACTATGACAGAATCACCTAGTTGTGACAGAGGCCATATGGCTCACAAACATTTCCTGTCTGGCCTTTTGCAGGAAAAAGTTTCCCACCCCGGATCCAGAGCTCCTAAGCCCTCCCAGATGATCCAGTGAAACAGAACTCACCACCTCACAGAACACTCTGTGCTGTGTTCATGCTGATCTTTGGGAAAGTTTTTCCTTGCTTCCTTGTGACTTGGTTCTAATTCTATTAACAGGAGTCTTGTCTTCTTTCACACACAAATGCTGTGTTTGCCATCTTCTCTTTTCCAAGTCTCTCTTCCTGTTAGGTCCTTCCCAGGATGTCACTCAGCACGAAGCCTGCTGCCTTGGGTGTCTTCCTTTGAGTGCAGAATAGGATGACATACCACCTTTCTCCTCTCTCCTCTGTAAAGCGCTGATGTAATGCATTAGTCTTTCTGGGGAGCCCTTTACTCATTGGGCTTTGTGTAATTGAAGTTATCTTTAAGTATGTTACTGTCCAAGCAACAGGCATCCAGGGACAAACATAATTTGTGAATCTTATTTGTCTCCTCCCCTATAGAATTTGTTCTTGATTAACGTGACTCCTGCTGACTGATCCTGAAGTGTTAGGGTGTCACATCCTCTGTGCTTCGCGTATCTTTTCCTGCAGGTTCTGCTTGGATCCTAACCATGGCTTCTTTGACCATCTCTATGCTGCAGAATCTGAAATTGGAAAGAAATGGTCAGATTTCCTTTTATTTTTGGTTATCTGCTACACGTCTCCACCAGGCTACTCTTGACTGTAGTGTCTCGTGTTCAGACTTTCTCATCTCAGCTCTGTCTCCCACGTCACTCCTCTCTGCTCTGAGTCTGTTCCTCCTTGTTTCTTTATTTCAACTGCTGGCGCTACCATTCATGCCCTCACCTAAACTGGAAACCCGGGATTATTAGCCCTAGTTCCTCCCCTTTTCCATCCATCGCTTACAGTTGGGCACCAGAAGATGTTTTTCCCTCTGTGTATTGAGTTGGCCAAAAACTTCATTCAGATTTTGCCCTAAGATGTTACTGGAAAAACCCGAACTAACTTCCTGGCTGACCCAGTAGCTCTCCAATCCGTTTCCTCCGCTGCTGCTGCCTTGCTAGTGCTAATCGCCGCCCCTCTCTGCAGCAGTAACCTCCTGCCTGCTGTCTCCTCGTCTTTTCTTCACAGCTGTAATAATCTTTCTAAAATAAATTCTCATCATGCCCTCCACTAGTGGCTTCCCCATACTGTGGGAACTTCATAATTCAGTTCATGCTTCCCCTTGGTGTGGATTTCCTGGGGCTGCTCTGACAAGTGACCACACACACAGTAACTTGAAACAACCAATATTTCCTCTCTCCTATATTTGGAAATCAGGGTGTCAGCAGAGTCGATTCCTGCTTTGGGGCTCAGAGGGTCTGTTGGTGTCTCGCTGCTGGTTTCTGGTCATGGCTGGCGGTCTTGGTGGTCCTTGTCTTATAGGTGCATCACTCTAGTTTCTGTCTCCGTCTTCACATAGCTTCTCCCCTGTGTGTCTCTGTGTCTTCTTGTGGCCTGTTTAGAGGAATACCAGTCGCTGGATTAGAGCCCACCTTAAGTTAGTTAGCTTGGTCCTTGGAAGAAAAGCTATGACAAACCTAGACAACATATTAAAAAGCAGAGACATTACTTTGCTTTCAAAGGTCCATCTAGTTAAAGCCACGGTTTTTCCAGTAGTCGTGTGTGGATTTGAGAGTTGGACCATGAAAAAGGCTGGGCACCAAAAAATTGATGCTTTAGAACACTGGCATTAGAGAAGACTCTTGAGAGTCCCTTGGACTGCAAGATCAAACCAGTCAATCCTAAGGAAATCAGCCCTGAATATTCATTGGAAGGACTCATGCTGAAGCTGAAGCTCCAATACTTTGGCCACCTGATCTGAAGAGTCATCATTGGAAAAGACCCTGATGCTGGGAAAGATTGAAGGCAGGAGGAAAAGGGGACAAGAGGATGAGATGGTTGGATGGCATTGCAGACTCAATGGACATGAGTTTGAGCAAGCTCTGGGAGATGGTGAAGGACAGGGAAGCCTGGCATAATGCAGCCCATAGGGTCACAAAGAGTCAGGCATGACTGAGCGACAGAACAACAGCAACAACAACTTAAGTTAGTATGACAGGCTTTCCAGGTGGCTCAGTGGTAAAGAATCCACTTGTCAATGTGAGAAATGCAGGGGATGTGGTTTTGATTCCTGGGTTGGAAAGATCTCATGAAGGAGGAAATGTCAACCCACTCCAGTATTCTTGCCTGGTAAATTCCATGGACAGAGGAGCCTGGTGGGCTGCAGTCCATTTGGTCACAAAGAGTCAGACACAACTGAACATGCAATGCTAAGTTAGTATGACCTCATCTTCGCTAGTTACATCTGCAAAAATTCTGAATCATGCAATCATGACTTTGAAAGATTCTGAGACCTCAGAACTAACTGGGAGTAGGTAGAGCTTAGGAACAAAGCCGTTCCCCTCCAGTAGATGCACTTGAAAGCCTGGTAGTTTTTCTATTCTCCTTATTTGGACAAAAGGATTTTAAAGAACATAATTTCATGGCCCTTTTTTAAAGTTCCTATTTCAGTGGAATTAATTGCAGTTTCATTGAAAATCACTTTTTTTCATTCTGATGGAAAAGAAAAAGAAAGGTTTAACTATGAAGAAAAACTAAGAAATGGGACATTTCTCTACATTCAAAGTACAAGAATCAAAGTACAAGGATATTTAGAAGAAAACAAACATTCGATATGTAATACCTTTAAATATTCATTTTTCTAATTGCAGTGAGTGGTGTTGAACTATTCATTGGTGCTAATTATTACATGGTTTTGGCATGTTAGAAAAATTGTCACAGGCTGTAAATAGTTCGGCTTCCCTGGTGGCTCAGAGGTTAAAGCGTCTGCCTGCAATGAGGGAGACCTGGGTTCGATCCCTGGGTCGGGAAGATCCCCTGGAGAAGGAAATGGCAACCCACTCCAGTGTTCTTGCCTGGAGAATCCCATGGACAGAGGAGCAGAGAAGGCAATGGCACCCCACTCCAGTACTCGTGCCTGGAAAATCCCACGGGCGGAGGAGCCTGGTAGGCTGCAGTCCATGGGGTTGGACATGACTGAGCGACTTCACTTTCACTTTTCACTTTGACGCATCAAGGAAATGGCAACTCACTCCAGTGTTCTTGCCTGGAGAATCCCAGGGATGGGGGAGCCTGGTGGGCTGCTGTCTATGGGATCACACAGAGTTGGACAGGACTGAAGTGACTTAGCAGCAGTAGCAGTAAATAGTTACTTTTCAATTGAAAAGAATACTTGGAGGTAAAATGCTATTATTCAACTATCTTTGAAACAAAAGTGACTTTAACACATATTCCATAGCCCCAAGTTAAAAACAGTGTTCCCTCCATGGTTCTCAAAGGAAATCCCTGTTTCTTCTGGTTATGGAAGGAACACAAACTCATTTTTATACTAATGGGCAAACTTCAGGGCGACTAGGATTAAAGGAACACTATATCTCACTGTAGCCAACAATAAATCATGTGGCCAAAATACAGCTAATCACAACCTCTTGTGTGTATCATTGTGTAGCAGCTCTTTGTAAATTGGGTTAGTAATTTTGAGGAGGCCATCCCATGCCAGAACCCCTGAGGGAAGCAGCTGCTTTGGTGGGACTTTGTGGAGTTTCTGAGCCATTTCTGCTATTTGTCTTGCCCCTTGGGCAGGGCTTCCTAATGTGGGCTCCATGATAGCGTCAGGAAGATTATGAACTGGGATAAGAAAACATAGGGCAGCTTTATTTTCTGTCTACTTCCAACTAAAACTTTATAAACCACGTCTGTAAGTGGTCAAGAATCTATAGTGGTGTTGGTACCACCCGTCACTGTCACCCATAGAAATCTCAGCTGCCTTGAAGTACTTTTTACTCTTCATCACTTCCAGGTCACTGTATTGCTGGGCCATCTGTTATATCCCATCAAATGTGCTGCTGCTGCTGCTAAGTCGCTTCAGTCGTGTCTGACTCTGTGCGACCCCATAGACGGCAGCCCATCAGGCTCCACCGTCCCTGGGATTCTCCAGGCAAGAACACTGGAGTGGGTTGCCATTTCCTTCTCCAATGCATGAAAGTGGAAAGTGAAAGTGAAGTCGCTCAGTCGTGTCCGACTCTTAGCGACCCCATGGACTGCAGCCTACCAGGCTCCTCTGTCCATGGGATTTTCCAGGCAAGAGTACTGGAGTGGGGTGCCATTGCCTTCTCCATCAAATGTGCTAATAAGAACCATATACAAATCTGTCTTTTAATGTTGTGATAGCTGTATATCAGTGTCATCCATTTGCTTTGTGAATTTGTGTTACTTTAAGCATTTAAAAATGCTATTCTTCATGAAAAACAAGGCAAACTAAGGAACTGTCACAGAACCAAGGTTTCTAGGGAGACATGACAGCAAAATGCAATGGATACCCTAAATCTTGAAACAAAAAGAAGGCAATAATAGGAACACTGGAGAAATCCAAATCAAAGCCTGAAATGTAATTAATGGTACTATATCAACAACGGTTTCTTCCTCTTAACAAGGGTACCATGGAGATGTCCAGTGTCAGCAGTGGGGCATACTGAATGAGGGTCATTTGAGAATACTCTGGACCATCTTTGCAACTTTTCTATTAATAATCTATAGTGGCTTCCCAGGCTTCCCCAGTGGTGCTAGTGGTAAAAAACCCACCTGCTGAGGTAGGAGACGTAAGAGATGCATGTTCGATCCCTGGGTGGGGAAGATCCCCTGGAGGAGGGCATGCCAACCCACTCCAGTATTCTTGCCTAGAAAATTCCATGGATAGAGGTGCCTGGCAGGCTGCAGTTCATAGGACCAGAAAGAGCTGCATGCAACTGAGCGACTGAGCACACACACACAGTCTGTAGTGAGTCACACTCTCACTTGGTCTGCTGCCGGCTTCCAGAGATGTTGGGGTGGGGCTTTTGTGTCAACTCAAGGCCTTCGTAGCCTCTTTCTGTTACAACTCTGAGGAGCTATGTAGAGAGACCAGTCCAAAGGGAGGGAGAAGTTTTCCAAGAAGTAAAATGATTTGCAGTGTATTATGGTGGAAGAGGTATAGTTCTGGGATCAGAAAGGTCCAGCTTTGTATTCTGTCTCTGTCACCAGTTTTGTGCTTCATGGCCAGAAATTGCTCTGGGCATCCTCTTCCTCTTTGCAAAATGAGGCCATCAGTAATGGCTTTGCCAAGGTCATTGTGAGGGTTGACATTAACGTGGCCACTCAGTAGCCCTTCCGTTGGTTTTGATTGGTATGTTTTAGTGCCTGTGACAGGCCAGGCACCATGCAAAGGATTTTTCATAAGGTATCTAATTTAATCTTTATAACACATGTACTGTATGACCATTTCATAGATAGGGAAACTGGGGTCAGAGGCTCAGCAACCTTGCTGTTAAGGCCACTACCTGAACTTGACTTCACATCTGTGCTGGCTGGCAGCTTCCTCTGTCTTTGAGGCTAAGCCTTTACTCCCTTCCCCAGGGGTCTTGGTTATAGGATGCTCTTTGCTATCTCTGACTGCTGAATCCTCTCTCGTTGGTTTTGCATACCATCCAGATTGGGATGCTCCCCCATGACTCCCCCATAATTGTTCATTATGGTTGGCTTCTCCAGACTTGAGATTACCTGGCTATAAAATAAGAATGTTGTGTGGTCCTCATGGTCTGTCCCTCTACAGAAGATCCGTTCTGCACTTTGTGGATTTTACCTGCTTATTTCTGCTGTTTCACGGGGTGTTTACTGGGTCACTGAAACCAACATTTTCTAATTTGTTTTGAGCAAAGTTGTGCATTTCTGTGTCATTCTCCTAGATTCCAGAGAGGGAGAAAAACAGAGTTCCAAAAGTCTTAGTGACCTCCTAAAACCATAGCGATTAAAAAAAGAAAAAAAGAACCTGGAGGCCACTGTGACATTAACATCTTCCTTAATTGTGATTTTGCTGAGGGGTTATTTTAAAGGACCAGGGAATAATTTTATTTTTTGTTTCTTCTCTTTGATTAGAGTGGAGACATCATGTGTCATGACGTACTTGCCAATTATTTCAAATTGAGTCTAGCAAAGTTGGGGAGTTACTAGTGTCAAGTATTACCTGGACAGGTGAATTTAGCCATAAGATGTAGCTACTGGGTAAGGAGCCTGATTTTCACAAGCGATGTGAAAATGAGAAAAGCACTAACAGTGCTTGGCACGGTTGCTTCAGTGGGGGCTGGGGTAGTCTGCTGATTGCGTGATCTGCTCCCGTTTTCCAGTTTTTCCCCTACATCCTGCTGCTGGTGGCCATCCTGCTGTACCTGCCCTCCCTGTTCTGGCGTTTCGCAGCTGCTCCTCACGTGTGCTCGGATTTGAAGTTTATCATGGAAGAACTCGACAAAGTTTACAACCGCGCAATTAAAGCCGCAAAGAGCATGCATGACCTTGACTTGAGAGACGGTGCCTGCCCAGCGCCAGAAGTTAATGAGAACATGAGGCAAAGGTAACTCAGCCCCCAGCCCATCGGGATTTGGGAGTACGAGTTTGCTGCCCTTCTCCTATCCATCTGGGCTTCGGGTTCTCACTACCAGTACATGGGGGACTGCCATCCGCCTTGTGACACCCGGGGGAGCCAGGAAGGCCCGCCCTCCCCAGATCTCATCCTGGTTGTCTGCCCCAGCAGCAGTCCTCACCTCAAGTCCTTCCCTTGTGGAGTGAAGCGTCACTCTCATGTTCTCAAGTGCGGGGCGAATTGCTTTGACCTTCCCCTTCATGGAGAAACACAGGATTATGAGGCTCCTGGGCACCGAGAATGGACATGCGGGAACTAGGGAACAAGTAGACAGCACCTTGCTTTCTGGACATTCTTCTTTGGGTTTTTGTTATTGACACTAGCAATAACAGCATTAGTAGGTCTCATTTGGGGCTTCCCAGGTGGCACTAGTTAGTGATAAAAAATCTGCCTGTCAATACAGGAGATCCAAGAGGCATAGGTTCAATCCCTGGGTTGGAAAGATCCCCTGGAGTAGGAAATGGCACTCTACATCAGTATTCTAGCCTGGAGAATTCCATGGGCAGAGGAGTCTGGCAGATCATGGTCCATGGGACTACAAAGAGTTGAACACAACTGAGCACACAGCTCTCATTTTTAAAAGTTCTTAATATAACTCAGACACTGTTGAGTTTTCCAAAGTGCTTCATCTCATTTAATATTCAAAACATCATTACAGATAACTACATTTATCTATCCCCCTCACTGCCGTTGTCCACCACTCCCTGCCCCGCGTGCCCCCCCCCACCACCACAGTTGAAAACTCTGTCCTGTAGCTTTAAGTGGGAGACCTGGAACCAGGACCAGGTTTAGTTCACAGGCTAAACCCACACCCTCTCAGCTGTCTGCCTCCCACTGCTGGCCTATAGGAGGCAGATGTGTTCTAGTTAGGCTGGAAAAACTGTCTTTATTCTACACACTTGAATGGAAAATTATAGTTTACAAAAACAGCAGTAGACTAAGAACAATCAAGTTCATGTAACAAACATTTACCTTTCAATAGGATGACTGAAGCGATTTAGCAGCAGCAACCAGGAGTTGTTCTAACAATTTACAAGTAGCACATTTAACGAATTAGACCTTCCTTAAAATATCAAGTTGGGGGAGAAGGGTTTTATTGTTACTTTTCCTTCTTTTTAAAAAAAAAACAAAAAAACTAATTTAATTCCCTGGGTACTCCAGTGAAGTTACAGGTAGAGAAGTATGGAAGGGAAGGTGATGGAAATTTTCCACGTGGTACCATTGAGTGTGTTTCTATTTGATGGTCTTGGTGAGGGTTTAAATTATTTTTGTTTCTTTTTAGTTCACAGGAAAGCCACTTCAGGTACCCAATTGTGGAACAGTACTTAAGGACAAAGAAAGCCTCCAGACATTTAATCGTCAAGTACATGAGCTGCCGGGTGTTGTCACTCAGCACGATACTGTTAGCCAGCCTCTACCTGGGCTATTACCTGAGCCTTTCCTCCCTCTCGGATGAGTTCGTCTGCAGCATCAAATCTGGCATCCTGAAAAATGACAGCACCGTCCCTGATAAGTTCCAGTGCAAGCTCATTGCTGTTGGTATCTTCCGGCTGCTCAGTTTCATCAACCTCGTGGTGTATGTTATGCTGGTTCCGGTGGTGGTCTACTCCCTGTTTGTTCCCTTCCAGCAGAAGATGGATGTTCTCAAAGTGTATGAAATCCTGCCCACGTTCGACATTCTGCATTTGAAGTTGGAAGGGTACAATGACTTGAGCCTCTACGTTCTTTTCTTGGAGGAGAATATCAGTGAACTCAAGTCATACAAATGCCTTAAGGTCCTGGAGAATATTAAAAGCAGTTGTCAGGACGTTGACCCCATGCTGCTCCTGACCAACTTCGGCATGATCAAGATGGACATGGTTGACGGCAAAAATCCCGAGCCTGTGGAAATGATGGTGGAGGAGCTGGGAGACCAGACGACAGAGCTGCAAGGTAGGCCTGGCTCTCGGGGAGCTGGGGAGCCCATGGAACCCTCTGTGCGCCTCCGATGACTGACTGGCAGTGTCTGCCCCGCCCACTGGTATTAGCCCATTTCTCTGGTGTGATTAGCAGAAACCCCACAGTGCTGGGAGAGAGGGGGGCATCGGTGCTGCCTGAGGTTTCCAGGGGACACACCTGTTGCTCTTCCTTCTCATTCTCTTCTGTCTCATACTCCGCTTCTTGCTTGAGCATTCTTCTCTGACGTCACTCTTGCTCATTTTTGTTTTGTTTTACTGGCTTATCTCCCTGTCCCTCTGATCGTCTTGTTGGTTGTTCTCTGTCTCTTACAGAAGGAACTGGGAGTTTATTGAGTTACTTGTCACCCTGACCCACCTTCAGCCATTCTGCAGCGAAGCTAAGATTAAGTGGATAAGGCAGAAACCAACAGCTAGATTGATTGTTAGTTAGTGCCAATGGAACCTGCTGTGGGATTTCCATCATAAATGCTTGTTTTCTGTTCTGACAGATTTGAATGTACACAGTGAAACAAAAATAAGTAATAGAGAAAAGAATGCCCGACAGAGACTTCTGGACACTTCTTGCTGATGATTTTTGTCCTGTGAACTTCAGATCGGTGACTTCAACCTGGGATTCGTTTTGGCTGCAGCACCTCTAGCAGGCACCCAGCTGACTGGCAGTAAATGGTTCTCAGCAGAGGTACTGAGCATGTCTTACTGAGGCTCTGGTGGAAACGATGGTCAACAAACATTGTGGAGGGTGGTTCATGAACTTCCTACGAGACAACGCGGAAACAAGTAAGCCTCTGCAAATGTCGATGCGAGCATCCTCATCAGATGGAAAGTGGTAAGGCTAATCTCAGGAAGAGGAGTAGCGCTTTAGCGCCACAAACAAAACGCCTTTCTGTGCGGATGGTGCAAAGAGCCTCTGAACTACAGAGAACAAGGACTGGGGGAGCTTTTTGTTTTGTTTTATGGGGTGATAATATCAGGGTATAATTAAATATGAATCTTGTCTATGTCCCAATGACTATTGGAGGAGAAAACATTCACTGGCTGACTCTGGACCCATGGGGGCCTCTTCCTGGCGGTGCCCCAGGCTGGGAGAACCGCTGGCGCTTCTGTCCTAATAACCAGGCTCTGGGCCCTGCCACCTGTCACCCTTGGTCAGCCTAGACCCTCTAAGCACCATGTGATGCTCTGCGCTGCAAAGGTCAGTGGACCCAAGTGCTGCTCTGGCTGAGAACTTTGTTAATAAGGTAGAGTTGAAAGGATGTTTAACTGTTGACTTCATACAGGAAGGAATGCTTCTAAATGAACCCAGTGGGGGAAAACGAACATACAAAACAAGTTAAAGTGACTACTTCAGAAGAGGTTGTCTGCAGGGCGTTCCTCTGTTATCAGAAGCATTTGAGACAGGATGCTACTGAGGCAAATTCACAGAACACAGAAGGCTTAAAGTGAGGGACGTTTCTTGCCTATTAGGATCAGAATGTGTAAATGACGTTTGTCATGTGCACACTGACATATGCTCAGACCCAGAACAATTTCGCAGTGTATTTATATTTAAAACCATCTTTGAAAATTTTCTTTAATTTTAGAATTGTATGATATCAGAATTGAGGCCATTTGGGAAGAACATTCTAGCATTAATGCAGAATTATAGAATAAATGTTACAAATTGTATATTGTGTATCAACCAAGCATTATTTCGTAAACATTCAAGGCTGACTGGGAATATCAAAAACCTTTTCCCAATTCCAGTCATGTAAATAGATCCCAACTATGTTTACATTTTATACAAAATTCTTAAAAAGGACATCTGTGGACATTGCTGTTTTTATTCTTGGAAGTTAAAATTAGTACATTGCTACTGAATAATCCTCAGGAGCCTCCAAGTTTATGTGTGGCTCTTAGGGACAGTTGTTTATCTGATCTAATTACATAAGCTGCTCTCTGCCTTTCAGAATATTCGCAGAAGTGGATTTTATTTGTGTTTCTGCGATGGTTTCTGAGATGGAAAGCTAATAATAAATATCCAGGATGCAATCAGTGTTTTAAATTATTCTTACTGCATAATATTTATTACCCTTGAATAATAGTGTGGCTTAGAAATGTCAGTAATCTAACTCATCAGTTTTGCTACTTTTTATATCACTGTATCAGGTGTTTTATTGTAGTTCTCTCCACCTGTTTCTTTGTGTAATTTGAAAATTTCCTGAAATATAGTTTTCTATGACTTGATTTTTTCCCCCAAAGCCTCAGATTCTTTATAGGCTGCCCCTAATTTATAGTTTGAAGTGGATACGTTATTATAGGAGATCAGGAACTCTCTCGGCCCCTTATCCCCCCATCCCTACTCTCTGAGTTCCAATAGCATCTGTGATGTCCCAGAGGTCAGCTAGTGACTGGCTGCGTGGATGTGAATAAGGCTGGTGCCCACCTTTGAGGAATTCAGAGACTAGTAAAAGGCAGTGAGGACAGAGGCAGGTACCAAGAGGAAGAGTAATAACCACAATGAAGGTCCTTCCAGAGAACTGCCAGCAAATGCTGTGTTCTTGGGGAACACAATACTATTTTTCTCTTTCCCATCATTTCTAGCTGATAGTTTTGAGAGTATAGTTATTGCTTTTCCCGGAAGTTCTTTAGCCATGTATCCCCCAAGCTGAAGCTTGAACAAAACAGTAACATAGACAGTGATTTTGAACACAAAGAACTCCAATCACACTTTGTATCTTACCTTGCAGGACATGGGGAACACAAACCTGGAGGTACGTGATGCTGTCCGTGAACAAGCATGGTGATAAGAGGCTAATGGGCACATCTGGCCATACATTTTGACTTGAGGAAAAGCGTTACTAGGAAAGTTAACTTCTCCATCTACTGCTGGCTTAGGTGAGGACCACCTTTGAGCAGATTCCCAAGAATGAGGAATCGATCATTGCTTTACAAAAGGGGGCAAACAGATCCTAAATGACCACTGCCAGTGGCAGCTAACTTTGTTCCGGCTGGTGTCTTCCTAATAAACCACCACACGTCCTCTAACCCAGGCTTGTAGCGCCAGTGTTGTGTCTGTGGTCTGACCGACGGTTCTCACAGCAGTGTCTGGCTCCTCCTTTAATTTCACCAAATGACAGGCAGACACATTCTTAAGACAGAGGCTCTTAAACTTTTAGGAAATTACAAACCCTCTTGTAAATATATTTTCTAAAGCTAGGGACCCTCTCCTCAGACACACACACAACACTAAATACCCGTCAGGGGTCTTCGTGGTCCATACACCCCAGGTTAAGAAGCTGGGCTCTAATGGTTGGGGACCAAGCCACGTGGCAGGGAGATTCCCGTAGCCCTTGTGGAAAGTTGCCGCTCCCAACAGTAAGTCTCAGCTGCTGTTTACTGATTAGAGTTTACACACTTAGAATGAGCTGTCCCCTTGAGTAACTGACATCGTTTCCTCAAGTCAGACTGAAAGAGTCCGTTAAGGGAGCAGGGGGTGGGCAGTGGCACAGCCTGATCAGGGGTCCGCGCGGACTGCGTCCTCTCAGCCTCCAGATCGCGGCATTGTCCCCTGGGGCCAGCCTTGCTGGGCTGGGGGAGGGTGGGCACACCTCTGACCCGCACGATGCTTTGTCCTACTTCGTAAGTGTCCTGGGAGAAATGGAGAAATGTGCCACATTGTGTGGCAGGTCCTGTTTGGTGTGTGTGTTTCTTTTGTGGAAGCTTGCTGTTCTGAGCACCCTCTCCTTTGCAAGGATGAGCTAAGCTGGGACAGTGGCAGGGTACTGCAGGCACTGACCCTGTGAGAACTGTTCAACTCTTAGAGCTGGATTGTTGCACAGCTTTTAAAATGCACGCATGTTGGTTTCTTTTGCTTCTTTCATTTTAAACCCATTGCCGTATCACAAATTCCAGGAGAACAGTGACTGGCTTGGACTAGGCATTCTGTAAATACTTGAACAGAAGAACACACCGTTATAATAAATCCTAGTTTGTGGACAACTGTAATTTGATTTTCAAAGGCAAATGGTCCTCTGCAGGTCAGGGGAGGGGAGGCTTATTTAGCCTCTTGCTGGAGAAAGGACCTGTTCTGCAAATGGATAGATTTCTGCATGTAAGTAGTGCCAGTTCTTAGCTTTTTATTTTGGAGTGAATTGCGATCCTTTCCATGTTCAATACAAGTTTTCAGTGTTGCCTCCCAGAGATCAGGGCAATTTTAGTTATAAAGGTCTCTGTAATTTCCCAGAATAATTTGAAAAGGGATGTTGACTGAAATGTGCAATTCTGAGTAATTTCATCTGAGGGTACTAGGATGAAATGGCTCCTCCTGGGCAGTCATTGGCATTTTTGTCCTGTTTTTCACAAGTAAAGTAAAACCTTTGAAAAAGTTTGGCAAAGATGACATTGTGTTGTTTATGGAATATAATACACGCTCATCCGTGATTGGTTTGTCCTGCCTGCTTTAGATGAAATGTATTGTCTTTGGGGGTTCTCTTTTTTGCTGTAATAATACTTGTCTCTTAAAGCACGTCATTGTTCCTGAAAGTTGTAAAAATTTCTCATGCCTTGAATACTTTCTCTGTGCCTCATCAGAAGAGGAAAAAAGAATTCTGCAGTGTGCCAAGGGTTTTCTACAAAAACTGAAGCCATCAGCTCCTCTTTAACAAGTTGACTTTTTTAAAAGCACAGTAATGACAGTTTAATGGTATTCCATAAAGTGGTGCTCTAGGCAAAAATTACATTCTTTTTAATGACTACATTTCTTCAAACCTTTTAAAGAAAAATAGTATTTGTTTTTTTTCTTTCTGTGTCATTTGGTAAGAATGATTTGGTTTCTATTCCACAGAGATTGAAGGATGGGAACAAATTAGTCTTAGAAAATGTTAAAAACCAAGAGCCTCAAAATTTCTGTATTTGGGTGATTATCACCATTCTATTTCATATTTCTACATAAGTCACCTGTCCACGCCCTGCTTTCTGACCATGCTGATATTTAAGGAGAGTTGAAAGGCTGAACACCAAGGCTGCTGTGTCTGTATGTAAAAGTGAAATGGTGTTTCTGTTCTGCACTGTTGTGTCTACCTTAAATAAAACTTTGTTTCTAATGAAAAATGTGCCTTAATGTTTCTTGTCTTCTCTTCAGGGAAGATGTGGCAGAAGATGAGTCCCCAAGTGTCTTGAAGCCTGTTCCTTTGCTGAATACCTGAGATTCAGTAGGCTTCATGGCACACATGAAAATCCAGCTAGCTGGCAGTAGCTAAAGGACAAAAAGTCCTTGACTAAGAAATTCCCACAGAATCTGGAATTTCTGAAGCAGAGATCATATGCTGTCTGATTGGGAGCTGCGTGCCCGCCCGGGCGTGGAGAGGGAGGGACCGGGGCTTCGTGCTGCTAAACACGGGTCTGCCTGCCTCCCTCTCCCAAGAAGGGGACTCTCTTGTACAATGGTCAGTTAGCACCATTGACTGTTGTGGGTAATAAATCAGCTGCCTGAAATCTTAATACAGTGCCTGGCCCGTGGTGAGGTCTGTAAGGCCTGTAAGTCCTAGCTGTAACTGTCATCAGCTCCTCCCGCAGCCCCACTGTTCCCTAGGCGGGCACCCCCAGGGAGCTTGGAGGTTGTGTTAGTCTGTTGTTGCATAACATTTTACTACAACCATTGCAGCTTAAAGCAACACATATTATTATCTGGCTATTATAATAATAATGTATTATTATTATATTATTAAACCCAGTTTTCTGGGTTAGGCGTCTGAACATGGTTGAGCTGAGTCCCCTGCCCAGGGTCTGACAAAGCTGCAATCAAGGTGTGGATTGCACCTGGGCTGTAATCCAGAGGCTGTACTGCGGAAGGGACCGCTTCCAAGCCCCCCTGCCTCGAGTTGTTGACAGATTTCATTTTCTTGGGATTGTACGACTGCCTTTTCATTGGCTGGAGGCTGCTCACAGGTCCTGGCATGTGGGTTTCTCTAGCATGACTGCTTACATCGTCAAGCCCATAGTGTTAGCAGCCCACGCTCGCTCTGCTCGCCACAGGATAGGTCAGTGAATCTGAGAGATGAGGGGTTGAGGCAAGGAATATGACTTTATTTGGACAACCAGCTGACCGAGAAGATGGCAGACTAGCATCTCAAAATAATCATCTAGTCGGGGTCTGGATGCCAGTTTCTTTTATGGGTCAGAGATGAGGGGGAGGTGAGGAAACAAAGGAAACAAGGCCATTAATCTTGCAAACATCTCCTAGAATGGCAAGCGTCAGGCACGGGGATATTGTTAGTTTCCTGCCATCTGCAGGTGGGCAGGGTTCTGAACAAAGGCAGTTTAACAGTCAGGCAGAGGGGCAGGGTCCTCTGAAGCAGGCCATTATGTATGATTATAATAACGAAAGCAATGGGAAGCAAGTCAAGAAACAGTTTCAACATGGAGTCAGAATCAGCTTCTCCCTGCACCAATAGGACTCTCTCAACTGGAAAGGGCCCGGTTCCTCTTTTAAGGGTTTTGAAATCAGGCCACTCAGGATACTCTCCCTCTTGATGGACTCAAAATGAACTGCTTTTATCTGCAAAATCTCTTTGCTTTTGCTTTTTTTAGAAGTGAAGCACAGCACTGCCTCACTCGGGGAGATTACACAGGGCATGAACATCCAGGGACTCATGGGGCTGCCTTAGGGTCTGCCCATGGGCAGTTATCCTGAATTGTTTCTGCCTCTGACTCTGTGGTGCAGCCTCCTCCAGGGGAAGTTATCCTGAATTGCAGCCTCTCTGACTCCGACCCTGTGGTGTTGCCTCCTCCATACCCAAGTGCCCCCTCCAGCTTGAGTGCTGTTCTTCAGGCTCTTGTCTGCTTTCCAGAAGTGTTCTCATGGACTTGCCATGTTTAACGTGCCTTCCACATTCCTGTCAGTGGATTTCTTGGAAGGCAGACCTCTTATGCCAACCCTCCCCACACACCCCCATCACCACTTTTAAATCCCTCCGTCCCTCCTTGGATTTCAGTGTAAGGAGCAAACTTCTGCCCACTGCCTCAGGCTCATCCCGCCATCCCTCCTCTTTTTGATGTGGCCACATGTATCGTTCCTTCAAGGCCTCTCTGCTTTCTCAGGTGCTCCTCTGTCTCCATTCCCTCTTAACGCTTATTCAAAGTCAGCTCCAGGTTGGTGGGAATGCAGAATGGTACAGCCACTAAGGAAAACAGTATGGCAGGTCTAAAAAATATATATATATTAAGCATATCATTCCCATATGATCCAGCAATTCTACTTCTGGATATGTAATATTCCATGCTGCCATAACAACCCAGAAACTAGCCCCATTACCACAAAACTTGAGACTGCCAGCCCCGTGGCAGAGCAGTCCTCCTGGGCCCCCTCACCCTGCTGCCCTCCGCCCCCACGCCCCTTCCCAGTAAAATCTCTTGACTGTGTCAGCATGTGTGTCTTTCAGACAATTCATTTCTGCGTGTTGGACAAGAGCCCACTCTCGGGCCCTGGAAGGGGGCCACCTTCCTGCAACAGGGAGAGCTTACATGTCTGAAGCAGGGCCCTGGAATGACACCCAACCTTGTGTGCCAGGTGACCAGCAGGACATGGCAGCAGGCTTTGCTACTGAGGGAAGAGGGAAGTTACCAGTTACAGAGGGAACTGATGTCAGGTTACCTGAGAAACACTCCTAACTGCCCCTTTGATCAAATTATAGTAGAGATAATCCTGCTCTGAAGATTAGAACAAGCACTGGTTAAGCTCTCTGATTAAGAGCAAAGGTCAGTCAGGTAAGTAGGCTGTGGGTGAGGCAGAGACTGGTCAAGTTGGGTATATTCAGACAACAAGAGAACAGCCATCTTGAGTGGCCTGACCATACATAGAGGTCTAACCTACATCATTTAAACACTGTTATTAGATGCTGTTAGAGTAAGACTGTAACACCTTCTATTTATGAGTAGTTCCCAGCCAGGAAAGAGGCTGTCTATGCTTCTTCCGTACACCACCACCGCTGCTCCCTGCCCCCCACCCCCGCCCCAGGTGAGAGCGGGGCATGAGGGAATCCCTGCCCCCACCCCCGCCCCAGGTGAGAGCGGGGCATGAGGGAAGAGGCCGGATGCAGCTGACTTGGGCTTTTTTTGTTCTGTGTTTCACCTGATAAAACCAAATTGCACTAACTAATCTTACTTCTTTCCCTTTCAAATAACATCAGTGTTCTGGTTCCCTTCTTGAAAGTGAGATGAGGGACTTCCCTGTTGGTCCAGTGCTTACGAATCCACTTTGCAATGCAGGGGACTAAGGTTTGATCCCTGGTTGGAGTAGGGCAACTTCTGAATCCCAGGGGCTCTGGAGCCTGTGGTACTGAAGGAGGAAACAGAGAACAGGCTCCATCTTGAAAGCTGAACTCCATCTTGGGCCAGATTGTGGACTTTGAGCTATGTGCCCAGTGTCTATGGAAACGACATACCAACTGGATAATCAGACCTCCGGATGGAAGAGCCCTAGGGCTCATACCTAGATGCTCCTTTGCCTAAAAGAATACCCTAATTATCTGTGTAACCGAATAGAATAATACATTCCATTATGCTTATTGGGATATGACCACAGGTCTATTGATAATTGTCCACTGTTAACTACCTAGGCTTAAGGCATATGAATCATGGGTTAACTTTGACTGTATCTTTCTTTTCCTTTGTTCAGACTAGTTTCAGGAAATTTGGGGAGGTGGGTTTGGGCACATACACTTAGGGGATATAAAGTTTTCAAAAAAACTGGTTAGGGTCCTTGGCTAAGAGGAGACTCTGCCTTGAGCCTGCCAGTGTAATAAACTGCACTCCACTATCTACATTGTCCTGAGTGAGTGTGTTTCCCGCAATGCATGACTACAACAGAACCACAGTTGGAGAGTCCATGTGCTGCAACAAAAAATCCTGAGTGCTGCGACTAAGACCCAATGGAGCCAAACAAATAAGTATGTTTTTTAAATGAGATAAGAAAAGAAAACGAGCAAATAAGTGCTCCTTTGTGGTTCTCTAGAGACTGTAGACTCCTCAGGGAAAGCAGAAACAACTCAAATCCTGTAAACAAAGGAAAATTAAGGTCCATTTCCCAAGAGGCCTGTTCCAATG
Organism: Bos indicus x Bos taurus; assembly: GCF_003369695.1. NCBI lineage: Eukaryota > Metazoa > Chordata > Mammalia > Artiodactyla > Bovidae > Bos > Bos indicus x Bos taurus. Next base: position 50,677,436 of record NC_040104.1, read on the forward strand.
CTTCAGTGTGTCTTTTCTCAGACAGGAGGAAAAGAAAAACCAGAGAAACCACAATGCTAACAAAAATCACTTCCAAATCCCCAGAAACAAAATTCACACTACCTCAGGCAGTGAAGAGTCAAATAGAGCCTAAGCCTCTATGGAAAATTCAGAGCCAGGAAAGGAAATGTTCTGATGGTGATTTCAGAGGTAAAGAGACTCAAGAGATTTTAACATTCATGCATTGGTTCATTTTGAATATCAAAACTGTTGCAAAGGAAGTATTGTTAAGCACAAAGGCCTTGAGGCTCTTTCCTATCTTTCAAAGTACTCAATGAATTATCACCCCTTGTGATAAGGGATGGTACATTTTTTAAGGAAAGAGAAAAGAAATTACCCCAAACTATGGCTACTGCAAATGGGAACCGAAAAAAGAGTAAGCATTAGACAGAACAAAGGTGTTCTAGAGGGCTGCCCAACAGAATATGATGAGAGCCACATAAACTGACAACTTTCTAGTAGCTGCATAAAAATAGTAAAATGAAACAGGAGAAATCAATGTTAAAAATTACTTTAGCTAACCCAATGTATTCAAATTCTCATTATTTATGTAATCAATAGGAGAAATTCTGAGATATTGCATATTTTTTTGACTAAGTCTTTGAAATCCAGCCCATTTCATTTCAGACTGGCATCATTCAAGGTACTCAGAAATCACATCAGTGATTACCACATTGGTCAGAGCAGGTCAAAACAACATGTCTCCCCCATATCTGTTGCAGGAGGGGGGACCATTTCCAGGGCCTGAGAGTGGGCTCTTGTCTAAAATTCAGAAATGAATTGTCCAAGAAGACACACATGGTGACAAAGTAGGAGACTTTCTTGGAAAGGGGCACCTGGGGAACCAGGAGGACTGCTCTGCCATGTGGCTCACAGTCTCTGGTTTTATGGTGACGGGATTAGTTTCAGGGTTGTCTTTGGCCAACCATTCTGATTCAGGGTCCTTCCTGGTGGTGCAGGCTTTGCTAAGCTAAGATGGATGCCAGCGAGAAGGATACTAGGAGGGGGCGTCTCCTTTTGACCTTCCCTGAACTCTTATGGTTAGTGGAGGCTTATTAGTTCCAATTCTTTACCAGGACCTCCTGCCATAAAATAACTCACACAAATGGTTACTATGGTACCTGGCCAGGGGAGGTGGCTTCAGTCAGTTTCCCCTAACATGTCCACTCCCACTTTATGACATGAACCTTAATATCTTGTGTCATTGCCAATGTCTCCCTTTTGGCATCAGGAATTAAAGTCCAGCTCTTTTCTGAAATACTGTCTGTCCCTTTCATCAGAAAGAACTGGGTGTACATTTTCTGTTCTCTGAAACACAACAGGTCTATGAGTACATATCACTTGCTCACCAGGAGATGTACATTAAATACCTTCTACTTTTGCAGTAGCTTTTTTTTTTTTTTTAATGTTATACTGCTTTTTATTTTATCTTTTTATTCAGTTAATTTTTATTCGGGTGTAGTTCATGTACAATGTTCTATGAGTTTCTACTATACAGCAAAGTGAATCAGTTATACATATACATATATACTCTATGGAAATAGAATCTTAAAAAAGTGGATATATAGAGCTTTAATCTGGAGTAAGAGTGGCCCACTGGTTAAGAATTTTCCCCTTCCAATGCAGGAGGTGAGGGTTCGATCTCTGGTCGGGGAACCAAAATCCCACATGCCCCATGGGCAAAAAACACAAAAGCAGTATTGTAAGTTCAATGAAGACTTAAAAATGGCCCATAACAAAAAGAATCTTAAAAAAAAAATGAGGTAAACAAAGCAAAATGTCAGTATTGCTTTAAACCTCTAGGTATCTCTTATGTTATTGTCTGTCATTTTCTGTATATTTGAGCTAGTTAATCTCAGATGATAAAATTAAAAAATATTTAAATACATTAAGTACTTTTTTTGCATCTTTACTAAAACATTAGTTCTTGTATCTTTTTTTACCTGTGCACACGTCATTGAAATTTTATTCGCTGGATAGTCGTCAGGTTTTACATTGGATTGATACAAGTTCTTCTGTGTGGTCTAGATGTTCTGGGTGTGCTCAGGGACTTGAGGGACTTGGTTCTGCACCACAGGAAAGCAGTCCCTCAAACCACTGCTTATTTGTCTAGTCTGTTCTTGCAGGTATAATGCTGGCCTCATGGGTCCTTCAGGTTGCAGTCTCTGTCTGACTTCGGTCTCGCTTCTGCTCCTGCACTTAGCAGACTGTATAATATTATATTGTTCACAACATTATTCTTGACTGAGTTAAAGGAGCCCTGCCGTTTTCACTGGAGGCTCGCCAACTTAATTGTATGGTTCCTTGGCTGTCCACTCTGTAGTCACAAATCCTGGACCATGTGGTCCGGGCTGTTATTCCCCTCTGTTAGGAGAGCATTGTACACTGATGGGCCTTTGTCTAATTTGGTAGACCCAGAAGCAGAAAACTATCAATGCAGAAATGCCATGCAGTTTATTCCTTGGATGGGTAGTGAAATATCTAAACTCATTTAGAAAATAACATTTGATTATGTTAAGGGGCTTCCCAGGTGGCTCAGTGGTAAAGTAGGAGATGTGGGTTCGATCCCTGGGTTGGGAAGATTCCCTGGAGAAGGGAATGGCTACCCACACCAATAGTCTTGCCCGGAGAATTCCATGGACAGAGGAGCCTGGCACGCTACAGTGCACGGGGTCATGAAAGAGGTAGACACATCTCAGTGATAAACAGCAACAGCAACAGTCTTATCGAGGAGCAGGTGTTAGCCCTGGTTGGGTTCTTTGTAAAAGCCAGGCTTAGTTGTAGTTGTGGAAAGAAAAGAGAACTGGTGAATCAGTTTGGTTTAAAGGAAAATGAAACTGTCATTCCAATTCAGTATTGCTTTCTTCCAGTTTGGATTATGAGAGTGTACTTACATTTTCACACTATTGTAGAATTCATGTGCTGTAGGGTCAGTTTCTGCAAAGCAAAGTGAAGGCAGAAATGGACCATGTGGGACTTACAGAATTCATTTATTTGCTTGTGTTTGAAGCTAGAGGTGAGTTTGGGGTGAAGTCGGCTGGAGAGGTTAAAGGGGGAGAATTTGGTTCTTTTTTAGAGAGAGGAATAATCCTGAGATTCTTGGAATTTTACTTTCTTTTATCATGGTTGGATCTCTGAGTATTTGGCAAGAAAGGATCCTTTGGGGCAGACTTCCTTTGGTCTTATGTTTGTGTCAAATGTACTGAAACAGATTCAGACCTGTTTCATTCTTAGGAGTGCTTGTTACTATTTTGTGTTTATTTTTCAGTGCTGACCACTGCCCATCTCTTTCTCTACCACACAACCTGGGCCCCTTTCTACATGGTTATTCTCAGTGAACCTGAGAATTTATAATATAATTATTTCCTTTTTTTGGCAACCTTAAAATATATCAAGAACTTCCGAGTCCAGTCAGTGCTTCATAGTGAGAGAGTCAATTCCTATGCAGGTTGATAAGAAGTCTGGGGGGTCCGCAAGGAGAGAGGAGTCTGGAATTCTCAAGGAGGAAGAAAGGACAAACTTTTTTTCCCTCTACAGTCCTTAGTCTTAGTCACATTCGCGTTTTTATCTTTAAGCCTTGAACTGATGATTACATAACAAACAACTCGTTTAAACTCTGTACTAAGGATATATGGAGAAGGAAATGGCAACCCACTCCAGTATTCTTGCTTGGAAAATCCCATGAACAGAGGAGCCTGGTAGGCTACAGTCCATGGGGTCGCAAAGAGTCAGACAGGATTGAGCAACTTCATCATCAAGGATTATATAGCAACAATGTATCCTGCTTGAGGACAGTTTCTCCTTCCTGAAAACCTCTGGCTAATCTTGTTATCTTAAAATGTAAGTTATGGGAGTGGGCCTAGTAAGATCTTTACAACCTCCAGACATTCTTTTGATTCACTGTAATAAGTAATTAAAAAGTATATAACTCCCTTGCTAACACTAGTGAGGGGGCAGTCTTTCTGCCCCCCTTTTGATGTCTGTGTCAGAAGCTTTCTCTATCTATTTTATACTTTAATAAAACTATTACACAAAAGCTCTGAGCAATCACGCCTCCTCTCTGGCCCCGGATTGAATTCTTCTCCTCTGGAGGCCACGAATCCTGGCGTCTTTCATGGTTCAACAACAACCTTTCAATAGGTTGTATTATGACCTATCTGGACCCCGTGTATGTGTGTGATTGATGTTTATATATATATAATTTACATTAAATTCAATTAGAACTGGTTTGTCTGTTTTGAAAAGTTAAAACCCTTTGCAAACTTTTAAAGCACTATATTAATAGTAACGAGTGTAACTGATATCATTAGAGTCGGTTTTCCTTTTCTGCTTCCCAGAACAGCAAACCCAGAACTTTACTGTTTTCATCAAAGAAAGTCTCCTGTCTCCCTCCCTCTCTTTTGACTTTCTCTGACTCAAGTTTCTTCAGTAACCTGTGCTTTTTGCCTCTTCTATCTTGTGCTTGGAGGGTAAAAATGGAAACCCCGTTGATATGCCAGCTCTATAACCCACTAGTCATGAGATCTCAGGGCCTCACTTTCCTCATCTTTAAAATAGGGTTAAAGTCCTCAGCATGGGAAAGGTTCCCTTCCTTGCTTTTTGCTGCCCCTCAGTCTCTTCATTGTGCTAGTGACCTGCTTAGACTCTCTTCCATTTGCAAGCTCCTCTAAAGTCCTCCCAGGCAGTTAGCTAGCTCTTTCCCTTGGTGCTTTGTTAACCCTGTGGTTTTGGTAAGTTTCATCAACTTTTCCAGTACTCTTGCCTGGAAAATCCCATGGATGGAGGGGCCTGGTGGGCTGCAGTCCATGGGGTCGCTAGGAGTCGGACACAACTGAGTGACTTCCCTTTCATTTTTCACTTTCCTGCATTGGAGAAGGAAATGGCAACCCACTCCAGTGTTCTTGCCTGGAGAATCCCAGGGACGGGGAAGCCTGGTGGGCTGCCGTCTATGGGATCGCACAGAGTCGGACATGACTGAAGCGACTTAGCAGCAGCAGCAGTTCTTGTGTCACCCTCATAGTTGTGTCGACTAAAAAAAGATGTACAACTTGAGAGTTGTGAGTTAAGTTTTATTTGGGGCAAAATGAGGACTGCAGCCCGGGAGGCGGCAACTCAGATAGCTCTGAGAGACTGCTCCAAAGCGGCAGTGGGGAAAAGTCAGTGTATAAGGTTTTGGTGAAGGGGGAGTTCAATACCATGAAACACTCAATTTGCAAAAGGTTTTTTGTTAGTCATGAAAATCTAATGCCACCATGAAGGGATTTAGTGCTTCTCTAGATATGAGGAGATGCAAGGATTGAGATCATAAAATCTGTTCCTGAAAACATCCAACTATCTAAAGACCTGTCCCACCAGATTCCCTGGAGCACAGAGTGCTTCACTTCACCCTGAACTCCCTCCGGGTGTGCTGAAGGTCAATAGCTACGGCAGCATGGGGTTCAGTCTCTGTAGAGGCAGATGGCAAATGCGTTTGTTGTTCCGTCGTTAGCAATGTTCTTGGTAAGTGCCAATTTGTAGTTGACAGTCGCATGTAGCATTTAAATGGGGAAGCAATGCAGAAGAATTCCCAGGTAGGATGGATATGTCTTTGTCAGAAGATGCTGACGGCTTGCCCAGGACTCCCAGCCCTTCAGATGCTAGCAAAGAGAAGAATGAAAAGAATATCAAGAAAAAGAGGGACAGTGAAGTCCCACCTCTGAGGGGGTGGACCAGGCACAGAGCGAGCTTCACTGGCCTGGTGCTCGCTGGCGATGGTCCTACAGAGAAGCTGTGCGGGCTGGCCCACCTCCCTGCTCCTGTCCTGGCTCCCGTTGGGCTGGGAAGCCCTCTGGTTGTGCAGCGGCTGGGTCTGCAGCTCAAAAACAGACCTTGGCTGGGCTGCCTCAGGGAGAAGGTATGAGCTGCGCCCTGGGCTCCAGTCAGGGGTCTGGGACATGGGCCAGTGATGGCGTGATGCGGGTCTCTTGTTAGCAGATGCTGAACCTGCCACCACGGGGCCCGGGAGGGAATATTTCCTGTCTGTGACCTTTCATCCTCTCTGGCCAGACTCAGATGGAAAGCCCACGGCTGTGTGCACTCTCAGCCGAATGGACATGGTGGTGTTGTTCCTGGTGTAAACTGGACACGCATTTCTTGATTTCCGTACAGTTGTGAAAGACAGTGCAGATCTCACGAAGCTACCCCCTAGAATCAGAGTGTCTTCATTCAGCCAGTGAGTGGCAAAGAGAGGCAGGCAGAGCACAGGACCCAGGCTGGAGGGTCACTGCCGGTCAGGGACTCTGTTTCCTCAGCTGTGAGAGTTTCTTACCATTAATTGAGATACTATTTATCATAGTACTTGGGAACATCTTGGGCCTTCCCAGGAGGCTCAGTGGTAAAGTCTCCACCTGCCAGTGCAGGAGATGTGAGTTCAATCCCTGGGCCAGGGAGATCCCCTGGATAAGGAAATGGCACCCCACTCTGGTATTCTTGCCTGGGAAATCCCATGGACAGAGGAGCCTGGCGTGCTGCAAGTTCATGGGGTAGCAAAAGAGTCAGACATGATTTAGCGACTAAACAACAATGACAGAAGCACCCAGATAGGTGTTGTTTATTCCTACGGGGTGCTGTATGAAGCTGAGAGAGAGGAAGAGAGGAAAGAGAGAGTGTGTGTCTGTGTGGGTGTTCTGTGTGTGTGACTGTGTTCACCCTGCCAGCCAAGAGCTGAGATATTACTAGAGGGGATAATGCATGAGTATTTATACAGCCTGGTTGAAGGTGATTATCTGCATATTTCTGATGGCTTTAAAGGGCTCCAGGAGCTCAGTGGGGACAAAGCTTTATGGAGAGGATGAGCTGGTCTTTAAAAGATGGACGTGGAGGGGCACTGACTTTAACAAGAACTAGAGAGAGGGCCCCTGGGTGGAGGGAATGGTGTGATGAAAGGCAAAGATTTAGGAGCAAATGGGGCCTGTACATGCCATGGCAGCAGTGGGTTGGGTTGAAGCATCAGTTTGGATTTGTCTTCTGGGTGGTTGGGAACCAGTGAAAAACACTGAGCTGAAGGAGTGTCAAGATGACAACTGAGCTCGAGGGCAAATGATCTGGCAGCAGTTTGCAAAGGTCGGGTAGAGAGAGACCAGAAGCTGTCTTAACTGGAAGACTGCTAGGAAAATACATAAAAGACTTGTTCACCTCCCAACAGTATTATTTTTTCCAGTTTTATTGAGTTATAATTGACTGTATAAGTTAAAGGTGTACGGTGTAATAATTTGACTTACATACATCATGAAGTGATTATCACAGTAAGTTTAATGATCATCTATGGTCTCATAAAGATGCAAAATAAAATAAAATTTTCCTTGTGATAAGAACTCTCGAGATTTGCTCTCTCAACTGCTTTCATGTATGACATGCAGCAGTGTTAAGTGTGTGTGTAGTTATGGTTATGGCCCTAACCCTCATAGTCGGAAGTTTGTGCATTCGACTGCCTCCATCCAATCCCCTGTCCCCTACACCCGACTCCTGAAACCACATATCTGACCCCTTTTTCTATATGAGTTTGTTGCTTTGTGTGTTTGTTTTTGAAGTATAATTGATCTGCAACACTGTTAGTTCCTGGTGTACAACATAGTGATTTGATATTTCTTCCCTTACAAAATGATCATCCCCCAATGTTAATTTGAAGAGTAAATAAGACAGAAGACATGGAGTTCCATTTGAAGATGAATAAGATGGTCCCCGTCTGAGCATCCTAGCCCCATGGCAACAGTTGAGCACCCTGACGGAGGAGCCTGGTTGGCTACACTCAAAGGGATCACAAAGAGTCATATATGATCGAGCAAATTCACTTCTCCTGAATCAGGCTGCTTGATACCTCCCTCTGCTAGGTCATCTGACAGTATGTTTCACCTAATCAGAGTGAAAACAGGCTTGGCTATCCACAATCACAGAGCACTCTCCCATGATGTCTTGGCTTCTCAAACGGGACAGTGTCTGTGAACTATGAGTTCACAGTTCTTTATGCAACTCTAAATGTGTAAGGAAACATGTTACCTTGAAGTGGAATTCCAGGCAATATGGCAAAATCAGTATATTCTTCCTGTGAAAGCAGACTTGCAGCCTCAAACCAGCCAGGAAAACACACTGGGTCATTTTTCTGTGTATTATGACAACAGCTTTGGTGCATTTTTTGTTTTCTAAAAGGAACATGCTGCTGGCCACTTCTCACTGGGAAGGCAACACCCAGTCCAGCTTCACAGAATTAAGCTAATAATAGGTATGGCAGCCAAACTCAGAGAACACTCCCCACTGGAACCTCAGAGCACTCCCCCTTAACTCTTTACTCATGGAATGGTGCTATCTGTCCTTGGGCTCTCTCAGACAGCTTTCTGACTACACGGACATTTGTTTTTGTTAGCATGGGATTTGGAACCTAAAGGCAGAAGCGGCATTTCTTCACGTGACTGCTGGGTGGTTGCAGTCTGATGCCTGGAAGAAACACACATGGGTTCATTTCTGTCTTCCTTACACCCGCAGCTTTGCTTAAGTATCTATGTTTTCTGAAAGCACGTGCCCTTGCTTATTAATGCTACAAAGTCATCTGATAGTGTAATTTTGCCCACTCAGGGTAGCAACAGGTAGAGCAGAAGCCCTCATGGAACTTTTTTTTTTTCTATCTCCTTTTGCTTGATTTTTCTTTAGAACAGGTATCATTTTTCATTTCCATCACTAGAATGTAAGCTTCAAGCAAGGATGAACTTCATAAGTTTTTGTCCTTTTTAAAAAAATTTTTTAATTTAATTTAATTTTTTAATTTTTATTTTATTTTTTAACTTTACAATATTGTATTAGTTTTGCCATATATCAAAATGAATCCACCACAGGTATACATGTGTTCCCCATCCTGAACCCCCCTCCCACCTCCCTCCCCGTACCATCCCTCTGGGTGGTCCCAGTGCACCAGCCCCAAGCATCCAGTATTGTGCATCGAACCTGGACTGGCGACTCGTTTCATATATGATATTATACATGTTTCTATGCCATTCACCCAAATCATCCCACCCTCTCCCTCTCCCACAGAGTCCAAAAGACTGTTCTATACATCAGTGTCTCTTTTGCTGTCTCATATACAGGGTTATTGTTACCATCTCTTTAAATTCCATATATATGTGTTAGTATACTGTATTGGTGTTTTTCTTTCTGGCTTACTTCACTCTGTATAATAGGCTCCAGTTTCATCCACCTCATTAGAACTGATTCAAATGTATTCTTTTTAATGGCTGAGTAATACTCCATTGTGTATATGTACCACAGCTTTCTTATCCATTCATCTGCTGATGGACATCTAGGTTGCTTCCACTTCCTGGCTATTATAAACAGTGCTGCGATGAACATTAGGGTACACGTGTCTCTTTCCCTTCTGGTTTCCTCAGTGTGTATGCCCAGCAGTGGGATTGCTGGATCATAAGGCAGTTCTATTTCCAGTTTTTTAAGGAATCTCCACACTGTTCTCCATAGTGGCTGTACTAGTTTGCATTCCCACCAACAGTGTAAGAGGGTTCCCTTTTCTCCACGCCCTCTCCAGCATTTATTGCTTGTAGACTTTTGGATCGCAGCCATTCTGACTGGCGTGAAATGGTACCTCATAGTGGTTTTGATTTGCATTTCTCTGATAATGAGTGATGTTGAGATCTTTTCATGTGTTTGTTAGCCATCTGTATGTCTTCTTTGGGGAACTGAACATTCTTCCCTGAATCCTTTTCGAAGGGAATACTGCAGTGTGATCTAGGTGTGCCTTGCATAGCTCCGAACCCGTGGGGCAATGTTTTTCTGCACCTAGAACTCAGTGCCTGAAGAGAAAGCAGCATTTTTGCCTAACAAATCCAGAATACTTGCAGTCTCTGACCTGATGGGAAAACACACTGGTGCATTTTCCCCTTCTTTATGACAGCAAGTTTCATCAAATATTTGTGTTTTCTGAGAGAAACATGCTGCTTACCTTTTCTAGCTGGAAGTCCTCTGACAGTACAGTTTTAGCTGATCACTGGAAGCCCAGATATGGAAGTCAATATACACAGATCATATCTTGAGTCCTAGGAGTAAATTTACACAGCTTTGAAACTGCAGGGAGACGTGTTTTTGTGAGCTTGGAATTGGGGTATGATGTTCAAAAGCAGTCATTTGCCTGTGAAACCTGTATAGTTGCAGCATGTAACCTGCCAGAAACACACACAGGCTCATTCTACTCTTCAACCCTAGAACCGCTTCTTTAAGTAGTTGACTTCAAAATATTAGGTGGGCATCCCTGGTGGCTCAGAGGGGAAAGCATCTGCCTGCCACGTGGGAGACCTGGGTAAGATATCCAGGTCAGGAAGTTCCCCTGGAGAAGGAAAGGGCAGCCCACTCCACTACTCTTGCTTGCAAAATGCCATGGACAAAGGAGCCTGGTTGGCTACAGTCAAAGGAATCACAATGAGTTGTACACGACTGAGCAACTTCACTTCTCCTGAATCAGGCTGCTTGGCACTTCTCTGGGAGGTTATCTGATGTTGAGAAACATCAAAATGTCTGTTCCATCAAGTTTTCTCTGTAAGAAGGATCCAGTGATCCTAGGTCAGATCCTAGGGATTCCAGAATCCCTGGAAAATTCTTGGGGACACATACTGAGTGTGAACCTGGATATTGGACCTTGTTGGCAAAATTAGCATTTTCTCTCTGTTGGCCCTAAAAGGGTGCATGCTAGCAGCTGCCTGATAATCCATCCAATTAATGTTTTGCTACTGATGACATCAATAGGTTTGGTCAAACCTTTCCGATTTCTGACAAGCAGGTGGCTTGCAACCCCTTGTGGCAGGATCATTTCCATTAAAATGTCAACTAATCTAGGCAACAACAGTATGGCACTCAGCACTCTTAGACAATCTCCTGAAGCCTGTTTCCTCGTGGGCAGACCCAATATGACCTAGGAATGTGTTCACAAGGCTTGGAAAGTACAGGGAAACACACTGGCTATGAGTATGGAAATTAGGGCCTCTGTGCAAACCTGGAGTTCTTACATCTTAGAATCTAGACAGTTCCTGATAGATAGAAGCCCGAAAAACACTCTCTTTTTATGACTTTCATTCATCAAAGAAATATATGTTTTCCAGCATTCTTGGTGCTGAGAGTAACCCACTACTTGAAAATCCTTGCTTGGACTTCATTTTTAAGTAACAATTTCCCCTCACAGGTGTCGTAGTAGGGAACGATTGCATAATTACAGGGAAAAACAAATAAAAAACCCCAAGTTTATTCAGTTTTTCTCTGTAGGAAGGATCCAGTGAGCCTAGGTCTGTCTGGAAAATTCTTGGATGGTGCTTGGACACATTCTGAGCATGAAGCTGGATACTGGATCTTGTTGGCAATATTATCATTTTCTCTCTGTTGGCCATAGTAGGCTGTGGCTTAGCAGCTGCTTGAAAATCAGTCCAATTGCTGTTTTCCTGCTTATGACAGCAATAGCTTTGGTCAAAACACTGGGATTTCTGAAGCAAGCAGGCAGCTTTCAACTCCTTGTGGCAAGATCATTTCCACTGGAGTGCCAACTAAACTAGGTAAAAACAGTATGGCACTCAGCTCTGTCAGACGTACTCCTGCAGCCTGTTTCCTCATGGGTATGATGTAGGATGTATGTAGTAATGTACATTATGATGTAGTAATATGTTCACAAGGCTCAGAAAGTGCAGGGAAACATACTGCTGTGACTCTGGAAACGAGGGCCTCTGTCAAACGTGGTGTTCTCGCATCTTGGAATCTCGCATCTTGCTGAAAGATAGATGCCTGAAAAACACTCTATTGATTGCCATTCATTCAGCGAAGGAATATAGGTTTCTCAGCATTCTGTTTGCTGAGAGTAACCTGCTACTTGGAAATTTTCATCCAAAGTGAGAATGAGAGTCAGGCACTAGTGAGGATGAGAGTCAGGCCAAAGTGAGGACAAGAGTCAAGCCCTAGTGAGGATCTCAGTCAACATGTAGTGAGGACCAGAATCAGGGCCCAGTGAGGATGAGACTCAGGGCACACTGAAGTCCAGAGCCAGCCTGTAGTGAGGACGAGTGTCAGGATGCAGAGTGCTTTGCCTCACTGTGTAGGACTCTGCTCCTCACAGGGCCCTGTGCTGGTTCCTCAATGGGACCTGCCACACTCTGACCCTCAGTATGGCCTGAATCTGGTCCTCACTGCATTTTGACACTGTTCATTACTGGGCCCTGATATGGTCTTAACTATGATCTGACTCTGGTCCACACTATGGATGCTTCTCTTCCTCAATAGGGCCTGACCTTTGTGCTCACTTAGGCCCTAGTGAGGATGCGACTGAGACCCTAGTGAGGACCAGAATCAGGATGTAGTGAGGACCATATTTAGGCTAGGTGATGTCCAGCGTCAGGTCCCAGTGAAGCAGAGTCAGGCTGTAGTGAGCCAAAGAGTCAGGGCACAGGGAAGATCAGAGTCAAGCCCAGTGAAATGAAACGTCAGGTGGAGGTGAGGCAAAGTGTCAGGCCACAGAGAGGACCAGAGTCAAGGCCTACAGAGGACCAGGTTCAGGATGTAGAAAGGACCAGAGTCAAGCCGTAGAGCGACCAGGAGCAGAGCCCAATGAGAAGAGAATCAGTGCCTAGTGAGAACCAGACTCACGGCCTAGTGAGGTGAGACTCATGTCCTAGTGAGCACGAGAGTCAGGCCCTACGGAGAACAAGATTCATGCCATAGTGAGGACAGGAGTCAGACTGTAATAAGGACCAAAATCAGAGCCCAGTGAGGAGCAGCGTCAGTCTCCAGGGAGGACTAGATTCATGACCCAGTGAGGCAAAGAGTCAGGAGGTAGTGACGCAAAGTGACAGGCCATAGAGTACAGATTCAGGCCTTGGTGAGGATGAGTCAGGTGAAAGTGAGGATGAGAGTCTAGCGCTACTGAAGACGAGAGTCAGGTCAATGTGAGGACGAGAGTCAGGCCCTTTTAGACATGAGGTTCAAGCCCTAGTGATGATGAGGGTCATGCTGTAGTGAGGGCAGAATTAGTCAGTGTGAGGACCAGAATCAGGTCCTAATGAGAAGCAGAGTCAAAGTGAGGCAATGTGCCAGGCCCTAGAGATGACCAAGTCAGGTCATAGAGAAGACCACAGTAAGGGGCCACTTAGGGCCAGGGTCAGTGAGGATCAGAGTCAAGATGTAGCAAGGATCAGAATCAGGGCACAGTGAGGATGAGACTGAGGGCACATTGAGGTCCAGGGTCAGATATAGTTAGGACGAGTGGCAGGACGTAGGCAAGACAACAGTCAGGCCCTAGTACAATGAGACTCAGACTGTAATGAGGACCTCAATCAGGACATAGTGAGAGCCATATTAAGGCTGCAGTGATGTCCAGCGTCAGGGCCCACTGAGGACCAGTGTCAATTCCCAGTGAGGCAGAGTCAGGGTGGTGTGAAGACCAAAGTCAGACCGAGTGAAACAAAATGCCAGGCAATGGTGAGGCAAAGAGTTGGGCTGTCAGAAGACCAGAGTCAGACTGTATAGAGGACCAGATTCAGGATGTAGAAAGGAGCAGATTCAAGCCACAGAGTGGACCAGGATCAGATCCAGTGAGGAAGAGAATCAGAGCCTAGAGAGGAAGAGAGTTAGGGTGTAGAGGACGAGAATCAGGTCCTTGTGAGCATGACAATCAGGCCCTATTGAAACAAGAGTCTTGACGTGGTCAGGACCAGAGTTAGGCTATAGTGAGGACCAAAATCAGAGCCCAGTGAGGAACAGTGTCAGTCTCCAGGGAGGATGAATTTCATAGCCCAGTGAAGCAATGAGTCAGGAAGTAGTGATACAAAGTATCAGGCTATAGAGGACAGTCAGGCCCTGTTAAGAATGAGAGTCAGGACAAAGTGAGGAAGAGTGTCAGGCCCTAGTGAGGACCATAACCAGGGCTCAGTTAGGACCAGACTCAGGGCACAGTGAAAACCTGAGTCAGTGACTAATGAGGACAAGATTCAGGAGGTGGAGAGGACAAGAGTCAGAAAAAAATGAAGATGAGAGTCAGGCCCTAGTGAGGACTAATGTCAGGCAATAGTGAGGGCCAAAGCCAGGCTGTAGTGAAGACTAGCATCAGAGGCCAGTGAGGACCAGAACCAGGGCCCAGTGAGGACAAGCATCAGGGCCCAGCGAGGCAAACTGTCAGGCTATCGACGGGACTAGATTGAGACTGTAATGAGGATGAGAATCAGGCCACAGTGAGGACCAAAGTCAGATAGTAGTGAAGAACAGAGTGAGGCCAGAGTGAGGACTAGCGTGAGGCCATAGTGAGGACATGTGTGAGGCCAGAGTGAGGAGAAAATCAGTCCCTTGTGAGGAAATCAGTCCCTAGTCAGGCCCTAGTAGACACAACCTTTGGCCCTAGTGATGATGAGAATGGTGCTGTATATGAGGCAGGGTCAGTCTGTAGTGAGGACCAGAATCAGGGCCTTACTGAGGACCAGAGTGAGGCCCAGTGAGGCAATGGGTCAGGTCACAGACAGGTACAGGTTCAGGCCATAGACAGCACGAGTCAGGGCCCAGTGAGGACCAGAGTCAGGGCCCAGGGAAGAACTGTGTCAATCTCCAGTGACAACAAGATTCATGAACCAGTGAGTCAGAGTCAGGTTATAATGATGCAAAGGGTCAGGCCATAAGGACAGAGTCAGGCCATGGTGAGGACAAGAGTTGGCCCTACTGAAGATGAGAGTCAGGCCCAAGTGAGGATGAGAGTCAGGCCCTAGTGATCAGGCCCTAGTGGATCAGAGGACTTAGTGAGGACCAGAGTGAGGACATGTCTGAGGCCATGGTGAAGACAAAAGTCAGGCCCTTGTAGACATGAATTTCAGGCCCTAGTGATAATGAGGATCATGTTTAGTGAGGACAGAGTCAGTGTATAGTGAGGATGAGATCAGGGCCTAGAGAGGACCAGAGTCAGGCTGTAGAGAGGGCCAGAGTCAGGTCAAAGTGAGGAGCAAAGTCAGGTCATAGTGAGGACCTGAGTCAGGGCCCATTCAGGACCATACTCGTGGCCTAGGAGGACCAGTGTCAGGCTGTAGGGAGGAGCAGAGTCAGGTCCCAATGAGGACCATACTCACGGCCTATTGATGACCAGAGTTAGGCACCATTAAGACAAGAATCAGCATGTAGTGAACAAAAGTGTCAGCCACATCAGAGAGGACAGAGTTAAGCCATAAAGAGGATCAGAGTCAGTCTGTAGTGAGGATACAACAGCTGTAGAGAGGACTTTAGCCCAGTGAAGACCAGACTTAGGGTCCAGTGAGAACCTGATTCACGGCCTAGTGAGGACCAGAGTCAGGCCCAGTGAGGCAGTGTCAGGTCATAGCGAGGACCAGAGTCAGACCACAGAGAAGACCAGAGGCAGGCCACATTAGTGATGAGAGTCATGCCACTGTTAGGACCAGAGTGAGGTTGCAGTGAGGACCAGAGTCAGGGTGTAGTGAGTATGAGAATTAGGCCATAGTGAGCATGAGAGTCAGGACCTAGTCAACAAGAGAGTACTACCAGAGTCAGGACGAGAGACAGGTCATGGTGAGGACCAGAGTCGGCCCAGCGAGGACAAGAGTCAGGCTGCAGCAAGGCAAAATGTCAGCCACAGTGAGGCAAAGAGTCAGGCCATATAGGAAAGAGTCAGGTCATATAGGAAAGAGTCAGGTCATTGTGAAGATGAGAGTTAGGGCCTGGTGAGTACAAGAGTCAAGCTAGGAACAGAGTCAGGACCAGTGAGGACAGAGTCACCGTCTAATGAGGACAAGTGTCAGAATAGAGTGAGGACCTAGTGAGGATGATATTCAGTCCTTAATGAGGACCTGGTCATGTCATAATAGGACCAGAGGCAGAGCCTAGTGAGGATGATAATCAGGCTCAAGTGAGGATCAGAGTCAAACCATAGTCAGGAAAAAAATCAGAGTGCCGTGAGGACCATAGATGGTGTAGAGTGAGGACGAGTGTCAGGACACAGAGAGGATGAGAGTCAAGCCCTAGTGAGAAACAGAGTCAGGCCCTAGAAAGGACCAGAGGCAGTGCCCAGGGGACCTGGCTCAGGGCCCAGTGAGAGTTGGGGTCAGTGAGGCAAAGATTCAAGCTGTTGTGAGGCAAAGAGTCAGGCAGTCAAGAGGACCAGATTCAGGGTGTAGTGAGAATGAGGGTCAGCCCCTAGTGAGGACAAGGGTCAGAGTATCGTGAGAAACAGTGTCAGGCCATAGAGAGAATCAGATTCAGGTACTTGTGAGGAAAAGAGTGAGCATGTAGTGAGAACCAGAATCATGCCGTCATGAAGAACAGGTTCAGGCCATAGTGAGGAACTTATTCAGGTCATGGAGAAGAAAGAGTAAAGCTGTAGAGAGGAAGGACCAGAGTCAGGCTATATTGAGGACGAGAGGCAGGCTCTACAAAGGAAAAGTCTAACAGCCCATTGAGGACCCAAGTCAGGGCCCATTGAAGAAAGCATCAGTAAGTACTGTGTCAAAGATTTAGGCCGTAGCAAGTAACAGAGTTCGGCCGTAAGGAAGACCGATTCAGGCTATAGACAGGACCAGATTCAGTTGTAGACAGACCCAGAGTCAGGCCATAGAGTGGACCAGATATAAGCCATAGAGTGGACCAGTATCAGAGCCCAGTGAGGAACAAACTCTGGGCCAAGTGAGGACCAGATTCAGGACATACTAAGGATGAGAGTCAGGCTCTAGTAGCACGAGAGTCAGACCCTAGTCAGGACCAGATACATGCCGTACTAGGACCAGAGTCAGGCTGTAGTGAGGACCAGAATCAGGGCCCAGTGAGGAACTGTGTCAGTCTCCAGAGAGGAAAAGAGTCAGGCTCCAGTGAGGCAAAGTGTCAGGCTGTCATGAGGCAAAAGGTCAAGACACATTGGACATAGTCAGGCCATAGGGAGGATGAGAGTCAGGCTGAAGTGAGGATGAGAAACAGGCCAAAGAGAGGATGAGAGTTAGGTCCTGGTGAGTACCAGAGTCAAGCCCTCAGGAGTACCAGACTCAGGGCCCAGTGAGAACTAGATTCTGCAGGCAATGTGGACCATAGTTGGCCTCTAGTGAGGTCTAGAATCAATGCTTAGTGAGGAATCTTTATAGGCTTAGTGATGAAAGGGTCAGGCCCCATTGAGCCAAAGTGTCAGGCCCCAGTGAAGAAAAAACTCAGGCCATAGTAGGCAAAGAGATAGTCCATTTGGAGGCAAAGAGACAGGCCATAGAGAGGACCAGAATCAGGCTCTAGTGAGATGAGTATAGGCTTTTGTGAGGACCAGAGTAGGGCTATAGTGAGGACCAGACTCAGGTCCCAGGGAGGACCCAAGTCAGGGCCCAGTGAGGAAAGTGTCAGGCTGTATGAGTGAATGAAACAGGCCATAGAGAGGAACAGAATCAGGCCATTGTGAGGATCAGTTAGCTCATTGTGAGGCAGAGTCAAACCATAGAGAGGACCAGAGGCGGGGCTCACGGAAGAATAGAATCAGGCCCAGTGTGGCAATGTGTTAGGCCTTAGTGAAGCAAAGAGTCAAGCAGTTGAAAGGACCAGACTCAGGCCATAGAGAAGACCAGATCAGGCCATTGTGAGGACCAGATTCAAGCCTTAAAGAGACCAGTTTCAGGGCCCAGTGAGGAACAGACTCAGGGCACAGTGAGGACCACAATGAGGGCTTACAGAGGATGAAAGGCAGGGCCTAGTGAGCACAGTGCAGGCTCTATTGAGGACTAGAGTCATGACAAAACGAGGACTAGAGGCAGTCCATAGGGAGGGCTATAATCTAGGACAAGTGAGGAACATTGTCAGCTCCAGTGAGGACAGGTCCCAGTGAATCAATGAGCCAGGCCATAGTGAGGCAAAGTGTCAGGCCATAAAGGCCAGTGTCAGCCAAAGTGAGGATGGCCCCTGTGAAGATCAGAGTCAAGATGTACTGAGAACCAGAATCAGGGCCCAGTGAGGACCAGACCTGGAAAACATTGAAGTCCAGAGTCAGAAGCTAGTAAGGACTAGTGTCAGGGGGTAGAGAAGACGAGAGTCATGCCCTAGTGAGAACAAGACTCAGATCCTAGTGAGGACCAGAATCAGGACATAGTGAGGACCATATTCAGGCCACAGAATGGTCAGAGTCAGGGCCAACTGAGGATCAGTGTCAGGGCCCAGTGAGCAAAGAGGCAGGCCATAAAGAGCCAAAGATTAGGGCTCAGTGAAGACAAGAGTCAGGCCCAGTGAAGTGAAATATCAGGCCGTAGACAGGACAAGAATAGGCCATAGAGAGGATGAGATTCAGGATGTAGAAAGGACCAGAGTGAAGCCATAGGGAGGACCAGGATCAGAGCCCATTGAGGGAGAGATTCAGTGCCTCATGAGGACCAGAGTCTGGGCATACTGAGGATGAGATTCAGGACCTAGCGAGCATGAAAATCAGGCCCTCTTAATATAGAGGACGAGAGTCATGCTGTAGTGAAGACCAGAGTGAGGCCATAGAGAGGACCAGAGTGAGGACCTAGAGAGGACCACAGTGATGCCATCATGAGCACCCCAGTGACGCCAGATTGAGGACTCAAGTGAGGATGTAGTGAGGACATGTGTGAGACCATAGTGAGGAAGAAAGTCAGGCCCTAGTGAGGACCAGACTCAGACCCTAGTAGATCTGAGCTTCAGGCCCTAGTGATGAAGAGAATCTTGCTGTTAGAGGATAGAGTTAGTATGAGTGAGGAGCAAAATCACAGCCTAATGAGGACCAGATGTATGCCCAGTGAGACAATGTGTCAGGTCATACAGAGGACCATGATCAGGCCTGAGAGAGGACTAGAGTGAGTCCCCAGTGAGGCCCAGAGTCAAGCCATAGTGAGGACCACCATCAGGACCTGGTGAGCAACAGACTAGAGCACAGTGAGGACCAGAGTCAGGGGCCAGTGAAGAAGAGTTTCAGGCTCCAGTGAGCACAAGATTCATGCCCCATCGAGGCAAAGAGTCAGGTCATAATGAGACAAAGTGTCCAGACATAAAGGACAGTCAGTGATAGTGATGATGAAAACCAGGCTCTAGTGAGGATAAGAATCAGGGCCCAGGGAGGAACAGAATCAGGGCCCATTGAGGATCAGAGTCAGGATGAAGTAGGGACAAGAGTCAGGTCCTAGTAAGCGTGAGAGTCAGGCCCTAGTAATGATGAGAGTCATGCTGTAGTGAGGACCAGATTCAGGCTGTATTGAGGATCAGAGTCAGGCAATAGTGTGGACCAGACTTAGGGCCCAGTGAGGAACTGACTCAGGGCTCAGTGGGGAGCAGAATCAGGCCCAGTGAGGCAAAGCATTGGATGATAGTGAGACAAAGATTCAGGGTGTAAAGAACACCAGAGTCAGGCTGTAGAGAAGACCAGAGTCAGGCCGTAGAGAGGACCAGAGTCAGGGCCCACCGAGGGCCAGAGTTAGGCCCTGTGTGGCAAAGAGTCAAGCAGTTGAGAGGATCAGACTCAGGCTGTAGTGAGGTTCAGATTCAGGCTTTTTTGAGGACCAGAGTAAAGCCTTAAAGAGACCAGATTCAGGGCTTAGTGAAGACCAAACTCAGTGCATAGTGAGGACAAGAGTCAGTGTGTAGTGAAGACCACAGTCAGGTCACAGCAAGAAGTGGTGTCAGCACATCCTGAGAACCAGTGTCAGGTAATTGAGAGAAAAGAATAACAGTGTACTGAGCACAAAAATGAGGCTGTAGTAAGGATCACAGTGAGGGCATAATGAGGAGCAGAGTGAGGCCATAGTGGGGACAAGGTCAAGGACGTAATGAGGATGCTAGTGAGTCTGAAGTGAGGACAGGACTCAGGCCTAAGTAAGCATGAAGGTCAGGCCCTATAGAGGACAAGAGTCATGCCATAGCATGGACCAGATTCAGGTTGTAGTCAGGACCATAATCAGGGCCCAGTGATGAACAGTGTTAGCATGCAGTGAGGACCAGAGTCAGCCTGTATTGAGGATCAGAGTCGGGCCATAGCGTGGACCAGACTTAAGGCTCAGTGATGACCAGAGTCAGGTCCCAGGTAGGCAAAGAGTCAAACCATTGTGAGGCAAGAGTCACGGTATAGAGAGGACCAGATTCAGGCTGTAGTGAGAACCAGGGTCAGCATGTAATGAGGACAAGGTCAGTGTATCATGAGAAACAGTGCCAGGGCATAGTGAAAACCAGACTCAGGATCTTGTGAGGAACATGTTAGGATGCAGTGAGGAGCAGGGTCATGTCGTATTGAAGAACAGGATGATGCCGTAGTGAGGCAATTAGTGAGGCCATTGAGAGGAAAGAGGGAAGCTGTACAGAGGACCAGTGTCAGCCCAGATTAGATGACCAGAGGCAGGCTCCGTAAAGGACCAGACCTTGGGCTCAGAGATGACCAGACATTGGGCCCACTGAGGACCCAAGTCAGGGTCCATTGAGACAATGTCTCATGCTGTAGTGAGGCAAAGATTCAGGCCATAGAGAGGAAGAGAATGAGGCCATAGAGAGGACTAGAGTCAGACCAAAATGAGGACCAGAGTCTGGCCATATTGAGGGCCAAATACAAGCTGTAAACAGGACCAGATTCAGGCATAGAGAGGACCAAAGTCAAGCCATAGAGAGGACCACACTCGGAGCACAGTGAGAACCAAGGTCATGGTCAGTGCGTTTTGAGGAGAAGAGTCAGGGAAGAATGAGAAGCATATCAGTTAAGAGAGAGGAAAAGAGTGAGGAAAAAGTGAGAGCAGAGTTGGTTCACAATGAAGATCAAGATGAGGACATATTGAGGACAGAGTGAGGCTGCGGTGAGAACCACAGTGGGGACCAGGTGAGAATGCTGTGAAGACAGAGTGAGGCTGTTCAGAGAAGAGAGTCAGGCTCAGTGAGGACACAGGCAGGCCCAGTGAAGACAGAATCAGGTCCAGTGAGGACAGAGTCAGGCCCGAGTGAGGACAGAGACAGGCCCAGTGAGGACAGAATCATGCCCAGTAAGGATGAGAGTCAGGCCCTAGTGTGGATGAGAGTCAGGCCCTGTGAGGACAGAATCAGGCCCCAGTGAGGACAGAGTCAGGCCACAGTGAGGACAGAGTTAGACCTAGGAGGACACAGTCAGTCCCCAGTGAGCACAGAGTCAGGTCCTAGTGAGGACAGTCAGGCCCCATTGAGGACAGAGTTGGGCCCCAGTGAATACAGAGTCAGGCCCCAGTGAGGACAGAGTCAGGCTCCACTGAGCACAGAGTCAGGCCCCAGTGAGGACAGAGTCAGGCCCAGTAAGGATGAGAGTCAGGCCCTAGTGAGGATGAGAGTCAGGCCCTAGTGAGGATAAGAGTCAGGCCCAGTGAGGACAGAGAGTCAGGCCCCATTGAGGACAGAGTCAGGCTCCACTGAGCACAGAGTCAGACCCCAGTGAGGACAGAGTCAGGCCACAGTGAGGACAAGAGTCAGGACCTAGTGAGGACAAGAGTCAGGACCTAGTGAGGACAAGAGTCAGGACCTAGTGAGGACAAGAGTTAGGCCCTAGTGCGGATGAGAGTCAGGCCCTAGTGAGGACAGAATCAGGCCCTAGTGAGGTTGAGAGTCAGGCCCTAGTAAGGATGAGAGTCAGGCCCCATTGAGGACAGAGTCAGGCTCCACTGAGCACAGAGTCAGGCCCAATGAGGACAGAGTCAGGCCCAGTGAGGACAGAGTCAGGCCCTGTGAGGACACAGTCAGGCCCACTGAAGACACAGTCAGGCCCAAGTGAGGACAGAATCAGGCCCAGTGAGCATGAGAGTCAGGCCCTAGTGAGTACGAGAGTCAGCCCCAGTGAGGATGAGAGTCAGGCCCAGTGAGGGCACAGTCAGGCCCAGTGAGGACAAAATCAGGCCCCAGTGAGGACAAAATCAGGCCCCAGTGAGGACAAAATCAGGCCCAATGAGGATGAGAGTCAGGCCCTAGTGACGATGAGAGTCAGGCCCTAGTGAGGACACAGTCAGGCCCTGGTGAAGACATAGTCAGCCCCAGTGAGGATGAGAGTCAGGCCCAGTGAGGATGAGAGTTAGGCCCTAGTGAGGACACAGTCAGGCCCTGGTGAAGACATAGTCAGCCCCAGTGAGGATGAGAGTCAGGCCCAGTGAGAATGAGAGTCAGGCCCTAGTGAGGACACAGTCAGCCCCAGTGAGGATGAGAGTCAGGCCCAGTGAGGATGAGAGTCAGGCCCAGTGAGGATGAGAGTCAGGCCCTAGTGAGGACACAGTCATGCCCTGGTGAAGACATAGTCAGCCCCAGTGAGGATGAGAGTCAGGCCCATTGAGGATGAGAGTCAGGCCCAGTGAGGATGAGAGTCAGGCCCTAGTGAGGACACAGTCAGCCCCAGTGAGGATGAGAGTCAGGCCCAGTGAGGATGAGAGTCAGGCCCAGTGAGGATGAGAGTCAGGCCCAGTGAGGATGAGAGTCAGGCCCTAGTGAGGATGAGAGTCAGGCCCTAGTGAGGACACAGTCATGCCCTGGTGAAGACATAGTCAGGCCCAGTGAGGATGAGAGTCAGGTCTTAGTGAGGACACTGTCAGGCCCACTGAGGACAGAGACAGGTCCCAGTGAGGACAGAATCAGTCCCAGGGAGGATGAGAGTCAGGCCCTAGTGAGGATGAGAGTCAGGCCCAGTGAGGACAGAGTCAGGCCCTAGTGAGGACAAGAGTCTGGCTGTGGTGAGGAACAGAATCAGACCCCAGTTGAGGACTAGAATCAGTATCAGTGAGGCAAAGTATCAGGCCATGTTAGGCAAAGACCAGGTCATAGAGAGGACCAGGGTAATGAAGTAGAGAGGACAAGAATCATGACACAGTGAGGGAGAGAATCAGGGCTATGTGAAGACCAGATCAGTGAGTCAAAGTGTGAGGCAAGTCAAGCAAGGGGAGCGAAGTCGGAGGGGGGTTCAGAATGGGGAGCACATGTACACCCATGGCTGATTCATGTCAGTGTATGGCAAAACCACTACAATATTGTAAAGTAATTAGCCTCCAATTAAAATGAATAAATTAAAAAAAAAAGAAAAAAAAAGAAAAGAAAAAAAAAAAAGAGGAAAGGAGTCAGTCCATAGTGAGAACAGAGTGAAGCTGTGTAGAGGACCAGAGTCAGGGCCCAGTAAGGAATTGATTCAGGGCTGAGTAGCAACCACTCAGGACATAGTAAGGACAAGAATCAGGTCCTAGTGAGGAATGTTCTCTGTCTCCAGTGAGGACAAGAGTCAGGTCCTAGTGAGGCAAAGAGTGAGGTCATAGTGAGGCAAAATTTCAGGCCATAGAGGACAGAGTCAGACCTTTGTGAGGACGGGAATCTGGTGGTGGTGAGGATGAGAGTCAGGCTAAAGACAGATGATAGTCAGGCCCAGATGAGGAACAGAGTCAAGCAGTAGTCAGGACAAGAATCAGGATGTAGTGAGGACCACAGACAGTGCATGGTGAGGACGAGTGTCAGGACGTAGAGAGGAGGAGGAGAGTTTCAGGCACTAGTGAGGACGAGGGTCAGGCCAGAGAGGACAATAGTCAGGCCCTGGTGAGAAGGAGAGTTAAGTGGTAGTCAGGACCAGAATCAGGGTGCAGTGAGGACCACAGACAGTATATAGTGAGGACGAGTGTCAGGACGTAGAGAGGACCAGAGTCAGGTCACAGTAAGGCAAAGAATAGCCGTTTTGAGGCTAAGAGTCAGACTGTAGAGAGGACCACATTCAGGCCATAGTGAGAACCGGAGTCAGTCCATAATGAGGACAAGAGTCAGCATATTGTGAAAAACAGTGTCAGGGCATAGAGAGAATCAGATTGAGGTACTTGGGAGGAAAAGAATGAGAATGAGTGAGGACCAGAGACATGCTGTAGTGAATACCAGGGTCATGCCATAGTGCGAAACTTAGTCTGGCCCTGAGAGGAATGAGTAAAGTTGTAGAGAGGACCAGAGTCAGGCCATACTGAGGACCAGAGCCAGGTTCTAGAAAGGACCAGAGTAAGGGCCCAGTGAGGACCCAAGTCAGGGCCCACTGAGGCAAAGCATCAGACCGTAGTGACTGAAAGATTCAGGCTGTAGATAGGAACAGAGTTAGGCTGTACTGAGGACCAGAGTTTGGCTATAGTGAGGACTGATTCAGGCTGTAGACAGACCAGATTCAGTCCATAGAGAGGTTCAGAGTCAAGCCATAGAGAGGACCACACTCAGAGCAGAGTGAGAACCAGGGTCAGTGCGTTTGAGGAGAAGAGTCAGTGCAGAATGAGAAGTGTGTCAGGTAATAGAGAGGAAAGAGTGAGGAAGAAGAGGGACCTAAGCTAGTTCATAGTGATGACCAGAATGGGGACATATTGAGGACCAGAGTGAGAACCAGAGTGAGGACCAATGTGAAGATATTGTGAGAACCAGAGTGAGGCCATACAGAGAAGAGAGTAAGGCCCTAGTGAGCACGTGACTCAGGCCATAGTTAGGATGAGTCAGGCTGTGGTGAGGACTAGAGTCAGGGTCAGTGAAGAAAAGCATCAGGCCATAGTGAGGCAAAGAGCCAGGTCGTAGAGAGGACTGGAGTCAGACCACAGAGAGGACCACATTCAGGGTCCAGTGAGGATCAGGGTCAATGAGTAGTGAGGACAGGTGTCAGGGCCCAGTGATGACACGAGCAAGGCTGTAGTGAGGCAAAGAATCAGGAGGCTCTTAGGCAAAATTCAGGCCATAGAAAGGACCAGAATAGGCTATAGTGAGGATGAGGGTCAGGCCCTAGTGAAGACCAGAGTCAGGCCAGGGTGACGTCCAGTGTCAGTGCCCATTCAGGAGCAGATTCAGGGACCATTAGGACCAGATTTAGGCTGTAGAGAAGACCAGAGTCTGGGAACAGTGAGAACCACAGTCAGGGCCTTTCGGGGCCTTTCAAGTCAGGCCCCAGCAAGTCACAGAATCAGGCTGGAGAGAGGACCAGAGTCAGGTTGTAGTGAGGACCAGATTCATGTCCCAGTGAGTAACAGTGTCAGGCATACCTGGTGTCACATGTCCAGTTGCCAGAGGGACGCCCCGTCCCAGATCCTGTACCTGTGGTCAAATGTCGTCAGTCTCCAGGATGACCACCTCCTACAACCTGTACCTGGGTCACACGCCCACAGTCTCCAGGGTGAACCCACCCTCCAGACCCTATACTTGTGTTCACACATCCACAGTCTCCACAGTGATGCCCCTCCCCAGAACCATTACCTGGGCTCACAATCCATAGTCTCCAGAGTGATCCCAACACCAGACACTGTACCTTGGAGCATATATCCAGAGTTTTCAAGGTGATCCCCCCTCCCCAGACCCTGTACCTGGGTCCACACATCCACAATCTCCAGGGTGAAACCACCTTCACAACCCTGTACCTGGGGTTGCAGGTCCACAATCTCCAGGGTGACCCCAACTCCAGACCCTGAATATGGGGTCACGTTTCCACAGTTGTCAGCATGACCCCACCTCACAAACCCTATACCTGCGGTCACATGTCCATAGTCTGTAGGGTATACCCCTTCCAGACACTGTTCTTGGGGTCTCATGTTCACAGTCTCCTGGGTGACCCCACTTCCCAGACCCTGTACCTGGTGTCACATGTCCACAGTTTCCATGGTGATCACCTTCTCAAAGACCCTGTTCCTAGGTTCAAATGTCTGCAGTTTCCAGACCCTGTTCCTGGGTCACACATCCAGTCTCCAGGGTAAACCCATCCTCCAGAACCTGTACTTGGTGTCACACATACATAGTCTCCAGGGTGACACCCCTCACAGACCCTGAAACTAGGGTCACATATCCACAGTCTTCAGGGTGATCCCACCTCCCAGACCCTTCACCTGGAGTCACATCCACTATCTCAAGAGTGACAGCACCCAAGACCCTGTATCTGGGGTCACACATCCACTGTCTCCAAGGTGACACCCTCCCAAGATGTACCTGAGATCACATGTTTCCCAGGTGCTGTACCTGCTGTCACAAAGTCCACCATCTCCAGGGTGACTCCACTCCCAGACCCTAAAGCTGAGGTTTCACCTTCAAAGTCTCCAGGGTGACAAATGTCCCAGAGGCTGCCATGGAGTCACACATTCACAGTGTCTAGTATAGCCCCATCTTACTAGAACTTGTACCTGGGCACACATGTCCACAGGATCTAGTGTAACCCCATCTGTTAGATCTTTTACCTGTGGTCAAACATCCACAGTCTCCAGGGTGACCACAGCTGCCAGGCCCTGTCCCTATGGTAACACGTCCACAATATCCACGGTGAAGCCCTCCCCTTAGGCAGCACCTGAAAACACATGTCCACAGCCTTCATAGTGACCCCCCTCCCAGACCCTGTACCTGGGGAAAAAGTCTGCAGTCTCCAGGGTGACCCCTCCCAGGCACTGTTCCTGGCATCACATGTCCAGTCTCTAGGGTGATCCCCTTCCCAAATTCTGCATCTATGGTCACATGTCCACTGTCTCCAGGGTGACCCCACCTCCCAGACCCTGCACCTGGGATCACATGTCTACAGTCTCTAGGGTGACCATCTCCCTGACCCTTCTTGGGGTCAAATATCTACATTCTCCAGAGTGATACCCTCCTAGAACCTGTACCTGGGGTCAAACATCCACAGACTCCAAGGTGACCCCTCCTCCCAGACACTGAATTTGGTGTCACACATCCACAGTTTCTAGGGTGACACCACCTCCTAGAACCTGAACCGGGGGACACACATACACAGTCTCCAGGGTGACCCTACCCAGTCGCTGCCCCTGTGGTCATATGTCTAGAGTCTCCATGGTGAAGCCCTCCCGAACCTGCACCTGGGGTCACATGTTCAGTCTCCAGGGTGATCCTGCCTCCCAGACCCTACACCTGGTGTCTCAGGTCCACAGGCTCCAGCATGACCCCTCCCAGAGCTTGCACCTGGGTTCACACCTCCACAGTCTCCAGGGAGACACCTCTCCCCAGATACCATACCTGGGGTCACACATCCAAGTCTTCAGGGATCCCCCCTCACCAGAAACTGAAACTGGTATCACACGTCCACAGTATCCATGGTAAGCCCTCACAGAATCTGCTCCTTGGGTCACACATCCAGAGTCAAGGGTGACAACCTTCCCAGACACTGCACCTGGTCTCTCAGGTCCACAGTGTCCAGGGTGACCGCACTTCACAAGAACTTGTACCTGGAGTCACATATCTACAGTCTCTAGTTTACCCCATTTCACCAGACCTTTTGACTGTGGTCGCACGTCCAAGTCTCCAGGGTGCCCACCACTTCTAAGCACTGAACCTGGGGTCACAGGTCCACAGTTTTCAGGGTGATACAACCCAGACCCTGTAAATGGGGTCACATGTCCACAATCTTCACGGTGACCCCACACACCAGACCCTGCAACTGGAGTCACAAGTCCACAGTCTGCATGGTGACATGCTCCCAGACCCTGTACCTGGAGTCACATGTTTAGAGTTCCCAGGGTGACCCCTCCCAGGCACTGTACCTGGGGTCACACATACAAAGTATACAGGGTGATGCCCAATTGCCAGACCCTGTACCTGGGGTCACAGGTCTACAGTCTCCAGGGTACTCCCCTCCCAGACCCTGTACCTGGGGTCACATGTCCACAAGCTCCAGGGTGACCCCTTCAAAGTACCTGCACCTGGGGTCACATGTCAGGATTCTCCTTGGTGACACCATCCCAGACCATGAACCTGGGTTCAGATGTTGACAGTCTCCAGGGTGAACCCAACTCATCAAAACTTGTACCTGGTTCACATTTCCAGTTTCCTATGTGACCCCTAACCAAACCCAGCACCTGGGTTCACAGTCCACATTCTACAGGGAGACACCCTCCAAGACCCGGTACCTGGGGTAACAGGTCCACCTGTAGGGTAACACCTCCACAATTTCAAGGGTGACCACATCTCCCAGAACCTGTACATGGGACACGCTTCAATAGTATCCAGAGAGACACCACTTCCCAGACCCTGCACCTGGGTTGGCAGGTTTATAAGCTCCAAGGTATCCTCTTCCCTCACCTTGGACCTGTGGTCACATGTCCACAGTCCTCAGGCTAACCCCACCTCCCAGACCCTGCACTTGGGGTCACACGTCCTGAGTCTCCAGGTTGATCCCTCCCAACCCTGGACCTGGGGTCACATTTCCACAGTCTCTAGGGTGACACCTCCCCAGACCCTTTACCTGGGTCACACGTCCACAGTATCCAGGCTTATTCCACACCCTCTCCTCCCAGACCCTGCACTTGTGGCCACAGGTCCACAGTATCCAGGATGACAATACCCCCCAGATTGTGTACATGGGGTCACATGTCCACATTCTCCAGGGTGACACAACCTCTCTGACTCTGTACGGGGTATCACACCCACAGTCTTCAGGATGACCATCCTCCCAGACCCTGCACCTGGATTCTCACGTCCACATTCTCCAGAGTAAACCCTTCCCAGACCCTTCACCTGGGGTCACACGTCCACGGGCTCCAGGTTGAACCTTCAGAAGTACCTGCACCTGGGGTCACATGTCCACAGTCTCCACGATGAAACCCTCCCAACCCTGCACCTGGATCATACATCCACAAACTGCAGGGTGACATTCTCCGAGACCCTGGACTGGGGTCACGTGTCTACAGTCTGAAGGGTGACCCCACCTTCCAGACCCTGCACCTGGCTCATACTTTAGCAGTCTCCAGGGTGACCACTCCTGATCCTGCACCTGGGTTCACATTTCTACAGTCCCCTTGGATGACACCTTTCCCAGGTCCTGTACCTGGGGTCACATGTGCATAGTCTCCATGGTGATCCCCCATTTCAGACCCTGTCCCTAGGGTCAAATATCTGCAGTATCCAGTGTAACTCCCCCCAGACCATAAACATGCGGTCATACCTCCGCAGTTTTCAGGATGAGCCCACCTCCAGACCCTCTACCAGGAGTCACATGTTCACGGTCTGCATGGTAATCCCAACTCCTAGGCCCTATACCTGGAGTCACAAGTCCACAGTCTCCATGGTGACCCCCTCCCAGATCATGCACCTTGGATCACACATCAGAGTCTCCAGGGAGAGCCCCCTCATCAAATTTTGCACTTTTAGTCACATGTCCACAATGACTCCACCTCACAGACTCTGCTCCTGGGGTCACATGTCCCCAGATACTACTGCATGACCCCACCTCCAACACCCAATACCTGGGGTCACACGTCTACTCTTAAGTCCCTGCACATGTCCACACTCCACGGAGTGACTCTACCTCCCAGACCCTACACCTGGGGTCACATGTCCACAGTCTCCATGGTGAACCCCTCCAAGAACCTACCCTGGGGTACATCCACAGTCTCCTGGGTAACTCCCCATCCCAGACCCTGTTCAGTTCAGTTCAGTTGCTCAGTCGTGTCTGACTCTTTGCAACCCCATGAATCGCAGCACTCAAGGCCTCTCTGTCCATCACCACCTCCCGGAGTTCACCGAGACTCACGTCCATCGAGTCACTGATGACATCCAGCCATCTCATCCTCTGTCATCCCCTTCTCCTCCTGCCCCCAATCCCTCCCAGCATCAGAGTCTTTTCCAATGAGTCAACTCTTCGCATGAGGTGGCCAAAGTACTGGAGTTTCAGCTTTAGCATCATTCCTTCCAAAGAAATCCCAGGGATGATCTTCTTCAGAATGGACTGGTTGGATCTCCTTGCAGTCCAAGAGACTCTCAAGAGTCTTCTCCAACACCACAATTCAAAAGCATAAATTCTTCGGTGCTCAGCTTTCTTCACAGTCCAACTCTCACATCCGTACATGACCACAGGAAAAACCATAGCCTTGACTAGATGGACCTTTGTTGGCAAAGTAATGTCTTTGCTTTTCAATGCGCTGTCTAGGTTGGTCATAACTTTCCTTCCAAGGAGTAAGCGTCTTTTAATTTCATGGCTGCAGTCACCATCTGCAGTGATTTTGGAGCCCCCCAAAATAAAGTCTGACACTGTCTCCACTGTTTCCCCATCTATTTCCCATGAAGTGATGGGACCAGATGCCATGATCTTAGTTTTCTGAATGTTGAGCTTTAAGCCAACTTTTTCACTCTCCTCTTTCACTTTCATCAAGAGGCTTTTAAGTTCCTCTTCACTTTCTGCCATAAGGGTGGTGTCATCTGCATATCTGAGGTTATTGATATTTCTTCTGGCAATCTTGATTCCAGCTTATGCTTCTTCCAGCCCAGCGTTTCTCATGATGTACTCTGCATAGAAGTTAAATAAGCAGTTTGACAATATACTTGACGTCCTCCTTTTCCTATTTGGAACCAGTATGTTGTTCCATGTCCCGTTCTAACTGTTGCTGCCTGACCTGCATACAAATTTCTCAAGAGGCAGATCAGGTGGTCTGGTATTCCCATCTCTTGAAGAATTGTCCACAGTTTATTGTGATCCACACAGTCAAAGGCTTTGGCATAGTCAATAAAGCAGAAATAGATGTTTTTCTGGAACTCTCTTGCTTTTACGATGATCCAGCAGATGTTGGCAATTTGATCTCTGCTTCCTCTGCCTTTTCTAAAACCAGCTTGAACATCAGGAAGTTCACGGTTCACGTATTGCTGAAGCCTGGCTTGGAGAACTTTGAGCATTACTTTACTAGTGTGTGAGATGAGTGCAATTGTGCGGTAGTTTGAGCTTTCTTTGGCACTGCCTTTCTTTGAGATTGGAATGCAAACTGACCTTTTCCAGTCCTGTGATCACTGCTGAGTTTTCCAAATTTGCTGGCATATTGAGTACAGCACTTTCACAGCATCATCTTTCAGGATTTGAAATAGCTCAACTGGAATTCCATCACCTCCACTAGCTTTATTTCTAGTGATGCTTTATAAGGCCCACTTGACTTCACATTCCAGGATGTCTGGCTCTAGGTGAGTGATCACACCATCGTGATTATCTGGGTCGTGAAGATCTTTTTTGTACAGTTCTTCTGTGTATTCTTGCCACCTCTTCTTAATATCTTCTGCTTCTGTTAGGTCCATACCATTTCTGTCCTTTATCGAGCTCATCTTTGCATGAAATGTTCCTTTGGTATCTCTGATTTTCTTGAAGAGATCCCTAGTCTTTCTCATTCTGTTGTTTTCCTCTATTTCTTTGCATTGATCGCTGAGGAAGGCTTTCTTATCTCTTCTTGCTATTCTTTGGAACTCTGCATTCAGATGCTTATACCTTTCCTTTTCTCCTTCGCTTTTTGCTTCTCTGCTTTTCATAGCTATTTGTAAGGCCTCCTCAGACAGCCATTTTGCTTTTTGCATTTCTTTTCCATGGGGATGGTCTTGATCCCTGTCTCCTGTACAGTGTCACGAACCTCCCTGTACCTGGGATCCAACTTCCAGTCTCCAAGCTGACCCCCTCTACACATCCTGTACCTGGGGTCACATGTCCAATATCTCCAGGGTGACCCACCTCCCAGACCCTGCACCTACAGTCACATGTCCACAGTCTCCATGGTGAAACCCTCCCGACCCTGCACCTGGGTTGCATGTCCACAAGCTCCAGGGTGACACCCTCCCAGACCCTGGACAGGGGTCACATGTCTAGAGTCTGAAGGGTGACCCCACCTCCCAACCCCGTACCTGCAGTCTCCTTAAACAGTCTTAAACAGTCTCCAGGGTGACTGCTCCTGATCCTGCAGTTGAGGTCACATTTCTACAGTCCCCTGGGTGATACCTCTCCCAGGTCCTGTACCTGGGGTCACATGTGCATAGTCTCCATAGTGAACCCTTTGAAGATCCTGTCCCTGGGGTCAAATATCTGCAGTATTCAGGGCAACCCCCTCAGACCATAAACATGGGGTCACACCTCCAGTTTCCAGGATGAGCCCACCTCCAGACCCTGTATCAGGGTCACATGTCCACAATCCAGAATAACCCCACCTCCCAGGCCATATACCTGGAGTCATCCACAGTCTCCATGGTGACCTCCTCCCAGCCCATGTGCCTGGGATCACATGTCCATAGTCTTAAGGTGACCCCACCTCTGAGTCCTTACACCTGGAGTCACATGTCCACAATCCCCAGGGTTTACCCCTCCCAGATCCTGTACCTGGAGTTACATGTCCACAGTCTCCATGGTGACTGCCTCACAGACCCTGCACATTGGTAACATGTCCAGAGTCTACAAGGTGACAAACCACCCTAGACACTTTACCTGGGGTCACACATCAACAGTCGCCTGGATAAGTCTACCTCCAGACCTGTATCTGGAGTCACATGACCACAGTTTGCAGGGTGACACACCTCCCTGACCTGGCACCTAGGATCGCACATCCATGGTCTACAAGGTGACTTTCCCACACCATGCACCTGGGGTAACCTGTCAGCAATCCCAAGAGTGATCCCACTTCCCAAACCCTGCACCTGGGCTCACAAGTCCACAGTCTCCAGGGTGAACCCCTCCTAAACCCTATACCTGGGGTTACATGTCTAGAGTCTCCATGGTGACACTCCCTCCCAGACTTGGAACCTGGGGTCACACATCCACAGTCTTCAGGGAGAGGACTCCCAAACACAGCACCTGGGTTCCCATATCCAAAATCTCCTATGTGACCCACAATCAAATTCTGCATTTGGGTTCACATGTCCACAGTTTCCCAGGACACACTCCCAGACCCTGTACGTGAAGTCACATGTCTTCAGTCCTCAGGGTGACCTCTCCCAGGCATTGTATTTGGGGTCACATGTCCACAGTCTCTACATTGACCATACTTCCAGACCCTGTACTTGGGGTCACATGTCCACAGTCCCCAAATGACCCTTATCAACTGTCTCCAGGGAGACAACACCTCACAGACCATGCACCTGGGGTCACACGTTCACAGTTTCCAGGGTGACCCCTTCCTCAACCTGCACCTGGGGTAACATGTCCAGAGTCTTCAGGCTGACACCCTACCCTAGCCCCTGTACCTGGGGTCACATGGCCACAGTCACCATGGTGAACCCCCTCGCAGACCCTGTACCTGAGGTCACATCTCCACCATCTCCATGGTGACCCCCTTCCCAGACCATGTACATGGGGTCTCATATCCAGTCTCCAGCCTGATTCCACCTCCCAGACTCTATCAGTTCAGTTCAGTTCAGTCGCTCAGTCTTTGCGACCCCATGAATCGCAGCACGCCAGGCCTCCCTGCCCATCACCAACTCCTGGAGTTCACTCAGACTCAGGTCCATCGAGTCAGTGATGACATCCAGCCATCTCATCCTCTGTCGTCCCCTTCTCCTCCTGCCCCCAATCCCTCCCAGCATCAGAGTCTTTTCCAATGAGTCAACTCTTCGCATGAGGTGGCCAAAGTACTAGAGTTTCAGCTTTAGCATCATTCCTTCCAAAGAGATCCCAGACTCTATACCAGGGTTCAAAACTCCACAGTCTCCAGTATGACCCCACCTCCCAGACACTGTACCTGGGGTCACACATCTGCAGTTTCCAGGATAACTCTCCTCTCTGGCCCTGCAACTGGGGTCATATGTCCACAGTCAGCAGGGTGCCCCACATCAGCAAATCCTGAACCTGGGGTCACATGTCATTCTCCGGGGAGAACCCTCTCACCAGACCCTGCACCTGGGGTCACACATCCATAGTCTCCAGGGTGACCCCACCTCTCAGACCCTTCATCTAGGGTCACAGGTCCACAGGTTCCAGGGTGAACCCTTCGAAATACCTGCACCTGGGTCACATGTCCAGAGTCTCCCGGGTGACACCTCACTATGGCCTGGGGTCACATTTCTAGTTTCCAGAGTAACCTCCCCTCCCAGACCCTGCACCTGAGGTCACACCTCCAGGATCTCTGGGGTGACAAACCTCTGCTCCCAGATCCTGCACCTGGGGTCACATCACCACAGCCTCCAGGGTGAGTGCACCTCAGCAGTACTTGTATTTTGGGTCACATGTCCACAGTCTCTAGGGTGACCCCACCTCATCAGAACTTTTACCTGTGGTCACATCTCCACAGTCTCCAAAGTGACCACCACTCCCAGATGGTGAACGTCTGGTCACATGTCCATAGTCTCCAGGGTGAGACCATCCAGGACACTGAACCTGTGGTCACACATCCACAGACTTCAGGGTGACCCCACAACTACAGTCCGAGCACCTGGGATCACACATCCACAGTCTCCAGGGTAACCTTCCCTCAAAGACACTACACCTGGGGTTACATTTCCAGTCTCTACTGTTACCATCCTCCCAGACCCTGTACCAGGGGTCACATGTCCACAGTCTCCAGGGTGACACCACCCAGGACACTGAACCTGTGGTCACATGTCCACAGACTTCAATGTGATCCCACAACTACTGTTTGAGCACCTGGGATCACATATCCACAGCCTCCAGGATAACCTTCCCTCACAGACACCACACCTGGGGTCAAATTTCTAGTCTCTACTGTGACCATGCTCCCAGACCCTGTATGTGGGGTTACATGTCCACAATCTCCAGGGTGACAATCCTCCCCACATCCTGTCTGTGGAGTGACACATCCACATTCTCCAAGCTGACCCAACCTCCCTGACCCTGTACTGGGGTATTACAACCACTCTCTCTAGGGTGACCAAAACTCCCAGACCCTGTACCTGTATTCTAACATCCACAGTCACCAGGGTAAATCCCTCCCAGACCCTTCATCTGAGGTAACATGTCCACATTCTCCAGGGTGACCCTGTCTCCGAGACCCTTTACCTGGGGTCACATGTCCACTGTCTCCAGGGAGACCAAACCTTGCAGACCATGCACCTGAGTTCACATGTTCATAGTCTTCAGGATGACCCCCTCCCGAACCTGCACCTTGGGTAATATTTCCACTGTCTTTAGGGTGACACACATCCCCAGACACTGTTCCTGGAATCACATGTCCAGAATCTCCAGGTTGACTTCCTTCCAGATCCTGCACCTTGGGTAACATGTCCAGAGTCTCCAGGCTGACACCCCAGCCCAGACCCTGTACCTGGGGTCACATGGCCACAGTCTCCAGGGTGAACCCCCTCACAGACTGTGTACCTGAGGTCACATGTCCACCATATCCAGGGTGACCCCCTTCCAAAACCATGAACATAGGGTCACATGTCCCATCTCCAGCATGGACCCACCTCCCAAAACCTGTACAAGGTTTCAAAACTCCAGTCTCCACGGTGATCCCACACACCAAACCCTGCAACTGGGGTCACGTGTCAACAGTCTCCAGGGTGATCCCTCTTCCCCGACCCTATAGCTTGTGTCACACATCCACAGTCTCCAGGGAGAGCCCTCTCCCAAGACCCTGCACCTGGGGTCATATGTTCACAGTCTCCAGTGTCCCCACCTCCCAGACCCTTCATCTGGCATCACACGTCCACAGGCTCTAGTGTGACCCCTTTGAAATGCCTGCACCTAGGTAGCATGTCTAGAGTATCCTTGGTGACTCCCCTCCAAGACTCTGTATCTGGGGTCACATTTTCAGTTTCAAGGGTAATCTCACTCCCAGACCCTGCACCTGGGGTCACACCTCCAGAGTCTCCAGTGTGACCGCACCTCACCAGAACTTGTACCTTGGGTCACATGTCCACAGTCTACGGTGACCCCACCTCATCAGAACTTTTACCTGTGGTCACACCTCCACAGTCTCCAGGGTGACCACCATTCCCAGACTCTTAACATCTGGTCACATGTTCGCAGTCTCCAGGGTTACACCATCAAAGAGGCTGAACCTGTGGTTACATGTCCACAGCTTTCAGGGTGAGCCCACAACACTGGTCCGAGCTCCTGGGATCACATGTCCAAAGCTTCCAGGGTAACCTCCTGCTCAGTCACTACACATGGGGTCATCTGTGCACTGTTTCTGGGATGACACCCTCCCAGACCCTGTACCTGAGGTCACATGTCTTCAGTTCCCAGGGTGACTCCTCCTAGGCACTGTATTTGGGGTCACATGTCCACAGTCTCTACTGTGACCATCCTCCCAGACATTGTATGTCGGGTCACATATCCACAGTTTCCATCATGATGCCCTTTCCCAGACCCTGTACCTGGGTCACACGTCCACATTCTCCAGGGTGACTCCCTTCCTAGACCCTATGCTGCTGCTGCTAAGTCACTTCAGTCATGTCCGACTCTGTGCGACCCCATAGATGGCAGCCTACCAGGCTCCTCCATCCATGGGATTTTCCAGGCAAGAGTACTGGAGTGGGTTGCCATTGCCTTCTCCATCCAGACCCTATACCTGGGGTCAAATTTCTGCAGTCTCCAAAGTGACACCCACCCAGACACTGTACCTGGGTTCTCACATCCATGGCCCAGGGTAAACCCCTCCCAGACCCTGAACCTGAGATAACATGTCCACAGTCTCCAGGGTGACCCCACCCACCAGACCTTGAACCTGAGATCACATGTCCATCATCTCAAGGGTAACCCCAACTCCTAGACCCAATACCTGGAGTTGCAAGACCACAATCTCCTTGATGATCCCCTCTCAGATCATTCATCTTGGACCACACATGCACGGTCTCCAGGGGGAGCCCCCTCCCCAAATGCTGCACTTTGAGTTACACGTCCTCAGTCCCCAGGGTGACCCCACCTCTCAGACCCTGCACTTGTGGTCACATACATAGTTTCCAGGGTTACCCTGCCTCCAAGACCCAGTACTGGGTTCACACATCCTCAGTCTCCAGGGTGATCCCCTCTCAGACCCTGCATCTAGTGTCACATGTCCACAGTCTTCAGGGTGACACCCTTCCAAATGCTGCATCTGGGGTCACACACCCACAGTCCCCAGAATGACAACCCTCCCCAGACCCTGCACTTGGGTCATATGGTCACAGTCTCCATTGTGACCCCCCTCCCAGATCCTATACCTGATGTCAAATGTCTGCAGTATCCATGATGACCCCCTCCCAGACCATATACATGGGTCATACATCCACAGTCTCCAGAGTCAGCCTCTTCCCCAGACACTGCACTTTGGGTCACATGTCCACAGTCCCCAGGGTGACCCCACCACCGAGACCCTGTACCTGAGGTCCCAAATCCAGTGTCCAGGGTTACCCCAGCTCTCAGACCCAGCACCTGGGTTTTCACATCCACAGTCTCAAGGTGACTCCTCATCCAGACCCTACACCTGTGGTCACATGTACATAGTCTCCAGGGTTACCCCCTCCCAGGCCATATACATATTGTCACAAATCCACAGTCTCCAGGGTCAGCCTCTTCCTCAGACACTGAACTTTAGGTCACATATTCACAGTCCTGGAAATGAACCCATCTCCCAGAACCTGTACTGGGGGACACGTGTACACAGTCTCCTGGGAGACCCCACTTCACAAACCCTGTATCTGGAGTCACATGTCCAAAGTCTCTAGGGTGCCCCACCTCCTAGACCCTGGGGTCACATGTCCACAGTATCCAGGGTGACCCCCTCTTGACCCTGGACCTTGGGTCACATTTCTACAGTGTCTATTGGTGACACCCCTCTGCAGACACTGTACCTCTGGTCACACGTCCACAGTGTCCAGACTGATCCCACCCCCCACAGACTGAACAACTAGGATCACATATCCACAGTCGAGGGTAACCCCACCTCCCAGATCCTATACCTGAAGTTGCACGTCCATAGTCTTCATGGTGACTCCCTCCTAGACCATGTACCTGGGTTCACATGACCACCATTTCCAGTGTGATCCCCTCCCGACCCTGGGGTCGTATTTCCACAGTATTTAGGGTGACACTTCTCCCCAGACCCTGTACCTGGGGTCACACCGGCACAGTCTCTGCGTGACTCCACACCCCAGACCCTGCACCTGGGGTCACATGTTCCATTTGAGTCACTGCAGAGGAATCAGGCCTTATCTCGAGTTGAGGGGGAACTCAGTGTTTTGATTTGTGGTGGGAAATTTGGGGTTTCTCTTGAGTTGCGACGGGGATCTCAGGATTCCTCTTGAGTGGCAACAAGGGAGTCAGGACTCCTCTCGAGTTAAGGTGGGGAACTTGTGTTTCCTCTTGAGTTGCAGCAGGGGAGTCGGGCCTCCTCGAGTTGCAGCAGAAACTCGAGGGGTTTCGAGCAGGGGTTCCTCTCTAGTTGTTGCTGGAAACTAGGGGTTTCCTCTAGCATTGCCAGAGGGGACTCAGAGTTCATCTTGAAGTGCAGCAGGAAATCAGTATTCCTCTGGATTTGCAGCATGGGATGCAGGATTCCCCTGGAGTTGTGTCAGGGAACTAAAGGTTCTTCTTGTGTTTGGTTGGTACTCAGAGTTTCTCTTGACTTGTGGTGGGGCCTCCTGTCGAGTTCCCTTGGGGTGACTCATCTCTAGTAGGGATGTGCAGGGTGGCTCCTGTCTTGTTGCAATGACTGGCAGCTGCTCACTAGTTTTGGCAAGGAGCTACTCTCTCCTTGTGGTCGGGGTCCACTCTGTAGTTGCGGGGGTTTCGAGTCTCTCTAGTGGTGATGTGCAAGCTCCTCTCTCCTTGTGGTGTGAGGTTTGGCTGTATTAGCAGAAGAGGTGCTCCTCTCTGCATGTGATGTCCAGCACGCTCCTCTCAAGTTGTGGTGGAAGGCTCCTCTTGAGGGGTGGGGCTGTGTCCTCTCTGGTTGGGGTGTGTGTGTCTCCACAGGGGAGGTCCTCTCTGCTTTTGGTGCAAGGGGTCCCTCACTTCTATTCATAGGATTGCTGCTCTCTAGTTGTGAGGGCCTCCACTAGACTTCCTTCAGGGAGCTTGTCTCCATTGGAGGCAGAAGGTCTTCTCTCTAGGTGTGATATCCTGGGGGACAGCACTCTAGTTGTGCCTGGGGCATCTGCTTCAGTTTTGGCCAGGGAGCCTGTCTGTCATTTGGTGCAGTGACCCCTTTTCTTGTTACAGCCTAGGGATCCTGTGAAATTGCAGCGGGGAACTCATGGTGACTTTTGAGATGCAGCATGTGACTCAGGGTTCCTTTAAAGTTGTGTTGGAGACTCCTCTGGAGCTGCAGTGGGGCAGATCCTCTCTAGTAGCGATGTGCAAGCTGGTCCGCATCTTAGTGCAATGTGCAGGAGGCTACTCTCTAGATGAGGCATGGGCTCCACTCTCATTGCAGTGGGTGTCTGCTCTTTAGTTGCTGTGGGTTGGCTTTTCTCTAGTTGTCATTTGCAGCCACCTCTCTAGTTGTGGCAGGGGGGCTTCTTTTAGTTGTGGTAGTGTGATGGTGTGGCTCCTCTCTAGTAGCAATGTTCAGGGTGGCTTTTATTTAGTTGCAATGTGCAATGTTCAGGGTGGCTTTTGTTTAGTTGCAATGTGTGGGTGGCTAAACAACCCGTGGCAAGGTGCTCCTCTCAAGTTGATGTGGGGGGTAAACTCTTACTTGTGTTGTATGAGCTCCTCTATAGTTGTGCAGTATCCCCTCAGGTTTTTTTAGGGGACTCTTCTCTAGTTACGGTGTGTGACTGGCACCTCTAGAGTTGCAGTGGAGTGTTGCCCTCGGATTGTGGAGGGGATTTCCTCTCTGGTAGCAGTGTGCACAGGCACTCTTTCCAGATGCAATATGTGCAAGCCTGCTCTCTAATTTTGGCATGGCCCCTCCTCTTTAGTTGTGGCACGGGGCTTCCTCTCTAGCTGTGGAAGGAGGCTTCTGTGTAATGGCATTGTGTGGGAATGCTCTTCTCAAGTGGCGATGTTCAAGGGGCTGCTCTCTAGTTGTGCCGAGGTTACTCTTCTCTGATGGTGGTAGGGGGATCTATTCGACTAGTACAGGGGGTGTGTCTCTATTTGGGGTTGGAGGGGACCCTCTCGAGGTGCAATGTCCAGGGTCTCCTCCCAAGTTGTGGTGGGGGGACACTCTCCAGTATTGTCGGGTGGGCTCCTCTCTCGTTGTGGCCATGGGCTTCTCTCGAGTTGTGGCATACACCTCCTCTCAAGTTTAGGAGGGGACTTGTGGCTCCGTTCTAGTTGCCATGGTGCCTCCTCTGGGGGTTCTCTGTGGGGAGGGTGTTCTCTCTACTTGTGGCATTTGGGTCTCCTCACTAGTTTTCATGGCTCAACTTTAGTTGTGAGAATCTCATCTCATGTTACTTCAGGGGTCTCGTCTCTATTTGTGGCAGAGAGTCGTCTCTCTAGGCGCAATGTGCCAGAGGGCACCTCTAGTTTTGGCAGGGGAATCCTCTCCAGTTCTGTTGGGTGGCTCCTCTGCTTTTCGCCGGGGGCTCTTTCCTTGTAACAGCATAGGGCATTTGTCGAGTTGTGGTTGGGGACTCGGGGTTCCTCTCGAGTTGGGACGGGTGATTTAGTGTTCCTTTAAAGTTTTGATCGGGCCTCCTCTTGAGCTGCGTGGGGCTGCTCCTTTCTAGTAGAGATTAGCAGGGTGGCTCCTGTCTAGTTGTCATGTGTGGCAGGCTACTGTATGGTTACGGCTTGGGACTCCACTCTTGTTGCAGTTGGGTCAACTAACGTTTCTGTTTCAGCTCCTCTCTAATTTTGGATTGCGGACTCCTCTCTAGTTGTGTGTGGGGGGGCCCTCCTCTTTAGTTGTGGTATGGGCCTTCCTCTCTTGTTGCAGTTGAGTGCTCCTCTTGTTTGTGGTGGGGTAGGCTCCTCTTGGGAATCCTCTGGAGTTGCATCAGGGGGCTTTGGTTCATCTCGAGTTGTGATGGGGAACTCGGGATTCCACTGAAGTTGCTGCAGAGAATCGGGCCTCCTCTTCAGTTGAGGCAGGGAACTCGGGGTTCCTAATGAGTTGCAGTGTGGAACGTGGGGTTCCTCTCGAGTTGCAACAGGGGAGTCAGGGCTCCTTTGGAGTTGCAAGGGGGAACTTGGGGTTCCACTTGATTTATGGTGGGAAACTCAGGGGTCCTCTCGAGTTGCAACAGTGGACTAAGAGCTCCTCTCGAGTTTTTGCAGCAGGAACTCAGTGTTCCTCTTGCGTGTAACGTTGCGTATTCCACTTGAGCCATGGCAGGGAACTCAGGATTCCTCTCATGTTTGGGTGGTACTCAGGGTTCTTCTCAACTTGTGGTGGGGCCTTCTCTTGAGTTGTATTGGGGTGACTCGTCTCTAGCAGGGGTGTTCAGGGTGGTTCCCATGTTGTTGCAATGTGTGGGTGGCTACTCACTAGTTTTGGCAAGGGACTACCCTCTCTTTGTGGTCAGGGTCAACTCTGTAGTTGTGGTGGGTTCGATTCTTTCTAGTTGTGGTGTGCAAGCTCCTCTCTAGCTGTGGTGTGAGGTTCATCTCTATTAGCAGCAGAAGGGCCCATCTCATGTGTGATGTTCAGCTGGCTCCTCTCGAGTTGTGGTGGAGGGCTCCTCTCAAATTGCGTGGCTGTGTCCTCTCTGACTGGGGTGTGGGTGGCTCCTTGGGAGATGTCCTCTCTACTTTTGGCACTAGGGGTTCCTCACTAATATTAGTGGGGTTGCTTCTGTCGAGTTGTGAGGGACTCCACTCGACTTACTTTAGGGAGCTTGTCTCTATTTGCGGCAGAAGGGCGTCTCTCTAGGTGTGATATCCTGGGGACTCCTATCTAGTTGTGCTGGGGGAATCCACTTCAGTTTCGGCTGGGGAGCCCCTCCGTTATTTTGGCCTGTCGCCCCTTTTCTTATTGCAGCTTAGGGCTCCTGTCAAATTGTAGCAGGGAACCCAGAGTGCCTCTTGAGTTGCAGCAGGTGACTTGGAGTTCCTTTAGAGTTGTGGTGGAGCCTCCTCTTGAGTGGCAGTGGGGCAGATAATCTCTAGTAGTGATGTTCTTGGAGAAGGCAATGGCACCCCACTCCTGCACTCTTGCCTGGAAAATCCCATGGATGGAAGAGCCTGGTAGGCTGCAGTCCATGGGGTCGCAAAGAGTCAGACATGACTGAGCGACTTCACTTTCACTTTTCACTTTCATGCATTGAAGAAGGAAATGGCAACCCACTCCAGTGTTCTTGCCTGGAGAATCCCAGGGATGGCAGAGCCTGGTGGGCTGCCGTCTATGGGGTCGCACAGAGTCCGACCGTGTAGCAGCAGCAGCAGCAGCAGTGATGTGCTGGCTGGCCCCTAAGTGCAATGTGCTGGAGGGTACTCTCTAGTTGTGGCATGGGGCTCCACTCTAGTTGCAGTGAGAGTCCACTCTTTATTTGTGGTGGGTCGGCCCCTCTCTAGCTGTCGTTTGCAGACTCCTTTCTAGTTTTGGCAGGGAGGCTCCTCCTTGTGGTAGCTTTGCTCCTCTCCAGCTGCAGTAGAATGTTCTTCTCAAATTGTGATGGTGATGACTCCTCTCTGGTTTTGTTGAGAAGGGACACTTTTTCTAGTTGTGATGTGCAGGAGGCTACCCTCTTGTGGCAGTGGGAGTTCTTTTTAGTTGTAGCATGGTGGGCTCCTCTCTACAGTGGCAGGTGGCTTCTGTCTAATTGTGTGGGTGTTCTCCTCTCTACTGGGTATGTTCAGGGGGCGGGGAGCTTAACTCTAATTGCAGCAGGGGTCTCCTTTCTAGTTGTGGTGTTGGCCTCCTCTTTCATTATGATCGGTGTGGGAGTTCCACTCTAGTGTGATGTGGATGGTCACTTTTCTCTGATTGTGATGTGGGCTCCTATCTACCTGTAGCAGGTGTGCCCACTCTAGTTGTGGCAGGGGTTCTCCACTCTAGATGTGATGTACAGGAGGGGTTGGGCACCTCTCTAGTTACAGCCTTGTGCTCCTCACTACTTGTGCCCGAGGGCCAACTATCTAGTTGTGGCATGTATTCAACTCTCTAGTTTTGGTGTTTGGGCTTCTCTCAAGTTGTGTTGTGCCGGAGTGCTCCTCCCTAGTTGTGCTGTGCCTGGGGAAGTCCTCTCTAGTTGTGGAGTGGGAACTCCTGTCTTGTTGCATCATGTTTTGTGGCTCTTCTCTAGGTGCAGTTTTCTGGCTCATCTCTACTTATGGTTTGAGGGGCTACTCTCTAGGAGTGGTGTGAAGCCTCCTCTCTCGATGTGGTGTACAAGATTGCTCCACTCTAGGAGCAGGGTGCAGGGCCTCCTTTCTTAATGCAGTCTGGTTGGGCTCCTTTCTTGTTGAAGTGTGGGGGTTCCTCTCTAGTTGTGGTGAGGGACTCCTCTTGAGTTACACCGGGGGACTTGGTGCTCCTCTCGAGTTGAGGTGGGGCCTCCACTCGAGTTTTGGTGGGATGTATCCTCTCTAGCAGCAATGTGTAGGGTGGCTTCTGTTTAGTTTTGATGTGTGGGTGGCTAAACTCCCTGCAGCATGGGGTACTCTAGTTGATGTTGGGGGTCAACTCTTGGTTGTGTTGGGTGGGCTCTTCTCTAGTTGTGGTGTTCAGGCTCCTCTTAAGTTTTGTTAGGGGTGCTTTTCTCTAGTTAAGGTATGTGTGGGGCACCTCTAGTGTTGCAATGCACTGTTCTCTGAATTGTTGAGGGGGTTTCGTCTCTGGTAGCGATGTGCACAGGCAATCTTTCCAGGTGCGATATGTGCGAGCCTACTCTTGAATTTTGGCATGGACCTTGCTCTTTAGTTGTGGCATGGGAGCCTCCTCTCTAGTTGTGCAAGGAGGATTCTGTGTAATTTTAATGTGCAGGAATGCTACTCTCAAGTGGCGATGTTCAAGGGGCTGCTCTCTAGGTGTGGCGAGGTTACTCCTCTCTGACAGTGGTGGGGGGATCTACTCAACTTGCAGCATGGCACTCATCTCTATTTGCTTTGGAGGGGACCCTCTGTAGGTGCGATGTCTGGGTTCTCCGCTCCAATTGGAGTAGTGGGACTCTCTAGTTCTTGCCGGTGGGCTCCTCTCTTGTGGCCGTGGGCTTCTCTTGAGTTTTGGCATAGGCCTCCTCTCAAGTTCATGAGGGGACTCAGGAACTTCCCTAGTAATGGTGTCACCTCCTCTGGGAGTTCTCTGTGGGGAGGCTATTCTCTCTAC
This sequence comes from Bos indicus x Bos taurus, assembly GCF_003369695.1. Taxonomy (NCBI): domain Eukaryota; kingdom Metazoa; phylum Chordata; class Mammalia; order Artiodactyla; family Bovidae; genus Bos; species Bos indicus x Bos taurus. The sequence goes on from NC_040104.1 coordinate 50,721,304, forward strand.
TTGTGGCATTGGGGGCTCCTCACTAGTTTTCATGGGGTTGCTCCACTCCAGTTGTTAGAGGCTTGTTTTGAGTTACTTCAGTGGCCTTGTCTCTATTTGCAGCAGAGGGCCTCCTCTCTCAGCACAATGTGCTGTAGGGCTCCTCTCTAGTTTGGGCAGGGGAATCCTCTCCAGTTATGGTGTGGCACTCCTCTGTTTGTTGCTGGGGGCTCCTTCCTTGTGATGGCACAGGGCTCCTGTTGAGTTGTGGTGGGGGACTTGGGGTTCCTCTTGAATTGGGACAGGTGACTTGGGTTCCTTTAGAGTTTTGGTGGGGCCTCTTCTCGAGCTGTGTGGGTCAGCTCCTCTCTAGCAGAGATTAGCAGGCTGGCTCCTGTCTAGTTGTGATGTGTGGAAGGCTACTGTATTTTTATTGCAAGGGACCCCCTAAATCTGTTCGAGCATCTACCCCAAAACTGGAATCTGTCTGTCTTACTATTTATTGCCTTTCACCAACTCTTCATTAACAGGGGGCTATCCCTGACCACCTTTCTCTTGAAAAAGTCAACTTTGGGCTTTAGTTAACAAGTTTCCTGGGCATAAAAGGAATATTTCTATTTTAACCCCTCTGTTGGCATTCTAGCTTGCCTGACAGGTTTATACATAGTCTTGCAATTAACACACATGATTGTTCACAACTCCCCAACCTTGAAAGGCATGGGAAGCCAAAACATTCTAAAAGTCCTAATGAGCATAGAGTCCTTTAAGGGATGAAAAATTATTAGACTAGATAGTACTGGTAGAGGGCTTCATTATTGGGCCAATGCTTGCTGCCAAGTTCCCATATCCCTTATCCATTGTGCGCCTGGGAGTGCATTCATTAACATAGTTGGAATGTAAGAAAAACAAATAGCAGCCTTGGAATTAACCACATCAGACCTTTGAGCTAATTGGTTCTTTCTTTGTTATGACCCATTGCACCTTTGCTTCGTGAGAATGTAACTCTGTTTAGCACCTTCTGAGGCTGACATAGATTAGAAATATAAAGAAAAAACACTTCAAGGGAAAATAAGTTTTCTGATTGAGCAGCCTTTATCAAAAAAGGGTCATAGAATGTCCACAGGCCTCCAAGGCCAGAAGATATTGTACACAACACTGTTTGTGCGAAAGGTATGCAGAAAAAATCCTGGTTTTGATAAAGACAAAACAGATGTAATGTTTGGGCTGACTCTGTATGACTTTACATCTTTCATTTCTCTCTAGGTACAAGTCAAGGTATAAAAGTTCCTTTTGAAAATAAAGTTATGGGCCTCGCTCACCAAAGCTTGGTCCCCCCGTGTCATTCTTTTTTTCCTTTTCCCTCTTTTCTCTCTCTGTTTTTCTTTCAGGATGACTGCTTGGAACACAAGAGCTTTATTGGCTTTCTGTGTTAATCAAGGAAGATCAAGCCTCTTTCTCTTCTCTTTATTTTTTCTCCTTTAATCTCTTATCGTTCGGCCCTGCACTATCAGGTTTCAGTCCATTATAAGACCCGTGTCATCTCTCTCTCGCCGATGCCGTCTTTCCTGAGGGTACACTAGGATCCTGCTGAGGCTGGACCCTGGCACACACCCTTGCACATCTTTGATCACCCTTGCTCAGAATCATATGATCTCACATGCTCTTGCACGCTGTCACACATCCTTGCACACCCTTGCACGATCCCACACAAACTTGCATGCCTTTGCAGGTCCTTGCATGCCCTCGCATCCTCTCGAATGGCCTCTCATGTCCTCACACACACTTGCATGCCCTCTAACGCTCTCATATGGCCTCACATGTCCTCACACACCCTTGCACACCATCACAAGTCCTTGCACACCTTTGCAAGTCCTTGCATGTTCTCCCACATCCTTGCACACCCTCCCATGCCCTTGCACATCTTCACACGCCCTCACATGTCCTTGAAAACTCCCGCATGTTCTTGCATGACCCTGCACACACTCACACATCCTTGCATGGCATCGCACCCCATCGTACGTCCTCACATGAACTCGAACATCTTTGCACGTCCTGGCACACCCCCACACATTCTTGCAAGTCTTTGCATGCCCTCACAAACTCTAGCATGCCCTCACATGCCCTCGGACACTATCAGATGAATTTGTATGCCCTCACACACTCTCACATGTTCTCAGACGAACTGGCACACCGTTGCACGTCCTCGTACAACCTCACATGACCTTACACTTCCTCACACAAACTCACTCGCCCTTGCACGTCCTTGAACGCTCTTGCATGCTCTCATACAGCCTCGCACATCCTTACATACCCTCACATGCCCTCAAACACCCTCGCACACCCTTCAGTGCTCTCATATGGCCTCACATCATCACACATCCTTACAAGCCCTTGCACACCCTTGCACAACCTTGTACGTCTTCACAGGCCCTTGCATGTTCTCTTACACTCTCACACACCCTTGCATGCCCTCGCATATCCTCACACACTGTTGCATTTCCTTGTTCAGGCTCACACATCCTCACATGTCCTCGCATGCCCTCCCACCCTCTCGCACGTCCTCTCCCATCCTCGCACACCCTCACACCGTCTCATATGCCCTCATGTGCTCTTGCACACTCTTGCAAGTCTTTGCACTCCCTTGCAAGCTCTCACATACTCTCACATGACCTCAAATGCCCTTGTATGCTTGTGCAAGCCCTCGCACACCATCACATGTGCTTGCCCCTTGTTGCATGCTCTCATGCCCTTGCTCGCTTTCCCACCTCCTTGCATGCCCTGACAAGGTATTGCACAGCATCACACTACCTGACATGCTCTTGCACACTCTTGTACATCCTCACATTTCTCACATGCACTTGTACACACTTGCAAGCCTTCTCATGCCCTTGCACGCCCTCACTCACCCTTGCACACCCTAGCACAACCTCGCCCATGCTGGCACATTCTTCCACACCCTTGCATGTCCATGCATGCTCTCACATGTCCTTGCACACCATCGCATGACCTCACATGCCCTGCACATCTTCACATGCCCTTGCATGACCTCACATGCTCTTGCATGCTCTCTCATGTCCTCACATGCTCTTGCATTCCCTCACATGCTCTTGCATTCACTAGCATGCCCTCTCACACAGTTGTATGTTATTGCACATCCTCACATGTCCTCACATGATCTCACATGTCCTTGCATGCTCTCACATGTTCTGGTACATCCTCACATGCAATTGCACACCCTCACACACCCACACACGCTCTTCCATGCCCTCGAACACCCTCACACATCCTTGCATGCTCTTACACATTCTCACATGACCTCACACACCCTTACACGCCCTTGCCCCTTCTCACATACCATCGCATTATACCATACCATACCATCTAACATACCATACCATGCCTCTCATGCCTTTGCACAAACTTTCACATCCTCGCATGCTCTCACATGTCCTTCCAGGCTTTCACACCCTCACATGTCCTTCCAGGCTTTCACACCCTCACACACCTTCCCACCTCCTTGCATGCCCTGACATGGTATTGCACACCCCCGCATGACCTGACATATTCTCTCATATTCTCACATATCCTTGCATGCAATTGCACACCCTAGCACATCCTCACAAGCTCTCACACACTCTCGCACACCCTTGATTGCCCTCCCACACCCTCCCATGTCCTCACACGCCCTTACACACTCTTGATTGCCCTTGCACACCCTTACAAGTCCTCGTATATCCTCACATGCTCTTGCACACTGTTGCCTGCTTTCTCATGCCTGTGAACACTCTTGCACATTTTTACACATCCTCACATATCCTCACACACTCTTGCATGTTCTTGCATGTCCTCAAACACCCTCGCCCACCTTTGCCTGCACTCGCATGTCCTTGCATGCTCTTACACTCCCTCGTATGGGCTCCCATGTTCTCACACGCCCTTGCATGTCCTCACATGCTCTCACACATCCTTACACGCCCTCATATGGACTAGCATGCCCTTGAATGCCCTCACATGCTCTCACACATCCTCGAATATGCTCACATGCTCTCACACACTCTCACACATCCTAGAACGCTCTCAAACACCCTTGCACGCACTCGTCTGCTCTTGCATGCTATTGCATGGCCTTGCACAGCCTTGCATGTCTTCACACACCCACACAAATCCTCGCATGCCTTCTCACGCCCTCACAGGGCCTCACACACTCTCACACTCCCTCATATAGCCTCACACGTCCTCACATGCCCTTGCAGGTCCTTGCATGCTCTCTCTTTTCCTCCTACACTCTTGCACACCCTCGCCTGCTATTGCATGACCCCACATGCCCTTGAACATGCTCACATACCCTTGCACACTCTTGCACATCCTCGCACACCCTGGCACACCATCACACACCATTGCACACTCTTGAATGTCCTCCCATGCCCTTGAACACTCTTGCATGGACTTGCATGCTCTTTATGCTCTCACACATGCTCACCTGCTCTCTCATATTCTCACACACACTCAGACACCCTTGCAGGGGGTTGCACACCCTCACACTCCCTTGCACACCCTCATAAGCCCTCACACACCCTCGCACACTCTTGAACACCCTTTCACAGCCTCGCACATCCTCTCATGCCCTCATATGCCCTCAAATGCTCTCGTGCTCACACGCATATCCCTCACAGCCACACACCTCCTCGCATGCACTTGCATACCCTAGCACATCCTCCCACGACCTAACATGTCCCCAAATGCCCTCTCACACCCCTTCATGCCCTTGTGCTTTCTCACACATTGTCAAATGCTCTCGCATGTCCTCACACACCCTCACATGCCCTTGCATACCCTCGCACCACTCCCACTCCCTTGCACATTCTCATACACCCTCGAATGCTTTCACATGCACATGCGCACTCTTGCACAGCCACACACCTCCTTTCATACCCTTGCCCGCACTTGCATGCCCTAGTACCTTTCCCCATACCCTAGCACATCCTCAAATGCCCCCACACACCCCTGCATGCCCTTGAACTCTCTTGTACATTGTTGAACACTCTCACACATCCTCACAAACCCTCGTACGACCTCGCATGCTATTGCATGGCATTGCATACCCTTGCATGTCCTTGTTCACTCTTTTACATTCTCCCATGAACTCACACACCTTTGCATGCTGTCACATGGCCTTGAACTCCCTCACACATCCTTGCACCCTCTCGCAAGTCCTCGCATGTTCTCACATGCTCTCGCAAGCTCTCCCACGCCCTCATCCACTCTCACACATCCTCACACACCCTCACAGGCTCTTGCATATACTCACACACATTTGCATGCCCTTGCATGCCCTTGGACGACCTCACACGCCCTCATATGCCCGTGTATGCCCTAGCATGCCCTCGCCCACACTCACAGATCTTCACACACTCTCACACATCCTCATACGCCCTCACATGCCCACACACACCCTAGAATGCCCTTGCGCACGCTCTCATATTCTTGTACATCCTTGCATGCTCTTGCATGTCTTTGTATGCCCTCACATGCCCATGCACGCCCTAGCATGTCCTCACATACTCTCACATGGCCTTGCATGCACTTGAACATCCTTGCACACTCTCACAAATCCCGCATGCCACCTCACACCCTCACACGGCCTTGCACACCCTTGCATATCCTCATACATTCTCGCACATCATGGCACGTTTTTGCACGTCCTCGCATGCCCTTGCAGATTCTCGCGAGTCCTCACATGCCCTTGCACACTCTCCCATGGCCTCACACACACTTGCACATCCTTGTACACCCTCGCACACCACTGCAAGCTATCACACACTCTTGCACACTCTTGCACACCCTTGCACGTGCTTGCCCACTCTCACATGGTCTTGCACATCCTTGCACACATTCACATGCCCTCTCACGCCCTCAAATGGCGTCACAAATCTTTGCACATCCACCCATGCTCTCACAAGCCCTCTCACACCCTCCAACATCCTCGCACACTTTTGCATGCCCTCCCATGCCCTTGCATGACCTTGCATGTCCTCACACACCCTCATTCACCCTTGAATGCTCTTGCATACACTCTCACACTCTTGCACAGCCACAAATGTACTCCCAAGCCCTCACACGACCATGCAAACCCTTACACACCCTTTCAGACCCTACCACACTCTCGCCCATGCTTACACGTTCTTGCATATCTTGGCATGCAATCGTACAATCTCAAATGACCTCACGTGCCCTTGCAAACTCCCACATACCCTTGCACATCCTCGCCCACCATCTCAAGTCCTCACATGCCCTCACACACTCTTGAACATCCTTGCACACTCACATGCCCTCACATGACCTCACACATTCTTGCATACCCTCCACGACCTCGCATGCTCTCATGCATCATCGTACACCCTGCCACGCCCTCACACGCACTTGAACACCCTAGCATGCCCTCACGTCCCCTTGCATGTCCTCGCACTCTCTTGCATGCACTCACATACCCTCGAGTGCTCTCACATTCTCTCACACATCCTTGCACACCCTCACACAACATCACATGCTCATGCGTGTCACTGCACACCCTGCCACGCCCTCACATGCACTCACATGCCCTAGCATGCCTTCACACATCCTCGCACACCTGCACACGTCCTCACACATCCTTGCATGCCCTCGCACGCCTTGCTTCCCCTTGCATGTCCTTGCACCCTCTCACATGAGCTCGCATGCCCTCACGCACTCTCACATCGCCTTGCACTACCTCGAATGTCCTCGCACACTCTTGAAATTCCTGCATGCCCTCACACACTCCTGCATGCCCTAGGATCCCCTTGCACAAAATCACATACTCTCACACGTGCTTGCACTGTCTTTCATGCCCTCACATGCCCTCCCACACTCTTGCAGGCCCTCACATGCATTTGCACACCCTCACACACCCTTGCACATCTTCACACACTTCCACATGACCTTGCACGTACTTGCACTCCCTAACATGCTCTCGCATGCCATCACCTGCTCTTGCACACCATTGCACGATCTTACACACCTTCTCACACTCTTGCTCGACCTCACACATACTCACATGGTCTCAATGCCCTCACAAACCCTTGTATGCCTTCACATGCCCTTGCAGGGTCTCACAGAGCCTCGTATGCTCTTGCACTCCCTCTATGTCCTCACACATCCTCACATGCCCTTGCACATCTTCGCACATATTCGCATGTCCTCATACATTCTCTCATGCCCTTGACTGCTTTCACACACTATTGCATGGCCTCGTATGCCCCCGCATACTCTCTCATGTCCTTGCACGCCCTCTTACGCTATTGCATGCCCTTGCATGCACTCACACATCTTCGCATACTCCCACACACCCGTGTATGCTCTCCCATGCCTTTGCACGCCCTCGGACGCTCTTGCATGCACTCGCGTGGCTACACATACCCTTCCATGTCCCTGTATAATCTCGCAGCCCTCACATACTCTTGCCCTACCTCGCACACACTTGCACATCCTTGTATACTCTCGCACGTCCTCACACATCCTCGAATGACCTTGCCTGCCCTAGCACACCATCACACACTCTCACACATCTTGCATGCTCTCTCACACCCTTGTACACTCTTACAGTCCCTCGCACACCCTTGCACACTATTACACTCCCTTCCACTACCTTGCACACTGTTATATATCTTGCACACCTTTGCAGCCTCACACTTCCTCGTTCACCCTTACACTACCTCACACTCCATCACATGCTCTTACACTCCCTTGCACACCCGTGCACACTCTTACACGCCCTTGCATGCCCTCACACACTCATACTCCATTGCACATCCTCACATACTACACTCCCTTGCTCGTTCTTACACTCCTTGCACACCCTCACACATTCTTATACTTTCTCCCATGTTCTTACAATCCCTGAAATGACCACTAGTTCCAGGGTGATTCCCAACCTACCCTGCACCTGGGATCTCTCTTAAACTCCCTGGAACACCCTCTCACACTCTTACATTCCATTTCACACTCTAGCACACTCTTACACTCCCTCACAACACCCTCACACACTCTTATAATCCTTTGCACAGCCTCGCACACTCTTACACTTCCTGGTACAGCCTCTCACACTCTTACACTCCATCTCACACCCTAGCACACTCTTACGCTCCCTGCACTCTCTTACATTCTGTTGCACACTCTTACACTCCCTCATACACCATCACACACACTTTTGCACTCCCTGGCACACCCTCACAGACTCTTACAGTCCTTCACATGCTCTTACACACATTCCACACCATTGCACACTCTTACACTCCCTATCATGCTCTTGCACTCCCTATCATGCTCTTACACTCCCTCACACAACCTTAAATGCTCTTACACTTCCTTGCAGGCTCTTACACTCCCTTGCACACCGTTGCTCACCCTTACACTTCATTGGACACTCTCAGACACTCTTACACTCCCTTGAATGCTCTTACACTCCGTGGCACAACCTGACAAACATACACTCCTTCACACACTCTTGCACACTCTTACACTCCTCTGCATGCTCTTGCACTCTCCTGCACACCTTTGCACACTCTTACATTCCATCATACACCTCACACACTTTTACACTCCCTTGTACAGTCTTACACTCCCTCGCACATCCTTGCACACTCTTACACTCCCTCACATGCCCTCATGCACTGTTACTCTCCCTCACACCCTCGCATACTCTTACACTCCCTTGCACACCCTTGCACACTCTTACATTCCCTCTCATACCCTCTTACACTCCCTCACAAACCTATGCCTCTGGTCACATGTACATAGTCTCAGGGTTAACCACTCTCATACCATATACATGTTGTCACAAGTTCACACTCTCCATGGTTACCCCACCTACCAGACCTTGTACCTGGAGTCACATTTCCAGTTTCCAGGGTAATCCCCACACCTAGACCCTACACATTTTGTCACTTGTCCACAGTCTCCAAGTGAACCCCTGCCAGACCCTACACCTGGTGTCACATGTCCACAGTCTTCACAGTGACCTCATGTCACCTACTCTGTACCTGGGGTCATGGTGACCCTCCTTCCAGACCCTGTACCTGGGGTCACATGTCCACAGTCACCAGGGTGATCCCCTTTCCAGACACTATACCTGAGGTCACATGTACAGTCTCCCTGGTGACCTCCTCTCCCAGACCCTCTTTATTTTCTATTTACTAACCTCTCACTCCTTAACAGTCCTTAGTGGTGGTGGTTTAGTCACTAAGTCGTGTCTGACTTTTGTGACCCCATGGACTGTAGCTGGTGAAGTTCCTCTATCCATGGGATTCTCCAGGAAAGAATACTGGAGTGGGTTGCCATTTCCTTCTCCAGGAAATCTTCTCAACCCAGGAATCGAACCTGGGTCTCCTGCATTGCAAGTAGATTCTTTACTAACTGAGATATGGGGGAAGCTTTTGAGCTATGAGGGAATGACCAGACCCTGTGCCTGGAGAATATCCAGGGTGTCCCTCCTACCCATAACCTGCACCTGATGACATATATCCAGTCACCAGGGTGACCCTTCTCCCAAATCCTGCACTTGGGGTCACATGTCCACAGTCTAGGGTGATACCTTCCCAGAAACTATATAAAGGGTCACATGTCCGCAGTCTCCAGGGTGATCCAGCTCCCAAACAATGTACCTGGGGTCTGATGTCATAGTCTCCAGGGTGAGCCCCCTTGCAGACCCTGCACCTGGGATCCTATGTCTACAATCTCCAGAGTGACTCGGGACTGGGGTCACATGTCTACAGTCTAAAGTGTGACCCCACTTCTTATACCCTATATGTGGAGTCACACATCCACAATCTCCAAGGTGACACTCTCTCAGACCATGCACATCCAGTCTTTAGAGTTAGCCCTCTCCCCAGACCCTACACTTTGGGTCAAACGTCCACATTACCCATGCTGACCCCACTTCCCAGATGCTGTACCTGGGATCACACGTCCACAGTCCCCAGGGTGATCCTGCCCCCAAGACCCAGTACCTGGGGTCACACATCCACAGTGTCCATGGTGACCTCCTCCCAGACCCTGCACTTAGGGTAAGACTTCCACAGTCTCTGCAGAGGCCCCCTTCCAGACCCTGCACATGGGATCACATGTCCACAGTCCATAGGGTGACCCCATCACTCAGGCCCTGTACCTGCTGTCACGTCCACCGTCCCCAGGGTGACCGCACCCCCCAGACCCTGTACCTGAAGTCAGACGTGCACCATCTCCAGGTGAAAAACATCCCAGACACTGAAACTGGGTCACACATGCACAGTCTCCAGGGTGACCTCAGCCCACATCCAAGCACCTGGTGTATATGTCCACAGTCTCCATGCTGACACCCCTCTTCAGACACTATACCAGGTGTCACATGGCCAGTCTCCCTGGTGAACACCTTTGCAGACCCTGTACATGGGATCACATGTCCACATTCTGCATGGTGAATGTCCTCCAAGACCCTGAACCTGGGGTCACATATCCACAGTTGCCAAGGTGAACCTGCCTCAAGACCCTGAACCTGGGGTCACAATCCAGAGTCTCAAGGGTGACCCCACCTCCCAGACCCTTGTCCTGTGTTCACACATCCACAGGCTCAATGTTGACTGCTTTGAAGTACTTGCACCTAGGGTCACATGTCAGAATTCTCCTTGTTGACACTGCTCATACTCCACACCTGGGTTCACATGTCCCCAGTCTCCAGGGTGACTACACCTTACCAAAACTTGTACCTGTTTTCACATATCCTCAGTCTCTTTTATGACCCACTCCAGACCCAGCACCTGGCTTCACAAGTCCACATTCATCAGGGTGTCACCCTCCCAGAGCCTGCATGTGTGGTCACCTGTCCAGAGTCTCCTTGGTGGCACCCCTCACCAGACCTAGGGCCTTGGGTCACATGTCCATTGTCCCCAGGGTGACCCCACTTCCCAGATCCTGTACCTGGGGTCACATATCTAGAGTCTAAAGGGTGACCCACCTCCCAGACCCTACACCTGGGGTCACCTGTAAACAGTCTTGAGTATGAGACCACCTCCAGACTATGTACCTGGGGTCACATGACCACAGTGTCCAGTGTGACCTCTTCTCCCAGTCCCTGCACCTAGGGTCACCCATCCAGTCTCCAGGGTGAACCCCTCCCAGACCATACACCTGGATGTCCACAATCCCAAGTGACACCACTTCCCAGACCCTGCACCTAATGTCCCATGTCCATAAGATCCAGGGTGACCCCCTCCCACATCCTGAACCAGGTCACATGTCTACAGTCTGAAGTGTGACCCCACCTCCCAGAAACTGCATGTGTGGTCACACGTAAACAGTCTTCAGGGTAACCTCCTCTTGACCCTGTACCTGGGGTCAAATTTCTGTAGTATCCAGGGTGACTCCCTCCCAGACCATATACATGGAGTCACATGTCCAGTCTCTAGTATAAGCCCACATCCAGACTGTGTACCTGAGGTCTAATGACCCGTGTCCTGGGTGATACCACCTCCCAGTCCCTGCACTTAGGGTAACAAGTCCAGCGTCTCCAGGGTAACACCCTCCCAGACCATTCGCCTGATGTAACATGTCCACAATCCACAGAGTGACCCCACATCCCAGATGCTGCATCTGGGATCACACGTCCACAGTATGCAGGGAGAGCCGCCTCCCCAGACCCTGTACTTTGGGTCACATGTCCATAGTCCTCAGGGTGACCCCACCACCCAGAACCAGCAACCAGAAACACCTGCACACAGTCTGCACAGTAACCCCACATCCCAGACCCTATAGCTGGAATTTCATGTCCACACTCTCCATGATGAACTCCTCCTAGATTATGCACCTGGGATCACACACCTGCAGTTTCCATGGTGACCTCCTTCCCCCCGGAACCGGGGGTTATATGACCACAGTCTCCACATTCACACTCCACATCAGATCTTTACCTGGTGTCACATGGCCACAGTTTCCCTGGTGAACCCCTTCACAGACGCTATTCATAGGGTCATGTACCCATAGTCTGCAGGGTGAACACTCTCCCAGACCCTGCACTTGGGTTCACATGTCCACAGTCTACACGGTGACCCCACCTCCCAGACACTTCACCTGGCTTCACACATCCACAGGCCCCAGGGTCTGCAGACACTGCATTTTGGGTCACATGTCCACTTTCTCCAGGGAGAAAACACCTCACAGAACCTGCACCTGGGGTCATACGTCCAAAGTCTCCATGGAGAGCCCTCTTCCCAGACCCTGCACCTGGTGTTAGATGACCACAGTTCAGGGTGATCCCTACTCTCAGACTGTTCACTTGGGGTCACACATCCACAGGCTAAAGGGTAACCCCTTTGAAATACAAGCACCTGGGGTCAAATGTCCACAGTCTCCTTGGTGACACCTCGCCCAGACCCTGTACGTGGGGTCATATTTCCAGTTTCCAGGGTAACCACCTCTCCCAGAGCCCATACCTAGGGTCACACGTTCACATTCTCCATGGTGACCCCGCTTCCCCAGAACTTTTGCCTCTGGTCACATGTACACAGTCTCCAGGGTGACCACCACTCCCAGACTTTGAACCTCTTGTCACATTTCCAGTCTCCAGGGTGACAACCCCCAGGCCCTGTACCTGTGGACACAGTCCACAGACTTCAGGGTGACACTACCACATCAGTCTGAGCACTTGGGATGACACGGCCACAGTTTCCATTGTGAGCTCCCCTCCCAGACCATACCTTGATGTTACATGTCCACAGTTTCCAGGGTGAAACCCTCCCAGATCCTGTATCTGAGATCATATGTCTTCAGTCCCCAGGGTAACCTCTCCCAGGCACTGTATTTGGGGTCACATATCCAGTCTCTACTATGTGCATTCTCCCAGACCCAGTACCTGGTGACACATGCCCATAGTCTCTGGGGTGATGTCATTTACCAGACCTTGTATCTGGGTCACATGTCCACAGTCTCAAGTGTGAACCCCCTCCCAGACCCTGTACCTGGAGTCAAATATCTGCCATCTTCAGAGGACACTCTCCAAACCCTGTACCTGAGGTCACACTTACAAAATATCCAGGATGACATCCCCACTAAGATCCTGCACCTGGTGTTACCTGTGCACAGTCTCCAGTGTGACCACCCTCCCAGACTCTCTTTAGTTCAGTTCAGTTCAGTTCAGCCGCTCAGTCATGTCTGACTCTTTGCCACCCCATGAATCACAGCACACCAGGCTTCCCTGTCCATCACCAACTCCCGGAGTTCTCTCAAACTCACATCCATCGAGTTGGTGATGCCATCCAGCCATCTCATCCTCTGTCATCCCCTTCTCCTCCTGCCCCCAATCCCTCCCAGCATCAGAGTCTTTTCCAATGAGTCAACTCTTCGCATGAGGTGGCCAAAATACTGGAGTTTCAGCTTTAGCATCATTCCTTCCAAAGAACACCCAGGGCTGATCTCCTTTAGAATGGACTGGTTGGATCTCCTTGCAGTCCAAGGGACTCTCAAGAGTCTTCTCCAACACCACAGTTCAAAAGCATAAATTCTTCTGTGCTCAGCTTTCTTCACAGTCCAGCTCTCACATCCATACATGACCACTGGAAAAACCATAGCCTTGACTAGACGGACCTTTGTTGCCAAAGTAATGTCTCTGCTTTTGAATGCGCTATCTAGGTTGGTCATAACTTTCTTTCCAAGAAGTAAGCGTCTTTTAATTTCATGGCTGCAATCACCATCTGACGTGATTTTGGAGCCCCAAAAAATAAAGTCTGATACTATTTCTACTGTTTCCCCATCTATTTCCCATGAAGTGATGGGACCAGATGGCATGATCTTAGTTTTCTGAATGTTGAGCTTTAAGCCAACTTTTTCACTTTCCACTTTCACTTTCATCAAGAGGCTTTTTAGTTCCTCTTCACTTTCTGCCATTAAGGGTGGTGTCATCTGCATATCTGAGGTTATTGATATTTATTTTGGCAATCGGCAATCTTGATTCCAGCTTGTGCTTCTTCCAGCCCAACGTTTCTCATGATGTACTCTGCATAGAAGTTAAATAAGCAGGGTGACAATATACAGCCTTGACGTCCTCCTTTTCCTATTTGGAACCAGTCTGTTGTTCCATGTTCAGTTCTAACTGTTGCTTCCTGACCTGCATAGAGGTTTCTCAAGAGGCAGGTCAGGTGGTCTGGTATTCCCATCTCTTTCAGAATTGTCCACAGTTTATTGTGATCCACACAGTCAAAGGCTTTGGCATAGTCAATAAAGCAGAAATAGATGTTTTTCTGGAACTCTCTTGCTTTTTTCATGATCCAGCAGATGTTGGCATTTTGATCTCTGGTTCCTCTGCCTTTTCTAAAACCAGCTTGAACATCTGGAAGTTCACGGTTCACATATTGCTGAAGCCTGGCTTGGAGAATTTTGAGCATTACTTTACTAGCGTGTGAGATGAGTGCAATTGTGCAGTAGTTTGAGCATTCTTTGGCACTGCCTTTCTTTGGGATTGGAATGCAAACTGACCTTTTCCAGTCCTGTGGCCACTGCTGAGTTTTCCAAATTTGCTGGCATATTGAGTGCAGCACTTTCACAGCATCATCTTTCAGGATTTGAAATAGCTCAGTACAGGGGATCAAATATCTTCAGTTTCCAGTCTGATACTCTCCCTGACTCTGTACCTGGGAACACACATCCACGTCTCCCAGGGTGAGCCCCTTCCATGACCCAGCACCTGGGGTCACAGGTCCAGAGCCCCCAGGGTGACCCCTCCTCCAAGACCCTATCCCTGGTGTCACATGTCCACACTCACCAGTGTGATTTCCCTCCCAGATTATGTACCTGAGGTTACACTTGTAGAATGTCTAGGATGAACCACTTCCCAGATTTTGCACCTGGTGTCACGTGTCCACAGTCTTCAGGGTGACACCATGCCCATATCCTGCACCTGGGGTCACATGTCCAGTCTCCAAGGTGACCTCTCTCTCATATCCTGCACCTGGAGTCATACGTGAATAGTCTCCAGGGTGACACCCTTCCCAGACCCTATGCCTGGAGTCACATATCCAAAGTCTTCTATGTGACCCTATGCAGACCCTGCACCTGGGTTCACATATCCAGTCTCCTATGTGACCCCCATCCAAACCCTGCACCTCAG
The DNA here is from genome assembly GCF_003369695.1 of Bos indicus x Bos taurus. Classification (NCBI taxonomy): domain Eukaryota; kingdom Metazoa; phylum Chordata; class Mammalia; order Artiodactyla; family Bovidae; genus Bos; species Bos indicus x Bos taurus. The sequence goes on from NC_040104.1 coordinate 50,736,431, forward strand.
TTCACAGGTCCACTATTCAGGGTAACACCCCTCTCAGACCCTGCACCTCGGATCACAGGTCCACAGTATCCAGGGTGACACCACTCCCAGCCCCTGCACTTGGGGTCATATGTCCACGGTCTCCATTGTGACACCCCCCCGCCAGACCCTGCACCTGGTGTCACATGTCCACAGTCTCCAGTGTGACAATCTTCTCCAGATTGTATACTTGGGCACACATCCATATTCTCCAGGGTGACCCAACCTCACTGACCCTGGTCTGGGGTATCAGGACCACAGTCTTGAGGTGATCTAACCTTACAGACCCTGCCCCTGGGTTCTCATGATCATGGTCTCTAGGGTAAACCCCTCCCAGAACCTGAACCTGAGGTAACATATTCAGTCTCCAAGGTGACCCCATCTCACTGACCATGTATCTGGGGTCATATGTCCACAATTTCCTGGGTGAGATCCTCTCCATAACCTGAATCTAGGGTCACATGTCCACAGTATCCAGGTTTACTCCACCTCCCAGACCCTGCACCTGGGGTGGCATGTCTACAAGGTCCAAAATGTCCCCCTCCCAGACCTTGGACCTGGGGTCACATGTCTAGTCTCCAAGGTGACCCCACCTCCTCAACCCTGTACCTGGGGTCAAATGTCTGTAGTTTCCAGGGTGATCCCAGCTCTCAGACTCTGCACCTGGGTTCTTATGCCCACAGTCTCAAGGTGACACTCCTCCCAAACCTACACCTGTGGTCACAAGTACATAATATTCAGGGTTACCCCCTCCCAGACTATATACATATTGTCATGAGTTCACAGTCTCCAGGGTCAGCCTCTTCCCTAGACACTGCAATTTGAGTTACACATCCACAGCCTCCTAGTGAACCCACCTCCCAGAACCTGTACTGGGGGACACGTGTACACAGTCTCTAGGGAGACCCCACCTCAGAGATCCTGCATCTGGGGTCACATGTCCAAAGTCTCCAGTGTGACCCCACCTCCTAGACCCTGCACCTGGGGTCACATGTCCTCAAAATCCAGGGTGAACCCTCTCAAACCTGGACTTGGGGTCACATTTCCAGTGTCTAGGATGACACCCCTCCACAGACACTGTACCTGGGGTCACACATCCAGAGTCTCCAGGGTGACTCAATCCCCCAGACCAAACAACTAGGAGTACATATCCACAGTCCAGGGTAACCCCAAAGCCTAAACATGTAGTCACACATCCATAGTTTCCATGGTAACTCCCTCCTAGACCATGCATCCAGGGTCACCAGACAACTATCTCCAGGGTGACCCCCACCCAACCCTGCACTTGGGGTCACATTCCACAGTCTCTAGGGTCATACAGGCACAGTCTCTGGGATGACCCCATCCCCCAGACCCTGCCCCTGTGGAAACATGTCCACAATTGGCAGGGTAACATCACTTCCTAGACTCTATACCTGGAGTCGAACATCCATAGTTTCTATGGTGACCCCCTCCTAAAGCATGCACCTTGGGTCACATGTCCACAGTCTCCAGGGAGAGCACCCTCCCCTAAATCTGCTCTTTGAATCACACATCCACAGTCCTCAGGGTCACCCCACCTCCCAGATGAATGAAAGGCATAAAAACAGTGCTTTTCAGACATCTATCTATCAGCAACTGTCTAGATTCTAAGATATGAGAGAGAACTCCAGGTTTGCACAGAGGCCCTAATTTCCAGAGTCATAGCCAGTATATTTCCCTGCATTTTCCGAGCCTTGTGAACCCATTCCTAGCTCATATTCGGTCTGCCCTTGAGGAAACAGGCTTGGGAAATTGTCTAAGAGTGCTGAGCGCCATACTGTTGTTACCTTGATTAGTTGACATTCTAATGGAAATGATCCTGCAGCAAGGAGTTGCAAGCTGTCTGCTTGCACCAGAAATTGAAAAAGTTTGACCAAACATATCGATGTCACAAGTAGGAAAACATCATTTGAGTGGATTATCAGGCAGCTGCCAACCCACACCCTTTTGGCACCAACAGAGAGAAAATGCTAATTTTGCCAAGCCTCAATAGCCAGGTTCACACTCAGTATGTGTCCCTGCAGTAACCAAGAATTTTCCAAACAGACCTAGGATCACTGGATCTCTCCTACAGAGAAAACCTGATGGAACTTTTACTCTGAAGCAGGGTGAGTCTTGTTGAGGTGAGTCCTTCCCCAAGGCCACAACTGGGAGGCCTCACACCAAGACCACAGAAGTGGGGCCCAGAACAAAAGTCACCTGTGAATCTGACAGTCCCTTTGCAACTGTTGCCAAAAGCCCCTGATCATCTCAAACAAGCTTCCTGACTCCCTACCAGGCAAAGATGCCCACTCCGGTAAACACCCTATGGTGGCCCAACCAATCACCTAACATCAACCTTCCAGCAGGAATTTTCTGTCTTGAAGCTGTAAATATTGGCTCTTAACCCATGAAAGCTGTCAACATTCCCTAGTCTGTCAGCAAGTTGGCCCACTGTGCTCACAGTACCCACTTTATCTCTGCTCTTTGTTCTTAATAAAAACTCACTCCCTTCTGAAACACTCTATGTCTGGAAATTCTTTTCCAACTCATGCTCAGACTGCCTCAACAAGTCTCCCCATCACTAGGGCCACTTTCCTGGATCACACTCACCATTCGTTGTCCAATCCCATCTCAGAGCAGAAAGGCCCCCTTGGCCTGGTCTTTCCCTCTCACGTCCCATGCCTGGTCACCAGGAACTCCCACTGTCCCTGGGCAGGCTGTCTTCTGTGTCCTGGAGAGGCCTCCGTGGTGTCAGGTGGAAGAAACAAGAGGTACCCATGAGGTCTCACACATCAGCACAGCAATCAGTACCCCGCTACTGACCTCTTCACTCTGGATGGGGCTGGGGGTGTTTCAGGGGATGTCCACCAGCATGTCCTTGTTCTCATCTCATCCCAGCACTGCTCTTGTGAGAGTTGCTAAGCTACTCTGTGATGACTGCACAGAGAGAATACTTGTTCACTCATACCTCCCAGGTGGAGAAGGCAATGGTACCCCACTCCAGTACTCTTGCCTGGAAAATCCCATGGATGTAGGAGCCTGGTAGGCTGCAGTCCATGGGGTTGCTAAGAGTTGGACACAACTGAGCGACTTCACTTTCACTTTTCACTTTCATGCATTGGAGAAGGAAATGGCAACCCACTCCAGTGTTCTTGCCTGGAGAATCCCAGGGATGGGGGAGCCTGGTGGGCTGCCGTCTATGGGGTCGCACAGAGTCAGACATGACTGAAGTGACTTAGCAGTAGCAGTATCATACCTCCCAGGAGCATGGGGTTCTTATTGGCAGGTGCCTCCCAGGATATGGGGCTCACCTGGGCAGGTATCCCACAGGGCTCAGCACCCAGGAACTGTCCACAAAGCCCTCATTGCAGAGCACCCCCACCCCCTCTGTTGGACAGATCTGACCTTGAGCCCCTCAGAGCAGGACCTGAAGTAACAAACAGCAGCTTCTGGACAGGTCTGTGACCCTGGGCTTCACTGTGTGTGGCCTCCTTCCAGCAGGTTTTCCAGAGGCTTCCATTGCACCTGACACTGAGCCTGTCTCCACCCATCACTCCTCTCCCTGACCCCTGGGTCCCTCTCATTAGAAGAAAGCCTTCCTGAAATTCTCTCCCAGTTGTGGGCCAGATAAAATGATTAGAAAACAAATCAGAACTGCAGCCTCATATCCATCCTGACCCCCAGGACTCACACCTGTTTCTGGAAACTTGGCTAGGAAAACGAGGTCCATTTTCTGAAACCACAAGCCCAGATGGGCAATAATTGGCTGACCTGACTGACCCGCTCTTTGGACGTGTACCTGAGTTGAGGTCTATATAAACCCCCTCAAGTGCCTGCAGCTGTACCTGCTGCCTTCTTTTCTGCTTAGACGTTGCAGGGCTGGTTTGGTGAAAAAGAGTGAGGGGCCATGGCGTTTCAGGGGATCTGGTCTGTGTGGAGCTCTGCTGGACCTTCTGCAGGAGGTGCTAGGCTGTCACTTCCTAAGGATGGGCTGTGTCGCCTGTTCCTGGTGTTGGAAATCTTTTCAGGCAGAGGTGAGGAAGCAAGAAAACAGGCAGTGGGAGCAGGACAGGAGGGGTAACTCAGGTAGGCAAGTGGAAAGCTTCCAGAAGATCACCCAGGCCAGGACCATCCTGCCTGACCTACAGGAGCCAACTTGGCAAGTGCGCTGTCGCTGGAGTGGCTCCAAACACTTTTCTCCAGCCTATGAAGTCATTGCCTGTATTCAAGTGTTTTACTTGGGAAAGGTGGATGAAGTTTGGCAGTGGGTAGCCTGGGGGTCAGCCACCGTTTACTTAGAGATGCCTCTGTGGAGTCTCCCAGCTTCCCACTGAGGACCCTCGTTGGGAGGGGAGGGGGTGGGGAGTGTGAAAGGGCTTCTGGCTGCACATGAGTAAGTCCCCACCCCTGACTATCTTCAGAATTGCTCATCCTTGGGACAAGCGTCCTAAATGGGTTTTCACCTGTGTAACAGGTGGCTTCTTAATTAGCAATGTGAACAGTGATATTAAATGTCCTCAGTCAGGACTGAGATGTTACACCACATGTACCAGTGTAAGAACCTGGGGAGGCATGTGCAGCCAGTACCCCTAGGGACAGGCTTCAGACTTGACCCCTCGACATTCTTGAGTCCAGTCACTCCTTTAGCATTTCTGAGGGCCCAGTGCTGACTCTTGAGACCCACACTTATAGGATCTTACAGAACAGGGTTTGTGTGGATGCTCTGTGGCTTCTCTAACAAATGATCACAAGCTGGGTGGTTTAAAACAACAGGAGTTCATCCTCCCCCAGTCTTGGAGATCAGACACCTGAGATCAAGGTGGCGAAGGGCTGAGGTTACTCCAGAGGCTCCAGGATAGGATCTTTCCTGCCTTTTCCAGCTCCAGGGGCTCCAGGGGCTTCTCTTCTGTGTCCTCTTTCATCACTTTGAAGGACTCTTTCAGTTGGATTGAAGGTCACCCTAACCCTAGGTGACCTTACCTTGATATCCTTAACTACATCTACAAAGACCCTTTTCCCAGATATGGCCTTGTTCTGGGGGGACACATCTTTGGTGGCCATCATTCACCCCATTCTCTATGTATCAAATAAACCTCATTTTAGGAGATCACCACAGGCCCATCCAGATGGGCACAGACAGCGGCCACACACATGGAGTCTGGAGTGAATGAGACCCTTGGAGTCCCAGTACTGTCCACAGTTTATTGTGATCCACATAGTCAAAGGCTTTGGAATAGTCAATAAAGCAGAAATAGATGTTTTTCTGGAACTCTCTTGCTTTTTTCATAATCCAGCAGATGTTGACAATTTGATCTCTGGTTCCTCTGCCTTTTTGAAAACCAGCTTGAACATCTGGAAGTTCACGGTTCACGTATTGCTGAAGCCTGGCTTGGAGAATTTTGAGCATTACTTTACTAGTGAAATGTCTTTCTTCATTCTAAAGCAGTTTTCTTTATTTCTGGAAACATCACCAGGGCTTTCCTACGTGTGTACCTGTGGCGGATTCATGTTGATATATGGCAAAACCAATAGTATATTGTAAAGTTAAAAAAAAAAAAAACCTTCATGGATTTAAAGTGACAAGATGGCTATGATCTGGGTTGTTTTTTTGTGTGGTTTCTTTCACTGAAGATGTTTTCAATGCTTTTTCAGTGTTGTATCATGTGTCATTTTTTTCACTGTGCTTACAAACATATAACAACATTTATTATTCGAGTCATTTTAAGTATGCACTTCTATAGCATTAACTGCACTCACATTGTTTTAAAAATTTCCCCATCATTCATCTCCAGAATCTTTTCCTTTTCCTGAAGTGACATTGTAACCATTAAACACTCACCACCCGCAATCCCTGGCCATCTTATTCTACTTGGAATTTGTCTTATATGGATATCTCACACTAGAATCATAGAACATTTTTCCTTTTGTGTCAGGCTTGTTTCACTTCGCATGATGACTTGAAGTTTCATCCACATTGTAGCATGTGTGAGAGTTATCTTGATTTTAAAGGTTGAAACATGTTCCATTGTGTATATACTACTTGTGCTTATCCAGTCATCTGTTGAACACTTGTGTTGCTTCCACCCTTTGGCTACTGTGAATAATGCTGCTATGAATATGGGGTTTGAATATCTGTTCTAGCTCCTGGTTTTAAATATTTAGGGTGTATAACCTGGACCTGAATTGATGGATTCTATGTTAACTCTGTGATTAAGTTTTTGAGAAGCCCCCTACTGTTTTTCTGCAGCTGTGGCATTATTTTACTATAATATTCCTTTATATGGCAGAGTAATGCATCTTATGGATGGATCTACCCTATTTGTTCTTCCATTCATCTGTTGGTGGACATTTTCATCTTTTTTAACTTGGGCTCTCAAGAACACTGCTGCTGTGAATATTGGTGTACAAGTTTGTATTTGAACACCTCTTTTAAATTCTTTGGATGTATATCTAGGAGTGGAATTGCCAAAACATATGATAATTCAGTTCAGTCACTCAGTCATGTCCAGCTCTTTGTGACCCCATGGACTGCAACACACCAGGCTTCCCTATACATCACCAACTCCCAGAGCTTGCTCAAACTCATGTCTATCGAGTTGGTGATGCCATCCAACAATCTCATCCTCTATTATTCCCTTCTGCTCCTGCCCTCAATATTTCCCAGCATCAGGGTCTTTTCCATTGAGTCAGTTCTTCACATCAGGTGGTCAAAGTATTGCAGTTTCAGCTTCAGCATCAGTCCTTACAATGAATATTCAGGGCTGATTTCCCTTAGGATTGACTGGTTGGATCTCCTTGTAGTCCAAAGGATTCTCAAGAGTCTTCTCCAATACCACAGTTCAAAAGCATCACTTCTTCAGCACTCAGTTTTTTTTAGCTGGATGTTAGTGACCACTGGAAAAACCATAGCTTTGAGTACATGGACCTTTTTTGGTAGTGCCTCTGTTTTTTAATATGCTGTCTAGGTTGGCCGTAACTTTTCTTCCAAGGAGCAGGCATCTTTTAATTTCATGGCTGTAGTCACCATCTTCAGTGACTTTGGAGGCCCCCCAAATAAAGTCTGTCACCATTTCCATTGTTTCACCATATATTTGCTATGAAGTGATGGGACCAGATGGATGATCTTAGTTTGCTGAATACTACATTTTAAGCCAACTTTTTCACTCTCCTGTTTAACTTTCATCAAGAAGCTCTTTAGTTCTTCATTGCTTTCTGCATAAGAGTGGTGTCATCTTCATATCTGAGGTTATTGATATTTCTCCTGGCAATCTTGAATCCAGCCTTTGCTTCTTCCAGCCCAGCATTTCGCATGATGTACTCTGCATATAAGTTAAATAAGCAGGGTGACAGTATACAGCCTTGACGTACTCCTTTCCTGATTTGGAACCAGTCCGTTGTTCTATGTCCAGTTCTAACTGTTGCTTCTTGACCTGCATACAGATTTCTAAGGAAGCAGGTAAGGTGGTCTGGCGTTCCTGTCTCTTTCAGAATTTTCTACAATTTGTGGTGATCTGCATAGTCAAAGGCCTTGGCATTATTAATAAAGCAGAAGTAAATGTTTTTCTCTCTTGCTTTTTCAATTATCCAATGGATGTTGGCAATTTGATCTCTGGTTCCTCTGCTTTTTCTAAATCCAGCTTGAACATCTGCAAGTTCATGGTTCATGTACTGTTGAAGCCTGGCTTGGAGAATTTTGATCATTACTTTGTTAACATGTGAGATAAGTGCAACTGTGTGGTAGTTGGAACATTCTTTGGCATTGCCTTTCCTTGGGATTGAAATGAAAACTGACCTTTTCCAGTCCTGTGACCACTGCTGAGTGATATGATATTACATCTTTATGTTTTTGAGAAAATTCTGGTTTTGCACACATTGATCGCACCATTTTACATCGCCACAAGTAAAGTTTGAGTTCCAATTTTGTACATTTTTGCCAACATTTGTCATTTTTCTTTATTGTTGATTTTCCCCACGTCCATCCTTAGTGCCTTATTAAGGAGGAAGTCATAATGCAGGACCCACATTTGAGGAGAGGGGAGTCAGCTTCACATACTTGATGGACAGCTGAGTCGGTATCAATTATTTAGAATGTTTCTGTGTAGAGATTATTATTCAACACTATTCATAAAATCTATTTTTTTAAAACAATTTGGACACCTGAAAATTATTTTAAACTTTTGGGAGCTTCCCTGGTGGCTCAGCCTGTAAAAGCACCTGTTTGCAATGCAGGAGACCAGGGTTCGATCCCTGGGTGAGGAAGATCCCCTGGAGAAGGAAATGGCAACCCACTCTAGTACTCTTGCCTGGAAAATTTCATGGATGGAGGAGCCGCATAGGCTACAGTCCATGGGGTCACAAAGAGTCAGACACGACTGAGCAACTTCACTTTCGCTTTCTTTTGGCTATAATCCAGCCAATTAGACTGCTTAGTTAATTCTAGCTTTGGCTATTGAGAGCTTTTTCCATGCTCTTTTGCTTTTATTTTACATAATTCAGCTTTCATGGGGTTTTTTGGTTCTTCTTTCTCATAATGGAGAAATCACAACAGACAACACAGAAATACAAAGGATCATAAGAGACTACTATCAGCCAATAAAACGGACAAGTTGGAAGAAATGGATGAATTCTTAGAAAAGTATAACTTTCCAAAACTGAACCAGGAAGAAATAGAAAATCTTAACAGACCCATCACAAGCACGGAAATTGAAAATGTAATCAGAAATCTTCCAGCAAACAAAAGCCAATGACCAGAAGGCTTCACAGCTGAATTCTACCAAAAACTTAGAGAAGAGCTAACAGCTATCCTACTCAAGCTCTTCCAGAAAATTGCAGAGGAAGATAAACTTCCAAACTTATTCTATGAGGCCACCATCATCCTAATACCAAAACCAGACAAAGATGCCACACACACAAAAAGAAAACTACAGGTCAATATCACTGATGAACATAGATACAAAAATCCTTAACAAAATTCTAGCAAACAAAGTCCAACAACATATTAAAAAGATCATACATCATGACCAAGTGGGCTTTATCCCAAGGATGTAAGAATTCTTTAATATCCAGAAATCAATCAAAGTAATACACCACATTAACAAATTGAAAGATAAAAACCATATGATTATCTCAATTGATACAGGGAAAGCCTTTGACAAAATTCAACATCCATTTATGATAAAAACCCTCTAGAAAGCAGGAATAGAAGGAACATACCTCAACATAATAAAAGCTATATATGACAAATCCACAACAAACATTATCCTCAATGGTGAAAAATTGAAAGCATTTCCCCTAAAGTCAGGAACAAGACAAGGGTACCCACTCTCACCACTACTATTCAACATAGTTTTGGAAGTTTTGGCCACAGCAATAAGAGAAGAAAAAGAAATAAAAGGAATCCAGAAAGAAAAGAATAAGTAAAACTCTCACTGTTTGCAGATGACATGATCCTCTACATAGAAAGCCCTAAAGACTCCAACAGAAAATTTCTAGAGCTACTCAATGAATATAGTAGTGTTGCAGGATATAAAATTAACACACAGAAATCCCTTGCATTCCTATACATTAACAATGAGAAAACAGAAAGAGAAATTAAGGAAACAATTCCATTCATTATTGTAGCAAAAAGAATAAAATACTTAGGAATATATCTACCTAAAGAAACTAAAGACCTATATATAGAAAACTATAAAACACTGGTGAAAGAAATCAAAGAGGACACAAATAGATGGAGAAATATACCATGTTCATGGATTGGAAGAATCAATATAGTGAAAATGAATATACTACCCAAAGCAATCTATAGATTCAATGCAATCCCTCTCAGGCTACCAACAGTATTTTTCACAGAACTAGAACAAATAATTTCACAATTTGTATGTAAATACAAAAAACCTCGAATAGCCAAAGCAATCATGAGAAAGAAGAATGGAACTGGAGGAATCAACCTGCCTGACTTCAGGCTCTACTACAAAGCCACAGTCATCAAGACAGTATGGTACTGGCACAAAGACAGAAATATAGATCAATGGAACAAAATAGAAAGCCCAGAGATAAATTTACACACCTATCAGAGATAAGTCCATGCACCTATGGACACCTTCGGAGAAGGCGATGGCACCCCACTCCAGTACTCTTGCCTGGAAAATCCCATGGATGGAGGAGCCTGGTAGGCTGCAGTCCATGGGGTCACTAAGAGTGAGACACGACTGAGCGGCTTCATTTTGACTTTTCACTTTCATGCATTGGAGAAGGAAATGGCAACCCACTCCAGTGTTCTTGCCTGGAGAATCCCAGGGATGGGGGAGCCTGGTGGGCTGCTGTCTATGGAGTGGCACAGAGTCGGACATGACTGAAGCGACTTAGCAGTAGCAGCAGCATGGACATCTTATCTTTGACAAAGGAAACAAGGCTATACAATCAAGAAAAGACAATCTCTTTAACAAGTGGTGCTGGGAAAACTGGTCAACCCCTTGTAAAAGAATAGAACTGGAACACTTTCTAACACCATACACAAAAATAAACTGAAAGTGGATTAAAGATCTAAATGTAAGACCAAAACTAAAACACTCCTAGAGGAAAACATAGGCAAAACACTCTCCAACATAAATCACAGCAGGATCCTCTATGACCCACCTCCCAGAGTAATGGAAATAAAAGCAAAAATAAACAAATGGGACCTAATTAAACTTAAAAGCTTCTGCACAACAAAAGAAACTATAAGCAAGGTGAAAAGATAGCCTTCAGAATGGGAGAAAACAATAGCAAATGAAGAAACTGACAAAGAATGAATCTCAAAATTATACAAGCAACTCCTGCAGCTCAATTACAGAAAAATAAATGAACCAATCAAAAAATGGGCCAAAGAATTAAACAGACATTTCTCCAAAGAAGACATACAGATGGCTAACAATCACATGAAAAGATGCTCAACACCACTCATTATCAGAGAAATGAAAATCAAAACCACGATGAAGTACCATCTCATGCTGGTCAGAATGGCTGCTATCCAAAAGTCTACAAACAATAAATGCTGGAGGGGGTGTGTAGAAAAGGGATCCCTCTTACACTGTTGGTGGGAATGCAAACTAGTACAGCCACTATGGAGAACAGTGTGGAGATTCCTTAAAAAAACTGGAAATAGAACTGCCATATGACCCAGCAATCCCACTTCTGGGCATACACATCGAGGAAACCAAAATTGAAAGAGACACGTGTACCCCAATGTTCATCACAGCACTATTTATAATAGCCAAGACATGGAAGCAACCTAGGTGTCCATCAGCAGATGAATGGATAAGAAAGCTGTGGTACATATACACTATGGAATATTACTCAGCCATTAAAAAGAATATATTTGAATCAGTTCTAATAAGGTGGATGAAACTGGAGCCTATTATACAGAGTGAAGTAAGCCAGAAAGAAAAAACATCAATACAGTATACTAATGTATATATATGGGATTTAGAAAGATGGTAATGGTAACTCTATATGAGAGACAGCAAAAGAGACACAGATGTATAGAACAGTCTTTTGGACTCTGTTGGAGAAGGCAGGTGTGGGATGATTTGAGAGAATAGCATTGAAACATGTATATTATCATATGTGAAACAGATTTCCAGTCCAGGCTTGATGCATGAGACAGGATGCTCAGGGCTGGTGCACTGTGATAACCCAGAGGGATGGGATGGGGATGGAGGTGGGAGGGGGGCTCAGGATGGGGAACACATGTATACCCATGGCTGATTCATGTCAATGTATGGCAAAACCCACTACAATATTATAAAGTAATTAGCTTCCAATTAAAATAAATAAATTAAAAAAATTATGCTGCTTTACATATTTACTGTCTCAGTCCTAGTATCAGCCACATACTTAAAGAGTCCTTGTTCCTTTTTATTAGAGAATGTTAATAAAAAACTTGTATGTGGGAACTTAATAACCTCAGCAGACAATGCTTAGAAATACATATGCATGTATCCCAGACTATGCATACACACAGTTATGAAGATTTTCACATGGAGCTATATGTTTCTGTATTAGGCTAAAGATAGTTTATAATGATGTCTCCAACCTGATCTTTTATGACACAGGTATTATAACCTTCTTCCCTTGTCTGCCTGTAACTTCCCACTCCAGTGGTAAGAAACCTGGCTTCCACTACTTGTCATTTATCAAATTCAGTGCTTGCTCCATTCAATGACTGATATGGTAGTTTCAGTCCTGTTAGCTACAACACCTGTGGAAAGAACTTACAGAGCCCATTGTTTATGTTTGGTACATTTTGCCTTTGGCCTGCATATTCCATTCATTTCCACAGTGAACTTAGGTCAGATAATTTTGTCCTAACACTAAAAGTGGAGTTTAAAAAAATTTTTTTCTTCTTTTTTAATCTCTTGACTATGCTGTGGCATGTGGGATTTTAGGTCCCTGACTAGGAATTGAACCCACCTTTCCTGCATTGGCAATGTGGAGTCTTAACCACTGGCCTGCCAGGAAGTCTGAAGCTTTTCATATATTTCTCAATCTGTTACATTCTTTGCTAAATTCTCCATTCCAGTCTTTGACACTCCCATACCATAAATAAATGTGAATAGGTAATAATTTACTTGTTGGGTTATGAAAACAAAAATCTATGTGCTTAGACAAAGGCACAGTGACAGGTATTCATCACTAAAATACCATGTGAACTATTTCAGCCACTTATTCCATAAACTGTTTATCATGTCTGTTTTACCTTTTCTAGAATGTCTTACAGTGTGTAGCACTTGAGGCTGGATTCCTTCACTTAGTAATGTAAGCGTTAGATTCATGCTTTTTTTTTTAATATATAAATTGGTCAGTGGTTCATTCTTTTATATCTCTGAATACTATTGTATTGTATTAGATGAGATGAAAGATAATTTTCCCTCTACCCTCAATGTTCTTCATTGAGATGCTCATAATGAAAGGGAGATGGACGGGAGAAAAACAATCAGAAGTTTAATATATGCCATGCATACCTCCTGTATAGTTGAAAGATACCTGGGAAAACTGAGTCACTTCCTGAAATGGTCCAAGACTTTACCTTAAATGCTATCATCAGCTAAGAATGAAAGAGGTTATAGAATGGAAGAAGTCATTTAAGGGAGATTATTAGGTGACGCACAGTAAACAAAGGTATGGTGGTTATTCAGATTAACATCCAGGTCCATTCCATAGACCTTCTTGATATTTAGTCAAGTCATTTTGTCGAGCCAAGTCATTCTCGACATTTAGTCCATTCTTGATATTTAGTCATCTTCCATTTCCTGGTCCAGAGAGGGACACATTCTTACAGATGGAGATATCCTTAATAAATGTAAATCTACTTCATAAAATGGCATTTCTACTTGGTTTCAAAGATTCTCCTGGGGCTGCTGTTTTTAAAAATTAATCAGTCCAAAATAATCTTTTTGTGGAATGGGCATATTTTGGGTGTGCTGTTTTGTGCTCCACTTAAAATGTCTGTGCCCCACTTTACTTATTAATGCACATCTATGGAAGGATATCCTGATATTTTTAAGTTTTTAATTATTATGAATTATGAATAGAGCTCTCATGCATTACTTGATGCTAGTTTTTATTTCAGTTTTCCAAAGCAGTTGTCTAAATACAAGAGGTGCACTTCTTGGATCCTAAGGTGAAACTCTTTAGATTTGGAGAAAAATGCCAAATTGTCTTCCAAAGTTGACTACAAGCATTCCACCAGCATCTTGAGTATACTCTTGTATGCTTATTTAGAATCTTTTTATCTTTTTGGTCAGGTGTGTGTTTCAGTCTTCACCAAATTTGGATACTGTGGATACAGTCTTGAATAACCGAACTTTTCTAAGAATCTGTCCATTTCTTCCATTTATTAATTTTATTGACATGTAGTTGTTCATAATAGTCTATTATAATCCTTTGTATTTCTTCATTTTCTGTTGTAACCACTACCCGGGTGCAGGTTCTAGGAGGTGGGGTCACCCTTGAGACTCTGGACATGTGACCCCAGGTACAGTACTGGGAGGTGGGGTCACCATGGAGACTGTGGACGTGTGAGCCTAGGTGTGGAGTCTGGGAGGTGGGGTCATCTGGGAGTGTGGACTTGTGAAGCCAGGTACAGGGTTTGGGGAAGGGTTTCACCATTTAGACTGGATGTGGGACCCCAGGAAAAGGGTCTGGAGTGTGGGGTCACCCTTGAGACTGTGGATATGTGTCTGCAGGTACAGGGTCTGGGAGGGGATAACCCTGGAGACTGTGGAAATTTGACCTCATGTGGAGGCACTATGAGGGGTTGTCACCCTAGATAAGGAGAATGTGTGACTCCAGGTTCAGAGTCTGGGAGGGGTGTCACCCTGGAGACAGTGGACATGAGACTCTGGGTGCAGGATCTGGGTGGTGGGGTCACCCTGGAGACTGTGGATGTGTGAACCCACAAACAAGGTCTTGAGTGTGGGGTCACCCTGGAGACTGTGGACATGTGATCCTAGTTGCAGGGTGTAGGGAGTGGGTTCACCATGAAGACGGTGGATGTATGACCCCAGGTTCTGGTCTTGAGGGTGCAGTTACCCTGGAAACTGTGGATATATGACTCCAGGTACAGGGTCTGGGAGGGATGCTAACCTGGAGACTGTGAAAGTTTGACCCTGGTGTAGGCACAGGGAGAGGTCATCACCCAGGAGACTGTGGACATGTGACCCCATTTTCAGGGTCTGGAAGGGTGTCACCCTGAAAAGTGTGGACATGTGACCCCAGGTTCAGGATCTGGGGAGGAGTGTAACCCTGGAGACTGTGGATATGTGACCCCATGGACAGGGACTGGGGTGGTCACCCTGGAGAATGTGGAAATGTGAGCCCAGTTTCAGGGCTTGGGAAGGGGTCACCCTGAAAACTGTGGATGTGTGACTCCAGGTACAGTGTCTGGGAGGGATCACCCAGGGGACTGTAGATATGTGACCCTACATATAGGGTTTGGGAGAGTGTCACCCTGCAGACGACTGTGGACATGTGACCCCAGGTGCATGGTCTGGTGTGGTGGGGTTGCCCTGGAGATTGTGGAAGTGTGACCACAAGTACAGGGTCTGGGAAGTGGGGGTCATCCTGGAGATGTGAACATGTGACTCCAGATACAGGATATTTCAGGTGGAGTCATCTTGGAAACTGTGGACAAATGACCCCCAGGTTCAGAGTCTGGGGTGAGGTTACTTTGGAGACTGTGGATGAGTGATAAATGTGCAGGGTTAGGGGATGGTGTCACCTTGGAGACTGTGGGCATATGACCCCAGGTGCACTGTCTGGGAGGGACATCATCCTGGAGACTGGACATGTGACCGTAGGTACAGGGTCTGAATGGGGTCACCCTAATCACTTGGATATCTGACTCCAGGTACAGGGTCTGGGACGGGAATGACCCAGGAGACTCTGGACATGTGACTCCAGGTACAGTGTATGGGGAGGGGGTCACTCTGGAGACAGTAGACTTTGGTGAACTCCGGGAGTTGGTGATGGACACGGAGGTCTGGCGTGCTGCGATTCATGGGGTTCCAAAGAGTTGGACACGACTGAGCGACTGAACTGAACTGAACTGAAAGAGTCTTCAAGGGGTGTCACCCTGGAGAATGTGGACATGTGAGCCCAGGTGCAGTATGTGAAATGGAGTTCACGCTGAAGACTGTGGACATGTGAATCCAGCTGCAGGGTAGGGGAGGGCAGTCATCCTGGAGATTGTGGAAGTGTGGAAACAAGTACAGGGTTTGGCAGGGGGGATCACCCTGGAAACTGTGGAAAACTCACTCCAGGTATAAATTATGAGAGGTGGGGTCATACTGGAAACTGAAGATATGTGATCCCAATTACAGAGTCTGGGAAGGGGGTTACACTGGAGCCTGTGGACCTGTAACCACAGGTTCAGTGTCTGGGAAGTGACATCACACAGGAGACTGTGGACATGTGACCCCAGGTGCAGGGTCTGAGAGGGAGTCACCCTGGAGACTGGATGTGTGATCCCAGGTACAGGCTCTTGAGGGTGGGGAAACCCTGGAGACTGTAAACATGTAACCTCAGGTACAGGATTTTGGATGAGTCACTCTGGAGACTGTGTATGTGTGACCCCAGGTACAGGGTCTGGAAGTTGGGGTCACCCTGGTGACTGTGTCCATGTGACACTAGGTATAGCATCTGGGGAGAGCTGTCATCCTGGCCACCATGAACATGTGACCCCAGGTACAGGGTCTGAGATACAGGGTCACCCTGGAGAGTGAGGCCAAGTAAACTGAGGTACAAAGTTTGGTGATGTGGGGTTATACTGGAGACTGTGGACATGTAACTCCAGCTGCAGGGTCCTGAAGGGGTATCACCCTGGAATCTATGGACGTGTGACCCAAGGTAGAAGAGGGGAGTCACATTGGAGACTGTGGCCACATGACCCCAGGCGCAGAGCCTGAGACATGGGGTCACACTGGAGACTGTGGATGTGTGATGCCAGGTACAAGAAATGGGAAGGGTGTTAACCTGGAGACTGTTGATGTGTGAGACCAGGTGCATGAACTGGGAGGGGTTACACCCTGGTGAATGTGGACGTGTGCCCCCATTTCAGGGTCTGTGAAGGGTGTCGCTGGAGAATGTGGAAATCTGATCCTAGGGTTCCTCTCGAGTTGCAGCGGGAAACTCGGGATTCCTCTTGAGTTGCATCAGGGGACTCAAAGCTCCGCTCTAGTTGCAGCAGGAACTCAGTGTTTCTCTCCAATTGCAGCGTGGGACTCAGAGTTCCACTCGAGGTGTTGCGGGGAACTTGGGTTCCTCTCAAGTTAGGGGGTTACTCAGGGTTCTTCTCAACTTGTGGTGGGGCCTCCTCTTGAGTTTCCTTGGGACAATTCATCTCTAGCAGGGATGTGCAGGGTGGAGCATTTCTTGTTGCAATGTGCAGGTGGCTACTCACTAGTTTTGGCATGGGATTTCTCTAGTTGTGGTCAGGGTCAACTCTGTAGTTGTGGTGGGTTTGATTCTCTCTAGTTGTGGTGTGCAAGCTCCTCTTTAGTTGTGGTGTGAGGTTCATCTCTATTAGCAGAAGGGCTCATCTCAATATGTGATGTCCATCGGATTCCTCTCAAGTAGTGGTGGAGGGCTTCTCTCAAGTTGCAGGGCTATGTACTCTCTGGTTGGGGTGTGGGTGGCTCCATGGGGGAGGGCCTCTATTTTTGGTGATAGGGGTTCCTCATTAACATTAGTGGGATTGCTTTTCTCTAGTTGTGAAGGATGCACTCAACTTACTTCAGGGAGCTGTTTTTGACAGAGGGGCTTCTTTCTAGGTGTGATGTCCTGGGTGAATCCACTGTAGTTTTTCTGGGGGAATCCACTTCAGTTTTATCTGGGGAGCCCCAGTATCATTATGGCCAGAGGTCCCTTTTCTTGTTGTTGCCTAGGGATCCTGTCAAATTGCAGCAGGGAACTCGGTGTGCCTCTTGAGTTACAGTAGGTGACTCAGGGTTCCTTTAGAGTTGTGGTGAAGCCTCCTCTCAAGCTGCAGTGGGGTGGATCCTCTCTAGTAGGGCTGTGCAGGCTGGTCCCTGTCTACCTCCATTGTGTGTGAGGCTACTCTCTAGTTGCGGCATGGGGCTCCACTCTAATTGCAGTGGGGGTCCACTCTTTATTTGTGGTGGATCGGCTCCTCTCTACTTGTCATTTGTGGACTCCTCTCTAGTTGTGTCAGGGGGGCTCCACTTTAGTTGTGGTAGTTGGGCTCCCCTCTAGTTGCGGTAGAGTGCTCTTCTCAAACTGTGATGGGGGTGGCTACTGTCTGATGATGTCTTGTGATGTGAAGTGATGCTTTTTCTAGTTTCAATGTGCAGGAGGCTACTCTCTAGTTGCCTCCTCTTTCATTATGATCCATGTGGGAGTTCCACTCTAGTTGTGATGTGCATGGGCACTTTTTTCTAATTGTGCTGTGTGGGGCATACTCACATCTACCTGTGGGAGGGGTGTCCACTCTAGTTGTGGCAGTGGTTCTCCACTCTAAATGAGATGTAAGGGAGGGCGGGGCACCTCTCTGGTTTTGGCAATGTGCTCCTCTAGTTGCACCTGAGTGTCAACTATCTAGTTGTGGCATGTATTCAACTCTCTAGTTTTGGGGGTTGAACTTCTCTCTAGTTGTGATGTGCCAGGGTGCTCCTCCTTAGGTGTGCTATGCCTGGGGAAGTCCTCTTTAGCTGTGGAGTGGGAACTCTTGTTGCTCTGTGCTGTGCACCTCTTCTCCAGGTGCAGTTTTCTGACTCATCTCTATTTGTGGTTTGATGGGCTACACTCTAGCAGTGGTGCAGAGCCTCCTCTCTAGATGTGGTGTATGAGATTGCTTCACTCTAGGGGCGGGGTTCAGGGCCTCCTTTCTTCATGGTGTCTGGGTGGGCTTCTCTTTAGTTGGGGTGGGGGACTTCTCTTGAGTTTTGTCGAGGGATTGGTGTTCGTCTTGAGGTGAGGTGGGGCCTCCATTCAAGTTTTGGTGGGGTGGTTCCTCTCTAGTAGCATGGTGCAGGGTAGCTTCTGTTTAATTGTGATGTGTAGGTGGCTAAACTCCCTGTGGCATGGGGCTCCTCTCTAGCTGGTGTGGGGGGGTAAACTCTTAGTTGTGTTGGTTCGGTTTCTCTCTAGTTGTGTTCAGTCTCCTCTCAAGTTGTGTTAGGGATCTCTTCTCTATTTATGGTGTGTGGGGGGCACATCGAGAGCTGCAGTACAATGTTCCTCTCAAATTGGGAAGGGGGTTTCCTTTCTGGTGGCGATGTGCACAGTCACTCTTTCCAGGTGTGATATTTGCGAGCCTACTCTCTAATTTTGGCACGGCCCCTCCTCTTTAATGGTGGCATAGGAGCCTCCTCTCTAGTTGTGGAAGGAGCCTTCTGTGTAATTGTGATGTG
Source organism: Bos indicus x Bos taurus (assembly GCF_003369695.1). NCBI lineage: Eukaryota > Metazoa > Chordata > Mammalia > Artiodactyla > Bovidae > Bos > Bos indicus x Bos taurus. The sequence goes on from NC_040104.1 coordinate 50,755,360, forward strand.
CTGGAATGCTCCTCTCAAGTGGCGATGTTCAGGGGGCTGCTCTCTAGTTGTGGCAAGGCTACTCCTCTCTGACGGTGGGAGGGGGATTACTTGACTTGCAGCAGGGGCTTGTCTCTATTTGCAGTGGAGGGGACTCTCTCTATGTGCAATGTCCAGGGTTTCCTCTCCTGTTGTGGTGGTGGGACACTCTCCAGTTTTGGCAGGTGGGCTTCTCTCTCATTGTGGCCATGAGCTTCTTTTGAGCTGTGGCATAGGCCTCCTCTCAAGTTCAGGGGGGTACTCGGGACTCTTCTCTAGATGGAGAGGTGATTCCTCTGAGGGTTCTATGTGGGGAGTTTGTTCTCTCTACATGTGGCATTGGGGGTTCCTCACTTGTTTTCACAGGGTTCCTCCACTCTAGTTGTGACAGGCTCATCTCAAGTTACTTCAGGGGCCTTGTCTCTATTTGCAGCAGAGGGACTTCTCCCTAGGTGCAATGTGCTGGAGGGCTCCTATCTATTGGCAGGGGAATCCTCTGCAGTTTTGGCAGGGGGGCTCCTAGCTTTGTTGTTGGGGTCTCCTTCCTTGTGATGGCATAGGGCTCCTCTTGAGATGCGGTGGGGGACTCGGGGTTCCTCTCCAGTTAGGACAGGTGACTTGGGGTTCCTTTAGAGTTATGGTGGGGCCTCCTCTTGAGCTGCATGGGGCAGCTCCTCTCTAGAAACGATTAGCAGGCTGCCTCTTGTCTACTTGTGATGTGCAGTAGGCTACTGTATAGTTACAGCAAGGGGCTCCACTTTAGTTGCAGTGTGGTCAACTGCCATTTTTGTTTCCACTCCTCTCTAGTTGTGGTTTGCAGCACCCTCTCTAGTTGTGGCAGGGGAGGCCTCCTCTTTAGTTGTGGTATGGAGCTACCTCTCTTGTTGCGGTAGAGTTCTCCTCTCAAATTGTGGTGGGGGTGGCTCCTCTTGGGAATCCTTTTAAGTTGCATCAGTGCTTGGGGCTTATCTCGATTTGTGATGGGGAACTCAGTGTTCCTCTTGAGTCGTAGCAGGGGAATCAGGCATCTTCTTGAGTTGAGGTGGGTAACTTGGGGTTCCTCTCGAGTTTCAGTGGGAAACTCAGGATTCCTCTTGAGTTGTGATGGGGAACTTGGGGTTCATCTCGAGTTGTAACAGGGGAGTGGGTCTCCTCTCAAGTTGAGGTGAGGAACTTGGGTTTCCTTTCGAGTTGCAGCAGGGGAGTAGGGGCCTCCTCTCAAGTTGTGAGGGTAACTCAGGGTTCCTCTCTAGTTGCAACAGGTGACTTGGGTTTCCACTCGAGTTGTGGCTGGTAACACTGGGTAGCTCTCAAGTTGCAGCATGAATCTTGGGGTTCCTTTCGAGTTACAGCAGGGTACTCAGAGCTCCTCTTGATTTGTGACAAGAACTCAGGGTTCCTCTTGAGTTGCAGTGTGGGACTCAGGGTTCCACTCAAGCTGTGGTGGGGAACTCAGTTTTCTTGTCAAATTGGGGGGCTACCCATGGTTCCTCTCATGTTGTGATGGGGCCTCCTCTTGTGATGTCTTGGGGTGACTGGTATCTAGCAGGGATGTGCAGGTTGGCTTCTCTCTTGTTACAATGTGCGGGTGACTCATTAGTTTTTTTCATGGGACTTCCCTTTAGTTAGGGTCAGGGACAACTCTGTAGTTGTGGTGGGTTCAATTCTCTCTAGTTGTGGTCTGCAAGCTCCTGTCTAGCTGTGTTGTGAGGGTCATCTCTATTCGCAGCAGAGGAGCTCCTCTCTATGTGTGATGTCCAGCAGGCTCCTCTCAAGTTATAGTGGAGGACTCCTCTCGAGTTGTGGGGCTGTGTCCTCTCTGGTTAGGGTGTGGGTGGCTCCATGGGAAAGGTCCCCTCTATTTTTGGCGCTAGAGGTTCCTAACCAATATTTGTCAGCTTGCTTCTCTCTAGTTGTGAGGGATTCCACTCAATTTAATTCAGGGAGCTCATTTCTATTTGCTGCAGAGGGACTTCTCTCTAGGTGTGATGTCCTGGGGGACTCAACTCTATTTCTATATCTGTTACAGTCTTGCCAGGGGAGCTCCTCTGTCATTTGGCCAGCTTATCCTTTCTTGTTATAGCATAGTGTTCCTGTCAGATTGCATTGGGGAACTTGGCATTTCTCTTGAGTTTCAGTAGGGGACTCGGGGTTCCTTTAAGTTGTGGTGGAGCCTCTTCTTGAGCTGCACTGGGGAAGATCCTCTAGAAGTGATGTGCAGGGTGGCTCCTGTCTAGTGGCAGTATGCAGGAGGCTACTTTTAGTTGTGGCATGGGGCTCCACTCCAGTTGCAGTGGGGATCCACTCTTTATTTGTGATGGGTCAGCTCCTCTCTAGTTGTCGTTTGGAGACTCCTCTCTAGTTGTGGCAGGGGTGTTCCTTCTTAGTTGTGTTGTTGGGCTCCTCTCTCATTGTGGTAAAAAGCTCTTCTCAAATTGTGATGGGGGTGGCTTCTCTCTGGTTGTGATGTGAAGGGCCCTTTTTCTAGTTGCAATGTGCAGGAGGCTACTCTCTAGTTGTGGCAGTGGGTGATTTCTTTAGTTGTGGCATGGTGGACTCCTTTCTACTCGCGGCAAGGGGCTTCTGTCTAATTGTGATGTGTGGGTATGCTCCTCTCTAATGGTGATGTTCAGGGGGGCTTATCTATAGTTGTAGCAGGGGTCTCCTCTTTAGTTGCAATGTTGGCCTCCTCTTTCATTTTGATTTGTGTGGGAGTTCCACTCTAGTTTTGATGTGCATGGGCACTTTTTTCTAATTGTGATGTGTTGGGCATGCTCCTATCTGTGCAAGGGTTATTCACTTTAGTTATGGCAGTGGTGCTCCACTCTAGTTGCAGTTTAAGGCGGGGTGGCACCTCTGTAGTTGCAGTGATATGTTCCTTACTAGTTACGCCTGAACGTCAACTATCTATTGTGGTGTGCATTCTTTTTATTTATTTATTTATTTTAAAAAATTATTTTATTTTATTTTTTAACTTTACAATATTGTATTGGTTTTGCCAAATATCAACATGAATCCGCCACAGGTATACACGTGTTTCCCATCCTGTGGTGTGTAGTCAACTCTCTAGTTTTGGCAGTTGGGCTTCACTCTAGTGGTGAAGTTCTGTGGTGCTCTTCCCTAGCTGTACTCTTCCTGGGGTTGTCCTTTCTAGTTGTGAAGTGGGAACTCCTGTCTTGTTGCATTATGCTGTGCTGCTTCTCTCTAGGTGCAGTTTGCTGGCTCATCTCTCTTTGTGGTTTGAGTGGCTACTCTCTAGTGTTGGAATGGATCCTCCTCTCTAGATGTGGTGTGGAAGACTGCTTCTCTCTAGGGGTGGAGTGTGGGGCCTCCTTTCTACATCTAGTGTCTGGTTTTGCTCCTCTCTTGTTGCAGTGTTGGGCTCCTCCCTAGTTGTTGTGGGGGACTCCAATTGAGTTGCGTTGGGGAACTTGTTGTTCCTCTCGAGTTGAGGCAGGGCCTCCTCTCGAGTTTTGGGGCAGAGGGTAGCTCCTCTCTAGTAGCAGTGTGTAAGGTTGCTTCTGCTTAGTTTCGATGTGTGGGTGGCTAAACTACCTGTGGCATGGGGCTCCTATCTAGTTGGTGTGGATGGTCAACTCTTAGTTGTGTCAGGTGGGCTCCTCTTTAGTTGTGGTGTGCAGGCTCCTCTTGAGTTGTGTTAAGGGAGGTCTTCTCTAGTTGTAGTGTTTGGGGGGCACCTCTAGAGTTGTGGTGGAGTGTTCCTCTCGAATTGTGGTGGGGGTTTGCTCCCTGGGAGTGATGTGCACAGGCACTCTTTCCAGATGCAATATCCGTGAACCTACTCTCTAATCTTGGCATGGCCCCTCCTCTTTAGTTTTGGCATCTGAGCCTCCTCTCTTGTTTTGGCAGGAGACTTCTGTCTAATTGCATTGTGCTGGAATGCTCCTCTCAAATATCGGTGTTCAGGGAGCTGCTCTCTATTTGTGGTGGGTGGTCTACTTGTTAGTTTTGGCTAGTTTGCTCCTCTCTGACATTTGTAGGGGCATCTACTCAACTTGTAGGAATGGGTTTGTCTCTTTTTGCTGTGGAGGTGACCTTCTCTAGGTGCAAAGTCAGAGGTCTCCTCTCTAGCTGTGGTAGGGGTGATATTCTCCAGTTTTGGTGGGTGGGCTCCTCTCTCGTTGTGACCATGGGCTTCTCTTGAGCTGTGGCATAGGCCTCCTCTCAAATTCAGCAGGGGTTTTGGGGCTCCTCTCTCGTTGTAGGGTGCCTCATCTGGAGGTTTTCTGTGCGGTGGGTGTTCACTCTGCTTGGTTTTTGGGGGCTTCTAACTATTTTTCATGGGATTGCTTTGCTCCTGTTGTGATGGGCTTCTCTTGAGTTACTTCAGTGGCTTCATCACTGTTTGTGGCGGAGGGGCTCCTATCTAGGCACAATGTGCCAGAGGGCTCCTCTCTAGTTTTGCAGGGAAATCTTCTCTAGTTTTGGTGGGGGTGGGGTGGCTCCTAGCTTTGTCACTGGGGACTCCTTCCTTGTGATGGCAAAGGACTCCAGTCAAGTTGTTGAGGACTTGATGTTCCTCTCGAGTTGTGACAGGTGACTTGGGGTTCCTTTAGAGTTGTGGAAGGGCGTCTTCTCGAGCTGCATGGGGCAGCTCCTCTCTAGTAGCAATTAGCAGGCTGGCTCCTGTCTAGTTGTGATGTGTGGTAGGCTTCTGTATAGTTATGGCATAGGGTTCCACTTTAGTTGCAGTGGGGATCAACTGACGTTTTTGTTTCTGTTCCCCTCTAGTTGTGGTTTGCAGGCTTGTCTACAGTTGTGGCGGGGTGGCGGAGGGGGGGCTTCTCTTTAGTTGTGGTATGGGGATTCCTCTCTAGATGTGGTAACATATTCCTCTCGGACTGTTGCGAGGGTGCCTCTTCTTGGCTTGTGATGTGAAAGGGCACTTTTTCCAATTGTGAATTGAAGGAATATAAGTGGTCCACTGGAGAAGGGAATGGCAAACCACTTCAGTATTCTTGCCTTGAGAACCCCATGAACAGTATGAAAAGGCAAAATGATAGGATACTGAAAGAGAAACTCCCCAGGTCAGTAGGTGTCCAATATGCTACTGGAGATCAGTGGAGAAATAACTCCAGAAAGAATGAAAGGATGGAGCCAAAGCAAAAACAATACCCAGCTGTGGATGCGACTGGTGATAGAAGCAAGGTCTGATGCTGTAAAGAGCAATATTGCATAGGAACCTGGAATGTCAGGTCCATGAATCAAGACAAATTGGAAGTGGTCAAACAAGAGATGGCAAGAGCGAATGTCAACATTCTAGGAATCAGCAAACTGAAATGGACTGGAATGGTTGAATTTAACTCAGATGACCATTATGTCTACTATTGCAGGCAGGAATCCCTCAGAAGAAATGGAGTGGCCATCATGGTCAACAAAAGAGTCCAAAATGCAGTACTTGGATGCAATTTCAAAAACGACAGAATGATCTCTGTTCGTTTCCAAGGCAAACCATTCAATATCACAGTAATCCAAGTCTATGCCCCAACCAGTAACGCTGAAGAACCTGAAGTTGAATGGTTCTATGAAGACCTACAAGACCTTTTAGAACTAACACCCCAAAAAGATGTCTTTTTCATTATAGGGGACTGGAATGCAAAAGTAGGAAGTCAAGAAACACCTGGAGTAACCGGCAAATTTGGCCTTGGAATACGGAATGAAGCAGGGCAAAGACTGATAGAGTTTTGCCAAGAGAATGCACTGGTCATAACAAACACCCTCTTCCAACAACACAAGAGAAGACTCTACACATGGACATCACCAGATGGTCAACACTGAAATCAGACAGATTATATTCTTTGCAGCCAAAGATGAAGAAGCTCTATACAGTCAGCAAAAACAAGACCAGGAGCTGACTGTGGCTCAGACCATGAACTCCTTATTGCCAAATTCAGACTGAAATTGAAGAAAGTAGGGAAAACCACTAGACCATTCAGGTATGACCTAAATCAAATCCCTTATGATTATACAGTGGAAGTGAGAAATAGATTTAAGGGCTTAGATCTGATGAACCATGGAATGAGGTTCGTGACATTGTACAGGAGACAGGGATCAAGACCATTCCCATAGAAAAGAAATGCAAAAAAGCAAAATGGCTGTCTGGGGAAGCCTTACAAATAGCTGTGAAAAGAAGAGAAGCGAAAAGCAAAGGAGAAAAGGAAAGATACAAACATCTGAATGCAGAGTTCCAAAGAATAACAAGAAGAGATAAGAAAGCCTTCCTCAGTGATCAATGCAAAGAAATAGAGGAAAACAATAGAATGGGAAAGACTAGGGATCTCTTCAAGAAAATCAGAGATACCAAAGGAACATTTCATGCAAAGATGAGCTCGATAAAGGACAGAAATGGTATGGACGTGACAGAGGCAGAAGATATTAAAAAGAGATGGCAAGAATACACAGAAGAACTGTACAAAAAATCTTCACGACCCAGATAATCACGATGGTGTGATCAGTCATCTAGAGCCAGACATCCTGGAATGTGAAGTCAAGTGGGCCTTAGAAAGCATCACTATGAACAAAGTTAGTGGAGGTGATGGAATTCCAGTTGAACTATTCCAAATCCTGAAAGATGATGCTGTGAAAATGCTGCACTCAATACGCCAGCCAATTTGGAAAACTCAGCAGTGGCCACAGGACTGGAAAAGGTCAGTTTGCATTCCAATCCCAAAGAAAGGCAATGCCAAACAATGCTCAAACTACCGCACAATTGCACTCATCTCACATGCTAGTAAAGTAATGCTCAAAATTCTCCAAGCTAGGCTTCAGCAATATGTGAACCGTGAACTTCCTGATGTTCAAGCTGGTTTTAGAAAAGGCAGAGGAAGCAGAGATCAAATTGCCAACATCTGCTGGATCGTGGAAAAAGCAAGAGAGTTCCAGAAAAACATCTATTTCTGCTTTATTGACTATGCCAAAGCCTTTGACTGTGTGGATCACAATAAACTGTGGAAAATTCTTCAAGAGTTGGGAATACCAGACCACCTGATCTGCCTCTTGAGAAATTTGTATGCAGGTCAGGAAGCAACAGTTAGAACTGGTCATGGAACAACAGACTGGTTCCAAATAGGAAAAGGAGTTCGTCAAGGCTGTATATTGTCACCCTGTTTGTTTAACTTATATGCAGAGTACATCATGAGAAACGCTGGACTGGAAGAAACACAAACTGGAATCAAGATTGCCCGGAGAAATATCAATAACCTCAAATATGCAGATGACACCACCCTTATGGCAGAAAGTGAAGAGGAACTAAAAAGCCTCTTGAAAAAAAAAAAAAAGAAAGTGAAAGTGGAGAGTGAAAAAGTTTGCTTAAAGCTCAACATTCAGAAAACGAAGATCATGGCATCCGGTCCCACCACTTCATGGGAAATAGATGGGGAAACAGTGTCAGACTTTGTTTTTCTGGGCTCCAAAATCACTGTAGATGGTGACTGCAGCCATGAAATTAAAAGACGCTTACTCCTTGGAAGGAAAGTTATGACCAACCTAGATAGCATATTCAAAAGCAGAGACATTATTTTGCCAACAAAAGTCCGTCTAGTCAAGGCTATGGTTTTTCCTGTGGTCATGTATGGATGTGAGAGTTGGACTGTGAAGAAGGCTGAGTGCCGAAGAATTGATGCTTTTGAACTGTGATATTGGAGAAGACTCTTGAGAGTCCCTTGGACTGCAAGGAGATCCAACCAGTCCATTCTGAAGGAGATCAGCCCTGGGATTTCTTTGGAAGGAATGATGCTACAGGTGAAACTCCAGTACTTTGGCCACCTCATGGGAAGAGTTGACTCATTGGAAAAGACTCTGATGCTGGGAGGGATTGGGGGCAGAAGGAGAAGGGGACGACAGAGGATGAGATGGCTGGATGGCATCACTGATTCGATGCACATGAGTGTGAGTGAACTCCGGGAGTTGGTGATGGATAGGAAGGCCTGGCATGCTGTGATTCATGGGGTCGCAAAGAGTGGGACACGACTGAGTGACTGATCTGATCTGATCTGATCTGACTCTCTAATTTTAGCAAGGGGTGTCCTCTTATGTTGTGATGTGTTGGTCTCTTCTCTACTCATAACAGGGGGCTTATGTTTAGCTGTGATGTGTTGGTGTGCTTCTCTCTAGTGGCAATGATCAGCGGGGCTAATGTCTAGTTCCCGTGGGGTTCTCCCCTCTAGTTATGGTGTGGGGCTCCTCTCTTATTACAGTCTGAATGAAAGGTCCTCTCTAGTTGTGGGGGCCTTTTCTCTAGTTGTGTTGTGCAGGCTCCTCTCTAGTTGTGGAGGTGTGCTCCTTTCTAGTTGTGACAGGGGGCTCTGAGCTAGCTGCAGGGTGCATGAGGCTCTCAACTTGTGACTGGGGGTCCTCTCCAGTTGTAGCATGAGTAACCTCTTGAGTTGCTGCAGGGGACACCTCTCGAGTTTTGGTGAGGGGCTCATCTGAAATTGGAGATGGAAATGGCAACCAACTCCAGTACTCATGCCTGAAAATCCCATGGATGGAGGAGCCTGGTAGGCTACAGTACATGGATTGAAAGGAGTCAGACATGACTGAGCAAATTCACTTTCACTTTCACTTTTCATCATAGGCCCCTGGTGGCTAAGATGGTAAAGAATCTGCCTGGGATGCAGGAGACCTGGGTTTGATCCCTGGGTCGGGAAGATCCCCTGGAGAAGTGCATGACAACCCACTTTTGTATTCTTGCCTGTAGAATCCCATGGACAGAAGAGCCTGGCTATCTACCCAGTCCATGGGGTCACAAAGAGTCGGAGATGACTGAGCAGCTAACACACTGCTGCAGCTGCTGCTATGTCACTTCAGTCGTGTCCAACTCTGTGCAACCCCATAGATGGCAGCCCACCAGGATCCCCCGTCCCTGGGATTCTCCAGGCAAGAACACTGGAGTGGGTTGCCATTTCCTCCTCCAATGCATGAAAGTGAAAAGTGAAAGTGAAGTCGTTCAGTCGTGTCCAGCTCCTAGTGACCCCATGGACTGCCGCCCACCAGGCTCCTCCATCCATGGGATTTTCCAGGCAAGAGTACTGGAGTGGGTTGCCATTGCCTTCTCCAGTTAACACACAGTCATCTGTAATTGTGGTGGGAGACTCCTTTCTAGCTGTGGCATGGTGCCTCCTTTCTAGCTGTGTTGTGCTGGTGAGCTCCGCTTAAGTTTCAGTGGGCAGCTCCTCTCTAGGTGTGATGGTGGACTCATCTATAGCTGTAATATGGGGGTCTCTTTCTAGCTGCAGCACATAGGGTCCTCTCTAGTTGTAGTGAGGTGCTCTTCTTTAGTTGTGATGTCTGTGGGGATTCCTCTCTCATTGCGATGTGCAGGGGGTCTCCTCTCTAGTTGTGATATGAGGCTTGTCTCTCTTTGCAGCGAATGGGTTCCTTCCTAGATGTGATGTCCGGAGGGCTCCTCTCCCATTGTGGGCTTCTCTCGAGTTGGGTCGCAAGTCTCCTCTAGAGTTTTCACAGGGTAATTGGAACTCCTCTTGAGATGTGGTTGTGCTCCACATGAGGAATGCAGGCTCCTCTGGAATTTCAGCGGGAGGCTTGTCTATTGTTGTTAAGGCGGGCTCCACTCTAAGTCTAATTCCAAGTGCTCCTGTTTAGTTGTGGAGGGCTTCTCTCTAGTTGTGTTGGCTCCTCTCTAGTGGTGGCAGGGTGCAACTTTCTTACTGTGGCAAAGGACTCCAAGCTAGTTGCATTGTTCATGGGGCTCTCTAGTTGTGGTGGGGACATCTCTGTATTTGCAGTTGTGGATTCCTCTTTATTTGTCTCAGGAGACACATATCATTTTGCTATGGGGGCTCGGGGCTCCTCTAAAAGGAGGCAGAGGATCTTTTCAAGATGAAGCAGGGGGGCTCCTCTGGAGTTCCTTTGGGGGCTTCTCTCTAGTTGTGGTTGGGGACTCCTCTATACCTGTGGCATGGGAGTTTCTTTCTAGTTGTGATGTGCTGGTGAGCTCCTCTCGAGTATCAGTGGAGGCTCTTCTCTAGTTGTGGTGGGTGATTATCTCTAGCTGTGGTGTGGCTGCTCCCTTCTACCTGTGGTGTGCTGGTGGGCTACTCTCTAGATGTGATGTGCAGGCTCCTTTCTAGTTATGATGAGGGTCTCTTTTGTTGGAATATCTGAGGGGAGTCCTCTCTCATTGCAATGTGCAAAGGCCTCCTTTCTTGTGGTGGGGTAGCTCATTGATATTTGCCACAGTGTGACTCCAACTCTAGGTATGATGTGTGGGGACATAGTCTAGCATTGTGTCCATTGGCTTTTCTTGAGTGGCAGTGGAGTTCTTTTCTTGAGTTGTGGCAGTGTACTCAGAACTCCTCCCGAGTGGCAGTATTCCCTCCTCTTAGGTTGTGATGGGGGGCTCGGCAGGTGACTCTGATCTTCTTTTGACACTAGGTGTTCCTCAAAAATTTTAGCATGGTTACTGCTCTCTACTTGTGAAGGCCTCCTCTCGATTTACTTCAGGGGGCTCCCCTCTATTTGCAGCAGAGGAGCTCTTCTCTGTGTGTGATGTCTTGGTGAACTCATCTCTACTTGTGGTGGGGGAAACCTCTCCAGTTTTGGTGGAGGTCTCCTCTGTCATTGTGACCAGTGGCTCCTCTCGTGCTGCAGCAAAGAACTCTGTGGTACCTCTCTAGTTGCCTTGGCAGTGGTATTCCTCAATCATTGCGGTATTCAGGGGACTCTATACATATGTGGTGTGCAGACCCCTCTCTCATTTTGGCATGTGGCCAACAAGCTAGCTGTGGCCAGGGGCTCTCTCTAGTTGCATTGTACTAGGGGTTTCTCTCTAGTTGTGATGTGGTGGCTCTTTCGAGTTTTTGCAGTCATTACTCTAGTTGCTGTGGGCAAGGTGGTACTCTCTAGTTGAGGTGGGCTATCCAAGCTAGTTTTATCCAGAAGGCTCCTATCTAGTTGCAGTGGAGGTCAACACTCTATTTATGGTGGGTGGTCTAGTCTTTAGTTGCGGTGGAGTTCCCCTCTCTAGTTGCATTGGGCAGGGATTTTCCTCAACAGTTGCTATGTGTGGTGGGGCTTTTCTCCAAATGTGATGTGTGGGCGCCTCTCTAGTTGTGGTGAGCTGCACTTCTCTAATTGTGCTGTGGGTGCTCCTTTCTTGTAGTGATGTGTGCCTGGGTTCCTCTCTTGTGGTGGTGTGATGCTCCTCTCTAGTTGTGCTGAGGTCTTGTCTTGATTTGTGGTGAGAGCTCCTCTTGAGTTGAGGCAGTGGATTCAGAGCTCCTCTCGAGTTCTGGTGGTGCCTCCTCTTGGGATGCACCAGGGAGTTTGGGATCCTTTTGAGTTGCTTTGGGGAACTTGGGGTTCCTCTCGAGTTGCAGCAGTGGACCTGGGGCTCCTGTCAAGTTGTGGCGGGTAGTTGGTGTTCCTCTGGATTACAGTGCACAACTCAGATTTCCTCTCGAGTTGCCATGAAAGTATCCTCTTGATTTGAGGCAGGGGACTCACAGCTTCTCTCATGTTGTGGTGATGCTTCCACTTGAGTTGTGGTGTGTTTTCTCCATGGAGTGGGGAGTCCTCTCTACTTTTGGCAGTGGGGTCTCCTCACTAGTTTTTTGTGGGATTGCTGGTCTCTAATTTTGAGTGGCTCCTCTTGAGTTACTTTGTGGGCTCATCTTTATTTGCGACAGAGTGACCCCTATAAGGTGTCATGTCCTGGGGGCTGCTCTCTAGTTGTGGTGAGGGCATCCTCTCCAGCTCTGGCATGTGAGTGCCTCTGACTTTGTTGCTGGGGGCTCCCCTCGTGATACAGAATAGGGATTCTCTTGAATTGAGGTGGATTCTCTCACTTCCTTTTGAGTTGCAGTCGGGGTCTTGGGAATTCTTTCGAGTTGCATTAGGGGGCTAGGATCTAGTGTCAAATTTCGATGGAAACTCAAGGTTCCTCTCGAGTTGCAGGAAGGGAGTCAGTCCTCCTCTTGAGTGGAGGTGGAGAACTCAGGGTTCCTCTCGTGTTGCAACAGGGGACTATGGTCCACTAGAATTGTGCCTGAAAACTCGGGATTCCTCTCCAGTTGCAGCAGAAAACTCGGGCTTCCTATCAAGTTGCAATAGGGGACTTGGGGCTCTACTCAAGTTGTGGCTGGGAAGTTGGGGTACCTCTTGAGTTGTAGCAGGGGACTCAGAACTCCTCTCGAGTTGTGGTGGGATCTCAGGATTCCTCTCGTGTTGCAGTGCGAGAATCCGTGTTCCACTCGAGCTGTGGCAGGGAATTCAGTGTTCCTCTCCATTTGGGGTGTACTCAGGGTTCCTCTCAAGTTGCAATGGGGCCTCCTCTCGAGTTGTATTGGTGTGACTCGTCTCTAGCAGGGATGTTCAGGGGGGCTCCTGTCTTGTGGCAATGTGCAGATGGCAACTCACTAGTTTTGGCATGGGTCTTTTCTCTAGTTTGGGTCAGATTCAATTCTGTAGCTGTGGTGGTTTTGATTCTTTCTAGTTGTGGTTGGGGACTCTTCTCTACCTGTGACATGGGTGTTTCTTTCTAGCTGTGGTGTGCTGGTGGGCTCCTCTGTAGTTGTAGTGGGTGATTATCTTTAGCAGTTGTGTGGCTTCTCCTTTCTAGTTGTGGTGTGTTCATGGGCTAATCTCTAGTTGTGTTATGTGGTCTCCTTTCTGGTTATGGTGAGGGGGTCATTAGCTGCAATACCTGTAGGGAGTCCTGTCTCATTGTAATGTGAAGGGGCCTCCTTTCTGGTTGTGGTGGCGGGGGGGGGGGGGTGGCTCATCTATATTTGCTGAAGAGTGACTCCTCTCTACTTATGATGTCTATGGTCATCCTTTTGCATTGTGGTCAGTGGCTTCTCTCAAGTAGCTTGGAATTCTTTTCTTGAGTTGTGGCAGTGTACTCAGGGCTCCTCCAGAGTTGCAGTAGTCCCTCCTCTTAGGTTGTGATGGTGGGGCTCTGCAGGTGACTCTGCTCTTCTTTTGACACTAGGTTTTCCTCACAAGTTTTAGCATGGTTACTCCTCTCTACTTGTGAGGACCTCCTCTCGAATTACTTCAGGGCTCATCTCTATCTGTGATGCTTTGGTGGACTCCTCTCTACTTGTGGTAGGGGAAACCTCTCCAGTTTTGGTGGAGGGCTCCTCTGTCATTGTGGCAAGTGTCACATCTCATGTTTCAGGGAAGGACTTGGTGGTACCTCTCTAGTTGCATTGGGCAGTGGTGTTTCTCATTCATTGCAGTATGCAGGGGACTCTTTACGTAAGTGGTGTATAGGCTCCTCTCGTTGTTTGTGGTAAACACACTAGTTGTGGCCATGGGCTCTCACTAGTTGCACTTTACTAGGGGTTTCTCTCTAGATGTGGTGTGCTGCTCCTTTGAGTTGTTGCAGTCATTACTCTAGTTTCTGTGGGCAAGGTGCTACTCTCTAGTTGAGGTGGGATATCTAATTTAGTTTTATCTAGAAGGATCCTCTCTAGTTTCAGTGGGGTTCAATTCTCTAGTTGTGGTTCTTGGTTAAGTCTCTAGTTGTGGTGGGCATCTCCACTCTAGTTGCAATGGGCAGGGCTTTTCTTCAATAGTTGCAATGTGAGGTGGGTCTCTTCTCCAGATGTGATGTGTGAGAGCCTCTCTAGTTATGGTGAGCTGTACTTATTTAATTGTGTCATGGGTGCTCCTCTCTTGTAATGATGTGTGCCTGGGCTCCTCTCTTGTGGTGGTGTGATGCTCCTCTCTAGTTGTATTGAGGTCTTAGCTCAATTTGCAGTGAGAACTCCTCTTGAGTTGAGGCAGGGGACTCAGAGCTCCTCTCGAGTTCTGGTGGTGCCTCCTCTCGGGTTGCAGCAAGGGGCTCTGGGTCCTTTTGAGTTGTGGTGGTAAGCTTGGGGTTCTTCTCAAGTTGCCCCAGTGGAATCAGGGCTCCTCATGAGTTGGAGCAGATATTCTGTGTTCCTCATGGTTACAGTGCACAACTCAGATTTCCTCTCCAGTTGCCATGGAAGGCTCCTCTTGAGTTGAGGCAGTGGACTCAGAACTCCTCTTAAGTTGTGGTAAGAAAATGATGTTCCTCTACAGTTGCAGCATGGAACTCAGGGCAGGAGGAGCCATGGGAGGAACTCGGGATTCCTCTCAAGTTGAGGGGAGTATGCAGGGTTCCTCTCTAGTTGTGGTGTGGCTTCCTCTTGAGTTATGGTGGGGCCTTCTCTCTAATTACCCTGGGGAGGTTCATCTCTAGCAGGGATGTGCAGGGTGGCTCCTGTCTTGTTGCAATGTGTGGGTGGCTAGTCATTAGTTTTGACATTTGTCTTTTCACTACTTGTTTTCAGAGTAAACTCTGTAGTTGTGGTGGGTTCAGTTCTCTCTAGTTGTGGTGTGCAAGCTCCTGTCTAGTTGTGTTGTGAGGTTCATCTCTATTACAGCAGAGGGGATAATCTCTATGTGTGAAGTCTAGCAGGTTCTTCTTGAGTTGTGGTGGAGGCTCCTCTCAAGTTGTGGGGCTGTGTCCTCTCTGGTTAGGGTGCGGGAATTTCCATGGGGTAAGTCCTGTGTAATTTTGGTGCTAGGGTTTCCTCACTAATATTAGTGAGGCTGCTTCTCTCTAGTTGTGAGGGACTCCACTCAACTTACTTCAGGGAGCTTGTCTGTATGTGTGGCAGAGAGGCTTCTCTCTAGCTGTGATATTTCAGGGTGTCTACTCTGCTAGTGCCAGGGGAATCCACTTCACTAATGGCCTGGGGGGTTCCTATGTCATTTGCCAGGGTCTTCTGCCTTGTTACAGCACAGGGCTCCAGTAGAATTGCAGTGGGGAACTCAGGGTTCCATTTGAGTTGCAGCAGGTGACTCAGGGCTCCTTTAGAGTTGCACTGGAGCCTCCTCTCTAGCTGCAGTGGGAGAGATCCTCTCTAGTAGTGATGTTCAGGCTGGCTCCTGTCTAGTGGGAATATGTGGGATGCTACTCTCTAGTTGCGGCATGGGGCTCCACTCTAGTGTCAGTGGGTTTCTACTCTTCATTTGTGGTGGGTCAGCTCCTCCCTAGTTTTCTTTTGTGGACTCTTCTCTAGTTGTGGCAGGGGGGCTCCTCTGTAGTTGTGGTTGTTGGGTTCCTCTCTAGTTGTGGTAGTGTGCTCTTCTCAAATTGTGATGGGGGTGGCTCCTCTCCAGTGTGATGGGAAGGGGTGCTTTTTCTAGTTGTGATTGCAGGAGGCTACTCTCAAGTTGTGGCAGTGGGAGTCCTCTTTCATTGTAGCATGGTGGGCTCCTCTCTACTCGTGTCAGGGGTCTTCTGTCTAACTGGGATGTGTGGGTATGTTCCTTCCCAATGGCGAAGTTCAGGGGGGCTTATATCTAACTGCAGCAGCGGTAGCCTCTGTAGTTGCAGTGTTGGCCTCCTCTTTCATTATGATCTGCGTGGGAGTTCCACTCTAGTTGTAATGTGCATAGGCACTTTTCTATAATTGTGATGTGTGTGGCAGGCTCCTATCTACCTGTGGCAAGGGTGTCCACTCCGGTTGTGTCAGTAGCTCTAGATTCTATATGCCATGTACTGGGGGACACCTCTCTAGTGCCAGCAATGTGCTCCTCAATAGTTGCACCTGAGGATCAACTATCTAGTTGTGGCATGTATTCAACTCTCTATTTTGGCGGTTGGGCTTCTCTCTAGTTGTGATGTGCTGGGGTGCTCCTCCCTAGATGTGCTGTGCCTGAGGGAGTCCTCTCTATTTGTGGAGTTGTAACTCCTGTCTTGTTGCTTTATGCTGTGTGTCTCTTCTCTAGGTGCAATTTGCTGGCTCATCTCTATTTGTGGTTTGATGAATTACTGTCTAGTAGAGGGGTGGAGCCTCTTCTCTAGATGTGGTGTGCAAAATTGCTCCTCTATAGTTGCAGGGTTCAGGTCCTCCTTTCCACATGTAGTGTCCGGGTGGGCTCCTCTCTTGTTGCAGTGTGTGGCTCCTCTCTAGTTGTGGTGGGGGACTCCTCTGGAGTTGCATCAGGGGCCTAGGTGTTCCTCTTGAGTTGAGGTGGGGCCTCCACTCCAGTGCTGGTGGGGTGGCCCTCTGTAGTAGCGATGTGCAGGGTGGTTTCTGTTTAGTTGCGATGTGTAGGTGGCTACACTACTTGTGGCATGGGGATCCTCTCTAGTTGGTGTGGGGTGTCAACTCTTAATTATGTCTAGTGGACTCCGCTCTAGTTGTGGTGTGCAGATTCCTCTCTAGTTGTGGAGGATTGATTATAGTTGTGACAGTGGGCTCTAGTTCATTGCAGGGTGCAAGGGGTTCTCAACTTGTGGCTGCGACTCCTCTCTAGCTGTAGTGAGAGGCATCTCTTGAGCTGCTGTAGGGGACACCTCTCAAGATTGTGTGGGGCTCATCTGTAATTATGGTGGGGGACTCCTCTCTACCTGTGGTGTGAGGCCGCCATTCTAATAGTGTGCTGGTGATCTCTTAAGTTTCAGTGGGCAGCTCTCTGATGCTGAGGCTTTCCCTCAATAGTTGTGGTTTGTATGTGGCTCTTCTCCACATGAGGAATGCAGGCTCTCCTGGAGTTGTGGGAGAAGACTTGTGTATTGTTGTGACAGCAGGCTCCTCTCTAAGTGAAATTACAGGGGCTCCTGTATAGTTGTGGGGGGCTTCTCTCTAGTTGTGATATTTGGGATCCTCTCTAGTGGTGGCAGAGTGCAGCTTTCTTATTGTGGCAATGGATTCCAAGCTAGTTGTGGTATTCACAGGGCTTTCGAATTGTGGTAGGGGACTCTGTACTTGCGGTGGTGGACTCCTCTCTATTTGTCTCAGGAGGCACATATCAATTTGCTGTGGGGGCTCGGGCTCCTCTAAAAGGAGGCAGTGAATCCTGTTGAGATGAAGCAGGGGGCTCCTCTAAAGTTTCAGTGGTGGGCTCCTCTCTAGTTGTGGTTGGGGACTCCTCTCTACCTGTGGCATGGAGGTTTCTTTCTAGTTGCGGTATTCTGGTGAGCTCCACAAAAGTATCAGTGGGGGCTCCACTCTAGTTGTGTGGGGGATTTTCTCCAGCTGGGATGTGGCTGCTCCTTTGTAGTTGTGGTGTACTGGTGGGCTACTCTCTAGTTCTGGTGTGCGGGTTCCTTTCTAGTTATGGTCTGGGTCTCTTTAGTTGCAATATGTGAGGGGAGTCCTCTCTCATTGCAATGTGCAGGGGCCTTTTTTCTTGTTGTGGTTGGGGGGCTCATCTATAGTTTCCACAGAGTGACTCATGTCTAGGTACTATATCTGGGCACATCCTTTTGTATTGTGGTCTGTGACTTCTCTCAAGCATCACTGGCATCCTCTTCTTGAGTTGTGACAGTGGACTTGTGGCTCCTCTTGAGTTTCAGTTGTCACTTCTCTTATATTCTGATGGGTGGCTGTGTAGGGTGGTCCTCTCTTCTTTTGGCACTAGGTTTTCCTCACAAATTTGTGTGTGGTTGCTCCTCTCTATTTGTGAGGGCCTCCTCTCAAGTTACTTCTGGGGGTTCATATCTGTCTTTGGCAGAGGCGTTTCTATCTGTGTGTGATACCTTGGTGGACTTATCTCTACTTGTGGCAAGGGAAACTTCACCAGTTTTGGTGGGGAGATCCTCTATCAATCGGGCCAGTGGCTCCTATCATGTTTCAGCAAAGGACTTGGTGGTTTCTCTCTAGTCGCCTTGGGCAGTGGTGTTTCTCAATCACTATGCTATGCAGGGGACTATTCTCCAGATGTGGTGTGCAGGCTCCTCTCTACATGTGGTGAGCTGTACTCATCTACTTGTTCCGTGGGAGCTCCTCTCTGGATGTGATGTCCAGAGGGCTCCTCTCTCATTGAGGACAGTGGCTTTCCTCGAGTTGCATTGTAGGGCTCCTCTAGAGTTTCTGCAGGGTACTCGGGTAGCCTTTTGAGTTGCAGGTGTGCCTCCTCTCATGTTTGTCTCTGGGGGACTCCACAGTGAGGGGGGTCTTCTCTACTTTTAGCACTAGGGATTCCTCACTAAATTTAGTTCATCACTAACCTTAGTTCATCACTAACCCCACTAAAGTTGTGATGGGTGGCCAAATCTCTAGTTGGGTTGTGGAAGGACCTGGCTAGTTGCATTGGGTGGGGCTTTTCCACAACAGTTGTGGTAGTTCTTCTCTACTTGAGGAATGCAGTCTCCTCTGGAGTTGTGGCAGGAGGCTTGTTTATTGTTGTGCCAGCGGGCTCTTCTTGAAGTCGAATTCCAGTGGCTCCTATCTAGTTGTGCAGGTCTTCTCTCTAGTTTTGATGTGCAGGCTCCTCTGTAGTTGTGGCAGGGTTCAAGTTTCTTGTTGTGGCAGGGCACTCCAAACTGGTTGCAGTGTTCAAGGGGCTCTCATGTTGTGGTGGTTGCATCTCTGTACTTTCAGTGGTTGGCTCCTCTCTAATAGTTTCAGCAGGCACATAACAATTTGTTGTGGGGCCTCGGGGCTCCTTTAAAATTAGGCAGAGGATCCTGTTGAGATGAAGCAGGTGGCTCCTCTCGAGTTTTGGTGGCGGGATCTTCACTAGTTGTGGTTGGCATCTCCTCTCTACCTGTTTCTTGGGGGTTTCTTTATAGTTGCAGTGTGCTGGTGAGCTCCTCTTGAGTATCAGTGAAGTCTCCTCTTTAGTTGTGGTGGGGGAATATCTCTAGCTGCAGAGAAAGGCTTCTCCTTTCTAGTTCTGGTGTGCTGGTGGGCTGCTCTATAGTTGTGATGTGCTGGTTTCTTTCTAGTTATAGTGAGGGGCTCTTTAGTGGCAATATCTTCAGTGAGTCCTCTCTCATTGCAATGTTCAGGGGCCTCCTTTCGTTTTTTGTGGGGAGGTCTCATCTATATTTGCTGCAGAGTGACTCCTTCTAGGTATGCTGTCTGGGGTATCCTCTTCCATTGTGGCCAGTGGCTTCTCTTGAGTAGTGGTGGAGTCCTCCTCTTGAGCTGTGGCAGTGGATTTGGAGCTCCTCGATTTGCATTGGGGCCTCATCTTAGGTTGTGATGGGGGACTATGCAGGGGGGTTCTCTCTTCTTTGGGAACTACATGTTCCTCAAAGTTGTAGCATGATTGCTCCTCTCTACTTGTGAGGGCCTATTCTTGAGTTACTTCAGTGGGCTCGTCTTTATTTGCAGCAGAGGTGCTCCTCTCTATGTGTGATGTTGTGGTAGATTCCTCTCTACTTGTGGCTGAGGAAACCTCTCCAGTTTTGGTGGGTAGCTCCTCTGTCATTGTGGCCAGTGGCTCCACTCATGTTGCAGCACAGGACTTGGTGGTTCCTCTATAGTTGCGTTGGGCAGTGTTTCCCCTCAATCATTGTGGGATGCGGGGCCTCTTGTCCACATGTGGTATGCAGGCTCCTCTCTAGTTGTGGCACCTGGTCAACACACTAACGGTGGCCAGGTGCTCTCTCTAGTTGCACTGTACTAGAGGTTTCTAACTATTTGTGGTGTGGTGGCTCCTTTGAGTTGTTACACTTGTTACACTATCTGCTATTGGCAAGGGATTCCTCTCTAGTTGTGGGGTTTCCAATATAGTTTTATACAGAAGGCTCCTCTCTTGTTACAGTTGGGTAACTCTCTATTTGAAGTGGGTGGTCAAGTCTCTATTTGTGGTGGAGGTCTCCTCTCTAATTGCATTGGACAGAGGTTTTCTGCAATAGTTGCAATGTGTGGTGGGGCTCTTCTCCAGATGTGGTGTGTGGGGTCCTCTCTAATTGTCACGAGCTGCATGTCTTTAATTGAGGGTGATCCTCTCTTGTAGTGATGTGTGCCTGGGTTCCTCTCTTGTGGTGGCATGGTGCTCCTCTCTAGTTGTGCTGAGATCTTATCTGGATTTGCCATGATAGCTCCTCCTGAGTTGAGGCAGGGGACTCAGAGCTCCTCTCAAGTTCTTTTGGTGCCACCTCTATTTGCAGCAATGGACTAAGGGCTTCTCTCAATTTTCAGTGGTTACTTGGTGTTCCTCTCAATTACAGCTTGGAATTCAGAGTTCCTCTTGAGTTGCCATGGAAGGCTCCACTTGAGTTGAGGCAGGGGACCCAGAGCTACTGTCGAGTTTCATTGTGTCTCCTCTCAAGTTGTGGTGGATTGTCTCCATGGATAGGGAGTCCTCTGTAGTTTTGGCACTGGGTTCTCGTCACTAGTTTTTGGCGGGATTCTTCCTCCATAATTGTGAGAGTTCCTCTTGAGTTATTTCAGTGTGCTCATCTCTATTTGTGGCACAGTGGCTTCTTTTTAGGTGTTATGTCCTGAGGCCTCCTCTCTAGTTGTGGTGAGGGGATCCTCTCCAGCTCTGTCAGGGGAGTGTCACTGATTTGTTGCCGAGGGCTCCCCTCATGATGCAGAACATGGCTCCTCTTGAATTAGGGTGGATTCTCACAGTTCTCTTGAGTTTCATAGGGGACATTGGGAATCAGTTCAAGTTGCATCAGGGGGCTTGGGACTCATCTCCAGTTGTGATCTGGAACTCGGAGTTCCTCTTGAGTTGCAGCAGGGGAGTCAGGCCTCCTCTCAAATTGTGGCTGGGAACTCGGGTTTCCTCTCTAGTTGCAGCGGGAAACTCAGGGTTCCTCTTGAGTTGAAATAGTGGTTTGGGGCTCCACTCGAGTTGTGGGTGGGAATGTAGGGTTCCTCTCGAGTAGCGGTGGGATACTTGGGGTTCCTGTCAAGTTGTAGCAGGTGATGCAGAGCTTCTCTAGGGTTTTGGTGGGATCTCAGGGTTCCTCTCAAGTTGTAGCATGGGACACAGGGTTCCACTCGAGCCATGGTGGGGAACTCGGGATTTCTCTCGAGTTGGGGGGAGTGTTCAGGGTTCATCTTGAGTTGCCATGGGGCCTCCTGTCAACTTCTCTTGGGGCATCTCATCTCTTGCAGGGATGTGCAGGGCGGGTTCTGTCTTGTTACAATGTGTGGGTGCATACTCACTAGTTTTGGCATGGGTCTTTACTCTAGAAATGGTTGGGGTCAACTCTGTAGTTGTGGTGTGTTTGATTCTCTCTAGTTGTGGTGTGCAAGTTCCTCTCTTGTCGTCTGAGGTTCATCTCTATTAGGAGCAGAGGGGCTCCTCTCTATGTGTGATGTTCAGCGTGCTCCTCTCAAGTTGTGATGAAGGGCTCCTCTGGATTTATGGGGCTGTGTCCTCTCTGGTTGGGGAGTGGGTGGCTGCACTGTGGAGGTTCTCTCTACCTTTGGCGCTAGGAGTTCCTCAGAAAATTTGGTGGAGTTTACCTTCTCTAGTTGTGATGGGTGTTCTATCTCTAGTTGTGGTGAGTGAGGTCCTCTCTAGTCATGTAGGGAGGAGGTTTTCCTCAATAGTTGTGGTGTATGGGGACACCACCCTTATGGCAGAAAGTGAAGAGGAACTAAAAAGCCTCTTGATGAAAGTGAAAGTGGAGACTGAAAAAGTTGGCTTAAAGCTCAACATTCAGAAAACTAAGATCGTGGCATCTGATCCCATCACTTCATGGGAAATAGATGGGGAAAAAGTGGAAACAGTGTCAGACTTTATTTTTTGGGGCTAGAAAATCACTGCAGATGGTGACTGCAGCCATGAAATTAAAAGACGCTTACTCCTTGGAAGGAAAGTTATGACCAACCTAGATAGCATATTCAAAAGCAGAGACATTATTTTGCCAACAAAAGTCCGTCTAGTCAAGGCTATGGTTTTTCCAGGGGTCATGTATGGATGTGAGAGTTGGACTGTGAAGAAGGCTGAGCACTGAAGAATTGATGCTTTTGAACTGTGGTGTTGGAGAAGACTCTTGAGAGTCCCTTGGACTGCAAGGAGATCCAGCCAGTCCATTCTGAAGGAGATCAGCCCTAGGATTTCTTTGGAGGGAATGGTGCTGAAGCTGAAACTCCAGTACTTTGGCCACCTCATGCGAAGAGTTGACTCATTGGAAAAGACTCTGATGCTCGGAGGGATTGGGGGCAGGAGGAGAAGGGGATGACAGAGGATGAAATGGCTGGATGGCATCACTGACTCGATGGACATGAGTCTGAGTGAACTCCAGGAGTTGATGATGGGCAGGGAGGCCTGGCATGCTGCGATTCATGGGGTCGCAAAGAGTCGGACACGACTGAGCAACTGAACTGAACTGATGGGGCTGTTCTCCACATGAGGAATATAGGCTCCTCTGGAGCTATGGCCGGAGGCTTGCCTATTGTTGTGATGGTGGGCTCATCTCAGAGTCGATTTCCCAGAGCTCCTGTCTAGTTGTTAGGGGCTTCTCTTTAGTTTTGATGTGCAGGCTCTGCTCTTGTTGTGGCGGGGTGCTGGTTTCTTATTGTGGCAGGGTACTCCAAGCTACTTGGGATGTTCAAGGGCTCTCGAGTTGCTGTAGGCACAACTATGTAATTGCAGTGGTGTGCTCCTCTATGTTTTTCTCAGGCAGAACATATCAATTTGGTGTGGGGGCTCAGGGCTTCTCCAGAAGGAGGCAGTGGATCCTGTCGGGATGAAGCAGGGGGCTCCTCTCGAGTTTCGGTGGGGGGGGGGGGTGGGTGGGTTCCTCTCTAGTTGTGATCAGGGACTCCTCTCCACCTGTGACATGGGTGTTTCTTTCTAGTTGCGGTGTGCTAGTAAGCTCATCTCAAGCATCAGCGGTGGTTCCTCTGTAGTTGTGGTGGGGGATTATCTATAGCTGTGGTGTGGCTGCTCCTTTCTAGTTGTATGCTGGTGTGATAATCTCTAGTTGTGATATTCAGGCTCCTTTCTAGTTATGGTGAGGGACACTTTAGTTGCAGTATCTGAGGGGGGGTCCTCTCTCCACAGGCCCTTGGCCTCCTTTCTTATTGTGGTGAGGGGATCTTCTATATTTATCACAGATTGACTCCTCTCTAGGTGTGATATCTGGGGGGCAATACTCTCTCATTGCAGCCGCTGGCTTCTCTTGAGTAGTGGTGGAGTCCTCCTCTTGAGTTGTGGCAGTTTACTCAGGGCTCCTCTCGAGTTTCAGTGGTCCCTCTTAGGTTGTGATGGGGCCCTCTGCAGGGTCCTCTGCTCTTCTTTGGCAGTAGGTGTTCCTCACAAATTTTAGCATGGTTGCCCCTCTCTACTTGTAAGGGCCTCCTCTTGAATTACTTCAGGGAGGTCTTCTTTGTTTGCGGCCGAGGGTTTCCTCTCTATGTTTGGTGTTTTGGTGGTCTCCTGTCTATTGGTGGCGGGGGAAGCTTCTCCAGTTTGGGTGGGGTCTCCTCTGTCATTGTGGCCAGTGGCTCCTGTTGTGTTGTAGCAAAGGACTTGGTGGTTCCTTTCTAGTTGTGTTGGGCATTGGTGTTCCTCAGTCATTGCTGTATGCAGGGGACTCTTCTCCAGATGCTGTGTGCAGGCTCGTCTCCCACTGTGGCTCATTGTCAACACATTATTTAAGGCCAGGGGCTCTCTCTACTTGCACTGTACTTGGGTTTCTCTCTAGCTGTGATGTGGTAGCTCTTTCGAGTTGTAGTCATTACCGTAGTTTCAGTGTGCAACTTTTGTTGTGGTGGGCTTCCCAATCGAGTTTAATCGAGAAGGCCCCTCTCTAGTTGCAGTGTGGGTCAATTCTCTAGTTGTGGTGGGGGTCTCTTCTCTAGTTGCATTGGTCAGGGGTTTTCCTCCATAGTTACAATGTGCAGCGGTGGGGGTGGGGGTGGGAGGGGTCTTCTCCAGATGTGGTGTGTGGCACCTCCTCTCTAGTTGTGGCAAGCTGTACTTCTCTAATTGTGCCGTGGGTGTCTCCTCTCTTGTAGAGATGTGTGCCTGGGCTCCTCTCTTGTGGTGGCGTGGTGCTCCCATCTAATTGTGTTGAGATCTTATCTTGATTTGCTGTAATAGCTCCTCTTGAGATGAGGCGATCCTCAGGGGATCCTCAGGGGACTCGGGGATCCTCTTGAGTTCTGGTGTTGCCTCCTTTTGAGTTGCAGCTGGGGGCTCAGGGTCTTTTGAGTTGCTCCAGGGCATTCGGGGCTCCTCTTGAGTTACTTCAGTGGACTCACTTCTATTTGTGGTAGAGTGACTCCTTTTTAGGTGCAGTGTCCTGGAGGCTCCTCTCTAGATGTGATGATGGGATTCTCTCCAGCTGTGCCAGGGGAGTGCCTCTTTCTTTGTTGCTGGGTGCTCTTCTCATGGTGCGGAATAGGGTTCCTCTTCAATTGAGGCAGATTCTCATGATTCCTCTTTAGTTGTGTTGGCAGTCTTGGGAATCCTCTCGAGTTACATCATGGGGCTTTGGGCTCATCTTGAGTTGCAACAGGGAACTCAGGGTTTCTGTCAAGTTGCAGCAGTGAATTCAGGTCTCCTCTTGAATTGCAGTGAGAATTCAGTGTTCATCTCGAGTACAGCATGGAACTTGGAGTTCCTCTGGAGTTGCCATGGAATTCTCTTCTTGAGTTGAGCTACGGGACTCAGAGACGCTTTCAAGTTGTGGTGGGAACTCAGGTTTCCTCTCAAGTTTCAGTGCTGGACCCAGGGTTACACTAGAGCCGGTGGGGAATGCAGTGTGCCTATCGAATTACAGTGTGGCTTCCTCTAGAGTTGTCTAGGGGTGACTTGTCTCTAGCAGGGGTGTGCAGGATGGCTCCTGTCTTGTGGCAATGTGTGGGCAGCTACTCACTAGTTCTGGCATGGATTTTTTTTTCTCTAGTTGTTGTCAGGGTCAACTCTGTACTTATGGGGGGATGGATTTTCTCTAGTTGTGGCATACAAGATTCTCTATAGTTGTGGTGTTAGGTTCATCTCTATTAGCAGTAGAGGGGCTCCTCTCTATGTGTGATGTCCAGCAGGCTCCTCTCGAGTTGTGGTGGAGGACTCCTCTCGAGTTGTGGGGCTGTGTCCTCTCTGCTTGCGGTGTGGGTGGCTCCACAGGCAAGGTCATCTCTACTTTTGGCATTAGGGGTTCCTCACTAATATAAATGGGGTTGCTTCTCTCTAGTTTTGAGGGATTCCAATCGACTTACTTCAGGGAGTTCATCTCTATTTGCAGCAGAGGGTATTCTCTCTAGGTGTTATGTCCTGGGTGACTCCACTATTTGTGCCAGGGGAATCTGCTACAGTTTTGGCAGAAGGGCTCCTCTGTCATTGTGGCCAGGGACTCCTTTCCTGTTACAGCATAGGGCTTTTGTCAAATTACAGTGGGGAAGTCGGGGTTCCCCTTGAATTGCAGCAGATTGTTTGGGGTTTCTTTAGAGTTGTGCTGGAGCCTGCTCTCGAACTGCAGTGGAGCAGATGCTCTCTAGTAGCGAAATGCAGGCTGGCTCCTGTCTAGCTGCAGCATAGGGCTTCACTCTAGTTGCAGTGGGGGTTTATTCTTTATTTGTGGTGGGGTGGCTCCTCTCTAGATCTCCTGTGCAGAGTCCTCTCTATTTGTGGCGCAGGGGCTTCTCTTTAGTTGTGGTAGTTGGGCTCCTCTCTAATTGTGGTAGAATGCTCTTCTCAAAATGTTCTGGGGATGGCTCCTCTCTGATTGTGATGTGAATGGGGTCTTTTCCTAGTAGCAATATGCAGGAGGCTACTGTCTAGTTGTGGCAGTGGGAGTCCTTTTTAGTTGCGGCATGGTGGGCTCCACTCTACTCATTGCAGGGGACTTCTGTCTAATTGTGATGTGTTGGTATGTTCCTCTCTAGTGGCGACGTTCAGGGGGAGCTTATCTCTATTTGGGGAAGAGGTCTCCTCTCTAGTTCCAGTGTTGCCCTCCTCTATCATTATGATTCATGTGGGAGTTCCACTCTAGTTGTGATGTGCATGGGCACTTTTCTCTAATTGTGATGTGTGGGGAGGGCTTATATCTACCTGTGGCAGGAGTGTCCACTCTAGTTGTGGTGGTGGTACTACACTCTAGTTTTCATGTACCGTGGGGAGGGGATAGCACCTTTCCGTTTTGGCGGTGTGCTCCTCACTAGTTGTGCCTGAGGGTCAACTATCTAGTTGTAGCGTGTATTCAACTCTCTATTTCTGTCTGTTGGGCTTCTCTCTAGTTGTTATGTGCCGGGGTAGTCCACCCTAGTGCTGTGCCTGGGGGAGTCCCATCTAGTTGTGGAGAGGGAACCCCTGTCTTGTTGCATTGTGCTGTGCAGCTCTTCTCCAGGTTCAGTTTGCTGGCTCATTACTATTTGTAGTTTGAGGGGCTACTCTCTAGTAGTGGTGTAGAGCCTCCTCTCTAGATGTGGTGTGTGAGATTGCTCCTCTCTAGTTACAGGTTGCCTGGCCTCCTTCCTACATGTGGTGGGCTCCACTCTTGTTTCCATGTGTGGGCTCCTCTCTAATTGTGGTGGGACACTCCTCTCTATGTGTGTCAGGGGACTTCGTGTTCCTCTTGAGTTGTGGCGGAGCATCTACTCTCTACCTGTGACAAGGATTTGCCTCTCTGATGGTGGTAGGGGAATCTACTCAACTTGAAGGAGGGGTTTGTCTCTATTTGCAGTGGAGGGGACCCTTTCTAGGCATGATGTCTGAGACAATCGTTTTAGTTGTGGTGGGGGGACACTCTCAAGTTTTGCCAGGTGGGCTTCTCTGTCGTTGTGGCCATGGGCTTCTCTTGAGTTGTAGCATAGGCCTCCTCTTAATTTCAGGAGGGGACTTGGGACATCTCTCTAGTTGTGGTAGTGCCACCTCTGGGGCTTCTCTGTGGGGAGGGTGTTCTCTCTACTTGTGGGGGATTCTCATTAGTTTTCATGGGTTTGTTCCACTGTAGTTGTGAGGAGCTCCTCTCGAATTACCTCAGGGGTCTCGTCTCTATTTGTGGCAGAGGAGCTCCTCTTTAGGCACAATGTGCTGGAGGGCTCCACTCAAGTTTTGGCAGGGAAATCCTCTCCAATTTTGGTGGGTCCCTTCTCTGTCATTATTGCCTGGGGCTCCTTCCTTGTGACGGCATAGGGTTCCGGTCGAATTGCGGTGGGGGACTCAGGGTTCCTCTTGAGTTGCGACAGGTAACTTGGGGTTCCTTTAAAGTTGTGGAGGAAACTCCTCAAGCTGCGTGGGGCAGCCATTCTCTAATAGCGATTATCAGGCTTGCTCCTGTCTACTTGTGATATGAGGTAGGCTACTGTATAGACTTCCCTGGTGGCTCAGACAGTACAGTGTCTGCCTACAATGCAGGAGACCCAGGTTCAATCCCTGGGTTGGGAAGATCTCCTGGAGAAAGAAATGGCAACCCACTGCAGTGTTCTTGCCTGGAAAATCTCATGGACGGAGGAGCATGCTAGGCTACAGTCCATGGGGCCTCAAAGAGTCAGACACGACTGAGCGACTTCACTTTCACTGTGTAGTTATGGCATGTGGCTCCACTTAGTTGCTGTGGGGGGTCAATGGCATATTTGTTTCAGTTTGTCAGTAGTTTAGGTTTGCATACTCTTCTCTAGTTGTGGTGGTGGTGGGGTGCTCCTCTTTAGTTGTGGTATGAGGCTTCCTGTCTAGTAGTGTTAGACAAATTGAGGTGGGGATAGCTCCTTTCTGCTTGTGATGTGAAGGGGCACTTTTTCCAGTTGTGATATGAAGAAGCATACTTTCTAGTTAAGACAAGGACACCCTCTTTAGTTGTGGCATTTGAGTTCCTCTATACTCAAGGCAGAGGACTTACTTTTAATTGTGATGTGTACGTGTACCCCTCTCTAGTGGCAAAGTTCAGTGGGGCTAATGTCTCCTTATGGTGGGCTTTGGCCTTCTAGTTGTGGTGTGGGACTCATCTCTTATTACGATGTGAGCAGGAGCTCCTCTCTAGTTGTGGGGACCTTATCTCTAGTTGTGCTGTGCAGGCTCCTCTCTAGTTTTGGAGGGGTGCTCCTTTCTAGTTGTGACAGGGGGCTCTAAGCTAGTTTCAGGGTACAGCTGGCTCTCAATTTGTGGCTGGGACTCCTCTCTAGTTGTAGTGGGAGGCATCTCTCGATTTGTTGTAGGTGGCTCCTCTAGAGATTTTGTGGGGGACTCATCTGTAATTGTGGTGGGGAACTCCTCTCTAGCTGTGGTAGAGTGCCTCCTTTCTACTAGTGGTGTGCTGGTGAGCTCCTCTTAAGTCAGTGGGCAGATCCTCTCTAAGTTCGGGGGTGGACTTCTCTATAGATGTAAAATGGTGGCCTGTTTCTAGTTGCAGTGCACATGCTCCACTCTAGTTGAGGTGAGGTGCTCTTCTTTAGTTGAGATGTCTGAGGGGACTCCTCTTATTGTGATGTTCAGGGGATCTCCTCTTAGGTTGTGGTGTGGGCCTTGTCTGTATTTGCAGTGGATTGGCTCCTCTCTAAATGTGATGTCGAGAGGGCTCCTCTGTCGTTGTATACAGTGGCTTCTCTTGACTTGTGTTGTAGGGCTCTTCTAGAGTTTCTGGAGGGTACTCGGGTATCCTCTTGAGTTGTGTTTGGGCCTTCTCTCGTGTATGTCATGTGGGGAGCTCTAGGGTGAGGGGCCTTCTCTACTTTTAGCCCTAGGATTTCCTCACTAATTTTGGTGGAGTTGACCCTCTCTAGTTGTGATGGGCGGTCAAATCTCTAGTTGTGGAGAAGAAGATCCTCTCTAGTTGCATTGGATGGGCCTTTTTCTCAATAATTGCAGTGTGTATATGGCTCTTCTCCATATGACAAATGCAGGCTTCTCTGGAGTTGTGGTGGGAGGCTTGTGTATTGTTGTGCCAGCAGGCTCCTCTCTAAGTTGATTTCTAGGGGCTCCTGTCTAGTGCTGGCCTTTCTCTAGTTGGGATGTTAGGGTTCCTTTCTAGTTGTGGCAAAGTGCAACTTTCTTATTGTGGCAGGGGACAGCAAGCTAGTTGTGGTGTTCAAGGGGCTCCCAAGTTGTGGTGGGGGCATCTCTGTACTGGCAGTGGTGGGCTCCTCTATGTTTGTCTCAGGGAGGCACATGTCAATTTGCTATGGGGGCACGGGGCTCCTCTAAAACAAGGGAGAGGATTGTATGGAGAGGAAACGTGGGCCTCCTCTTGAGTTTCAGTGGTGGGGGACTTCTCTCTAGTTGTGTTTCGTGACTCCTCTCTTTTTGTGGCATTGAGATTTCTTTCTAGGTTGTAGTGTGCTGGCAAGTTCATCTGAAGTATCAATGGGGGCTCCTCTCTAGTTGTGGTGGGGGATTATCTCTAGCTGTGGTGTGGTTGGTCATTTCTAGTTGTGGTGTGCTGGTGGGCTACTCTCTAGTTACAGTGTGTGGGCTCCTTTCTAGTTATGGTAAGGGGCTCTTTTGTTGCAATATGTAATAGAAGTTCACTCTCATTGCAGTATGCAGGGGCCTCCTTTCTTGTTGTGGTGGGAGAGATCAGGTATATTTGCCACAGAGAGACCCTTCTCTAGGTACGATGTTTGGGGCATCCTCTCGCATTGTGGCCGGTGGCTTCTCTTGAGTAGGGGTGGAGTCCTCCCTTGAGTTATAACTTTGACTTGGAGCTTCTCCTGCGTTGCAGTGGTCCCTCCTCTTAGGTTGTGATGAGGGTCTCTGAAGTGGTGGTCCTCATTTCTTTTGGCCCTAGGTGTTCCTCACAAATTTTAACGTAGTTGCTCCTCTCTACTTGTGAGGGCCTCGTCTAGAGTTACTTCAGGTGGCTCATCTCTATCTGCTTCAAAGGGACTCCTCTATGTGCGATGTCTTGGTGGACTCCTCTCTACTGGTGGTGGGGGAAATCTCTCCAGTTCTGGTGGGGGGTTCCTCCGTCATTGTGGCCACTGGCTCCTCTCCTGTTGCAGCAAAGGATTTGATGGTTCCTATCTAGTTGCCTTGGGCAGTGGTGTTCCTAAATCTTTGTGGTATGTTTCAGATTCATCTCCAGATGTGATGTGCAGCCTCCCCTCTGGTTGTGGCCTGGGTTCAACACACTATTTGTGGCCAGGGGCTCTCTTTAGTTGCACTTTACTAGGGGTTTCTCTCTAGTTGTGGTGTGGTGGCTCCTTTGAGTTGCTGCAATCATTACACTAGTTGCTGTTGGCAAGGTGCTCCTTTCTAGTTGTGGTGGGTTTTCCAATCTAGTTTTATCCAGAATGCTCCTCTCTAGTTGCACTGGGGGTCAACTCTCTAGTTGTGGTGGGTGTTAAAGTTTCTAGTTGTGGTGTGGGTCTCCTCTCTAGTTGCATTGGGCAGGATTTTCCTCAACAGTAGCTATGCGGGGTGGGGCACTTTCCCAGGTGTGGTATGTGGGCTCCTCTCTAGTTGTCTCGAGCTGCACTTTTATATTTGTGCCTCTCTTATAGTGATGTGTGCCTCAGCTCCTCTCTTGTGGTGGCGTGGTGCTCCTTTCTAGTTGTGCTGAGGTCTTATCTTGATTTACCATGAGACCTCCTCTTGAATTGAGGTAGGGGACTCAGAGTTCCTCTTGAGTTCTGGTGGTGCCTTCTCTCGAGTGGCAGTAGGGGGCTCTGGGTCCTTTCAAGTTGTGACAGTGAACTTGGGGTCCCTCTTGAGTTGCAGCAGTGGACTTGGGGATCCTCTTGAGTTGTGGCATTTACTGATATTCCTCTCCAGTACAGCACACAACTCGGAGTTCCTCTCGACTTGTCATGCAAGGCCCACCTTGAGTTGAGGCAGAGGACTCGAAGCTCCTCTAGAGTTGTGGTGATGCCTCCTCTTGAGTTGTGGTGGGTGTCTTCATAGAGTAGATAGTTCTCTCTTCTTTTGGTACAGGGGTCTCCTCGGTAGTTTTTGGTGGAATTGCTAGTCTCTAATTCTGAGGGGTTCTTCTTGAGTTACTTCAGTTTACTCAGCTCTATTTGCGGCAGTGGGACTCCTTTTTAGATTCAGTGTCCTGGGTTCACCTCTCTAGTTGCAGTGATTGGAACCTCTCCAGCTCTGGTAGGGGAGTGCCTCTGTTTTTGTTGCTGGGTTCCCCCCTCTTGACTTGGAATAGGGTTCCTCTTGAATTGAGGCAGATTCTCACTCTTGATTTGGAGTAGGAGTCTTGGGACCCTCACAAATTGCATCAGGGGGATTGGGGCTTGTCTTGAATTGTGACAGGGAACTCAGGGTTCCTCGTGAGTGGCAGCAGCAGAGTCGGACCTCCTCTCAAGTTGAGGCGGGGAACTTGGTGTTCCTCTTGAGATGCGGTGGGAAACTCGGAATTGCAACCAGGGACTTAGATCTCCTCTGGAGTTTTGGCAGAAACTCAGGATTCATCTCGTATTGCAGCATGGGACCCAGGGTTACACTAGAGCTGTGGTGGGGGATGCAGTGTGACTCTCCAGTTGTGGTGGGGCTTTCTCTAGAGCTCTCTAGGGGCAACTCGTCTCTAGCAGGGATGTGCAGGATGGCTCCTGTCTTGCAGCAATGTGTGGGTGGCTACTCACTATTTCTGGCATGGATTTTTTCTCTAGTTGTGGTCGGGGTCAACTCTGTATTTGTGGTGGATTCAATTTTCTCTAGTTGTGCTGTACAAGATTCTCTATAGTTGTGGTGTGAGGTTTGTCTCTCTTAAGAGTGTCTCTCTATGTGTGATGTCCAGCGGGCTCCTCTCGAGTTGTGGTGGAGGGCTCCTCTCAAGTTGTGGGGCTGTGTACACTCTGCTTGGGGGTGTGGGTGGCTCCACAGGGGAGGTCCTGTGTACTTTTGGTGCTAGTGGTTTCTCATTAATATTTAGTGGGGTCGCTTCTCTCTAGTTGTGAGGGATTTGACTCAACTTACTGAAGGGAGCTTGTCTCTATTTGTGACAGGGGCTTTTCTTTAGGCGTTATGTCCGTGGGTGACTCCACTATTTGTGCCAGGGGAATCCACTTCAGTTTTGGCAGAGGGGCTCCTCTGTCATTGTGGCCAGGGACTCCTTTCCTATTACAGCATAGGGCTTTTGTCGAATTGCAGTGGGGAACTCGGGGTTCCTCTTGAGTTGCAGCAGGTTATTCAGGGTTTCTTTAGAGTTGCTGTGGTGCCTCCTCTCATACTGCAGTGGGGCAGATCCTCTCTAGAAGGGAAATGCAGGCTGGGTCCTGTCTAGTTGCTACGTGGGACTTCACTCTAGTTGCAGTAGAGGTCCATTCTTTATTTGTGATGGGGCGGCTCCTCTCTAAATCTTGATTGCAGATTCCTCTCTAGTTGGGGCAGGGGGGAATCCTCTTTAGTTGTGGTAGTTGGGCTCCTCTCTCATTGCGGTAGAGTGCTCTTCTCAAAATTGTACTGGGGGTGGCTCCTCTCGGGTTGTGAATTGAAGGGATGCTTTTTCTAGTTATGATAGCAGGAGATTATTGTCTAGTTGTGGCAGTGGGAGTCCTCTTTAATTGTGGTAAGGTTGTCTCCAGTCTACTCATCACAGGGGGCGTCTGTCTAATTGTGATGTGTTGGTGTGCTACTCTCTAATGATGATGTTCAGGGGAGCTTATCTCTAGTTGTGGAAGATGTCTCCTTTCTAGTTCAAGTGTTGCCCTTCTCTATTGTAATGATCCATGTGGGAGTTGCACTCTAGTTGTGATATGCATGGGCACTTTTCTCTAATTGTGATGTGTGGAGGGGGCTTGTATCTACCTGTGGCAGGGGTGTCCATTTAGTTGTGGTCGTGGTGCTCCACTCTAGGTGCCATATATGGGGGGAGATGGAACCTCTCTAGTTTTTTGCAGTGTGCTCCTCACTAGTTGTGCCTGAGGGTCAACTACCTAGTTGTGGTGTGTATTCAACTCTCTAGTTTTGGCGGTTGGGCTTCTCTCTAGTCATGATGTACTGGGGTGGTCATCCCTAGGTGTGCTGTGCCTGGGGAAGTCCTCTTTAGTTGTGGAGTGGGAACTCCTGTCTTGTTGTATTGTGCTGTGAAGCTCTTCTCTAGGTTCAGTTTGCTGGCTCATTTCTATTTGTAGTTTGAGGGGCTACTCTCTAGTAGTGGTGTAGAGCCTCCTCTCTAGATGTGGTGTGTGAGATTGCTCATCTCTAGTTACAGGGCATGGGGCCTCCTTTCTACATACAGTGTCTGGGTGGGCTCCTCTCTAGTTTTGGTGGGAGACTTCTCTCAATGTGCATCGGAGGAATTCGTGTTCCTCTCGAATTGTGGTGGAGCCTTCATTCCAGCTGTGGTGGGGTGGCTCCTCTCTAGTAGCATTGTGCAGGGTTGCTTCTGTTTAGTTTCAGTGTGTGGGTGGCTACACAAACTGTGGCATGGGGGTCCTCTCTAGATGGTGTGGGGGGTCAGCTGTTAGTTGTGTTGGGTGGGCTCCTCTCCAGTTATGGGGTGCAGGCTCCTCTTGAGTTGTGTTAGGGGGGCTCTTCTCTAGTTGTGGTGTGTGGTGGGCAGCTCTAGAGTTGCAATGGATTTTTCCTTTCTGATTGTGGTGGGGGTTTCCTTTCTGGTAGCGATGTGCACAGACACTCTTTTGTGATATGTGCAAGCCTACTCTCTAATTTTGGCACGGCCCCTCCTCTTTAGTTGTGGCATAGGGGCCTCCTCTCTAGTTGTGGAAGGAGGCTTCTAATTGCGATGTGTGGGAATGCTCCTCTCAAGTGTCAATGTTCAGGGGGCTGCTCTCTAGTTGCAGCATGGGGTCTACTCTCTAGCTGTGACAAGGATGTGCCTCTCTGATGATGGTAGGGGAATCTATTCAACTTGCAGGAGGGTTTCGTCTCTATTTGCGGTGGAGGGGACCCTTTCTAGGTGTAATGTCCAGGATCACCTCTCTAGTTGTGGTTTGGGGATACTCTCCAGTTCTGCTGGATGAGCTCCTCTGTCATTGTGGCAATGGGCTTCTCTTGAGTTGTGGCATAGGCCTCCTCTCAAGTTCAAGGAGGGACATCTCTCTAGTTGCGGTGGTGCCGCTGTCGGGAGCTGCATTACTGACAAAATGGAGGAACGGCCCCAACTTCCTCTCCTTGTCCCACAGGCACGGACCCAGGATGAAGGAGTTAGGCCTTATGATTCTGACTTGTTCTTTCCTCTCAGCGGAGTTGACTGAAAAGAATATTAAGGTGTTTATTGTTCTGATACGAGCATGAGAAGGCACAAAGCCTTCTGCAGCTGTGCTCAGAAAATAATTCATAAAGTTAGTTACTGACATTTGTTCAAGGGATTTTACAAAAGAGTGTTCCAGGGTGAGCATGTAGGTCACAGCTTGAGGCCATGGGAGGGATTGCTATCTGAAGCCTATTTGTGAGAAAGTGTTTATGGCAAAGGAGTTTGCTGAATTTAGAGCTTAGGAACAATTAAAATAGTTAGAAGCTAAAGATTTAAGGAACGTTATAACGTTATAATGTTAGCATATTTTAGATTAGGAATTTTAGAGATACTATAGCTAGAAGCCTTTTTAAGAGATAGTGAGCTCAGGATGTTAGGGGAAAACAGGATTTAGAAAGATAAGACATAAACTGAGGAATGTAGCATGAGTTACAATGTAATCACAAGTTAACTATAGGACACATAAGAGGAAGTAGATAATAGATGGTAAAGCTGATTCCAAGAGAATCACTGAAGCAGGAACTCTGTTTGAAGAGCAACAATGATTTATGGAGATAATAAATCTGGGTGAGGGGGAGCTGTAAATGTCAAACCTCTGACCTAATGTTTTCATAAAAGTATAAAAGAGAATCTTAAACTTGAAATAAATAGGCAGCCCAAGAAAACTGAGAGGCTGTCTCATTTCTGGCCGACACTGCTCACCCCTTCAGGTTGAATCCCTGGCTGCTGGAGCTGGACTCCAGTGTTCTCTCTACTTGTGGCATTGGGGGCTCCTCACTAGTGTTCAAGTTATTGTTCCACTGTAGTTGTGAGGTGCTCATCTTGAATTACTTCTGGGGCCTCATCTCTATTTGCAGCAGAGGGGCTCCTCTCTAGGCACAATGTGCCAGAGGGCTCCTCTTTAGTTCTGACCAGGGAATCCTCTCCAGTTTTGATGGGAACTCCTCTGTCTTTGTCGTGGATGGCTCCTTCCTTGTGACAGCATTGGGCTTCTATCAAGATGCATTAGATGACCTGGGGATCAACTCGAGTTTTCACAGGTGACTTGGTGTTCCTTTATAGTTGTGGTGGGGCCTCCTCTTGAGCTGCATGGTGCAGCTGCTCTCTAGGAGTGATTAGCAGGCTGGCACCTGTGTAGTTGTGATGTGCAGTGGGCTACTGTATTGTTAAGGCATGATCCACTCTAATTGCAGTGGAGTTAGATTAATGGCTTTCCCCATCCCACTCCTCTGTTGTGGTTTTCAGACCCCTTTAATTGTGGTGGGGCACTCTTCTTTAGTTGTGGTATGGGGATTCCTCTCTAGTTGCAGGAGAATGCTCCTCTAGAACTGCAGTTGGGGTGGTTTCTCTCTGCTTGTCATGTGAAGGGGCTCATTTTCCAGTTGTGAAGTGAGTGAGAACACTCTCTAGCTGTGGCAGGGGGCATCCTTGTTAGTTGTGGTGTGTTGGGCTCCTCTCTGCTCATCGCAGGGAGTTTATATTTAATTGTGATATGTGGGTGTGCTCAGCTCTAGTGGTGATGTTCAGCGAGGTTAATGTCTATTTGTGGTGGAGTTCTCCCCTCAAGTTGTGGTGTTTGGCTCTGCTCTTATTCCAATCTAATTGGGAGCTCCTCTCTATTTCTGGGGGCCTTTTCCCTAGTTGTGGTTTGCAGGTTCATCTTTAGTTGTGAATGGGTGCTCCTTTCCAGTTGTGTCAGGGGGCTCTAAGCTTGTTACAGGGCGCATGGTGCTATTAATTTATGGCTGGGGCTCCTCTTTAGTTGTAGTAGGAGGCACCTCTTAAGTTGCTGCATAGGGCATCTCTAGAGTTTCATTGCAGGGCTCCTCTAGAGTTGCTGCAGGTACTCGGGCCTCCTCTTGAGTTGCTGTTGTGTCTGCTATTGCGTTTGTCATGTGGGGGCTCCATGGTGATGGGTCTTCTCTACTTGTAGCACTAGGGTTTCCTCACTGATTTTGGGGTTGAACTTCTCTCTTTGTGATGGGTGCTCATCTCTCTAGTTGTGGTGAGGAAGTTCCTCTCTGGTTGCACTGGTGGGGCTTTTCCTCAATAGTTTCAGTTTCTATGGGGCTCTCCTCCACCTGAGGAATGCAGGCTCCTCTGGAGTTGTGGTGGGAGGCTTGTGTATTGTTGTGCCAGCAGGCTCCTCTTTAAGTTGAATTCCAGGGGCTCCTGTTTAGTTGT
Organism: Bos indicus x Bos taurus; assembly: GCF_003369695.1. Taxonomy (NCBI): domain Eukaryota; kingdom Metazoa; phylum Chordata; class Mammalia; order Artiodactyla; family Bovidae; genus Bos; species Bos indicus x Bos taurus. The sequence goes on from NC_040104.1 coordinate 50,791,337, forward strand.
GGGGGACTTCTCTCTAGTTGTGATGTGCAGGCTCCTCTCTAGTTGTGGCAGGGTGCAAGTTTCTTGTTGTGGCAGAGACTCCGTGCTAGTTTCGGTCTTCATGGGAATCTCCAGCTGTGTTGTGGGTATATCTGTACTTGAGGTGGTGGACTCCTCTCTATTTATCTCAGGAGGCACATATCAATTTGCTTTGGGGGTCCAGGATCCTCTAAAAAGAGGCAACAGATCCTGTTGAGATGAAACAGGGGGCTTCTCTTGAATTTCAGTGGGGGTCTCTAGTTGTGGTTGAGGACTCCTCTCTACATGTGGCATGGGTGTTTCTTTCTAGTTGCGGTGTGCTGGTGAGTGCCTCTCCAGTATCAGTGGGGGCTCCTCTCTTGCTGTCATGGGCAATTATCTCTGGCTGTGGTGTGCCTACTTCTTTCCAGTTGTGCTTTGCTGGTGGGTTACTCTTTAGTTGTGGTGTGTGGTCTCTTTTCTAGTTATGGTGAGGGGCTCTTTAGTTGCAATATCTGTGGGGAGTTCTCTCTCATTGCAATGTGCAGGGGCCTCCATTCTTGTTGTGGTGGTGAGGCTTATCTTTATTTGCCACAGAGTGACATCTCTCTACATATAACATCTGGGGGGGGGGTGTGCTCCTCTCACATTGTGGCTGGTGGCTTCTCTCGAGAAGTGGTGGTGTCCTCCTCTTGACTTGTGGCACTGGCCTCGGGGCTCCTCTCGAGTTGCAGTGAACCCTCTTCTAAGGTTGTGATGAGGGGATCTGAAGGGGGTCCTCTCTTATTTCGGCACTAGATGTTCCTACAGATTTTAGCATGGTTGTTCCTCTCTACTTCTGAGGCCTCCTCTCGATTTACTTCAGGGAACATGTCTCCATGTGCGGCAGAGGTGCTCCTTTCTATGTGTGATATCTTGTGGAGTCCTCTCTGCTTGTGATTGGGGAAACCTCTCCAGTTTTGGCAGGAGGATCCTCAATCATTCTGGCCATTGGCTCCCCTTGTGTTGCAGCAGAGGACTTGGTGGTTCCTCTCTAGTTGCATTGGGCAATGGTGTTCCTCAGTCATTGTGGTTTGTGGGGAACTCTTTCCCAGATCCAGCTTGCAAGCTCCTCTCATGTTGTGGCATGTAGTCAACACACCAGTTGTGGTCAGGGGCTCTCACTAGTTGCACTGTGCTAGGAGTTTCTTTCTAGTTGTGCTGTGGTAGTTCCTTCAAGTTGTTGCAGTCGTTACCCTATTTGCTGAGGGAAAGGGCCTACTCTGTGGTTGTGGTGGGTTTGCCATTTTGTTTTATCCAGAAGGCTCCTCTCCATTTGCAGTTGGGGTCAACAGTCTTGTTGTGGTTGGTAGTCAAGTCTCTAGTGATGGTGGTGGTCTCCTCTCTAGTTCCATTGTGCAGGGGATTTCCTCAATAGTTGCAATGTGCAGTGGAGCTCTTCTCCAGGTGTGTTGTGTGGGCTCCTCTCTAGTTGTGGCAAGATGAACTTCTCTAATTGTGCTGTGGATGCTCCTCTGTTGTAATGATGTGTGCCTGGGCTCCTCTCTTGTTGTGGCATGGTGCTACTGTTTAGTTGTGATGAGGTCTTATTCTCTATTTACTTTGAGAGAGCCTCTTGAGTTGAGGAAGGGCACTCAGAGCTCCACTACAGTTCTGGTGATGCCACCTCTCAAGTTGCAACAGGGTGCATGGGAATCTTTTGAGTTGAGGCAGGGAACTCAGGCTTTTTGTCGAGTTTCAGCAGTGGACTCGGGGCTCCTTTCGATTTGTGGTGGGTACACAGTGTTCCTTTCATGTACAGTGCGGAACTAGGAGTTCCTCTTGAATTGCCATTGAAGGCTCCTCTTCAGGTGAGACAGGAGACACAAAGGTCCTCTCGAGTTGCAGTGATACCACCTCTTGTGTTTTGGTGGGTGGTCTCTGTGGGGTGGGGCATCATCTCTAATTTTGGCACTGGGCAATCCTCACTCGTTTTTCTCGGGATTGCTCCTCTATAATTTTGAAGGTATCCTCTCAAGCTACTTCAGTGGGCTTATCTCTATTTGTGGCAGAGTGACTCCTTTTAAGGTGCGATGTCCTGGGGGCACCTCTCTAGTTGTGGTGAGGGCATCCTCTCCAGCTGTGGCAGGGGAGTGCCTCCATCTTTGTTGCTGGGGGTTCTCAATGTGATGTGAAATAGGGCTCCTCTTGAATTTAGGCGGATTCTCATGATTCCTGTCGAGTTGCAACAGGGAGTTGGGGCTCCTCTAGAGTTGCAGCAGGGAACTCGGGTTCCTTTTGAGTTGCAGCAGGAGACTCAGATCTCCTCTTGAGTCACCGTGAACTCAGTGTTCTTCTTGTTTTGTACTGAAAGACTCAGAGTTCCACACAAGCTGTAATGGGGAGCTTGGTGTTCCTTTCAAGTTGGGGGCATACTAGGGGTTTCTCCTGACTTGTGGTGGGGCCTCCTCTCGAGGTGTCTTGAGCCAACTCATCTCTAGTAGGGATGTGCAGGGTGGCTCATGACTTGTTGCAATGTCAGTTGGCTTCTCACTAGTTTTGGCCTGGGACTTGTCTGTCGTTGTGGTCGGGGTCAACTCTGTAGTTGTGGTGGTTTTGATTTCCTCTAGTTGTGGTATGCAAGCTCCTCTCTCTCTGTGGTTTGAGGTTCATCTCTATTAGCAGCAGAGGGGCTTGTCTCTCTCTGTGATGTCCAGTGGACTCCTATTGAGTTGTGGGGCTGTGTCCTCTCTGGTTGGGGTGTGAGTGCCTCCACGGGGGAGGTCCTCTCTACTTTTGTTGCTAGGGGTTCCTCACTAAAATTAGTGGGATTGCTGCTCTCTAGTTGTGAGGGACTCCACTCAACTTACTTCATGGAGCTCGTCTCTATTTGGGGCAGAAGGGTCTTCTCTAAGTCCTGCAGGACTCCACTCTAGTTTTGCTGGAGGAATCCACTTCAGTTTTGGCTGGGGAGCCCCTCTATCATTTTGGCCAGTGGCTCCTTTTCTTGTTACAGCTGAGCGCTTCTGTCAAATTGCAGCAGGGAACTCCTGGTACCTCTTGAGTTACCACAGGTGACTTGGGCTTCCTTGAGAGTTGTCGTGGATCCTCCCATCGAGCTTCAGTCGACCAGATCCTCTCTGGTAGCGATGTGCAGGCTGACACCTACCTAGTAAGGCTACTGTCTAGTCGTGGCATGGGTCTTTAGTTGCAGTAGGGGTGCACTCTTTGTGGTGAGTCGGCTCCTTTCTAGTTGTCATTTGCAGACTCCTCTCTAGTTGTGGCAGGGGAGGCTCCTCTTTAGTTGTGATAGCTGGGCTCCACTCTAGTTTCAGTAGAGTGTTCTTCTCAAGTTGTGATGAGGGTGGCTCCTCTCTGATTGTGATATGAAGAGGCCCTTTTTCTTGTTGTGACTTACAGGAGGCTACTCTATAGTTGTGGCAGAAAGAGTCCTTTTTAGTTGCAGCATGGTGGGCTCCTCTCTGGTCATGGCTGGGGGCTTCTGTCTAATTGTGATGTATGAGTATGATCCTCTCTAATGGCAATGTTCATGGGGGCTTATCTCTAATTATGGCATGGGTTTCCTCTCTAATTGCAGTGCTGGCCTCCTCTTTCATTATGATCCGTGTGGGAGTTCCACTCTAGATTTGATGTGCCTGGCACTTTTTTCTAATTGTGGTGTGTGGGATCAGCTCCTATTTACCTGTGGCAGGGGTGTCCACTCTAGTTGTGGCAGTGGTTCTACACTCTAGATGTGATATATGGGATGGGGGTTCTTCTTTAGTTGCAACGGTGTGCTCTTCACTAGTTGCGCCGGGGGATCAACTATCTAGCTGGGGCATGTATTCACCTCTCTGGTTTTGGTGGTTGTGTTCAAAGTTGTGATGTGTCAGGGTGCATCTCCCTAGTTGTGCTGTGCCTGGGGAAGTCTGCTCTAGTTGTGGAGTGGGAACTCCTGTCTTATTGCATAATGTTGTGAAGCTCTTCTCTTGAAGTTTGCTTGCTCATTTCTATTTGTGGCTTGAGGGGCAACTTTTTAGTAGTGGTGTGAAGCCTCCTCTCTAGACGTGGTGTATGAGATTGCTCCTCTCTAGCGGTGGGGTGTGGGGCTTCCTTTCTTCATGTGGCATCCGGGTGGGCTCCTCTCTAGTTGCAATGTGTGAGTCTTTACTCTAGTTGTGGTGGGGGACTCCTTTTGAGTTGCATCATGGGACTTGGTGTTCCCCTCAAGTTGAGGTGGTGCCTCCACTTGAGTTGTGGTGGGGTGGCTCCTCTCTAGTAGCAATGTGCAGGGTGGCTTCTGTTTAGCTGCAATGTGTTGGTGGCTAAATTACCTGTGGCATGGGGTTCCTCTGTAGTTGGTGTGGGGGGTCAACTCTTAGTTGTGTCAATAGGCACCTCTCTAGTTGTGTTGTGCAGTCTCCTCTCCAGTTGTGTTAGTGGGGCTCTTCTCTAGTTATGGTGTGCAGAGGTCACCTCTAGAGTTGGGGTTGAATTTTCCTTTCAAAATATGGAGAGGATTTACTCTCTGTTAGTGATGTGCACTGGAGAAGGCAATGGCACCCCACTCCAGTACTCTTGCCTGGGAAATCCCATGGAGGAAGGAGCCTTGTAGGCTGCAGTCCATGGGGTCGCTAAGTCAGACACGACTGAGCGACTTCACTTTCACTTTTCACTTTCATGCATTGGAGAAGGAAATGGCGACCCACTCCAGTGTTCTTGCCTGGAGAATCCCAGGGACAGAGGAGCCTGGTGGGCTTCCGTCTATGGGGTCGCACAGAGTTGGACACGACTGACGCGACTTAACAGCAGCAGCAGCAGCAGCAGCAGCAGCGATGTGCACAGGCACTCTTTCCAGGTGCGATATCCGTGAGCCTACCCTCTAATTATCACGTGGCCCCTTCTCTTTAGTTAGGGCATGGGAGCCTCCTCTCTAGTTTTGAAAGGAGGCTTCTAATTGTGATGTGCAGGAATGCTCTTCTCAATTGTCGATGTTCAGGGGGCTCCTCTCTAGTTGCGTGTGACTTCTACTCTCTAGTTGTGTTGAGGTTATTTCCTCTCTGTCGGTGGTAGGGGATTCTATTCGACTTGCAGCAGAGGCTCGTCTCTGTTTGCAGTGGAGGGGGACCTCTCTAGGTGCGATGTCCTGGGTCTTCTCATCAGTTGTGGTGGTGGGACAATCTCCAGTTTTGGCGGGTGTGTTCCTCTCTCATTGTGGCCGTAGGTTTCTCTTGAGTTTTGGCATAGGTCTTCCCTCAAGTTCAGGTGAGGACTTGGGGCTCCTCTCTAATTGCAGTGGTGAAGCCTCTGGGGGTTCTCTGTGGGGAGAGTGTTCTACTTTTGGCATTGGGGGCTCATTCTAGTTTTCATGGGGTTGCTCCACTCTAATGGTGAGAGGTTTATCTCAAGTTATGTCAGGGTCCACGTCTCTATGTGTGGCAGAGGGACACCTCTCTAGGTGCAATGTGCCAAAGGGCTCCTCTCTAATTTTGGCAGGGGAATCATTTCCAGTTTTGGTGGGGGGGATCCTCTGTTTGTCTCCAGGGGATCCTTCTTTGTGATGATATAGTGCTCCTGTAGAGTTATGGTGGAGGACTCAGGGATCCTCTCGAGTTGGGACAGGTGATTTGGGGTTTCTGTACAGTTGTGATTGTGCCTCCTTTTGAGCTGCATGGGGCAACTCTTCTCTAGTAGCGATTAGCAGCTGGTTCCTGTCTCATTGTTATGTGTGGTATGCTACTGTATAGTTATGCATTGGGCTCCACTTTAGTTGCAGTGAGGTCAACTGACGTTTTTGTTTCAGCTCCTCTCTAGTTGTGGTTTGCAGACTCCTCTCTAGTGGTGGCAGGGGCAGGGGTCTACTCTTTAGAAGTGGTAGGGGCTTCCTGTCCTGTTGTGGTAGAGTGCTCCTCTCAAATTGTGGTGGGTTTGGCTCCTCTTGGAAAGCCTCTTGAGTTGCATCAGGGGGCTTGGGGCTCTTCTTGAGTTTCTCTGGGAAACTCGGGATTTCTCTTGATTTGCAGCAGAGGAGAAGGGCCTCCTCTCAAGTTGTAGTGGGGATCTCGGGGTTTATCTTGAGTCACAGAGGGAAACTTGGGGTTCTTCTCGAGTTGCATCAAGGGACTCAGAGCTCCTCTCAAGATGCAATGGGAACTCAGTGTTCCTCTTGAGTTGCAGCTTGGGTCTCAGGGTTCCACTCGAGCTGTGGTGGGTAACCTGGGGTTTCTCTTGAGTTTGGAGTGGTATTCAGGGTCCCTCTCGACTTGTGGTGGGGCCTCCTCTCAAGTTGTCTTGGGGCAACTCGTCTCTAGCAGGGATGTGCAGGGTGGCTCCTGTCTTGTTGCAATGTCAGGTGGCTACTCACTAGATTTGGCATGGAACTGCTCTATCATTGTGGTCGGGGTCAACTCTGTAGTTGTGGTGGGTTCGATTCTCTTTAGTGTGCAAACTTCTCTCTACTTGTGGTGTTAGGTTCATCTTTATTAGCAGCAGAGTGACTCCTGTCTATGTGTGATGTCCAGTGGGCTCCTCTTGAGTTGTGGTGGAGAACTCCTGTTGAGTTGCAGGGATGTGTCCTCTCTGGGTGGGGTGTGGGTTGCTCCGCAGGGAAGGTCTTCTCCACCTTTGGTGCTAGGGGTTCCTCGTAATTTTGTTGGGGTTGACCCTCTCTTGTTGTGATGGGTAGTCAACTCTGTATTTGTGTTGAGGGTTCTTCTCTCTTGGTGCCTTGGAAGGGGCTTTTCCTCTATAGGCAGAATGTCTATGTGGCTCTTCTCTACATGAGGAATGTAGGCTCATCTGGAGTTGTGGCAGGGTGCTTGTGTATTGTTGTGCTGACGGGCTCCTCTCTAAGTCAATTTCCAGGGGATCCTGGCTAGTTGTGGGTAACGTCTCTCTAGTTATGGTATGCACACTCCTCTATAATTGTGGCAGGGTGCAACTTATTGTTGTGGCAGGGGATTCCAAGCTAATTGTGGTATTCATGGGGCTCTCAAGTTGTGGTGAGGGCATCTCTGTACTTGAGGTTGTGGGATCCTCTTTATTTGTCTCAGGAAACACATATCAATATGCTAGGGAGCTCAGGACTCCTCTAAAATGGGACAGCAGATCCTGTCGAGATGAATCAGAGGGCTCCTCTCGAGTTTCGGTGAGGGTTTCCTTTCTAATTGTGGTGGGTTTTCCAATCTAGTTTTATCCAGAAGACTCCTCTGTATTTGCAGTGGGGTTCAACTCTCTAGTTGTGGTGGGTGGTCAATTCTGTAGTTGTGGTGGGTGTCTCCTCTCTATTGGCAACAGGCAGGGGTTTTCTCAATATTTGCAATGTGTAGTGGGGTTCTTCTCCAGATGTGGTGTGTGGGGTCCTCACTAGATGTGGCGATCTGTACTTCTCTAATTGTGCTCCTCTCTTGTAGTGATATGACCTGGGCCCCTCTCTCGCAATGGCGTGGTGCTCCTCTCTAGTTGTGCTGAGGTCTTATCTCGATTTGCTGTGAGACCTCCTCTTGAGTTGAGGAAGGAGACTCAGAGACTCCAGAACTCGAGTTCTGGTGCTGCCTCCTCTCGAGTTGCAGCAGCCGGCTTGGGGTCCTTTTGAATTGTGGCAGGGAACTCAGGGTTCTTCAAGAGTTGCAGCAGTGGACTCGGGGCTCCACTTGAGTTGTGGTGATGTGTTGTGCAGTGTTCTGCTCAAGTACAGAGGAACTAGGAGTTCTTCTCCGGTTGCCACGGAAAGCCCCTCTTTAGTTGAATCATGGGACTCAGAGCTCCTCTTGAGTTGCGGTGATGCTTCCTCCCGAGTTGTGGTGGTTGTCTCCATAGGGTGGAGTGGCCTCTCTACTTCTGGCACTGAGTCTCCTCACTAGTTTTTCATGGGATTGCTCCTCTCTAACTTTGCGGAGCTCCTCTCGAGATACTTCAGTGGGCTCATCTCTATTTGTGGCTGAGTGACTCCTTTTTAGGTGGAATGTCCTGGGGACCCCACTCATTGTGGTGAGGGGATCCTCTCCTTCTGGTGGGGGAGTTCCTTTGTCTTTGTTTCCAGGGGCTGTCCTCGTGATGAGGAACAGGGCTCCTCTTCAGTTAAGCTGGATTCTCATGGTTGCTCTTGAGTTGCAGTGGTGGTCTTGGGAATCTTCTCAAGGTGCCTCAGGGGGCTTGGTGCTCATCTTGAGTTCCAACGAGGAACACAGGTTCCACTCAAGTAGCATCAGTGGAGTTGGGCCTCCTCTCAAGTTGAAGAGGGGAACTCGGGGTTCCTCTTGAGTTGCACTGAAGAACTTTGGGTTCCTCTTGAGGTGCAGCACGGGACTCAGGGTGCCCTTTGCACTGTGGCAAGGAACTTGTGTTTCCTCTTGAGTTGGAGGTTACTCATCTTTATTTACCGCATAGTGACTCCTCTCTATGTATGATGTCTGTGCACATACTCTCACATTGTCGCCGGTGGCTTCTCTTAAGTGGCAGAGTCCTCCTCCTGAGTTGTGGTTGTGAACTTGGGGCTCCTCTCAGTTTTCAGTGGTACCTCCTCTTAGGTTGTGATGGGGGGCTCTGCTGAGGGTTCCTCTCTTCTTTTGGCACTAGGTATTCCTCACAATTTTTATCGTGGTTGCTCCTCTCAACTTATGAGGGCCCCCTCTCGAGTTAACTCAGGGTCCTCCTCTCTATTTGCTACAGAGAGGATTATGTCTCTGTGCGATGTCTTGGTGGACACCTCTCTACTTGTGGTGGGGGAAACCTCACTAGTTTTGGTGGGCATTTCCTCTGTCATTGTGGCCAGTGATCCCTCTCGTCTTGCAACAAATGACTCAGTTGTTTTTCTCTAGTTGCACTGGGGAGTGGTGTTCTTCAATCTTTGTGGTATGTGGGGGACTCTTGTCCAGATTTGGGGTACTGGCTCCTCTCTCATTGTGGAGCATGTTCAACACACTAGTTGTGGCCTGGGGCTCTCTATAGTTGCATTGTACTAGGGGTTTCTCTCTGTTTGTGGTGTGGTGGCTCCTTTGGGTTGTTGCAGTTGTTATTCTATTTGCTGTGGGCAAGGGGATATTCTCTAGTTGTAGCGGGGTTTCCAATCTAGTTTTATCTAGAAGGCTCTTCTCTAACTGAAGTGGGGGCCCACTGTCTGGTTGTGGTGGTGAGTCTCCTCTCTAGTTGCAATGGGCAGGGGTTTTCCTCAATAGTTCCAATGTGAGGTGGGGGCTGTTCTCCAAGCGTGTTATGTGGGCTTCTCTCAAATCGTGGCAAGCTGCACTTCTCTAATTGTGCCATGGGTGCGCCTCTTTTGTAGTAATGTGTGCCTGAGTCCCTCTCTTGTAGTGACATGGCGCTCCTCTAGTTTTGCTGATGTCTTGTCTCAGTTTGCCACGAGAGCTTCTCTTGAGTTGAGGCAAGGGACTCAGAGCTCTTCTTGTGTTGTGATGGTGCTTCCTGTTGAAATGCAGCAGGGTGCTTAGGGTTCTTTTGAGTTATGGCGGGCTAACTTGGGGTTCCTCTCCAGTTGCACCTGGGGAGTTGGGCCTCCTCTTGAGTTGAGGCAGGCAACTTGGGGTTCCTCTCAAGTTGCAGTGGGGAAACTGGGGCTTCCTTTCAAGTGGCAACAGGGTGCCTGGGGCTCCAGTTGAGTTGCAGCTGGGAACACGGGTTTCTTCTTGAGTTGCAGAGAGAAACTTGGGGTCCTTCTCTAGTTGCAGCAGAGTACTCACAACTCCTCTTGAGTTGCAGTGGAAACTCACGGTTCCTCTCAAGTTGCAGTACAGGTTTCAGGGTTCCACTCGAGCCATGGAGGGGAACTTGAGGATCCTCTCTAGTTGGAGGTTACTCAGGGTTCCTCTTGAGTTCCAGGGGAGCTTCCTCATGAGTTGTCTTGGGTCAACTCTTCTCTAGCAGGGATGTGCAGTATGGCTCCTCTCTTGTTTCAACGTCCTAGTGGCTACTCATTTGTTTTGGCGTGGATCTTTAGTTGTGGTTGGGGTCAACTCTGTAGTTGTGGTGGGTATGATTCTCTCTAATTGTGATGTGCAAGCTCCTCTCTAGTTGTGGTTAGGGGTTATCTCTAGCTGTGGTGTAGCTGCTCTTTTCTAGTTGTGGTATGCTAGTGGCCTACTCTCTAGTTGTGTGCAGACTCCTTTCTAGTTATGGTAAGGGGCTCTTTAGCTGCAATATCTGAGGGTAGTCCACTCTCATTGCAATGTGCAGGGCCTCCTTATTGTGATTGGTGGACTCATCTATATTTCACATAGAGTGACTCCTCTGTAGGTATGGTGTCTGGGGGCACAGTCTCACCTTGTGGCCGGTGTCCTCTCTCGAATAGCAGTGGGGTCCTTCTCTTCAGTTGCGGTTGTGGACTCGGGACTCCTCTAGAGTTGCAGTGGTCCCTCCTCTTAGGTGGTGATGGGTGGCTGTGAAGGGGGTTCCTCTCTTTTGGCACTCAGTGTTCCTCACACATTTTTTGCATGGATTCTCCTGTCTGCTTGTGAGGGCCTCCTCTCAAGTTACTTCATGGGGCTCATCTCTATGTGCAGCAGAGGGGCTCCACTCTATGTGTGATGCCTTGCTGGTCACCTCTCTACATGTAGCAAGGGAAATCTCTCCAGTTTTGGTGGGGGTTCCTCTGTCACTGGGGCCAGTGGCTCCTCTCATGTTGCAGCAAAGGACTTAGTAGTTCCTTTCTAGTTGCATTGTAGTTTGCATGCTCCTATCTCATTGTGATGCATGGTCAACACACAAGTTGTGGCCAGGGGTCTCTGTAGTTGCACTGTACTGGGGGTTTATCTTTAGTTGTGATGTGGTGGCTCCTTCAGGTTTTGCAGTCATTAGTTGCTGTGTGCGAGGGGCAATTCTCTAGTTGTGGTGAGGTTTCCAATTCAGTTTTATCGAAAAGGCTCTTCTCTTTTTGCAGTGGGGTTCAACTCTCGAGTTGTGGTAGGTGGTCAAATTTCTAATTGCAGTGGGGTCTCCTCTCTAGGTACATTGGGCAGGGCTTTTCCTCAATAGCTGAAATGTGTGGTGGGGTGCAATTCAGCTATTGCTAACCCTAACCCTAACCCTAACCCTAACCTTAATTTGTTAACACTAATTGTGCCATGGGTGCTCCTCTCTCAGTGATGTGTGCCTGGGCTTCTCTCTTGTTGTGGTGTGGTGCTCCTCTCTAGTTTTTCTGAGGTCTTATCTTGATTTGCCAAGCAAGCTCCTCTTGAGTTGAAGCAGGGAACTCAGAGCTCCTCTTGAGTTCTGGTGGTGCCTCCTCTCAAGTTGTAGCAGGTTTCTTGGGATCCTTTTGAGTTGTGGCAGGGAACTTAGGGTCCCTCTGGAGTTGCAACAGAGGACTCGGGGCATCTCTCAATTTGCAGCAGGTACTCGGTGTTCCTCTCGAGTACAGTGCACAACTTTGAGTTCCTCTCAAGTCGCTGTGGAAGGCTTCTCTTAAGTTGAGGCAGTGGTCTCTGAGCTCCTATTGAATTGCGGTGATGCCTCCTTTTCAATACTGGTGGGTAGTCTCAGTGAGGTGGGGCATCCTCTTTACTTTTGGCACTGGGATCTCCTCACTAGTTTTCATAGGATTGCTCTGCTCTAATTTTGAGGCCTTCCACTCGAGTTCACGTCATCTTGAGTTGATGTGGGAAACTCGGGGTTCCTTTCAAATTGTGACGGGGATCTCAGGGAACGCTTGGGTTGCCTCAGGGGAGTCAGGCCTCCTTTTGAGTTGCGAGGGGCACCTCGGGATTCCTCTCGAGTCGCTGCACAGGAATAGGGGATCATCTCGAGTCGAGGTGGGAAACTTGGGGTTCCTGTCCAGTTGCAACATGGATCTCAGGGTTCCTCTTGAGTTGCAAGAGGGGAGTCAGGCCTTGTCTCATGTTGAGGCATGGACTTCCGCTTTCCCCTTGAGTGGTAAAAGGGGGTGTCAGTCCTGTCGAGTTGAGGCAGGGAATTCAGGATTTTCTAGAGTTGCAACAGGGGAGTCAGACCTCCTGTCGTGTTGTGAGAGGAAACTTGGGGTTCCATTCGAGTCACTGAAGGAGAATCAGGCCTTATCTCGGGTCAAGGGGGAACTCACTGTCCTTTCCACTTGCAGCTGGTAACTCGGGGTTCATCTTGAGTTGTGATGGGATCTAGGGATACATCTAGAGTGGCAACAAGGAGTCAGGACTCCTTTCGAGTTGAGGTGGGGAAGTCGTGTTTCCTTTCGAGTTGCAGCAGGGGAGTCAGGCCTTCTCTGGAGTTGCAGCAGAAACTCGGGGTTCTTCTCTAGTTGTTGCTGGAAGCTCAGGGTTTCCTCAAGAGTTGCCATAGGGGACTGAGAGCTCTTCTTAATGTGCAGCAAGAAATCAGAATTCCTTTGGATTTGCAGCACAGGATACAGGATTCCACTGGATTCGTGGCACAGAAGTCAGGGTTCTCCTCAAACTTGGTTGGTATTCAGGGTTCCTGGCGACTTTGGTGGGGTGTCCTGTCAAGTTTTCTTGCGGTGACTCATCTCTAGCAGGGATGGGCAGGTTGGCTCCTTTCTTGTTGCAATGACAGGTGGCTGCTCACTAGTTTTGGCAACGGACTACTCTATTGTTGTGGTCAGGGTCAACTCTGTAGTTGCAGGGGCTATGATTCTCTCTAGTGGTGGTGTGCCAGTTCCTCTCTCCTTGTGGTGTGAGCTTCATCTGTCTTAGCAGAAGAAGGGCTCCTCTCAAGTTGTGGTTGAGGGCTCCTCTTGAGGGTCGAGGCTGGGTCCTCTCCAGTTGGGGTGTGCATGTCTCCACAAGGGAGGTCCTCTCTGCTTTTGGTGCTATGGGTTCCTAATTTCTATTCGTGGGATTCCTGCTCTCTAGTTGTGAGGGTCTGCACTAGACTTCCTTCAGGGAGCTCATCTCCATTGGAGGCACAAGGTCTTCTCTCTAGGTCTGATATCCTGGGGGACACGTCACTAGTTGTGCCTGGGAAATCCACTTCAGTTTTGGCCGGGGATCCACTCCGTCATTTGGTCCAGTAACCCCTTTTCTTGTTTCAGCCTAGGGATCCTGCAAAATTGCAGCAAGGAACTCGGGGTGCCTCTTGAGTTGCAGCATATGACTCAGGGTTCCTTTAGAGTTGGGGTGGAGACTCCTCTTGAACTAGATTCATGTATCCGGGGCAGATCCTCTGTAGCAGTATGTGCAACCTGGACCCTGTTTAAGTGCAATGTGCAGGAGGCTACTCTCTAAATGCAGCATGGGCTCCACTTTAATTGCAGTTGGGGGTGTGCTCTTTATTTGTTGTGGGTCTGCTCGTCTGTAGTTTCATTTGCAGCCACCACTCTTGTTGTGGCAGGGGAACTTCTCTTAATTGTGGTAGTTTGGCTCCCCTCTAGATGCAGTAGAGTGGTCTTCTCAAATGGGGAAGTGGGTGACTCCTCTACGGCTGTAATGAGAAGGGGCATTTTTTCTCGTTGTGAAGTTCAGCAAGCTACTGGCTATTTGTGGCAGGATGGGTCTCCGGGTTAGTTGTGGTATGAGGCTTCCTATCTGGTTGCCATAAAGGGCTCTTATCCAATTGTGGTGAGTTAATCTACTCTTGGGAATCCTCTGCAGTTGCATCAGGGTCTTGGGGCTAGTGTCAAGTGGGACGGGGAACTCGGGGTTCTTCTTAAGTCACTGCAGAGGAATTGGACCACATCTCGATTTGATGCAGGGACCCGGGTTTCATTTTGAGATGTGGCTTCCGTCGAGAAACTCAGGGCTTCTCTCGAGTTGTGATGGGGAACTCGGGGATCCCCTTGAGTTGCCATAGGTGATACAAGCCTCTTCTTGAGGAGCCAGGGGTAAGTTGGGATACCTCTTGAGTTGGAGCAGGAGAATAGGCCCTCAGCAAGAAATGAGATGGGGAATACGGGGTTCTTCTCGAGTTGTGGGAGAAAGCTCAGGGTTTGTCTCAGTTTTCGATGCAGAACTCGGAGATCCTCTTGAGTTGCAATAGGTGAGATAGGCCTCCTCTTGAGGTGCGAGGGTGAAGTCGGGATTCCTCGAGACTCAAAGCAGGGGAATAGGCCCTAATTTCCAGATGAGGTTGGGAACATGGGTGTCCTCTCCAGTTGTGACCGGTATCTTGGGGAACATTTCGAGTTGCAAAAAGGGAGTCAAGCCTCCTTTCAAGTTGCTAAGGGGAACTCAGGATTGCTCTCGAGCCGATGCAGGAGAATCCTGCCTTATCTCACGTTGAGGGATGAATATGGTGGTTTTTCTCGAGTTGGGAGGGGAATTTTGGGGTTTGTCTCGAGTTGGGATGGGGACTTCAAGAATTATAAATTGAATTATTAATCAAATAATTAACTGGATAATTGATAATTAAATCAATCAAATAGTCAAATGATTAACCCAATAATTAAATTATCAATTAAATTATTAATCAAATAACTAACTGCATAACTAAATGATTATACAAATTTTTAGTCAAATTATTAACCAAATAATAACTGGATAATTAAAGAATTAACTAAAATTTTAATTAAATCAGTAATCAAATTATTGATCAAATAATTAACTGGATAATTAAATCACTAATCAAATTATTATTTGAATTATTAATTGAACATTGATAAAATTATTGATCAAATAATTAACTTGAATTTAAGTTATTAAATAATCATTAATCAAATCATCAACTGGATAATTAAAATATTAATGAAATTATTAATTAAATTGTCAATCAAATTATTAATCAAACAATTACTGTATAATTAAATATTTAATCAAATTATTAATCAGATATTAATCAAACAACAAAATGCATGAAAATTAATCAGATAATTAAATTATTAATCGAATTGTTAAATAATTAGTCAAATAATTAACTGGATGATTAAGTAATTAATCAAATTATTAAACAAATAATTAACTAAACTATCAAATAAATAAATAATTAATAATTAAGGATAATAAAATTATTATTTATATTATAAATAATTATAGCTATTTTAATAAGTAATAACTAATAAGTAATAATTGATGATATTATTTTTACGTTGAACAATGAATGATAGTAATCAGTTCAGTTCAGTTCAGTCGCTCAGTCGTGTCTCTTTGTGTCTCCCTGTCCATCACCAACTTCCGGAGTTAGTAATACTTAATAATAATTAACAGTTGCTTAGTAACTAGGTAAGCATTAAATTAATTAAATAGCTAATGCATTAATTTATAATTAATATTTCATAAATGATTGAATTAGGAATGATTAATAAATAATTAATACATTGATGAATTAATAAGTTATAAATAATTAATAATTAGTAACATTAGTGATTTATAATTAATAATCAATTTAAAATTTAAATTAGTTATTTAATTAAGTGTATTATTAATTATTAACTGCATATTTAAAATTTATTAAGCTTTTAATATTTTATGAATGAATTATTTTATTTTCCTAATAATTAAATATTTAAATTTAACTATTTAATTACTATTTTCTGTGATTATGGGAAACAATAATTAAATAGTTAAATTTAATTCTTTATTAGTAAAATAATTAATAAAATATTTAATTAATAAAATACAAAATGATAGGATACTGAAAGAGGAACTCCCCAGGTCAGTAGGTGCCCAATATGCTACTGGAGATCAGTGGAGAAATAACTGCAGAAAGAATGAAGGGATGGAGCCAAAGCAAAAACAATATCCAGTTGTGGATGTGACTGGTGATAAAAGCAAGGTCTGATGCTGTAAAGACCAATATTGCATAGGAACCTGGAATGTTAGTCCATGAATCAAGGCAAATTGGAAGTGGTCAAACAGGAGATGGCAAGAGTGAACGTCGACATTCTAGGAAGGAGCGAACTAAAATGGACTGGAATGGGTGAATTTAACTCATATAACATTATATTTACTACTGTGGGCAGGATTCCCTTAGAAGAAATGGAGTAGCCATCATGGTCAACAAAAGAGTCCATAATGCAGTACTTGGATGCAATCTCAAAAATGACAGAATGATCTCTGTTCATTTTCCAAGGCAAACCATTCAGTATAACAGTAATCCAAGTCTATGCCCCAATCAGTAATGCTGAAGAAGCTGACGTTGAATGGTTCTATGAAGACCTACAAGACCTTTTAGAACTAAAACCCCAAAAAGATGTCCTTTTCATGATAGGGGACTGGAATGCAAAAGTAGGAAGTCAAGAAACACTGGGGGTAACAGGCAAATTTGGCCTTGGAATACGGAATGAAGCAGGGCAAAGGCTGATAGAGTTTTGCCAAGAGAACACACTGGTCATAGCAAGCACCCTCTTCCAACAACACAAGAGAAGACTCTACACATGGACATCACCAGATGGTCAACACTGAAATCAGATTGATTATATTCTTTGCAGCCAAAGATGGAGAAGCTCTATACAGTCAGCAAAAACAAGACCAGGAGCTGACTGTGGCTCAGATCATGAACTCCTTATTGCCAAATTCAGACTTAAATTGAAGAAAGTAGGGAAAACCACTAGACCATTCAGGTATGACCTAAATCAAATCCCTTATGATTATACAGTGGAAGTGAGAAATAGATTTAAGGGCCTAGATCTGATAGACAGAGTACCTGATGAACTATGGACGGAGGTTTGTGACATATCAAAAAGCAGAGACATTACTTTGCCAACAAAGGTCCATGTAGTCAAGGCTATGGTTTTTCCAGTGGTTATGTATGGATGTGAGAGTTGGACTGTGAAGAAAGCTGAGCACTGAAGAATTGATGCTTTTGAACTGTGGTGTTGGAGAAGACTCTTGACAGTCCCTTGGGGTGCAAGGAGATCCAACCAATCCATCCTTAAGGAGATCAGTCCTGGGTGTTTATTGGAAGGACTGATGCTGAGGCTGAAACTCCAATACTTTGGCCACCTCATGCGAAGAGTTGACTCACTGGAAAAGAGGGAGGGATTAGGGGCAGGAGAAGGGGACAACAGAGGATGAGATAGCTGAATTGTATCACTGACTCAATGGACATGAGTTTGAGTAAATTCCGGGAGTTGTTCATGGACACGGAGGCCTGGCATGCTGCGATTCATGGGGTCACAAAGAGTTGGACACGACTGAGTGACTGAACTGAACTGAACTGATTTAATTATTGAGTTATGTATAAATTAAATTATTTAATAGTTAAAATTTTGAATAATAGTTAAATATTATCAATCATAATTAATATTAATATTGCTAATTATATTAACTAATATAATAATTAATGTTATTAATATTGATTTTAATAATAAAATTTGAAGATTTATTATTTCTTTAAATATTGAAAATAATTATTTTAAATTATTTTAAAATTAATAAATAATGATTAAATAACAAAATAATTAATTAAAATAACAATTAATAATTAGTTTTATAATTAACTATTAATAAGATTATCATTATTACACTATAATGTAATAGTATTGTTAATAGTATAATATATTAATAGTATATTAAATAATGTCATAATATATATTATAAGATTATTATATGAAATTGTATTATAGTTATATTAGTATTATGTATATTTAATATAATTAATAATATATTGTATATAATATATTATATATGCTATATATAATTACATATATTATATATAATCTATATATCAGATCAGATCAGTCGCCCAGTCGTGTCCGACTCTGCAACCCCATGAATTGCAGCACGCCAGGCCTCCCTGTCCATCACCAACTCCCAGAGTTCACTCAGACTCACGTCCATCGAGTCAGTGATGCCATCCAGCCATCTCATCCTCTGTCGTCCCCTTCTCCTCCTGCCCCCAATCCCTCCCAGCATCAGTCTTTTCCAATGAGTCAACTCTTCGCATGAGGTGGCCAAAGTATTGGAGTTTCAGCTTTAGCATCATTCCTTCCAAAGAAATCCCAGGGCTAATCTCCTTCAGAATGGACTGGTTGGATCTCCTTGCAGTCCAAGGGACTCTCAAGAGTCTTCTCCAACACCACAGTTCAAAAGCATCAATTCTTCCGCGCTCAGCCTTCTTCACAGTCCAACTCTCACATCCATACATGACCACAGGAAAAACCATAGCCTTGACTAGATGAACCTTTGTTGGCAAAATCATGTCTCTGCTTTTGAATACATTATCTAGGTTGGTTATAACTTTCCTTCCAGGGAGTATGCATCTTTTAATTTCATGGCTGCAGTCACCATCTGTAATGATTTTGGAGCCCAGAAAAATAAAGTCTCACACTGTTTCCACTGTTTCCCCATCTATATATAATATAGTTATATATCATAATATAATATTAATATATTTATATAATCTATATTATAAAAATATAGAATATTTTATTTAATTTTATTTATTTATATTTTATTATTTTACATATATTATATATATTTTACATATATAATAATATACCTTTTCTTGGGCTCCAGGAAAATAAAGTGCAGACAGTGACTGCAGCCATGAAATTAAAAGACACTTGCTCCTGGAAGAAAATCTGTGACATACTTAGACAGTGTGTTAAAAAGCAGAAACATCACTTTTCTCACAAAGATGTGTAGTCAAAGCTATGATTTCTCCAGTAGTCATATACAGATGTAGAGAAGGAAATGACAACCCACTCCAGTATTCTTGCCTGGAGAATCTCAGGACGTAGGAGCCTGGTGGGCTGTCATCTATGGGGTCGCACAGAGTCGGACACGACTGAAGCAACTTAGCAGCAGGATGTACAGATGTGAGCTGTTTTTGTTCAGCCACTCAATTGTATCCAAGTCTTTATTACCCCATGAACAGCAGCATACCAGGTTTCTCTATCCTTCACTATCTCCCAGATTTGCCCAACCTCATGTCCATTGAGTCAATGATGTCATCCAACCATCTCATTCTCTGTCACCCCCTTCTCCTCCTGCCCTCAATCCTTCTGAGCATCAGGGTCTTTTCTAATGAGTCAGTTCTTTGCATCAGGTGGCCAAAGTATTGGAGCTTCAGCTTCAGCACCAGTCCTCCCAATGAATATTCAGGGTTGATTTGTTTTAGGATTTACTGGTTTGATCTCCTTTCTGTCCAAAGGACTCTCAAGAGTCTTCTCCAGCATCAAGTTTGGAAACATTACAGCCCAACTCTCACATCTGTACAAGATTACTGGAAAATCCATAGTTTTGAATATAGGGAACAGGAGAAAGGAGCAGTGATCCCACAAGAAACTGAGCCAGACTTGCCTGTGAGTGGGAGTCTCTGCCAGAGGCATGGGTCAACAGTGGCCTGCTGTGGGATCAGGGGCACTAGGAGGAGCAGTCGTGGGAGTCATGACCTGCTGGCCTAAGTCCTTTCGGAGGAGGTTGCCATTAACATTATGACAGAGCCTATAGCCTTCTGCAAACTCTAGGACTGGGCTGCCTCAGGCCAAACCACAGGGAGGGAGCACAGCCTCACCTACCAGTAGAAAACTGCATTAAAGATCTACTGAGTATAGCCCTGCCCTCCAGAACAAGACTTAGTTTTCCCCACAGAGAATTCCTCCCAATAAGAAGCTTGCACAAGCCTCTTATCCTCATTAATCAGAGGGCTGCTGCTGTTGCTGCTGTTAAGTCACTTCAGTTGTGTCTGACTCTGTACGACCCCATAGACAGCAGCCCACAGGCTCCCCCATCCTTGGGATTCTACAGGCAAGAACAATGGAGTGGGTTGCCATTTCCTTCTCTAATGCACGAAAGTGAAAAGTGAAA
The DNA here is from genome assembly GCF_003369695.1 of Bos indicus x Bos taurus. NCBI lineage: Eukaryota > Metazoa > Chordata > Mammalia > Artiodactyla > Bovidae > Bos > Bos indicus x Bos taurus. The sequence goes on from NC_040104.1 coordinate 50,810,962, forward strand.
GTGAAGTCTCTCTGTCATGTCCGACTCTTAGCGACCCCATGGACTTCAGCCTACTGGGTTCCTCCGTCCATGAGATTTTCCAGGCGAGAGTATTGGAGTGGGTTGCCATTACCCTCTCCACCATCAGAGGGCAGACAGAATGAAAACCACAATCATGGATATGAGAGTTGGACCACAAAGAAGGCTGAACACTGAAGAATTGATTCTTTTTATTTTTTAATTTTTTTTATTTTTAAACTTTACATAATTGTATTAGTTTTGCCAAATATCAAAATGAATCTGCCACAGGTATACATGTGTTCCCCATCCTGAACCCTCCTCCCTCCTCCCTCCCCATACCATCCCTCTGGGTCGTCCCAGTGCACTAGCCCCAAGCATCCAGTATCGTGCATCGAACCTGGACTGGCATCTCGTTTCATACATGATATTTTACATGTTTCAATGCCATTCTCCCAAATCTTCCCACCCTCTCCCTCTCCCATAGAGTCCATAAGACTGTTCTATACATAAGTGTCTCTTTTGCTGTCTTGTACACAGGGTTATTGTTACTATTACTCAGCCATTAAAAAGAAAACATTTGAGTCAGTTCTAATGAGGTGGATGAAACTGGAGCCTATTATACAGAGTGAAGTAAGCCAGAAGGAAAAACACCAATACAGTATAATAACGCATATATATGAAGAATTGATTCTTTTGAATTGTGGAGTTGGAGAAGTCTCTTGAGATTCCCTTGGACTGCATGGAGATAAAACCAATCAATCCTAAAGGAGATCAACACTGAAGATTCTTTGGAAGAACTGATGCTAAAGTTGAAGCTCCAATACTTTGGCCATCTGATGCAAACAGTCAACTCATTGGAAAAAAGCCCTGATTCTGGGAAAGACTGAGGGCAGGGGGAGAAGGGGTTGACAGAGAATGAGATGGCTGGATGGCATCATTGACAAACGGACATAAGTCTGATCAAACTCAGGAGATAGCAAAGGATAGGGAAGCCTAGTGTGCTACAGTCCATGGGGTCGCAAAGTATCAGACACGACTGAATAGCTGAACAACAATACTGAATGAAAAAGCCAATCTTGACAGATTACATCTTATGTAAGTCCATTATATGACATTCTCAAAAAGACAAAATATAGTGATTGAGAGCAGGTCAGTGGTTGCCAAGTTACAGATGGAGTCAATGTGACTATAAAGAGATCTGAAGGAATTTTGAGAAGATTATAGTGTTTTGTATCCTGATTGTGGAGGGGGTTATAGAAATCCATATATGTGTTCAAATACATGGAATGTACATTTAAAAAGGCAAATATATATATATATATATATATGTATGTATGCTTAATTTAAAATAAGGTTTTGTAGCTCATTTAGTCCATTTTCTATTCCAGACTTAAAATCAGTCATTTCTCTAAAATGGCATGTTTTATTTTAGTAGGAAATGGCATTTCAATCTGGCTGATGGGGACAATCACTGACACCAGATATTTTTCCTAGGTCTTTAAGGTGGACAGAGCTAGAAAAAATATTTGTTAAGTATAAAGTATTTTCCTTTATGATAAAACACATCATGTGTTCAAACTGCTATTGTCAAATGAAAGTGTAGACTTCATCAGTTCAGTTCAGTCACTCAGTCGTGTCTGAGTCTTTGCAACCCCATGAATTGCAGCACGTCAGTCCTCCCAGTCCATCACCAACTCCCGGAGTTCACTCAAACTCATGTGCATTGAGTCGGTGATGCCATCCAGCCATCTCATCCTCTGTTGTCCCCTTCTCCTCCTGCCCCCAATCCCTCCCAGCATCAGTCTTTTCCAATGAGTCAACTCTTCGCATGAGGTGGCCAAAGTATTGGAGTTTCAGCTTTAGCATCATTCCTTCCAAAGAACACCCAGGACTGATCTCCTTTAGAATGGACTGGTTGGATCTCCTTGCAGTCTAAGGAACTCTCAAGAGTCTTCTTCAGCACCACAGTTTAAAAGCATCAATTCTTCGGCACTCAGCTTTCTTCACAGTCCAACTCTCACATCCATACATGACCACTGGAAAAACCATAGCCTTGACTAGATGGACCTTTTTTGGCAAAGTAATGTCTGTGCTGTTTACTATGCTGTCTAGGTTGGTTATAACTTTCCTTCCAAGGAGTAAGCGTCTTTTAATTTCATGGCTACAGTTACCATCTGCAGTGATTTTGGAGCCCCCCAAAATAAAGTCTCACACTGTTTCCACTGTTTCCCCACTATTTCCCATGAAGTGATGGGACCAGATGCCATGATCTTAGTTTTCTGAATGTTGAGTTTTAAGCCAACTTTTTTACTCTCCTCTTTCACTTTCATCAAGAGGCTTTTTAGTTCCTTTTCACTTTCTGCCATAAGGGTGGTGTCATCTGCATATCTGAGGTTATTGATATTTTCCTGGCAATCTTGATTCCAGCTTGTCTTCTTCCAGCCCAGCGTTTCTCATGATGTACTCTGCATATAAGTTAAATAAGCATGGTGAAATCCAAATGAACTCTTTGGCAAATCCAATACTTTCAAGAGATATCCATGTTCCAAATGGTAGACTCTCAGGTTTTTTTTTTTTTTTTTTTTTAATGACTGAGTAGTATCCCACTGTGTATATATACCTCATCTTATTTATTTATTCATCCATCAGTGTACAGGCAGTTTACTTCCATATCTTGGCAATTGTAAACAATGCAGCAATGAATACAAGGGTGCATATATATTTTCAAATTGTTGTTTTCATATTCTTCAGATAAATACCTGGAATGGAATAACTAGGTCATATGATAGTTCTTAATTTTTTGAGCAATCTCCATACTGTTTTCCATATTGACATCACCAGCTTTTAGTAGAAACTGGATAAGGGTGTCCTTTTTGCCACATTTTATCCAACATTTGTTGTTTATTGTCTTTTTAATAATAACCATTCTGAGCTACTGAACTGATTCTATCACGTGTGCAGTGATATTTCATGGTGCTTTTGATTTGCATTTCCCTAGTAATTAAGGATGTTGAACATCCTTTCATGTGCCTCTTGGCTACCCATATGTCCTTTCTTGGAAAAATAACTCTTTAGGACCTCAGCCCATTTTAAAGTGGGTTGTGTCTTTTTTCTTTAGTCATATGAGTTCTTTTTATATTTTACATATTAACCATTTATTGAATATATGATCTGTAAATATCTTCTCACATTATGTAAAATACCTTTTGTTTTGAGATGTTTTCCTCCACTATTCAGAATTTTTTAGCTTGATATAGTCCCATTTGTTTATCATTTGGAGTTAGATCCACATAAGCATCACTAAAGATGAATATCAGTGAAATCAAACCTTATGTTTTCTTTTAGCAATTTAATGGTTTCAGGTCTTACATGCAAGTCTTTTGTTGTTGTTGTTGTTTGTTTTTAATTTTTTGGAAGCACCACATGCCATGTGGGATTTTAATTCGCTGACCAGGAATCAAACATAAGTCCCCTTAAGTGGAAACATGGAGTCCTAACCACTGGACTGTCAGGGAAAATCCCCACACTCAAGTCTTTAGCTCCTTTTGAGTTAATTTTGGTATATGGCATAAGAGAGTTGTCTAGGTTCATTATTTTGCATGTGACTGTCCAATTTTCCTAACATCATTTACTGAAAATACTCTTGTTTTTCCACTGTATGAGCTTCGCTTATTTGTCGTAAATTCAGTTCAGTTTCTCAGTTGTGTCTGACTCTTTGAGACCCCATGGACTGCAGTACACCAGGCTTCCCTGTCCTTCACTAACTCCCTAAGCTTTCAAACTCATGTCCATCGAATCACTGATGCCATCCAACCATCTCATCCTCTGTCATCCTCTTCTCCTCCTGCCTTCAACCTTTCCCTGCTTTGGGGTCTTTTCCAATAAGTTGACTCTTCCCATTAGGTGGCCAAAATATTGGAGTTTCAGCTTCAACATCAATCCTTCCAGTGAACATTCAGGACTGATTTCCTTTAGGATTGACTGGTTTGTCATAAATTAATCGACCAAATACATGTGGACTTATTTCTGAACTCTCTATTTTGTCCCATTCATCCGTATATCTGTGTATATGTCAATTTTTGATTGCTATAGATTTGTAGTATAGTTGAAAATCAGGAAGCTTAATGCCCCCAGGTTTGTACTTCTTTTTCAAGAATGTTTTAACTACTCGTGGTCTTTTGTGACTCCGTAAGCAATTTAGAATCACCTGCTCAATTTTTGTGAAATATATCATTGAAATATTTATAGTGACTGCATTGAATCTTCAAATTGTTTTGGAAAGTATGGACATTTTAACAATAATGAATTATTTCAATTCATGGACACAGAATATCTTTGAACTTATTTATGTCTTCTTCAATTTCTTTCACTAGTGTTTTAAAATTTTTGGTATCAGATCTTTCACTACCTTGATTACATTTGATACAATTGTAAATGGATTATTTTCTTAATTTCTCTTTATGATAGTTTGTTAGAGGTACAGAGAAAAACAAAACAGATTTCTATATATTTAATTTTGTGAGTTTTAATTAATCTTTTCCTATTTTAATGTTTTTAATTCCCTTTTCTTCTCCAATTGATGTGGATAGGACTTCCAATCCTATTAGAAAACTGAGTCCAACAATTGCATATGGAATGAAACACATTTCATTGCATTGCATATGGAATGAAAATGATCACAGTGGACATCCTTGTCTTGTTCCTGATTTTAGAGAAAAATCTTTTAGCTTTTAACTGTTGAGGATGGTGGTAGCTAAGAATTGTCATATACGGCCTTTATTTTATTGAAGCATGTTCCTTTGATAGCTGGTTTTTGAAGTTTTTATCATAAATGGTTGTTTGATCTTGTCAAATGTTTTTCCCACACCTATTGAGATGACCATATGATTTTTATCTTTTCTTTTGTTAATTTGTTGTTTCACTTCAATTGATTTTCAGATGTTGAACCATCTTTGCATCCCAAAATAAATTGCACTTTAAAATGGTGCATGATTCATTTATGTATTGTGGGATTCAGTTTGCTAATACTTTATTGGATATTTTTGCAAACGTTTATCAGGTTTCTTTTCTTGAGATGTCCTTGTCTGATTTTGAGCTCTGCATAATTCTTTCTTCATAATTGAGTTTGGAAGATTTTCTTCCTCTTCAGTTTTTTGGAAAAGCTCAAGAAAATACATATAAAATCTTTTTTTTTTTTTTTGTATATTTTATAGAATTTGCCAGTGAGGTCTTCTGGTCCTGAAGTTTTTCTTGTTGGAAAATTTTAGATTACTCTTTCAATCTATTTTTGAGTAACTGTCCTATTTATATTTTCCTTTTCTTCATGAATTAGTTTTGAAAGAGTGTATATTTGTGGGAATTTAGAATTCCACTCAGAGAAGGCAATGACACCCGACTCTGGTGTGGAGAGTCTTGCCTGGAAAATCCCATGGATGGAGGAGCCTGGTAGGCTGAAGTCCATGGGCTCGCACAGAGTCAGACATGACTGAAGTGACTTAGCTTAGCTTAGCTTAGAATTCCACTTCTTCTCGGTTGTACAATTTCCATAATGCATAATTATTTTAGTAATTTCTCATGATCCTTTGCATTTCTGTGGTATCAGTTGTAACTTCTTTTTTATTTATGATTTTATTTATTTGAATTTTGTTTTTTCTTTGGTTAGTCTGGCTAAAGGTTTGTTGAATTTTGCTTATATTTTTAAAGAAGCAAATCTCAGTAACTTCAAACCTTTCTATTTTCTTTTTTCAGTCTTTATTTCCACTCTCATTTTTACTTTCATTTTATTCCTCTTTCCTATTTTTTTTTTGGTAACATTAGCTTTTCTTTCTTTTGTTTTATTTTTTTTAATTTTATTTTTAAACTTTACAATATTGTATTGGTTTTGCCATGTATCAACATGAATTTGCCACAGGTATACATGTGTTTCCCATCCTGAACACTCCTCCCTCCACCCTCCCTGTACCATCCCTCTTTTTTTTTTTTTAAACTAATTCTGAACTTTGTCTGTTCTCTTTCTAGTTTCTTTAGGTGCAAAATTATTTTATTTACTTGGAATCTTTTTATTTCTTTCTTGAGGCATGCCTGCATTACTAACAACTTCCCTCTTAGAACTACTTTTGCTGTGATATGTAGAATTTGGTATGCTATATTTCTGTTTTAATTTATCTCTATGAATGTTTTGATTTTTCCTTTGATTCCTTTGATGACTCCTTTGTTGTTCAGTCACATCTTGTTTAATCTCCACATATTTGTGAATTTTCCTATATTTTTTCCTTTCATTGATTTCTAGTTTCATACTATTTTGGTCAGAGAAGACACTTAATATTATTTTAAAATTCTTGAATTTTTTGAGATGTTTTGTGAACTAATATGTATTCTTCTCAGAGAAGGCAATGGCACCCCACTCCAGTACTCTTGCCTAGAAAATCCCATGGACGGAGGAGCCTGGTAGGCTGCAGTCCATGGGGTCTCTAGAGTCGGACACGACTGAGTGACTTCACTTTCACTTTTCACTTTCATGCATTGGAGGAGGAAATGGCAACCCACTCCAGTATTCTTGCCTGGAGAATACCAGGGACGGGAAGCCTGGTGGGCTGCCGTCTATGGGGTCGCACAGAGTCGGACACAACTAAAGCCACGTAGCAGCAGCAGCAGCAGCAGCAGCAGCAGCAGCATGTGTTCTTCTTGGAGAATTTTATATATGCCCTTGAAAAGAATGTGTATTCTGCTACTTTTAAATAAAATGTTCTGTAGTTGCCTGGTGGCTCAGATGGTAAAGAATCTGCCCACAATGTGGGAGGAACAGGTTTGATCCCTGGGTCAGGAAGATCCCCCTGGAGAAGGGAACAGTAACCCATTCCAGTATTCTTACCTGGAGAATTCCATGGACAGAGCAGCCTGGTAGGCTACAGTTCACTGGGTTGCAAAAAGTTGGACATGGCTGAGCGACTAACACTTTGCTACATCTATTAGTCAGTGTGATTTGGCATATTATTTAACCTGCTGCTGCTGCTGCTAAGTCGCTTCAGTTGTGTCCGACTGTGTGACCCCATAGATGGCAGCCCACCAGGCTCCTCCGTCCTTGGGATTCTCCAGGCAAGAACACTGGAGTGGGTTGCCATTTCCTTCTCCAATGCATGAAAGTGAAAAGTGAAAATGAAGTCGTTCCGTCATGTCCGACTCTCAGCGACCCCCTGAACTGCAGCCCATCAGGCTCCTCCTTCCATGGGATTTTCCAGGCAAGAGTACTGGAGTGGGGTGCCATTGCCTTCTCCAATTATTTAACCTAATGTCTGCTTATTCATTATCTGTCTGGATGTACATCCAGTTATGTAGGTGCAATATTAATGCTCTTTACTATTATTGTATTGTTTTCAATTACTTGCATTAAATTCATTCGTATGTGTTTTATATATCTTGGCATTCATCTGTTGGATGCACATTTGTTTATAAATGTTATATCTTCTTGCTAGATTGAGCCCTTTATAATGTTTTTAATACCTTTTTTTAATTGTTCAATTCCTTTTTTATTTTTAATTTATTAAAAAATTTTTTTCTTCTAATTTTATTTTATTTTTAAACTTTACATAATTGTATTAGTTTTGCCAAATATCAAAATGAATCCGCCACAGGTATACATGTGTTCCCCATCCCGAACCCTCCTCCCTCCTCCCTCCCCATACCATCCCTCTGGGCCATCCCAGTGCACCAGCCCCAAGCATCCAGCATCGTGCATCGAACCTGGACTGGCAACTCTTTTCCTACATGATATTTTACATATTTCATTGCCATTCTCCCAAATCTTCCCACCCTCTCCCTCTCCCACAGAGTCCATAAGACTGTTCTATACATCAATGTCTCTTTTGCTGTCTCGTACACCGGGTTATTGTTACCATCTTTCTAAATTCCATATATATGCGTTAGTATACTGTATTTATGTTTTTCCTTCTGGCTTACTTCACTCTGTATAATAGGCTCCAGTTTCATCCACCTCATTAGAACTGATTCAAATGTATTCTTTTTAATGGCTGAGTAATACTCCATTGTGTATATGTACCACTGCTTTCTTATCCATTCATCTGCTGATGGACATCTAGGTTGCTTCCATGTCTTGGCTATTATAAACAGTGCTGCGATGAACATTGGGGTACACGTGTCTCTTTCCCTTCTGGTTTCCTCAGTGTGTATGCCCAGCAGTGGGATTGCTGGATCATAAGGCAGTTCTATTTCCAGTTTTTTAAGGAATCTCCACACTGTTTTCCATAGTGGCTGTACTAGTTTGCATTCCCACCAACAGTGTAAGAGGGTTCCCTTTTCTCCACACCCTCTCCAGCATTTATTATTTGTAGACTTTTGGATCGCAGCCATTCTGACTGGTGTGAAATGGTACCTCATAGTGGTTTTGATTTGCATTTCTCTGATAATGAGTGATGTTGAGCATCTTTTCATGTGTTTGTTAGCCATCTGTATGTCTTCTTTGGAGAAATGTCTATTTAGTTCTTTGGCCCATTTTTTGATTGGGTCATTTATTTTTCTGGAGTTGAGCTGTAGGAGTTGCTTGTATATTTTTGAGATTAGTTGTTTGTCGGTTGCTTCATTTGCTATTATTTTCTCCCATTCTGAAGGCTGTCTTTTCACCTTGCTAATAGTTTCCTTTGATGTGCAGAAGCTTTTAAGGTTAATTAGGTCCCATTTGTTTATTTTTGCTTTTATTTCCAATATTCTGGGAGGTGGGTCATAGAGGATCCTGCTGTGATGTATGTCGGAGAGTGTTTTTTCCTATGTTCTCCTCTAGGAGTTTTATAGTTTCTGGTCTTACGTTTAGATCTTTAATCCATTTTGAGTTTATTTTTGTGTATGGTGTTAGAAAGTGGTCCAGTTTCATTCTTTTACAAGTGGTTGACCAGATTTCCCAGCATCACTTGTTAAAGAGATTGTCTTTAATCCATTGTATATTCTTGCCTCCTTTGTCAAAGATAAGGTGTCCATATGTGCGTGGATTTATCTCTGGGCTTTCTATTTTATTCCATTGATCAATATTTCTGTCTTTGTGCCAGTACCATACTGTCTTGATAACTGTGGCTTTGTAGTAGAGCCTGAAGTCAGGTAGGTTGATTCCTCCAGTTCCATTCTTCTTTCTCAAGATCGCTTTGGCTATTCGAGGTTTTTTGTATTTCCATACAAATTGTGAATTTATTTAACTTTACAATATTGTATTGGTTTTGCCATATATCAAAATGAATCTGCCACAGGTATACATGTGTTCCCCATCCTGAACCCTCCTCCCTCCTCCCTCCCCATACCATCCTTCTGGGTCGTCCCAGTGCACCAGCCCCAAGCATCCAGTATCATGCATCGAACCTGGACTGGCGACTCATTTCATATATGATATTATACATATTTCAATGCCATTCTCCCAAATCATCCCACCCTCTCCCTCTCCCACAGAGTCCAAAGGACTGTTCTATACATCAGTGTCTCTTTTGCTGTCTCGTATACAGGGTTATTGTTACCATCTTTCTAAATTTCATATATATGCTTTAGTATACTGTATTGGTGTTTTTCTTTCTGGCTTACTTCATTCTGTATAATAGGCTCCAGTTTCATCCACCTCATTAGAACTGATTCAAATGTCTTCTTTTTAATGGCTTAGTATTACTCCATTGTGTGTATGTACCACAGCTTTCTTATCCATTCATCTGCTGATGGACATCTAGGTTGCTTCCATGTCCTGGCTATTATAAACAGTGCTGCGATGAACATTGGGGTACATGTGTCTCTTTCCCTTCTGGTTTCCTCAGTGTGTATGCCCAGCAGTGGGATTGCTGGGTCATAAGGCAGTTCTATTTCCAGTTTTTTAAGGAATCCCCACACTGTTCTCCATAGTGGCTGTATTAATTTGCATTCCCATCAACAGTGTAAGAGGGTTCCCTTTTCTCCACACACTCTCCAGCATTTACTGCTTGTAGACTTTTGGATTGCAGCCATTCTGACTAGTGTGAAATGGTACCTCATAGTGGTTTTGATTTGCATTTCTCTGATAATGAGTGATGTTGAGCATCTTTTCATGTGTTTGTTAGCCATCTGTATGTCTTCTTTGGAGAAATGTCTATTTAGTTCTTTGGCCCATTTTTTGATTGGGTCATTTATTTTTCTGGATTTGAGCTGACCAAGTGGGCTTTATCCCAGGAATGCAAGGATTCTTCAATATCCACAAATCAATCAATGTAATACACCACATTAACAAATTGAAAGATAAAAACCATATGATTATCTCAATAGATGCAGAGAAAGCCGTTGGCAAAATTCAACATCCATTTATGATAAAAACTCTCCAGAAAGCAGGAATAGAAGGAACATACCTCAACATAATAAAAGCTATATATGACAAACCCACAGCAAACATTATCCTTAATGGTGAAAAATTGAAAGCATTTCCTCTAAAGTCAGGAACAAGACAAGGGTGCCCACTTTCACCATTACTATTCAACATAGTTTTGGAAGTTTTGGCCACAGCAATCAGAGCAGAAAAAGAAATAAAAGAAATCCAAATTGGAGAGGAAGAAGTAAAACTCTCACTGTTTGCAGATGACATGATTCTCTACATAGAAAACCCTAAAGACTCCACCAGAAAATTACTAGAACTGATCAATGAATATAGTAAAGTTGCAGGATATAAAGTCAACACACAGAAATCCCTTGCATTCCTATACACTAATAATGAGAAAACAGAAAGAGAAATTAAGGAAACAATTCCATTCACCATTGCAACCAAAAGAATAAAATACTTAGGAATATATCCACCTAAAGAAACTAAAAACCTATATATGGAAAACTATAAAACACTGGTGTAAGAAATCAAAGAGGACACTAGTAGATGGAAAAATATACCATGTTCATGGATCGGAAGAATCAATATAGTGAAAATGAGTATACTACCCAAAGCAATTTATAGATTCAATGCAATCCCTATCAAGCTACCAACAGTATTCTTCACAGGGCTAGAACAAATAATTTCACAATTCATATGGAAATACAAAAAAACCTCGAGTAGCCAAAGCTATCTTGAGAAAAAAGAATGAAACTGGAGGCATCAACCTGCCTGACTTCAGGCTCTACTACAAAGCCACAGTCATCAAGACAGTATGGTACTGGCACAAAGACAGAAATACAGATCAATGGAACAAAATAGAAAGCCCAGAGATAAATCCGTGCACATATGGAACCTTATCTTTGACAAAGGAGGCAAGAATATACAATGGATTAAAGACAAACTCTTTAACAAGTGGTGCTGGGAAAATTGGTCAACCACTCGTAAAAGAATGAAACTAGAGCACTTTCTAACACCATACACAAAAATAAACTCAAAATGGATTAAAGATCTAAATGTAAGACCAGAAACTATAAAACTCCTAGAGGAGAACATAGGCAAAACACTCTCCGACATACATCACAGCAGGATCCTCTATGACTCACCTCCTAGAATACTGGAAATAAAAGTAAGAATAAACAAATGGGGCCTAATTAAACTTAAAAGCTTCTGCAAAACAAAGTAAACTATAAGCAAGATGAAAAGACAGCCTTCAGAATGGGAGAAAATAATAGCAAATGAAGCAACAGACAAACAGCTAATCTCAAAAATATACAAGCAACTCCTACAGTATATTTTAAATATCTTTTTTCCTTTTGTTATAGCTTTTGTTTTAAAGTCTATTTTGTCTGACTACTCCAGCTTTCTTTTCATTTCCATTTACTTAATTTTTTCCCTTTATTTCACCTTCAGTTTGTGTGTATCGTTTCTTCTGAAGTGAGTTCTTGTGGGCAATATATTGACAGAATTGTTTATCCATTCAACCACTTTATTCCTTTTGGTTGGCAAATTTTGTACATCTATATTTATAGTAATTATTACCAGGTATACATATAAATGTACAGAATTTGCCAACACCTATCACTACTTTTAAATTGTTTTCTGTCTATTTTTGTTATTTGTCTCTGTTCCTTTCCTCTCTTTCTCTCTTCTCTTGTGTTTTTTCTAATGCCAAGTTTAGATTCCTTTCACTTTTTTCATGGAAAAAGCAAAAGAGTTCCAGAAAAACATCTATTTCTGCTTTATTGACTATGCCAAAGCCTTTGGCTGTGTGGATCACAATAAACTGTGGAAAATTCTTCAAGAGATGGGAATACCAGACCATCTGATCTGCCTCTTGAGAAATTTGTATGCAGGTCAGGAAGCAACAGTTAGAACTGGACATGGAACAACAGACTGGTTCCAAATAGGAAAAGGAGTTCGTCAAGGCTGTATATTGTCACCCTGTTTATTTAACTTATATGCAGAGTACATCATGAGAAACGCTGGACTGGAAGAAACACTAACTGGAATCAAGATTGCCCGGAGAAATATCAATAACCTCAGATATGCGGATGACATCACCCTTATGGCAGAAAGTGAAGAGGAACTCAAAAGCCTCTTGATGAAAGTGAAAGTGGAGAGTGAAAAACTTGGCCTAAAGCTCAACATTCAGAAAACGAAGATCATGGCATCCGGTCCCACCACTTCATGGGAAATAGATGGGGAAACAGTGGAAACAGTGTCAGACTTTATTTTTGGGGGCTCCAAAATCACTGCAGATGGTGACTGCAGCCATGAAATTAAAAGACGCTTACTCCTTGGAAGGAAAGTTATGACCAACCTAGATAGCATATTCAAAAGCAGAGACATTACTTTGCCAACAAAGGTTCATCTAGTCAAGGCTATGGTTTTTCCTGTGGTCATGTATGGATGTGAGAGTTGGACTGTGAAGAAGGCTGAGCGCTGAAGAATTGATGCTTTTGAACTGTGGTGTTGGAGAAGACTCTTGAACATCCCTTGGACTGCAAGGAGATCCAACCAGTCCATTCTGAAGATCAGCCCTGGGATTTCTTTGGAAGGAATGATGCTAAAGCTGAAACTCCAGTACTTTGGCTACCTCATGCGAAGAGTTGACTCATTGGAAAAGACTCTGATGCTGGGAGAGATTGGGTGCAGGAGGGGAAGGGGACGACAGAGGATGAGATGGCTGGATGGCATCACTGACTCGATGGACATGAGTGTGAGTGAACTCTGGGAGTTGGTGATGGACAGGCAGGCCTGGCTTGCTGCAGTTCATCGGGTGGCAAAGAGTGGGACACGACTGAGCGACTGATCTGATCTGATCTCTGATAAAAATTTTTTATTGTGTTTTCTGTGAGGTTCACATTTAATATTCTATATTAGTAGTAGTTTAAGTTGGTAGCACATTCCAAAGCTATCTTTTTTAAATTCATCCTCCATCACGTTTTATGCTTGCAATGGCATACTTTACATCTTTTTATTTTACACATCCTTGTAATTTAACTTTATTACTGTTTTCTTATAATCTTCATGCTTACTTTGTAAGTGATCTAATCCACTACCTTTATTACATATTTGCCTTTTCCAGTGAGATTTTTACTTTTCTATATTTTTTATTATCAATTAGTTTGGCTTAAAGAACTCCCTTTAAAATATCTTGTAGGATCAGTTTAGTGATTACACACTTCTTTAAGTTTTGTACATCTGGGAACCTCTTTACAGCTCCTTCAATTCTGAATGATAACTTTGTTAGGTAAATATTTCTTGGTTGATTCTTTTTTATTTCAGCTTTTTAAATAAGTCAAGTTGCTCCCTCTGGCCTGTAAATTTTCTGCTGAAAAGTCTTCTGAAAACTTTATGGGGTTTTCCTTAAACATAACAAGTTATTCTTCACTTACTGCTGTTCAGAGTCCCTCTTAATTACTACTTTAATTATAATATGTCTTGGAGTATATCTGTTTGGCTTCATCTAGCTTGGAACTCTCTGGGTTTCCTTGACCTGGATTCCTATGACCTTCCTAAGATTAGGAAAGGTTTCCTTGATGAATTCTCACAATAATTTTTTTAGTTCTTTATTTCTCTACATTGACATGAATCAGCCACAAGTGTACATGTGTCTGCCCATCCTGAACACCCCTCCACCTCCCTTCCCATCCCATCCCTCTGGGTTGTCCCAGTGCACTAGATTTGAATGCTCTGTTTCGTGCATCAAACAAGGATTGGCCATCTATTTAAAATGTGGTATATATATGTTTCAATTTTATTCTTCCAAATCATCCCACCCTTGCCTTCTCCCACAGAGTCCAAAACTCTGTTCTTTACCTCTGTGTCTCTTTTGCTGTCTTGCATGTAGGGTCATTGTTATCATATTTCTAAACTCCATATATATACATTAATATACTGTATTGGTGTTTTTATTTCTGATTAACTTCACCCTATATAATAGGCTCCAGTTTCATCCACCTCATTAGCACTGACTCAAATGTGTTCTTTTTTTTATAGCTGAGTAATATTACATTGTGTATATGTACCACAGCTTTCCTATACATTCATCTGCCAATGGGCATCTAGGTTGCTTCCATGTCCTAGCTATTGTAAACCATGCTATAATGAACAGTGGGGTACACACATCTCTTTCAAATTCTGGTTTCCTTGGTGTGTATGCCCAGCAGTGAGACTGCTGGGTGGTATGGTGGTTCTATTTCCAGTTTTTTAAGGAAGCTTCACGCTGTTCTCCATAGTGGCTGTACTAGTTTGCATTCCCACCAACAGTGTAAGAGGATTTCGTTTTCTCCACACCCTTCTCCAGCATTTATTGTTTGTAGACTTTTTGACGGCAGCCATTCTGCCCAGCATGAGATGGTACCTCATTGTGGTTTCCATTTGTATTTCTCTGATAATGAGTGAGGTTGAGAATCTTTTCTTGTGTTTGTTAGCCATCTATATGTCTTCTTTGGAGAAATGTTTGTTTAGTTCTTTGGCCCATTTTTTGATTGGTTTGTTTATTTTTCTGGTATTGAGTTGCATGAGCTACTTGTAACTGGAGATTAATTCTTTGTAAGTTGTTTAATTTGCTATTATTTTCTCCCATTATGAAGGCTTCCTTCTCACCTTGCTTACAGTTTCCTTAGTTGTGCAAAAGGTTTTAAGTTTATTTAGGTCCCATTTGTTTATTTTTGCTTTTATTTACATTATTCTGGGAGGTGAGTCATAGAGAATCTTGCTGTGATTTATAGCAAAGAGTGTTTTGCCCATGTTTTACTCTAGAGGTTTTATAGTTTCTGGTCTTATATTTAGCTCTTTAATCCATTTTGAGTTCATTTTTGTGTGTGGTGTTAGAAAGTGTTCTAGTTTCATTCTTTTACAGGTGGTTGACCAGTTTTCCCAGCACCACTTGTTAAAGAGATTGTTTTTTTTCTCCATTGTATATTTTTTGTTTCTTTTGTCAAAGATAAGGTGTCCATTGATGGGTGGATTTATCTCTGGGCTTTCTATTTTGTTCCATTGATCTATATTTCTGTCTTTGTTCCAGTACTATACTGTCTTGATGACTGTAGCTTTGTAGTACAGCCTGAAGTCAGGCAGTTGATTCCTCCAGTTACATTGCTCTTTCTCAAGATTGCTTTGGTTATTCGAGGTTTTTTGTGTTTCCATACAAATTGTGAAATTATTTCTTCTAATTCTGTGAAAAATACCGTTGGTAGCTTGATAGGTATTGCATTGAAGCTATAGATTGCTTTGTGTAGTATACTCATTTTCAATATATTGATTCTTTGAATCCATAAATGTAACATATTTCTACATCTATTTGTGTCATCATTGATTTGTTTCATTGGTGTTTTATAGTTTTCTATATATATGTCTTTTGCTTCTTTATGTAAATTTATTCCTAAGTATTTTATTCTTTTCATTGCAATGGTGAATAGAATTGTTCCTTAATTTCTCTTTATGTTTTCTCATTGCTAGTGTATATAAATTCAGGGCATTTCTGTGTATTAATTTTATATCATGCAACTTTACCATATTCATTGATTAGCTTTAGTAACTTTCTGGTGGTGTGTTTAAAGTTTTCTATATAGAGGATCATGTCACCTGCCAACAGTGAGAGTTTTACTTCTTTTCCAATCTGGATTCCTTTTATTTCTTCTCCTTTGTTGTGGCTAAAAATTCCAAAACTATGTTGAATAGTAGTGGTGAGAGTGGTTACCCTTGTCTTGTTCCTGACTTTAGAGGAGATGTTTTCAAATTTTCGCCATTGAGGATAATGTTTGCTGTGGGTTTATCATATATGACTTTTATTATGTTGAGGTATGTTCCCTCTTTGCCTGCTTTCTGGAATGTTTTTTATCATAAATGGATGATGAATTTTTTCAAAGGTTTTCTCTACATCCATTGAGATAATCTTATGGTTTTTACCTTTCAATTTGTTAATGTGGTGTATCACATTGATTGATTTATGAAAATTGAAGAATTCTTGCATCCTGGCACAAAGCCCACTTGGTCATGATTTATGATCTTTTCAATATGTTATTGGATTCTGTTTGCTAGAATTTTGTTGGGGATTTCTTCGTCTATGTTCATTAGTGATATTGGCCTGTAGTTTTCTTTTACTGTGGCATCTTTGTCTAGTTTTGGTATTAGGGTGATGGTAGCCTCATAGAATAGGTTTGGGAGTTTACCTTCCTCTGCAATTTTATGGCAGAGTTTGAGTAGGATAGGTCTCAGCTGTTCTCTAAATTTTAGGTAGATTTCACCCATGAAGCCATCTGATTATTGACTTTTGTTAGTTGGAAGATTGTTTATTACAATTTCTATTTCCATATTTGTGATGAGTCTGTTAAGATTTTCTACTTTTTCCTGGTTCAGTTTTGGAAAGTTATACTTTTCTAAGAATTTATCCATTTCTTCCAAGTTGCCCATTTTATTAGCATGTAGTTGCTGATATTACTCTCATGATCCTTTGTGTTTCTGTGCTGTCTGTTGTGATTTCTCCATTTTCATTTCTAATTTTGCTGGTTGGATTCTTCTCCCTCTTTTTCTTGATGAGTCTGGCTAATGGTTTGTCACTTTTATTTATCTTCTCAAATAACCAGCTTTTAGTTTTGCTGATATTTGCTATAGATTCTTTGTTTCTTTTTCACTTATTTCACTCTGATTTTCATGATGTCTTTCCATCTACTAACTTTGGGTTTCTTCATTTCTCCTTTTTTCTAGTTGACTTAGTTGTAAAGTTAGGCTATTTATTTGATGTCTCTCTTGCTTCTGGAGATAAGGTTGTATTGCTATGAACCATCTCTTAGCACTGCTTTTACTGAATCCCATACATTTGTCATGTTTATATTTTCATTTGATTCTATACATATTTTGATTTCCTTTTAAAATTCTTCCACGATCTGTTGGTTATTCAGAAACATGTTGTTTAGGTTCCTTCAGTTCAGATCAGTCATTCAGTTGTGTCCGATTCTTTATGATTCCATGTACTGCAGCACGAAAGGCTTCCCTGTCCAGCACCATCCCCCAGAGCTTACTCCAACTCATGTCCATAGACTCAGTGATGCCAAATAACCGTCTCATCCTCTGTCATCCCCTTCTCCTTCTGCCTTCAATCCTTACCAGCATAAGGGTTTTTTCAATGGGTCAGCTCTTCGGATCAGGTGACCAAAGTATTGGAATCTCAGATTCACCATCATCAGTCCTTCCAATAAATATTCAGGACTGATATCCTTTAGAATAGCCTGCATGGATCTTCTTGCAGTCCAAAGGACTCTCAAGAGTCTTCTCCAACAACACAGTTCAAAAGCATCAATTCTTCTGTGCACAGTTTTCATTATAGTCCAACTCTCATATCCATACATGACTACTGGAAAAACCATAGCTTTGACTAGACGGACCTTTGTTGGCAAAGAAATGTCTCTGCTTTTTAATATGATGTCTAGGTTAGTCAAAACTTTTCTTCCAAGGAGCAAGCGTGTTCTAATTTCATGACTACAGTCAATATCTGCAATGATTTTGGAGCCCCTCCAAATAAAGTCTGTCATTATTTCCATTGTTTCCTGCATCTATTTGCCATGAAGTGAGGGGATCAGATGCCATGATCTTAATTTTCTGAACATTGAGTTTTAAGCAAATTTTTTCAATCTCCACTTTTACTTTCATAAAGACACTCTATAGTTCTTCGCTTTCTGCCATAAGGTAGGTGTCATTTTCATATGTGAGGTTATTGATATTTCTCCCAGCAATCTTGATTCCAGCTTGTGCTTCAACCAGCCCAGTATTTTGAATGATGTACTCTGCATGTAAGTTAAATAAGCAAGGTGACAATATCCAGCCTTGCCATACTCCTTTCCTGATTTGGAAAAAGTCTGTTGTTCCGTGTCCAGTTCTAACTGTTGTTTTTTGACCTGCACACAGATTTCTTAGGAGGCAGGTCAGGTGGTCTCGTATTCCCAACTCTTTAAAAATTTTCCACAGTTTGCTGTGATCCACCCAGTCAAAGGCTTTGGCATAGCCACTAAAACAGAAGTAGATGTTTTTCTGAAACTCTCTTGCTTTTTTGATGATCCAATGGATATTGTCAATTTGATCTCTGGTTTCTCTCCCTTTTCTAAACCAGCTTGAACATTTGGAAGCTCACAGTTCATGTACAATTAAAGCCTGGCTTGGAGAATTTTGAGCATTACTTTGCTAGCATGAGAGCTGAGTGCAGTTGTGGTAGTTTGAGCATTCTCTGGCATTGCCTTTCTTTGAGATTGTAAGTAAAACTGACCTTTTCCAGTCCTGTGGCCACTGCTGAGTTTTCCATATTTACTGGCATCTTGAGTGCAACACTTAACAGCATCTTCATTTAGGATTTGAAATAGCTCAGCTGTAACTCCATCACCTCCACTACTTTTGTTTGTAGTGATGCTTTCTAAGGCCCACTTGGCTTCAGATTCCAGAATGTCTGGCTCTATGTAAGTGATCACAGCATCGTGGTTATCTGGATCATTAAGACTTTTTTTTCTTTTTTTGTATAGTTCTGTGTATTCTTGCCCCCTCTTCTTACTATCTTCTCATTCTGTTATGCCCATACAATTTCTGTCCTTTATTGTGCCCATCTTTTCATGAAATGTTCCCTTGGTATCTCAAGTTTTCTTGAAGAGATCTCTAATCTTTCCAATAATATTGTTTTCCTCTATTTATTTGTATTGACTACTGATGATGGCTTTCTTATCTCTTTCTGGTATTCTTTGAAACTCTGCATTCAGATGGATATATTTTTCTTTTTCTCCCTTGCCTCTCACTTCTCTTCTTTTCTCAGCTATTTGTAAGGCCTCCTCAGACAACCATTTTGCCTTTTTGCATTTCTTTTTCTTGGGCTGGTCTTGATCACTGCCTCCTCCTGTACAATGAAATTGAGTTCTGTCCATAGTTCTTCAGGCACTCTGTCTATCAGATCTAATCCCTTGAATCTATTTGTCATTCCACTGTATAATCATAAGGGATTTGATTTAAGTCATACCTGAAGAGTTTAGTGGTTTCCCGACTTCTTCAATTTAAGTCTGAATTTTGCAATGAGAAGTTCATAATATGAGTCACAGTCAGCTCCTAGTCTTGATTTTGCTGACCATATAGTGCTCCATCTTGGGCTGCAAAAATTATAATCAATTGATTTCAGTATTGACCATCTGGTGATGTCCATGTGTAGAGTCATCTCTTGTGTTGCTGGAAGAGGGTGTTTGTTATGACTGGTGCATTTTCATGCCAGAATTCTGTTAGCCTTTGCCATGCTTTATTTTGTACTCCAAGGCCAACAATGCCTGTTACTCTGGATATCTCTTGACTTCCTACTTTTGCATTCCAGTCCCCTGTCATGCAAAGGACATCTTCTTTTGGTGTCAGTTCTAGGAGGTCTTGTAGGTCATCATAGAACTATTCAACTTCAGTTCTTCAGGTTTACTGTTTGGGGCATGGACTTGAATTACTGTGATATTGAATGATTTGCCTTGGAAATGAATAGAAATCATTTGCTCATTTGTGAGATTGCACCCAAGTACTGCATTTCATACTTTTGTTGACTGTGTAGGTTATTCCATTTCTTTTAAGGGATTCTTGCCCACAGTACTAGATATAATGGTCATCTGAATTCTATGCAGAGTACATCATGAGAAATGCTGGACTGGATGAAGCACAAGCTGGAACCAAGATTGCCAGAAAAATTAATAACCTCAGATATGTAGACAACACAACACTCATGGCAGAAAGAGGACTAAAGAGCCTCTTGATGAAAGTGAAAGGGGAGAATGGAAAAGCTGGCTTAAAACTCAACATTCAGAAAACTATGGTTATGGCATCTGGTCCCATCACTTCATGGCAAATAGATGGGGAAACAGTGGAAACAGTGACAGAATTTATTTTGAGAGGCTCCAAAATCACTGCAGATGGTGACTGCAGCCATGAAATTAAAAGACGCTTGCTCCTTGGAAGAAAAGTTATGACCAACCTAGATAGCATATTAAAAAGCAGAGACATTACTTTGTCAACAGAAGTCCGTCTAGTGAAGGCTATGGTTTTTCCAGTGGTCATGTATGGATGTGAGAGTTGGACTATAAAGAAAGCTGAGCGTCGAAGAATTGATGCTTTTGAACTATGGTGTTGAAGAAGACTCTTGAGAGTCCCTTGGACTGCAAAGAGCTCCAACCAGTCCATCCTAAAGGAGATCATTCCTGGGTGTTCATTGGAAGGACTGATGTTGAAGCTGAAACTCCAATACTTTGGCCACCTCATATGAAGAGCTGACTCATTTGAAAAGACCCTGATGAAGGGAAAGATTGAGGGAAGGAGGAGAAGGGGATGACAGAGGATGAGATGGTTGGATGGCATCACCAACACAATGGACATGAGTTTGAGTAGAGTCCTGGAGTTGGTGATGAACAGAGAGGTCTGGCATGCTGCAGTTCATGTATCACAGAGTTGGACACGCCTGAGCAACTGAACTGAACTGAATTCCAGTCCATTTTAGTTCACTGATTCCTAAAATGTTGATGTTCGCTCTTGCCATCTCCTGTTTAACCACTTTCAATTTACCTTGATTCATGGACTAGGTTCCTATGCAATTCATTCCAGGTTCCTATGCAATTTGTTATTTTCAGCATCAGGCTTTACTTCCATCACCAGTCACATACACAGCTGGGTGTTGTTTTCACTTTGGCCTCGTCTCTTCATTGTTTCTGGAATTATTTCTCCTCTCTTCTCCAGTAGCATATTGGGCACCTACTGACCTGGGGAGTTCATCTTTCAGCAACATATCTTTTTACCTTTTTATGCTGTTCATGGGGTTCTCAAGGGAAGAACACTGAAATGACTTGTTATTCCTTTCTTGAGTGAACCACATTTTGTCAGAACTCTCCACTATGACCTGTCCATCTTTAGTTGCCCTACATGGCATGGCTCATGAGTTAGACAAGGCTGTGATCCATATGATCAGATTGGTTAGTTTTCTGTGATTGTGGTTTTCATTCTGTCTGCCCTCTGATGAATAAGGATAAGAGGCTTCTGGAAACTTCCTGATGGGAGAGACTGACTGTGGGGAAAACTGGGTCTTATTCTGATGGAGGGGGGGCCATGTTCCATAAATCTTTAATCCAATTTTTTGTTGATGGGTGGGGCTGTTTTCCCTCCCTCTTGTTTGGCCTGAGGCCGAACTGTTTACCCATGCCTCCACAGGAGACTCGTGGACACTCACAGGCAAGTCTGACTCAGTCTCTTGTAGGGACACTGCTCCTTTCTCCTGGCTCCTGGTACATGCAAGGTTTTGTTTGTGCTCACCAAGAGTCTGTTTCCCCAGTCCTGTGAAAGTTCTGCAGTCAAATCCCACTGGTGCCCTAAGTCAAATTTTCTGGGGGTTCTCAGTCCCTTTACTGGATCCCCAGGTTGGGAAATCTGTTATGGGTCCTAGAGCTTTGTTAACAGTGTGAGATTTCTTTAGTATAATTGTTCTTCAGTTTGTGGGTTGTCTGCTTTATGGCTTTATGTTGGGTGACATTGCGTGACCCAGGTCTGCTGCAGCCAGAGCCCCTGTCCCTGTGGCAGGCCACTGCTAATCCATGCCTCTGCAGGAGACAAACTCTAAAAGGCAGTTCTGGGTCAGGTGTTTTGGGGTCTGGTCCTTCCCATACAGGATTAGGGGTTGGGATTCCTAATGTGGAGCCTGAATCCTTTGCTGGTTAGGAGAAAAATCTAACCCTTTGTGATCCCACTCAGTTGTGATTCACTGCTTGGACTGTTGCATTTTTCTTGGCAAGACTGTCTCTCTGCCTCTTCTACCCATCTTAATGCTATACTTTCCCCCTTTTGTTGTGGACTCTTTGTTCATTCAGTTTTCAGGTCCCTTTCTGCGTGAATTATTTCATATGTCATTGTAGATTTGTTGCATCCATGAGAGGAGTGAGTTCAGCTTCAACTGCCATTTTGAACTCTCAAGACTGGGATATTTTTAATTTGGATTGTGCTTTGCTTTCAGAAGTATCTGTACTATCAGATGCTCTCAAAACTTTACTATAATTTTGTCATTTAATTTTTTAAGCATTAGAATTTCTTTCATAAGTCAACTAATCGTATTGTCACTATTTTTTAATTTAATAGTTAATGAAAACAGGAAACAGTTTTACTTGGAGAGAGTGATGAAATGCTACAGAAGGGCATTTGAAGATAAACATTGCTTCTGAAAATAAAGCTAGAGATCACTTTTATGCTACTTTTGACTGCCAACCTAAATTTCAAATAGCTTCACAATGTGGAATAATTAGATTACTTAAGGAGAGCAAACACACTAACTTAAGAATTAATAAGAAGACATCAGTATATATCTCCATTCTACTGTTGCAGAAAAATGTTTTTTAAAATTTTACATTAGATATTTGTGAGGCTCTGTGCTATTTTCAGTAAAATGAGGAACCTTCCAGGATTAATAACCTTATCAGATTGTTATATTGCTTTCTTAAAATTCTTTAAATTCCCCAAAGCATTTACATCACAAACCAGGAACTAATATTTTTTTTTTTTGGAATTATTTGTCTTCCTAGAAGTTTAATTGAGCATCAGCTTGAGACCAAATGGGTTACTCAGAAACCTGTAGTTGTCAAGCAGTTAATATATGCCACGACTTTGTCAAACCTCATGTAAGAAGATAATAAATGACATCGTAATTCCCGAGGTGGCTGAAGGATGCACTTGGAATTAAATATGATCCTTTTAACACCATGAAATATATCAAAGGCTTTTTCATGTGATATATATAATATAGCATGTGAAACAGAGCTTTAGGAAATTTAAAATATGTATTTTTTAAAACACCCTTAGGGTTTATACCATAATTTCTGTAAGATTGCACATCATAAGATCTATGCATGATTTGTGTGGGACCTTTAATTTCACAAGGTCTCTTTTCCACACACAAATTTTTGCCACTGCATTCCAAAGCCGTCATCTACCTCGTGCTTAAAAAAAAAAAAAAAGCAACAATAAGTAGTGATGCTTTCATCATATGGGCAAGTTCGTCTAGATGTTGTTTCTCTTCCTTTCTTTGGTATCACTTTCCAAAATTATACATATACTTTTTTTTTTTTGTAAAAATTACCTTATTAAAATATTTACCCTTAAGTAGACAGAAAACTTCAGGAAGTCCAGGCCATGTTAAGATCAGCTCAAACCACCCTCTTGTTGTCTTAGCACACTGTCTGGTACATAGTATAAATTCGGTAAGCAATCTATGAATTGAAATCTGTTTGTTTTGTGAATTCACCAATTAGTCCTACTTTTACTTTTTAAAATTTTCAAAACAAGTCTCTCTATTGTGGCAGCAATTTGAATGAAGGTATTGTGAAAGAAACATGCGATTTTTTTCTCTATATCATGTAGGACTAGGTTTGCCGTTGTTAGAAAAAAATAACAATAGCATACAAGAGACAGAATGTAATTTCTGTCTCAGAAAGCACCCTGGAAGAGTTCAATTATGGACTGACAACTGATATCTCATTGTTGCATCCTGTGACTCATAATAGCCATCGTGTGAGGTTCTCTTCCTAAATTCTCTTTATGGACAAAATTATTGATACACTTGAGCTAGCTTATTTATGTTGTAGACATAAAATAGAAGAAAATTGTTCTTTCCTGTTTAGCAGTGTTATACTCTCCAAACTTTAAGCAGATATATGGATGACAAGAGTACAGTAATATCCCCAGGTACCTTGGAACTGAGTGTGTCCACATGACTAGGTTTTGGCCTCTGAGATATCCATGAAGATGACATGTGAAGATTATGGGGATTTTCCTAAAAAGTAAATTTATTCTAATTTTCTTTCCTTCTTCTTGCTAGCTAGAATGACAACATGAAGGTTGGAGTTGAAGCAGCTTTTGGGGTATCTATGGTCACTTAACAAAAGAGGCCTGAATGTCTGATTAGTAAGAAAGAAGATGCTTGGTTCCATAGAGCACACCAGCCCTAGGACCAACATCTCCAGGATCTGCCATGAGAAGAAAAAATAATTTGTGTTTGATTTATAGAACTATTCTCTTGCAACCAAAATCTAATCCAAACCCATAAATTACCTTGTTTCTTCATATCTTATCCCAGGATGGTTGTCAGATCAGATCAGTTGCTCAGTTATGTCCAACTTTTTGCCACCCCATGAATCTCAGCACGCCAGGCCTCCCTGTCCATCACCAACACCTGGAGTTCACTCAGACTCACGTCCATCGAGTCAGTGATGCCATCCAGCCATCTCATCCTCTGTCGTCCCCTTCTCCTCCTGCCCCCAGTTCCTCCAAGCATCAGAGTCTTTTCCAATGAGTCAACTTTTCACATGAGGTGGCCAAAGTACTGGAGTTTCAGCTTTAGCATCATTCCTTCCAAAGAAATCCCAGGGCTGATCTCCTTCAGAATGGACTGGTTGGATCTCCTTGCAGTCCAAGGGACTCTCAAGAGTCTTCTCCAACACCACAGTTCAAAAGCATCAATTCTTCAGTGCTCAGCCTTCTTCACAGTCCAACTCTCACATCCATACATGACCACAGGGAAAACCATAGCCTTGACTAGACGAACCTTTGTTGGCAAAGTAATGTCTCTGCTTTTGAATATGCTATCTAGGTTGGTCATAACTTTTCTTCTAAGGAGTAAGTGTCTTTTAATTTCATGGCTGCAGTCACCATCTGTAGTGATTTTGGAGCCCAGAAAAATAAAGTCTGACACTGTTTCCACTGTTTCCCCATCTATTTCCCATGAAGTGGTGGGACCGGATGCCATGATCTTCGTTTTCTGAATGTTGAGCTTTAAGCCAACTTTTTCACTCTCCACTTTCACTTTCATCAAAAGGCTTTTGAGTTCCTCTTCACTTTCTGCCATAAGGGTGGTGTCATCTGCATATTCGAGGTTATTGATATTTCTCCGGGCAATCTTGATTCCAGTTTGTGTTTCTTCCAGTCCAGCGTTTCTCATGATGTACTCTGCATATAAGTTAAATGAACAGGGTGACAATATACAGCCTTGACGAACTCCTTTTCCTATTTGGAACCAGTCTGTTGTTCCATGTCCAGTTCTAACTGTTGCTTCCTGACCTGCATACAGATTTATCAAGAGGCAAATCAGGTGGTCTGGTATTCCCATCTCTTGAATTTTCCACGATTTATTGTGATCCACACAGTCAAAGGCTTTGGCATAGTCAATATAGCAGAAATAGATGTTTTTCTGGAACTCTCTTGCTTTTTCCATGATCCAGAGGATGTTGGCAATTTGATCTCTGCTTCCTCTGCCTTTTCTAAAACCAGCTTGAATATCAGGAAGTTCACGGTTCACATATTGCTGAAGCCTGGCTTGGAGAATTTTGAGCATTACTTTACTAGCGTGTGAGATGAGTGCAATTGTGCGGTAGTTTGAGCATTGTTTGGCATTGCCTTTCTTTGGGATTGGAATGCAAACTGACCTTTTCCAGTCCTGTGGCCACTGCTGAGTTTTCCAAATTTGCTGGCATATTGAGTGCAGCACTTTCACAGCATCATCTTTCAGAATTTGAAATAGCTTAACTGGAATTCCATCACCTCCACTAGCTTTGTTTGTAGTGATGCTTTATAAGGCCCACTTGACTTCACATTCCAGGATGTCTGGCTCTAGGTCAGTGATCCCACCATCGTGATTATCTGGGTCATGAAGATCTTTTTTGTACAGTTCTTCTGTGTATTCTTGCCATCTCTTTTTAATATCTTCTGCTTCTGTTAGGTCCATACCATTTCTGTCCTTTATCGAGCTCATCTTTGCATGAAATGTTCCTTTGGTATCTCTGATTTTCTTGAAGAGATCCCTAGTCTTTCCCATTCTGTTGTTTTCCTCTATTTCTTTGCATTGATTGCTGAAGAAGGCTTTCTTATCTCTTCTTGCTATTCTTTGGAACTCTGCATTCAGATGTTTATATCTCTTCTTTTCACAGCTATTTTTAAGGCCTTCCCAGACAGCCATTTTGCTTTTTTGCATTTCTTTTCTATGGGAATGGTCTTGATCCCTGTCTCCTGTACAATGTCACGAACCTCATTCCATAGTTCATCAGGCACTCTATCTATCAGATCTAGGCCCTTAAATCTATTTCTCACTTCCACTGTATAATCATAAGGGATTTGATTTAGGTGATACCTGAATGGTCTAGTGGTTTTCCCTACTTTCTTCAATTTAAGTCTGAATTTGACAATAAGGAGTTCATGGTCTGAGCTACAGTCAGCTCCTGGTCTTGTTTTTGCTGACTGTATAGAGCTTCTCCATCTTTGGCTGCAAAAAATATAATCAATCTGATTTTGGTGTTGACCATCTGCTGATGTCCATATATAGTCTTTTCTAGTGTTGTTTAGCCTTTCCTATTTCTGTAAGTGTCTCATTTCCTTTGAAAATGTATGTTCATACCAAAAACCTGAAGACAGATGTTAATTCTAGCATTCTTTGTAGCCATTAAAATGTACTCATAACTTTGGAAAATGGTGCATTGATTGGAAACTGACAGGCTAAAGACTAAAGGAACTGTACATAAACACTGTACTCAAACCAAGGAATTTGTCTCTCATGGTAGTACAGGTTAACAATTCAATAACTGTTTTACATGTAAATGGGAATTGAACAGGTAAGTAAGTTGATATGGATGGTGGGAGTCAGAGAGAAAATTATAAATGAGAAAGTTTCTCTAAGATTAGAGTAAACCCTATTTTTCTATTTACAAGGTACATGATTCATCCCTAATGTGGTTTATATAATGATGTGTTTGAATCTGATATTGTTCTCTTTGAGATTTTAACCCCTTCACCATATTTTTTACAGCAAGCTGTGGGTATTTATCAGAAGCACTAGTTAAAACATCTTGCAGTTTCTAATTCCTTTTCTGCCTTAAAAACAAAATTTCTCCAAAGAAAAACTCTCACTAAGAAATCTCTAATCACATCCCTTCTCTGTTCAAATGGTCTTTTGTTGTTGGTTAGTCAATAAGTTGTGTCTGACTCTTTTGAGACACCATGGACTGTAGCCTGCCAGGCTCCTCTGTCTATGGGATTTCCCAGGCAAGAATACTGGAGTGGGTTGCTATTTCCTTCTCTAGGGAATCTTCCCAGTTATCAAACTTGTGCCTCTTGCTTTAGCAGGCTGATTCTTTACCATCGAACCACTAGGGAAGCCCTCAAATAGTCTTATGGGATGCAAAATCCTTACATTTCAGAACTGTCCCTGTTTCAAATCAAACTTGTATTTACGGTTTATTTGTCATATTTCTGCATGACCCCTACACCTTTCAAAATTCCCAAATACATCTTTAACTTTCCCTCTTTTCCCACCATCATAATCTCTTTTTTAGCTACATTTTCCACAGACTAGTCAACTATTGTTTTGTCATCACTCCTATTTAAGGCTAAAATTAAATGCCACACATTCCATGAAGATGCATATATTCTGTTTTTTCCAGCAAGAACTGATCATCCTATTCTCTGAATTCATAAGGCCATTTAGTTGTTTCTTAAGAAATGTATTTCATTCTACTTGGCAGCATAAATGTGTGTATACAAAAGTGTCTGGACATGTATTTGCTGTATTCAGTTGCTATTCATCCTGATAACTCATTTCAAGTTTCATCACTTTTGTTACATAAGCAAGAACTGTGCTTCCCCTACTAACTAATAAGAGGTACTTGTGAAAAGAAGAAAGATAATGCTTTCATGATGATATAATTTTACTAGAAACACCAGTTGTATATATTACCCTAAGAAAAACTTCCTGAAGCTTGATGAAATTCAGGCTGAAATGATAAGAAATTTTAACCACATTATCAGAAACATTTTCCCAACTGTTTAAACAAATGTGTGCCTATATTAGAATTTGTCACCCTATAAACTTATGTGTCTATTTTCCTTTTGTCCCCAATTCAAGGCTTTCCAGGTAGCACTGGTGATAAAGAGTCTTACTGCCAAGCAGGAGACACAAGAAATGCAAGTTCAGTCCCTGGGTTGGGAAGATCCAGTACAGTAGGAAATGGCAACCTACTCCAGTACTTTTGCCTGGAAAATTCCATGGGCAGAGGAGCCTGACAGTTTACAGTCCACAGGGCTACAAAGAGTTAGGCATGACTGAGTGACTGAGCACACACGTACCCAAGTTCATATTATATGTGTTGATCCAGATACAGGTATTTTACCTGTGAATAGCACAGCTGTGGTCCTTGGCCTTCTAGAGTTTGTTGTCTTTGAGATTGAAAAGAGTGTACTAAATAAGCAATTACAATATCCTAAATTTTTGGTTAAGGAAGTCCTGAATGTTGGTTCTATGAGAGTAGTTATGGAAGGCAAATAACCCAAGCTCCAGAGGTCAAGAAAAGCTTCCTGGAGAATGTGTTTAAGATATTATCTCAAAACTTTCCCATACTCTGATGCAAGTGAGAATTATCTATCAGGGGGATAGAAAGAAGTTCAAAGTAATAATTTAATTTATAATAAGGAGAAATATAAATGAAAGTATTGGGAAATGAACCCAGGGGTCAATGAACAATTTTAAGAACACTAACACAAAGTTCCAAAAAAATAAAACACTATCATGTGATTTTTGTTGTTTGTTTTTATAAAAACATTGTGTTTGTTAATATATTTTTCTAGAAATTTGCTTAGGTTAACTGTTTACGTAATTACTAAACCTTTAAGAGAATAACATTTTCCTCTTGTAAAAATGTTACAGATACTTTAAGGGAGTCATTGTTTTCCCAGTATTATGATTATTCATAACATCTCAAGTATAGATTGATTCATAATAATAATTATGAAAGTAATTCATCATAATTTATTGTTGTTTTTGTTCAGTCATTAAGTCATGTCCAACTCTCTGCAACCCCATGTACTGCAGCATGCCAGGCCTTCCTGTCCCTCACCATCTCCCAAAGTTTGCCCAAGTTCATGTCCATTTCATCGATGATGTCATCCAGCCTTTTTATCCTCTGATGCCCTCTTCTCCTTCTGCCCTCAATCTTTCCAGCATCAGGGACTTTTCCAATAAGTTGGTTGTTCATATCATAGGACCAAAATACTGTCACTTCAGCTTTAGCATCGGTCCTCCCAGCTAGTATTCAGGTTTGATTTCCTTTAAGATTGACTGGTTTGATCTCCTTGGTGTCCAAGAGACCCTCAGGAGTCTTCTCCAGCACCACAGTTCAAAGGCATAAGTTCTTTGGCATTCTGCCTTCTTTATGGTCCAGTTCTTACAACTGTACATGACCACTGGGAAGACCATTGCCATGAAGTAATGGGGCTGGATACCATGTTCTTAGTTTATTTAATATTTAGTCTCAAGCCGACTCTTTCACTCTCCTCCTTAACCTCACCAAGAGGCTCTTTAGTTCCTCTTTAGTTACAGCAAGTATTCAGGTTTGATTTCCATTAATATTGACTGGTTTGATCTCCTTGCTGTCCAAGGGACCCTCAGGAGTCTTCTCCAGCACCACAGATGAAAGGCATCAGTTCTTTGACGTTCTGCCTTCTTTATGGCCCAGCTCTCGCAACTGCACATGACCACTAGGAAGACCATAGCCTTGACTACATAGACCCTTGTCAGCAGAGCAGTGTCTCTGAAAAGCAGAGCTTTTCAACACACTATCTAGGTTTGTCAGAGTTTTCCTGCCAAGAAGCAATCATCTTCTGATTTCATGGCTACAGTCACCATCCACTGTGATTTTAGAGCCCAAGAAGAGGAAATCTGTCACTACTTTCACTTTTTTCTTTTCTATTTGCCATGAAGTAATGGGGCCAGATACCATGTTCTTACTTCATTTAATATTTAGTCTTAAGCCAACTCTTTCACTCTCCTCTTTCACCTCACCAAGAGGTTCTTTAGTTCGTCTTCATTTTCTGCTATTAGAGTGGGATCATCCACATAGCTGAGGTTATTGATGTTTCTAGGCCTATCTTGATTCTGGCTTGTAACTCATCCAGCTCGGCATTTCTCATGATATACTCAGTATATAGGTTAAACAAACAGGGTGACAACAGACAGCCCTGTCGTACTCCTTTCTCAATCTTGAACCAAGATTGTTTGTTGTTCCACACAGGATTCTAACTATTGCTTCTTAACCTGCATACAGATTTCTCAGGAGCCAGGTAAGATAGTCCGGTATTACCAACTCTTTAAGAAATTTCCACAGTTTATTATGAGCCACACCATCAAAGGCTTTAGAATAGCTGATGAAACAGAAATAGATGTTTTTCTGGAATTCACTAACTTTCTCTATGATCCAGTGAATGTTGGCAATTTGATCTCTGGTTCCTCGTCCTTTTCTAAACCCAACTTGGACATCTGGAAATTCTAGGTTTGCCTAATGCTGAAGCATAGCATGTAAGATTTTAAGCATGACCTTACTAGCATGGGAGATGAGTGCAATCGTCCGATGGTTGGCCCATTCTTTAGTACAACCTTTCCTGGGAATTGGGATAAAGATTGACCTTTTCCAGTACTGTGGCCACTACTGGGTCTCTCAGATTTGCTGACATATGGAATGCCACACCATGATGGCATCATCCTTTAGAGCTTTGAATAGTTCTACTGGAATTCCATCACATCCACTAGCTTTATTAACAGCAGTGCTTCCTAAGGCCCACTTGCCCTCACACTCCAGAACGTCTGTGTCTGGGTGACTGACAACACCATTGTAGTGATCTAGTTCATTAAGATCTTTTTTGCACAGTTCTGTGTATGCTTTCCCTCTCTTGTTGATCTCTTCAGCATTTCCTAGGTCTCCACAGTTTCTGTCCTTTATTGTGCCCATCTTTTGGCAAAATATTCCCTTGATATGTCCAATTTTCCTGAAGAGATCTCTAGTTTTACCCCTTCAGTTGTTTTCTTCTAGTTTTATGCACTGTTCATTGAGAAATCCTGCTTGTCTCTCCACGCTTTTGTTTGAAAATCTCCATTTAGCTGAACATATCTTTTCCTGTCTCCCTTGCCTTTCACTTCCTTCTTTAGTTCTTTGTAAAGCCTCCTCAGCTAGCCCCTTTGCCTTCTTGCTTTAGGTTTACTTTGGGATGGTTTTGTTTGCTGCCTCAGGTACAATAATACAGACCTCTGTCCATAGTTCAGGCACTCTGATTACTAGATTTAATCCCTTGAATCTATGCATTACTTCCATTACATATTCATAGGGGATTTGATTTAAGTCATATATAGCTGGCCCAGTGGTTTCCCCTGCTTTCTTTAGTTTAAGACTGCATTTTGCTACAAAAAGCTGATGATCTGAGCCACAATCAGCTCCAGGTCTTGTTTTTGCTGACTGTATAAAGCTTCTCCATCTTCAACTACAAAGAATATAATTAATTTAATTTCAGTGTTGACCATTTAGTGATGTTTATGTGTAAAGTTGTCTCTTGTGTTGTTGAAAAAGGGTATTTTCTATGACCAGTGCATTCTCTTCAAAGAATTCAGTTAGCCTTTGCCCTGCTTCATTTTGTTCTCCAAGGCCAAACTTGCCTGTTACTCCAGGTATCTCTTGACTTCCTACTTTTGCATTCCAATCTCCAGTGATGAATAGAACATATTTTTTGGTGTTAGTTCTAGGAGGTCTTTGAGGTCTTCTAGGTCTTCACAGAACTAATCAACTACAGCTTCTTTGGCATTGGTGATAGGGACATAGGCTATGTGAACCTCTTGGAGCAATAGGTGAGACAGACCTCCTCTTGAGGAGTGAGGGGGAAGTCGGGATTCCTCTCAAGTTGAAGCAGGGGACTTGGCCCTCATCTCGAGATGAAGTGGGGAACATGGTGTTCTTCTGCAGTTGCAGCGTGAAACTCGGGGTTCCTCTCAAGTTGCGACGGGTGTCTCAAGGAACATCTCCAGTTGGAAAAAGGGAATCAAGCCTCCTTTCAAGTTGAAATGGGGAAGTTGGGATTCCTATCAAGTCGCTGCACAGGAATTGGACCTCATCTTGAGTTGAGGCTGGAAACTTGGGGTTCCTCTCAAGTTGTGATGAGTGTCTCGAGGTTCCCCTCGAGTTGCCATGGGGATCTCAGGGAACTTCTCTGGTTGCCTCAGGGGAGTCAGGCCTCCTTTCTAGTTGTGAGGGGCACCTCAGTTGTCAGGGGCAGGGGAATTGGACCTCATCTCGAGTTGAGGTGGGATACTCAGGTTTCCTCTCCAGTTGCAACTAGTATCTTGGGTAACCTCTCGAGTTGCAAAAAGGGAGTCAAGTCTCCTTTTGAGTTGCCAGGGGGAAGTTGGGATTGCTCTCAAGTCACCACAGGGGAATCAGGCCTCATCTCGCGTTGAGGGATAAATCTGGCTGTTTTTCTCGAGTTGTGGAGGGAAGTTTGGGGTTCCACTTGAGTTGCAACATTGACCTCAGGGAACCTGTCCTGTTGCCCCAGGGGAGTCAGGCATCCTTCTGAGTTGCAAGGGGGCACTCCAAATTCCTCTCGAGTCACTGCAGGGGAATTGGACCACACCTCATTGCGAGTTGAGGCGGGAAACTTGGGGTTCCACTTGAGTTGCGACAGAGACCTCAGGGAACTTCCCGTGTTGCCTCAGGGGTGTCAGGCCTCCTTTCCAGTTGTGAGGGGAACCTAGGGATTACTCTCGAGTTGCTGCAGGGGAATAGGGCCTCATCTCGAGTTGAGGAGGGAAACTCAGGGTTCTTCTCCAGTTGCACGTGGATCTCGGGGTTCCTATTGAGTTTGAACAGGGTAGTCAGGGCTCGTCTTGTGTTCAGGCACAGAACTCCAGTTTCCTCTCGAGTTGTGAAAAGGGTCTCAGGCCTCCTTGATTTGAGGCGGTGAACTTGGGATTTTTCTCAAGTAGCAACAGGGGATTCAGACCTCCCTTCATGTTTTGAGGGGAAACTCAGGGTTCCATTTGAGTCACTGCAGGGGAATCAGGCCTTATTTTGAGTTGAGGGGGAACTCAGTGTCCTTTCACCTTTCAACGTGAAACACGGAGTTCCTTTCTAGTTGCAATGGGGATCAGGGGATACCTCTCGAATAGCAACAGGGGAGTCAAGACTCCTCTCAAGTTGAGGGGGGAAGTCATGTTTCCTCTCGAGTTGCTGCAGGGGAGTCGGACCTCCTCTCGAGTTGCAGCAGAAACTCAAGGTTCTTCTTTAGTGGTTGCTGGAAACTTGGGGTTGGCTGGAGAGTTGCCACAGCGCCTGAGAGCTCCTTTTGAAGTGCAGCAAGAAATCAGTGTTCCTATGGATTTGAAGCATGGGATGCAGGATTCCACTGGAGTCCTGTCACGGAAGTCGGGGTTCTCCTCGAGCTTGGTTGGTACTCAGTGTTCCTGGTGACTTGTGGTGGGGCGTCCTGTTGAATTCTCTTGGGACGACTCATTGTAGCAGGGATATGCAGAGTGGCCCCTATCTTGTTGCAATGACAGGTAGCTACTCACTAGTTTTGAAAAGGGACTACTCTATCATTGTGGTCTCGGTCAACTCTATTTGCACAGGCTCTCTAGTGGTGGTGTGGCAGCTCCTCTCTCCTTGTGGTGTGAGGTTCATCTATATTAGCAGAAGAGGGGCTCCTCTCTGAGTGTGATGTCCAGCAGGCACCTCTCAAGTTGTGGCAGAGAGCTCCTCTCGAGAGGCGAGGCTGCATCTTCTCGGATTGGGGTATTAGTGTCTCCACTTGGGAGGTCCTCTCTGCTTTTGGTGCTATGGGTTCCTCACTTCTATTCATGGGATTCCTGCTCTCTAGTTGTCAGGGCCTCCACTTGACTTCCTTCAGGAAGCTCGTCTTCATTGGAGGCAGAAGGTCTTCTCTCTAGGTGTGTTATCCTTGGGGACAACTCTCTAGTTGTGCCTGGGGAATCCGCTTCAGTTTTGGCCAGAGAGTGCCTCTGTCATTTGGTCCTGGGCTCCTTGTGCTAGCCTAGGGATCCTGTGAAATTGCAGCAGGGATCTCGGGGTGCCTCTTGAGTTGCAGTATATGACCCGAGGTTCCTTAATAGTTGTGGTGGAAACTCCTTTTGAATTAGATTCATGAATCTGAGGCAGATCCTCTGTATCAGCCATGTGCAAGCTGGTCCCCGTCTAAGTGCAATGTGTGGGAGGCTGCTCCATAGATGTGGCATGGGCTCCACTCTAATTGCAGTGGGGTTAGGCTTTTTATTTGCTGTGGGTTGGCTCGTCTCTAGTTTCGTTTGCAGCCACCTCTCTAGTTGTGGCAGGGGAACTTCTCTTTAATTGTGGTAGTTGGGCTCCTCTCTAGATATGGTAGAGTGCTCTTCTCAAATTGGGAGGTGGGTGACTCCTCTATCGTTGTACTAAGAAGGGACACTTTTTCTAGTTGTGAATTGAAGCAAGCTACTGGCTATTTGCACTGTATTTGCACGGGCTATTGTGGCAGGGCAGGCCTCCTGCTTAGGTGTGGTATAGGCTTCCTCTCTGTTTCTGGTAGAAGGTTCTTCTCCTATTGTGGTGGGGTAATCTCTGGGGCATCCTCTGCCGTTGCATGAGGGTCTTGGGGCTCATGTCGAGTTGAGACGGGGAACTCAGGATTCCCCTCCAGTCACTGCAAGGGAATCGGGCCACATTTCCATTTGAGGCGGGGAACCTGGGGTTCCTCTTGAGTTGTGGTGGGAAACTCGCGGTTTCTCTAGAGTCGTGACATGGAATTTGGGGGTCTTGTGGAGTTGCAATGGGTGAGACAGACCTCCTCTTGAGGTGCACGGTGAAGTTGGGATTCCTCTCGACTCGAAGCAGGGGCATCAGCCCTCATCTCAAGATGAGGTGGGCAACGCAGTGTTCATCTCGAGTTGTGGCGGGAAACTCGGGATTCCTCTCGAGTTGTGACAGGTATCTCGGGGAACCTCTCGAGTTGCAAAAAGGGAGTCAAACTTCCGTTCCAGTTGCAGGAAGGAACTTGGGATTGCTCTCGAGTCGCTGCAGGGTAAATAGGCCTTATCTCGCATTGAGGGATGAATTTGGTGGTTTTTCTTGCATTGCAGCAGAAAATGAGGAATCCTCTCGTGTTGAGACAGGGACCTCAAGGAACCTCTCATGTGTTCTCAGGGGAGTCAGGCATCTTTTCAGGTTGCGAGGGAAAACTCGGGATTTCTTTCAAGTCAGTGCAGAGGAATCCAGCCTCATCTCATCTCGAGTTGAAGCGGGAAACTCGGGGTTCCCCTCGAGTTGTGACAGGTACCTCAGGGAACCTCTTTTGTTGCCTTAAGGGAGTCAGGCCTCCTTTTGAGATGAGAGGGGGAACTTGGGATTGCTCTTGAGTCACTCAGAGGAATTGGGAATCATCTCCCTTTGAAGGGGGAATCTCGTGGTTTTTCTCGAGTTGCTGCGGGAAGCTTGGTGTTCCTCTCGAGTTGCTACGGGGACCTCAGGGAACCTCTCGTGTTGCCTCAGGGAAGTCAGGCCTCCTCTCGAGTTGTGAGGGGAACCTAGAGATTCTCCTCGAGTCATTGCAGGGGAATAGGGCCTCATCACAAGTTGAGGCAGGAAACTCGGGGTTCCTCTCCAGTTGTGACGTGGATCTCAGGGTTCCTATCGGATTTCAACAGGGTAGTCAGGCCTCGTCTCGTGTTGAGGCATGGAACTCTGCTTTCCTCTCAAGTTGTGAATGCAGTGTTAGGCCTCCTGTCAACTTGAGGTGGGGAACTTGGGATTTTTCTTGAGTTGCAACAGGGGATTCAGACCTCCCTTCATGTTTTGAGGGGAAATTCAGGATTCCATTTGAGTCGCTGCAGGGGAATCAGTCCTTATCTCAGTTGAGAGGGAACTCGCTGTCCTTTCAATTGCGGCTGGAAATACAGTGTTACTTTCGAGTTTAGATGGGGATCTGGGGATACCTCTTGAGTGGCAACAGGGAAGTCAGGACTCCTCTGGAATTGTGGCAGGGGAATCGTGTTTCCCCTCGAGTTGCATCAGGGGAGTCGGGCCTCCTCTCAGGTTGCAGCAGAAACTCGGGCTTCTTCTCTAGTGGTTGCTGGAAATTCAGGGTTTTTGGAGAGTTGCCACAGTGCCTAAGACATCCTCTCGAAGTGCAGCGAGAAATCTGTTTCTCTGGATTTACAGCACGGGATGCAGTATTGCACAGGAGTCATGGCAGGGAAGCTGGGGTTCTCCCCGAGCTTGGTTGGTACTCTGGGTTCCTGGCGACTTGTGGTGGGGTGTCCTGTCTAGTTCTCTTGGGACGACTCATCTCTGGCAAGGATATGCAGAGTGGCTCCTGTCTTGTTGCAGTGACATATGGTGGCTCACTAGTTGTGCAAGGGATTATCATTGTGGTTGGGGTCCACTCTATAGTTGCAAGGATTTAAAGTCTCTCTAGTGGTGGTGTGCAAGCTCCTCTCTCCTTGTGGTGTGAGGTTTTTCTGTATTAGCAAAAGAGGGGCTCATCTCTGTATGTGATATCCAGCGGGTTCCTCTTAAGTTGTGATGGAGGGCTCCTCTCAAAGGGCGAGGCTGTGTCCTCTCTGGTTGGGTTGTGCTTGTCTCCATGGGGGAGGTCCTCTCTGCTTTTGGTGCTATGGGTTCCTCACTTCTATTCACGGGATTGCTGCTTTCTAGTTGTGAGGGCCTGCACTGGACTTCCTTCAGGGAGCTTGTCTCCATTGGAGGCAGAAGGTCTTCTCTCTAAGTGTGATATCCTGGGAAATACTTGCACCTGTTGCAAGTTGCACCTGGGAAATACTCTCCAGTTTTGGCCAGAGAGACCCTCTGTCATCTGGTACAGTGGCCCCTTTTCTTGTGCCAGCCTAGGGGTTCTGTGAAAGTAAAGCAGGGAACTTGGGGGTGCCTCTTGAGTTGCAGTATATGACTCGGGGCTCCTTTAAAGTTGTGGTGCAGACTCCTATTGAACTAGAGTGGGGCAGATTCTCTCTAGTAGTGGTGTGCAGGCTGGTCCCTGTCTAAGTGCACTGTGTGGGAGGCTGCTCTCTGGGTGAGGCATGGGCTCCACTCTGATTGCAGTGGGGGTGCACTCTTTATTTGCTGTGGATTTGCTTGTCTCTAGTTGTCGTTTGCAGCCACCTCTCTCGCTGTCGCAGGGGAACTCCTCTTTAGCTGTGCTAGTTGGGATCCTCTCTAGATGCGGTAAGTGCTCTTCTCAAATTGAGAGGTGGGTGACTTCTCTATGATTGTAATGAAAAAGGGCTCTTTTTCTAGTTGCAAAGTGCACAAAACTACTGGCTATTTGGGGTAGGGCAGGCATTCTTCTTAGTTGCGGTATGAGATTTCCTCTCTGGTTGTGGTAGAGGGCTCTTCTCCAGTTGGGGTTGGGTGGGCTCCTCTTGTGAATCCTCTGCAGTTGCATCAGTTTCTTGGCGCTTGTATCATGTTGGCACAGGGAACTCAGTGTTCCTCACAAGTCACTGCAGAGTAATCAGGACTCATCTCATGTTGAGAGGGGACTCTCATGGTTTTTCTCGAGTTGGGGTGGGAAGCTCAGGATTCCTCTCCAGTTGTGACGGGGACCTCAGAGGACCTCTCATGTTGCCTCATGGGAGTCAGGACTCCTTTCAAGTTGCCAGGGGGAACTCGGGATTGCTCTCGAGTCCCTGCAGGGGAATCGGGCCTCACCTCTAGTTTAGGTTGGAAACTCGGAGTTCCTCTAGAGTTGTGATGGGGATGTCAGGGATTCTATTGAGTCGCATCAGGGGAGTCAGGCCTCCTTTTTGATGCGATGGGAACCTTGGGATTCTCTCAAGTCACAGCAGGGAAATAGGGCCTCATCTCAAGTTGAGGCAGAAAACTCAGGGTTCCTGTCGAGTTGTGACAGGTATCTCAGGCATCCTCTAGAGTTGCGATGGGGATCTCACGGGACCACTCAGGTTGCCTTAGGGGAGTCAGGCCTCCTTTTGAGCTGTGAGGGTAACCTCAGAATTTCTCTTGAGTCGCTGCAGGGGAATAGGGCCTCATCTAAGGTTAAGGCGGGAAACTCGGGGTTCCTCTTCAGTTGCGACAGGGATCTCGGCATTCCTCTCAAGTTGCATCAAGGGAGTCAGGACTTGTCTTGTTTGAGGTATGGAACTCCAATTTCCTCTTGAGTTGTGAAAGGGGTGTCATGCCTCCTTTCGAGTTCAGATTGGGAACTGGGATTTTTCTCAAGTTGCAACAGGGGAGTCAGACCTCCCTTCATCTTGTGAGGGGAAACTCGGGATTCCATTCGAGTCACTGCAGGGGAATCAGTCCTTGAGTTGAGGGGGAACTCGGTGTCCTTTCGACTTGCAGTGGAAATCACAGGGTTCCTCTCGAGTTTCGATGCATATCTGGGGATACCACTTGAGTGGCAACAGTGGAGTCAGGACTCCTCTCGAGTTGAGGTGGGGTATTTGTGTTTCCTCTCGAGTTGCAGCATGGGAGTAGGGCCTCCTCTAGAGTTTCAGAACAAACTCGGGGTTCTTCTCTCTTGCTGGAACCTCAGAGTTTCCTCAAGAGTTACAACAGGGGACTGAGAGCTCCTCTCAAAGTGCAGCGATAATTCAGTGTTCCTCTGGATGTGCAGCACAGGATGCAGGATTGCACTGGGGTTGTGGCGGGGAAGTCAGGGTTCTCCTCGAGCTTGGGTGGTACTCAGGTTTCCTAGTGACTTGCAGTGGGGCCTCTCCTGTCGAGTTCTCTTGGGGCAACTCGTTTCTAGCAGGGATGTGCATGGTGGCTCCTGTCTTGCTGCAATTACGGGTGAGTGCTCACTAGATTTGGCAAGGGGCTACTCTATCGTTGTGGTCGGGGCCCACTTTGTAATTGCAGGGGTTTCGAGTCTCTCTAGTGGTGGTGTGCAAGATCCACTTCCTTTGTGAGGTTCTTCTGTATTACCAGAAGAGGGCCTCCTCTCTGCGTGTGATGTCAGCAGGCTCCTCTGAAGTTTGGTTGAGGGCTTCTCTAGATGGGCGAGGCTGTGTCCTCTCTGGGTGGTGTTTGTATGTCTCCACGGGGAATGTGCTCTGTGCTTTTGGTGCTATTGGTTCCTCATTTCCATTCACGGGATTACTGCTCTCTAGTTGTGAGGCTCTCTACTTGACTTCCTTCAGGGAACTCGTCTCCATTGGAGGCAGAAGGTCTTTTCTCTAGGTGTGATGTCCTGGGGGACACATCTCGAGTTGTGGCTAGGGAATCCACTTCAGTATTTGCCCGGAGCCCCTCCGTCATTTGGTGCAGTGGCCCCTTTTCTTGGGCCAGCCTAGGGATCCTGTGAAATTGCAGTGGGGAACTCGGGGTGCCTCTTGAATTGCAGCATATCACTCGGGGTTCCTTTAAAGTTGTGGTGGAGACTCCTTGTGAGCTACATTGGGGGAGATCCTCTTTAGTAGCTATTTGCAAGCTGGTCCCTGTGCGGGAGGCTACTCTCTAGATACAGCTTGTGGTCCACTCTCATTTCAATGAGTGTCCACTCTTTATTTGCTGTGTGTCGTCTCATCTCTAATTGATGTTTGCAGCCACCTCTCTCGTTGTGGCAAGGGAACTCATTAATTTTTGTAGTTGGGATCCTCTCAAGATGCGGTAGAGTGCTCTTCTCTAATTGGGAGGTGGGTGTCTCCTTTAAGGTCGTAATGAGAAGGGGCACCTTTTCTACTTGCAAAGTGCAGGAAGCTACTGGCTCTTTGTGGCAGGGCTGGCCTCCTGCTTAGTTGTGGTATGAAGCTTCCTCTCTGGTTCCGGTAGAGGACTCTTCTCTAATTGTGGTGGGGTAAACTCCTCTTGAGAATCCTCTGCCCTTGTATCAGGGTCTTGGGGCTCATGCCGAGTTGGGATGGGGAACTCAGGATTCCTCTCGAGTCACTGCAGGGGAATTGGTACATATCTCGAATTGAAGCAGGGAAGTTGTGGTACTTCTCGAGCTCTGGCAGGAAATGGGGTTTCTTGTGAGTTGCAATGGGGAACTTGGGAACCCTCTCGAGTTGCAACAGGTGAGACAGGCCTCCTCTTGAGGTGCTAGGGGAAGTCGGAATTCCTCTCGAGTTGAAGCAGGGGTATCAGCCCTTATCTCAAGATGAGGTGGAGAACATGGGGTTCTTCTTGAGTTGAGGTGGGAAACTCGGGATTCCTCTCGAGTTGCGACTTGAATCTCAGGGAACCTATTCAGTTACCAAAAGGGAGTCAACCATCCCTTCGAGTTGTGAGGAGTTAACTCGAGATTGCTCTCCAGTCGCTGCAGGGGAATCTGGCCTCATCTCACATTGAGGGGGGAATCTCGTGGCTTTTCTTGTCTTGCGGTGGGAAATTCGGGGTTCCTCTTCAGTTGCGACAGGGATCTCGGCATTCCTCTTGAGTTGCAACAGGGGAGTCAGGATTTGTCTCGTTTGAGGTATGGAACTCCAATTTCCTCTCGAGTTGTGAATGGGGTGTCATGACTCCTGTTGAGTTCAGGTGGGGAACTCGGAATTTTTCTCGAGTTGCAACATTGGAGTCAGACCTCCCTTCATATTGTGAGAGGAAAATCGGGTTTCCATTTGAGTTGCTGCAAGGGGATCAGGTGTTATCTCGAGGTGAGGGGGAACTGATTGTCCTTTCCACTTGCGGCGAGAAACATGGTGTTCTGAACTTGCGATGGGGATCTGGGGATACCTTTCAAGTGGCAACATGGGAGTCAGGACTCCACTCGAGTTGAGGTGGGGAAGTCATGTTTCATCTCGCATTCCAGAGGGGTGTTGGGCCTCCTTTCAAGTTTCAGAACAAACTCGAAGTTCTTCTCTATTCATTGCTGGACATTCAGGGTTTCCCCAAGAGTTTCCACGGGGGACTGAGAGCTCCACTTGAACTGCAGCGCAAAATCAGTGTTCCTCTGGATTTGCAGCATGGGATGAAGGAATGCCCTGGAGTTCTGGTGAGGAAGTCGGGGTTCTTCTCCAGCTTGGTTGGTACTCAGGGTTCCTGGTGAATTGCATTGGGGCTTCCTGTTGAGTTCTCTTGGGGTGACTCGTCTCTAGTAGGGATGTGCAGGGTGGCTCCTGTCTTGTTGCAATGATGGGTGGCTGCTCCCTAGTTATGGCAAGTGACTACTCTTGCCATGATTGTGGTTGGGGTCCACTCTGTAGTGGCAGGGGTTTAGTCTCTCTAGAGGTGGTGTGCAATCTCCTCTTCTCTTGTGGTGTGAGGTTCATCTGTATTAGCAGAAGAGGGGCTCCTCTCTGCATGTGATGTCCAGCAGGCTCTCCACCAAAGTTGTGATGGAGAGCTCCTCTCAAGGGGCTAGGCTGTGTCCTCTCTGGTTGCAGTATGCGTGTCTCCATGGGGAAGGTCTGCTGTGCTTTTGGTGCTATAGGTTCCTCACATCTATTCGTGGGATTGTTGTGCTCTAGTTGTGAGGACCTCCACTCGATTTCCTTTGGGGAGCTCGTCTCCATTGGAGGTAAAAGGTCTTCTCTCTATGTGTGATATACTGCAGGACACCTCTTGAGTTGTGCCTGGGAAATCCACTTCAGTTTTGGCCGAATAGCCCCTCCATCATTTGTTGCAGTGGTTTTTCTCAAGTTGCGGCTGGAAGCTTGGGGTTCTCTCAAGTTGCGACAGGGACCTCAGGGATCCTCCCGTGTTGCTGCAGGGAAGTCAGGCTTCCTATTGAGTTGTGAGGGGACATCTCGGGATTCATTTTGAGTTGCTGCACGGGAGTAGGTCCTCCTCTAGTATTGAGGCAGGAAACTCAGGTTTCCTCTCCAGTTTCGACAGGCATCTCAGGGTTCCTATTGAGTTTCAACAGGGGAGTCAGGCTTCGTCTCGTTTTGAGACATGGAACTCCGCTTTCCTTTCCAGTTGTAAATGGGGTGTTAAACCTCCTGTTTAATTCAGAGGGAGAACTTGGACTTTTTCAAGAGGTGGAACAGGGGATTGAGACCTCCCTTTGTGTTGTGAGGGGGTACTCAGTGTTCCACTCGAGTCCGTGCAGGAGAATCACTCATTATCTCAAGGTGAGGGTGTTCTGGGTGTCCTTTCAACTTGTGGCAAGAACTGAGGGGTTCCAATCGAGTTTCAGTAGGTGAGACAGACCTTCTCTTGAGGTGTGAGGGGAAAGTCAGGATTTCTCTCAATTCGAAGCAGGGAAATCGGCCCTCATCTTGAGATGAGATGGGGAACACAGGGCTTTTCTTGTTTGCAGCAGGAAAATTGGGATTCCTCTCGGTTTCAATGGATATCTCGTGGAACCTCTTGAGTTGCATAAAGGGAGTCAAGCCTCCTTTTGAATTTTGAGAGAGAATTTGGGATTCCTCCCGAGGACCTGCAGGGATTAAGGGCCTGATCTCGTGTTGAGGGGAAATATCATGATTTTTCTGGGGTTGTAACGGGAAGCTTGGGCTCACGAGTTGCAACATGGACCTCAGGGAACCTGTTGTGTTGCCTCAGTGAAGTCAAGTCTGCTTTCGAGTTGTGACGGGGAGAGTGGGATTGCTCTCAAATCACTGCAGGTGAATCAGGCCTCATGTCACATTGAGGTGGGAATCTCGTGGTATTTCTCAAGTTTTGGCGGGAAGATTTGGATTTGTCTTGAGTTATGACGGGAGCCTCAGGCAACCTCTTATGTTACCTCAGGGAAGTCAGGCTTCCTTTCAAGTTGCGAGGGAAAACTCGGGATTCCTTTCAAGTTGCTGCAGAG
The DNA here is from genome assembly GCF_003369695.1 of Bos indicus x Bos taurus. Lineage (NCBI taxonomy): Eukaryota > Metazoa > Chordata > Mammalia > Artiodactyla > Bovidae > Bos > Bos indicus x Bos taurus. The sequence goes on from NC_040104.1 coordinate 50,853,890, forward strand.
GAATAGGGCCTCATCTCGAATAGAGGTGGGAAACTCAGGGTTCCTCTCCAGTTGTGACAGGGATCTTGGGGTTTCTATCGAGTTTCAATGGATGAGTCAGGCCTCTTGTCATATTGAGGCATGGGACTCCACTTTCTTTTCCAGTTGTAAAGGGGGTGTCAGGCATCCTGTTGAGTTCAGGCGAGAAACCTGGGCTTTTTCTAGAGGTGCAAAACGGGAGTCAGACCTCCCTTTGTATTGTGAGGGGAAAGTCGTGGTTCCATTCAGTTCGGCGAAGGGAATCAGACCTTCTCTCGAGTTGAGGGGGATTTTGGTGTCCTTTTGACAAGTGGCAGGAACTGTGGGGTTCCTCTCAAGTTTAAATAGGTGAGACAGGCCTCCTTTTGATGTGCGAGGGGAAAGTCGGGATTCCTCTCAAGTCGAAGCAGGGGAATCGGCTCTCATCTTGAGATGAGGTGGGAAACACGGGGCTCTTCTCTAGATGTGGCCAGAAACTCGGGGTTCCTCTCAAGGTGTGACGGGTATCTCGGGGAACCTGTTGAGTTGCATAAAAGGAGTCAAGCCTCCTTTCGAGTTTTGAGAGGGACTTGGGATTGCTCTCGAGGTGCTGCAGGGAAAAAGGGCCTGATCTCGCATTGAAGGGTGATTCTTGTTTTTCTATAGTTGTGGCGGGAAGCTTGTGATTGCTTACAAATTGCAACGGGGACCTCAGGGAACATCTCATGTTGCCTCAGGAAAGTCAAATCCCCTTTTGAGCTGTGAGGGGGAGTGCGGGATTGCTCTCGAGTCATTGCAGGGTAATCGGGCCTCATCTTGCATTGAAGGTGATTATCTCGCAGTGTTTCTTGAGTAGCTTCAGGAGGCTTTTTGTTCTACTCGAGTTGTGATGTGGATGTTCATCTTATGCTGCCTCTGGGAAGTCAGGCCTCGTTTCAGTTTGTGAGGGGCACCTCGGCATTCCTCTCCAGTTGCTGCAGGATAATAGGGCCCCATCTTGAGTTGAGGCAGAAAACTCAGGATTCCTCTCCAGTTGTGACAGTGATCTTGGGGTTCCAATCAAGTAGCAACAGGGTAGTCAGGCCTTGTCTCATGTTGAGGCATGGAACTCCACTTTCTTTTTGAGTTGTAAAATGGGTGTCAGGCCTCCTGTCGAGTTAAGGAATGGATCTTGGGCTTCCTCTAGTGGTGCAACAGGGGAGTCAGACCTCTGTTCATGTTATGAGGGGATATTCAGGGTTCCATTAGAGTCGGTGCAGTGGAAATATTCTTTATGTCGAGTTGAGTGTCCTTTCTACTTTCAGCAGGAACCACGGAGTTCCTCTTGAGTTTCAATAGTTGAGACATTTCTCCTCTTGAAGTGCGAGGGGAAAATCATTGTTCCTGTAGGCTTTCAATAGGTGAGACAGGCCTCCTCTTGGGGTGCGAGGGGAAAGTCGAAATTCCTCTCAAGTCGAAGCAGGGGAATCTACCCTCATCTGCAGATGAGGTGGTGAACACTGGGCTCGTCTTGAGTTGCAGCAGGAAACTTGGGGTTCCTCTCGAGTTGCCACGAGTATCTCGGGTTCCTCTTGTGTTGCATAAAGGGAGTTAATCCTCTTTTTGAATTTCGAGAGGGAATTCAGGATTGCTCTCAAGATGCTGCAGAGGAAAAAGGCCTCATCTCATGTTGAGGGAGGAATCTTGTGTTGTGTCTCGAGTTGCGGCGGGAAGCTTTGGGTTCCTCTCGAGTTGAGATGGGGACATTAGGGAACCTCTCATGTTGCCTCAGCAAAGTCAGGCCCTCATTTAAGTTTTGAGGGGCACCTCGAGATTGCTCTCGAGTCGCTGCATTGGAATAGGGCCTCATCTCGAATGGAGGCAGAAATCTCAGGATTCCTCTCCAGTTGCAACAGGGATCTTGGCGTTCCTATCAAGTTTCAAAAGGGGATCCAGGCCTCGATTGTGATGAGGAGAGAAACTCCTCTTTCCTCTTGAGTTGTAAAATGGGTGTCAGGCCTCCTGTCGAGTTGAGGCGAGGAACTTGGACTTATTCTAGAGGTGCAACAGGAGAGTCAGACCTCCCTTTATGTGGTGAGGGGACACTCGGGGTTCCATTCGAGTCAGTGAGGGGGAAATAGGCCTTATCTCAAGTAGAGGGGGAACTCGGTGTCCTTGTGACTTGCATCAGGAACCGTGGTGTTCCTCTTAAGTTTCAATAGGTGAGACAGGCATCCTCTTGAGGTGCGAATGGAAAGTCATGATTTCTCTCAAATTGAAGCAGGGGAATCAGCCCTCATCTCGAAATAAGGAGGGGATAATCGGGCTTTCCTCGAGTTGGGGCGGGAAACTCAGGGTTCCTAGTGAGTTTTGATGTGTATCTCAGGGAACTTCTTGAATTTCAAACAGGAATTAAACCTCCTTTCAAGTTTTGAGAGAATATTTGACATTCCTTTTGAGGCACTGCAGGGATAAAGGGGCTCATCTCGTGTTAAGGGGGGGATCTTGTGGTTTTACTCAAATTGCAGTGGGAAGCTTGGGGTTCCTCTCGAGTTGCGACGGGGACCTCAGTGAACCTTACATGTTGCCTCATGGAAGTCAAATATCCTTTCAAGTTGGGAAGGGGAGCACAGGATTGCTCTCTGTAGTGAGGTTCCTCTCACTACAGGGGATTCGGGCTTCATCTCTCATTGAGAGGGGAAAGTCGTGTTGTTTCTCGAGTTGTGGTGGGAAGTTTTGAGTTCCTCTCGAGTTGCAACAGGGACCTCAGTGAATCCCTCATGTTGTCTTCAGGATATGAGGCCTCGTTTTAAGTTGCAAGTGGCACCTCGGGATTTGTCTCAAGTCGCTGTAGGGTAATAGGGCCTCATCTCGATTTGAGGTGGGAAACTCAGGGTTCCTCTTCAGTTGAGACAGGTATCTCGGGGTTCCTATAGAGTTTCAACAGAGGAGTCATGCCTGGTCTCGTGTTGAGGCATTGCATTCTGCTTTCCTCTCGAGTTGTAAAAGGGGTGTCAGGCCTCCTGTCGACTTGAGGTGGGGAACCTGGGCTTTTTCTAGAGGTGCAACATTGGAGTCAGATCTCGCTTTGTGTTGTGAAGGGAATCTCAGGGTCCCATTCGCGTCAGTGAAGGGGAATCAGGCTTTTTCTCAAGATGAGAGGGATCTCGTTGTCCTTTAGACTTTCGGTAGGAACTGTGGTGTTCCTCTCAAGTTTCAATAGGTGAGACAGACCTCCTCTTAAGGTGCGAGGGGAAAGTCAGGATTCCTCTTGAATCGAAGCAAGGGAATCTGACTTCACTTTGAGATGAGGTGGGGAATATGATGCTCTTCTCAAGTTGCAGTGGGGAACTCAAGGAACGTCTTGAGTTGCCTAAAGGGAGTCAAGCCTCTATTCGAGTTTTGAGAGGAAACTCGGGATTGCTCTCCAGGTGCTGCAAGGGAAAGGGGGCTCATCTCGCATTGTGGAGGGAATCTCGTGGTTTTTCTAGAGTTAGGGTGGGAAGCTTGGGGTTCCTCTTGAGTTGTGATGGGGACCTCAGGAAACCGCTTGTGTGGGCTCAGGGAATTCAGGCTTCCTTTCGCGTTGCAAGGGGCAAGTTGATATCCTCCTGTATCGCTCTAGGGGAACTGGGCCTCATCTCGAGTTGATACTTGAAACTCAGGGTTCCTCTCCAGTTGTGACAAGATCTCGGGGTTCCTATCAAATGTCAACAGGTGAGTCTGGCCTCATCTTGTGTTGAGGCATGGAATTCTGCTTTCCTCTTGACTTAGAAATGGGTGTCAGGCCTCCAGTTGAGTTCAGGTGGGGAACTTGGGCTTTATCTAGAGGTGCAGCAGGGGATTCAGAGCTCCCTTCATTTTGTGAGGGGATACCTGGGGTTCCATTCGAGTCGGTACAGGTGAGCCAGGCCTTATCCTGAGTTGAGGGGGAACTCAGTGTCCATTCTTTTGAGGCAGGAACCACAGTTTCAATAGGTGAGATAGGCTTTCTCCTGAGGTGCGAGGGGAAAGTCAGCATTCCTCTTGAATCGAAGCAGGGGAATTGGATGTCCTCTCCAGATGAATTGGGGATCATGGGACTCTTCTAGAGTTGCAGTGGGAATCTCAGGATTCCTCTCGAGTTGTGACGGGTATTTCGGGGAACCCCTTGAATTGCATAAAGGGAGTCAAGACTCCTTTCGAGTTTCAAGAGGGATCCTGGGATTGCTCTTGAAGCGCTGCAGGGGAAAAAGGCCTCATTTCACATTGAGGCGGGAAACTCAGGGTTCCTCTCATATTGTGACAGGGATCTCGGGCCTCCTATTGGGTTTCAACATAGGAGTCAGGCCTAGAGTCTTTTTGAGGCATGGAACTGTGCTTTCCACTCGAGTTGTAAAATGAGGGTCAAGCCTCATTTCAAGTTTCAAGAAGGAACTCGTGATTGCTCTGGAAGCGCTTCAGGGGATAAGGGCCACATCTGACACTGAGGGGGGAATCTCGTTGTGTTTCTTGAGGTGTGGGGGAAACTTTGGGCTCCTTTCAGGTAGGTACAGGGTCTCAGTGAACCTCTCTTGTTGCCTCAGGGATGTCAAGCCTCCTTTGAAGTTTCGATGGGCATCTTGGGAAACCTCTTGAGTCACTGCAGGGGATTAGGGCCTCATCTTGAGTTGAACCAGAAACTCCGGGTTCCTCTTGAGTTGCATGGGGACCTCAGGGATCCTGTTGTATTTCCTCAAGGAAGTCAAGTTTCCTTTCGGGCTGCTAGGGGGAGCAGGGGATTGCTCTAGAGTAACTGCAGGGGAATCGGGCCTCATCTCAAGGTGAGGTGGGAACATGGGGCTCTTCACTAGTTGTGACAGGAAACTCGGGGTTCCTCTCGAGTGGTGACAGGTCTGTCATGAAACATCTTGACTTGCATAAGGGGAGTAAAGCGTCCTTTTGAGTTTCAAGAGGGAACTTGGTATTTCTCTAGAGGTGCTGCAGAGGAATAGGGCCTCATCTCGAGTTGAGGGGGGAATCTCCTAGTTTTTCTCAAGTTTCTGAGGGAAACTTGGGGTTCCCCTGTAGTTGCAACAGGGTCCTGAGAGATCCTTTCATGTTGCCTCAGGAAGTCAGTCCTCCTTTCGAGTTGCAAGGGGCACCTTGCTATACCTCTCGGGTCACTGCAGGGAAATAGGGCCTCATCTCGAGGGACGTGGGAAACTCCGGATTACTCTTCAATTGTGACAGGGATATCGGGATTCCTAGGGAGTATTAACAGAGGAATCAGGTCTCATCTCATGTTCAGGCATGTAACACCACTTTCCTCTCGAATTGTTGAAGGGGTGTCAGCACTCTTGTCGAGTTAGACCAGGGAACTTGGGCTTTTTCTGGAAGTGCAACAGGGGAGGCAGACCTCCCTTTGTGTTGTGAGGGGATACTTGGGGTTCCATTCGAGTTGGTTTAGAGCAGTCAGGCCTTATCTAGAGTTGAGGGGGAACTCGGTGTCCTTAAAAATTGCAGCGGGAATGGCTGGGTTCCTCTAGAGTTTCAATAGTTGAGACAGGCCTCCTCTTGAGGTGTGAGGGAAAAGTTGAGATTCCTCTCGAGTCAAAGCGGGGAATCATCCCTCATCTCGAGATCAGTTGGGGTAAATGTGGCTCTTCTCGTGTTGTGGCTGGAATCTTGGGGTTCCACTCGAGTTGTGACAGGTATCTAGGGGACCTCTTAGGTTGAATAAAGGGAGTCCAGCCTCCTTTCGATTTTCGAGTGGGAACCCGGGATTGCTCTCCAGCCGCTGTAGGGGAAAAGGGCTTCATCACGTTGAGAGGTGAATCTCGTGGTCTTTCTCCAGCTGGCAGGAAGCTTGGGCTTCCTCTTGGTTGTAACAGGGACCTCAGGGAACCTCTCATGTTGACTCAGGGAGGTCAAGTCTCCTTTAGAGTTGTGAGGGCAGTGCAGGATTAATCTCGAGTCACTGCAGGGGAATGGGGCCTCATCTCGAATTGACGGGAGAATCTCGTGGTGTTTCTCGAGTTGTGGTGGGAAGGTTTGGATTTGTCTCAAGTTGCAACTGCTACTTCAGGGAACCTCTCATGTTGCCTCAGGGAAGTCGAGCCTCCTTTCAATTTTCGAGGGGCATGGTGGGATTTATCTTGAGTCGCTTCAGGAGAATCAGGCTTATGTTGATTTGAGGCAGGAACCTCAGGGCACCTCCCCAGTTGTTCCAGGGATCTCTGGGTTCCTATCGAGTTACAACAGGGGAGTTAGGCCTCGGCTCTTGTTGAGGTATGGAAATCCACTTTGTCTCCAGTTGTAAAATGGGTGTCACACCTCCTGTCTAATTCAGGTGGGGATCTTGGGCTTTATCTAGAGGTGCAACAAGGGGGTCACACCTCCCTTCATGTTGTGAGGAGATACTTGGGGTTCCATTCATGTCAGTGCATACAAATCAGCCCTCATCTCAAGTTTAGGGGAAACTCAGTGTCCTTTCGAATTGTGGCAGGAACCGCAGGGTTCCTCTCGACTTCAATAGGTGAGATAGACCTCCTCTTGAGGTCCGAGGAGAAAGTCGTTATTCCACTCAAGTATCAGCAGGTTAATGGCCCTCATCTCTAGATGAGGTGGGAAATGTAAGGCTCTTCTTTAGTTGTGGCGGGAAACTTGGGGTTCCTCCGAGTGGCAATGGGTGTTTCCGGAATCTTCTTGAGTTGCATAAAGTGAGTCAAGCCCTCCTTTCAAGTTTTGAGAGGGATCTCGGGATTGTCTCGAGGCGATGCAGGGGAAGAGGGCCTCATCTTGGGTTGAGGGGAGAATCTCGTGATATTTCTCCAGTAGCAGCAGGAAGGTTTGGGTTCCTCTTGACTAGTGACAGGGACCTCGGGGAACCTCTCATGGTGCCTCAGGGATGTCATGGTTGTTTTCGAGTTGCGAGAGGCACCTCGGGATTCTTCTTGAGTAGCTTCAGGGGAATAGAGCTTCACCTCGAACTGAGGGGAGAATCTAGTGGTGTTTCTTGAGTTGAGGCCGGGAGCTTTGGGTCCCACTCGAGTTTCGACGGGGACCTCAGGGAACCTCTCATGTTGCTTCAGGGAAATCAGACCTCCTTTCAAGTTGTGAGGGACACCTTGGGATTCCTCTCGAGTCGCTGCAGGGAAATAGGGCTTCATGTCGAGTTGAGGCGGGAAATTCAGTGTTCCTCTCCAGTTGCGACGGGGTCTTGGAGTTCCTATTGAGTTTCAAAAGGGGGGGGGGGTCAGGCCTCGTCTTGTTTTGAGGCATGGAACTCCTCTTTCCTCTCGAGTTGTAAAGGGGTTTCACGCCTCTGTCATGTTGAGATGGGGAACCTGGGCTTTTTATGGAGGTGGAATAGGGTTGTCATAACTCCTCCCAGGTTGTGAGTGGATACTTGGGGTTTCATTCGAGTCAGTTCATGGGAATCAGGCCTTATCTCAAGTTGAGGGGGGACTCGGTGTCCTTTTGACTTATGGCAGGAACTGCGGGGTTCCTCTTGAGTTCAATAGGTGAGACAGGCCTCCTCTTGAGGTTTGAGGGGAATGTCGGGATTCCTCTTGAGTCAAAGCAGGGGAAGCTGCTCTCATCTCGAGATGAGGTGGGGAACACGGGGCTCTTCTCGACTTGTGGTGGGAAATTTGGGGTTCCCCTCAAGTGGCGACAGTTATCTTGGGGAACCTCTTGAGTTACATAAAGGGAATCAAGCCTCCTTTCGAGTTTCGAGAGAGAACTCTGGATAGCTCCCGAGGCAATGAATGAAAAAGGGCCTTATCTTGTGTTGAGGGGGGAATCTTGTGGTTTTTCTTGGGTTGCGGTGGGAAGCGTGGGGGTTCCTCTTGAGTTGTGACCGGGACCTCAGGTAGCCTCTTATCTTGCCTCAGGGAAGTCAACTCTCCTTTTGAGTTGTGAAAGGGAGTGCAAGATTGCTCTCCAGTCGCTGCAGGGGAATAAGGCCTCATGTCAAGTTGAAGCAGGAAACTCAGGGTTCCTCTCCATTTGGGACATGGATCTCAGGGTTCCTATCGGGTAAACTGGGAGTCAGGCCTTGGCTCATGTTGATGCATGGAACTCTGCTTTGCTCTCGAGTTGTAAAAAGGGTGTCAGGTCTCTTGTCCAAGTGAGGCGGGGAACTAGGGCTTTTTTAGAGGTGCAGCAAGTGCGTCAGACCTCCCTTCATGTTGTGAGGGGATACTCAGGGTTCCATTCGCATCAGTGCAGGAGAATCAGCCCTTATCTCCTGTTGAAGGGAGACTTGATGTCCTTTTGATTTGTAGCAGGAACCTCGGGGTTCCTCTCGTGTTTCAATAGGTGAGAAAGGTATCCTCTTGATGTGCAAGGGGAAAATTGGGATTCCTGTCGAGACGAAGTATGGTAATCAACCCTCATCTAGAGTAGAGGTGGGGAACACGGGCTCTTCTTGAGAAGTGGCGGGAGTTAGGGGTTTCTCTCAAGTTACGATGTGTATCTCGGGGAACCCCATGAGTTACATAAAGGGAGTCAAGCTTACTTTTGAGTTTCTAGAGGATACTTGGGATTGTTCTTAAGGGGCTGCAGGGCAAAAGGTCCTCATCTCCCATTAACAGCGGTATCTCATGGTTCTTCTTGAGTTGCAGCCTGAAGCTTGGGGTTCCTCTTGAGTTGCAACGGGGGCCTCAGGGAACCTCTCGTGTTGTCTCAGGGAAGTCATGTCTCCTTTTGAGTTGCGAGGGGGAGCATGGGATTGCTCTTGAGTCACTGTAGGGGAATCGGGCCTCATCTCACATTGAGGGGTAATTTCGATGTATTTCTCGAGTTGTGGCATGAAGCTTTGGGTTTCTCAGCAGTTGCGACAGGGACCTCAGGGAACCTCTCGTGTTGCCTCATGGAAGTCAAGTCTCCTTTCAAGTTGCGAGTGGGAGCGCAGGATTGCTCTTGAGGCACTGCAGGGAAATCAGGACTCATATCCCATTGAGGGAGAAATCTCATGGTGTTTTTCGAGTTGCAGCAGGAAGTTTGCATTCCTCTCAAGTTGCCTAGGGAACCTCAGGGAACCATTCATGTTGCCTGTGGGGAATCAGGCCGCCTTTCAAGTTGCAAGGGGCACCTGGGAATTCCTCTCGAGTCACTGCCAAGGAATGGAGTCTCATCTCGAAATGAGGCAGGTAACTCAGGGCTCCTCTCCTCTTGCAACAGGGATCTCGGGGTTCCTATCTAGTTTCAACAAGGGAGTCAGACCTCATCTCATTTAGAGGTATGGAACTCACCTTTCCTCTCGACTTGTGTAAGGGGTTTCAGGCCTCCTGTCTAGTTGAATCGGGGAACATGGGCTTTTTCTAGAGGTGAAACAGGGGAGTCAGACCTCTCTTCGTGTTGTGAGCGGATACTCGGTGTTCCATTCGAGTCGGTGCAGGGGAATCATGCCTTTCCTCGGGTTGAGGGGGAATTCGGTGTCATATCGTCTTGTGGCAGGAACCACATGGTTCCTCAGGAGTTTCAATAGGTGAGACAGGCCTCGTCTTCAGTTGTGTGGGGAAGGTCGGATTCCTCTCAAGTCGTAGCAGGGGAATTGGCCCTTATGTCGAGATTTCTTGGGGAAAATGGGGCTCGTCTTGAGTTGTGGTTGGAAATTCAGGGTTCCACTAGAGGTGTGATGGGTATCTTGGGGAACCTCTTGAGTTGCATAAAGAAAGTACACCCTCAGTTCGATTTTAAAGTGGGAACTTGGGATTGCTCTCGAGGTGCTGCAGGGGAAAGGGTCTCATCTCGCGTTGAGGGGAATCTTGTGTTTTTTCTCGAGTTGTGGCGGGGAGCTTTGGGTTCCTCTCCAGGTGGGTTTGGGAACTCAGGGAACATTTCATTTTGCTCAGAAAAGTCATGTCTCTTTAAAGTTGCGAGAGTCTTGCCGTGATTCCTCTTGAGTCGCTAGAGGGGAATAAGGCCTCATCTTAAGTTAAGGCAGGAAACTCAGGTCCCTCGACAGTTGTGACAGGGATCTCGGGGTTCCTATAGAGTTTTAACAGGGGAATTAGGCCTCGTCTCATTTTCAGGCATGCAACTCCGCTTTCCTCTCAGGTATTAAAAGGGGTGTCAGGTCTCCTGTTGAGTTGAGGTGGGGAAGTTGGGCCTTTTCTAGAGGTGCAACTGGGGAGTCAACTACATTCGTGTTGTGAGGGGATCCTCGGGTTCCATTCGAGTCAGTGCAGGGGAATCAGGTCTTTACTCAAGTTAGGCGGAAGTCGGTGTCCTTTCTTCTTTTGGCAAGAAATGCGAGGTACCTCTCGAGTTTCAAAAGCTGAGACAGGATTCCTCTTGAGTCGAAGCATGGGACAGCCCTTATCTCAAGATGCAGTGGGGACAACGGGGCTATTCTCGAGTTGTGGCAGAAAACTCGAGGTTCCTTTCGAGTTGTGACAGTGACTTCAGTGAACCTGTTTAGTTGCCCTGGGGAAGTCAGGCCCCATTTCATGTTGAGGGGGAACCTCGGGATTTCTCTTGAGTCACTGCAGGGGAATCAGACCTTATCTCCAGTTGAAGCGGAACTCGGTGTCCTTTCATCTTTCAGCAGGAACCGCGGGGTACTTATCGAGTTAAAATAGGTGAGACAGGCCTCCTCTTGAGGTGCAATGGGTATCTCGGCGAACCTCTTGTGTTGCATAAAGAGATTCAATCCTCCTTTCCAGTTTTGAGAGAGTACGTGCAAATGCTCTTGAAACGATGCAGGGGAAAAGGGCCTCCTCTTGCGTTGAGGGGGGAATCTCTTGGGTTTTCTCGAGTTCTGTCTGGAAAATTGTGGTGCTCTCCAATTGTGGCAGGGACCTCAGGAAGCCTGTCATGTTGCCTCAGGGAAGTGAAGTCTCCTTTCGAGTTGCAAGGGGGAAAGCAGGATTGCTATCGAGTCACTGCAGGGGAATGGGTTCTCATCTTGCATTGATGGGGGAAACTCGTGGTGTTTCTCTAGTTGCAGCAGGAAGCTTTGAGTTCCTTTTGATTTGCAATGGTGAATTCAGGGAACCTCTTGTGTTGCCTCAGGGAAGTCGGGCCTCTTTTCTCATTGCGAGGGGCACCTCAGGTTTCTTCTCGAGTCGCTGCAGAGGAATAGGGCCTCATCTTGATTTGATGCAGGTAACTCAGGGCTCCTCTCTGGTTGCAACAGTGATCTTGGGTTTCCTTTTGAGTTTCATCAGGGGAGTCAGGCATCAACTCATGTTGAAGCGTGGAACTCCGCTTTCCAGTAGAGGTATCAAAGGGCTGTCAGGCTGAATGTCAAGTTGAGGTGGGGAAGTTGGGCTTGTCTAGAGGTGCAAAAGGGGATTCAGACCTCCGTTCGTGTAGTGAGGGCATACTCGGTGTTCCATTTGAGGTGGTGAAGGGAAATCAGGCTTTATCTCGAAATAAGGAGGAAATCGGTGTCCTTTCGTCTTGCAGCAGCAACAGCAGGGTTCTTCTCGAGTTTCAATAGGTAGACCAGCCTCCTCTCGAGGTTTGAGGGCAAAATCAGGATTCCTCTCGAGTCGAAGCAGGGGAATCGGTCCTCATCTCGAGATGAGGTCGGGAACACGTATCTCTTCTCGACTTGCTGTGGGAAACTTGGGGTTCCCCCTGATTTGCGACGGGTTTCTCGGGGAAACTATTGAATTGCATAAAGGGAGTCAAGCCTCCTTTCGAGTTTGAGAGGAAACTCGGGATAGCTCTCGAGTAGATGCAGAGGAAACAGGCCTGATGTCGCGTTGAGGGGTGAATCTCGTGGTTTTTTTTTCTCGAGTTGTGGCGGGAAGCTTTGGGTTACTCTCGAGTTGCAACGGTGACCTCAGGGAACCTCTCGTGTGGCCTCAGTGAAGTCAGGCCTCCCTTGAAATTGCGAGGGTTCTCTGGGGATTCCTCTCGAGTCGTTACAGGGGAATAGGGCTTCATCTCGAGATGAGGCGGGGAACTCAGAGTTCCTGTTGAATTGCGACAGGGATCTCAGGTTTCCTATTGAGTTTCAACTGGGAAGTGTGGCCTCGTCTCGTTTGGAGGCATGGAACTCCGCTTTCCTTTCGAGTTGTATACTGGGTGTCAGGAATCCTGTCGAGTTCAGGCTGGAAACATGTGTTTTGTAGAGGTACAACAGAGGAGGTAGACCTCCCTTTGTGTTGTGACGGGATACTTACGGTTCCACTCAAGTCACTGCCTGGGAATCAGGCTTGATCTGGAGTTGAGTGCATACTTGGTGTCCTTTCGACTTTTGGCAGGAACCGTGGGATTCCTCTCGAGTTTCCATAGGTGAGACTGGCCTCCTCTTGAGGTGTGAGGATAAAGTTGAAGGAGGAGTTTCCCCCCTCATCTCGAGATGAGTTGAGGAATACGAGGCCCTTCTCGAGTTGTTGGAAACTCGTGCTTCCTCTCAAACTACGTCGCGTATCTATGGGAACCTCTTGAGTTGCATAAAGTGAGTGAAGACTCCTTTCAAATTTTGAGAGGGCACTCGGGCTTGGACTTGAGGTGCTGCAGGGGAAATGGACCTCATCTCCCTTTGAGGGGGGAATGGCTTGGTTTTCTCGAGTTGCAGCAGGAAGCTTGGGGTTCCTCTCGACTTGCAGTGGGGACTTCAGGGACCCTCTCATGTTGCTTCAGGGAAATTAAGGCTCTTTTCAAGTTGCAAGGGGGCAGTGCTAGAATGCTGTAGAGTCACTGCAGGAAAATGGGGGCTCACTCTCATTGAAGAGGTGATTTTGTTGTGTTTCTCGAGTTGTGGCATGAAGTTTTGGATTCCTTTCGAGTGACGATGGGGACCTCTGGGAACCTCTCTTCTTGCGTCAGGGAAGTCAAGTCTCCTCTTGAGTTGTGAGGGGGAGCGCAGGTTTGCTCTCCAGGCACTGCAAGGGAATCTGGCCTCATCTCGCATTGCAGGAGGGATCTCGTGGTGTTTTTCAAGGTGCAGCGGGAAGTTTGGGTTTCTCTCGAGTTGCATCGTGGGCCTCAGGTTACCTTTCGTGTTGCCTATGGGATATCAGGTCTCCTTTAGAGTTGCGGGGGGCACGTAGAAATTACTCTCCAGTCACTGCTGGGGAATAGGGAATCATCTTGAATTGAGGCAGAACATTCAGTGGTCCTCTCCAGTTGCGACAGGCTTCTCAGTGTTCTTAAGGAGTTTAAACAGGGGAGTTGGGCCTTGTCTCATTTTGAGGCATGGAACTCCACTTTTCTCTCGAGGTGTAAAAGTGGGGTCATTCCTCCTGTCGGGTTCAGGCGATGACTTCTGCTTTTTCTAGAGGTGCAACAGCAGAGTCAGAACTCCCTTCGTGTTTTGAGGGGATACTTGGCAGTCCATTTGGATCAGTGCAGGGGAATCAGGCCTTTTCTCGGGTTGAGGGGGAATTCGGTGTCCTTTCAACTTGTGGCAGGAACAGCATGGTTCTCAGGAATTTTAATAGATGAGACAGGCCTCCACTTGAGGTTCAAGGGGAAGTCGGATTCCTCTGGAGTAGAAGCAGGGGAATCGGCCCTCATCTTGAGATTAGTAGGGGTAAACGTGGCTTTTCTCGAGTTGTGGCTGGAATCTCTTGGTTCCGCTAGAGCTGTGAAGTACCGGGTATCTTGGGGAACTTCTTGAGTTACGATTTTCAAGTGGGAACTCGGGATTTCTGTCAAGGTGCTGCAGGGAAAAGGGCCTCATCACATGTTGAGGGGCACTCTCATGGTCTTTTCTTGAATTGCAGCCCAAAGCATTGGGTTCCTCTCCACTTGCATTTGGGACCTCGGGGAACATCTCATTTTCCTCAGCAACATCATGCCTCCTTTCAAGTTATGAGAGGCATGCCGGAATCCTCTTGAGTCACTGCAGGGAAATAGCACTTCATCTTGAGTTGAGCCTGGAATCTCATGTTCCTCTCCAGTTGGGACAGGGATCTCAGGGATCTTATAGAGTTTCCACAGGGGAGGTAGGCCTCATCTCCTTTTGAGGCATGGAACTCCGCTTTCCTCTGGAGGTGCAAAAGGCATGTCAGTTCTCCTGACAAGTTAAGGCAGGGAACTTGGGCCTTTTCTAGAGGTGCAACAAGGGAATCAAACCTCCCTTCGTGTTCTGAGGGGATATTTGGGTTCCATTCGAGTCAGTGCAGGGGAATCAGGCCTTATCTTGAGTTGAGGCGGAAATTGGTGTCCTTTCATCTTTCAACAGGAACTAGGGGTACCTATCGAGTTAAAATACGTGAGACAGGCCTCCTCTTGAGGTGCGAGGGGAAAGTCGGGATTCCTCTCCAGTTGAAGCAGGGGAGTCAGCCTTTATCTCGAGATGAAATGGGGAACAGGGGGCTATTGTTGAGTTGTGGCAAGAACTCGGGCTTCCTCTCGAGCTGCAATGGGTATCTCGGGGAACCTTTTGTGTTGCATAAAGAGACTCAATCCTCCTTTGCAGTTTTGAAAGAGTACTTGGGGTTACTCTTGAAATGATGCAGGGGAAAAGGGCTTCCTCTCCTGTTGAGGGGGGAATCTCATGGTTTCTCTCCAGATGCGTTTGAAAGCTTGGGGTGCCTCTCCAATTGCGGCAGGGACCTCAGGAAGCCTGTCGTGTTGCTTCAGGGAAGTGAACTCTCCTTTCGAGTTGCAAGGGGGAACACGGGATTGCTATTGAGTCACAGCAGGGGAATTGGGGGGGTCTCATCTTGCATTGATTGGGGAGACTAGTGGTGTTTTGCTAGTTGCCAAGGGAAGCTTTGAGTTCCTCTCGATTTGCGATGGTGAATTCAGGGAACCTCTTGTGTTGCCTCAGGGAAGTAGGGCCTCTTTTCTCATTGAGAGGGGCACCTCGGGATTCCTCTCGAGTTCCTGCAGAGGAATAGGGCCTCATCTCGATTGGAGGCGGAAAACTCAGGGCTCCTCTCTGGTTGAAAAAGTGATCTTGGGTTTCCTTTTGAATTTCATCAGGGGAGTCAGGCATTGACTCATGTTTGAGCATGGACCTCCACTTTCCAGTCGAGGTGTCAAAAGGCTGTCAGGCTGCATGTAGAGTTGAGGTGCGGAAGCTGGGCTTTGTCTAGAGGTGCAACAGGGGATTCAGGCCTCCGTTCTTGTAGTGAGGGCATACTTGGTGTTCCATTCGAGGCGGTGCAGGGAAATCAGGCCTTATCTGGAGTTGAGGAGGGACTCGGTGTCCTTTCATCTTGCAGCAGCAACAGCGGGGTTCTTCTCGAGTTTCAACAGATAGACTGGCCTCCTCTTGAGGTGTGAGGGGAGAATTGGGATTCCTCTCGAGTCGAAGCAGGGGAATCAGTCCTCATCTCTAGATGAGGTCGGGAACACATGTCTCTTCATGACTTGTGGTGGGACACTCGGGATTCCCCCCGACTTGCGATGGGTCTCTCGGGGAACCTATTGAGTTGCACAATGGGAGTCAAGCCTCCTTCCGAGTTTGAGAGGAAACTTGGAATTGCTCTCGAGTAGCTGCAGAGGAAATGGGCCTGATGTAGCATTGAGGGGCGAATCTCGTGTTTTTTTTTTTTTTTTTTCTCGACTTGTGGTGGGAAGTTTTGGGTTCCTCTCGAGTTGTGACGGTGACCTCAGGGAACCTCTCGTGTGGCCTCAGTGAAGTCAGGCCTCCCTTGAAGTTGCGAGGGTTCCCTAGGATTCCTCTCGAGTCGTTACAGGGGAATAAGGCTTCATCTTGAGATGAGGCGGGAAACTCAGGGTTCCTCTCGAGTTGCGTCAGGGACCTCAAGTTTACTATTGAGTTTTAACTGGGAAGTGTGGCCTCATCTCTTTTGGAGGCATGGAACTCCGCTTTCCTTTCGAGTTGTATACTGGGTGTCAGGAATCCTGTCGAGTTCAGGCCGGAAACATATGTGTTTTGTAGAGGTACAACAGGGGAGGTAGACTTCCCTTTGTGTTGTGACAGGATACTTATGCTTCCACTTGAGTCGCTGCCTGGGAATCAGGCGTTATCTGGAGTTGAGTGCATACTTGGTGTCCTTTCGACTTTTGGCAGGAACCGTGGGATTCCTCTCGAGTTTCCATAGGTGAGACTGGCCTCCTCTTGAGGTGTGAGGATAAAGTTGAAGGAAGGGTTTTCCCTCTCATCTCGAAATGAGTTGAGGAACACGAGGCCCTTCCCGAGTTGTCGGAAACTCCTGCTTCCTCTCACTACGTCATGTATCTCAGGGAACCTCTTGAGTTGCATAAAGTGAGTGAAGACTCCTTTCAAGTTTCGAGAGGGCACTTGGGCTTGCACTTGAGATGCTGCAGGGGAAATGGGCCTCATCTCCCTTTGAGGGTGGAGTGGCTTGGTTTTCTCAATGTGTAGCGGGACGCTTGGGGTTCACTCGACTTGTGGCGGGGACTTCAGGGACCCTCTCATGTTGCTTCAGGGAAATTAAGGCTCTTTTCAAGTTGCGAGGGGCAGCGCTTGAATGCTGTGGAGTCACTGAAGGGAAATGGGGCCTCATCTCACATTGAGGGGCGATTTTGTGGTGTTTTTCCAGTTGTGGCATGAAGCTTTGGATTCCTTTTGAGTGGTGACAGGGACCTCTGGGAACCTCTCTTCTTGCCTCAGGGAAGTCAAGTCCCCTCTTGAGTTGCAATGCGGAGTGCGGGTTTGCTCTCCTGGCACTGCAAGGGAATCGGGCCTCATTTTGCATTGAAGGCGGGATCTCGTGGTGTTTTTCAAGGTGCAGGGGGAAGTTTGGGTTTCTCTCGAGTTGCATCGTGGACCTCAGGGTACCTATCCTGTTGCGTATGGGAAATCAGGCCTCCATTCAAGTTGCGAGGGGCACATCGAGATTACTCTCCAGTCACTGCTGGGGAATAGGGAATCATCTCGAACTGAGGCAGAACACTCAGTGGTCCTCTCCAGTTGCGACAGGCTTCTCAGTGTTCTTATGGAGTCTAAACAGGGAAATTGGGCTTTGTCTCATTTTGAGGCATGGACCTCTGCTTTTTTCTCGAGATGTAAAAGGGGGGTCATGTCCCCTGTCGGGTTCAGGCGATGACTTCTGTTTTTTCTAGAGGTGCAACAGTGGAGTCAGAACTCACTTCGTGTTGTGAGGGGATACTTGGCAGTCCATTCATGTCAGTGCAGGGGAATCAGGCCTTTTCTCGGGTTGAGGGGGAACTCAGTGTCCTTTCAACTTGTGGCAGGAACAGCGTGGTTCTCAGGAATTTCAATAGGTGAGACAGGCCTCCACTTGAGGTTCAAGGGGAAGTCGGATTCCTCTGGAGTAGAAGCAGGGGAATCAGCCCTCATCTCAAGATTAGTAGGGGTAAACGTGGCTTTTCTCGTGTTGTGGCTGGAATCTCTGGGTTCCACTTAAGCTGTGAAGTGATGGCTATCTCAGGTAACCACTTGAGTTGCATAAAGGGAGTCCACTGTACTTTCAAGTGGGAACTAGGGATTTCTGTTGAGGCCCTGCAGGGGAAAGGGCCTCATTGCACGTTGAGGGGCACTCTCTTGGTCTTTTCTCAAATTACGTCCCAAAGCATTGGGTTCCTCACCACTTGCTTTGGGGACCTCAGGGAACATCTCATTTTCCTCAGCAACGTCATGCCTCCTTTCAAGTTACGAGAGGCATGCTGGGATTCCTCTTGAGTCACTGCAGGGGAATAGGGCTTCACCTTGAGCTGAGCCAGGAATCTCAGGTTCCTCTCCAGTTGCGACAGGGATCTCAGGGTTCTTATAGAGTTTCCACAGGGGAGGTAGGCCTCATCTCCTTTTGAGGCATGGAACTCTGCTTTCCTCTGGAGGTGCAAAAGGCATGTCAGGTCTCCTGATGAGTTGAGGCAGGGAACTTGGGCCTTTCTAGAGTTGCAACAGGAGAGTCAAACCTCCCTTTGTGTTTTGAGGGGATATTTGGATTCCATTCGAGTCAGTGCAGGGGAATCAGGTCTTATTTCGAGTTGAGGCGGAAGTTGTTGTCCTTTCATCTTTCAGCAGGAACTAGGGGTACCTATCGAGTTAAAATACGTGAGACAGGCCTCCTCTTGAGGTGCGAGGGGAAAGTCGGGATTCCTCTCCAGTTGAAGCAGGGGAGTCAGCCTTTATCTCGAGATGAAATGGGGAATACAGGGATATTGTTGAGTTTTGGTGAGAACTCGGGCTTCCTTTGAGTTGCGATGGGTATCTCGGGGAACCTCTTGTGTTGCATAAAGAGATTCAGTCCTCCTTTCCAGTTTCAAGAGTGTACTTGGGGTTGCTCTTGAAACGATGCCGGGGAAAAGGGCCTTCTCTTTTGTTGAGGGGGGAATCTTGTGGTTTCTCTCAAGTTGCATTTGGAAGCTTGGGGTGCCTCTCCAATTGTGGCAGGGACCTCAGGAAGCCTGTCGTGTTGCTTCAGGGAGGTGAAGTCTCCTTTCAAGTTGCGAGGGGGAATGCAGGATTGCTATCGAGTCACTGCAGGTGAATGGGGGGGGGGTCTCATCTTGTATTGATTGGGGAGACTCGTGGTGTTTCTCTAGTTGCCGAGGGAAGCTTTGAGTTCCTCTCGATTTGCGACGATGAATTCAGGGATCCTCTCGTGTAGCCTCAGGCAAGTCGGGCCTCTTTTCTCATTGAGAGGGGCACCTCAGGATTCCTCTCGAGTCGCTGCAGAGGAATAGGGCCTCATTTCGATTGGAGGTGGAAAACTCAGGGCTCCTCTCTGGTTGTGAAAGTGATCTTGGGTTTCCTTTTGAGTTTAATCAGGGGAGTCAGGCACTGACTCATGTGGAAGCGTGGAACTCCACTTTCCAGTCGAGGTGTCAAAAGGCTGTCAGGCCGCATGTCGAGTTGAGGTGGGGAAGCTGGGCTTTGTCTAGAGGTGCAACAGGGGATTCAGGCCTCCGTTCTTGTAGTGAGGGCATACTTGGTGTTCCATTTGAGGCGGTGCAGGGAAATCAGGCCTTATCTTGAGCTGAGGAGGAACTCGGTGTCCTTTGGTCTTGCAGCAGCAACAGCGGGGTTCTTCTCGCGTTTCAACAGGTAGACTGGCCTCCTCTTGAGGTGCGAGGGGAGAATTGGGATTCCTCTCGAGTCGAAGCAGGGGAATCGGTCCTCATCTCAGGATGAGGTTGGGAACACGTGTCTCTTCTTGACTTGCAGTGGAACACTTGGGATTCCCCCTGACTTGCGATGGGTCTCTGGGGGAACCTATTGAGTTGCATAATGGGAGTCAAGCCTCCTTCCAAGTTTGAGAGGAAACTCGGGATTGCTCTTGAGTAGCTGCAGAGGAAATGGGCCTGATGTCGCGTTGTTGGGTGAATCTCGTGGTTTTTTTTTTTTTTCCTCGACTTGTGGTGGGAAGTTTTGGGTTCCTCTCGAGTTTTGACGGTGACCTTAGGGAACCTCTCGTATGGCCTCAGTGAAGTCAGCCCTCCTTGAAGTTGTGAGGGTGTCCTGGGGATTCCTCTCAAGTCATTACAGGGGAATAGGTCTTCATCTCAAGATGAGGCGGGAAACTCAGGGTTCCTCTCGAGTTGCGTCAGGGACCTCAAGTTTCCCATTGAATTTTAACTGGGAAGTGTGGCCTCGTCTCTTTTGGAAGCATGGAACTCCGCTTTCCTCTCGAGTTGTATACTGGGTGTCAGGAATCCTGTCGAGTTCAGGCCGGAAACATATGTGTTTTCTAGAGGTGCAACAGGGGAGGTAGACCTCCCTTTATGTTGTGAAGGGGTGCTTACGGTTCCACTTGAGTCGCTGCCTGGGAATCAGGCGTTATCTGGAGTTGAGTGCATACTTGGTGTCCTTTCGATTTTTGGAAGGAACCGTGGGATTCCTCTCGAGTTCAATAGGTGAGATTTGTCTCCTCTAGAGGTGTGAGGGTAAAGTTGAAGGAGGGGTTTCCCCCCTCATCTAGAGATGAGTTGAGGAACACGAGGCCCTTCTCGAGTTGTCGGAAACTCATGCTTCCTCTCAAACTATGTCACGTATCTCCAGGAACCTCTTGAGTTGCATAAAGTGAGTCAAGACTCCTTTCGAGTTTCAACAGTGCACTCGGGATTGCACTTGAGGTGCTGCAGGGGAAATGGGCCTCATCTCCCTTTGAGGGGGGAGTGGCTTGGTTTTCTCGAGTTGCAGTAAGAAGCTTGGGGTTCCTCTTGACTTGCGGCGGGAACTTCATGGACCCTCTCGTTTTGCTTCAGGGAAATTAAGGCTCCTTTCGAGTTGTGAGGGGCAGCACTGGAATGCTGTGGAGTCACTGCAGGAAAATGGGGCCTCATTTCGCATTGAGGGGCGATTTTGTGGTGTTTCTCTAGTTGCAGCATGAAGCTTTGGATTCCTTTCGAGTGGTGACAGGGACCTCTGGGAACCTCTCTTCTTGCCTCAGGGAAGTCAAGTCTCCTCTCAAGTTGTGAGGGGGAGCGCGGGTTTGCTCTCCAGACACTGCAAGGGAATCGGGCCTCATTTTGCATTGAAGGCGGGATCTCGTGGTGTTTTTCGAGGTGCAGCAGGAAGTTTGGGTTTCTCTCGAGTTGTGTCGTGGACCTCAAGGTACCTTTCCTGTTGCATATGGGAAATCAGGCCTCCATTCAAGTTGCGAGGGGCACATCAAGATTACTCTTCAGTCGCTGCTGGGGAATAGGGAATCATCTCGAATTGAGGCGGAATACTCAGTGGTCCTCTCCAGTTGCGACAGGCTTCTCAGTGTTCTTATGGAGTTTAAACAGGGGAGTTGGGCCTTGTCTCATTTTGAGGGATGGAACTCCGCTTTTTTCTCGAGGTGCATAAGGGGGGGGCATCCCTCCTGTCGGGTTCAGGCAATGACTTCTGCTTTTTGTAGAGGTGCAACAGTGGAGTCAGAACTCCCTTCGTGTTGTGAGGGGATACTCGAGAGTCCATTCGAGTCACTGCAGGGGAATCAGGCCTTTTCTCGGGTTGAGGGGGAACTCGGTGTTCTTTCAACTTGCAACAGGAACCGCTCGGTTCTCAGGAGTTTCAACAGGTGAAAGAGGCTTCCACTTGAGTTTCAAGGGAAAGCCAGATTCCTCTCGAGTGAAAGCAGGGGAATCGGCCCTCCTCTAGAGATTAGTTGGGGTAAACGTGGCTCTTCTCGGGTTGTGGCTGAAATCTCGCCGTTCCACTCAAGCTGCGAAATGTCAGGTATCTTGGGGAACCACTTGAGTTGCATAAAAGGAGTCCACCGTACTTTCAATTTTCAAGTGGAGACTCGGGATTTCTGTTGAGGCACTGTAAGGGAAAGGGCCTCATCGCGTGTTGAGGGGCACTCTTGTGGTCTTTTCTGAAATTGCGGCCAGAAGCGTTGGGTTCCTCTCCACTTGCTTTGGGGACCTCAGGGAACATCTCATTTTCCTCAGCAACGTCATGTCTCCTTTCAAGTTACGAGAGGCATGCTGGGATTCCTCTTCAGTCACTGCAGGGGAATAGGGCTTCATCTTGAGTTGAACCGGGAATCTCAGGTTCTTCTCCAGTTGCCAACAGGGATCTCGGGGTTCTTAAAGAGTTTCAACTGGGGAGGTAGGCCTCATCTCCTTTTGAGGCATGGAACTCCGCTTTCCTCTGGAGGTGCAAAAGGCATGTCAGGTCTCCTGACGAGTTGAGGCAGGGAACTTGGGCCTTTTCTAGAGTTGAAACAGGGGAGTCAAACCTCCCTTCGTGTTTTGAGGGGATATTTGGATTCCATTCGAGTCAGTGCAGGGGAATCAGGCCTTTTCTGGATTTGAATGGTATCTCGCTGTCCTTTCAACTTGCCCTAGGAATCACGTGGTTCTCAGACATTTCAATAGGTGAGACAGACCTCCACTTGAGGTGTAAGGGGGGAATGGGTGGTCTCATCTTGTATTGATGAGGCAAACTCGGTCTTTTTGTAGAGGTGCAACAAGGGAGTTAGACCTGCCTTTGTGTTATGAGGGGATTTTTGGGCTTCCACTCAAGTCATTGCATGGGAATCAGGCCTTATCTCGAGTTGAGTGTGAACCCAGTTTCTTTTCGACTTTTGGGTGAACCTGCGGGATTCCTTTCATGATTCAATAGTTGAAACTGACCTACTCTTGAAGCGTGAGGGGAAAGTCTGGATTTCTCTCGAGTCGAAGGAGGGGTTTCCTCCTTCATCTCAAGATGATTTGGGGATCATGGGGCTCTTCTCGAGTTTTTGTTGGAAACTTGGGGTTCCTCTCGAATTACTTTGCATATCTCTTGGAACTTCTGAGTTGCATAAAGTGAGTCAAGACTTTTTAAAAAGTTTTGAGAGAGCACTCGGGATTGCTCTCAAGTTGCTGCAGGGGAAATTGGCCTCATCTCTTGTTGAGGCGGGAATCGTGTGTGTGTGTGTGTGTGTGTGTGTGTGTGTGTGTTTGTGAGTTGCAGCTGGAAGCTTGGGTTTCCTGAGTTGCGATGGGGACTTCAAGGAACCTCTCATGTTGCTTCAGGGAAGTCAAGTCTCCTTTTGATTTGTGAGGGGGAGCGCTGGATTGCTCTCCAGTCACTGCAGGGTAATCGGGCCTCATCTGGCACTGAGGGAGGAATCTCGTGGTGTTTTTCGAGTTGCAGTGGGAAGTTTGGTTTCCTCTCAAGTTGTGTCGGGGACCTCAAGGAGCCTTTCATGTTGCCTCTGGGAAATCAGGCCTCCTTTCAAGTTGCAGGAGCACATTTCTGGATTTCTCTCGAGTTTCTTCAGGGGAATCAGGCTCATGTCCATTTGAAGCAGGAACCTCCTGGCTCCTTTCCAGTTGTGCCACATATCTCTGGGTCCCTATCGAGTTTCAACAGGGGAGTCAGGCCTCAGCTTCTTTTGAGGCATGGAAACCCACTTTCCTCTCGAGTTGTAAAATGGGTGTCAGACCTCCTGTCAAGTTCAGGTGGGGATCATGGGCAATATCTTGAGTTACAAGGGTGTCATGCCTCCCTTTGGGCTGTGAGGAGATAATCGGGGATCCATTCACGTTGGTTCATGTGAATCAGCCCTCATCTCCAGTTGAGGGGAAACTCGGCGTCCTTTGGAATTGATTCAGGAACCGCAGGGTTCCTCTCGACTTCAATAGGTGAGATAGCCCTCCTCTTGAGGTCTGAGGAGAAAGTAGCTATTCCACTCGAGTCTCAGCAGGTTAATGGCTGTCATCTCTGGATGAAATGAGGAACACAGGGCTCTTCTTGAGTTGTGGTGGGAAACTCGGGGCTCCTCTTGAATGGTGATGGGTGTGTCAGGAATCTTCTTGAGTTGCATAAAGGGAGTCAAGCCCTCCTTTCGAGTTTCAAGAGGGAACTCAAGATTGTCTCGAGGCACTGCAGGGGAACAGGGCCTCCTCTCACGTTGAGGGGAGAATCTGGTGTTGTTTCTCCAGTAGTGGCGGGAAGGTTTGGGTTCCACTCAAGTTGTGACAGGGACCTTGGGGAACCTCTCATGGTGCCTCAGGGGTGTCAGGATTCCTTTTGAGTCACTTCAGGGAAATAGGGCTTCATGCCGAGTTGAGGCAGGAAATTCAGTGTTCCTCTCCAGTTATGACGTGGTCTCGGAGTTCCTATCGAGTTTCAACAGGGGAGTCAGTCCTCGGCTCATATTGAGACGTGGAAATCCACTTTCCTCTCGAGTTGTAAAATGAGTGTCAGAACTGTTGAGTTCAGGTGGGGATCTTGGGCAATATCTAGAGGTGCGACAAAGATGTCACACCTCCCTTCAGGTTGTAAGGAGATACTCGGGTTTCCATTCACATTGGTGCATGCAAATCAGCCCTCATCTCGAGTTGAGGGGAAACTTGGTGTCTTTTCGAATTGTGGTAGGAACCGCGGGTTTCCTCTCCAGTTCAATAGGTGTGATCAGCCTCCTCTTGAGGTCCGAGGAGAAAGTCTTTATTCCACTAGAGTATCAGCAGGTTAATGGCTCTCATCTCTAGATGAGGTGGGGAACACAGGGCTCTTCTCGATTTGTGGTGGGAAACTCGGGGTTCCTCTAGAGTGGTAACAGGTGTCTCGGGAATCTTCTTGAGTTGCATAAAGGGAGTCAAGCCCTCCTTCCGAGTTTCGAGAGGGAACTCAGGATTGTCTCGAGGCACTGCAGGGGAACAGGGCCTCCTCTCACGTTGAGGGGAGAATCTGATGGTGTTTCTCCAGTAGCGGTGGGAAGGTTTGGGTTCCACTTAAGTAGTGACGGGGACCTCGGGGAACCTCTCATGGTGCCTCAGGATTCCTTTTGAGTCGCTGCAGGGAAATAGGGCTTCATGTCGAGTTGAGGCAGGGAATTCAGTGTTTCTCTCCAGTTGTGATGGGGACTCAGGGTTCCTATCGAGTTTCAACAGGGCAGCCAGGCCTCATCTCATTTTGAGGCATGGAACTCCGGTTTCCTCTTGAGTTGTAAAAGGGGTGTCATGCCTATTGTCAAATTGAAAAGGGGAACATGGGCTTTTAATAGGGGTGCAACAGGATTGTCAGACCTCCCTTCAGTTTGTGAGTGAATACCTGGGATTCCATTTGAGTCGGTTCACGGAAATCAGGGCTTATCTTGAGTTGAGGGGGTACTCGGTGTTCTTTCAACTTGTGGCAGGAACGGCGGGTTTTCTCTCGAGTTCCAATAAGTGAGACAGGCCTCCTCTTGAGGTGCGATGGGAAACAGGATTCCTCTTGAGTTGAAGCAGAGGAATCGGCCTTCATCTCGAGATGAGGTAGGGAACACGGGGCTCTTCTCGTATTGTGGCAGGAAACTCTGGGTTCCTCTCGAGTTGCTACCAGGTCCTGAGGGAACCCCTCGTGTTGCTTCAGGGAAGTCAAGTCCCCTTTCAAGTTTTGAAGGGGAGCACTGGATGGCTCTTTAGTCACCACAGGGAAATCAGACCTCATCTCACATTGAGAGAGGAATCTCGTGGTGTTTCTTGAGTTGCAGCAGGAAGCTGTGGGTTCCTGTCGAGTTGCCTCGGGTACCTCAGGGAACTTCTCCTGTTGCCTCAAGGAAGTCAGGCCTCCTTTCGAGTTGTGAGGGAAACCTCTGGATTCCTCTCAACTCGCTTCAGGGGAATTGGGCCTCATCACGTGTTGAGGTGGGAAATTCAGTGCTCCTCTCCAGTTGTGCCAGTGATCTCAGGGTTCCTATTGAGTTTCAATAGGGGAGTCAGGCCTTGTCTCATTTTAAGGCATGGATCTCCGCTTTCCTCCTGAGTTGTGAAAGGGGTGTCAGGACTCCTGTCGAGGTGAGGCAGGGAAATTAGGCTTTTTTTTGCAGGTGCAACAGGGGAGTCAGACTCCATTCATGTAGTGAGGCATTACTTGTTGTTCCATTCAAGTCGCTTCAGGGGAATATGTCCTCATCTCGAGTTGAGCCGGAAACTCATGGTTCCTGTCCAGTTGCAAGAGGGATCTCAGGGTTCCTATTGAGTTTCAACAGGGGAATCAGGCCTCCACTCCTGCTGAAGCATGAAACTCAGCTTCCCTCTCGAGTGGTAAAAGGGGTGTCAGGCCTCCTGTTGAGTTGAGGTAGGGAGCTGGGGCTTTTTTAGAGGTGAAACACAGGAGTCAGACCTCCTTTTGTGTTGTGAAAGCATACTCATTGTTCCATTTGAGTCGGTTCAGGGGAATCAGGCCTTACCTCGAGTTGAGGGAAAACTTGCTGTCCTTTTGACTTGCCACAGAACCGAGGGGTTCCTCTTGAGTTCAATAGGTGAGACAGGCCTCATCTTGAGGTTCGAGGGGAATGTGGGGATTCCTCTGGAGTCGAAGCAGGGGAAGCAGCCCTCATCTTGAGATGAGGTGGGGAATACGCGTATCTTCTTGAGTTGTGACGGGAAACTCGAGGCTTCCCTCAAGTGTTGATGGTTATCTTGGGGAACCTCTTGAGTTGTATAAAGGGAATCAAGCCTCCTTTCGAGTTTCAAGAGGGAACTCCGGATTGCTCTTGAGGTGCTGCAGGGAAAAGGGCCTTATCTCACGTTGAGTGGGAAATCTTGCGGTTTTTCTCAGGTTGTGGCAGGAAGTGTGGAGTTCCTCTCAAGTGGCGACGGGGACCTCATGGAACCTCTCCTCTTGCCTCAGGGAGGTCAAGTCTCCTTTCAAGTTCCAAAAGGGACGGCGGGATTGCTCTCCAGTCACTGCAGGGGAATAGGGCCTCATGTTGAGTTGATGTGGCAAACTCAGGGTTCCTCTCCATTTGCGGCAGGGATCTCGGGGTTCCTATTGAGTAAACTGCGAGTCAGGCCTCAGCTCTTATTGATGCTTGGAACTCTGCTTTTCTCTCAAGTTGCAAAAGGGGTGTCAGGTCTCCTGTCCAGATGGGGCGGGGATCTAGGGATTTTTCAGAGGTGCAACAAGAGCGTCACACCTCCCTTCGTGTTGTGAGGGGATACTCAGAGTTCCATTCACGTCAGGGATTCATCCCTTATTTCGAGTTGAGGGGAAACTCGGTGTCCTTTTGACTTGAGGCAGGAAATTCAGGGTTCCTCTCATGTTTCAATGGGTGAGAAAGGCCTCCTCTTTATGTGCAAGGGGAAAATCTGTTTCCCTCTTGAGACGAAGCAGGGGAATTGGCCTTCATCTCGAGATGAAGTGAGGAACATGGGGCTCTTTTTGAGAAGTGCTGGGAATTCGGGGCTTCTCTCGAATTACCTTGTGTATCTCGGGGAATCTCATGAGTTACATAAAGGGAATCAAGCTTCCTTTTGAGTTTTGAGAGGACACTTGGGATTGTTCTTGAGGCACTGCAGGGGAAAAGGTCCTCATCTTCTGTTAATGGGGGCATCTCATGGTTTTTCTCGAGTTGCGGCGTGAAGCTTGGGGTTCCTCTCAAGTTGCGATGGGGACCTCTGGGAACCTCGCATGTTACCTCAGGGAAGTCATGTCTCCTTTTGAGTTGCGAGGGGGAGCATGGGATTGCTTTCGAGTCACTGCAAGGAAATCGGGTATCATCTCGCAGTGAGAGGGGAATTTCATGGTGTTTCTTGAGTTGTGCCATGAAGCTTTGAGTTCCTCTCGAGTTGTGACAGAGACAGCAGGGAACCTGTCATGTTGCCTCAGGTGAGTCAGGCCTCCTTTCAATTGTGAGGGGCACCTCGGAATCCTCTCGAGTCTCAGCAAGCAAATAGGACCTCATTTTGAGTTGAGGTGCAAAACTCAGCATTCCTGTCCAGTTGTGACAGGGATCTCTGGGTTCCTATTGAGTTTTACAAGGGAGTCAGGCCTCAGCTCGTGTTGAGGCATGGAACTCTGCTTTCTTCTCAAGTTGTAAAAGGGGTATCAGGCCTCCTGTCGAATTGACGTGGGGAACTGAGGCGTTTTCTAGAGGTGCAGCAGGGGATTCAGACCTCCCTTCTTATTGTGGAGGCATATTTCACAATGTGGGGTCCAATTCGAGTTGGAGCAGGGGAATCAGGCCTTATCTCGAGTTGTGTGGGAACTTGCTGTCCTTTCAACTTGCAGCATGAAACCCAGTGTTCCTTTCAAGTTTCAATAGGTGAGACAGGCCTCCTCTTGAGGTGTGAGGGGAACCTTTGGATGTCTCTCGAGTTGCTGCAGGTGAATAGGGCTTCATCTCGAGTTGAGGTGGGAAACTCAGTGTTTCTCTCCAGTTTCGACAGGGATCTCGGGGTTCCTACTGAGTTTCAATAGGGGAGTCAGGCTCATTTCATGTTGAGGCACGGAACTCCGCTTTCCTCTTGAGTTGTAAAAGGAAAGTCAGGCCTCATCACATGTTCAGGCGGGGCTCTTGGGCTTTTTCTAGAGGTGCAAAAGGGGAAGCAGTCCTCCCTTTGTGTTTTGAGAGGTGTACTCGGGCTTCCATTAGAGTCAGTGCAGGGGAATCAGGATTAATCTCGAGTTGAGGGGGAAGTCAGTGTTCTTTGGATTTGCAGCAGGAACCGAGAGGTTTCTCTCGAGTTTCAATAGGTGAGACAGGCCTCCTCTTAAGGTGTGAGGGAAAACTCGGGATTCCTCTTGAGTCAAAGAAGGCGAATCGGCCCTCATGTCGAGATGAATTAGAGAACATGGGGCACTTCTCAAGTTAGGTGGGAAATCTGGTGTTTCTCTCAAGTTCTGACTGGTATCTCAGGCTCAGGGAACCCCTTGAGTTACATAATGGGAGTAAAGCCTACTTTTGAGTTTCGAGAGAGAACTCCGAATTGCTCTCAATCACTGCAGGGAAAAGGGCATCATCTCGTGTTGAAGGGGGCATCTCTTGGTTTTTCTTGGGTTGTGGTAGTAAGTTTGGGGTTCCTTTTGAGTTGTGACAGGGACTTAAGGGAGGCTCTCATCTTGCCTCAGGGAAGTCAAGTCTCTTTTCGAGTTGTGAAGGGGAGTGCAGAATTGCTCCTGAGTCAGCAGGGGAATCGAGCCTCATCTTGCATAGAGCGGGAAATCTCGTGGTGTTTCTCAAGTTGCAGCAGGAGGGTTCGTGTTCGTCTCGAGACGTGACAGAATCCTCAGTGACCCTCTCATGTTGTGTCAGGGAAAGCAGGCTTCATTTCAAGTTGAGAGTGGCACCTTGAGATTGCTTTGGAGATGCTTTAGGGGAATCGGGCCTCATCAGGATTTGAGGCGGGAAACTCAGGGCTCCTCTCCAGTTGCCACAGGAATCTAAGGGTTCCTATCGGGTTACAAACTGGGAGTCAGACCGCGTCTCATTTTGAGGCATGGAACTCCGGTTTCCTCTCGAGTTGCAAACTGGGAGTCAGGACTTCTGTCGAGTTCAGGTGGGAATATTGGGCTTTTTGTACAGGTGCAACAGGGGAGTCAGACCTCCCTTCATGCTGTGAAGTCATACTCGTGGTTCCACTTCAGTCAGTGTAGGAGAATAAGGCCTTACCTTGAGTTGAGGGGGAAAATAGGTGCCATTTCACCTTGCAGCAGGAATCTAGGGATTCCTCTCAAGTTCAATAGATGAGACAGGCCTCCTCTCGAGGTGTGAGGGGATTTTCATGATTCCTCTCGGGTTGAAGCAGGGGAAAGTGGCCCTCATCTCGAGATGAGGTGGGGAACACGGGTCTCTTTTCAAGTTGAGGTGTGAAATTCAGGGTTCATCTCCAGTTGCGACTGGGATCTCAGACTTCCTATCGAGTTTCAACAAGTGAGTCAGCCCTCATCTCGTTTTGAGGCATATAACTCCTCTTTCCTCTCGAGTTGTAAAAGTGTGTCAGGACCCCTGTCAAGTTCAGGCATGGTCCTGACACATTTTTACAACATGAGAGGAAGGAGAAGGCAATGGCACCCCACTCCAGTACTCTTACCTGGAAAATCCCGTGGATGGAGGAGCCTGGTAGGCTGCAGTCCATGGGGTCGCTAAGAGTCAGGCACGACTAAATGACTTCACTTTCACTTTTCACTTTCATGCATTGGAAAAGGAAATGGCAACCCACTCCAGTGTTCCTGCCTGGAGAATCCCAGGGACAGGGGAGCCTGGTGGGCTGCCATCTATGGAATTGCAGAGTCGGACACGACTGAAGTGACTTAGCAGCAGTAGCAGCAGTAGCTAGATGTGCATCAGGAGAGTCAGACCTCCCTTCATGTTGTGAGGGGATATGCGGGGATCCATTTGAGTCGTTGCTGGGGAATCAGACCTTGTATAGACTTGAGAGACAACTCGGAGTCCTTTCAACTGTGGCAGGAACCGTGGGGTTCCTCTTGAGTTTCAGTGGGTGAAACAGGCCTCCTCTTGATGTGTGAGGGGAAAGTTGGTTTTCCGATGAGTCGAAGCAGGGGAATAGGTCATCATCTCCGGATGAGGTGGCGAACATGGGGACCTTCTCGAGTTGTGGCTTGAGACTCGGGGTTCATCTCGAGTGTTGATGGGAATCTCGGGGAACCTCTTAGTTGCATAAATGGTGTCAAGCCCTCCTTTCGAGTTTCAAGAGAGAACCCTGGGTTGCTCTCGAGGCGCTGCAGGGTAAAAGAGCCTCATCTAGCGTTGAGGGGGTAATCTCGTGGTGTTTCTCGAATTGCAGCAGGAAGGTTTGGGATTCTCTTGAGTTGCAACGGGTTGTCAGGGAACCTCTCATGTTGCCTCAGAGACGTCGGGCTTTCTTTTAAGTTGTGAGCTGCACCTCAGGATTCCATTGAGTCACTGCAGGTACATAGAGCCTCATTTTGCGGTGAGGTGGTAATCTCGTGGTTTTTCATAAGTT
This sequence comes from Bos indicus x Bos taurus, assembly GCF_003369695.1. Taxonomy (NCBI): domain Eukaryota; kingdom Metazoa; phylum Chordata; class Mammalia; order Artiodactyla; family Bovidae; genus Bos; species Bos indicus x Bos taurus. Next base: position 50,883,812 of record NC_040104.1, read on the forward strand.
TTGGCGGGAATCTTGGGTTTCCTCTTGCATGGTGACGGTAGTCTTGAGGAACCTCTTGAGTTGTGTAAAGGGAGTCAAGAGTGAACGTGGGATTGCTCGAGGCGCTGCTGTGGAAAAAAGCCTCATATTGCCTTCGGGGAGTATCTCGTTGTTTATCTCAAGTTGCGGCGGGAAGCTTGGGGTTTCTCTCGAGTTGTGACAGAGATCTCAGGGATCCTCTCCTGTTGCCTCGGGGAAATCAGGCCTCCTTTCAAGCTGCGAGGGGCACATCGGGATTTCTCTCGAGTTGCTTCAGTGGAATAGGGCCTCATTTTGTGTTGAGGCGGGAAACTCAGTGCTCCTCTCCAATTGCACCAGGGATCTCGGGATTCCTATTGAATTTCAAAAGGGGAGTCAGGCCTCATCTCCTTTTTAGGCATGGATCTCCGCTTTCCTCCCGAGTTATAAAATTGTTGTCAGGTCTCCTGTCTCATTGAGGCAGGGGAAAGGGGACACTTTGGAGGTGCAACAAGGGAGACAGACCTCCATTCATGTAGTGAGGAAATACCTGGGGTTCCATTCTAGTCGCTGCAGGGGAAATGGGCCTCATCTCCCGTTGAGAGGGGAATCTCTTGGTTTCTCGAGTTGCAGATTGAAGCTTAGGGTTCCTCTTGATTTGCTACAGGAATCCCAGGGAATCTCACGTGCTATCTCAGGACTGTCAAGTCTCCTTTCGAGGTGCAAGGAGGAGCACAGGATTGCTCTAGAGCCACTGCATGGGAATCAGGCCTTATCTGGAGTTTAGCGCATACTCAGTGTCCTTTCGACTTTTGGCAGGAACCGTGGGATTCCTATCGAGTTTCAATAGGTGAGACTGGCCTCCTCTTGAGGTGTAAGGATAAAGTGGAAGGAGGGGTTTCCCCCTCATTTTGAGATGAGTTGAGGAACAAGGGGCCCTTCTCAAGTTGTCAGAAGCTCGTGCTTTCTCTCAAACTACGTCGTGTATCTCTGGAAACCTCTTGAGTTGCATAAAGTGAGTCAAGACTCCTTTCGAGTTTCAACAGTGCACTCGGGATTGCACTCGAGGTGCTACAGGGGAAATGGGCCTCGCCTCCTTTTGAGGGGGGAATGCCGCAGTTTTCTCGAGTTGCAGCAGGAAGCTTGGGGTTCCTCTCGACTTGCGGTGGGGACTTCAGGGACCCTCTCGTTTTGCTTCAGGGAAATTAAGGCTCCTTTCAAGTTGTGAGGGGAAGTGCTGGAATGCTGTAGAGTCACTGCAGGAAAATGGGGCCTCATCTCGCATTGAGGGGCGATTTTGTGGTGTTTCTCTAGTTGCAGCATGAAGCTTTGGATTCCTTTCAAGTTGCGACAGGGACCTCTGGGAACCTCTCGTCTTGTATCAGGGAAGTCAAGTCTACTTTCGAGTTGCAAAGGGGAGCAAAGGTTTGCTCTCCAGGCACTGCAAGGGAATCAGGCCTCATCTTGCATTGGTGTGTGTGTGTGTGGGGGGGGGGGAATCTCGTAGTGTATTTCGAGGTGCAGCGGGAAGATTGGGTTTCTCTCAAGTTGCGTTGGGGACCTCAGGGTACTTTTCCTGTTGCCTATGGGAAGTCAGGACTCCTTTCAAGTTGTGGGGGGCACATCGAGATTACTCTTCAGTCACTGCTGGGGAATAGGGAATCATCTCGAACTGAGGTGGAACACTTGGTGGTCCTCTCCCGTTGCAACAGGCATCTCGATGTTCTTATGGAGTTTAAACAGGGGAGTCAGGCCTTGTCTCATTTGGAACTCCACTTTTCTCTCGAGGTGTAAAAGGGGGGTCATGACTCCTGTTGGGTTCAGGCGATGACTTTAGCTTTATTCCAGAGGTGCAACAGCAGAGTCAGAACTCCCTTCGTATTGTGAGGGGATACTTGGGAGTCCATTCGGGTCAGTGCAGGGGAATCAGGCCTTTTCCTGGGTTGAGGGGGAACTCGGTGTCCTTTCAACTTGTGGCAGGAACAGCATGGTTCTCAGGAATTTCAATAGGTGAGACAGACCTCCACTTGAGGTGCAAGGGGAAGTCGGATTCCTCTCGACTCAAAGCAGGGGAATTGGCCCTCATCTCAAGATTAGTTGGGGGTAAACGTGGCTCTTCTCGAGCTGTGGCTGGAATCTCAGGGTTCCAGTCAAGTTGAGATGGGTATCTCAGGGAACCTCTTGAGTTGCATAAAGGGAGTCCACCATACTTTCGATTTTCAAGTGGGAACTCGGGATTTCTGTCAAGGCGCTGCAGGGAAAAAGGGCCTCATTGCACATTGAGGGGTGCTCTCGTGGTCTTTTCTTGAATTGTGGCCTAAAGCATTGGGCTCCTCTCCACTTGTGTTGGGGATCTCAGGGAACATCTCATTTTGCCTCAGCAAAGTCATGCCTCCTTTCAAATTACGAGAGGCATGCTGGGATTCCTTTTGAGTCGCTGCAGGGGAATAGCGCTTCATCTTGAGTTGAGCCAAGAATATCAGGTTCCTCTTCAGTTGCCGACAGGGATCTCAGGGTTTTTAAAGAGTTTCAACAGGGGAGGTAGGCCTCGTCTCCTTTTGAGGCATGGAACTCCGCTTTCCTCTGGAGGTGCAGAAGGTGTGTCAGGTCTCCTGTCGAGTTGAGGCAGGGAACTTGGGCCTTTTCTAGAGGTACAACAGGGGAGTCAAACCTCCCTTTGTGTTTTGAGGGGATATTCGGGTTCCATTCGAGTCAGTGCAGGGGAATCAGTCCTTATCTCGAGTTCAGGCGGAACTCGGTGTCCTTTCATCTTTCAGCAGGAACCGCGGGATACCTATCGAGTTAAAATAAGTGAGACAGGCCTCCTCTTGAGGTGTGAGGGGAAAGTCGGGATTCCTCTCCCGTCAAAGCAGGGGAGTCAGCTCTTATCTCGAGACCAAATGGGGAACACGGGGCTATTGCCGAGTTGTGGTGAGAACTCGGGATTCCTCTCGAGTTGCGATGGGTATCTAAGGGAACCTCTTGTGTTGCATAGAGAGATTCAATCCTTCTTTCCAGTTTCGAGAGAGTTCATGGGATTGCTCTTGAAATGATGCAGGGGGAAAGGGCCTCCTCTCCCGTTGAGGGGGGAATCACATGGTTTTTCTCAAGTTGCATCTGGAAGCTTCGGGTGCCTCTCCAATTGTGGCAGGGACCTCAGGAAGCCTGTCGTGTTGCCTCAGGAAAGTGAAGTCTCCTTTTGAGTTGCGAGGGGGAACAAGGGATTGCTATCAAGTCACTACAGGGGAATGGAGTCTCATCTTGCATTGATGGGGGAACCTCGTGGTGTTTCTCTAGTTGCGGTGGGAAGCTTTCAGTTCTTCTCTATTTGCGACGATGAATTCAGGGATCCTTTCATGTTGCCTCAGGGAAGTCAGACATCTTTTCTCGTTGTGAGGGGCACCTCCGGATTCCTCTCAAGTCACTGCAGAGGAATAAGGCCTCACCTCGATTTGAGGTGGGAAACTCAGGGCTCCTCTCCAGTTGTGACAGTGATCTTGGGTTTCCTTTCGAGTTTCATCAGGGGAGTCAGTCATTGACTCATGTGGAAGCGTGGAACCCCACTTTCAGTCAAGGTGTCAAAGGGCTGTCAGGCCACATGTCTAGTTGAGGCGGGGAAGTTGGGCTTTGTCTAGAGGTGCAACAGGGGATTCAGACCTCCCTTCATGTAGTGAGGTGATACTCGGTGTTCCATTCGAGGCCGTGCCTGGAAACCAGGCCTTATCTCGAGTTGAGGAGGAACTCGGTGTCTTGCAGCAGGAACAGCGTGGTTTTTCTCGAGTTTCAATATGTAGACTGGCCTCCTCTTGAGGTGTGAGGGGAAAATTGGGATTCCTCTCGAGTCGAACAGGGGAATCGGTCCTCATCTCAAGATGAGGTCAGGAACACGTGTCTCTTCTCGACTTGTGATGGGACATTTGGGGTTCCCCCTGACTTTCAACAGGTATCTTGCAGAACCTATTGAGTTGCATAAAGGGAATCAAGCCTCCCTTAGAGTTTGAGAGGAAACTCTGGATTGCTCTCGAGTAGCTGCAGAGGAAACGGGACTGATGTCACGTTGAGGGATGAATCTCATGTTTTTTTTTTATCGAGTTGCGGCGGGAAGCTTTGGGTACCTCTTGAGTTGCGACGGTGGCCTCAGGGAACCTCTCATGTTGCCTCAGTGAAGTCAGACCTCCCTTGAAGTTGTGATGGTCCTCTGGGGATTCCTCTAGAGTCTCTACAGGTGTATAGGGCTTCATCTCGAGATGAGGCCAGAAACTCAGCATTCCTCTCCAGTTCTGTTATGGATCTCGGGTTCCTATGGACTTTCCTTTGGGGAGTCAGACATCCTCTCGTGTTGAGGCATGGAACTCTGCTTTTCTCTCAAGGTGTAAATGGGGTGTCAGCCTCCTGTCGAGTTGAGGTAGGGATATGGGGATATTTGTACAGGTGCCACAGGGCTGTCATTCCTCCCTTTGTGTTGTGAGTTTTTTCTCGGGTTTACATTCAATTCATTCCAGGGGAATCAGGCCTTATCTTGAGCAGATGGGGACATTGGGGTCTTTTCAAATTGTGCCATGACCCCTGGAGTTCCTCTCGAATTTCAAGGTGAGTCCGGCCTCCTTTTGGGGTGCAACGGGAACGTCGGGATTCGTTTTCAGATGAAGCAGTGGAATGGACCCTCATCTCAAGATAGAGGGAAGAAAGGGGCTCTTCTTGAGTTGTGTCAGGAAACTCAGAGTTCCCCTCCAGGGGTGACAGGGATCTCGGGGTTCGTATCAAGGTTCAATGAGGGAGTCAGGTCTCGTCTCATGTTGAGGCATGGAACTCTGCTTCCTCTCGAGTTGTAAAAGGGGTGTCAGGCCCTCTTTCAAGTCAGCTGGGGAATTTGGGCTTTTCAAGAGGATGAGCATGGGAGTCCAGCCTACCGCCATGTTGTGAGGGGACACTCGGTGTTCCATTAAAGCTGGTGCAGGGGATACCGGAATTATCTCGAGTTGAGTGGGAACTCGGTGTCCTTTTATCCTTGCAACAGTATTCACGGGATTCCACTCGAGTTTCAATAGATGAGACAGACCTCCTCTTTTGGATAGAGGGAAGTTGGGATTCTTCTTGCGTTGAAGCAGGGAATGGGCTCTCATCTCCTGATGCAGTGGGAAACAAGCGGCTCTTCTCGAGTTGTGGTGGGAAACTTGGGTTTCATCTCGAGTTGTGACGGGGATCTCTGGGCCCCCTTGAGCTGCATAAAGGGAGTCAAGCTTCCTAACGAGTTTTGAGAGGGATCTTGGGGTTGCTCTCTAGGCTCTGCAGGAAAAAAGGGCCTCATTTCATGCTGACGGGGGAATCTCATGGTTTTTCTCGAGTTGTGGCAGGAAGCTTGGGATTCCTCTCCAGTTATGACGGGGAACTCAGGGAGCCTCTCGTGTTGCCTCAGGAAATTCAAATCTCCATTCGAGTTGTGAGGGGGAGTGTGGGATTGCTCTCGAATCACTGCAGGGGAATTGGGGGACAATTCGCATTGAAGGGGGAATCTCAAGGTGTTTCTCGAATTGTGGCAGAAATTTTCGGTTCCCACGAGTTGCAATGGCGACAGCAGGGAGTCTCTCATGTTATCTCTGGGAAGTCTGATATCCTTTCGAGTTGTGAGGGTCCTCTCGGGAGTCCTCTTGAGTTGATGCAGGGTAATAGCGTCTCCTCTCGAGTTGAGGCGGGAAACTCAGCGTTCCTCTCCAGTTCTGACATGGATCCGGGATTTCTATGGACTTTCCACTGGGCAGTCAGACGTCGTCTTGTGTTGAGGCATAAAACTCTGCTTTCCTCTCGAGGTGTAAAAGGAGTGTCAGGTCGCCTGTCGAGTTGAAATAGGGTTCTGGGGGAATTTCTAGAGGTGCCACAGGGCTGTCAGTCCTCCCTTTGTGTTGTGAGCTGATACTTGGGGTTACATTTGAGTCATTGCAGGGGAATCAGGCCTTATGTCGAGTGGATGGGGATTTTGGGGTCTTTTTGAATTGTGGCACAACCCCTGGAGTTCCACTCGAGTTTTAAGGTGAGACTGGCCTCCACTTGAGGTGCGAGGGGAACGTCGGGATTCCTTTCCAGACGTATGAGTAGAATGGCCTCATCTCTAGATGAGGAGGGGAAAATGGGGCTCTTCTTGAGTTGTGGCTGGAAACTTGCTATTTCTCTCGAGTGGAGACGTGTATATCAGGGAACTTCTTGAGTTGCTAAAGGGTGTCAAGTTCCCTTTCGAGTTTCAAGAGGGAAAGTGGAATTTCCCTTGAGATGCTACATTGGAAAAGGGCCTCTTCTCACGCTGAGGGGAGAATCTCGTGGTTTTTCTCGAGTTATGGCCGGAAACTTGGGTATCCTCTCGAGTTGCTACAGGGACTTCAGAGATCCTCTCGTGTTGCCTCAGGAAAGTCAAGTTTCCATTCAAGTTGTGAGGGGCCTCTCGGGATTCCTCTGCAGTCAGTGCAGGAGCATAGGGACTCATCTCGAGTTGAGGCCAGAACCTCAGGGTTCCTCTCCAGTTCTGACATGGAACTCGGGGTTCCTATGGAGTTTCAACAGGGGAGTCAGGCCTCATCTTGTGTTGAGACACAGAACTCCACTTTCTTCTCGAGGAGTAAAAGGCTTCCTGTCGCATTTACATAGGGATCTGGAGCTTTTTCTTGAGGTGCCACAGGGCTGTCACACCTCCCTTTGTGTTGTGAGTTGATACTCGGGGTTACAGTCAAATCAGTGCAGGGGAATCAGGCTTATATGGAGTGGATGGGGCAATTGGGGTCTTTTCGAAATGAGGCACGACTCCCGGGGATGATCTTGAGTTTCAAGGTGAGACTGGCCTCCTCTACAGGTGCGACGGGAACGTCAGGATTCCTTTCCAGATGATGCAGGGGAATCGACACTCATCTCGAGGTTAGGAGGGTAAAACAGTTCTCTTCTTGAGTTGTGGCATGAAACTCATTGTTCCTCTCGAGTGGGGAAAGGTATCTTGGGGAACTTCTTGAGTTGCATAAAGGGTGTCAAGTACCCTTTCGAGTTTCAAGAGCAAATGTTGTATGTCTCTCCAGACACTGCTCTGGAAAAGGGCCTCATCTCACATTGAGGGGAGAATCTCTTGTTTTTTTCTCAAGTTGTGGTGGGAAGCTTGGTTTTCCTCTCGAGTTGCAACTGTGACCACAAGGACCCACTCGTGTTGCCTAAGTGAAGTAAGATCTCTTTTCGAGTTGCAAGGGGCACGTCGGGATTCCTCTCTAGTCACTGCGGGCGAAAAGGGCTGTATCTAGAGTTCAGTCGGTAAACTCAGTGATCCTCTCCAGTGGTGACAGGGATCTCGAGGTTCTGATCCAGGTTAAGTTATGGAGTCAGGCCTCGTCTGGTGTTGAGGCACGGAAGTCTGCATTCCTCTCGAGTTGTAAAAAGGGTGTCAGGCCTCCTGTTTGTTTCAGGGGCGGGGGGATTAAGGCTTTTTCAAGAGGATGAGCAGGGTAGTGAAGCTTCCCATCATGTTGTTAGGGGATACTGGGTGTTCCATTGGAGCTGGGGCAGGGGAATCAGGACTTATTTCAAGTTGAGGGGGACCTTGGTGACCTTTTTCCTTGCAGCAGGATAAGCGGGGTTTCACTCGAGTTTGAATAGGTGAGACAGGCCTCCTCTTGTGGTGAGAGGGGAAGTTGGGATTCCTCTTGAGTTGAAGCAGGGAATGGGCCCTCATCTCCAGATGAGGTGGGAAACACAGGGCTCTTCTCGACTTGTGGTGGGAAACTTGGGTTTCATCTCAAGTGGTGATGGGGATCTCTGGGACCCCTTGAGTTGCATAAAGGGAGTTAAGTCTCCTATCGAGTTTTGAGAGGGAACTCGGGATTGCTTTCTAGGCGCTGCAGGAAAAAAGGGCCTCATCTCGCGTGGACGGGGGAATCTCATGGTTTTTCTTGAGTTGCTCCGAGAAGCTTGGGATTCCTCATCAGTTATGACAGGGAACTCAGGTAGCCTCTCGTGTTGCCTCAGGGAAGTCAAGTCTCCATTTGAATTGCAAGGGGGAGTGCGGGATTGCTTTCGAGTCACGGCTGGGGAATAAGGCCTCATTCTCATTGAAGGGGGAATCTCAAGGTGTTTCTCGAGTTGCAGCAGGAAGTTTGGGTTCCCTCGAGTTGCGACGGGGAGTTCAGGAATCCTTTCATGTTGTCTCTGGGAAGTCAGGAATTCTTTCCTGTTGTGAGGGCCTCTCAGGAGTCCTCTCGAGTTGGTGCAGGGGAATAGGGCCTCATCTTGAGTTGAGGCGGGAAACTCAGACTTCCTCTCCAGTGCTGATATGGATCTTGAGGTTCCTAATGAGTTTGCACTGAGGAGTCTGACGTCATCTCATGTTGAGTGATGGAACTCTGCTTTCCTCTGTAGGTGTAAAAGGGGCGCATGCCTCCTGTTGAGTTGTGGTAGGGATTTGGGCCTATTTCTTGAGGTGCCACAGGGCTGTCAGTCCTCACTTCGTTTTGTGAGTTTTTACTCGGGCTTACATTCAAGTCGCTGAGGGGGAATCAGGTCTTATCTCAAGTGGACGGGACATCGGGGTCTTTTCAAATTGTGACACGACCCCTAGAGTTCCTCCCGAGTTTCAAGGTGAGACTGGCCTCCTCTTGAGGTGCGACAGGATCATTGGGATTCCTTTCCAGACGAAGCAGGGGAATGGAAACTCATCTCGTGATGAGGAGGGGAAAACGGGGCTCTTCTTGAGTTGTGGCTGGAAACACCGTGTTCCTCTTGAATGGAAATGGGTATATCAAGGAACTTCTTGAGTTGCATAAAGGGTGTCAAGTACCCTTTATTATTTTTTTCCTATCTTTTACATGTTTATTTAAGGATTTCTTTTTTTTTTAATGATAAAATATGTATTTCCAACAAACATACAAGTTTAATAAAGTGAAGAAGCAGAAAGAGGAAAATAGTTATTACATATAAATAAATGTATGTGTAACAAAAAATATGCAAAACTACTACATATGTTGAAGTATTTAGGAGTAAAATGAATTACTGTCAATTTTTTTTTTTGGACTGTCGATTCATTTCTTATATGATATTATACATGTTTCCATGCCATTACCCCAAATCATCCCACTCTGTCCCTCTCCCACAGAGTCCAAGAGGCTGTTCCATACATCTGTGTCTCTTTTGCTGTCTCACATACAGGCTTATTGTTATCATCTTTTTAAATTCCATTTATATGCATTAGTATACTCTATTGGTGTTTTTCTCTCTGGCTTACTTCACTCTGTATAATAGGTTCCAGTTTCATCCACCTCATTAGAACTGATTCAAATGTTTTCTTTTTAATAGCTGAGTAATACTCCATTGTGTATATGTACCACAGCTTTCTTATCCATTCATCTGCTGATGGACATCTAGGTTGCTTCCACGTTCTGGCTATTATAAACAGTGCTGCGATGAACATTGGGGTACATGTGTCTCTTTCAATTCTGGTTTCTTTGGTGTGTATGCCCAGCAGTGGGATTGCTGGGTCATAAGGCAGTTCTATTTCCAGTTTTCTAAGGAATCCCCACACTGTTCTCCATACTGGCTGTACTAGTTTGCATTCTCACCAACAGTGTAAGAGGGTTCCCTTTTCTCCACACCCTCTCCAGCATTTATTGCTTGTAGACTTTTGGATTGCAGCCATTCTGACTGGCATGAAATGGTACCTTATTGTGGTTTTGATTTGCATTTCTCTGATAATGAGTGATGTTGAGCATCTTTTCATGTGTTTGTTAGCCATCTGTATATCTTCTTAGGAGAAATGTCTATTTAGTTCTTTGGCCCACTTTTTGATTGGGTCATTTATTTTTCTGGAATTGAGCTGCAGGAGTTGCTTGTATATTTTTGAGATTAGTTCTCTGTCAGTTGCTTCATTTGCTATTATTTTCTCCCATTGTGAAGGCTGTCTTTTCACCTTGCTTATAGTTTCCTTTGTTGTGCAGAAGCTTTTAATTTTAATTAGGTCCCATTTGTTTATTTTTGCTTTTATTTCCAATATTCTGGGAGGTGGGTCATAGAGGATCCTGCTGTGATTTATGTTAGAGAGTGTTTTGCCTATGTTCTCCTCTAGAGTTTTATAGTTTCTGATCTTACATTTAGATCTTTAATCCATTTTGAGTTTATTTTTGTGTATTGTGTTATAAAGTGTTCTAGTTTCGTTCTTTTACAAGTGGTTGACCAGTTTTCCCAACACCACTTGTTAAAGAGATTGTCTTTGCTCCATTGTATAGTCTTGCCCCCTTTGTCAAAGATAATGTGTCCATAGATGCGTGGATTTATCTCTGGGCTTTCTATTTTGTTCCTTTGATCTATATTTCTGTCTTTGTGCCAGAACCATACTTTCTTGATGACTGTGGTTTTGTAGTATAGGCTGAAGTCAGGCAGGTAGATTCCTCCAGTTCCATTCTTCTTTCTCAAGATTGCTTTGGCTATTTGAGTTTTTTTTTTTTGTATTTCCATAGTAACTGTGAAATTATTTGTTCTAGCTCTGTGAAAAATACCATTGGTAGCTTGAGAGGGATTACATTGAATCTATAGATTGCGCTGGGTAGTATACTCATTTTCACTATATTGATTCTTCTGATCCATGAACATGGTATATTTCTCCATCTATTAGTGTCCTCTTTGATTTCTTTCACAGTGTTTTATAGTTCTTTTTATATATAGGTCTTTAGTTTCTTTAGGTAGATATATTGCTAAGTATTTTATTCTTTTTGTTGCAATGGTGAATGAAATTGTTTCCTTAATTTCTCTCTCTGTTTTCTCATTATTAGTGTATAGGAATGCAAGAGATTTCTGTGTGTTGATTTTATATCCTGCATATTTACTATATTCATTGATTAGCTCTAGTAATTTTCTAGTGGAGTCTTTAGGATTTTCTATGTAGAGGATCATGTCATCTGCAAACAGTGAGAGTTTTACTTCTTCTTTTCCAATTTGGATTCCATTTATTTCTTTTTCTGCTCTGATTGCTGTGGCCAAAACTTCCAAAACTATGTTGAATAGTAGTGGTGAGGGTGGGCACCCTTGTCTTGTTCCTGACATTAGGGAAAATGCTTTCAATTTTTCACCATTGAGGATGTTTGCTGTGGGTTTGTCATATATACCTTTTATTATGTTGAGGTATGTTCCTTCTATTCTTGATTTCTGGAGAGTTTTTATTATAAATGGATGTTGAATTTTTCAAAGGCTTTCTCTGCATCTATTGAGGTAATCATATGGTTTTTATTTTTTAGTTTGTTAATGTGGTGTATTACATTGATTGATTTGCGGATATTGAAGAATCCTTGCATCCCTGGGATAAAGCCCATTTGGTCATGGTGTATGATCTTTTTAATGTGTTGTTGGACTCTGTTTGCTAGAATTTTGTTAAGGATTTTTGCATCTATGTTCATCATGATATTGGCCTGTAGTTTTCTTTATTTTGTGGCATCTTTGTCTGGTTTTGGTATTAGGGTGTTGGTGGCCACATAGAATGAGTTTGGAAGTTAACCTTTCTCTGCAATTTTCTGGAAGAGTTTGAGTAGGATAGGTGTTAACTCTTCTCGAAATTTTTGGTAGAATTCAGCTGTGAATCTGTCTGGACCTGAGATTTTGTTTGTTGGAAGATTTCTGATTACAGTTTCAATTTCCATGCTTGTGATGGGTCTGCTAAGATTTTCTATTCCTTCCTGGTTCAGTTTTGGAAAGTTGTACTTTTCTAAGAATTTGTCCATTTCTTCCATGTTGTCCATTTTATTGACATATAATTGCCGATAGTAGTCTCTTATGATCCTTTATATTTCTGTGTTGTCTGTTGTGATCTCTCCATTTTCATTTCTAATTTTATTGATTTGATTTTTCTCCCTTTGTTTCTTGATGAGTCTGGCTAATGGTTTGTCAATTTTATTTATCCTTTCAAAGAACCAGCTTTTGGCTTTGTTGATTTTTGCTATGGTCTCTTTTGTTTCTTTTGCATTTATTTCTGCCCTAATTTTTAAGATTTCTTTCCTTCTGCTAACCTAGGGTTCTTCATTTCTTCCTTTTCTAGTTGCTTTAGGTGTAGAGTTAGGTTATTTATTTGACTTTTTTCTTGTTTCTTGAGGTATGCCTCTATTGCTATGAACTTTCCCCTTAGCACTGCTTTTACAGTATCCCACAGGTTTTGGGTTGTTGAGTTTTCATTTTCATTTGTTTCTGAGCATATTTTGATTTCTTTTTTGATTTCTTCTGTGATTTGTTGGTTATTCAGCAATATGTTGTTCAGCCTCTATATGCTGCAATTTTAAATAGTTTTTCTCCTGTAATTGAGATCTAATCTTACTGCATTGTGGTCAGAAAAGGTGCTTGGAATGATTGCAATTTTTTTGAATTTACCAAGGCTAGATTTATGGCCCAGGATGTGATCTGTCCTGGAGAAGGTTCTGTGTGCTCTTGAGAAAAAGGTGAAATTCATTGTTTTGGGGTGAATTGTCCTATAGATACCAATTTGGTCTAGCTGGACTATTGTATCATTTAAAGTTTGTGTTTCCTTGTTAATTTTCTGTTTAGTTGATCTATCCACAGGTGTGAGTGGGGTATTAATGTCTCCCACTATTATTGTGTTATTGTTAATTTTCCTTTCATACTTGTTAACATTTGTCTTACATATTGTGGTGCTCCTATGTTCGGTGCATATATATTTGTAATTGTTATATCTTCTTCTTGGATTGATCCTTTGATCATTATTTAGTGACCGTCTTTGTCTCTTTTCACAGCCTTTGTTTAAAAGTCTATTTTATCTGATATGAGTATTGCTACTCCTGCTTTCTTTTGTTCTTTATTTGCTTAGAATATCTTTTTCCAGCCCTTCGCTTTCGGTCTGTATGTGTCCCTGTTTTGAGGTGGGTCTCTTGTAGACAACATACATAGGGGTCTTGTTTTTGTACCCATTTAGCCAGTCTTTGTCTTTTGGTTGGGGCATTCAACCCATTTATGTTTAAGGTAATTATTGATAAGTATGATCCCGTTGCCATTTACTTTATTGTTTTGAGTTAGAGTTTATACACCCTTTTTGTGTCTCCTATTTAGAGAAGATCCTTTACCATTTATTGGAGAGCTGGTTTGGTGGTGCTGAATTTTCTCAGCTTTTGCTTGTCTGTAAAGCTTTTGATTTCTCCTTCATATTTGAATGAGATCCTTGCTGGGTACAGTAATCTGGGCTGTAGGTTATTTTCTTTTATCACTTTAAGTATGTCCTTCCATTCGCTCCTGGCCTGAAGAGTTTCTATTGAAAGATCAACTGTTATCCTTATGCGAATCCCCTTGTGTGTTATTTGTTGTTTTTCCCTTGCTGCTTTTAATATTTGTTCTTTGTGTTTGATCTTTGTTAATTTGATTAATATGTGTCTTGGGGTGTTTCGCCTTGGGCTTATCCTGTTTGGGATTCTCTGGGTTTCTTGGACTTGGGTGATTATTTCTTTTCCCATTTTAGGGAAGTTTTCAACTATTATCTCCTCAAGTATTTTCTCATGGTCTTTCTTTTTGTCTTCTTCATCTTGGACTCCTATGATTTGAATGTTGGGGTGTTTAATATTGTCCTGGAGGTCTCTGAGATTGTCCTCATTTCTTTTAATTCGTTTTTCTTTTTTTCATCTCTGATTCATTTATTTCTACCATTCTATCTTCTACTTCACTAATCCTATCTCCTGCCTCCGTTATTCTACTATTTGTTGCCTCCAGAGTGTTTTTGGTCTCATTTATTGCATTATTCATTATATATTGACTCTTTTTTATTTCTTCTAGCTCCTTGTTAAAACTTTCTTGCATCTTCTCAACCCTTGTCTCCAGGCTATATACCTGTGATTCCGTTTTTATTTCAAGATTTTGGATCATTTTCACTATTATTATTTGGAATTCTTTATCAGATAGATTCCTTATCTCGTCCTCTTTTGTTTGGTTTGGTGGGCATTTATCCTGTTCCTTTACCTGCTGAGTATTCCTCTGTCTCTTCATCTTGTTTATATTATTGTGTTTGGGGTGGCCTTTATGTATTCTGGCAGTTTGTGGAGTTCTCTTTATTGTGGAGTTTCCTTACTGTGTATGGGGTTGTATGGGTGGCTTGTCAAGGTTTCTTGGTTAGGGAAGCTTGTGTTGGTTTTCTGGTGGGTAGAGCTGGGTTTCTTTTCTCTGGGGTGCAATGAAGTGTCCAGTAATGAGTTGTGAGATGCCATTGGGTTTGGAGTAACTTTGGGCAGCCTGTATAATGAAGCTCAGGGCTGTGTTCCTCTGTTGCTTGAGAATTTGCGTGGTATGTCTTGCTCTGGAACTTGTTGGCTCTTGGGTGGTGTTTGGTTTCAGTGTAGGTATGGAGGCGTTTGATGAGCTCCTGTCAATTAATGTTCTCTGGAGTCAGGAGTTCTCTGTTGTTCTCAGGATTTGGACTTAAGCCACCTGCTTCTGGTTTTCAGTCTTATTTTTTCAGTAGCCTCAAGATTTCTCCACCTATACACCTATACAACAAGTTCTCCACTTATACAACACCATTGATAAAACATCTAGGTTAAAGATGAAAAGTTTCTCCACAGTGAGGGACACCCAGAGAAGTTCACAGAGTTACATGAAGAAGAGAAGAGGGAAGAAGGAGTTAGACGTGACCCAAATGAGATGAGGTGGAATCAAAAGAGGAGAGAACAAGCTAGCCAGTAATCACTTGTTTATGTGTGCTCCAAAGTCTGTACTGCTCAGAGATGTTCATGGAGTTATACAGAGAAGAGAAGAGGGAAGAAGGAGATAGAGGTGGCCAGGAGGATAAAGGAGGGGGGCATCAAAAGGAGAGAGACAGATCCAGCCAGTAATCAGTTCCTTAAGTGTTCTCCACTGTCGGGAACACACAAAGAGATTCAGAGTTGGGTATAAAAGAGAAGGGGGAGGGAGGAGATAGAGGCAACCTGGTGGAGAAAAAGGAGAGTCCAAAGAGGGAGAGAGCAGTCAAGCCAGTAATCTTGCTCCCAAGTAAAAAAGGGTACTGAAGATTGGGTTCTTTAAATGTACAAAATTGATAACAAATACCAAAAAGCAGAGATTAAAAATCTAGAGTAGAGGTTTGGATTTTCAAAAATACAATATTTAAGAAAAGAAAAAAAAACAAAGTCACAAAAATTATAAATATATATATATATATGTATATATACATATGAAGTTTGCTTTAAAAAATAAGGTCTCTTTTTTTGCAAAGTAATAGTAGGTTATAAAAATGAAAATTAAAGGAGTAATAGAGGACTTAACTTTTTTTTAATTAAAAAAAAGAATGATAGTAAAAATATATCTAAGACTTTCTCTGGTGTTGTTGTGGGCAGTGTGGGGTCATATCATTTTCGGATAGTTCCTTGGTCCGGCTTATATTTCTCAAGATCTACAGGCCCCTCCTATGTAGTCGGTACTAACTACAGGGTTTTAATTTATTGCCTCTGTCACTTCCAAGGCGGTTCCCTCTCTTTTAGCTTCTTCTGTTTGCTGCTGTCTTCAGTGTCTGATTTCCACCCTGACACAAGGGGGCGGTGGTGGACACTTTTTTTAGGCTCACTTGTTCAGTCACACTTTGGGGAGGGAGGGACGCTGCAAACAAATAACACTGGCGTGTGCTCGCAGTGTCTCAGCCACACTGGGCGAGGCCCTCCACTCATGGCACGTATACTCTCCCTGCCCACACTGCTCATGCTCTAGGTTCCTCCATCAGGAACCATCCGAGGCCAGTCCTGGGCTGCATGCACCTCCCAGATCTAAGCTGCTCAGGTTCAGGCACTCGGGTAGTCCTCGAGGTGCAGATTTGGTTGGGCCTGTGTTTTGTGTCCTTCCCAGGTCAGAGCAGCTCAGGTGATGAGGTGTTTGGTGAGCACAGTCACTGCGACTTATCGCCTCCCCTGTCCCTGCCGCTCAGTTTTCTGGGTGTACAACTGGCACACCTTCTCAGGTGGATGTTGACTGTCCAGAACCCCAAGTTAGCAAAGAAGCCTGCTTTCAGTTTGGTAGATAATGTCTCTCTGGGGCTGCAATTGCCCCCTTCCAGCTCTGGCTGCCTGTCACTAGAGGGGAATGGTCTGCAGCAGGCTAGCTCTGTTCAGTCCTTTGTTCTGTGAGCGGGCCCGGTGGTGTCTTAGGTTAGGGCTTTTCACGTGGTAGCAATCCCACAGTCTGGTTTGCTAGCCCAAGTTAGTTCCCTCAGATTGCCCTCGGGGCATTCAGGCCCGGTCCTTACTCTAAGCAATGCAGCCTGCACCTCCCTGCCCAGTCCCTGCTTGCTAGTGGGGGGTGCAGGCATCTGTGCTGCTTCTCTGCTGGGGGAGTTACTGTTGGGCATGTAATCTGTGGGTTTTAATTATTTATTTTTTCTCCCAGTTATGTTGCCCTCTGTGGTTCCAAGGCTCTCCACAGACTCGGCAGTGAGAGTGTTTCCTGGTGTTTGGAAACCTCTCTTTTTAAGACTCCCTTCCCGGGATGGAGCTCCGACTCTACCTCTTTTGTCTCTTTTCTTGTCTTTTATATTTTTCCTACGTCCTTTCAAAGATACTGGGCTGCTTTTCTGGGTGCCTGATGTCCTCTGCCAGCATTCAGAAGTTGTTTCCTGGAATTTACTCAGTGTTTAAATGTTCTTTTGATGAATTTGTGGGGGAGAAAGTGGTCTCCCCGTCCTATTATTCCACCATCTTAGGATTGCCTCCTCAAGTACCCTTTCGAGTTTCAAGAGGAAACGTGGGATTTCCCTTGAGATGCTGCAGCAGAAAAGGACCTCAACTTGCGTTGAGGGGAGAATATCATGGTTTTTCTCAAGTTGCAGCAGGAAACATGGGGTTCCTCTCCAGTTTTCAGGAACCTGCTCATCTTGCCTCAGGGACCCGCTTGTCTTGCCTCATGAAAGTCAAGTCTCCATTTGAGTTGCGAGGGGCCTCTAGGCGTTTCTCTTAAGTTGGTTCAGGGGCATAGAGCCTCATCTCAAGTTGAGGCTAGAACCTCAGGGTTCCTTCCAGTTCTGACATTGATCTTTGGGTTCCTATGGAGTTTCAACAGGGGATTCCGGCCTCCTCTCGTGTTGAGACATGGAACTCCACTTTCCAATCGAGGTGTAAAAGGGGTGTCAGGCTTCCTGTTGAATTGACATAGGGATCTGGGGCTTTTTCTCGAGGTGCTGCAGGGCTGTCAGACCTCCCTTCGTGTTGTGAGTTGATACTTGGGGTTACAGTCAAGTCATTGAAAAGGAATCAGGTTTATCTGGAGTGGATGGGGCAATCGGGGTCTTTTTAAATTGAGGCATGACTCTCGGGGATTCTCTCGAATTTCAAGGTGAGACTGGCCTCCTCTTGAGGTACGACGGGAAGGTCAATATTTCTTTACTGACGAAGCAGGGGAATCGACCCTCATCTTGAGTTGAGGAGGGGAAAACGGGGCTCTTCTTGAGTTGTGGTGTGAAACTTGGTGTTCCTTTCGAGTGGGGAAGGGTATCAGGAAACTTCTTGAGTTGCATAAAGGGTGTCAAGTACCCTTTTAAGTTTTAAGAGGGAATGTGGGATTTCTCTCGAGACACTGCTCTGGAAAAGGGCCTCAACTCACATTGAGGGGAGAAACTCATGGTTTTTCATGAGTTGCGGCTGGAAGCTTGGGGTTCCTCTCGAGTGGCCATGGGGACCTCAGGGACCCGCTTGTGTTTCCTCAGAGAAGTCAGGTCTTTTTTCGAGTTGTGAGGGGCATGTCCTCTCAAGTCACTGCAGGCGAATAGGGCCGTATCTAGAGTTCAGTCAATAAACTCAGTGGTCCTCTCCAGTGGGGACAGGGATCTCGGGGTTCCGATCAAGTTTCAACTAGGGAGTCAGTCCTCGTCTCATGTTGAGGCATGGAACTCTGCTTTCCTCTCGAGTTGTAAAAGGGCTGACAGGCCTCCTGTCGAGTTCAGGCGGGGAATTTGGGCTTTTTAAAGAGGATCAGCGGAGGAGACAGGCCTCCCATCATGTTGTGAGGGGATACTGGGTGTTCCGTTGGAGCTGGTGCAGGGGAATCAGGACTTATCTCGAGTTGAGGGGGAGCTCGGTGTCCTTTTTCCTTGCAACAGGTTATGCGGGGTTCCACTCGAGTTTCAATAGGCGAGACAGTCCTCCTCTTGTGGTGTGAGGGGAAGTGGGATTCCTCTTGAGTTAAAGCAGGGAATGGACCTTCTTCTCCAGATGACGTGGGAAAGATGGGACTCTTCTTGAGTTGTGGTGGGAAATCGGGTTTCATCTCGAGTTGTGACGGGGTCTCTGGGCTCTTTTGAGTTGCATGAAGGGAGACAAGCCTCCTCTCGAGTTTTGAGAGGGAACTCAGGATTGCTGTCTAGGCAATGCAGGAAAAAAAGGCCTCATCTCATGTTGACGGGGGAATCTTGTGGGTTTTCTCAAGTTGGGTTCCCTTGACTTGCGACGGGGACCTCAGGGAGCTTCTCATGTTGCCTATGGGAAGTCAAGAATATTTTCAAGGTTGAGGGGCCTCACAGGATTCCTCTGGAGTTGGTGCAATGGAATAGAGCCTCATCTCGAGTTGAGGAAGGAACCTCAGGCTTCGTCTCCTGTTCTGACATGGATCTCGGGATTGTGTATACAGTTTCAAAAAGGGAGTCAGGTCTCAACTTGTGTTGAGGCATGGAACTCTGATTTCTTCTCGAGTCATAAAAGGGGTTTCAGGCCTCCAGTCGAGTTGAATTTGGGACCTGGGTCTTTGCTTGAATTTGCAACTGGGGTATCAGTCCTCCCTTCATGTTGTGAGTTGATTCTTTGGGTTACATTCGAGGGTTTCAGGGGAATCAGGCCTTATCTCGAGTGGATGGGGAAATCGGTGTCTTTTGAGTTGTGCTAGGACTCCCGGGTTCCACTACAGTTTCAAGTTGAGACAGGCCTCCTCTTGAGGTGCAATGGGGATGTCGGCATTCCTTTCCAGACGAGGCAGGGGAATCAACCCTCATCTCGAGTTGAGGAAGGGAACACAGGGCTCTTCTTGAGTTGTGGCGGGAAACTCAGGGTTCCTCTTGAGTGGGGACGGGTATCTCGGGAAACTTCTTGAGTTTCATAAAGGGTGTCAAGTACCCTTTCGAGTTCCAGGCGGGAACGTGGGATTTCTTTTGAAACGCTACAGCTTAAAAGGGCCTCTTCTGGTGTGGAGGGGAGAATTTCGAGGTTTTTGTCGAGTTGTGGCGGGAAGAAGCTTAGGGTTCCTCTCGAGTTGCATGGGGACCTGGGGGACCCGCTCGTGTTTCCTCAGGGAAGTCAGATCCCCTTTTGAATTGCGAGGGGCACCTCGGGATTCCTCTCACGTTGCTGCAGGGGAATAGGGCCTCATTTCAAGATAAGGCGGGGACCTCGGGCTTCCTCTCCATTTCTGACATCGATCTCGGGGTTTCTGTGGAGTTTTCACAGGGGAGTCAGGCCACGTCTTGTGTTGAGGCATGGAACTCCACTTTCCTCTCGAGTTGTTAATGGGGTGTCAGGCCTCTTGTCGACTTGTATTTGGAACCTGGGCTCTTGCTCGAGGATACAACTGGGGTGTCAGTTCCCCTTCGTGTGGTGACTTGACACTCGGGGTTACATTCCAATTGGTGCAGGGGAATCAGGCTTTATCTAGAGTGAATGGGGAAATCGGTGTCTTTCTGATTGTGGCACGACCCACGAGGGTTCCTCTCGAGTTTCAATGTGAGACCATTCTCTTCTTGAGGTGCGACAGGAATGTCAGGATTCCTTTCCAGACAAAGCAGGGGAATCAACCCTCATCTCGAGATGAGGAGGGGAAAAGGGGCTCAGATTGAGTTGTGCCGGGAAACTCGGTGTTCCTCTTGAGTGGGGACAGGTATCCTGGGGAACTTCTTGAGTTGCATAAAGGGTGTCAAGCACCGTTGCGAGTTTCAAGAGGGAATGTGGGATTTCTCTCGAGACGCTGTGGCAGAAAAGGGCCTCATCTCATGTGGAGGGAAGAATCCTGTGGTTTTTCTCGAGGTTTGGCGGGCAGTTTGGGGTTCCACTCGAGTTGTGACAGAGACCTCAGGGTCCCGCTCATATTGCCTCAGGGAAGTCAGGTCTCATTTTGAGTTGTGACGGGCTCCTCAGGATTCCTCTCAAGTTCCTGCAGGGGAAATAGGCCTCATCTACTCTTGTGTCCAGAAACTCCGTGTTCCTCTCCAGTGGCTACAGGAATCTTGGGGTTGCTATCAAGGTTCCCTTGGGGAGTCAGGTCTTGTCTCGCATTGAAGCAAAGAACACTGCTCCCCTCTCGAGTTGCCACGGGTATCTCTTGGAGCCCCTTGAGTTCCATACAGGAAGTCAAGCCTCCTCTTGAGTTTGGAGAGGGAACTTGGGATTGGTCTCTGGGTATTGCAGGAACAAAGGGCCTCATCTAGCGTGGATGGGGGAATCTCTTGGTTTTTCTCGAGTTGCAGCGGGAGGCTTGGGATTCCTCTCCAGGTACCACGGGGAACTTAGGGAGCCACTCTTGTTGCCTCAGGGCACTCAAGTCTCCACCCGAGTTGCGAGGGGGAGTGCGGGGTTGCTCTGGAGTCATCGCAGGGGAATCAGGCCTCAATTTGAATGGAAGGGGGAATCTCAAGGTGTTTCTTGAGTTGCGGCAGGAAGTTTGGGTTCCCTCGAGTTGCGACGGGGACCTCAGGGAGCCTATCGTGTTGTCCCTGGGAAGTCAGGAATTCTTGCTAGTTGTGAGGGGCCTCTCGGGATTCCTCTTGAGTTGGTGCAGGGGACTACGGCCTCATCTCAGGTTGAGGCGAAAAACACAGGGTTCCTCTCCAGCTTGGACATGGATCTTGGGGTTCCTATGGAGATTCCACTGGGGAGTCAAACATCGTCTTGTGTTGGGGCATGGAACTCTGCTTCTTTCTTGAGGTGTAAAAGGGGTGTCAGGCCTCCCGTTGAGTTGAGGTAGGGATCTGGGGCTATTTCTAGAGGTGCCATGGGGATCTCAGTCCTCCCTTCATGTTGTTGAGTTGATACTCGGGGTTGCATTCGAGTCATTGCAGGGGAATCAGAGCTTATCTCAAGTGAATGGGGACATCGGGGTCTTTTCGAATTGTGGCAATACATCTGGAGTTCCTCTGGAGTTTCAAGGTGAGACCAGCCTCCTCTTGAGGTGTGATGGGAACCTCTGGATTCCTTTGCAGACAAAGCAGTGGAATGGACCCCCATCTCAAGATGAGGAGTGGAAAACGGGGCTCTTCTTGAGTTGTGGTTGGAAAATCGGTGTTCCTCTCGAGTGCAGATGGTTATTTCAGGGAACTTCTTGAGTTGCATAAAGGGTGTCAAGTACCCATTCAAGGCTCAAGTGGAAAGCTCAGATTTCTCTTGAGACACTGCAGCGGAAAAGGGACTTATCTTGCATTGAGGGGAGAATCTCCTGGTTTTTCTCGAGTTGCAGACGGGAAATTGGGTTCCTCTCGAGTTGCCACAGGGGCCTCAGGGACCCGCTCGTCTTGCCTCCGAAAAGTCAAGCCTCCATTCGAGTTGCGAGGGGCTTTTCGGGGTTCCTCTCCAGTCGGTGCAGGGGCATAGGTCCTCATCTCGAGTTGACACTGGAACCTCAGAGATCCTCTCCAGGTCTGACATGGATCTCGGGGTTCCTATGGAGTTTCCACAGGGGAGTCAGGCCTTGTCACGTGTGGAGACATGGAACTCCGCTTTCCTCTCAAGGTGTAAAAGGCGTGTCAGGCTTCCTGTCGAGTTGACACAGGGATCTGGGGCTTTTTCTGGAGGTGCCATAGGGCTGTCACACCTCCCTTCGTGTTTAGAGTCAATCCTAGGGTTTCCAGTCGAGTCAGTGATAAGCAATCAGGCTTATCTGAAGTGGATTGGGACATCGGGGTCTTACTGAATGGAGGCACGGCTCCCAGAGAGGCACTCGGGTTTCAATGTGAGATCGGCCTCCTCTTGAGGTGCGACGGAAACGTTGAGATTCCTTTACTGATGAAGCAGGGGAACTGACCCTCATCTCGAGTGGAGGAAGGGGAAAACGAGGCTTTTCTTGAGTTGTGGTGTGAAACTCGGTGTTCCTCTCGAGTGGGGACGGATATCTTGGGGAACTTCCTGAGTTGCATAAAGGGTGTCCAGTACCCTTTTGCATTTCCAGAGAAATCCCACCTTCCCCTTGAGCCTCGAAAGCGTAATTGACACCCTTTATGCAACTCAGGAAGTTCCCCGAGATACCCGTCCCCACTCGATACTCGTCGCGTTTAAGAGGAAACGTGGGATTCGTCTCGAGACACTGCTCTGGAAAAGGGCCTCATCTCATGTTGAGGGGAGAATCTCATGGTTTTTCTCGAGTTGCGGCAGGAAGCTTGGGGTTCCTCTCGAGTTGCGACAGGGACCTCAGGGACCCGCTCGTGTTGCCTCAGAGAAGCCAGGTCTCTTTTCGAGTTTCGAGGGGCACGTCAGGATTCCTCTTGAGTCGCTGCCGGTGAATAGGACCGTGTCTAGAGTTCAGTTGGTTGACTCAGTGTTCCTCTCCAGCGGTGACAGGGATCTCGGGCTTCTTATCAAGGTTCAACTAGGGAGTCAGGCCTCGTCTTGGGTCAAGGCATGGAACTTTGCTTTCCTGTCGAGTTGTCAAAGGGGTGTCAGGCCTCCTGTCGAGTTCAGGCAGGGAATTTGGGCATCTTCAAAGGATCAGCAGGAGAGTCAGGCCTCCCGTCATGTTGTGAGTGTATCCTCGGTGTTCCATTGGAGCAGGTGCAGGGGAATCTAGGGGAAGTTGGGATTCCTCTTGAGCTGAAGCAGGGAATGGGCTCTCATTTCCAGAGGAGGTGGGAAACACGGGGCTCCTCTTGACTTGTGGCAGGAAACTCGGGTTTCATCTCGAGTTGTGACGGGGATCTCTGGGCCCCCTTGAGTTGCATGAAGGGAGTCACGCTTCCTCTCGAGTCTGGAGAGGGAACTCGGGATTTCTCTCTGGGTGCTGTAGGAGAAAAGGGCCTCCTCTTGCATTGATGGGGAAATCTCCTGGGTTTTCCGGAGTTGTGGCGGGGGGCTTGGGATTCCTCTCCAGGTACCACAGGGAACTCAGGGAGCCACTCCTGTTGCCTCAGAGCAGTCAAGTCTCCATTCGAGTTGTGAGGGGGAGTGCGGGATTGCTCTGGTGTCACGGCAGGGGAATCAGGCTTCAATTCGCATGGAAGGGGGAATCTAAAGGTGTTTCTAGAGGTTCGGCAGGAAGTTTGCATTCCCTCGAGTTGCCAAGGGAACCTGAGGGAGCCTCTCATCTTGTTTCTGGGAAGTCAGGAATCCTTTGGAGTTGTGAGGTGCCTCTCGGGATTCCTCTTGAGTTGGTGCAGGGGACTAGTGCCTCATGTTGAATTGAGGCAGGAAACTCAGGGTTCCTCTCCAGTTCTGACATAGATCTTGGGGTTCCTGTGGAGATTCCACTGGGGAGTCAGACGTCGTCTCGTGTTGAGACATGGAACTCCGCTTCCCTCTAGAGGTGTAAAGGGGGTGTCAGGCCTCCTGTTGAGCTGAGGTAGGGAACTGGGGCTATTTCTAGAGGTGCCACGGGGCTCTCAGTCCTCCCTTCATGTTTTGAGCTGAAACTCGGGGTTGAATTCGAGTCATTGCAGGGGAACCAGGCCTTATCTCGTGTGAATGGGGACTTCAGGGTCTTTTCAAATTGTGACACGACCTCTGGCATTCCTCTGGAGTTTCAAGGTGAGACCGGCCTCCTCTTGAGGTGTGATGGGAACGTTGGAATTCCTTTGCAGACGAAGCTGGGGAGTGGACCCTCATCTCGAGATGAGGAGGGGAAAACAGGGCTCTTCTTGAGTGGTGGCGGGAAAGTCAGTGTTCCTCTCAAGTGCAGACGCGTATGTCGGGGAACTTCTTGAGTTGCATAAAGGGTGTCAAGTACCCTTTGGAAGCTCAAGAGGGAAGGTGGGATTTCTCTCGTGATGCTGCAGCAGAAAGGGGCCTCAGCTTGCGTTGTGGGGAGAATCTCCTGGTTTTCTCGAGTTGA
This sequence comes from Bos indicus x Bos taurus, assembly GCF_003369695.1. Taxonomy (NCBI): domain Eukaryota; kingdom Metazoa; phylum Chordata; class Mammalia; order Artiodactyla; family Bovidae; genus Bos; species Bos indicus x Bos taurus. Next base: position 50,907,794 of record NC_040104.1, read on the forward strand.
GGCAGGAAACTTGGGGTTCCTCTCAAGTTGCCATGGGGACCTCAGGGACCTGCTCGTCTTGCCTCCGAAAAGTCAAACCTCCATTCGAGTTGCGAGGGGCTTTTTGGGATTCCTCTCCAGTCAGTACAGGGGCATAGGGCCTCATCTCGAGTTGACGCCAGAACTTCAGGGCTCCTCTCCAGGTCTGACATGGATCTTGGGGTTCGTATGGAGTTTCCACAGGGGAGTCAGGCCTCGTCTCGTGTGGAGACATGGAACTCTGCTTTCCTCTTGAGGTGTAAAAGGGATGTCAGTCTTCCTGTCGAGTTGACATAGGGATCTGGGGCTTTTTCTGGAGGTGCCATAGGGCTGTCACACCTCCCTTCGTGTTTAGAGTCAATCCTTGGGGTTACAGTCGAGTCAGTGCAGGGCAATCAGGCTTTTCTGGAGTGGATGAGGACATCAGGGTCTTTCTGAACGGAGGCACGGCTAATGGGGAGGTGCTGGAGTTTCAAGGTGAGACTGACCTCCTCTCGAGGTGCGACGGGAACGTTGGGATTCCTTTACTGATGAAGCAGGGGAACTGACCCTCATCTCGAGTGGAGGAGGGGGAAAACGGTCCTCTTCTTGAGTTGTGGTGTGAAACTCGGTATTCCTCTCGAGTGGGGACGGGTATCTCGGGAACTTCCTGAGATGCATAAAGGGTGTCCAGTACCCTTTTGCATTTCAAGAGGCAATGTGGGATTCGTCTCGAGACACTGCTCTGGAAAAGGGCCTCATCTCATGTTGAGGGGAGAATCTCATGGTTTTTCTCGAGTTGCGGCAGAAAGCTTGGGGTTCCTCTCGAGTTGCGACGGGGACCTCAGGGGCCCGCTCGTGTTGCCTCAGAGAAGTCAGGTCTCTTTTCGAGTTGCGAGGGGCACGTTCGGAATCCTCTCGGTAGCTGCCGGTGAATAGGGCCGTGTTTAGAGTTCAGTCAGTTGACTCAGTGTTCATCTCTGGCAGCGACAGGGATCTTGGGCTTCCTATCAAGTTTCAGTTAGGGAGTCAGGCCTCGTCTGGGATCGAAGCATGGAACTCTGCTTTCATCTTGAGTTATCAAAGGGGTGTCAGGCATCCTGTCAAGTTCAGGCAGGAAATTTGGGCTTCTTCAAAGGATCAGCACGGGAGTCAGGCCTCCCATCATGTTGTGAGGGTATCCTCAGTGTTCCACTGGAGCTGGTGCAGGGGAATCAGGACTTATCTGGAGCTGAGTGGTGTCCTTTTTCCTTGCAGTAGGATCTTTGGGGTTCCACTCAAGATTCAACAGGTGAGACAGGCCTCCTCTTGTGGTGTGAGGGGAAGTTGGGATTCCTCTTGAGCTGAAGCAGGGAATGCACCGTCATCTCCAGAGGAGGTGGGAAACACGGGGCTCTTCTCGAGTTGTGGCGTGAAACTCGGGTTTCATCTCGAGTTGTGACAGGGATCTCTGGGCACCCTTGAGTTGCATGAAGGGATTCACGCCTCATCTGGAGTCTGGAGAGGGAACTCGGGATTGCTCTCTGGATGCTGTAGGAGAAAAGGGCCTCATCTCGCCTTGACGAGAGAATATCCTGGTTTTCTGGGGTTGCGGTGGGAGCCTTGGGATTCCTCTCCAGGTACCACAGGGAACTCAGGGAGCCTCTTGTGTTGCCTCAGGGAAGTCAAGTCTCCATTCAAATTGCGAGGGGGATCCCGGGTTTGCTCTGGAGTCACGGCAGGGGAATCACGCCTCAATTGTCATGGAAGGGGGAATCTCAAGGTGTTTCTGGAGTTTCGGCAGGAATTTTGTGTTCCCTCAAGTTGCGACGGGGACTTGAGGAAGTCTCTCACATTGTCTCTGGGAAGTCAGGAATCCTTGCAAGTTTTGAGGGGCTTCTAGGGATTCTTCTCGTGTTAGTACAGGGAATTAGGATCTCATATCGAGTTGAGGTGGGAAACTCAGGGTTCCTCTCCAGTTCTGACAGTGATCTCGGGGTTCCTATGGAGATTCAACTGGGGAGTCAGACATTGTTTCGTGTTTAGGCAAGGGACTCCTCTTCCCTCTCGAGCTGTAAAATGGGTGTCAGGCCACCTGTTGAGTGGAGGTAGGGATCTGGGTCTATATCTAGACTTTCCATGGGGCTCTGAGTCCTCCCTTTGTGTTGTGCTTTGATAGTCAGTGTTACATTCGAGTCATTGCAGGGGAATCAGGCCTTATCTCGAGTGGATTGGGGCATCTGGGTCTTCTAGAATTGTGACACACCCCTTGAGTTGCTCTCGAGTTTCAAGATGAGACTGGTCTCCTCTTGAGCTGTGACGAAAAAGTCGGGATCCTTTCCAGATGAAATGGGAAGTTACCCTCATCTTGAGATGAGGAGGGGAAAACGGGGCTGTTCTTGAGTTGAGGTGGGAAACTCGGTGTTCCTCTCTAGTGGAGACGGGTATGTCGGGGAACTTCTTGAGTTGCATAAAGGGTGTCAATTAACATTTCGAGGCTCAAGAGGGAAGGTGGGATTTCTCTTGAGACGCTGCAGCGGTAGGGGCCTCATCTCGCATTGAAGGGAGAATCTCCTAGTATTTCTCGAGTTGTAGCGGGAAGCTTTGGGTTCCTCTCGATTTGCAACGGGAACCTCAGGGACCCTCTCGTGTTGCCTCAGAGAAGTCAGGTCTCTTTTCGAGTTGCCAGGGGTACGTTGGGATTCCTCTCAAGGTGCCACCATTGAATAGGGCCGTGTCTAGAGTTCAGTCGGGAAACTCAGTGTTCCTCTCCAGTGGCGACAGGGATCTTGCGCCTCCTATCAAGCTTCAACTAGGGAGTCAGGCCTCGTCTGTTGTTGAGGCGGGGAACTCTGCTTTCCTCTCGAGTTGTCAAAGGGGTGTCAGGCCTCCTGTCGAGTTCAGGCAGGGAATTTGGACTTTTTCAAAGGATCAGCAGGGAATCAGGCCTTCAATCATTTTTTGAGGGGTACTCAGTGTTCCATTGATGCTGGTGCAGGGCAATCAGGACTTATCTCGAGCTGAGGGGGAACTCGGTGTCCTTTTTCCTTGCATCAGGATTCACGGGGTTCCACTCAAGATTCAATAGGTAAGACAGGCCTCCTCTTGTGGTGCGAGGGGAAGTTGGGATTCCTCTTGAGTTGAAGCAGGGAATGGGCCCTCATCTTCAGATCAGGTGGGAAACGTGGAGCTCTTCTCAAGGTGTGGCGGGAAACTCGGGTTTCATCTCGAGTTGTGATGGGGATCTCTGGGCCCCCTTGAGTTGCATGAAGGGAGTCCAGCCTCCTCTCTAGTTTTGATTGCTCCCTAGGCTCTGCAGGAATAAAGGGCCTCATCTCGCACTGATGGGGGAATCTCATATTTTTTCTCCAGTTGATGTTGGAGTGATTTTTTCTCCCCCCAAAATAAAGTCAGCCACTGTTTCCATTGTTTCCCCATCTATTTTCCTTGAAGTGATGGGACCGGGTGCCGTGATCTTTGTTTCTGAATATTGAGCTTTAAGACAACTTTTCCACTCTCTGTGTATGAAGCTCAATACCCAAAAAGTGGCACAGGGGACCTGATTCTCTCCATGCAGCACTGAAACTGTGTGTCCAAAAAACAGCTTGAGAATCCATCCAATTGCTATTTTTTTTACCTCTGACAGAGCTCCCATTGCTGTAGCCCTTGGTAGTTTGGAAACAACAGGACCCTAACACCTCTCCAAGTAGGCCTGCAGCCTAGTTCATCTGAAAATGCAATAGCGGAGCTGAGGACAGTAAGGCGCCCAGTCATGTCTCACATACTCCTGCAGCCTGTCCCTTCATGGGCAGTAATGCTAGAAGCTAGGAATATTTTTGCAAGTGTCGCAAAAGCAGATGAGATGCTTGGAACTGACTGTGGAATTTCAGTCCTCTGAGCATATCTGGAGGTCTCCCATGTTAGAAGCGAACCTGTTCCTTCCAAATACAGGCTTACAAACACACATGGGTTGGCTGCCTCTTCTTCCCCGAGGGAGGTCGCTTTCCCCAAGTCCTGTGAACTGAACTTCCCAGGCTATGGGAAAGCGTTTCTTGGAGGTCTTTCCTCATGGGCTGTTTCCCCTGATCCTGGAGCTGAGGTAGGGGTCCACACACACAGGGGAAGGCAAAACTTCATCCACACCTGTTTGCTCTGTAGGAGAGGTCTAGTGAATCTAAGTCTGTCTGGAACATTCTTGGCTCTTATGGAGACATACTCTGTGTGCAGCTGCATACCCAACATAGGGGCATACGGAGCCTGATTCTTTCCTTGTGGTGCTGAAGATGTGAGGCCAAGCATCAGCTTGAGAATCCGTCCAATTACTCTTGCCTTACCTCTGACAGAGCTCCCATTGCTGTAGCCCTTTGCAGTTTGGAAAAAACCGGACCCTAACCCCTCTCCAAGTAGGCCTGGGTCCTATTTCGAATGGAATGGCAATAGCAGAGCTGAGCCTAGTATGGCCCCAGTCATGTCTCACACACTCCAACAGCCTGCTCCTTCATGTGCAGTAATGCTAGTAGCTAGGAGTATCTTTGCAAGTTTCTCAAGGGCAGAGGAAAATCTTGGCTTGACTGGAATTTTGGTCCTCTGAGCAGATCTGGAGGGCTCCAGTTGTAGAACCTAACCCATTCCTTCCAAATTTAGGCTTGAAAACACACACTAGTAGGTTGCCTCTTCTTCCCCAAGGGAGGCTCTCTTTCCCCACATCCTATGAACTCCACTTCCCAGCTTCTGGCAAAGCACTTCTTGGAGGGCTTTCCTCACGGGCTGTTTCCCCTGGGCCTGGGGCCGAGGTGGGGGTCCCACATTCATGGGAAGGCAAATCCACATCCACACGTCTTTGTTCTGTGGAGACCTCTAGTAAACCTAAGTCTGTTATTAACATTCTTGGCTCCTATGGAGACACACTTTGTGTGTGAAACTGCATGCCCAACTAGGCGCACAGGCTGCCTGATTCTCTCCATGTGGCGCTGAAGCTGTGTGGCCAAGCAACAGTTTGAAAATCCAGCAGATTACTCTTGCCTTACCTATGACAGAGCTACCATTGCTCTAGCCCTTGGCACTTTGGAAACAATCGGACCCCAACCCCTGTCTAAGTAGGCCTGGGTTCTAGTTCATCTGGTAAGGCAATATCAGAGCTGAGGCCAGTAAGGCACCCAGTCATGTCTCACTCACCCCCGCAGCCTGCTCCTTCAGTGGCAGTACTACTAGAAGCTAGGAATTTCTGTCCTCTGAGAAGATCTGCATGGCTCCCGTTGTTGAAGCTAACCTGTTCCTTCCAAAAACAGGCTTGCAAACACACGCCAGTTGGCTCCCTCCCCGACGAGGGAGGCTCACTTTCCCTACATTCTGCGAACTCATCTTCCCACCTGCAGGAAAAACGCTTCCTGGAGGTCTTTCCTCAGAGGCTGTTACCCCTGAGCCTAGGGCTGAGGTAGGGACCCACACTCACAGGGTAAAGCAAATCTTCACATCTCTTTGCTCCTAGGAGAGCTCTAGTGAGCCTACATCTGTCAGGAACATTCTTCGCTCCTACAGATACACACTCTGTGTCTGAAACTGCGTACCCCATATAGTGACACAGGGCGCCTGTTTCTGTCCATGGGGGCGCTAAAGCTGTGTGGCCAAGCAACAGCTTGAAAATCTATCCGATTGCTATTGCCTTACCTCTGACAGAACTCCCATTGCTTTATCCCTTGGCAGTTTGGAGAGAACCGGACCCCACCCCCTACCCAAGTAGGCCTGGGGCCTAGTTCGACTGGAAAGGCAGTAGCGGAGCTTAGGCCAGTACAGCCCCCATTCATGTCTCACTCTCGCAGCCGGCTCCTTCATGGGCAGTAATGCTAGAAGCTAGGAATGTCTTTGCAAAGCTCGCAAAGGGCAGAGGAGAATCTTGACCCTGACTCTGAAATTTTGGTCTTCTGAGCAGATCTTGAGGTCTCCCCTTGTAGAAGCTAACCCTTTCCTTCCAAATACAGGCTTGCAAAGACATGCCGGTTTGCTGCCTCTGCTCCTGCAAAGGAGACTCGCTTTCCCTGCATCCTGCGAACTCCACTTAACAGCCTGCCGGAAAAGGGCTTCCTTGAGTTCTTTTATCAGGGGCTGTTTCCCCTGAGCCTGGGACCGAGGTAGGGGCCAACACTCACAGGGGAAGGCAAAACCACATCCACAAGTCTTTCCTGTGTAAGAGAGCTCTAGTGAGCCTAAGTGTGTCAGGAACATTCTTGGTTCCTATGGAGACACTGTTTGTGAACCTGCATACCCAGCATAGGTGCCCAAGGTTCCTGTTTCTCTGCGAGGAGCACTGAAGCTGTGCATCCAAGCAACAGCTTGTAAAGCTATCCAATTGCTCTTCCTTTAACTGCAACAGAGCTCACATTGCTCTAGCCCTTGGCATTTTGGAGACAACCAGGCCCCACTCCCTATCCAAGTAGGCCTGGGGTCTAGTTCGACTGGAAAGGCAATAGCAGAGCTGAGGCCAGTAAGGCGCCAGTCATGTCTCACACACTCCCGCAGCCTGCCCCTTCATGGGCAGTAATGCTAGACACCAGGAATGTCTTTTCAAGGCTCGCAAAGGGCAGGAGAGATGTTCGGCCCTGACTCTGGAATTTCGGTCTTCTGAGCAGATCTTGAGGTCTCCTGTTGTAGAAGCTAACATGTTCCTTCCAAATACAGGCTTGCAAACACACGCAGTTGGCTGCCTCTTCTATAAGGGAGGGTCGCTTTGCCTTCATCCTGCAAACTCTGCTTCCCAGCCTGGGGAAAAAGTGCTTCTTGGAGGTCTTTCCTCAGGGGATGTTTCCCCTGAGCCTGGGGCCAAAGTAGGAGACCCACACTCACAAGGAAAGGCAAAACTTCATCCACACCTCTTTGCTCTGTAGGAGAGCTCTAGTGAGGTTAAGTCTGTCAGGAACATTCTTCGCACCTATGAAGGCACACTCTGTGTGAAGCTGCATACCCTTCCTAGGGGCACAGGGTGCCTGATTTTCTCCCTGGGGTGCTGTATCTGTGAAGCTGATCAACAGTTTAAAAATCCATCCGATGCTCTTCCCTTACCTCTTACAGAGCTCCCATCGCTCTAACCCTTGGCAGTTTGGAGACAACCGGACCTAAACCCATCTCCAAGTAGGCCTGATGCCTAGTTCGACTGGAAAGGCACTGTCCAGGGGAGAATGGGATATCTTTCCAGGAATCCTGGCTCCTGGGTTTTAATGAGCTTCCTACCCAGCATGGTCATTAATTGGCAAGTGCTGACATTGAGAATAAACTTGGGTGGAATGTAAAAGGCTCTTTTAGAGAATGTGTCTAGCAGCTGTGCATCTTAATGAGTATTTCATTTCCTCCCCAACCCTTGGAATGTGCTGGGCACAGGGCAGATGCTTCATTTTTATTGAATAAGTTCTATTTCATATAATTATATCCATAGTATCAGCAACACCATGAGGTATATTAGAGCAGTGATTGTAATAGTTGATACTTCACAGATCAATAAGAAAGAAAACTTTTTATTAAGAAGACTGTAAGAGAATTGCTAGTTCTAAGTTTATTCCACAAGGATATTTTTTTAAAAAATGAAACAAATCTCTCCCATCATCACCAAGGCTATTGGAGGTTTGTTGACCCCACACAAGGGAGATTCTACCCCTAAAGACCCCCTGCTTCAGCATCTCCCTAAGCCAGCAACCTGTGACAGATAAGTACACTTGAAGTTCCTTCCTTGACCTCGGGAGTTTTTTTGGAAGATAATTTTTTTGACAGACAGGGGTGGGGGAAGATTTTGGGATGTTTCAAGTGTAGTTCAGTTATTGTGCACTCTATTTCTCTTTCTGTTCCCTGGTGGCTCCATTGGTAAAGAGTCTGCCTGCAGTGCAGGAGACCCGGGTTCAATCCCTGGGCTGGAAGATCTACTGGTGAAGGAAATGACAGTCCACTCCAGTGTTCGTGCCTGAAGAATTCAATGGACTGAGGAGCCTGTTGGACTACAAAGGACTGGACACAGCTGAGTGGCCTAGTATGAAATCTAGTATGATTTCATCAGCTCCACCTCAGATCATTAGATCCTAGAGGTTGGGGACCCCTGCTTTAGTTCCCTCTTTCATCTTCTACACACCTCCAGCCTGCTTCCTCCTCCTCTTCCACCTGCAAAACTACCTGCCAGGCTTCTTTGAGTGTGACTAAGAGTCTCCTTCTCTCACTTCCTTTCCTTTGAGTCCCTTCTCCTAACTGGGTTTCCCTGATGTCTATTTAGGCACTTTTGCCACAGGTGGTGCTAGTGGTAAAGAATCTCCCTGCCAATGCAGGAATCCAGTCCCTGGGTTGGGAAGATCCCCTGGAGGAGGGCATGGCAACCCACTCCAGTATTCTTGCCTGGAAAATTCCCATGGACAGAGGAGCCTGGCAGGCTCTGACAGTCAGACATGACTGAAGCGACTTAGCACAGCATACCAGAGGACATTAGAACTGCAGACTCATGGGATTGTTCTGGCTCTTTGGAGTCCCTTGTCATTCCACGTGTATGTTAGGGTCAGCTTGTGTATTACTTCCTAAAGGCCCTGAAAGGGTAACAGGCAGGAAGGCCAGGGGTCTCCAGACAGAGGAAATAGGCTGCAAGTGTCAGACGTTTTTTTCTCTCTCTCTTAAGCAGCCGGAGGAAACAAATTAGTGTTACATTTTTTCCCCCTTCTTGATACAAATTTAAAAGGAGGTTTCTCTGAAAATTCTGTGTTGCCATGACGACTCCTGGCTCCACCGGAACTTAACTTTTCTCAAACCTTGAGCTAAGCAATGCATTTTTTCATAAGGAAATGTTTGTCTTAAGCTATGTTAATATACTATGTATTTCTGCTAGACTCTGTCTTCAGATTTGTTCCCCCTAAAGGCTCAGAACTGACTTGACAAACCAGTATGTCTTACACATACCTTGTTCTCCTAATCTATGTTAATGAAACGATATATTTGCCTGGAAATATGCCTTTCTTCAAGATTCATGTCAATCATTTTATGGCCCGGGATGACTCACCTGCTGCCAATGTTATCTCGATGCATGTTGTGCGTGAGGGGCCTGGTGCCATTCTCTGAGACACTGCCTTTCTTTCCTTAACAGACTGCTAGCAGCTGTATAACATCTGGCTAAAGACCAGCAGGGGGTACTCTTACTGCCCCCATCTGATGTCTATGTCAGCAGCTTTCCCTATCTCTTTTATACTTTAATAAAACTTTATGACACAAAACCTCTGAGCGATCAAGCTTCGTCAACTGGCCCTGGATTGAATTCTTCTCCTTTGGAGGCCAAGAGTCCTGGTGCCTTTCATGTTTCAGCAATGACCTTTCAGTCTTTTGTAATTCATACTGAATCTTCATTTCAGATTGGAGATGAATTCCATGGTATTGTCATCTTAAGTCTTTCCATCACTATGGTATATCTGTACATGTATTCAGCATATTTTTCAGCAATTGTGTATAATTTCCAGTGTGTGAGTCTTGTCATCCTTGTTACATCCATGGCAATGTATTTTATTAATGTTGACATTACTGAAAGGGAATTATTTTTTTAAATTCCTTTTAAGATTATTATTTGCTACTGTATACAGATTAAACTGTGTAATCATTCATTTTTATCCGTTTGGACAGCTTGATAGTTGTCTTTACTTTCTTTACTTTCTCATACATTAAGATTATCCTGGCTCATATATTTACTGCCTTACCCCTAGTCTCAATCATTTATTCAAAGAAATTCTGTCCTTTTTTAAAAAAAATTGAATTATTTTTGACTATGCTATTATCTCTGTTGCAAGATGTCTAGCTGTAGTGAACAGAGGCTGCCCTCTAATTGCTGTGCCATGGCTTCTCATTGTGCAGCGCTTTCTCTGGTTGCAGAACATGGGGTCTGGAGCATGCAAGTACTTCAATAGTTGTACGGGGGCTTAGTAGCCCCTGCACATGTGGAATCTTCTAGCACCAGGAATTGAACCTGTGTTCCCTGCATTGGTAGGCACATCCTTTACCACCAGACCACCAGGGACATTTCCTGTTCCCTTTCATTAGAGAATGATATGTAAAACATACATGTAGGAGCTAAATATGCTCAGCTGACAATACTTGGAAATGTATACATGTATTCCAGCTTACCTTTGAACATATTCAGTTAAAGGTAATTTGTCATGATGTCTCCGTGGATCTTGTAACCTTTCCTTTTGTTTCTCTGTAACTTCCCATTCCAATGGTAAGAAACCTGGCTTCCACCACTTGTCATGTATAGAATTCAGTGCTTGTCCCATGTGGTTACTGAAAAAACTGTCAGACTGTCTTCCAAAGGGGGCTGTGCATGCATCCCACCAGTATCTTGCATATGCTTCTGTAGGCTAGTTTACTATCAGTATACCCTCCATGGCCAGGTGTCTATTTCAATCTTTACTAATTATGAATGGGCTTGTTTGCTCTAGTGTTCTTGGACAATTTGAGTACAGATTTTTGTCAGATATGCATTTTTAAGGAAAGCAATTTTATTTATTTTTGGCTGTGTTGAGTCTTTGTGTGTGGGCTTTTCCCTAGTTCAGGTGAGCATGGGCCATAACTAGTGGTGTGTGGGCTTCTCACTGCAGTGGCTCCTCTTGTTGTGGGGCACAGGCTCATAGGCTTCAGTGGTTGCAGTATGTGAACTCGGCATTATGACTTCCAGGATCTAGAACACAGGCTTGGCAGTTGTGGCACACGGGCTCCATAGCATGTGGGATCTTCCCATAGCAGGGATCACACCTGCATCTCCATCACTGGCAAGCAGATTCTTTACCACAGAGCCACCAGAGAAGCCCTCAGGCATATTTTTGATTCTAGTTTTCCACACATGTACTTGGTGAGAGAGGCCAGGATCAAGAGTCCTGGCAGCTTGGAGTCCTCAGCCACAGTTCTGGCTGTGCCATCCAAAGCCCTGGGGCCTTTGGTAAGTGCCTCAGCTTCCCCGGGACTGTTTTCTCCCCTCAGAAATGCCCTGCTGTTGGACTGTAGCCCACCAAGCTCCTCTGTCCCTGGGATTTCTGAGGCCAGAATACTGGAGGGGGTGCCATTGCCTTCTCTACTAGGTAGCATTTGGAAGATATTTTCTCCTGGATTGTGGTTTTGATGAAGGAAGTGGGATCCCTTCCAGGGCTTGAGAGTGGGTTCTTGTCTGACACTTGGAAATGAATTGTCCAAGGAGAGGAGGTGCCATCCAAGCAAGAGATTTCATTGAGAAGGGCTGCCGGGGTGGAGGGCAGGAGGGTGAGGGAAACAGAGAAAACTGCTCTGCCACGTGGCTCACCGTCCCAGGTTTTCTGGTCATTGGGTTAGTTTCTGGTTTGTCTTTTGCCAGACATTCTGAATTGGAATCCTTCCTGGGGGCACATGCATCACTCAGCCGAGATGGATTCCAGTGAGGAGGATCCTGGGAAGTTGGTAGGACCTCTGGACTGCAGTCTGCCATCTCTTTTTGACCTCTCCAGAATTCTGGTTGGTGGTAGCTTGTTAGTTCCTTGTTCCTTACCAGGACCTCCTGTTGTAAGATGACTCCTGCAAGTGTTTTCTTTTCTCTGTTGCCTGGCAAGGGTGGGTGGTCAGTGGTTCATTTAACAGTTTGTCTCTATCAAATAAGGTCCTTCACAGAGTAAATGTATAAAATTGTAAAAGTCAATGTTTTAAATAATTTATATTCCTAATTTGGTAAGTTGGCTTTTTTGTTGTGTGTTAGAACTCATCACCAGACCAAAGGTCATGTAGATCTTTTGTTGTTTTCTCAAATTGTATAGTTTTTTAAATTGAATTATGGTGTTAGTTGCAAAGTTTGTGTTTCTGTTCATTTCACCTTTTTTTTTTTTTTTAGCAGTTATTTAGTTTTAGTTGATTGATCATTGCTTTACAATATTGGTTTGATTTGTCATACATCAACATGAATTAACCATAGGTGTATGTGTGTCCCCTCACTCTTGAATCTCCCTCCCACATCCCATCCATCACCACTTCTCTAGGTTATTACAGAGCCCCAGTTTGAGTTCCCTGAGTTATACAGCAAATTCCCACTGGTTTTCTATTTACCAGTGTTGGTGTACATGCATCCATGCTGCTCTCTCCATTCATCTCACCCTCTCCCTCTTGTTCCCCACCCTTGCCCGTAAGTCTGTTCTCTATGTCTGCATCTCCGTTGCTGCTATGTGAACAGATTCGTCAGACCCATCCTTCTCAATTCCATGTTTTTCTCTTTCTGACTGACTTCCCTGTTTAATACGCTCTAGGTTCATCCCTTTCATTAGAACTGATTCAAATGTGCTCCTTTTTATGGATGCATTCCATACAGACTCTGATTGCTCCTTAGCCATGTTTTGAGGAGGGTCTTGGAGCTATTCTGCTCCATTTCAGTTTGGGCTTCCAGTCTGAGTGCTCGCAGCAGAGCTGCTTCTGGGTGAGCCCTCTGAGGTCTGTGAGCATGGGGCTACCCGCTTTTCTCTGGCTCTCTCTCCGCAGGGGGAACCAAAACCCCCTCTGACACGTGGATGCAGGATGCTTTGCCTTCAGGCTGGGCTGGGTGACCAGCTCATGGGAGCTTTGTCTCTTGAGGGCTGTCACGGGTCTTGGGCTCCTGGATAACGGGGTTGCTGAGAGGAACGGGGTTGCCTCAGTGCCTGCCAGCAGGGAGGTGCTGCAAGAGGGGAAAATGAGGACGAAGTAGATGTTTTCTGTGTCCAGTTGAATGCTGACAGGAGGTCCATCTCAGAGGACTCAGAGGGGCAAAGAGCTCCATGTGCAAAATGGTGGGTTTTCAGTTCAATTTCTGTTAGATGATCTAGAGGACGACCTTCACTGATGTTCTTTCGAGTAGGTGGTCAGTTTTCCTGTCACTGTTTCTTAAGAAGACTGTCCTTTCCTCTTCGCTCGTTCCTGGTTTGATTTTCATGAACTGACCACGCCCATGTGGGTTCATTCCTGGGCTCTCTCTTCTTTCCTGGAGTCCATGTATCTGTGTTCCTGCCTGTTCCTCACTGTGGTGGTTACTACAGCTCCATGATGTAGTTTGAAGTTGGAGAGGAAGATGCCTCCAGCTGTGTTCTTCTTTCTCAGAGTCTTTTTGGCCGTTTAAGGTCCTGTTCAATATTAGCAGCCTAATATTAGGAATATTTCTATTTCTGTGAAAAATGCCATTGAATATTATTGTGTGATTGCAGTCAGTGTATTTGTTGATAGCTTTGGTTGGAATGAACATTTTAATTCCTCATTGTTCCAGTGCATGAGCATGGAATAGTTTTCTGTTTATTTGTATTTTCTTTGGTTTCTTTACAAGTGCTTTCTAGTTTTCTGACTACTGGTCTTTTATGTCCTTGATTAAGTTTGTTGCTAGATGTGTTATTATTTTTGATGCAATTATAAATGGGATTTTCTTAATTTTGTTTTCTGATTGTTATTAGTATATAGAAAAGCAAGTGATTTTGTATATTGATTGGGATTGTAAATTGTAGTATTCTATATGATTGTAAATTGACCAGAAATTATTCAACTTTACCGAGTGTAGTCTAACAACTTTTTGTGAAGTTACAGGGAAATTTTTATTTGTAAAATTTGTTTCTCCTGCAATAGGTCATCCAGAGGACCCAAGGCATGGTGGTTACTAATAGACTTCCCACAGTACTTCTTCATTCCATGTGGACTCCTTCAAGGGCAGTTAACATCACAGCTTCCCTTGAACTTCGTCTGGGTAAGTCTTGGCCCCTATAGGAAAGTTTCATGCCTGTCTAATCTGATTTTCTTTTATGGTATTGACTTGGTTGTTTTGAAACATAATTTACTTTCCAGTAATTTAAAACATACAGAAAACTCCTAGCAAAAAGTGCTCACATTTGCCACATCATCTAAAATACTCTATGTGTTTTATCCAAAATTGGTGCATTCTCCTGCAGAACCAGCACATAATCTCCAAAATCAGGAAATCATATGGTTTCTACAGTGTAATATAATCCACAGCCCCACTTCCCTTTCAGCAATTGTTCAGTTGTATGAATATATCTTTTCTTCCCATCCTTTTCCTCATCATTTATTTATTTATTTTTTTAGAGCGTTACTGAGATTTTCAGTTATTTGGACAAAGTTCATGGATTTAAAGCAGACATGGTGAATATGGGATCTTGGTGGCCTTTTCTATATGGATATTTTTCACTAAAAATGGTTTTAATGTTTATTCATGTTGTAACATGTATGAATCCTGCATTCTTTTTGTTGCCCATAGTAATTAAAAATAAATGACATGTCATTTACCATTTAGATATTTGTAAGCATACAGTGTTGTAGTATCAACTACCTTTACATGTTTTGCAAAGCAGTTTAATAATGTGTATCTTATGTGTGTTTTGGAGAAACTCAGGAAACTGAGTCAGTACTGAAATGGCCCAAGATATCACCTTAGATACCATCTTCATCTAAAAACAAAACAGGGGCTTCCTGGTGGTCCAGTTGCTAAGACTGGACACTCCCAAAGAAGGAGGCCCAGGTTCAATCCCTGATCCGAGAACTAGATCTCCCATGCCACAACGAAGAGTTCGTATGCTTTAGCTAAATATCTGGCTTGCCTCAACGAATGTCAACCTGGTGCAGCCAAATACAAAAACAAATCAATATTAAAAAATAAAACCAAAGGAAAGGAAGGGTATGGTCTTTGTACAGATTTACGTCTTAACTTTCCCTATAGATAAAAAAAAAAAGTTTCACAAGACTGTCATCCTTCTATCTGATATATACTGAGGATTCCTTTGAAATGAGATTTCTCTTGTAAATGTGACTCACAGAAGAGCCATCTTGAACTTGGGTTTCAGAGATGATCATGTGTCCTCTTAAAAAAAAAAAAGTTAAGTCCAACTAATCCTCATGCTGAAGAGGTACATTTTGGGGTAGCATTTGCTCCCCTTCACTTTGGATGTATCCCAATTTGCTTACACAGTCTTCGACCGAAGACATCCTGATATTTGAAAGTTTTTAGCTGTTACAAGTAGAGCTGCTCTGTATAATTGTGTGATACTTTTTGTCTGGACACTTTTTCAAAGCTGTTTAGTAAGTGCTAGACATGTAGTGTTCAGATCACAGGTGAGCCTTATTTAGCTGTGGAAAAATCCAGCTAAGTTTCTCTGGCATGTGGGATCTTCCTGGGTAAGGGATCAGACTTGAATGTCTTGCATCGTCACACATATTCTTTACCACTGAGCCACCAGAGAAGCCCTGCCCCACTTTTTTGAGTTTACTGAATCTAATAGGTGTGCAGTGCTACTTCAGTGTTGTTTTAGTTTATAATTTCCTAATGATATATTATTTTGAGTATTTTTGATATGCTGATTTACTATCTATCTCTTTTCTTTGGCCAGGCGGTCAGATTTATACATTTTTTTAAAATTTTATTTTTTAACTTTACAATATTGTATTGGTTTTGCCATATGTCAAAATGAATCCACCACATGTATACATGTGTTCCCGATCCTGAACCCTCCTCCTTCCTCCCTCCCCATACCATCCCTCTGGGTCATCCCAGTGCACCAGCCCCAAGCATCCCGTATCGTGCATCGAACCTGGACTGGCGACTCGTTTCATATATGATATTATACATGTTTCAATGCCATTCTCCCAAATCATCCCACCCTCTCCCTCTCCCACAGAGTCCAAAAGACCGTTCTATACATCAGTGTCTCTTTTGCTGTCTTGTATACAGGATTATTGTTACCATCTTTCTAAATTCCATATATATGCATTAGTATACTGTATTGGTGAAGTAAGCTGGAAAGATTTATACATTTTTAATGAGGTTGTTTGTTCTAGATTTTTTGGTATGGTTGGGGTACAATTCTTTATCAAATATGTATTTTGCAAATATATTTCTCTGTGGCTTGTGTTTAAGTTTTGTGAATAAGATTTTTCACGGTTTAAATTTATATTTTTTTAAAGTTCATGTTATAAATTTTACGTCCTTTTTTGGATAGATTTTAGTGTTTTTTTTCCTTTTTTTTGGGTTAAATTTCATAAGCAAGACTGAGGTACTGTAGATACAGTTTTAAGCAAAGCTGAAGTACCATAGACACAGTTTTGCCTTTTGTCTGTTGAGAAGTTTGAGTGAGGTTGGTATAAATTGTAAAATTATGTCTACATTCATTTGACTGGATATGGATTCCAATTATTTGTATAATTGGTTTTGGAGATGTCACGGGAAGTCAGTTTCCCCAAGGGAAACTGGGTGGGTTCCGTGAAACATGAACTGTCTTCAATCCCTGGGAATCACTTTCTGCTTCTTCTGGCTTTGGATTTGACTTGTTTGGATATCTCATACTAGTGGAATCACAGAACGTTTGTCCTTTTTTGGTCTGGTTTATTTCACTTAATATAATGACCATAAGGTTTGTCCACATTGTAGCATTGTCAGAATTACCGACTTTGAAGGGCCGAATCATATTCCATTGTGTGTATACCACAGTTTGTTTATGGAATTGGCTGTCCATGGACACTTAGATTGCTTCTGTTTGTTGGACAGTGTTAATCATGCTGTTGTGACTATGACTGCAGAAGTACGTGCTTTTTCAGCCCCCTTTTCCAAACCTTTTGGGTACAAAGCATGAATTAGAATTGAAATATCTATTTATTCCATGTGTTAGTTTTGGAGTAATTTCTGTAATGTCTTGCTCAGTGGCAGAACCATTTCAGTTTATCTTTTTGTATGGTAGAATACTGTTCAAGCTTTTGAATATACCCTGTGTTGCATATTCATTCACCCACTGATAGACACTTGAATGCGTTCTACTTTTGGGCTATTGTGAATAAGGTCACTATGAATATTTGTGTACCAGTTTTCATTTGAATTGTTAACAACTGCATAGTACTATATATGAAAGAAACCACAAGGACCTACCGTATAGTTTAGGAAACTGTATTGAATATCTTCTGATAATGTATAATGGAACAGAATCTCAAACGGAATATATAAAAAAGACATAATACCATGACAATTATTGTGGCAACACTATGAGTTATTATAGCATTAGTCAACATGTATTATACACGCCACTAAAATATTCACATCCATAAGTATATTTCATTGCTTGATTATATAAAAATAGAGAAGTCAAACAGATAAAAAATAAACTTCCTGTCATTTCTCATCATCATTTATGCACTATTACTACCTGTAATACTCATTGTATAAGTGCTGGTCTAGGAATTGACATTCGTGTAAACCAAGAGATTGTGAAGGTGTAAGGAAGTATAACTTATTGAATTCCTTAAAGAAGGATTATAGAACTCTATGTGCATGAAGAGAATGAAAGTCAAACGGTTTAATTGAGCCACATTCTTACTAGAGTGATGAGCTTCCACCCCACCCAATGTTAGCTCACAATTAAATCCTACAGTCATCTGGCTTCAGTGTCTGCTTCCTGCCATCCAGAAAGAAAAAGTGAGGCAGTCCTGACAAAATCGTTGCTATTTTTCTTTCTTTCTTTCTTTCTTTTTTTTTTCTATTTGTATTTTATCACAGGGCTTGGCAAAAAGAGGGCCTAAACTTTTTATTTTTTTAATTTAAATTTATTTATTTTAAGTAGAGGTTAATCTCAAAAATATACAAGCAACTCCTACAGCTCAATTCCAGAAAAATAAATGACCCAATCCAAAAATGGGCCAAAAACTAAATAGACATTTCTCCAAAGAAGACATACAGATGGCTAACAAACACATGAAAAGATGCTCAACATCATTCATTATCAGAGAAATGCAAATCAAAACCACTATGAGGTACCATTCCACGCCAGTCAGAATGGCTGTGATCCAAAAGTCTACAAGCAATAAATGCTGGAGAAGGTGTGGAGAAAAAGGAACCCTCTTAAACTGTTGGTGGGAATGAAAACTAGTACAGCCACTATGGATAACAGTGTGGAGATTCCTTAAAAAACTGGAAATAGAACCGTCTTATGATCCAGCAATCCCACTACTGTGCATACACACTGAGGAAACCAGAATTGAAAGAGACACGTGTACCCCAATGTTCATTGCAGCACTGTTTATAATAGCCAGGACATGGAAGCAACCTAGATGTCCATCAGCAGATGAATGGATAAGAAAGCAGTGGTACATATACACAATGGAGTATTACTCAGCCATTAAAAAGAATACATTTGAATCAGTTCTAATGAGATGGATGAAACTGGAACCTATTATACAGAGTGAAGTAAGCCAGAAAGAAAAACACCAATACAGTATACTAACGCATATATATGGAATTTAGAAAGATGGTAACAATAACTCTGTATACAAGACAGCAAAAGAGACACTGATGTATAGAACAGTCTTTTGGACTCTGTGGGAGAGGGAGAGGGTGGGATGATTTGGGAGAATGGCATTGAAACATGTATGATATCATATAAAAAATGAATCACCAGTCCAGGTTCGATGCATGATACTGGATGCTTGGGGCTGGTGCACTGGGATGACCCAGAGGGATGGTATGGGGAGGGAGGAAGGAGGAGGGTTCAGGATCGGGAACACATGTATACCTGTGGTGGATTCATTTTGATGTATGGCAAAACCAATACAATATTTAAAGTTAAAAAATAAAATAAAATAAAAAATAAAAGCCAAAAAAAATTATTATAAGTTAATTACTTTACAATATTGTATTGGTTTTGCCATACATCAACATGAATCCTCCACGTGTGTACATGTGCTCCCCATCCTGAAGCCCCCTCCTACCTCCCTCTCCATACCATCCCTCTGGGTCATCCCAGTGCACCAGCCCCAAGCATCCTGTATCCTGCATCGAACCTGGACTGGTGATTCATTTTTTATATGATATCATACATGTTTCAATGCCATTCTCCCAAATCATCCCACCCTCTCCCTCTCCCACAGAGTTCAAATGACTGTGATATACATCTGTGTCTCTTTTGCTGTCTTGTGTACAGGGTTATTGTTACCATCTTTCTAAATTCCATATATATGCGTTAGTATACTGTATTGGTGTTTTTCTTTCTGGCTTACTTCACTCTGTATAATAGGCTCCTGTTTCATCCATCTCATTAGAATTGATTCAAATGTATTATTTTTAATGGCTGAGTAATACTCCATTGTGTATATGTACCACAGCTTTCTATTCATCTGCTGATGGACATTTAGGTTGCTTCCATGTCCTGGCTATTGTAAACAGCACTGCAATGAACATTGGGGTACATGTGTCTCTTTCAATTCTGGTTTCCTCAGTGTGTATGCCCAGCAGTGGGACTTCTGGGTCATAAGGCAGTTCTATTTCCAGTTTTTTAAGGAATCTCTTCTTTTTTTGATTTATATTTTATCGTACAGCTTGGCAAAAAGAGGGCCTACCCTGTTTTTAGAGTTGCATCCCAAGGCTTGCTCTAGCATGTTACATATGTTGACAAACTGCTGATCCTTTTCAACAAAGGACAATTATCTGCACTTCAGTATCTGTTGCTTGAGCTGGAAGAGTAGGCATCCCTTTAAGTGCAGTCCTTCATGCTGAAGCAGGCATACCTGAAGCAGTAGCATAAGATGAACACATTTATCATGTAGACATTGCATCCCATGAATTTGTAAGAATTTTTCAGTTATACCCATCATCATTGGAGGAACTGACTTGTCCCAGTAATAACTGGAATACCCAGCATAATAGTTCCTTGACTAAATAATACACTTAGGAGTACTTCTTCCAGTGTTCTTTCTCCTGCTTCGGTCATGAACAGGAGAAGCTGATGGCAGTGGTTCTTGAAATGTATATTGATTCCTGGGTGGCACAGTTGGTAAATAATCTGCTTACCAGTGCAGGAGATGGAAGTGATGTGGGTTTGATCCCTGGGTTGGGAAGATAACAATTCATACACTCGTTTTATGTGAACAAGTTTTATACTTATGAGTGTTTTTCTTCTGTATACAGAATATATAAGTGGACTATAAAGAAAGCTGAGTGCAGAAGAATGGATGCTTTTGAACTGTAGTGTTGGAGAAGACTCTTGAGGGTCCCTTGGACTGCAAGGAAATCCAACCAGTCCATCCTCAAGGAAATCAGCTCTGGGTGTTCATCAGAAGGACTGATGCTAAAGCTGAAACTCCAATATTTTGGCCACCTGATGCGAAGAGCTGACTCATTTGAAAAGACCCTGATGTTGGGAAAGATTGAAGGCAGGAGGAAAAGGGGACAACAGAGGATGAGATGGTTAGATGGCATCACTGACTCAATGGACATGAGTTTGGGTAAACTCTGGGAGTTGGTGATGAACAGGGAGGCCTGGCATGCTGTGGTTCAGTGGGGTCGCAAAGAGTCGGACATGACTGAGCGACCAAAATGAACTGAACTGAACAGAAAAACAAATGCTGTTCAAGGACACTGAAAGAACCCTGATGTTGAAAATCAGATCAGTATTGTGAGCAATGCTTAGAAATCCATGAGTTGAAGCATAATATGCCTATCATCCTTGTAGTTCCCTCAGTGAAATATGTTGAGAAAAGCTCTTCATTCATGGTATAGATTCATGAAGAAGCTAAATAGCATTAATCCTTTACGTTGACAACTGTTAATTTAAATCTGTGAATCCTATGTGACAACAACACATACTAACATGGTTTATTAGTATCATATCAATATTCTTAGTTCTACTGTATTTCAACTAAAAATATCAATATACAATTGTACATGAAGTCAAGACATAAAATCAGGGCAAATACAAAATATTCCATCCTTTGAGAAAGGGAGTGGAAAAATAATGTGCTTTGCCTATTGCATTTTTATGTATTAGATCCTTAAGTATTTTATTCACCACATCCAACTGAGTGCTTCACCATTGTTTCAAAGAGGAAAGGATCGTTTCTCTTTAACAATGAGTAGTTCAACTCCTCTCAAAGCAATACTGGACGGTAATACCTATGAAGGACAAAGTTGATTATTCATATTTATATTACTCATTCGTTAGCTTGATAAAGGTATTAGATCTGTTACCACATTAAAAAAAAAAATATCCGCATGTGAAAGTGAAAGTGCCTCAGTCATGCCTGACTCTTTGTGACCCCATGGACTATACAGTCCATGGCATTCTCTAGGCCAGAATACTGGAGTGGGTAGCCTATCCCTTCTCCAGGGGATCTTCCCGACCCAGGAATCAAACGAGGTCTCCTGCATTGCAGGCGGATTCTTTACCAACTGAGCTATTAGGGCTTCCCTGGTGGCTCAACTGGTAAAGAATATCTGCATAACTGTCGGTAAATTTGGAACTAGCAATCTGTCTGTGAGGAGGACTGGTCCTAAGCAGCTTCTGTGATAAAACAGAAGCATGTCTGTCTGACTGTCTTCTACAAGGATCTTTCACTGTTCTTGTGCTAGTAAGCATGGAAAGTATTAGATTCGGTTTCTAAGTGAGAATTACAGTGAGAAACTAATGGCTAATATCACAGTTGGCCATTTAAGTACTTAATGGGAGAGGCAATCCTAGCTCTACCAAATAGTAGCCATCATGAAGTTAGCTATTGTCATTGTAGCCATGTTCCTTGAATTTGTAGTGTTATTTGCTGTGTTATTGCAGAATATGTCATTACCCTGTCAATAACACATATTTCTATAACATAGCAATGCACTAAACTGATGTGCATCCTACAGTAAATCCCAGCCCCAATGTCTTATAGGAGCCTCTTCGGCCATTGTCATAAGTGAGTCTAATTTTGTGTGAGACCATGAAAACTCAGTGTTTTTATTATGCTTGTGTTTATGACGGGAAGTCTGAGAAGGCACTTCTGAAAGTTTATTCCTACCAGTCATTGTCATTTGTATAGAGTCTTTAAAGGTTGAATCACTGAGGTGTTGCTTCTACACTTGTACTAGGCTGAGCAGCAACAGGCACTTTCTCCCTAAGTGCACTAGAAGTCATTTCCACTTCCTAACATGTCTGTCTTCTGTTCTCTGGAGTATGTATTGCTTGAGCTCACCACAGCCTGGTAGATGGAAATCGTCAGGATATTCTAGAAACCCTTTTGATTGCAATCTCTTCAGGAGATTACAACTGCTGCAGACCTCAGGATTTTACAAAGCACATTTTACAACCTCAGATAAAGGAGAAATCAACACTCGTGACAGTCACAGGCTTCCATGGCCTGTACGTGATCATGGGCTTTGCTTTCATAATCATCCTATTTCTTATACCATCTAAGATGTCATTGTATTTTTTTATCATCATTTTATCTTTGATGTTTTTTAGATATATTATGGATTTTCCTATATATCTTCACTTATTGATGAGGGTCTCACGTTAGTAATAGTTACTAAAGCTGACTTCTAGTCAACTAGCTGTGGTAGAATAGGAAAAAGAATGACCAACTGTATATTATTAACATTATGTTTTAATACATTATTAGTTTTATTGTTTGCAGGCATCCAATTCTAACTTTCTGAAATAAACATTCAGAAGAATCATGTTCTTTTGAATGTCCATTTGACTGTGTAATAGCACGGCAATGTTATTACATTAAATTGTTTAGTTTCCATTACGTTTCCCCTGTTTGATGTAGATATCAGCCTTTGTTCTATCACTAGCATTGCAAGTAAAAAAACAAAAACAAAAACAAAAACAAAAATTAATTAGAGCTCCAATGGTATTTTTACTGTTAGCAATAAGTATAGCATAATGTGCAGCCTAGCAGCAGCTAGTGAGCCTAGGCCTGTCTGGAACATTCTTGGATCCTTCAGGGAAAACACCCTGTGTGCACCCCTCGATACTGGGCATAGGGGCCAAAATACACGTGAAAGGCAATAGTGGAGTTGACCTAAGTAAGGTGCCCAAAGATACCTGACACACTGCTGCAGCCTGCTCGTTCATGGGCAATGCCGCTATAAGCTAGGAATGTCTTTGTAAGGTTTGCAAATGGCATGTGAGATGCTCAGCCCTGATTCTGAGCTTGGCCCTGGCCCTGAGTTTCAGTCCTCTGAGCAGATCTGGAGGTCTCTCATTGTAGAAGCTAACCTGTTCCTTCCAAATACATGCTTGCAAACACACGCTGTTGGCTGCCTCTCTTTCCCTGAGGGAGGGTCGCTTTCCCCGCATTCTGCAAACTTCACTTCCCAGCTGATGGGAAAACCACGTCTTGGAGGTTTTTCCTCAGGGGCTGTTTCCCCTGAGCCTGGGGCCGAGGTAGGGGACCCACACTCCCAGGGGAAGGCAAAACCACATCCACACATCTTTGCTCTGCAGGAAAGCCCAGTGAGCCTAAGTTTGTTAGGAACATTCTTGGCTCCTACAGAGACACACTCTGTGTGTGAACCTGCATATCTGACCTAGGGGCACAAGGCGCCTGTTTCTCTCTGTGGGGCACTACAGCTGTGTGACCAAGCAACAACTTGAAAATGCATCCGATTCCTCTTTCGTTACCTCTGACACTGCTCCCATTGCTCCAGCCCTTGGCCAGTTTGGAGACAACCGGACCCCAACCCAACTGCAAGAAGGCCTGGGGCCTAGTTCAACTGAAAGGCAATAGTGGAGCTGAGGCCAGTAAGGCACCCAGTCTTGTCCCACACACTCCCGAAACCTGTTCCCTCATGCTCAGTACTGCTCAGTTCAGTTCAGTCTCTCAGTTGTGTCCAACTCTTTGCAACCCCATGAATCGCAGCACGCGAGGCCCCCCTGTCCATCACCAACTCCCAGAGTTCACTCAAACTCACGTCCATCGAGTCGGTGATGCCATCCAGCCACTTCATCCTATGTCGTCCCCTTCTCCTCCTGCCCCCAATCCCTCTCAGCATCAGAGTCTTTTCCAGTGAGTCAACTTTTTGCATGACGTGGCCAAAGTACTGGAGTTTCAGCTTTAGCATCATTCCTTGCAAAGAACACCCAGGGCTGATCTCCTTTAGAATGGACTGGTTGGATCTCCTTGCAGTCCAAGGGACTCTCAAGAGTCTTCTCCAACACCACAGTTCAAAAGCATAAATTCTTCTGTGCTCAGCTTTCTTT
Organism: Bos indicus x Bos taurus; assembly: GCF_003369695.1. Taxonomy (NCBI): domain Eukaryota; kingdom Metazoa; phylum Chordata; class Mammalia; order Artiodactyla; family Bovidae; genus Bos; species Bos indicus x Bos taurus. The sequence continues at coordinate 50,931,751 of NC_040104.1, forward strand.
ACAGTCCAACTCTCACATCCATACATGACCACAGGAAAAACCATAGCCTTGACTAGATGGACCTTTGTTGGCAAAGTAATGTCTCTGCTTTTGAATATGCTATCTAGGTTGGTCATAACTTTCCTTCCAAGGAGTAAGCATCTTTTAATTTCATGGCTGCAGTCACCATCCACAGTGATTTTGGAACCCCCCAAAATTGGGTTAGGCACTGTTTCCACTGTTTTCCCATCTATGTCCAATGAAGGGATGGGACCAGATGCCATGATCTTAGTTTTCTGAATGTTGAGCTTTAAGCCAACTTTTTCACTCTCCTCTTTCACTTTCAAGAGGCTTTTGAGTTCCTCTTCACTTTCTGCCATAAGGGTGCTGTCATCTGCATATCTCAGGTTATTGATATTTCTTCTGGCAATCTTGATCCCAGCTTGTGTTTCTTCCAGCCCAGCGATTCTCATGATGTACTCTGCATATAAGTTAAATAAGCAGGGTGGCAATATACAGCCTTGACATACTCCTTTTCCTATTTGGAACCAGTCTGTTGTTCCATGGCCAGTTCTAACCGTTGCTTCCTGACCTGCATAAAGGTTTCTTAAGAGGCAGGTCAGGTGGTCTGGTATTCCCATCTCTTTCCAAATTTCCCACAGTTATTGTGACCAACACAGTCAAAGGTTTTGGCATAGTCAATAAAGCAGAAATAGATGTTTTTCTGGAACTCTCTTGCTTTTTCCATGATCCAGTGGATGTTCGAAATTTGATCTCTGGTTCCTCTGCCTTTTCAAAAACAGCTTGAACATCTGGAAGTTCACAGTTCACATATTGCTGAAGCCTGGCTTGCAGAATTTTGAGCATTACTTTACTAGCGTGTGAGATGAGTGCAATTGTGTAGTAGTTTGAGCATTCTTTGGCATTGCCTTTCTTTGGGACTGGAATGAAAACTGATCTTTTCCAGCCTTGTGGCCACTACTGAGTTTTCCAAATTTGCTGGAATATTGAATGCAGCACTTTCACAGCACCATCTTTCAGGATATGAAATAGCTCAGCTGGAATTCCATCACCTCCACTAGCTTTGTTTGTAGTGGTGCTTTCTAAGGCCCACTTCACTTCACATTCCAGGGTATCTGGCTCTAGGTGAGTGATCATGCCATCGTGATTATTTGGGTCATGAAGATCTTTTTTATACAGTTCTTCTGTGTATTCTTGCCACCTTTTAATATCTTCTGCTTCTGTTAGGTCCATCTCTGTCCTTTATCAAGCCCATCTTTTCATGAAGTGTTCCCTTGGTATCTCCAATTTTCTTGAAGAAATCTCTAGTCTTTCCCATTCTGTTGTTTTCCTCTATTTCTTTGCATTGATCGCTGAGGAAGGCTTTCTTATCTCTTCTTGCTATTCTTTGGAACTCTGCATTCAGATGCTTATATTTTTCCTTTTCTCCTTTGCTTTTCACTTCTCTTCTTTTCACAGCTATTTGTAAGGCCTCCCCAGACAGTCATTTTGCTTTTTTGCATTTCTTTTCCATGGGGATGGTCTTGATCCCTGTCTCCTGTACAATGTCATGAACCTCGGCCCATAGTTCATCAGGCACTTTATCTATCAGATCTAGGCCCTTAAATCTATTTCTCATTTCCACTGTATAATCATAAGGGATTTGATTTAGGTCATACCTGAATGGTCTAGTGGTTTTCCCTACTTTCTTCAATTTAAGTCTGAATTTGGCAATAAGGAGTTCATGGTCTGAGCCACAGTCAGCTCCTGGTCTTGTTTTTGCTGACTGTATAGAGCTTCTCCATCTTTGGCTGCAAAGAATATAATCAATCGGATTTTGTTGTTGAACATCTGGTGATGTCCATGTGTAGAGTCTTCTCTTGTGTTGTTGGAAGAGGGTGTTTGCTATGACCAGTGCGTTCTCTTGGCAAAACTCTATTAGCCTTTGCCCTGCTTCATTCCATATTCCAAGGCCAAATTTGCCTGTTACTCCAGGTGTTTCTTGACTTCCTACTTTTGAAATCCAGTCCCCTATAGTGAAAAGGACATCTTTTTTGGGTGTTAGTTCTAAAAGGTCTTGTAGGTCTTCACAGAACCATTCAACTTCAGCTTCTTCAGCATTACTGGTTGGGGCATAGACTTGGATTACTCTGATATTGAATGGTTTGCCTTGGAAACAAACAAAGATCATTCTGTCGTTTTTGATATTGCATCCAAGTACTGAACTTTGGACTCTTTTGTTGACCATGATGGATACTCCATTTCTTCTAAGGGATTCCTGCCCACAGTAGTAGATATAATGGTCATTTGAGTTAAATTCACCCATTCCAGTCCATTTTAGTTCACTGATGCCTAGAATGTTGACGTTCACTCTTGCCATCTCCTGTTTGACCACTTCTAATTTGCCTTGATTCATGGACCTAACATTCCAGGTTCCTATGCAATATTGTTCTTTACAGCATCAGACCTTGCTTCCCTCACCAGTCACATCCACAACTGGGTATTGTTTTTGCTTTGGCTCCATCCCTTCATTCTTTCTGGGGTTGTTTCTCCACTGATCTCCAGTAGCATATTGGGCACCTACTGACCTGGGGAGTTCCTCTTTCAGTATCCTATCATTGTGCCTTTTCATACTGTTCATGGGTTTCTCAAGGAAAGAATACTGAAGTGGTTTGCCTTTCTCTTCTCCAGTGGACCACATTCTGTCAGACCTCTCCACCATGACCTGCCCGTCTTGGGTGGCCCCAAAGGGCATGGCTTAGTTTCATTGAGTTAGATAAGGCTGTGGTCCTAGTGTGATTAAATTGACTAGTTTTCTGTGATTATGGTTTCAGTGCGTCTGCCCTCTGATGTCCTCAGTACCGCTAGAGGCTAAGAATGTGTGAGCAAGGCTTGCAAATGGCAGGGGAGATGCTCTGCACTGACTCTGGAATTTCAGTCCTCTGAGCAAATCCAGAGGTTTGCTGTTGTAGAATCTAACCAGATCCTTCCAAATACAGGCTTGAAAACACAGGCTGCTTGGCTGCCTCTTCTTCCTTGAGGGGGCTCTCTGTCCCCACATCTTGTGAACACCTCTTGCCAGTGTGTGAGAAAAGCACTTCTTGAAGGTCTTTTCTCAGGGGCTTTTTCCCTGGAGCTGGGGCTGAGCTAGGGGCCCACACTCACAGGGGAAGGCAAAACCACATCCACATGTCTTTGCTCTGTAGGAGAGCTCTAGTGAACCTAAGTCTGTCAGGAACATTTCTGGCTCCTACAGAGACACAGTCTGTGTGTGAATCTGCATACCAAACAAATGGGCACAGAGAGCCTGATTCTTTCCGTGAGGCACTGAAGATGTGTTTGGCAAGCAATAGCTTGAGAATCCATACAATGTTCCTCCTTACCTCTGACAGAGCTCTCATTGCTGTAGCCCTTGGAAGTTTGGAAACAACCAGACCCTAACCCCTCTTCATGTAGGCCTGGGTCTTAGTTCGAATCGAAAGGCAATAGCGGAGCTGAGGCCAGTAAGGTGCCAGTCATGTCTCACACATTCCTGCAGCCTGCTCCATCATGGACAGGAACTCTAGAAGCTAGGCATGTCTTTGCAAGGCTTGCAAAGTGCAGAGGAGTGTCTCGGCCGTGACTCTGCAATATTGGTCCTCTGAGCAGATCTGGAGGTCTCCTGTTGTAGAAGCTAATGGGTTTCTTCCAAATAAAGGCTTGCAAACACACAACAGTTTGCTGCTTCTTCTTCAACAAAAGAGGCACCTTTTCCCTGCAACCTGGGAACTCTGCTTCTTCTAATGACTTTTTATTTTTTGAGAAACATGTGTTAAGATTCAGAAATTATTATTTATAGTTATAACTGGACATGGAATAATAATATGGATTCATTTGATATCATATTACTTAAGAAGACTTATTTAAATACTACTTTCTCAGCATATTTTTGAACCACAGTGTTGAAGCCAGATTTCCTGAGTTTGAACTCTGGGTCTGTTGGTAACCTGCTATATGGGCTTGGGCAACTTACTCAGCTTTTCTGTGCTCTGTTTCTTCCTATGTAGAGGACCTAATGTATTACCTATCTCCCATAATGTTTGTGAGGATTAAAATGCCATTAAGACATATAAAGTGCTTATAATAATGCATAGCAGTTGCATTGGAAGTCCTCAGAAGGCTAATATCATGGCTATTAAAAATGGGTTTCTTTCTTATAAGGACTTAAGGAATACTTCCCAGATAGGTTTTATTGCTGCAAAACATAGCTCTTATTGAAAATAACAACTGCAAGAAATCCTGGTATACTGGTTCCCTTCACATAATGCAAGTAATGTTATGTTTTTCCTTTTCTTTGATCTAAATTAAATGTTTTATTAGTATTATAAATGTATTTTGTTTGTCCTTTAATGTTACTCTTCTTTATTGTTTTAATCCTTTTATAAAAATTACTTACCAATGCAAATGCAAAGACTTTACATAAAAAACAAAATTTAGGTATTTGTATTTTTAAGTATTTAATATTAGCCTGAAAAGAATCATTTGTTATTTTAGGCCTGCAAAGAAAACATCTAATGAAAATAACAAGGTAAAGTCAAAAAGTTAACTATAAAAAAATTTTACTAGTAAAAAGTACTTTGTAAAAGAATAGTAGCAAAATATAAAATCTTCCTTTGTTGTAGAGACATATACTTTGACAACTTAATTTAGAAACACTATTGATAAAGTTATCCTTTTGATAAAAAAATCTGTCCTTTTAAAAAGTGTCTGTTTTTGCTTTAATGAAGAGATATTTATCACCTTCATACAATTAGTATGTTCTATAAATATTTTAAGGACATTTTGAAATAGTATTATCTATGTGTAGGTCAAAGAACAAATTAATTCTGTGGATGACCTTGATGACAACTCAGTCATCTGAAACAGCTTCCAAGGATGGCCAGTTGCTTTACTATGAGAATTCCATGCTACTAATTGAACAACTTGACACAGGGTGTAAAGGTAGGACTGCAGTGTAAATATAAATACAATGCCTGTTTGTGTATGGTGTAGTAGTAATATATGTACACCTTGTCTAGTACTGCTCTAGAGCCAGGGATATGTTACAGTGCTGTGCATCTCAGAAGTAGGTTCTGTATTAAAAGAACATGAATGTGTGTGTATACTCCGAGCCATAGGCCTATGATCATTCTCACTCACTGTACCTTCTGTTGACTCTTCTTTCCTGTGCCTTCACCCAAGGTCAGGTTAGCATCATTTTCCTCCTGGAATAACTGAAATAATCTCAGAACTTCTTTCCCTGCCATTCTACATCCTGGAACCTCAGTCCACACAGCAACTACAATTATTATCTATTTTTTAAAATTCAGATCTCATCATGTTACCCCTTTGCTTAAAGCCCAAATGTTGCTTCTATTTGCTTCATGGTTAAAGGTCACAATTGTCTATCTTCATCTTGTTTTATTTTTTACCCTTCTTTCCACATGAATTTTAGCATCAGCTTGTCAATTTCCTAAAATGTCTGCTGGTCTTACGTTTTCATTTTCATTCAGTTCAAAATACTTTGTAATTCCTCTTTTCATTATCTCTTTGATCCAAGGGTTATTTAGATCCATGTGATTTAGTTTCCAAATATTGAGAGTTTCCAGAGATCCTTCTGTGCTCTTGCTTCTTATGATTTGTTAGGTGCAGCCAGAGGGACCCTGGGGCTAGGGCTGACTATTTCCTGCCTTGGAGGTAAGACCTTACTGACTACCCTATTCATTCTACTGTAAGGGGAAGTTTTTCCAGCCTGGCTCATGAGAATAGGTAGAATTCCTGGGACTGAGTGAGCAGAAGTCACAGGTTCCAATAATCTTTTCAGATGGTTTCTCCCTGGTCTTAGGAGGTTTCTCCCAGATGGTTGCTGTTCATTCCTCTGCTGAATACCCAAGGGGCTCCTCCTCAGATCTCCAGGGTCCTTTTTCTCTCTGTTCTACTCTCTCCTGTCCTTCGTTCTGTTCTGTGATCTCTTTGGTTTCACCAGACTGTCAGCTTCATCACCTCTTGTCAGGGAGTCTGGCTGACTCAGCTTCCATTCCTTCTCCCTGTGTTAGGGCCTGGAAATTCTCTCCAGGCAGTGAGCTGGGACGTTCCTTAGGCTAACCTTGTGTTTCCAGGATCGTTGTCCTTCACTCCCTGAAGTCCTTTGTCATGAAAATCATTGTTTAATGTATTTTGTCGGTGTCGTTTTTGCTCGCTCCACTCAGGAAGGTAAATCAGTAGCTGTTCACTCTGTCTTGGTTAAAAATGCTGTCCACAGCGTTGTTCCTCCCACTCTACTTACTATTTCCTGCTCATCCTTCATTTCTCAGTGTGACATCTCTTCCCCAGGGAAATCTTTCCTGGACCCAATCTATGTCAAGTTCTGTTATGTGATCATAGAACTCTCTTTTCTTAGAGTAGCCTTCTGAGTTCATAATTATTTATTTATCTTTCTCTAGATTGCAAGCTAATCTCTAGATTTATCTTTCTCTAGATTGCAAGCTAAACAAGAGCCAGGGGAGTCTGTTTCATCTGCAGAGCTTAGAATAATGTCTTCCAAATTATAGACACTTGATATTTGTTCAATGCGTGGATGCATGAACGTGAAAGGCACAGTCCTTTATACTCAAAAATTACTCACATAAATTTTTTTTTAATCTTTGTTTTCTTCATCATGCAGATTCTGTTAGCTTGTTGAAAATCCAGGATATGATTCTTTCATATGAAAGATTAGTAGAACTTAAAAAAAGCCACTGTGAACTACTTAGAGGAAAGATTAAAAAAAAAAAGGAAAGTGAGGTTTGTGGGCTACAGAAAGAGCTGTCAAAAACAAAAGAAGTGAAATCACAGTTAGAGCATCAGAAAGTGGAGTGGGAATGAGAGCTCAGCAGCTTGAGGTACTGTACATCTCGCTTTTAAAGAAATATTTGAAGTATTGTTTCCTTTAATACTGCAGAGATGTAGACGTGTTATCAGGACTAACTTAACCTCTAGGATTTTACAGAGGAGAAAGTGTTACTAGTATTGTGGAGTGTGAAATTCTTAATATAGCATGTTCTTAACAGTGAATGCTTCTAATAACTTAATGCATGTTTTTCCAAATCATCATTTTCATGACCATACAGAAGTCCATCATAATGTAAACCTTATTAATTATTTAGCAAATTGACTTTTGGTTGTTTTTCACTTTTCTGTATTATATTTAATATTACAAGAAACTTTTTTTTCTATAAATTCATTTCCACCTTTCTAATTATTTTGAATACATTTTCTTTAATAACATCATATTATTTTGTCAAAGTATGAGAACTTAAAAAAGGTCTTTGATCTATATTTCTAAACTATTCTTTAAGAAGTGTATATTACTTTACATTCCCATGCACAGGTGTATACAGTAGTCATTTTTCTCAAGACAGAAAAGAAAATGGATGCAGTTTTATTCTTAACCCTCTGCATGAAAACTGTGAGAATTATTAAGTGTTTTTCATTATATTTTCCCCCATTTTACTATTTTAAACATTATGTAGAGGGAATGAAAGTTATTGTAGCAGTGAATAATCTCATGAGTTTCTAAGAAGAGCTGTATAAATTTTGTAGATTCACCTTAAAGCAAGAAGAAGAGCAGAGAAGAAATGCTGATACGTTTTATGAAAAAATTAGGGAGCAGTTAAAAAGAAAAGAAGACCAATATAGTATAGAAGTTGAAATGAAACAGCAACTTGAACTCACTCTCAGAGCACTAGAAATGGAACTGAATACTGTGAGAAATGATCTGAATCAGGTAGAGCAATCTTTGGTGAAATTTTCAAATTTCTGACACTATTTCATCAATATTATTTATAGTATCCCTTTAATTTCATGTGTATTTTTAGGTTTAGAACAAAATTGTTATCTTAAGTATGAACTGTGACATTTAGAGCTTAAGTTATTAATTTCTTGCCATTCTTGGCTTTTCATAGATGCTCTGTGTATGTTTTCTGAGTGGAGGAATGGACATAAATCAAGCTTAATCATTAACATATTAATTGGCATTTTTGATACATTAGGCAAAATAGTATTCTTAATTCCAATCCATGTATTAATTTTGGCTTTTTTATGTTAAAATACAGGCTAACTTGCGTTGACAGTGTGAAAAAACTAAAGTGCTTTGTAAAGAAATTTCCCTTCACAATAATATGTCTGCCTATGTTTTTGCTCTGTGATAAATTTAGCAGACATTTAAATTAAGATCTGAGTTATTCATGTGGGAATAAAGATCCTTGTGCTTAAAAAGGCTACTTCCTTTAAACAGTTTTTTTCATTTTAAATTCTCCTAAGCTTTTAACTTTTTTTTTTTTTTTTTATGGTATGGACCCAAAACTTCATATAATGTCTCTCCAGATTATAGAAGAGCAAAAGGACACTCGGAAGCAGCTTTCTCAAGAATGGAATGCCAGAATGTTACAGGATGAAATTCTGGCCAATCACCTTGCCAAACGAAAGGAGACAGAAATGGCTAATAAGGAAATGAACTCTGAGGTAGTCTTTTCTGTAGTCATTTTCAAATATGTGTATATGTCTCTGTGTATGTATATATTTAAAAAACCAACACTATACATCATAGAAAGTATAGAGGATTTTGAAAACCTATATATCTATATTTTGAGGAGGGAAACATTTTCCATCTGTAGGATACAGTAATATTTGTAATTCAAATCCGCTTGTCAGCTGCAGATAGGTAGTGACACACAATGGCCTCATCCAAGGAGAGGCCTTTAATATTTTCCATAGGATTTGACCTCAAAGTGTTTGCGACTATCTTGGAAGAGCTGGCACCCTGATTGTGGTTTAGGCAAGGAAGACCGTGTGTGGTCCACCATCGACTGTGCTACACAACCAAGTCCCTCTGCTTTGGAGTGAACGTGTCAGTCGGTCCATTCACGTTATCATCTTTAGTGTCTAAATAAGAGTCTGTTCTTGGCTCCACTGTCATTTCTTTAACCAATACCCTATCAACGAACTTTTCACATCATTTACAGGTTTTCAATTTGTAAAAACTGTGCCATCAGTTGTTAAAACACTTTTGAACACATTAAAAAGTTGTTTCTTTAGAACAAACTTATAAAAGTCCCCTCTCCCCCTCTAAAGAAAACAAACTTTTCCTACTGACAGTAGATATTCTGGTTGTTGGTAGTGATGTCATTTCCTCGAAAGATCACTAGGTTAGTTTATCACTTCCCTGATGGTAAGGAGGAAACTATAGGCAGTTCAGAGACCACATTTTGGATGTCATTCTTCTGCTTGTGAGAAAATGAGCATTCTGCTCTGTGAGTGTCCTGTTTCAGTACAAGGAACTTTTGAAAACAGTGATATATATGCCATAATATATATATATATATATATATATATATATATATATATATATATATTAGTGATGATGTGTTTTTCATTGTATTTCCCCCATCTTACTATTTTAAACATTATGAAGAGATATGAAAGTTATTGCTGTAGCAAATAATCTCATGATTTTCTAAGAAGAGCTCTCTATATTTTACCTTATTTACCATTAGTGTGTGTACCATGAGTGAAATAAGAGGCTTACTTTGTATGTTTGTACTAGAGAAGTAACTGTGGTTTGATGTAAGAGGACTACTAGAGTCAGAAGACCTGGCAAAAAGCCTGCAGCTTATTTATATTTTTAACTTGTTCCTTTCCAGTATTATAGCTAATGAGTTAATTGATGTTTGTAGAAGTGCTTAGTACAGTTATCAATAGGTATAATTCTTCTAATTGACTGTTAAAATGTTAGAAAGATAGCATAGTCTCAAAAAAGATTTTTTATGAAGTTTAGTCTGTTTAAATATATATAGAGCTAAGGCTCTTACTGTGAGGTAGCTGTATAGGTTAGGTATCAGATGCAGTGTTTTATAAGCTAGCAAGTAGTGTTGTTTATTGAATTATAGTTGATTTACAGTATTGTGTTGTTTCAGGTATTCAGCACAGTGATTCAGCTATATATGTATATGTGTGTGTGTGTATATATATTCATACACACACACACACATATATAGGGCTTCCCTGCTGGCTCATGCTGTAAAGAATCCGCCTGCAATACAGGAGACCTGGGTTTGATCCTTGGGTTGGGAAGGTCCCCTGGAGAAGGAAATGACTACCCATTCCAGTATTCTAGCCTGGAAAATTCCATGGGCATAGGAGTCTGATGGGCTACAGTCCATGGGGGTTAAAAAGAGTCAGACATGACTGACTAACACACATGCACTAACACACACACACACACATATTCCTTTTCAGATTTAACTTGTAGAATATTAAGTGTAGTTCCTTATGTTGATCATTGTTGGTTATTTTATATATCAGTTCAATTTCAGTTCAGTCGTGTCTGACTCCTTGTGACCTCATGGACTGCAGCGTGACAGGCCTCCCTGTCCATCACCAACTCCCGGAGTTGACTCAAACTCGTGTCCATTGAGTTGGTGATGTCATCCAACCATCTCATTCTCTGTCGTCCCCTTCTCCTCCTGCCTTCAGTCTTTGCCAGCATCAGCGTCTTTTCAAATGAGTCAGTTTTTCCCATCAGGTGGCCAAAGTATTGGAGTTTCAGCTTTACCATCAGTCCTTCCAATGAACATTCAGGACTGATTTCCTTTAAGATGGACTTGTTGGATCTCCTTGCAGTCCAAGGGACTTCAAGAGTCTTCTCCAACACTACAGTTCAAAAGTATCAATTCATACATTTCATATATACTACTGTGTATATGTTAATCCCCAAATCCTAATTTCTCCCTTCGCATACCTCCTTTTCGCCTATGGTGACCATAAGTTTGTTTTCTATGTCTGTGAATCTCTTTCTGTTTTGTAAATAAGTTCATTTTTAGATTCCACATGTAAGCAGTATGATATAATACTTGTCTTTGTCTGACTTACTTCACTTAGTGTGATAATGTCTAGGTCCAACATCCCTGTTGCTACAAATAGCATTTCATTCTTTTTTATGGTGTAGTAGTATTCCATTGAATAAATGTACCACATCAGATGCAATTTTTAAGTGTAGTCAGATCTATACATCTTTGGTTTAAGCCTTCCCAAGTTCGTTGCAATTCAAAGAAAAGCCTTTCCAGTTCTGAGCTTCTTCTTTTTTTTTTTTTTTTCAGGGGGAAGATCATTATCTTATTTTTTTTTTTTTAAATTTTATTTTATTTTTAAACTTTACATAATTGTATTAGTTTTGACAAATATCAAAATGAATCCACCAGTTCTGAGCTTCTTGAAAAGTTTCTTGGGGTTTCTTTTTTACTTTCATGTATTCATTGTCTTCAATTAAATTTTTGAACTTTTGGGTATTTCTGCTTGTATAAAGTCTGAGATTTGTATTGAACCTTATTTTTTCCATTTGGAGACACGGTTGGTGCAGTCTTTTCATTGTATACATATAGAGGTTAGTCTTTCATTTCAGAAGAAATCATGAAATATCACTTTATTGAGTACTAGCTAAAAGTCTCCTTTGTTTCACTTAGGTTTCTGTTAGTTGTGAAGAAGCAAAAGATCTGCTACACAAAAACCACATGCTGCACAAATTGCCATGCTAAGACTGGAGATACATGCAGTGAAAATTCAAAACCAGGAAAAGGAAAAGAAATATTTTGAGGTCACTGAAATTGTAAAAGGAAAGAATGATGATCTTCAAAAGGCAATAAAACTGAATGAGGAAACATTAACAAAGACTATACCCCCACTATACAGGCCAGCTTAATGCTCTGACGGTGAGAATACAATGCTAAACTCTAAGCTGGAGAACGAAAAAGAAAGCAAACGAAGACTGGAAATGGAAGTGGAATCCTACCGTTCTAGACTGGCTGCTGTGTCACACGATCATGATCAATGTCAGACATCAAAAAGAGACATGTATCTTGCCTTCTGGAGAGCAAGAGACGAGTGGTTACACTTGCAGGTAATGAAGTCCGATGTGGCTAATCTAAAAGATAAAAATGAGATGCTTTCCCAGCAACTTTCTAGAGTGGAAAGTAAGCTCAATAACCTAGGAATTAAGCTGCATCACACTAGAGATTCTCTTAGAGAAAAGATTTTGATGTTAGAAAGTGTCCAGAGAGACCTAAGCCAAACAGAGTGTCAAAAACAGGAAACTGAACACATGTATCAGAACGAACAAGGCAAAATGAATAAATATATTGGAAAGCAGGCATCCTTAGAGGAGAGATTATCTCAACTCCAGAGTGAAAACATGTTGCTCTGACAGCAACTGGACGATGCACAAAACAAAGCTGACAGTAAAGAGAAGACGGTCATTAGCTTCCAAGACCAGTTTCAGCAGATCGTGAGAAAACTTCAGGCCAAACGTGAGAAACAAGGTCTGATGCTGGAGGAAAGAAACAAGGAGTTAATCAAGGAATGGAATCATTTAAAAGAGAGAATGTATCAGTACAAAAAAGAGAAAGCAGAAAGAGAAGTGAGTATCCAGAAGAAGAAATTCTCAGACTTCATGAAAGAAAGTTCAAAGTGATTCTTGATTCTGGCTAAATGTTGAATCTAGTTGAACATAAAGAATACATAGGCTGTGAATCTATGGTCTCTAAACCAGCCTAAAATCACACCTTGTATCCAGCAAATAAAAATTAGGCCCAGGAGATGCTTTACTTTGAGTAGAGACATCGTATTGCTTATGAAATGTTAAAAGATTCAGTTCTAAATTATTAATATAGATAGTGTTAGTAGTTTACTCTTTCACTATTAGGATAATAATTTTAATCTTGATGTTACCACATTTAAGTATCATGATGAAGCAGATAAATGAAATCCTTAAACCTAAGATTAATATTTCAAAATAAGTTTCAGTTACATGGATTACCCTGACAGTCAAGTCCAGGTTTCCCAGATGCTATATGTTATGTATTGTACTCTGGCTTCAGTAACTTGTCATACCTTTCTGTCATATTTGTTGGTGCAATTTTAATTTTATGTGTATCAATTTGAATTAATTTGGGAAAATTTCAGCCTTGAATCATTTTTTCTTATGGCCTCTCAATTCTTTCAGTTCAGTTCAGTCACTCAGTCATGTCTGACTCTTTGTGACCCCATGAATCACAGCATGCCAGGCCTCCCTGTCCATCATAAACTCCTAGAGTTCACTCAAACTCACGTCCATTGAGCCAGTGATGCCATCAAGCCATCTCATCCTCTGTTGTCCCCTTCTCCTCCTGCCCCCAATTCCTGCCAGCAAGAGAGTCTTTTCCAGTGAGTCAACCCTTCGCATGAGGTGGCCAAAGTACTGGAGTTTCAGCTTTAGCATCATTCCTTCCAAAGAAATCCCAGGGCTGATCTCCTTCAGAATGGACTGGTTGTATCTCCTTGCAGTCCAAGGGACTCTCAAGAGTCTTCTCCAACACCACAGTTAAAAAACATCAATTCTTTGGCGCTCAGCTTTCTTCACAGTCCAACTCTCACATCCGTACATGACCACAGGAAAAACCATAGCCTTGACTAGATGGACCTTTGTTGGCAAAGTAATGTCTCTGCTTTTCAATATGCTATCTATATTGGTCATAACTTTTCTTCCCAGGAGTAAGCGTCTTTTAATTTCATGGCTGTAGTCACCAACTGCAGTGTTTTGGAGCCCAAATAAATAAAGTCTGATACTGTTTCCACTGTTTTCCCATCTATTTCCCATGAAGTGATGGGACCAGATGCCATGATCTTCGTTTTCTGAGTGCTGAGTTTTAAGCCAACTTTTTCACTCTCCTCTTTCACCTTCATCAAGAGGCTTTTTAGTTCCTCTTCACTTTCTGCCATAAGGGTGGTGTCATCTGCATATTTGAGGTTATTGATATTTCTCCTGGCAAACTTGATTCCAGCTTGTGTTTCTTCCAGCCCAGCATTTCTCATGAAGTACTCTGCATATAAGTTAAATAAGCAGGGTGACAATATACAGGCTTGATGTACTCCTTTTCCTATTTGGAACCAGTATGTTGCTCCATGTCCAGTTCTAACTGTTGCTTCCTGACCTGCATAAAGGTTTCTTAAGAGGCAGCTCAGGTGGTCTGGTGTTCCCATCTCTTTCAGAATTTTCCACAATTTATTGTGATCCACACAGTCAAAGGCTTTGGCATAGTCAATAAAGCAGAAATAGATGTTTTTCTGGAACTCTCTTGCTTTTTCAATGATCCAGTGGATGTTCGAAATTTGATCTCTGATTCCTCTGCCTTTTCAAAAACCAGCTTAAATATCTGGAATTTCATGGCTCATGTACTGCTGAAGCCTGGCTTGGAGAATTTTGAGCATTACTTTACTAGCGTGTGAGATGAGTGCAATTGTGCAGTAGTTTGAGCATTCTTTGGCATTGCCTTTCTTTGGGATTGGAATGAAAACTGACCTTTTCCAGTCCTGTGGCCACTGCTGAGTTTTCCAAATTGGCTGGCATATTGAGTGCAGCACTTCCACAGCATCATCTTTCAGGATTTGAAATAGCTCAGCTGGAATTCCATCACCCCTACTAGCTTTGTTTGTAGTGATGCTTTCTAAGGCCCACTTCACTTCACATTCCAGGGTATCTGGCTGTAGGTGAGTGATTACACCATCGTGATTATCTGGGTCGTGAAGATATTTTTTGTGCAGTTCTTCTGTTATTCTTGCCACCTCTTAATCTCTTCTGCTTCTGTTAGGTCCCTACCATTTCTGTCCTGTATCAAGCCCATCTTTGCATGAAACGTTCCTTTGGTATCTCTGATTTTCTTGAAGAGCTCTCTAGTCTTTCCCATTCTGTTGTTTTCCTCTATTTCTTTGCATTGATCGCTGAGGAAGGCTTTCTTATCTCTTCTTGCTATTCTTTGGAACTCTGCATTCAGATGCTTATATTTTTCCTTTTCTCCTTTGCTTTTCACTTCTCTTCTTTTCACAGCTATTTGTAAGGCCTCCCCAGACAGTCATTTTGCTTTTTTGCATTTCTTTTCCATGGGGATGGTCTTGATCCCTGTCTCCTGTACAATGTCATGAACCTCGGCCCATAGTTCATCAGGCACTTTATCTATCAGATCTAGGCCCTTAAATCTATTTCTCATTTCCACTGTATAATCATAAGGGATTTGCTTTAGGTCATACCTGAATGGTCTAGTGGTTTTCCCTACTTTCTTCAATTTCAGTCTGAATTTGGCAACAAGGAGTTCATGATCTGAGCTACAGTCAGCTCCTGGTCTTGTTTTTGTTGACTGTATAGAGCGTCTCCATCTTTGGCTGCAAAGAATATAATCAATAGGATTTTGGTGTTGAACATCTGGTGATGTCCATGTGTAGAGTCTTCTCTTGTGTTGTTGGAAGAGGGTGTTTGCTATGACTAGTGCATTTTCTTGGCAAAACTCTATTAGTCTTTGTCCTGCTTCATTCCGTATTCCAAGGCCAAATTTGCCTGTTACTCCAGGTGTTTCTTGACTTACTACTTTTGCATTCCAGTCCCCTATAATGAAAAGGACATCTTTTTTGGGTGTTAGTTCTAAAAGGTCTTGTAGGTCTTCACAGAACCGTTCAACTTCAGCTTCTTCAGCATTACTGGTTGGGGCATAGACTTGGATTACTGTGATATTGAATGGTTTGTCTTGGAAACGAAGAGATTGTTCTATCATTTTTGAGATTGCATCCATGTACTGCATTTTGAACTCTTCTGTTGACCATCATGGCTACTCCATTTCTTCTGAGGGATTCCTGCCCACAGTAGTAGATATAATGGTCATTTGAGTTAAATTCAACCATTCAAGTCCATTTTAGTTCTCTGATTCCTAGAATGTCAATGTTCACTCTTGCCATCTCTTGTTTGACCACTTCCAATTTGCCTTGATTCATGGACCTGACATTCCAGGTTCCTATGCAATATTGCTCTTTACAGCATCGGACCTTGCTTCTCTCACCAGTCACATCCACAACTGGGTATTGTTTTTGCTTTGGCTCCATCCCTTCATTCTTTCTGGAGTTATTTCTCCACTGATCTCCAGTAGCATATTGGGCACCTACTGACCTGGGGAGTTCCTCTTTCAGTATCCTATCATTTTGCCTTTTCATACTGTTCCTGGGGTTCTCAAGGCAAGAATACTGAAGTGTTTTGCCATTCCCTTCTCCAGTGGACCACATTCTGTCAGACCTCTCCACTGTGACCTGCCTGTCTTGGGTGGCCCCATGGGCATGGCTTAGTTTCATTGAGTTAGACAAGGCTGTGGTCCTTGTGTCATTAGACTGACTAGTTTTCTGTGAGTATGGTTTCAGTGTGTCTGCCCTCTCATGCCCTCTTGCAACTCCTACCATCTTACTTGGGTTTCTCTTACCTTGGATGTGGGGTATCTCTTCATGGCTGCTCCAGCAAAGTGCAGCCACTGCTCCTTACCTTGGATGAAGGGTATCTACTTACCGCCGCCCCTTCTGACCTTGAATGTGGAATAGCTCCTCTAGGCCCTCCTGTGCCCACGCAGCCACAGCTGCTTGGAGGTGGGGTTGCTCCTCCCGGCTGCCGCCCCTGGCCTCAGGCATGGGGTAGGTCCTCCCAGCCCCTGCCCCTGGCCTCGGACGTGGGGTAGCTCCTCTTGGCTGCCACCCCTGACCTCAGACGTGGGGTTGCTCCTCTCCACCATTCCTGTGCCGTCACAGCCTTTCACTCTCAGCCACTGCCCCTGACCTCGGATGTGGGGTAGCTCCTCTCGGCTGAGCTAAGTGCGCCGGTTGCAGCCGCCTGGGCTAAATGCACCTGTTGCAGGTCTTTAAAGGCATCTATTTGTCATTGAATCATAATTTGGGACTCTAGTGGTGAGCTTTAGCCAAACTATTCCTGATTTAATCTTCCCACAAATAATCTTATGTTATTTACTTCCCATAAATAACATAAGCTATTTATGTTATTTACTTAGAGCATTTTTACAAACAATTTGTTCATAATTTTCATTTTAAGGATAAATTAGTATCATTTGAATACAAGTTTGTTGACTAAAAATGAAGGATGGCAGGATTCGTGAGCAGCAGGAATGGAGTGAGTCAGGGAGAGAGTTGTAGGAGCTGTGGTCTGGAGGCAGGAGGCCAGGATATCGAGGCTCTTTGAAGGCTATGGGAACAACCTCATTTTTTAAATTTCATTTTTCTTTTATATTGGAATATGGTTGATTTACAATTTTGTGTTAGTTTCAGATGTACAGGAAATTGATTCAGTTATTCGTACACATATATCCATTCTTTTTTAGTTCCTTTTCCCAGGTAGGTGACTACATAATATCGAGTAAAGTTCCCTGTGCTCTCCAGTATGTCCTTATGGTTAGCCAAGGGCAAAGGTGGGGAGGAGGGATAAATTAGGAGTTTGGGATTAATATAGACACACTACTAGAAATAAAATAGTTAAGCAACAAGGGAATGGCCTCATTTTTCTGCTGAGGTAGGAATCTATTGGAAAGATCTGAGCACTGGTTGGAATATGTGAAGATCTCTGAGTTAATCAAAACTTCTAATGAAAAAGGAAAGGAAAATGTTTCCACAGTGTGGAATTTTCCATCACTTTTCCCACCTACACACTCATTTCTTTCTGTATGTGAGGTGGTGAAACTCTGCAGATTTATTGGGAGGGGCAGGGCGTGGACAGTGGGGCTGCATCCTTTGTCTGAGTAACTTAGTATCAGGAAGGCTGGAAGGTGTCCCCTTCTGTGTCTGTAACCAAACTCAGTGAGGAGGAAAAAGAAGGTGAGTTGCTGCCTGTGGTGATAATTTTCAAAGTACATATGTTGTACTTTGTACAACGTACATAACAAAGTACATGTATATGTACAAAGTACATAACATACTATTGTTAACATAATGTAATAGTCAGAGAAGGCAATGGTACCCCACTCCAGTACTCTTGCCTGGAAAATCCCATGGATGGAGGAGCCTGGAAGGCTGCAGTCCATGGCGTCGCTGAGGGTCGGATACGACTGAGTGACTTCACTTTCACTTTTCACTTTCATGCATTGGAGAAGGAAATGGCAACCCACTCCAGTGTTCTTGCCTGGAGAATCCCAGGGATGGGGGAGCCTGGTGGGCTGCCGTCTATGGGGTCACACAGAGTTGGACACGACTGAAGTGACTTAGCAGCAACAACAGCAATAGTAAAGTGATTTGATAAACTCAGTGACAGAGCATCTTATTAGGCAGTTGTGAGACAACTTCAACAAGAACTGGCTGATACCCTCAAAAAGCAGTCTATGGCAGAGGCGTTGCTGGAAGTCTTGTCACGTTATCATGCCAACTTAGAAGTTGAGGCACAGGATTTAAAGAAGAAGTTATGTCAACTCACAAGTCAGGTATGTATGTAATTTAATGTGTTGACTGTTTATATGTAGGATAAAGTGTCTTAGTACACTCGTTTTCATGGACAGCTTTCTTTTGTATTTTCATTGCAAATAATTTACTACAATCTTTATAAGACATTCATTTCTAAAACTTGACTTTCATTCTGCCATTTGCATTATATATTTTTCCCCTTATATTAGTTACCCGTAGGAAAGTTAAGAATTATGCAGCATTCTTCACAGAAGTTGAGAGACTGTTTATTTGAAACAATACTTTTTTTGTGTGATACCTGTATTGCCTTGATAAGGCAAGCCAGATAAAATCAAAGGATGTTTAATGGAATGTTTCAGGAAATTATCATTTCTCATCTTCACTTATGTCAATGACTGTAGAGTTTATATATA
Organism: Bos indicus x Bos taurus; assembly: GCF_003369695.1. Classification (NCBI taxonomy): domain Eukaryota; kingdom Metazoa; phylum Chordata; class Mammalia; order Artiodactyla; family Bovidae; genus Bos; species Bos indicus x Bos taurus. The sequence goes on from NC_040104.1 coordinate 50,950,437, forward strand.
TATATATATATATATATATATATATATATATATATATATCATGGATTTCAGAATAACTTGTGTGGAAAGGGTATTATACAAACTAGTTGAAGATAGGCATTGCCTTCTTTTCATTTTAGATATATTATAAAATCCTGGAGGTACTCAGATGGTGTATAGTAGGGACATCCAAAATAGAGAATTAAGATTATTTAGATCTGGCCATTGGATTTTTTAAAAATGCTATTGAAGTATAATTCATGTATCATATAATTCACCCACTGAAAAAGTGTAGTTCACTATTTCTTAGTGTAGAAAGGTGTTACCTGTGACCAATTTTAGAGCCTTTCCATCACCCTGAAAAGGAAACCCTGCATCCCTTAGCCACCACTCATGGCCCCCCATCTCCCTCAGCCCCAGGCAAACACCAGTGTAGTATCTATCTTGGTATTTCATATAAATGGAATCACACAATGTGTGCTCCTTTGTGATTAGCTTTTCTAATTTGATGTCATGTTTTTGAGTTTCATCCATGTTATAACATGTATCAGTTCTTCTATTTCTGTTAATTGTCAAACAACAAACAGTATGTGGCTAAGCCATATGTCCATTCACCAGTTGATGAAGCTTTGGGTTGTTTCCACTTTGAGGCTATTAAAAATGCTGCTGTGAACACTGATTTACAAGTTTCTGTGTGGACATGCTTTTGTTTTCCTGTGGTTGGATTTTACCCTCAGCATTAACTGGCTGATTTCACCTTTTCTTGGCCTTTACTCAGACTGTCCTTTCAGTGTTCACAGTTTTGTTTTCTCTTGGGTAGTCCTCCATTTATTCAGACCTGGTGCCCAGTCTCTTCTCATCCATGGAGCTTTCCTGACCTTCCAGTTCTCATTGAGCCTTTTCTTTTCAGCCTTTCTCATCTAGTCTGTGAAAAATATTTTACCCCTTAATTTTACATTGTTGTCCTTTTTTTTTTCACGAGGGAGAATCTTGTCTAAGTACACACTGGTTTAACAGGGAATATTTATTAATATGCACAATACTTGTCTGCATAAATGGAAAATATTTTAGCTTAACAGTTGTTAGGACACAACTAAGTACTTTTTACCATACCAATAATTTCTTGGAGATACTGGTATAGTAAAACTTTTATGAAGAAACTAAATTCTATTAGTCTAATAGAATAGAATTGTTCAGTTAAATGCTCATTTTTTCCCTGACTCTGGAAGAAAAATGTAAGATTTCTTTCCTTCATTATGCAGCCAGAAGTGGGATTTACGGATTTCTAGCCTTTCACCAACTGTGAGGTTCTGGAGTTGGCTTCTCTGGTATCCATAGCTTGTAACCTTAATTTTCTCATCCGAATACTTGCTAGACATTAACAGTTGCTGGGAATGAATTGATTCAGAACTTTTATTTAGCAGTAGGGTAATATTTCCATGGCAGTGACTTCACCCTTCCTCTGATGGTCATGTAAGTTCTGTACCACTCCATCCAGGAGGTGCTATTTGCGTATTAACCCATAGTCATTGTCCAATGAGTAGTACAGAGAGGAAGTAAGTTACAAATTATTATAAGTGGAAAACACTGCTAGCTGGTTAGTGGACTCAGTGAACATTTTTGAAGTACTGGATGCATATGTTCAGGGCCTTGTGCTCCCCCTTACTGCCACTTGCAATGGTATGGATAGTGATTTCAGTCTGACTTGTGATGGAGACGACTTCTGTTGGCATGTCATCTGCCTGATATATCAAATTGTTTTGCAGATAAAATACAGCGACCATAATGATGCCAATTACAAACAGTTTTTATTCTATGCCACTTCCTCTTCTAAATAGTTTAAGTATGTGGTTAGTCAGTCTTGTCCAATTCTTTGTGACCTCATGAACAGTAGCACACCAGGCTCCTCTGTCCATAGGATTCTCCAAGCAAGAATACAGGAGCGGGTTTCCTTCTGGCAATACTGGAGCCATTTCCTCCTCTAAAGTACATTATGTAAACTCTGCAGTATAATCTTCTAAACATCCCACTGAGGTTGATGCTACCATTATCTCAATTTTGTGGATGGAGAAACTGAGATACAGAAAGGTTAAGTGATTTGCTCCAGGACATGCAGCTCAGAACTGATGGAACTGTGACACAGGCCCACACATTCTGGTTCTTGTGTAGCTGCTGCCTCTCACACTAGTTCCTGAAGCATCTGGTTGTCACCAGCAGCAGTGTTAGCTCTCGTAACCACTGGAAGATCTGTGGTCATTTACATATGTGGATATTTAAAGTAATGGCCGATATGGAGCCTGGATTTAAAAAAATAATTGTTTACCATAAGGTAGTTTTCTGTCTACCCCATTTCAGTAGTTTATACATTTGTGTGTTTATTTGAGAAAATCTGATTAAAAGCATGGATGATGTTGTGTTTGAGTGCTAGAGGAGAGATCAGTAACCTGCAGAGGGCAGACAGGAAATATTTTCACTTTGTGAACTGTAAGGTGTCTGTTGTAACAACTCATCTCTGCCGTGTGGTAGGAAAGCAGCTGTTAACAATATGCAGACAAAAGAGACAAAAACCAATGATGGCGGATTTACTAGGTTATTAGTAGTTAAAACAGTTGTTTTTTCTTTTTTTTTTAGTTGCAATAACACAGGATCAACTTACAGGTGCTGTGAGATGTGCTGAGAAAACACAGGATCACATCCAAAAGTACAATTTAAAGCAGTGTAGAAAATAAATATAAAGCAGATAAACAGTAAATATTAAAATAGATCAATAGTGATAATAAGCACATTATCATGAAGCTGTGTAACATTTCAGCTTTGAGCTGTTTTGAGATGCGTAATTTTCCCCCATTATTTCCATATTTTGCACATTATACACAAGTGAAAAGTGAAAGTTTTAATCGCTCAGTCATGTCTGACTCTTCACAACCCCCTGGACTCTAGCCGTCTAGGCTCCTTTGTCCATGGAATTCTCCAGGCAAGAATCCTGGAGTGGGTTGCCATCCTCTTCTCCAGGGGATCTTCCTGACTCAGGGATTGGACCTGGGTCTCCTGCATTGTCAGCAGATTCTTTACCATCTGAGCCACCAGGGAAGGCAATTAGTCACGAATAGAAAAATAGTACAGTGGCCAAATCATCTACTTTTCAAAATTCTAAGAACCTATGTAATTGAACCTGCAGATGTTTGTTCAGAAACAGTGTAATATTTTAAAAATTTATGTGAGAAGGAATGCTGTGACAGTCCAAGCGTTAAAACTATGCCTTCCAAGGCAGAGGGTGTGGGTTTGATCCCTAGTTGGGGAGCTGGGACCCCACATGCCTTACAGCCAAAAAACCAAAACATAAAACAGAAGCAATATTTCAGTCAATTCAATAAAGACATTAAAAAAGCAAAAATAAACAAATCAGACCTAATTAAAATTAAAAGCTTCTGCACAACAAAGGAAACTATAAGCAAGGTGAAAAGACAGCCTTCAGAATGGGAGAAAATAATAGCAAGTGAAGGAACTGACAAACAACTAATCTCAAAAATATACAAGCAACTCCTGCAGCTCAATTCCAGAAAAATAAATGACCCAATCCAAAAATGGGCCAAAGAACTAAATAGACATTTCTCCAAAGAAGACATACAGATAGCTAACAAACACATGAAAAGATGCTCAACATCACTCATTATCAGAGAAATGCAAATCAAAACCACAATGAGGTACCATTTCACGCCAGTCAGAATGGCTGCGATCCAAAAGTCTACAAGCAATAAATGCTGGAGAGGGTGTGGAGAAAAGGAAACCCTTCTACACTGTTGGTGGGAATGCAAACTAGTACAGCCACTATGGAGAACAGTGTGGAGATTCCTTAAAAAACTGGAAATAGAACTGCCTTATGACCCAGCAAACCCACTGCTGGGCATATACACCGAGGAAACCAGAATTGAAAGAGACACGTGTACCCCAATGTTCATTGCAGCACTGTTTATAATAGCCAGGACATGGAAGCAACCTAAATGTCCATCAGCAGATAAATGGATAAGAAAGATGTGGTACATACACACAATGGAGTATTACTCAGCCATTAAAAAGAATGTATTTGAATCAGTTCTAATGAGGTGGATGAAACTGGAACCTATTATACAGAGTGAAGTAAGCCAGAAAGAAAAACACCAATACAGTATACTAACGCATATATATGGAATTTAGAAAGAAGGTAACGATAACCCTGTATGAGAGACAGCAAAAGAGACACAGATATATAGAACAGTCTTTTGGACTCTGTGGGAGAGGGAGAGGGTGGGATGATTTGGGATAATGACATTGAAACATGTAAAATATCATATAAGAAGCAAATCTCCAGTCCAGGTTCAATGCAGGATACAGGATGCTTGGGGCTGGTGCACTGGGATGACCCAGAAGGATGGTACAGGGAGGGAGGTGGGAGTGGGGTTCAGGATGGGGACCACATGTACACCCATGGTAGATTCATGTTGATGTATGGCAAAACCAACACAATATTGTGAAGTAATTAACCTCCAATTAAAGTAAATAAATTTAATTTAAAAATCCATATGAAATCTCAAACCTAAAAAAAAAATGGTCTATGTCCAAAAAAAAATCTTTAAAGAAAAAAAACCCATCTGTGAGAATTATTATTTTAAAATCTGAATTTTAGGCTTGAAATTGAAAATGTCAAGTTACAAACTACAGTCAAAAAGCAAGTGGGTAAAACTGAACAACTTCAGAAAAACCTGTTAAGTGCAAGATTGGTAAGTAAACCTCTTAATTTCTGTCATACTGAGAAAAGATTTTATTATTTTTTACTAGTAATATATAAGAATATTTTGGACAATGTGAAAAGTCTCATTGATTAGCTTATTGTATTTTTATTGATACTGCTTGCTACTAGTACTGTGATTCCTCTATAGAAGAAGTCGACTGAATTCATAAAATTAATGAGTTTTATAGTAAGATTTTAATTTAAAAAATTGTGACAGTCAGAGGGATGGTACGGGGAAGGAGGAGGTAGGAGGGTTCAGGTTGGGGAACACGTGTATACTTGTGGCGGATTCATGTTGATATATAGCAAAACCAATACAATATTGTAGAGTTAAAAAATAAAATTAGAAAAAAATTGTGACAGTCCAAAAGCAATATTTTATATAGACCACATTTTGTTTGTTTATTCATCTGTCAATGAAATTCCACCTTCTGACTATTGTTAATAATGCTGCTTTGAACACTGGTACATAAACATCTATTTGAGTCCAGAAATTTGAGGGATGGTTTGATTGAGAATTTTGAGTTTCTTATGTAATCCAGATCTTTCTGTGAGATTTTTGAGAATGAATCACTTTAAATATTGTAGTTTGTTCTCTTCATTAAGAAGGAATACTGTCTGTATAGAACCTTTTTTCTAAACGAATGTATTTTTCATTTGTTGGATTTTTTTTTAAGAGATGGGGGTTGCATGGGAATTTTTCAAATATTCTTTTAGTAAGGTGTGACTTAACAAAACCTGGAATATCTTGAACTATTGATGACAATTATTTTAGAGCATCTCTAGAAAGTAAAATGTAAATATAGGCAGTCTTTATTTATTTATTTTTTGTGTGTGTGTGTAATTTTAGCCAGTGTGATTTTATTTTTATTTATTTTTTTCTAATTTTATTTTATTTTTAAACTTTACATAATTGTATTAGTTTTGCCAAATATCAAAATGAATCCGCCACAGGTATACATGTGTTCCCCATCCCGAACCCTCCTCCCTCCTCCTTCCCCATACCATCCCTCTGGGCCGTCCCAGTGCACCAGCCCCAAGCATCCAGCATCGTGCATCGAACCTGGACTGGCAACTCGTTTCCTACATGATATTTTACATGTTTCATTGCCATTCTCCCAAATCTTCCCACCCTCTCCCTCTCCCACAGAGTCCATAAGACTGTTCTATACATCAGTGTCTCTTTTGCTGTCTCGTATACAGAGTTATTGTTATCATCTTTCTAAATTCCATATATATGCGTTAGTATACTGTATTTATGTTTTTCCTTCTGGCTTACTTCATTCTGTATAATAGGCTCCAGTTTCATCCACCTCATTAGAACTGATTCAAATGTATTCTTTTTAATGGCTGAGTAATACTCCATTGTGTATATGTACCACTGCATTCTTATCCATTCATCTGCTGATGGACATCTAGGTTGCTTCCATGTCTTGGCTATTATAAACAGTGCTGCGATGAACATTGGGGTACACGTGTCTCTTTCCCTTCTGGTTTCCTCAGTGTGTATGCCCAGCAGTGGGATTGCTGGGTCATAAGGCAGTTCTATTTCCAGTTTTTTAAGGAATCTCCACACTGTTCTCCATAGTGGCTGTACTAGTTTGCATTCCCACCAACAGTGTAAGAGGGTTCCCTTTTCTCCACACCCTCTCCAGCATTTATTATTTGTAGACTTTTGGATCGCAGCCATTCTGACTGGTGTGAAATGGTACCTCATAGTGGTTTTGATTTGCATTTCTCTGATAATGAGTGATGTTGAGCATCTTTCCATGTGTTTGTTAGCCATCTGTATGTCTTCTTTGGAGAAATGTCTATTTAGTTCTTTGGCCCATTTTTGGATTGGGTCGTTTATTTTTCTGGAGATGAGCTGTAGGAGTTGCTTGTATATTTTTGAGATTAGTTGTTTGTCGGTTGCTTCATTTGCTATTATTTTCTCCCATTCTGAAGGCTGTCTTTTCACCTTGCTAATAGTTTCCTTTGATGTGCAGAAGCTTTCAAGGTTAATTAGGTCCCATTTGTTTATTTTTACTTTTATTTCCAATATTCTGGGAGGTGGGTCATAGAGGATCCTGCTGTGATGTATGTTGGAGAGTGTTTTGCCTATGCTCTCCTCTAGGAGTTTTATAGTTTCTGGTCTTATGTTTAGATCTTTAATCCATTTTGAGTTTATTTTTGTGTATGGTGTTAGAAAGTTGTCCAGTTTCATTCTTTTACAAGTGGTTGACCAGATTTCCCAGCACCACTTGTTAAAGAGATTGTCTTTAATCCATTGTATATTCTTGCCTCCTTTGTCAAAGATAAGGTGTCCATATGTGCGTGGATTTATCTCTGGGCTTTCTATTTTATTCCATTGATCAATATTTCTGTCTTTGTGCCAGTACCATACTGTCTTGATAAAACTTTCATTAACATTTAGTGTTTTATGTGTAAAAGTCTCTATTTTTAACAAATAAATGTTGGCAATTTAAACTCCAGAAAAATGATGAAATGAAAAATCTTTTTAAGTTGTTTTAGGAAAAGTCAATTTTGACATCTGTTATTGGCATCAATCAGGTTTAAAAATTGTGTTTACTATAAATCCATATTAGCTTGTGGACTCATGAGAAACAATATTTTTAAGAAAGAATAAGCCTCTCTAGGTGTTTAAAAATAATTTTCCTAAATTGTTTTTTTCTAAGTCTGAGGATGAAAAGGAAGAATTAAAGAAATACATTGAATTAAAACAATCTCCGGAAAATAGCTTGGAGCAAGAAAAGAAGAAAAACAGTGAGTTAGAAAAAGAGATTACTGGGTAAGATTTTAATATTTCTGATAATCTCAACTATTAATAAAAGTATAATTTTATTTCATTTAAATCTTCGGACATAAATTCATTTTTATTTGTATTTTCATAATTAAACACATTATCCTATTTAAAAGTTTACTGTGGAAAGTCAGCACAATCTGAAATGTTTTTGAGTGCAGCAGTGTTATACTTATCTGTAATGATTTCTAAAACAGTGACAACCGTGCCTCTGCATATAGTAATGTCACTCTGTTCCTCATCATCTATGCTGAATTTTTACTTCTACAAAGTATCTTTGTTCCTTTTGGTAGTCCTGCCTTCTTTTAATTGTGTTCCTTCCCTTCATTATTCAAGTAATTTATTTTCTAAAAACCTACCTGTGTTATTGTTGAACAACAACACATGTATACCTGTGGCAGATTCATTTCGATATTTGGCAAAACCAATACAATATTATAAAGTTAATATCATATATGAAACGAGTTGCCAGTCCAGGTTCGATGCAGGATATAGGATGCCTGGGGCTAGTGCACTGGGACGACCCAGAGGGATGGTATGGGGAGGGAGGAGGGAGGAGGGTTCAGGATGGGGAACACATGTATACCTGTGGTGGATTCATTTTTATATTGGCAAAACTAATACAATTTGTAAAGTTTAAAAATAAAATAAAATTTAAAATAATTTTAAAAATAAAAAATTAAAATTGAAAAAAAATAAAATTAAAAATAAGTATCTTGATTTGGCTTATATTTTCTTTTTGCCTCAAAATTTTAGTTATCAAATTTACATACAAAAATCTATGTGTAGCTCACAGAATAATAAAATTAGTGACCATGTTTTGATCAGTAAGATAAAAAACTGCTTCTGTTTTTTTTGCTGAGTACGGTTAACCCTCATCATCTACAGATTCAGCCAACCCTAGATCAAAAGTATTCAGGGAAAAAAATTTGAGAAAGTTCCAAAAAGCAAAACTTGGATTGGTCTCAAGCTGGCAACTATTTCTATAGTGTTTACACTGTATTTATAGCTAGTATTTATTACACTGTATTTATAACTGTATTTAAAATGCTTTTATAACATAAAAGCATTTATGTTGTATTAGATAATGTAAGTGATCTAGGTATGACTGAAAGTATAGGGAAAATGTGCTTAGAGAGACTTGAGCATCCATGGATTTTGTATCCACAGAGTGTTGGGGGATTTTTCAACCAGTCCTCTGTGGATGCCAAGAGATGATTATACAAAGGGTTATTCTCTGATTATCATTAATATTTTTCTCTTAATTTTCTATACATTGCTTTGCATTTTGTTAACAATGTGCTGGGCAAGTTTCTACATCTCTTAAAATAGTCTTGAAGAGACTGGTACCCTCTCTCGTTCTTCTGATTTCCTTTCTTCTAAAACTCTCAGCCTGGGTTATTTCCCGCTTAATTCAGGCTCCAAAGATTTTTCTTTTTTTTTTTTTCAATTTTGAGTGAGAATCTTGTTGGTTTTTTGTATCTACTTTCTTTTATTTTTGTAGAGGCTGTGGTCAGTAGGAACAAACATGTCTTGTGTCTTTTCAAAAAACATTCATATATCATATCTCTTCATCTTTAGCTTGAATACTGATCTCTGGTTTATAATTAATATTTAATACTAAATTAATATTTCACACTAGCATGCTAAAAATTGACATTAACTTATTTATAAGAACCCATATATTACATATATCACACACAGTTCATTTAAATATGATAAAATTTTTCTTCATAATATTAATCTAAGATTAGAATTTAGTTATTATGCTTTCAAGGAGTATTAAATTTGAACAATGAGAAAGGATTACAATTTATAGATTTGTTTGTTTTATCTGATAGAACATATATCTGTTTAATTATTAAATATCTTCTCTTAAAGAACTTACTCATTCTATACGTTTCTACAGATTTAAGAAACTCTTAAAAATGACAAGAAGGAAGTTAAATGAATATGAAAATGAGAGCTTAGTTTCCATGGAGATTTAAAAACCAGTCAAACTGAAATGGATATTCAAATTAATATGCTAAAACATAAGGTAATTTTTAATCAGTTTTAGAACCCCAAAATCACTAAATTTGGGGAAATATAAATCATTCCATGCTTTGAGCAGTGAAACACAGATTTGTCTATTAATTTTTTAGGTTGAACACCACTAAAAAAGACAGCTTTTCCCTATATCATTTTGAGATAAAAAGGGCACACTCTTGACTCTGTCTGTCTTGAACCCTGGCTGGTGATCTGAAGCTGAGCAGCACAGCATTAATGACCCCAAAGCATCTGTTGTTTTTGGTGACAGGTTTGTTGAAATCTAATGAACATACCATGCAGTTCATTCATTTAAACTGTACACTTCAGTAACTTTATTGTGTTTAAAGAGTTATACAGGTATTACCACGTTAGAACATTTTCATCACCCTCCAAAGAAATCACCCTGTGCCACTTTTCCCTTCCTGACCTTCCCAGCCTGAGGGAACCATGACTCCACTCCCTGACTGTAGATGTCCCTTTCTGGACATTTCGTGTCAGTGGAATCACACAATATGGTATCCTTTGTGACTGCCTTCTCTTATTTAGCATAATATTTTCAAGGTACATCTAACATGTATCAGTATTTCCTTGCTTTTATTGCTCAATAATATTCTATTGTATGGACATACCACATTTTATTTATCCGTTCATCATCTGATGGACCTTTGGGGTTGTTTCTACTTTTTGGCTAATGTCAGTAATGTTCCTGCGAACATTTATGTCTAAGTTTTGGTGTGAACATATTTTTTCACTTCTTTTGGGAATATAGTTATGAATAGAATTGCTGTATTACACAGCAACTCTGTTTAACCTTTTGAGGACCTGCCAAACTGTTTTCCAGCATGGCTGCATCATTTTATATTTTTATCCAAAGTATGTTATGTAAAACATTCCCATTTCTATAAATTCCTGTCAGCACTAGTCATTACCTGTCTCTGTGAATATAGCCATCCTAGCAAGTATGAAGTGGCATCTCGTGGTGTTTTATGTCTCTCTCTGAGGAGAGGACAATGAAGATTGAGTTCTAGATTAGTAACTACTCAAAGCTACCCATCTCTTTTAGAATTTCATTAAATTGAGATGAGGTCAAAAGTCTGATTTTGGTAATTAAACTATTTCTAATTATTTCTTATAGTTCAAATCATATGTCTCATTGCTTACTAGTCTTCATTGTTTTCAACCTTGAGCAGAAATTCTAAGGAGTCACTCCTGCCTATTTGTAAGAAATTGTAATTGAAAGGAACCCTGAAAAAACTTCTTCCTGAATAGTTCTTAAGTCTTCCTTCTAGTTATATGCTTCTTCTCATCAACATTGTCATTAAAAATCTCATCTTTTATTATATTCCAGTTTATAGGAGACCAGTTTCTACCTGCATTTAAGTTATGTTTCTTTATTTTCTTTTTTTCAAAAATCCATTTTTCTGTTTTTTTTTCCCTAATTAGCTTTAAGTTTAGTGGCTTCAATAAACAACATTGGTTTTGTTCAAAATCTACACTTAGAAAAAGGTGGCCAGGATGGCTGACTTCTTGTCCCCTTGGCTTCAGGTGGGGCAGCTCGAGGGCTGGGGGTTGGAGTCGGGTGAAAGTGTGTTCATTCTCTTGTCTGATAGTTGGTATCTGTGGTTGGCTGGACTTTGGTGAAGGCAGACAAGTTAAACACCTACCCTGAACACCTAGGCTCTCTTTGCAGCCTGGGCTTACTTGCAACATGGAGCCTGGTTCCCAGGTTGAGAGCCAGGCAGAAGCTCTGCTGCCATGTCTAACCTTGCTTTGCAGTTCACACAGCATCACTTTCATCATCTTCTGTTCAATAGGAGCAAATCACTTATACTTGGCCTATATTCTACCTTTTTTACAGAATAAAGTTTTTAAAACTAACGTGTACATTTAGAAACTAGCACAGTTACTCACTGGCCACAATTTTTTATATTCCTTCCAATGAAAAATACCCTTTTCCCTACCCATTCCCTCACAAGTCTCAGTTGTTAACAGTGTCAGGCCCAGGCTCAAGTAGAGATCTTACCATCTTCATCAGGTACAGATGGCACATGGGGATGAGGTTTCTGGGTGTGATTTCTAGAGTGTGACCCTATGAGCACAACCCTCTCAGTACTAAGACTTGAGAACTAAAGGGAAAAGTTATCTGCCACCCACACCCCCACCATTCTACTGAATGACTAGACTCTCCTGTTCTGAAATGGGAAACAGGAGGCACCGTAGTCCATAGCAGCTCTGAGGTCAAGTTTGGTGCTGCTAGCTCTTTGAAGAGGACTTGGTCCTGCCCATAGGAGTGCTTCTCCTTTGCTCTACCCTCTGAGCTCTGTGTGCTGTCCTTTTCATAAGAAATGACCTCTGTCTGTAGCTGAGTCATGTTTCTTAAGCCAGCTTCCTCTTTATTGAACTTCTAAGAAAATCCCAAAGGCCTATTCTCATTTGTATGTCTTGGTCTCTGTTAGGCCAAGCACTTTTTTTTTTTTTTTTTGCTGCCAAGTTTCTCTTTAAAGCTTTTAGTGCCCTGTGAATTGGATTGGGGTTCACGTCATTGGAGAAGCTACCCTCACAAATCTTTTTTTGAGAGAAGCTCTGCAACTTGGGTTTCTTGTGAAGGTTTGTAGGATGACGCCTTTAAAATTCTTATACCCTTAAGATCTTTAAAGGAATTTGTGGCACCACCTTAAGTCTTTCCAGGATCTTAATGAAGGGTTTTACTGTCTACAGGCTTCACCTTTAGACCATGTTTTCCTGGTAGCACCCTAGATTTGATCTTAGCCCAGAAGCTTTTTCTCTCTTTTAGCATCATTTGACCACTGGACATGTGGAGATGCTATAAAGGAGATAACAGATATTGAACCCAAATATAATTGAGCCTGGCTCCTTTATATTTAATAGTCCCCCCACTTTTTTTTTTTGATAGCTTATCTCTCTCCTTGATACTTTCAGCTGGTTCGTAGCAAGAGTCTCTTTTCCCCTGTGTTTCAGTGTCATTTTCTTCTCTTGCCTAGAAGCTGTCACCAGCAGCCTCTTTAAGGGCCATCAGGATTCAGTTTACAATGTCATGAAGCGCTTTGGGTTTTCATTTCTTTCTCTGAATCCATTCAGATCTCACCTACTTCCATGTTGAAAGGCATTCTCACATCTTTTAGTTATTTTTAATGGCATTTTTAATATCAGTATCTGTGCCAGGTATTTATTGCCAGCAAATTGTATAATAAAGCATGTCAAAACCTAGTGGCTCAAAACAGCATTTACTTTGTTCACAAATTTGTGTTGGGGCAAGGGTCAGTTAGTGAAGCCAGCACATTTCTTTTCCAGTCGGCACCAGCTGGGATGTTGTGAAGGTGGGGACCAGAGTCATCTGAAGATTAGTTCATGCACATGTCTGGCACTTGGAGCCGGCTTTTGGATGGGACATTAGTTGGGGGCAGTCAGTGGGGGCACTGACAAGGTGCTCAGTATGTGGTCTGGGCTTCTTCACAGAATAGTGACTGATGCTAAGGGTGGGCTTTCCCACAGAGCAAAAGTCAATTTCCCCAGACTCTATCCAGTAGAAATCAGTTACTGAGGCCAGCACATATTTAAGGGGAGGGAATTTCAGAGAAAAGTGTCAAAGAATTTGTAAACAGCTTCAGTACCACCACCTCCACTCACCTCGACTTACCGATTAATCATTCTGTCTAAAGGACAGTTCTTTGCAACTCAGTGTCACTGAAATTCCCACAGATTTTGTTTGTTGTTTTGCTTGGTATGTTCTGTTCTGTGAAAAGTAACAAATGGTTACAAAAATTAGGCATTGTTTGCTGTTGTTGTTCAGAAAAATGTATGGATCATCTCACTAAGCTGTTAGGAGATGGGATTTCTTTAACCTTTTGAATTATGTTCCTTAGGAATGCAGTTAAAATTAGCAAAAATTATTCATAGTTCAGAAAAAGACTTATGGTATTAGAATCCATATTTATAAGATTATTAATGAGAGTCTTATTTTCACAATCTTCTTTTCGGAAGCATTTATTAACTCAGCCCTAGATAACTCAATACATATCAAATCAGATCAGATCAGTCGCTCAGTCATGTCCGACTCTTTGCGACCCCATGAATCGCAGCATGCCAGGCCTCCCTGTCCATCACCAACTCCTGGAGTTCACTCACACTCACGTCCATCGAGTCAGTGATGCCATCCAGCCATATCATCCTCTGTCGTCCCCTTCTCCTCCTGCCCTCAATCCAGCATCAGAGTCTTTTCCAGTGAGTCAACTCTTCGCATGAAGTGGCCAAAGTACTGGAGTTTCAGCTTTAGCATCATTCCTTCCAAAGAAATCCCAGGGCTGATCTCCTTCAGAATTGACTGGTTGGATCTCCTTGCAGTCCAAGGGACTCTCAAGAGTCTTCTCCAACACCACAGTTCAAAAGCATCAATTCTTCAGTGCTCAGCCTTCTTCACAGTCCAACTCTCACATCCATACATGACCACAGGAAAAACCATAGCCTTGACAAGCGAACTTTTTTGACAAAGTAATGTCTCTGCTTTTCAATATGCTATCTAGGTTGGTCATAATGTTCCTTCCAAGGAGTAAGCATCTTTTAATTTCATGGCTGCAGTCACCATCTGCAGTGATTTTGGAGCCCAGAAAAATAAAGTCTCACACTGTTTCCACTGTTTCCCTATCTATTTCCCATGAAGTGATGGGACCGGATGCCATGATCTTCGTTTTCTGAATATTGAGCTTTAAGCCAACTTTTTCACTCTTCCCTTTCACTTTCATCAAGAGGCTTTTTAGTTCCTCTTCACTTTCTGCCATAAGGGTGATGTCATCTGCATATCTCAGGTTATTGATATTTCTCCCAACAATCTTGATTCCAGCTTGTATTTCTTCCAGTCCAGCGTTTCTCATATGTACTCTGAATATAAGTTAAATAAACAGGGTGACAATATACAGCCTTGATGAACTCCTTTTCCTATTTGGAACCCGTATGTTGTTCCACGTCCAGTTCTAACTGTTGCTTCCTGACCTGCATACAAATTTTTCAAGAGGCAGATCAGGTGGTCTGGTATTCCCATCCCTTGAAGAATTTTCCACAGTTTATTGTGATCCACACAGTCAAAGGCTTTGGCATAGTCAATAAAGCAGAAATAGATGTTTTTCTGGAACTCTCTTGCTTTTTTTCATGATCCAGCGGATGTTGGCAATTTGATCTCTGGTTCCTCTGCCTTTACTAAAACCAGCTTGAACATCAGGAAGTTCATGGTTCACATATTGCTGAAGCCTAGCTTGGAGAATTTTAAGCATTACTTTACTAGCGTGTGAGATGAGTGCAATTGTGCAGTAGTTTGAGCATTCTTTGGCATTGCCTTTCTTTGGGATTGGAATGAAAACTGCCCTTTTCCAGTCCTGTGGCCACTGCTGAGTTTTCCAAATTTGCTGGCATATTGAGTGCAGCACTTTCACAGCATCATCTTTCAGGATTTGGAATAGCTCAACCAGAATTCCATCACCTCCACTAGCTTTGTTCATTGTGATACTTTCTAAGGCCCGCTTGACTTCACATTCCAGGATGTCTGGCTCTAAGTGAGTGATCACACTATCGTGATTATCTGGGTCGTGAAGATCTTTTTTGTACAGTTCTTCTGTGTATTCTTGCCATCTCTTCTTAATCTCTTCTGCTTCTGTTAGGTCCATACCATTTCTGTCCTTTATCGAGCCCATCGTTGCATGAAACGTTCCTTTGGTATCTCTGATTTTCTTGAAGAGATCTCTAGTCTTTCCCATTCTGTTGTTTCCTCTATTTCTTTGCATTGATCGCTGAAGAAGGCTTTCTTATCTCTTCTTGCTATTCTTTGGAACTCTGCATTCAGATGCTTATATCTTTCCTTTTCTCCTTTGCTTTTCACTTCTCTTCTTTTCACAGCTATTTGTAAGTCCTCCCCAGACAGTCATTTTGCTTTTTTGCATTTCTTTTCCATGGGGATGGTGTTGATCCCTGTCTCCTGTACAGTGTCACAAACCTCATTCCATAGCTCATCAGGCACTCTATCTATCAGATCTAGGCCCTTAAATCTATTTCTCACTTCCACTGTATAATCATAAGGTATTTGACTTAGGTCATACCTGAATGGTCTAGTGGTTTTCCCTTCTTTCCCTTCTTTCTTCAATTTCAGTCTGAATTTGGCAATAAGGAGTTCATGGTCTGAGCCACAGTCAGCTCCTGGTCTTGTTTTTGCTGACTGTATAGAGCTTCTCCATCTTTGGCTGCAAAGAATATAATCAATCTGATTTCAGTGTTGACCATCTGGTGATGTCCATGTGTAGAGTCTTCTCTTGTGTTGTTGGAAGAGGGTGTTTGTTATGACCAGTGCATTTTCTTGGCAAAACTCTATTAGTCTTTGCCCTGCTTCATTCCGTATTCCAAGGCCAAATTTGCCTGTTACTCCAGGTGTTTCTTGACTTACTACTTTTGCATTCCAATCCCCTATAATGAAAATGACATCTTTTTTGGGTGTTAGTTCTAAAAGGTCTTGTAGGTCTTCATGGAACCGTTCAACTTCAGCTTCTTCAGGATTACTGGTTGGGGCATAGACTTGGATTACTGTGATGTTGAATGGTTTGCCTTGGAAACGAACAGAGATTATTCTGTCGTTTTCGAGATTGCATCCAAGTACTGCATTTCGGACTCTTTTGTTGACCAATACAGTATCTCTCAAATTTCTTTAAAACATGGGTCATTAAGATGGGGGGAAGGAGTAAGAGACATTCTACTAAGAGGTGACTTGTTGTCATTTTATGGAGAAAAAATAGAAAACAGTGTAAAATCAAGAGCAAATGTTGTGTGACAAAGATGATGACAGTGAAGAATATATTTTGTGACTCTTGGTGGTTTGAACTTCTTTCTTGATTCTCTGAGTAATCTCTGGTCCTACATTCTACAATACAGATGCCATTGTATCTATTTGATCCTGGGTTTGAGTTAGGCTGTGCTCAGTCCACTTGCCTCATTATCAAACAGTATTGTTTTATTTTTGCAGATTGATGATCTTACAGCAGAGCTGGAAACTGCATCTTCAAAATATCTGCACCTGGATGCAAAAAATCAAGTTCTTCTAGAGGAGTTATTATCCATGAGAGGAATGCAAAAGAAATGTGAAAAACTAGAGAAGAATAAGAAGAAGTTGGAACAAGAAGTAGTGAACCTCAGAAGTCATATAGAAATGAATATGATAGAACACAGTCAAGTAGAGCAGTATAAACGGGAGGTTGAAGAAAGGGCGAGACAGGATCTCATAGAGAAATGAAAGGAAGTCAACCTATTTTTGCAGGTTAGTTTGTTCCTCTGTCATGTGCTTGAATTCACCTCATTGTAAATTACGTTTTGGATCTATACAGCTTATGTGTTTCCTCTACTTCCCTTAGAGCAGTTGGTTTGGTAGTTTTCTGGAAGGAAGGGGACACTTGTTTCTCCCTTTAAATATTTCTGTTTCCATCACAGTTATCACCAAATTGACCTATCAGAATGATTCTCACTAGAGAATCCTTTCATTTATAAGACCAATTGGTATAAAACAAGACTACTAGGAGGAAAAGAAAATATTGTGGTTTAGAATTGGTACCATCCTCTTGAATTATTTTTAAGTTGTCTTGTTCAATTTTTGACATTTTAAGTTGATCATCTTGTTCTTTGAATTATCAGATTATTTAAGCACCACTATAACAATAATTCCACTTTAATTTTATAATTCACATCAATTCACTTCACATTGACTATAATTGTTTTAAACGTCTGCTCTTTTTTTTTTTTAACCTTTAAAATTCCTTTCTGAATCACTGACTCAAAACTAAAGGAAGCAAATATCATTTTCCAGGTTAATGATTATTTTTAAAATGTTATTTTTTAAAATTTGCCTTAGATACAAGCAGCTCTCAGGAGAATTTAGAGCAGTTACAAGAGAAGAATAATGCTTCCATAAGAAATCAGATGGAACTCAGAATTAAAGACTTGGAATCTGAACTCTCCAAGGTGAAAACTTTGCAAGAAGGTTCTCATAAAGCAGAGTTGGAAAAATATAAGCAATTCTACCTAGTAGAACTAGAAGTTAGAAAGTCATTGGAAGGTAAACTAGTCAAGTAAGTCAAAACACAGAATCACAGAAAGTAAATTTAGTTCGTTAATTTGTTTCTAAAGCCTAATTTTTATAGAGCGCAGTTCATAAGATTAGTAGGAAGTGAAAGCTAACTAGATGGTCACTGCTAGAGGGCGCCCTAAGACAAACTATTAATAGTGTGTCCTTTTAAGTTTTACCATACAGAGTCGGAAATGAAGTGACTTAGCAGCAGCAGCACACTGCATAAAGGCATGCTTGTGAAATTGGGGGCAATAACACAGGAGTGAAAGACAGGATAATTCATAGAGTGGCTAGAAATAGTATGGTGACCTGACTGAGGTGGGGGTCGGTTTGTGGGGGATGGAAAGGGCAGATGGCACCTCCAGTGCCTAGTCCAGGTTTCCCCACTGTCTGAAAGCAGAGCATTCCTAGGAAGCCCTTCATAAGCCAAAAGAGCAGACAGCAAAGAAGCAGGTACCCGAGGGCACGTTCTGCCACCTGAAGCCTAAAATGAATATGCACAAGTGAAGCACAAGTGCTCCCATATAGGGTTCAGGGTTGTGGTGACTTGACACTAAGATGTGGGGTGTGGCTTCCAGGGAAGGAGCTCAGTTGGGCCAGTCTCCCTGGATGGGGCGTGAAATGCCTCTCACTGTAAAACAAACACTGAACCTTTTTATATGAAATCAAGAAGTCTCTTCAAAAAAACTTTTTTTTGTTGTTATCAAAAACAGATGCTGCCTTTGTTGTGAAGAAGTTTTAGGGCAGCCTTCAGAATAGGAGAAAATAATAGCAAATGAAGCAACGGACAAACAACTCATCTCACAAATATACAAGCAACTCCTACAGCTCAACTCCAGAAAAATAAATGACCCAATCCAAAAATGGGCCAAAGAACTAAATAGACATTTCTCCAAAGAAGACATACAGATGGCTAACAAACACATGAAAAGATGCTCAACATCACTCATTATCAGAGAAATGCACATCAAAACCACTATGAGGTACCATTTCACTCCAGTCAGAATGGCTGCGATCCAAAAGTCTACAAGCAATAAATGCTGGAGAGGGTGTGGAGAAAAGGGAACCCTCTTACACTGTTGGTGGGAATGCAAACTAGTACAGCCACTATGGAGAACAGTGTGGAGATTCCTTAAAAAACTGGAAATAGAACTGCCTTATGACCCAGCAATCCCACTGCTGGGCATACACACTGAGGAAACCAGAAGGGAAAGAGACACGTGTACCCCAATGTTCATTGCAGCACTGTTTATAATAGCCAGGACATGGAAGCAACCTAGATGCCCATCAGCAGATGAATGGATAAGAAAGCTGTGGTACATATACACAATGGAGTATTACTCAGCCATTAAAAAGAATACATTTGAATCTGTTCTAATGAGATGGATGAAACTGGAACCTATTATACAGAGTGAAGTAAGCCAGAAAGAAAAACAATACAGTATACTAACGCATATATATGGAATTTAGAAAGATGGTAACAATAACCCTGTATACGAGACAGCAAAAGAGACACTGATGTATAGATCAGTCTTATGGACTCTGTGGGAGAGGGAGAGGGTGAGGAGATTTGGGAGAATAGCATTGAAACATGTATAATATCATGTATGGAAAGAGTCGCCAGTCCAGGTTCGATGCACGGTACTGGATGCTTGGGGCTGATGCACTGGGACGACCCAGAGGGAGGGTAGGGGAGGGAGGTGGGAGGAGGGTTCACGATGGGGAACGTGGGTATACCTGTGGCGGATTCATTTCGATATTTGGCAAAACTAATGCAATATTGTAAAGTTTAAAAATAAAATAAAATTAAAAAAAAAAAAACAAAAAACAGATGCTGACGTAGACCTTTCCTAGAAGTGAAGTAACATAAAGGGAACTTTGGAAAAGCAGGGGATACTTGTAATTGTTCTTGGGGTTGTTTTAGCTCTTTTCAATCACCCATTGACTTTCTTGTCCTCCCCTCTAGATTGTGACTCTAGAGGATTCCTCAGAGCCAAAAGCTTAATTTCTCCAAGGTCGTGAGTGAACGTGTATACAAGGGTGGTGAAAACAAATGCTTGAAAGTGGCTTTGTGGGATGGGGTGTTTCTTCATCCCTGAACTGTTTCCTGGAGACAGGTGTGTCCCAGAGGGCAGCAGGTGTCACTGTGAGGCCACTTCCCTTTCTCTCTGATGTCCTTTCTCTCCTCTCCCAACTGTGACTTGTTATTTGAAAAGCCCTAGACACATGTGTACTTCCTTAGAACAAGGTTACAACTATCACTGTTTACAGGAGGTCTGCTCTGTGTTTTTAATGTTCAAACAGTTTATTGGGAATTCCATTTACTATATGGCAACTTTAAAAATGCAAATCATTAAGTTGATGTTTTCCATCTTCCCCAGGACACATGAGAGGCTGACAGTGATCAGCACCAAACTTGAGGTGGAGAAAGAGCAGAACAAATCTTTACTTAGCACTCTTAGCACGAGGCCAGTCCTGGAACCCCCTTGTGTTGGAAATTTCAATAATCTTTTAGTGCTCAATGGAAATATTACTCCAAGAACAAATGTAGGTTTCTCTACCTCAATTCCACACCATTTGAATAACAGTATGAAGACTTACTTGACCAAGGTTAGCTCTATTATATTTTTTCCACTGGGTTTCAGATTTCTGATATGAATGATCCTTGTTTTTAATTTGGTGAACTTCTGAGTTGTTTATTTGAATTAATGCACATTACGTAAAAGTCATAATTAGCTGTGCTAATAAAGGGGACAGAAATTTTATGATTTTTTTTGTCCCAGAGTTCTTGATTTTAAGAGATACTTAATAAATTATTAAAGTTCTTGAAAAGCTGCATTTAAATTATACTTTAGAAATGAAATCTTATTGCCTAGTATCCAAAAGTATTCTTTCAGATGTTTCACTTCCTTTCTAATTGATTTCAGTTGGCAATGTTTCATAATCATTTCCAAGCTCTGCTGTACCCAATGAAGTTTTTCTGCCTCTAAGCATAAGTGAATCACTGGCATCTAAACACTAACCACATATAGATGCTTTTTGTTTAAAGGAATCCTAGATAAATCATTTTTTTAATGAATTAAATAGACTTACAGTACTAAACCAAAACATTAATTTCTAGTTTTAGCTTAACATTTTTTGTCATTTTCTTACATAAATTTTGTCGTTTCTTACAAAAATGACATTTTTGTCATTTTCTTTAATTGCTATTTTATCTATAGCATTGTTTTTAAATAAAAAAAATCTTGCAGAGCATTTGTAGAATATTTCTAGATTTGTAGTTAATTCAAACATTTAAACATTATAAATGATGCTCACTTTATCTCTACCTTGACATCACCTGGATGAATGATATCTAAGATAGCAATGATGGGGAGTCTTTAAATTGCAACCAGTTTTCACTGTTCAATCAGTGTGATTAAAATACCCATTTCAGTCAGTGCACACAGGTTTATAGTTTTAATGGTGTTTTCCTGATGTTTGTGATGCACGGAAAAGTAGCCCTTGTTAAATGCAGTCTCAACCTGTTTTCTCATTTGGCTTCTTGCCATCGTAGGAGAGCAATTAAGGTTTCTTTCACAGCACTGCATCTACATTGGGTCTTAGTACTTGAAAGCTGTGAAACTGGAGTACATGCTTTAGCTGTGTGGTCACAGTGGGCCTCCGAACACTTCATCCTAAGTCAGACACTTAAGAGGAGGAAGCAAATGCTTGACCCCCATCCCAGACACAGGCTGCCTACTGCACACCCAAGTTCATGGTGCTGTGGGCACATACATCTTTTCAAAGTAGAGATTTGGAACCAAGCAAGCACTTTGGGAGAAATTCCTTCTCCCAAACTCACTGGTTAGGTAAATCTCCTCACCTTTCATAAGGAGGATAGGAGTATAAGTCCTCACCTTGAAACTTTTCTCCTTCAAGTTCCCTGTCGTGTGTGTGTGTGTTTTAAAATATGCTTTATAAATTAACTATATCAACTGACTGCTACATATAGGAGTTTGACAATAATTTATTCTTGTTCTTGCCTTTAAAACATGATTTAGTTAGAAAGCTACTATGTCATGTCATGCCACAAGCATTATTGAACTATGTAAGAAGGTTTTACATATTCATTTTCTCTGTGCCAGGAGAAAAGACAATCTCTTTAACAAGTGGTGCTCAGAAAACTGGTCAACCACTTGTAAAAGAATGAAACTAGAACACTTTCTAACACCATACACAAAATTAAACTCAGAATGGATTAAAGATCTAAATGTAAGACCAGAAATTATAAAACTCTTAGAGGAGAACATAGGCAAAACACTCTCTGACATATATCACAGCAGGATCCTCTATGACCTACCTCCCAGAATATTGGAAATAAAAGCAAAAATAAACAAATGGGATCCAATTAAAATTAAAAGCTTCTGCACAACAAAAGAAACTATAAGCAAGGTGAAAAGACAGCCTTCACAATGGGAGAAAATAATAACAAATGAAGCAACTGACAAACACCTAATCTCAAAAATATACAAGCAACTCCTGCAGCTCAATTCCAGAAAAATAAATGAGCCAATCCCTTGCATTTCTATACACTAATAATGAGAAAACTGAAAGAGAAATTAAGGAAACAATTCCATTCACCATTGCAACGGAAAGAATAAAATACTTAGGAATATATCTACCTAAAGAAACTAAAGACCTATATATAGAAAACTATAAAACACTGGTGAAAGAAATCAAAGAGGACACTAATAGATGGAGAAATATACCATGTTCATGGATTGGAAGAATCAATATAGTGAAAATGAGTATACTACCCAAAGCAATTTATAGATTCAATGCAATCCCTATCAAGCTACTAATGGTATTCTTCACAGAGCCAGAACAAATAATTTCACAATTTGTATGGAAATACAAAAAACCTTGAATAGCAAAGCTGTCTTGAGAAAGAAGAATGGAACTGGAGGAATCAACCTACCTGACTTCAAGCTCTACTACAAAGCCACAGTCATCAAGACAGTACGGTACTGGCACAAAGACAGAAATATTGATCAATGGAATAAAATAGAAAGCCCAGAAATAAATCCACGCACATATGGACACCTTATCTTTGACAAAGGAGGCAAGAATATACAATGGATTAAAGACAATCTCTTTAACAAGTGGTGCTGGGAAAACTGGTCAACCACTTGTAAAAGAATGAAACTAGAACACTTTATAACACTATACACAAAAATAAACTCAAAATGGATTTAAGATCTCAACATAAGACCAGAAACTATAAAACTCCTAGAGGAGAACATAGGCAAAACACTCTCCAACATACATCACAGCAGGATCCTCTATGACCCACCTCCCAGAATATTGGAAATAAAAGCAAAAATAAACAAATGGGACCTAATTAAACTTAAAAGCTTCTGCACAACAAAGGAAACTATTAGCAAGGTGAAAAGGCAGCCTTCAGAATGGGAGAAAATAATAGCAAATGAAGCAACGGACAAACAACTCATCTCACAAATATACAAGCAACTCCTACAGCTCAACTCCAGAAAAATAAATGACCCAATCCAAAAATGGGCCAAAGAACTAAATAGACATTTCTCCAAAGAAGACATACAGATGGCTAGCAAACACATGAAAAGATGCTCAACATCACTCATTATCAGAGAAATGCAAATCAAAACCACTATGAGGTACAATTTCACGCCAGTCAGATGGCTGAAATCCATAAGTCCACAAGCAATAAATGCTGGAGAGGGTGTGGAGAAAAGGGAACCCTCTTACACTGTTGGTGGGAATGCAAACTAGTACAGCCACTATGGAGAACAGTGTGGAGATTCCTTAAAAAACTGGAAATAGAACTGCCTTATGACCCAGCAATCCCACTGCTGGGCATACACACTGAGGAAACCAGAAGGGAAAGAGACACATGTACCCCAATGTTCATCACAGCACTGTTTATAATAGCCAGGACATGGAAGCAACCTAGATGTTCATCAACAGATGAATGGATAAGAAAGCAGTGGTACATATACACAATGGAGTATTACTCAGCCATTAAAAAGAATACATTTGAATCAGTTCTAATGAGGTGGATGAAACTGGAGCCTATTATACAGAGTGAAGTAAGCCAGAAAGAAAAACACCAATATATATGGAATTTAGAAAGATGGTAAAAATAACCCTGTGTAGGAGATAGCAAAAGAGACACTGATTATAGATCAGTCTAATGGACTCTGTGGGACAGGGAGAGGGTGGGGAGATTTGGGAGAATAGCATTGAAACATGTATAATATCATGTATGAAACGAGTCTCCAGTCCAGGTTCGATGCACGATACTGGATGCTTACGTTTGGTGCAATGGGACGACCCAGAGGGAGGGTATGTGGAGGGAGGATGGAGGAGGGTTCAGGATGGGGAACACAGGTATACCTGTTGCGGATTCATTTTGATATTTGGCAAAACTAATACAATATTATTAAGTTTAAAAATAAAATTAAAAAAAAAGAAATAAAACATTTCTAACCACAAAAAAAAAAAAAAAAAAGGGCCAAAGAACTAAATAGACATTTCTCCGAAGAAGATATGCAGATGGCTAACAAACACATGAAAAGATGCTCAACATCACTCATTATCAGAGAAATGCACATCAAAACCACTATGAGGTACCATTTCACTCCAGTCAGAATGGCTGCGATCCAAAAGTCTACAAGCAATAAATGCTGGAGAGGGTGTGGAGAAAAGGGAACCCTCTTACACTGTTGGTGGGAATGCAAACTAGTACAGCCACTATGGAGAACAGTGTGGAGATTCCTTAAAAAACTGGAAATAGAACTGCCTTATGACCCAGCAATCCCACTGCTGGGCATACACACTGAGGAAACCAGAAGGGAAAGAGACACGTGTACCCCAATGTTCATCGCAGCACTGTTTATAATAGCCAGGACATGGAAGCAACCTAGATGCCCATCAGCAGATGAATGGATAAGAAAGCTGTGGTACATATACACAATGGAGTATTACTCAGCCATTAAAAAGAATACATTTGAATCTGTTCTAATGAGGTGGATGAAACTGGAGCCTATTATACAGAGTGAAGTAAGCCAGAAAGAAAAACACCAATACAGTATACTAATGCATATATATGGAATTTAGAAAGATGGTAATGATAACCTTGTATGAGAGACAGCAAAAGAGACACAGATATATATAACAGTCTTTTGGACTCTGTGGGGGGGTGGTGGGGGTGGGCGGGGTGATGACTTGGGAGAATGGCATTGAAGCATGTATAATATCATGTAAGAAACGAATTGCCAGTCTAGGTTCTATGCAGGATACAGGATGCTTGCGGCTGGTGCACTGGGATGACCCAGGGGAATGGTATGGGGAAGGAGGTGGGTGGGGGCTTCAGGATGGGGAGCACATGCACACACGTGGAGGATTCATGTTGATGTATGGCAAAACAAATACAATATTGTAAAGTAATTAGCCTCCAATTAAAATTTTAAAAATCTATGTGTTTTTTCTTAGTCTGAGGAAGTAGCTGGCATAGGACTCTGGACTCAGTATGAAAGTCATTGGTTTTCTTACTTCTTTTGTAGAATTATGAACTTTGCCTAAATCATGACTCTCATACTTTACAAA
This sequence comes from Bos indicus x Bos taurus, assembly GCF_003369695.1. Classification (NCBI taxonomy): domain Eukaryota; kingdom Metazoa; phylum Chordata; class Mammalia; order Artiodactyla; family Bovidae; genus Bos; species Bos indicus x Bos taurus. The sequence goes on from NC_040104.1 coordinate 50,975,757, forward strand.
AAGTTTTTTTTTTTTTTTCAAAGAAAACAACCTTTCTTTAAAAAAAAGAAAAAAACACTTTTGTGTGGAACCATATTATATAAAACGGAGACAAGTATAAAGCCGTTTAGCCAAAGGAGTGGCCAGAGGTTCTGCACTTGTGACTTCTCAGTTCCTCAACCCTGCAGTGACCCCTGTGGGACCTTCCCCTTCTCTGGGACATAGTTGGGAAACTAACAGTTATGTGTTAATCCTACTCACTAAACACCTTTAGAATAAAAACTTGCTGGTACATTGTTTTCTTGTGTATAATTTTCTCACCTTTCTGTATTTTTGTTAAATGGAAAAGTTTAAAGAAAATTGCGGGTGTGTTCTCCTTAATAACATTCAACTCAAACTACTTCCTCCACTTGAACAGGATCCTTACCTAGAAATCAAAATAAAAGTCTCAGAAGTATGTATTTAGGGCAGGAGCTGTTAGGGGCAGAAGATAGTAATCTTGTGGGTCATTCCTAGGATCATGGGTCATTCTCTAATTCTTTGAAATTATGTGTACTCGATAGACTGATATTTATTGTACTTTTTATCAGATTAATGTTCCATATATATGTTCTCTGTTATAAGTGGAATAAGTAGGAATGCATTTTCTTTTATTTATGTGATTATTTTTCTACTTAAGTAATCTTCAAGTTACGTCTAGTCTCTAAAAGTATTATTTAAATGTCACATTTATTAAGCTGTATAACATTCCTATGATAATATCTCTTGCTTAACTTAAAGATAAATAATATTTGACTTATGTCAGATGTGGCAGGAGTTGGACAGGAGTATAACTAGAGAACTAAGAGAAGGTATGTTGCCAAAATGTATGAATTAAATTTAGATATTGATTTCTGAAATACACTGTAAATAATAAATGGCATCTCTTTCCATTGTTTGGATAAAAGATGCTATGTTAAATATTTTTTTCTTATACATAGCTAATGAAAAATGTGAAAGCATGAGCAGTCATAGTCAAAAATATTCTTCTTCCTCATTTATTCATCATGTTCCATAGTTTAAAAACAAATCTCAAAAGGTCTATGTATTTCTATTATTATTATTCTATTATTTCTGGCTGTATCCTTTCTCTATTACTGCCATCACTGTGGAACTGTCCATCTGCACCCTGACACCATTCTCAGAAAGCATGGAGTTCATCAATGTCTCAAGTGACTGGTAGTGGTTAAGGCTAGAACACCCAGACTCAAGCAGTCATGTTTGCATAGCTGTCACTTGGTGGGTGACTTTATAATTTCTGTGTCATTGACTTTGTCACTAGTTTATCTCTTGCCCTCAGGAAAAGCTCCAAACACCTGCATCAATTTGGGTCCTTCCAAAGTACTTGGCCTTATCTCTTTAGCACCTTACTCTGCCCCTTAGCTGTGCATCTAACCAGCCAGACTGTATAGGATCCCACAGATTTGTTTCCTCACCTCTGGTCTTTGTACGTGCTTCTCCCCTCTGACTCATACTTTTACCTGTCCTTCAGGTAGCTACTTCCATAGCACCTCCACCAAAAAGGTGGTAGTATTGACACAAAGCCGGCTGTCCCTTCTGAGTGTTCCTTGTGCCATCTTGTATACCTGTCTTAGTATTTATGACTCTATATAGAACTTGTCTGTTCATCTATTTTTACAGTTTATGGCATTATCATTTCTCAGGGTGACTGTGTCACATTCATTTTGTAATTCCAGTGTTTGTCACAGCACCTTAGCAGATAGTTATTGAGCAAATGATTGAAGAATGAGAAAGCCAGAAGCTCTGATACTCAGCCACATGTGGGACCATGGGTTGATTATATAATTGTAATCTTGTATTTTGTTTTCTGTCATTTATAGATGTGTTTCATTTTTCAGAGCACTTAGAAATATCTCAGGTTTTTGTTTGTTTGTTTGTTTTTCCTAATACTGAGTTAACTCAAGTATTTTAAATAAAGAATGTAATTCTTTTTCTTTCCAGCTGCTGCTGAATTTGAATCTGAGTCCTATGTATTGTCTCCTCTAGGAGCTACAGATGGGTCAAATCTGTCTCAGGACCTGCTTTTGAAAACATCACAAGAATATGTACAGATTTTGAAGAAAAAAATATATGATCTGAAAGATAAATAGTAAAAATTTCCCTTCTGGACTGTTTCCATGACATTTTAGTTGTTTCTCATTAAACATGATGAGAAAATCTTTATTAAAGGGAAATACTTTTGTGTGTTGAAGATTTATATGGTATTTAAAAAATACTATTTTTAAGTAGTATGAATACTACTTTTAAACAGTAGTATCTAAGTACTTTTGATACTAAGTATTTTCTCTGCAGCTAACTTAAGCGATTTAAAAACCAGCACTGTTAAGTTTTCTATATTCAAAGTGAAAATGTTAGTCACTCAGTCGTGTCCAACTCTGCGACCAGTGGACTGGAACCCTCCAGCCTCCTCTGTCCTCCACTATCTTGTGGGGTTAGCTCAAATTCATGCCCATTGATTTGGTGATGTTATCCAACCCTCTCATCCTCTGTTGTCCCCTTTCTCCTCTTGCCTTCCATCTTTCCCAGCATAAGGGTCTTTTCTGATGAGTCAGCTCTTCCCATCAAGTGGCTAAAGTACTGGGGCTTCAGCCTCAACATCAGTCCTTCCAATGGATATTCAGGATTGATCTCCTTTAGGATTGACTGGTTTAATCTCCTTGCAGCCCAAGGACTCTCAAGAGTCTACTTCCAACACCAGAGTTCAAAAGCATTAGTTCTTCGGCAGTTAGCCTTCTTTATTGTACAACTCTCATATCCATACATGACTACTAGAAAATAGTGTATATATGTTATTCCCAATCTCCTAATTTGTCCTTCCCCTCATGTTTCCCCTTTCATAATCATAATTTGATTTTGAGATATTTTGAGTTGGTTTCTGTTGTGTAAATAAGTTTATTTTTATTAAATTCCACATGGAAGTGATGTGATACTTGTTTTTCTCTGTCTGAGTTACTTCACTTAGTATTGTAATTTTGAGATCCATCTGTGTTGCTGCAAATGCCATTATTTCTTTTTATGGCCAACTAATATTCCATTTTCATTGTGTGTGTGTGTGTGTGTACCTCATCTTCTTTTCCATTCTTCTGTTGATGGACATTTAGGTTGCTTCAGTGTCTTGGCTATTGCAAATAGTTCTGCAGTGAACATTGGGGTGCATGTACCTTTTTGAATTATGGTTTTCTCCAAATATATGCCCAGGACTGAGATTGCTGAATCATATGGCAACTCTATATTTAGTTTTTTATAGCAATCTTTATAGAGTTTTCTACAGTGGGTGTACCTAGTTGCATTCCATAAGCAGTGTAGAAGGATTCCTTTTTCTCCACACTCTCTCCAGCATTTATTGTCTGTATATTTTTTGATGGTGGCTATTTTGATTGGTGTGAAATGATATGTTATTATAGTATTTCAGCATTTCTATAGTAATTAGTGATATGGAGCATCCTTTCTGAGCATCCCTCATGTGCTTTTTGGTCGTCTGTAGGTGTTCCTTACAGAAATGTGTATTTAGATCTTATACTCATTTTTTGACCAGGTTGTTTGCTTTTTGATATTGAGCTATCTGAGCTGTTTGAATATGTTGGAGATTAATCCCTTGTCAATTGCATCACTTGCAAATATTCTGTGGGTTGTCGTCTGTCTTGTTTATGATTTCCTGCACTGTGCAAAAGCTTTTAAGTTGAATTATATCCCATTTGCTTATTTCTGTTTTTATTTTCATTACTCTAAGAGGTGGATGAAAAAAGATTCTGCTGTAATTTATGTCAGAGTGTGTTCTGCCTATATTCTCCTCTGAGTTTTACAGGACCTGTCTTATACTTAGGTGTTTAGTCCATTTTGAGTTTATTTTTGTGTATGATGTTAGGGAGTGTTCTAATTTCCTTCTTATACATGTAGCTGTTGAGTTTTCTCAGCACCACTTATTGAAGGGGCTGTCTTCTCTCCTTTGTATAGTCCTGCCTCCTTTATCCTAGATTAATTGACCACAGGTAAGTAGGTTTCTCTCTGGACTTTCTTCTTGTTCCATTGACCATTCAATATGTTTCTGTTTTTGTGCTAGTACTGTGTTTTGATTACTGAAGCTTGCAGAGTAGTCTGAAGTCAGGGTACCTGATTCTGTCGGCTCTTGCTTTTATTTTTTTTATTTTTTATTTTATTTTTAAACTTTACATAATTGTATTAGTTTTTGCCAAATATCAAAATGAATCCATCACAGGTATACATGTGCTCCCCATCCTGAACCCTCCTCCCTCCCCATACCATCCTTCTGGGTCGTCCCAGTGCACTAGCCCCAAGCATCGAGCTTTTCTTTCTCAAGATTGCTTTGTCTATTTGGGGTCTTTCATTTCCATACACACTGTAAAAATTTTTGTTCTAGTGGTGTGAAAAATGCCATTGATAATTTGATAGAAATTCCACTGAATCTGTAGATTGCTTTGGATACTATAGTTATTTTGACAGTTATACAATTATAATGTCACTTTCATTTCTATATTTCAGTTTCCTCTCTTTCCTTCTTAATTTAGGTAAGGGTTTATTGATATTGTTTGTTTCTTTCAGGAAATGAACTTACAGTTCTTGCATATGAGCACTGGGCTGGCACGCCAGGCCTCTGTGAGCATGGGCAATGTGTTTAGAGGTGTTGCTTAGCAATGATCATTCTGCGATGAAAGATTCCAAACTGTTGAGCTTCCCAGCTGGGAGGTTGTGGTGGGATGGCTCTGGCTTACCTGTAGTGCTCTTGTTGGGTTTAGGGGGCTGTGAAGAGCCGAGGGAGAGGTGAGGTGTGTTTGGAGTCTGTAGGCTCTGTGATGAAGAAGATTTTTGGCTTCAGGAGTAAGAAGGGTGTGCCAACCTTTGGCTCCTCCATCAACCCGGTGAGAGACAGAGATCATGGAATCAACGTCCAGCCCGGGAACCTCATCTGAGACAAAGACCTCAGAAAGATCCACAAAGCTGTCATTGTGGGTAACATAGCCAAAGTGCAGCATGTTCTGTTGTTTGGAAAAAATGACCTGAACGACAGGGACAAGATGAACAGGTAAGCAGGGTGGAAGGGCCTGGCAGAGATCCCTCCTGTGAGTTTCCCTTCCAAGGCTCCTGGATACCTTCCTGGGATCCAGCACCCCACAGACTTTATAGGCAGCAAAAAGCCTTCGCTGGTTTTGGACCCACTTATAATTCCCCTTATACAGCTTTACTGATAGTTTTGAAGTCATTACCTGAATGTTGGTAATCACAGAAATGAAATGAAACATGAATAGCATCTGCTTTTCCTTTCTTCCTCCTACTTTTTCTTTGCATGGGTTAGCATGGTGTACTCATGAGTAACAGTTCTCAAGTTACATAGCCTTCAAGAAATCTTCTGAACATTCTGGCTCTCACATTTTTTCTCATGCGATTTATGAAAGCACTTCTTCATGGATCATCTGTTGTGGATCATGGCAGTGGCCAGATTTCTGATGTTGTCAATATCTTATTTTTAATATATACATTTTTTATACCATAAGGTTATATATTACAGAAAACTGCATAGTTGGGCAAAGTAATTCCCATGCCAAATCAACTTCTGGATTAAAAATTCTTCAGATACAATTCAATATCCATTTTATATTAGTGTACACTTAGGTATATGTGTTCTTTGCTGAAGGACCGTAGAAGACAGCTTTGAAGTAGGAAGCTGGCTGTGTCCTTGAATAGGAAGACATTTTCTTAGGATGTATGGTCTTTCTATATTTAAAGCAAATCAACATTTCATGGTTTTAAAGATTTTGGGTTACATATGCTGTCTTTAATTGTTGTGATGAAATTAAAAGTTTTGTATAGTAGAGGAAGATTTGCCCTTCTAGATGTCAAAATGTGCTATAAGTGCCTATAAAGTGTTTGTTTACTAACAACTGAAAAGATAGATAAATGAATGGAACAGAATGCCCAAACACCCAAATGTATGTAAAACTTTAGAACTTGAAAATGATGACTTTTTCAATTAGAAATGATAAACTGTGTGTAGATGGTGGAGAAATAACCTGGTAAAAGAGAAAAGTAACTCAATTTTTATCTCACCAAAAAGTTTCAGATAGAGTATGGATCAAACATTTCAAATATGCACAGTGAGAAAAGTACCAGAATAAAACTCAGATTCCTATTTATACAATTTTATCTGCTGACAGAGACGTTCTGTTTTTCCTATTTCTACTGTTTCTTAACCTTAATTTTTTTAATTGGAGAATAATTGCTTTACAATGTTGTGTTGTTTTCTGCTGTATAACATCATAAATCCGTTGTAAGTATACATATATTCCCTTCTTTGTGAGCCTCCCTCCCACCCCAAACACCTTTCTAAGAATGATTTCAAAAGTAAGAATTCTGGAGTTTCCTGGATTTCGGCATCAAAAAAAAAAAAAAAGAAAGTAAAGAAAAGGAAAAAAAAAAAAAAGAAAATCTGGATGTTGATTTAACATTTTAACAACATAAAAAATTTAAAACTCTCTATAGATCAAGCTGTCTATAGGCAAGTCAGATTAGCAGACAAGGCTTGTCTTTTTGGTACTCATAGGAATGTGGCATGGATAAAAATGATTTCTCACTTCCAATTTTTATTTAGAATTTTTTTAAGGATTGATATTTTCTGACGACTTTCAGCCTTTTCAGAAGTCAAGGGAATCTAGGAAGTTCCTTGGTCATCCAGTGGTTACGACTCACTGCTGTGGGCCCAGAGTTCGATACCTGGTGGGGGAACTAAAATCTTGCCAGCTACTGGGATGTATTGTACAACATGGGGAATATAGCAAATATCATATAATAACTTTAAATGGAGTATGACCTATAAAAATTGTGAATCACTATGTTGTGTACCTGTAACATATAATAATAAGTAATGTGCATCATCTGTATTTTAATTAAAAAGAAGCAACCTTAGACAAAAAGACCTTATGGTAATTAGATCAACAGGAAAAATGAGAAATGAGCAAACAAAAATGCTACCAATTATAGTTGTACAGATATTGTAAATTACAAATTTCATTCCAATGTCAGAGACGTTAAAATGTCAGAAAATGAAGGTATTAGAATCATTGAAGCACAGTGTTGTCTCTAATCCTCAAAATGTATCTGCAAAGGAGGTATGATATCCTTTGACTTCATTGAGATGTTGTCCTTGTAAAATAGTAGTAATAGTAATAAGTATGATTATATTACCTAACAGGTACTGAGCTGTTACCTGTGCTAGGAATGGTTGTAAACTCTTTGCATGAATCTCATTTAAGCATCGCAGTGCTGTCCTGTGAGAGGCACAGAGAGGCTGAGCGACAGCTAAGTGACAGAGTGAAAGTCAAATTCAAACCCAAGTTGAGCTGAATCTCAAGGTCATGGTCATTCTATTCAAGTAAATTGCTCTTTCATTATTGTGTTAAGAAGAGCTAATGCTAATATATAATGTTCTTTCTCCAGAAGGAAACAAAATATTTGTTTTAGAGCCATAGGAATAGCATGCTATTGAATGTTTTCAATCACAGGAACAGTTGTTTGTTTTGAAACAGTAACACTAAAGTTTCCTGAAAACTCCTCTTGCTTTCATAAGACTGCCCTCCACGTGGCCTGTGCCAATGGCCATTCAGCAGTGGTCACTCTGCTCCTGGAGAGAAAATGCCTGCATAACCTATGTGACAATGAAAACAGGACAGCACTGATGAAGGTACGGGGCAGTGAACCGTGTCCACAGGAGGTGGATGTGATTTAACTACTGACACTAAAAGTGAATTCATCTCATTAAATGTAGCAAACTGGTGAAGCTTGTGGACTGTTTACTTTGAATTCCTAGAATTTACACTCTGTTTCTTGGTGCAACACTGACAGGCCATAGAATGCCAAGAAGAGGAGTGTGCGACTCTTCTGCTGGAGCATGGTGCTGACCCAAATGTCATGGACGTCTGTGGGAACACTGCTCTCCACTACGCTGTCTTTTGCCAGAATATATCACTTGCAGCAAAGCTGCTTTCCTGCAACACCAATATAGAAGCCAGGAACAAGGTATATCTCAACTAACTTTATTTACAAAATATTTGCAAAGCATTTTTTTTTTGGAGGTATTGGTTCTTTATTTAAAAAAGACATTTATCAATTTTCAGTATCAAAATGGTTACACTATTGGGTTTTTTTTTTCTCCCAGTTGGTCCCCAAAGAGACACCAAAGGAGAGAACATTTTAAGCCAATTAAGCTGCAAGATGCACACCTAACAGACCTCACTGAAACCTCATCAAAAAAGGGGGATTGGGTAGGGAAAGAAACTTTAAAAGATCAGCACACTGCTAGCCCACAGACTGTAGAGAGCTCTTACAGGCAGAGGGGTGACCAGTGTGCCTCAACCCCAAAGAAGCAAAGTTCCAAAATAATATAAAAATTTAAAAGTTTTGTACATATGCTTTTCAAGATTTCTCCAGCACTAACCGATACAAAGCACAATGAGATGGCACTTTTAGAGATAGCAGCTTCAGACCCAGAAAAGGATGATGAGATGAGATTCATATGGCTAAATCAGTGGCAAAACATAATTTTCTTTCCTTTCTTTCAAGGAGGCAGGAGAGCAAATAAGTGGTCACTTCAACATAAGAGGCACATGATCCATTCTGTGAGCAGTTGGGAACAGGGTAGAGCTAGGACAAGGATTTGGCCTCAGAGGTTTCACCATCTTAATTGTTTGGTCGCTTCTGATGAAAAAAGAAAAAAAAAAAAGGTTGTCCAAAGATACTGTAAAGCTGAAAACCTGAACAGCACTTTTTTTTTTTTTTTTTTTTGGTAACTCCTCCTGGTATGATCTTTCTGGTTTGGCAGGTACTTTTTACAGGGCAATGAGGTTTCCTCAAATGGAGCCTTTCTCTGGACTGCTAGGCTCTCAGTAAGGCAGGCCCAAACCTTTTCCCTTTCTCTCTGGAGAAGGCAATATGCATTAAGCTGAAATGTTACCTTCCAAAAGTGAGAAAGAGATTAGACTGCTGCTTCAGAACTACGGAATTATCTGGAATGTTTTTTTTTACAAATGGTTGTTACATCAACAACAAAAAAGGTAATTACAAAATGTGTACATCACAACATGCTTTTAAAGACACTTTGCATTGTGCTCACATTCCGTTAAACGTTGTTCCCAAAGGTGCTCAGCCTCTAGCCCAACTGGAATCTCTGGGGAGAGGCAGAGACAGTTTGGCGAAAAGGACACAGGAGTAGGGGGGTGGGAGAGGTGGCGAAAGGAGAAAGCAGCCTTCCAGTTAAAGATCAGCCCTCAGTTTAAATAAAGGTCAGCTTCGGGCAGGCTGGCCCCAGCAGAGTCGGGGTGAGAGGGAGGAGCAGCGTCAGGGCGGGGCTGGGGTGCTCTACATCTCATTCAGGTCAAGCAGAGTCTGGTCCAACATCCTTTGTGTACAGAGGTGCTCCTCTTTGGTGCATTTCAGTTTATCTTCCAAATCATCAATTGTCTTTTCCAGCTTGGCTACCAATCTCTCAGCAAATTCAGCACGGGTCTCTGCCTCCTTGAGTTTATCGGTAAGAATCTTTATCTCTTCCTTATATTTGTCTTCTTTTTGAGAGTACTTTTCTTCAGCAGCACTCAGACACTTCAGGTTCTGGTCCATCAGTTTGATTTGCTCATCCATCTCTCGGCAACGGGACTCTGCCAGCTCGGCTCGCTCCTCTGTGCCCTCCAAGTCTCCGTCAATAATCACCAACTTGCGAGCCACCTCTTCATACTTCCTGTCTGCCTCTTCTGCAATGTGCTTAGCTTCTTTGAGTTGGATTTCCTGGAGTTCCATTTTTTCTTCATCTTTTAAGGCTTGGTTTTCAATAACCTTCATACCTCTCTCACTCTCATCAGCAGCTTTCTCAGCTTCCTCCAGCTTTTGCAGGGCAGTGGCCAGGCGCTCTTGAGCTCGGTCCAGCTCCTCTTCGACCAGCTGGATCCTACGGTTCAAGGAGGCCACCTCAGCCTCAGCCTGTTCTCGGGCCCGTCCTTCTCCCTCCACTTCCCGCTGGAGGCGCTCGGCCCTCTCCTGTGCATCATCGGCCTGCTGCTGCAGAACCTGGATCTTGCGCTTCACCGCCTCGATAGTGGGGATCCCGGCCATGGTCCCCACCCAGCTCCTGCTTGCCTACGGGTTCCTGCCTCCTCCGCTCGGCATTCTGCAAAGCATTTTTTAAAACTAGAAGTGTTTTATTTCTAACTATGTAAATAGGTAAACTGAATAGTGTCCATCAAGCCCTGTTACCATGGAAACAACTCCAAAGCCACTGCAGGGGGTGGGGAAAAATGTTGGAGCCCACAGAGAGGGCAAAGCTCTGTCTCCCAGCCAACCATCTATCCCAGAAGGAAGATTTCTCATCAGAACGTGCCTGGGCGTGGGTGGTAGGCTCAGAGCCCACAAATGATGAAGGCCTGGGGGGAATGAAGTGATGTGAGGAGTGGCTGCTTCCAGGGGCTCAGGGAATGGGTGCCCCTGGGAGTGGGTGGGAGGAGGAAGGAGACCCAGTGCCCATGAGGGGGAGCCGGGTAAGTGCAAATGGGCCTGGGAGGCAGCAGGCCTGGACCCCTGAGCCCTGCAGGACCCCGGTTCTGAGATCTGGCCAAGAGGGTCAGGTCATGTTTGACTCCCAGCAAGGGCGTTCACTTGTGCTGGTGACTGCTTGGTTTGCGATGTACACCTCGGGGTCTCCCACGCTCAGCCCCAGGAGCTCCTTGGTGGGGTTGCAGCTGTGCATGTGGAGCTGGTGATGGCGAAGCCACACCTCCTGCTTTCTCCAGGACACACGTGAAGTCCTGCAGCTGCAGCCCCGCCAGGAACTCCCTCCACTCTCACAGGTGGGCTCAGTTTTCCATCTTTGGAAGCTCCAGCCTTCCCTGAGTGAAAGTATTTTGAAGGAACCAAATTGTCTACGATTTCACTTTAAATCATGATATTTCTCAAGGATTAGAGAGTAAAGCATTCCTTTATGTGTTTATGGTTGTTACTCGTTGTAACACTGCACTTGTTAAAGGTAAAATAGTGAAGTTGCTCAGTCGTGTCCGACTCTTTGCAACCCCATGTACAGTAGCCAACCAGGCTCCTCCATCCATGGGATTTTACAGGCAAGTATACTGGAGAGGGTTGCCATTTCCTTCTCCAGGGGATCTTCCCAACCCAGGGATCGAACCCGGGTCTCCCGCATTGTAGGCAGACACTTTACCATCTGAGCCACCAGGGAAGTCCTGTTAAAGGTAAAACATTTTCCAAATATTTTCCCCAATTAAGTTTTTTTTTTTTTTGTAATCAGTCTAAAATAACACAGTAAAGCAAAATTTGCCTCAGTAGACTTTGTCTTAAAATTCAAACATAAAGAAAGCATTTTACAACATATTAGAAATCTTGCTGCTGTTCACAAATTCCCATTTTATGAAAATTGGTTTATATAAGCACAGTTTCTCTCTCATTGTCCAAGTCTTAAGAGGGTAAAAGGAAAGGAAAAGGAGCAAGCAAGTGAAAAATGCAAGTCAAGCTGGAATTTTGTCAGTTGGGAAATGCCAAGACGAGGATTTATTTATTTTAATATTTATTTATTTGGCTGATCTGGGCTTCGTTTCAGCATGTAGGATATAGTTTCCTGACCAGGGGTCGAACCCAGGCCCTCTTTCCTGGGAGCACTGAGACCCAGTCACAGGACCACCACGGAAGTCCCGAGATTTTGGTTTGTGCTTTTTATTCCCTTCAGTTTATATATTTCTTATATGCTTTTCAGTTTTCAGGGACAATAGTTGTCATTTTGAAAAAGATTGTGAGTGAACTGTAAACTTGCCTAGGTGCCAGTTTTAAGAAGACTCTGATGAAACCAGACTGACAGTCAACAGGTGGTGATTAAGTGTGAATTAAGAGGGAAGAGCAAATAACTACCTGCTAATATCCTATTCTGGCAGAAACATCCACTTAGATAAGAGTCTAGACTCTGCTCTCCAATCTAGAATGTCTTGATGGGAAGGAAGTAAGTGGTTTATAAATAATGAGATCAGGTTGCCTTTTGGGTTTACTAGTCCCTGTTCTACCACTGTTTACCCAGGAAACCTTAAAAAATTGCAGCTTTGATGACTCTTGCCTCTTAGACTTTTCTTTTTTATTCAAACCTTCATGTAAGAGAAGGAATTAGCTGTGTGAGTAAGAGATGAGACGAGTGGTTGCTGCACTAATTCTCAGCTATATTCTGCTGGTGAATCAGAATTATTTGGGAAAACTTATTTTAAAAATGTATAAGCCTAGGATGTTCCCTGTAAATTTTGACTGAGTAAATCGAGGAACGCTTGGACGTGTGTATTTAGAAATATTCCCTTGAGATTCTGATCCAATCCTTGATGAATAACGATGGAGTGAATACATGTAATTTCTTTTTTTTTTAAATTTTATTTTATTTTTAAACTTTATAATGTTGCATTTGTTTTGCCAAATATCGAAATGAATCCACCACAGGTATATATGTGTTCCCCATCCTGAACCCTCCTCCCTCCTCCCTCCCCATACCATCCCTCTGGGTCATCCCAGTGCACCAGCCCCAAGCATCCAGTATCATGCATCGAACCTGGACTGGCGACTCGTTCCATATATGATATTATACGTATTTCAATGCCATTCTCCCAAATCATCCCACCCTCACCCTCTCCCACAGAGTCCAAAAGACTGTTCTATACATCAGTGTCTCTTTTGCTGTCTCGTACACAGGGTTATTGTTACCATCTTTTTAAATTCCATATATATGTGTTAGAATAGTGTATTGGTGTTTTTCTTTCTGGCTTACTTCACTCTGTATAATAGGTTCCAGTTTCATCCACCTCATTAGAACTGATTCAAATGTATTCTTTTTAATGGCTGAGTAATACTCCATTGTGTATATGTACCACAGCTTTCTTATCCATTCATCTGCTGATGGGCATCTAGGTTGCTTCCATGTCCTGGCTATTATAAACAGTGCTGCAATGAACATTGGGGTACACGTGTCTCTTTCAATTCTTTATGCCCAGCAGTGGGATTACCGGATCATAAGGCAGTTCTATTTCCAGTTTTTTAAGGAATCTCCACACTGTTCTCCATAGTGGCTGTACTAGTTTTCATTCCCACCAACAGGGTAAGAGGGTTCCCTTTTCTCCACACCCTCTCCAGCATTTATTGCTTGTAGACTTCTGGATCGCAGCCATGCTGACTGGCATGAAATGGTACCTCATAGTGGTTTTGATTTGCATTTCTCTGATAATGACTGATGTTGAGCATCTTTTCATGGGTTTGTTAGCCATCTGTATGTCTCTTTTGGAGAAATGTCTATTTAGTTCTTTGGCCCATTTTTTGATTGGGTCATTTATTTTTCTAGAATTGAGCTGTAGAAGTTGCTTATATATTTTTGAGATTAGTTGTTTGTCAGTTGCTTCATTTGCTATTATTTTCTCCCATTCTGAAGGCTGTCTTTTCACCTTGCTTATAGTTTCCTTTGTTATGCAGAAGCTTTTTTTTTTTAAATTGTGTCTTTGCTTTTATTTATTTTTTTTCCCTAAGAACTTATTTTATTGTAGTAAGAAATTTCTCCCCAATTTTTAGCAACAGTCTAACATGCCCAAATATAAATTTCTCGACATGTATTTTACATAAATACATTGTGGCTAGTTACCGGTCCTTACATACAACTCTGCACATTTTGGACAGCTTTCTTTATTTTTTTTATTTTTTATTTTTCCTAATTTTATTTTATTTTTAAACTTTACATAATTGTATTAGTTTTGCCAAATATCAAAATGAATCCGCCACAGGTATACATGTGTTCCCCATCCCGAACCTTCCTCCCTCCTCCCTCCCCATACCATCCCCCTGGGCCATCCCAGTGCACCAGCCCCAAGCATCCAGCATCGTGCATTGAACCTGGACTGGCAACTCGTTTCCCACACGATATTTTACATGTTTCATTGCCCTTCTCCCAAATCTTCCCACCCTCTCCCTCTCCCACAGAGTCCATAAGACTGTTCTATATATCAGTGTCTCTTTTGCTGTCTCGTACACCGGGTTATTGTTACCATCTTTCTAAATTCCATATATATGCATTAGTATACTGTATTTATGTTTTTCCTTCTGGCTTACTTCACTCTGTATAATAGGCTCCAGTTTCATCCACCTCATTAGAACTGATTCAAATGTATTCTTTTTAATGGCTGAGTAATACTCCATTGTGTATATGTACCACAGCTTTCTTATCCATTCATCTGCTGATGGACATCTAGGTTGCTTCCATGTCCTGGCTATTATAAACAGTGCTGCGATGAACATTGGGGTACACGTGTCTCTTTCCCTTCTGGTTTCCTCAGTGTGTATGCCCAGCAGTGGGGTTGCTGGATCATAAGGCAGTTCTATTTCCAGTTTTTTAAGTAATCTCCACACTGTTCTCCATAGTGGCTGTACTAGTTTGCATTCCCACCAACAGTGTAAGAGGGTTCCCTTTTCTCCACACCCTCTCCAGCATTTATTATTTGTAGACTTTTGGATCGCAGCCATTCTGACTGGTGTGAAATGGTACCTCATAGTGGTTTTGATTTGCATTTCTCTGATAATGAGTGATGTTGAGCATCTTTTCATGTGTTTGTTAGCCATCTGTATGTCTTCTTTGGAGAAATGTCTATTTAGTTCTTTGGCCCATTTTTGGATTGGGTCATTTATTTTTCTGGAGTTGAGCTGTAGGAGTTGCTTGTATATTTTTGAGATTAGTTGTTTGTCGGTTGCTTCAATTGCTATTATTTTCTCCCATTCTGAAGGCTGTCTTTTCACCTTGCTAATAGTTTCCTTTGATGTGCAGAAGCTTTTAAGGTTAATTAGGTCCCATTTGTTTATTTTTGCTTTTATTTCCAATATTCTGGGAGGTGGGTCATAGAGGATCCTGCTGTGATGTATGTCGGAGAGTGTTTTGCCTATGTTCTCCTCTAGGAGTTTTATAGTTTCTGGTCTTACGTTTAGATCTGTAATCCATTTTGAGTTTATTTTTGTGTATGGTGTTAGAAAGTGGTCCAGTTTCATTCTTTTACAAGTGGTTGACCAGTTTTCCCAGCACCACTTGTTAACGAGATTGTCTTCAATCCATTGTATATTCTTGCCTCCTTTGTCAAAGATAAGGTGTCCATATGTGCATGGATTTATCTCTGGGCTTTCTAGTTTGTTCCACTGATCAATATTTCTGTCTTTGTGCCAGTACCATACTGTCTTGATGACTGTGGCTTTGTAGTAGAGCTTGAAGTCAGTAGGTTGATTCCTCCAGTTCCATTCTTCTTTCTCAAGATAGCTTTGCTATTCGAGGTTTTTTTTGTATTTCCATACAAATTGTGAAATTATTTGTTCTAGCTCTGTGAAGAATACCATTGGTAGCTTGATAGAGATTGCATTGAATCTGTAAATTGCTTTGGGTAGTATACTCATTTTCACTATATTGATTCTTCCAATCCATGAACATGGTATATTTCTCCATCTATTAGTGTCCTCTTTGATTTCTTTCACCAGTGTTTTATAGTTTTCTATATATAGGTCTTTAGTTTCTTTAGGTAGATATATTCCTAAGTATTTTATTCTTTCTGTTGCAATGGTGAATGGAATTGTTTCCTTAATTTCTCTTTCAGTTTTCTCATTATTAGTGTATAGGAATGCAAGGGATTTCTGTGTGTTGGCTTTATATCCTGCAACTTTACTATAATCATTGATTAGTTCTAGTAATTTTCTGGTGTAGTCTTTAGAGTTTTCTATGTAGAGGATAATGTCATCTGCAAACAGTGAGAGTTTTACTTCTTCTTTTCCAATTTGGATTCCTTTTATTTCTCTTTCTGCTTTGATTGCTATGGTCAAAACTTCCAGAACTATGTTGATAGTAATGGTGAAAGTGGGCACCCTTGTCTTGTTCCTGACTTCAGAGGAAATGCTTTCAATTTTTCACCACTGAGGATAATGTTTGCTGTGGGTTTGTCATATATAGCTTTTATTATGTTGTGGTATGTTCCTTCTATTCCTGCTTTCTGGAGAGTTTTTATCATAAATGGATGTTGAATTTTGCCAAAGGCTTTCTCTGCATCTATTGAGATAATCATATGGTTTTTATTTTTCAATTTGTTAATGTGGTGTATTACATTGATTGATTTGTGGATATTGAAGAATCCTTGCATCCCTGGGATAAAGCCCACTTGGTCATGGTGTATGATATTTTTAATGTGTTGTTGGATTCTGATTGCTAAAATTTGTTAAGAATTTTTGCATCTATTTCCATCAGTGATATTGACCTGTAGTTTTCTTTTTGTGTGGGATCTTCGTCAGGTTTTGGTGGTGATGGTGGCCTCATAGAATGAATTTGGAAGTTTACTTTCCTCTTCAATTTTCTGGAAGAATTTGAGTAGGATAGGTGTTAGCTCTTCTCTAAATTTTTGGTAGAATTAAGCTGTGAAGTCGTCTGGACCTGGGCTTTTGTTTGCTGGAAGATTTTTGATTACAGTTTCAATTTCCGTGCTTGTGATGGGTCTGTTAAGATTTTCTATTTCTTCCTGGTTGAGTTTTGGAAAGTTGTACTTTTCTAAGAATTTGTCCATTTCTTCCACGTTGTCCATTTTATTGGCATATAATTGTTGATAGTAGTCTCTTATGATCCTTTGTATTTCTGTGTTGTCTGTTGTGATCTCTCCGTTTTCATTTCTAATTTTATTGATTTGATTTTTCTCCCTTTGTTTCTTGATGAGTCTGGCTAATGGTTTGTCAATTTTATTTATCCTTTCAAAGAACCAGCTTTTGGCTTTGTTGATTTTTGCTATGGTCTCTTTTGTTTCTTTTGCATTTATTTCTGCCCTAATTTTTAAGATTTCTTTCCTTTTACTAACCCTGGGGTTCTTCATTTCTTCCTTTTCTAGTTGCTTTAGGTGTAGAGTTAGGTTATTTATTTGACTTTTTTCTTGTTTCTTGAGGTATGCCTCTGTTGCTATTAACTTTCCCCTTAGGACTGCTTTTACAGTGTCCCACAGGTTTTGGGTTGTTGTATTTTCATTTTCATTAGTTTCTATGCAAATTTTGATTTCTTTTTTGATTTCTTCTGTGATTTGTTGGTTATTCAGCAGGGTGTTGTTCAGCCTCCATATGTTGGAATTTTTAATAGTTTTTCTCCTGTAATTGAGATCTAATCTTACTGCATTGTGGTCAGAAAAGATGCTTGGAATGATTTCAAATTTTTTGAATTTACCAAGGCTAGATTTATGGCCTAGGATGTGATCTATCCTGGAGAAGGTTCCATGTGCACTTGAGAAAAAGGTGAAATTCATTGTTTTGGGATGAAATGTCTTATAGATATCAATTAGGTCTAACTGGCCTATTGTATCGTTTAAAGTTTGTGTTTCCTTGTTAATTTTCTGTTTAGTTGATCTATCCATAGGTGTGAATGGGGTATTAACATCTCTCACTATTATTGTGTTATTGTTAATTTCCGCTTTCATACTTGTTAGCATTTGTCTTACATATTGTGGTGCTCTCATTTTGGGTGCATATATATTTATAATTGTTATATCTTCTTCTTGAATTGATCCTTTGATCATTATGTAGTGACTGTCTTTGTCTCTTTTCACAGCCTTTGTTTTAAAGTCTATTTTATCTGATATGAGTATTGCTACTCCTGCTTTCTTTTGGTCCCTATTTGCATGGAAAATCTTTTTCCAGCCCTTCACTTTCAGTCTGTATGTGTCCCCTGTTTTGAGGTGGGTCTCTTGTAGACAACATATGTAGGGGTCTTGTTTTTGTATCCATTCAGCCAGTCTTTGTCTTTTGGTTGGGGCATTCAACCCATTTACATTTAAGGTAATTACTGATAAGTATGATCCCGTTGCCATTTACTTTATTGTTTTTGGTTTGAATTTATACACCGTTTTTGTGTTTCCTGTCTAGAGAATATCCTTTAGTATTTGTTGGAGAGCTGGTTTGGTGGTGCTGAATTCTCACAGCTTTTGCTTGTCTGTAAAGCTCTTGATTCTCCTTCATATTGAATGAGATCCTTGCTGGGTACAATAATCTGGGCTGTAGGTTATTTTCTTTCATCACTTTAAGTATGTCCTGCCATTCCCTCCTGGCTTGAAGAATTTCTGTTGAAAGATCAGCTGTTATCCTTATGGGAATTCCCTTGTGTGTTGTTTTCCCCTTGCTACTTTTAATATTTGTTCTTTGTGATTGATCTTTGTTAATTTGATTAATATGTGTCTTTGGGTGTTTCGCCTTGGGTTTATCCTGTTTGGGACTCTCTGGGTTTCTTGGACTTGAGTGATTATTTCCTTCCCCATTTTAGGGAGGTTTTCAACTATTATCTCCTCAAGTATTTTCTCATGGTCTTTCTTTTTGTCTTCTTCTTCTGGGACCCCTATGATTCAAATGTTGTTGCGTTTAATATTGTCCTGGAGGTCTCTGAGATTGTCCTCATTTCTTTTAATTCGTTTTTCTTTTTTCCTCTCTGATTCATTTATTTCTACCATTCTATCTTCTAATTCACTAATCCTATCTTCTGCCTCTGTTATTCTACTATTTGTTGCCTCCAGAGTGTTTTTGATTTCATTTTTTTGCATTATTCATTATATACTGACTCTTTTTTATTTCTTCAAGGTCCTTGTTAAACCTTTCTTGCATCTTCTCAATCCTTGTGTCCAGGCTATTTATCTGTGATTTCATTTTCATTTCAAGATTTTTGGATCAATTTCACTATCATTATTCAGAATTCTTTATCAGGTAGATTCCCAATCTCTTTTTCTTTTGTTTGGTTTGGTGGGCATTTATCCTGTTCCTTTATCTGCTGGGTATTCCTCTGTCTCTTCATCTTGTTTAAATTGCTGAGTTTGGGGTGTCCTTTCTGTATTCTGGCAGTTTGTGGAGTTCTCTTTATTGTGGCATTTCCTCACTGTGTGTGGGTTTGTACAGGTGGCTTGTCAAGGTTTCTTGGTTAGGGAATCTTGTGTCAGTGTTCTGGTGGGTGGAGCTGGATTTCTTCTCTCTGGAGTACAATGAAGTGTCCAGTAATTAGTTACAAGATGTCTTTGGTTTGGGGTGACTTTGGGCAGCCTGTGTCTTGGAGCTCAGGGCTGTGTTCCTGTGTTGCTGGAGAATTTGCTTGGTATGTCTTGCCCTGGAACTTGTTGGCCCTTGTGTGGTGCTTGGTTTCAGTGTATGTATGGAGCCATTTGATGAGCTCCTGTCAATTTATGATCCCTGGAGTCAGGAGTTCCCTGGAGTCAGGGTTTGGACTTAAGCCTCCTGCTTCCAGTTATTGGTCTTATTTTTACAGTAGTTTCAAAACTTCTCCTTCTATACAGCACCATTGATAAAACATCTACGTTAAAGATGAAACATTTCTCCACCCTGAGGGTCACTCAGAGAGGTTCACAGCCTTACATGGAGAAGAGAAGAGGGAGGAGGGAGTTAGAGGTGACCTGAATGAGATGAGGTGGAATCAATAGAGGAGAGAGTGGGCTAGCCAGTAATCACTTCCTTATGTGCACTCCACAATTGGACTACTCAGAGATGTTCACAGAGTTATACAGAGAAGAGAAGAAGGAGGAAGGAGACAGAGGTGGCCAGGAGGATAAAAGTGGGGAATGAAAAGGAGGGAGACAGATCCAGCCAGTAATCAGTTCCCTAAGTGAACACACAGAAATTCACAGAGTTGGGTAGAGTCGAGAGGGGTTAGGGAGGAGACATAGGCGACCTGGTGGAGAAAAAGGAGGGTCCAAAGGGAGAGAGAGCAGTCAAGCCAGTAATCTCACTCCCTAGTGAAAAATGGGTATTGAAGATTGGGTTCTTAAAGGTACAAAATTGGTAACAAATACATAAAAGCAAAAATTAAAAATCTAGAATAGAGTTTGAAATTTCAAAAATACAATGTTAAAGAGACACGTGTACCCCAATGTTCATCGCAGCACTGTTTATAATAGCCAGGACATGGAAGCAACCTAGATGCCCATCAGCAGATGAATGGATAAAAAAGCTTTGGTACATATACACAATGGAGTATTACTCAGCCATTAAAAAGAATACATTTGAATCAGTTCTAATGAGGTGGATGAAACTGGAGCCTATTATACAGAGTGAAGTAAGCCAGAAAGAAAAACACCAATACAGTATAGTAACATATATATGGAATTTAAAAAGATGGTAACAATAACCCTGTGTACGAGACTGCAAAAGAGACACTGATGTATAGATCAGTCTTATGGACTCTGTGCGAGAGGGAGAGGGTGGGGAGATTTGGCAGAATAGCATTGAAACATGTATAATATCATGTATGAAACGAGTCGCCAGTCCAGGTTCGATGCACAGTACTGGATGCTTGGGGCTGGTGCACTGGGACGACCCGGAGGGAAGGTGGGGGGGGAGGGGAGGAGGGAGGAGGGTTCAGGATGGGAAGTGCAGGTATACCTGTGGCGGATTCATTTCAATATTTGGCAAAACTAATACAATATTGTAAAGTTTAAAAATAAAATAAAATTTAAAAAAAAGTTAAAAAAAATAAAATTAAATTAAAAAAAACTTCAATGTAATATTGCTTTATACCCCCAGAGAGGTACACACTCAAATGTCTAATAATAAAAAAAAAAAAAGAAGAAGGAAAAGAAAGAGAGAAACAAACAAACAAACAAAGCCAAACAAAGTTGCAAAAATTATAAAGAAAATATAGGTACAAAACTGATAACAAATACCAAAAAGCAAAAGTTAAACATCTAGAGTAGAGCTTGGAATTTCAAAAATACAATGTTTAAAAAAAAGAAGAAGAAGAAAAAGAAAGAGAGAGAAAACAAAAACAAAAACAAAGTCTCAAAAATTATAAAGAAAATATAGGTACAAAATTGATAACAAATACCAAAAAGCATAAATTAAAAATCTAGAGTAGAGTTTGGAATTTCAGATATAAAATGTTATATAAAAGAAGAAGAAAAAACAAAAACACGATCACAAAAATTATAAAATATATATATATGAAGTTTGCTTTAAAAAAATGGTCTTTTTTTTTTGCAAAGTAATAGTAGATTATAAAAGTGAAAATTAAAGGAATAATAGAGGACTTAAATTTTTTTTAAAAAATTAAAAAAAAAAAAAGAAAGAAAGAATGATCTTAAAAATACTAAAAATATATCTAGGACTTTCTCTGGTTTTGTTGTGAGTATTGTGGGATCAGTTCATTTTTGGCTAGTTCCTTGGTCTGACTTATATTTCTCAAGATCTATAGGCCCCTTCCTATGTAGTCGGTACTAATCACAGGGTTTAATCTATTGCCTGTAGCTTCCAAGGTGGTTCCCTCTGTTATTGCTTCTTCTGTTTGCTGGTCTCTTCAGTGTCTGGTTTCCTCCCTGACACAAAGGGGACAGTGGTGGACACTTTTTTTTTTTAGGCTCACTTGTTCAGTCACACTGTGGGGTGGCGGGGTGGGGGGGGTGGGGATCCTGCAAACAAATAACACTGGAGTGTGCTCGCAGTGTGCTCGCAGTGCCTCAGCCACACTGGGTCTGCCCCCACTCACGGCGCGTGTAGCCTCCCCGCCCACACCGCTCAGGGTCTAGGTTGCTCTGCTGGGAACCATCCACGGCCGGCCCTGGGCTGCTTGCACCTCCCGGGTCCAAGCCGCTCAGGTTCAGGCACTCCGGTAGTCCTCAGAGGCGCAGACTCAGTTGGGCCTGCGTTTTGTGCCCTTCCCAGGTCTGAGCAGCTCAGGTGATGAGGTGTTTGGCGAGCGCGATTGCTGCAACTTATCGCCTCCCCGCTGCTTGGTTATCTAGGTGTACAACCAGCGCACCTTCTCAGGCGGATGTTGACCGTCCAGACCCCCAAGAAGTTTTAGTTAACAAAAAAGCCTGTTTACAGTTTTATAGATCATGTCTCTCTAGGGCTGCGATTGCCCCCTTCTGGCTCTGGCTGCTTGTCACCAGAGGGGGATGGTCTGCAGCCGGCTATCTCTGTTCAGTCCTTTATTCCTTGCATGGGCCTAGCGGTGTCTTAGGTTAGGGCTGGCTTTTCACGTGGTAGATATCCCACAGTCTAGTTTGCTAGCCCAAATTATTCTGCTTAGATAGCGCTCGGGGTATTCAGGTCAGATCCTTAGTCTAAGCGATGCAGCCTGTGCCATGCCTCCCTGCCCAGCCCCCGCTTGCTAGTGGCATGTGCAGACATCTGCGCTGCTTCTCCGCTGGGGGAGTTACCATAGGGCTCGCAATCTGCAGGTTTTAATTATTTATTTTTCCTCCATGTTATGTTGCCCTCTGTGCTTCCAAGGCTTGGCACAGATTCGGCAGTGAGGAGGTTTCCTGGTGTTTGGAAACTTCTCTCTTTTTAAGACTCCCTTCCCGGGATAGAATTCTGTCCCTCTCTCTTTTGTGTCTTTTTTTGTCTTTTATATTTTTTCCTACCTCCTTTCGAAGACTTGGGTTGCTTTTCTGGGTGCCTGATGTCCTCTGCCAGCATTCAGAAGTTGTTTTGTGGAATTTACTCGGCGTTTAAATGTTCTTTTGATAAATTTGTGGGGGAGAAAGTGGTCTCCCCGTCCTACTCCTCCGCCATCTTAGCTGCCTCCCTCCTACATGTACATGTATTGTACATGTAATTTCTAAATGCACCCTTCACAAAAGAAAGTAGTCTCCTGAAGCATTGGAGTTTGATCAGTGCTAGCTACTTCCATCAGCTCCCTCCTTTCCAACAATATTAGCCTGACTTTTTCTTTGCCCCTGTGTTTGAGACATTAAAAAGTGTATCTTTGGCAGTATCTATGGGCTTGAACGATAACTCCTTTTCCTTCCAACCACTCATCATTCAGTGACACTCTGAGAGTCTTTAGCGATTTGCTCATGGTGAAGTCACTTTGTCTGTAGAGTCTGATCTTTAAGGATTTTGCACCTTCGCTTATCATCCAGGTCATTAGGTCAACAGATGTTTGTTACCAACAGGGTTTTCCTGACTGCAGTAATAGTAACTCATGAGCCTTTTTTGGTGTCAGCTTCAGGACAGACTCTTGCAGTGTGTCTGTTAGAATTGCTGATCCCTGGCATAAGCAGATGAGAGGTTTAAAACCCGTGAAGTTAGTAACAGTACAGAGGGGAATTGTTTTAAGCATTTATTTTCAGCAGGCTTGGAAACTTATGATCCATTTTATTAACAATCTAGAAGAATTCTAGAGATAGATTGTAGTTTCAACAGGCAGTGGAAACATTCTTGACTGTGAATTATGAGTCTTTTTAATATAATTTATGTTTAATTGAATTATGAGTCTTAATAGCTGTATTTATTACATATTGGGACCCACGTTTTCTGTGAAACATATGATACTAAAGAAAGGAAAGGTTTAACATACAAATAATTGCTTTATACACACCTGTTTGGAAACAGCAAACATAAAACCAAAGGTTGGCCATAAACCAAACATGGTCCTTGGATATGTTTAGTTTACCTCCACACATTGAGTCAACATTTCAAATTTAGGAGGCTCATGCAGAAGTTCAGCCTTCTCCAAGGACCAAATCTGGACCCCCTTGAGCCCATCCTACTTCTTGGTCTGTGTGCAGAGGCCACCCCTTCTGTTTGGGACATGTGTTTTTGGGGTTACTGGTCTCACCTGGCTTTTTCACTTACTCGGGTCATCAGCTTTCCATCCATAAGCATTTGAGTTTCCAATTTTTGATTGATAGTTTATTTTGATAAATATTTGAAGGTTTTTAAAGACAGTCTAATTAATCTATAATTGATTTCATATTTAAAAAAACTCTTAAGAATGGCATTGAATTTTTCAAATTAGAATTTTTAAGTTGGTTGTGGCAGTTTCGCACTGAATAACTCTCACAAACACACAAGATTATAAGAGACAGCACAGGGGGAGCTGGTGGAAGAGCAACTCCCCGAGAAAATGTTGAGCATGTATTTATTGGTAATTTTACGTTCCAATCTTTAACTAAGAGCAGTAAAGCAAGGCAGACACCAGAACTCTAGGATTTTGGAAGCTTCCTCCTGGTGGTCTGGAGGTAATCACATGAGAGTCATCAAGAAGGGTCTTTGAAGATAAGCTGGGGAGGGCACTCATTCTGCATGCAGTTAGCATCTAGCTAATGCTGACCTCTCAGCCAGAATGTCTAACTTAAGGAATGGCAGTGGAAAGAGCAAGCAAGGAAGAAAGAATGAGTAAGATTAAATTCCAGGAGACATTTCTGAGAACGCAGTAAAACAAGGTTCCCACAGTTGACTTTTTGAAAAAGAAAAAAAAAAGTTTCTCTCTTTGAATGTTCATGTAGAGAAGAATATTCCCACTGGAATGTCTGTAAACCTTTTGAGTTTACTCATGGTCATCGTTGGATAAGTTATGCATGCTACAGATAGTATTCTATATTTCTGCCTCAGCATTGTCCCTAAAATATGCAGTTGATACAGTAGCTAAATGATACCTGCACCCCCTGCATTGGGAGCTTGACATTTAGCCACAGGACCACCAGGGAAGGCCCAGAGGAGGAGCATATTAAAGAGAAAGAAGGTGCACTGGGCAATGAGGAGGGGGCTGTCTTTCATTTATTTTCTTTTATTTTTAAGTTCAGAGAATCTTTTGCATGACTTTAATTTCAGTTTAGAAAGTAACCTCCAATTAAGATAAATAAATTTATGTTTTAGAAAAAGAAAAAAAAATGACACACACACACAAAAGAAATAGGTTAACTGTGTACATTAGAAATGGTTTTCCCTGTTTTACAGGATGACCTGACACCACTGTTACTTGCGATACATGAAAGGAGAGGGCAAATGGTGGAGTTTTTAGTAAAGAAAGAAGCAAATATACATGCGGTTGATAAGAAGAAAAGGTACCATTGTTCTTTTTCTTTTTAAAATCCTTAGTGCTGTTCTAGGATGCTAATATAAAGATTAAATGAATAAGAGGATTCATTTGTGATCAACACATCATCACTTATGTAGAAAATCAATGGTTCTGACTGGGAATCATGAACAATATATAGCAGGAATGTACAGGAGGATTCATATTCCTTTATAATATTGACCGATGTCACATGCAACCTCTTTTTTTTAACATTTTTTTAAAATTTTATTTTATTCTTAAACTTTACAATATTGTATTAGTTTTTGCCAAATATCGAAATGAATCCACCACAGGTATACCCGCGTTCCCCATCCTGAACCCTCTTCCCTCCTCCCTTCCCTACCCTACCCTCCCTCTGGGTCGTCCCAGTGCACCAGCCCCAAGCATCCAGTACCGTGCTTGGAACCTGGAATGGCATCTCGTTTCATACATGATATTATACATGTTTCAATGCTATTCTCCCAATTTTCCCCACCCTCTCCCTCTCCCACAGAGTCCATAAGACTGATCTATACATCAGTGTCTCTTTTGCAGTCTCGTACACAAGGTTATTGTTACCATTTTTCTAAATTCCATATATATGTGTTAGTATACTGTATTGGTGTTTTTCTTTCTGGCTTACTTCACTCTGTATAATAGGTTCCAGTTTCATCCATCTCATTAGAACAGATTCAAATGTATTCTTTTTAACGGCTGAGTAATACTCCATTGTGTATATGTACCACAGCTTTCTTATCCATTCATCTGCTGATGGGCATCTAGGTTGCTTCCATGTCCTGGCTATTATAAACAGTGCTGCGATGAACATTGGGGTACACGTGTCTCTTTCCCTTCTGGTTTCCTCAAGTGTATGCCCAGCAGTGGGATTGCTGGGTCATAAGGCAGTTCTATTTCCAGTTTTTTAAGTAATCTCCACACTGTTCTCCATAGTGGCTATACTAGTTTGCATTCCCACCAACAGTGTAAAAGAGTTCCCTTTTCTCCACACCCTCTCCAGCATTTATTGCTTGTAGACTTTTGGATCGCAGCCATTCTGACTGGCGTGAGATGGTACCTCATAGTGGTTTTGACTTGCATTTCTCTGATAATGAGTGATGTTGAGCATCTTTTCATGTGTTTGTTAGCCATCTGTATGTCTTCTTTGGAGAAATGTCTATTTAGTTCTTTGGCCCATTTTTGGATTGGGTCATTTATTTTTCTGGAGTTGAGCTGTAGGAGTTGCTTGTATATTTGTGAGATGAGTTGTTTGTCCGTTGCTTCATTTGCTATTATTTTCTCCCATTCTGAAGGCTGCCTTTTCACCTTGCTAATAGTTTCCTTTGATGTGCAGAAGCTTTTAAGGTTAATTAGGTCCCATTTGTTTATTTTTGCTTTTATTTCCAATATTCTGGGAGGTGGGTCATAGAGGATCCTGCTGTGATGTATGTCGGAGAGTGTTTTGCCTATGTTCTCCTCTAGGAGTTTTATAGTTTCTGGTCTTATGTTTAGATCTTTAATCCATTTTGATTTTATTTTTATGTAAGGTGTTAGAAAGTGTTCTAGTTTCATTCTTTTACAAGTGGTTGACCAGTTTTCCCAGCACCACTTGTTAAAGAGATTGTCTTTAATCCATTGTATATTCTTGCCTCCTTTGTCAAAGATAAGGTGTCCATAGGTGCGTGGATTTATCTCTGGGCTTTCTAGTTTGTTCCATTGATCAATATTTCTGTCTTTGTGCCAGTACCATACTGTCTTGATAACTGTGGCTTTGTAATAGAGCCTAAAGTCAGGCAGGTTGATTCCTCCAGTTCCATTCTTCTTTCTCAAGATAGCTTTGGCTATTCGGGGTTTTTTGTATTTCCATACAAATTGTGAAATTATTTGTTCTAGCTCTGTGAAGAATACCGTTGGTAGCTTGATAGGGATTGCATTGAATCTGTAAATTGCTTTGGGTAGTATACTCATTTTCACTATATTGATTCTTCCAATCCATGAACATGGTATATTTCTCCATCTATTAGTGTCCTCTTTGATTTCTTTCACCAGTGTTTTATAGTTTTTTATATATAGGTCTTTAGTTTCTTTAGGTAGATATATTCCTAAGTATTTTATTCTTTCTGTTGCAATGGTGAATGGAATTGTTTCCTTAATTTCTCTTTCAGTTTTCTCATTATTAGTGTATAGGAATGCAAGGGATTTTTGTGTGTTGATTTTATATCCTGTGACTTTACTATAATCATTGATTAGTTCTAGTAATTTTCTGGTGGAGTCTTTAGGGTTTTCTATGTAAAGGATCATGTCATCTGCAAACAGTGAGAGTTTTACTTCTTCTTTTCCAATTTGGATTCCTTTTATTTCTTTTTCTGCTCTGATTGCTGTGGCCAAAACTTCCAGAACTATGTTGAATAGTAATGGTGAAAGTGGGCACACTTGTCTTCTTCCTGACTTTAGAGGAAATGCTTTCAAT
The DNA here is from genome assembly GCF_003369695.1 of Bos indicus x Bos taurus. Classification (NCBI taxonomy): domain Eukaryota; kingdom Metazoa; phylum Chordata; class Mammalia; order Artiodactyla; family Bovidae; genus Bos; species Bos indicus x Bos taurus. Next base: position 51,003,113 of record NC_040104.1, read on the forward strand.
TTTTTACCATTGAGGATAATGTTTGCTATGGGTTTGTCATATATAGATTTTATTATGTTGAGGTATGTTCCTTCTATTCCTGCTTTCTGGAGAGTTCTTATCATAAATGGATGTTGAATTTTGTCAAAGGCTTTCTCTGCATCTATTGAGATAATCATATGGTTCTTGTTTTTCAATTTGTTAATGTGGTGTATAACATTGATTGATTTGCGGATATTGAAGAATCCTTGCATCCCTGGGATAAAGCCCACTTGGTCATGGTGTATGATCTTTTTAATGTGTTGTTGGATTCTGATTGCTAGAATTTTGTTAAGGATTTTTGCATCTATGTTCTTCAGTGATATTGGCCTGTAGTTTTCTTTTTTTGTGGGATCTTTGTCAGGTTTTGGTATTAGGGTGATGGTGGCCTCATAGAATGAGTTTGGAAGTTTACCTTCCTCTGCAATTTTCTGGAAGAGTTTGAGCAGGATAGGTGTTAGCTCTTCTCTAAATTTTTGGTAGAATTCAGCTGTGAAGCCGTCTGGACCTGGGCTTTTGTTTGCTGGAAGATTTTTGATTACAGTTTCAATTTCCGTGCTTGTGATGGGTCTGTTAAGATTTTCTATTTCTTCCTGGTCGAGTTTTGGAAAGTTGTACTTTTCTAAGAATTTGTCCATTTCTTCCACGTTGTCCATTTTATAGGCATATAATTGTTGATAGTAGTCTCTTATGATCCTTTGTATTTTGTGTTGTCTGTTGTGATCTCTCCATTTTCATTTCTAATTTTATTGATTTGATTTTTCTCCCTTTGTTTCTTGATGAGTCTGGCTAATGGTTTGTCAATTTTATTTATCCTTTCAAAGAACCAGCTTTTGGCTTTGTTGATTTTTGCTATGGTCTCTTTTGTTTCTTTTGCATTTATTTCTGCCCTAATTTTTAAGATTTCTTTCCTTCTACTAACCCTGGGGTTCTTCATTTCTTCCTTTTCTAGTTGCTTTAGGTGTAGGGTTAGGTTATTTATTTGACTTTTTTCTTGTTTCTTTAGGAATGCCTGTATTGCTATGAATTTTCCCCTTAGGACTGCTTTTACCGTGTCCCACAGGTTTTGAGTTGTTGTGTTTTCATTTTCATTAGTTTCTATGCAAATTTTGATTTCTTTTTTGATTTCTTCTGTGATTTGTTGGTTATTCAGCAGGGTATTGTTCAGCCTCCATATGTTGGAATTTTTAATAGTTTTTCTCCTGTAATTGAGATCTAATCTTACTGCATTGTGGTCAGAAAAGATGCTTGGAATGATTTCTATTTTTTTGAATTTACCAAGGCTAGATTTATGGCCCAGGATGTGATCTATCTTGGAGAGGTTCCATGTGCGCTTGAGAAAAAGGTGAAATTCATTGTTTTGGGATGAAATGTCCTATAGATATCAATTAGGTCTAACTGGTCTATTGTATCATTTAACGTTTGTGTTTCCTTGTTAATTTTCTGTTTAGTTGATCTATCCATAGGTGTGAGTGGGGTATTAGTCTCCCACTATTATTGTGTTATTGTTAATTTCTCCTTTCATACTTGTTAGCATTTGTCTTACATATTGCGGCGCTCTCGTGTTGGGTGCATATATATTTATAATTGTTATATCTTCTTCTTGGATTGATCCTTTGATCATTATGTAGTGACTGTCTTTGTCTCTTTTCACAGCCTTTGTTTTAAAGTCAATTTTATCTGATGTAAGTATTGCTACTCCTGCTTTCTTTTGGTCCCTATTTGCATGGAAAATCTTTTTCCAGCCCTTCACTTTCAGTCTATATGTGTCCCCTGTTTTGAGGTGGGTCTCTTGTAGACAACATATGTAGGGGTCTTGTTTTTGTATCCATTCAGCCAGTCTTTGTCTTTTGGTTGGGGCATTCAACCCATTTACATTTAAGGTAATTACTGATAAGTATGATCCCGTTGCCATTTACTTTATTGTTTTGGGTTCGAGTTTATACACTGTTTTTGTGTTTCCTATCTAGAGAATATCCTTTAGTATTTATTGGAGAGCTGGTTTGGTGGTGCTGAATTCTCTCAACTTTTGCTTGTCTGAGAAGCTTTTGATTTCTCCTTCATATTTGAATGAGATCCTTGCTGGGTACAATAATCTGGGCTGTATGTTATTTTCTTTCATCACTTTAAGTATGTCTTGCCATTCCCTCCTGGCTTGAAGAGTTTCTATTGAAAGATCAGCTGTTATCCTAATGGGAATTCCCTTGTGTGTTATTTGTTGTTTTCCCCTTGCTGCTTTTAATATTTGTTCTTTGTGTTTGATCTTTGTTAATTTGATTAATATGTGTCTTGGGGTGTTTCGCCTTGAGTTTATCCTGGTTGGGACTCTCTGTGTTTCTTGGACTTTGGTGATTATTTCCTTCCCCATTTTAGGGAAGTTTTCAACTATTATCTCCTCAAGTATTTTCTCATGGTCTTTCTTTTTGTCTTCTTCTTCTGGGACCCCTATGATTCGAATGTTGTAGCATTTAATATTGTCCTGGAGGTCTCTGAGATTGTCCTCATTTCTTTTAATTCGTTTTTCTTTTTTCCTCTCTGATTCATTTATTTCTACCATTCTATCTTCTAATTCACTAATCCTATCTTCTGCCTCTGTTATTCTACTATTTGTTGCCTCCAGAGTGTTTTTAATTTCATTTATTGCATTATTCATTTTATATTGACTCTCTTTTATTTCTTCTAGGTCCTTGTTAAACCTTTCTTGCATCTTCTCGATCTTAGTCTCCAAGCTATTTATCTGTGATTCCATTTTGATTTCAAGATTTTGGATCAATTTCACTATCATTATTTGGAATTCTTTATCAGGTAGATTCCCTATCTCTTCCTCTTTAGTTTGGTTTGGTGGGCTTTTATCCTGTTCCTTTATCTGCTGGATATTCCTCTGTCTCTTCATCTTGTTTAAATTGCTGAGTTTGGGGTGTCCTTTCTGTATTCTGGCAGTTTGTGGAGTTCTCTTTATTGTGGCGTTTCCTCACTGTGTGTGGGTTTGTACAGGTGGCTTGTCAAGGTTTCTTGTTTAGGGAAGCGTGTGTCAGTGTTCTGGTGAGTGGAGCTGTATTTCTTCTCTCTCCTTTTGAAGACTTGGGTTGCTTTTCTGGGTGCCTGATGTCCTCTGCCGGCTTTCAGAAGTTGTTTTGTGGAATTTACTTGGCGTTTGAATGTTCTTTTGATGAATTTGTAGGGGAGAAAGTGTTCTCCCCGTCCTAGTCCTCCACCACCTTAGCTCCTCCCTCACACATGCAACCTCTTTTTGTTTGATTGGTTGATCTTGTAATAGCTGAGGCATTTCAAATTAGTTTTATTAACTTTGTGAAATATGGATTCTGCTTTTTAGTTTACCTCATGACAGTATTGTGTTTCTTAATTCTTTTAAAAGAATTCTTTAACCTCTACTTTGTATGTATATATTTTTATAAGATGCATAGTAAACCTAAAAGACTTGATTTTGTCTTTTGGATAACTCTTTGTTTTAAATTACTTTGTTTGAAGAATGCTGATGTTACTAGGTTGCAAAAGAGTCAGATACAACATAGCGACTAAATAACAACAGCCACAAAAAGGTGATTATTACTCACGGTCACCATATCCTGTGTGCTCATCAGTTTTTATCCTTTCTCATTTCAGTACATTTTGATATTTTCATTTTTAATGAAGGTAGAAGCAAGAAAGATAGCTTTGATCGGATAAACAGTTCCTTTATAAAGACAAGTCAGAGGTGGATGATACAGATAAAAATGATGGGCTTTAGTTTCAGGCTAGGTTCAATTCCTAGGTTTCCTACTGATTAGGGTTATCATCAGCAAATAAGTTTCCTGATACAAAAGGCAAATAGTAATGCATCTTTCAAAGGTGCCTGTGTGTAAGAAAGATTTGATATATAGTATTTCATTTTTAGCACCTAGCACATGCTTGTCCACATCATTAACTGCCAACCATGACTATTTTTATTCCCATTATTATCAATATTTTTTATTTAAACCTGCAAGTAGCCTTTCCTTAACCCAACCTCTAGCTGGCTTTGAAGCTGAATATATCAGACTAAGGAGGAAATAGAGAATTTATCCCTTAAATCGTCATCTGCCTCAGATAAGTGACCTCAGCATCGTTTCTTGTCCATCAAGGACTTTATTATTATTTTTAAAAAACATTTATTTATTTTGCTACGTGGGGTCCTAGTTGTGGGAACTCTTAGTTACAGCATATGGGATCAAGTTCCCTCACCAGGGGTGGAACCTAGGCTCCCCACATTGGGAACCTGAAGTCTTATCCACTGGCCCACCAGGGAAGTCCCCATCAGGGACTTTTGAAATAGTAAGTGCTGCCACCTGGCATCCCAGTGGGACAGGAGGCTTCTTTTCCGTCCCTTCATTTTAGCCTTGGAGGTAATTTGTAAAGATGAACACTTGAGCCTGTAAATGGTCAGTTCTTCATGAAAGGGCAAGGTGTTCACTTGGTAAATCATATCAAATTAACTGTTTAAGTAAGTCAACTCAACTTCCTGAGGCTGAAGTTATCTCTCTGTTGTTTTAGAACAGCCCTCATGCTTGCTCTCAAGTATGAATCAATAAATGTCATCAGATTTCTTCAACAAGGTGCTGACATCTTTTCTCAAGATGTTTTTGGATGGACTGCAGAAGAATATGCTGTTATTAGTGGTTTTAATATGTAAGTGTTCACATTAAAATGCCAGTTCTCACTAAACTGCAGCCAAAAAATAATTTTAGCTGTTAGCTTGCTACGTGACCAATGAGAGTTCCAGTTTGTTGCAGAGAGTTTGGAGAATGGTGGTGAGATGTTCCCCCTCAAGAACTGAAAGCCATGCAAAGGCCAATTAGTTATAATTGGCTGTGGGCTTGGGGTGCTTTATCTCAGGACATGTAGACCTTGATCCTTAGAAAGCTTGACATTACCTATTTCATTCCAAGTGTGACCTCTTGGTATGATGTATGAACAGTGTCACAGTTGTGATATTTCTAACTAGTTCTTTGGATCTTGAAATATTTAGTTCAGCAGCAAATCCTATTTTCCCATGAGGGCTTGCCTCTCTAGACACTTCTGCTTGAATTTTCCAAGAACCCAGAGGATTCCCTAAGATCAACGAAACAGTCCTCTTCCACAAGTCATTTGGAGGGGAGAAAATAGTTCCTTCTCATCATTCTGTTCCTTGCATTGATTCTACTGCTGCAGCACTGCTGCTACAGCTGGTCTTGACAGGGTCTGCTTGGCAGCTGGATCTGGAGTCTGGATTGGCTCTATAAAGACCTTTAATAAAATCATTTTAAAAGGAAAAAAAAAAAAGAAAAGAAAAGAAAAAACACCTCATCCTGCAGTGGGCTCACAACTGACCTTTGCTCCCAGGCTGCTCCTCTGGGTCCAGGTTCACCAACCTTTAAGGTGATGCACACGTCGACTTTAGAGTGAGAGGTCCTTTGTTCTCATATGTATGCTTGTTGCTCAGTCACTGTTGCAAACACAGCTCCAGCACCCAGTTTGGGCAGCTGGGCCGCCTACCTTCCCCCCTCACTCAGAGACCTTATGTGGAGCCCATGTGGAAGCCTAGATCTTCATGATGAGGTGCCCTTGAGGCTCTTATTTGTCTTTTCTGCTAGCAGATGTCAGTGGGGACCATTTTAGGCTGTCAGAGAGGGTCAAGTGCTCCTGCAGGGATTGAGCAGACTTCCCTTTCTCCTTTGTATCTAGACTTGAACCTCAAGGTGGCTTTTTGTCCTGTGGGGGCACCTTTTCTTAGGTCACAGGTTCCCTGTCATCCTTCCCAGAGTAGTGGGTGCCAGCTTGCCTGAGATTCCCTAATTATGCTTGGCCCCTCATGGGACCTCTTTCCTGTAATACTGAAAATCTTCCAACGGATTTCCGTCTGCCTCCATCTAAAATGTTTTCAGAATCTGCCCCATAAGGAACCCATTCAGCAGAAATCCCTAAATCTCAAGTAAGATAGTTGGAATTCAGAGAGGTAAGCCCTGTCTAGAACTTGCCAGCACCCACTGTAAGAGTAGGGATATGTCTTCCAAGGGAATTGGAGAGGAACATGGAGATTAAACATCATTGTCAGAAAGATCTGCTGGTTCAGAGTTTGAGTAGGTAGAGAAGGAAGAGTAGTGGTCCAGGCCAAGTCTTGATTGTGATTAGTTTTCTGCTCTTGGTGTAATTAGCTGCAATAATGGGGGATGATTATGTTCTCTAATGTAGTGAATTCATATGTTATAAATAAATTTAGGTACACATTATCTAAAAGCTGAAATTCTCTAAATTACAAACCACAAAGAAGAGTTATTCACCAGAATTAATAACAGTTTCACTTGAATGTTAAACTTATGAAAAAGCACACATTGGGATTTACTTGGAATTCCAAAGTAGTTACAGCAATAAAGTTGAAGATGAAATTATTCCATTCTTTGACTGTTTCTGCAAGCATTTTGGGGGTTTATTATCTCATTGCATCCTATTAATCCTCTTGTGAAATAAGGTAGTAATATTCCAGTTGTGCAGAGGAAGACTTTGAACTGAAGAGAAACAACTCCTCCAGGAACAAAGAGAAGTTGGTTATAGAGGTAGGATTTGCAAGCTCGAGAGATTTTTCATATGCCAAGCTAAATCTAGTTAATTATTGGAGCTGTACTGCCCTGAGTTCATGACTACTTCATCTTCCTTTTCTTTCCCCTTTCAGTTCAGTTCAGTTGCTCAGTCGTGTTCGACTCTTTAGGACCCCTTGAATCGCAGCATGCCAAGCCTCCCTGTCCATCACCAACTCCTAGAGTTTACCCAAAATCATGTCCATTGAGTCGGTGATGCCATCCAACCATCTCATCCTCTGTTGTCCCCTTCTCCTCCTGCCTTCAATCTTTCCCAGCATCAGGGTCTTTTCAAATGAGTCTGCTCTTCGCAACAGGTGGCCAAAATATTGGAGTTTCAGCTTCAACATCCGTCCTTCCAATGAACACCCAGGACTGATTTCCTTTAGGATGGACTGGTTGGATCTCCCTGCAATTTAAGGGACTCTCAAGAGTCTTTTCCAAGACTACAGTTCAGAATCATCAATTCTTCTGCACTCAGATTTCTTATAGTCCAACTCTCACATACATACATGACTACTGGAAAAACCATAACCTTGACTAGACGGACCTATGTTGAGAAAGTAATGTCTCTGCTTTTGAATATGCTAAGTTGGTCTAATTTTCTTTCCAAGGAGTAAACGTCTTTTAATTTCTTGGCTGCAGTCACCATCTGCAGTAGTTTTGGAGCCCCAAAACACAAAATCAGTCACTGTTTCCCCATTTTTTGCCATGAAGTGATGGGACCGGATGCCATGATCTTAGTTTTCTGAATGTTGAGCTTTAGGCCAACTTTTTCACTCTCTTCTTTCACTTTCATCAAGAGGCTTTTTAGTTCTTCTTCACTTTCTGCCATAAGGGTGGTGTCATCTGCATATCTGAGGTTATTGATATTTCTCCTGGCAGTCTTGTTTCCAGCTTGTGCTTCATCTAGCCCAGTGTTTCTCATAATGCACTCTGCATATAAGTTAAATAAGCAGGGCAAAAATATACCTTTACTTTCTCCTTTACTACATGCTAAATAAAAGTTTATAGAACTTAGAAACTTGACATGTATGTGACAATTGAAGTTTTGGTATTATCTCTGACATTGTCTGAAATGATCTAAGAATTTGGTAGTTGTTTTTCATATCAGTGTTAAAATATTATTTATCGCATTTTTAATACATAGCTTTCGCCAACTGATTTCTGAATATAAAGAAAAGAGATCTAAAACTTCTCCTGGAAAAAACCAACCCAGGTACATCATCTGATACCAAATTACTCTTGGTGATTCTACCATAGATAAAGTAGGAATGAGGAAGTTTCAATAATGAAGGAACTATTAAAAAATAAGTGCAAATTGCATGTATATTTTATTTTTTTCAAAATTAGTTTCTTTATACTCTAGTATTCAGAATTTTTTAAGAAGTTAATTGTAGGTGATTTAACATGAAAAACAGTATTGTTTGAGAAGAAATACATCTCTTTAATATGGCCCCTAAAGTCCTATATTAGATTTTTGTGTAAATCATAAAAAATTTTAAGTGAGTATGATGTATATTTCATCTATAGTCATAGTACAGCAGACTGGACGTCTTATGAAAGTGAACTTTCATTTTTAGAAATGGTTTGCATTTAGTGAATGAATAGTTAGTAGTTACTGTGTAGTGATTAGTCTTACTAAAATAGTTACCATAATTAAAACTGAGAACTTGAATAATCCCTTCCTGGTAGGATAAGAAATGATAAACAATAACTGCAAAGCTGAGCCAGTGTGCAGCATAGTAGTGAGGGATTATTTCTGAAAGATTCCTACCAATTGTACAGAAGACAGAAAAGCAATGCCTAGTTGAGAACCAGTTATTTTGCCTATTGTACCAAGCAGGTCTAGATTACCAACTTCATTCCTTACAGATTCAGAGAGAGTGAGATAGGTTGACTTCATTTGGATCATATATTTTCTTTTGTGTGTTGGACAATTGTCATGAGAGTATAATTTTGTAAGAACATGATGTTCTCTTGCCATCAGTTAAAAGATTATCATAATAGATATTCAAATAGAACAACCTGGGACTCTGCAGGTTCTAATAAAAGCACAAAAATATTTGCATTAACAAAAAACAGCATTAGGTCCACTGGATGTGGCATCTATCACATTGTACAGGGTATCCAAGGATACCTTTAACTGAGTAGACCTCTATCTAATCAAAGGAGGCTTCCTAGGTGGCTCAGTAATAAAGAATCCACCCACCAATGCAGGAGATATGGCTTGATCCCTGTGTCGGAAATATCCCCTGGAGAAGAAAATGGCAACCCACTCCAGTACTTTTGCCTGGGAAATCCCATGGACAGAAGGGCCTGGTGAGCTGTAGTCCATGGGATCACAAGAGTCAGCCACGATTTGGTGACTGAACAACAAAAACATCTGTCAAAGAACTATAGGTTGGCTCATTACACAAGTCAGAAGAGATACAGAGATGACAGTGTCTTGGTCTTCAATACGCTCAGAATAGAGTTTTTCTCTGGTTAATTTCTGTATTTTTTTAAAGAAAAATTTCAAAGAAAACATGCTTATTTATTTGTTCATTTGTTCACTAAACAGATAAATTTCAAGTGTCTTCTATGTACTAAGCATTGTTCTGATGTCACAGGATGAAAACATTTAAAAATCACTGCCCCTGCTCTCCTTGCTCAAGCTTGCAGTACTACTCTCCCTGTGGAGTCACTGCATGTGAGTCATCCCTCCAGCATCAGATCATGATGACCCCTGGGAAATGTTGTTCAACAGCACCAGAGTCCGTGGCTCCCTCCATTCTTCCCTCCCTCCCCTTGTTCATCAGCTTAGGATGTGATGATGTATGCCTTCCAAGCTGAAAAAGCATGATTTCTATAAACATTTGCCATATAATGGGAAGGACTGATATAATGATATCCCTCACTAGTACACAGCGCTCTTTGGACCATCCTAATCTGTGTGGTCCAGATACTCTTGAGCAATGGAAGGAGATAGTCTCAAGAGATTCTTTTTAAACATGCTAGAATATATACAAATATACAGAAGCTGAACTTTTAAAAAAGTTCCCTGTGTGTGAACACACACACACACAGAAGCTGAACTTTTAAAAAAAGTTATATATATATACACACACGCACACACACAGAAGCTGAACTTTTTATGGAAGTTTTTAAAAAAGTTCAGCTTCTGTGTACCCTACTTCATGCTCACCACTACAAGTCTAGTCCCCATTCTCAGCATTGAACTGAGCCCCTTTACCCATTTGCCCTCCCCCATCTGCCTTTCAAGAGATTATCCTTTCTAAGCCTGGAATCACTACATCTCTCATACTTCTCTTGCCTTTGGAAAGAGGGCCAGGAAGAGAAGACTTTTGCTTCCAATGTTTTACCTTGCTCTGAGGTTCAGTGCCTTTGACCAAGCTTCCCTGTGATAGGGCATTTTCACTGTGAACTGAAGAGCCAGAGAAGTTGTCATGTCCCAGCAAGACACCTATAGTCTCTGTTCAGTGCTCCAGGCAATAGAAATCCAGAAATACTGTGCTGTTAATACTGTGCATGCTATTGTCAGCTTATAGTACTGATTGCATTAATGGTATAGTATCATTTTCTGTCAGTCTCCTGGAGTTTGGTTAGGATTATGGTCATTGTAAGCAGCAGTTCTTTTCTTTGTTGTTTTGTTTTGCATTTGATAACTATAAAGGGGAGGAGTGGTTCTTAGGCATTAGTGGCCTATGAGTATAGTAAAACCACTGTTCCCTTCCTCTAGTGTGGCCTCCAGTTGTGGTTTGAAAGGAATACTTTTAAACAAAGCCTCAGTATTGAGGTTTTAATAGTCTGTATTTTTCTTCCATTGATTTAAATGTATCTTGCTTTTTTCTTTAATAGTGGATGAGAGTTCTGAAGGGGACTCTTCAAGGAGGTAGGATTTTATGGATGTTTTAAATTATATGTTTAACTAAGGGAACATGGAGAAGAGAAACTAATGGTTGTTGAGTGTTCTACTCTGGGTTAGACACTGCATTACGTGCTTAACATTTGTGACCTCATAGAGTCATCACAGCAGCTTTGTAAAGTAGCTGTGTCCTACTTTTACTTAATTAGGCAACTGTGGTTTCAGGAGGTTAGTGAATTGATCCTGGTTAAAATGAGCTGATCTGTGATTTGACAATTGGCCTTCTTGGCTCCCGTGTCCACTCCCATGGCCCTCAGCAGAGACTGAGAAGTACCTATGTAGCATATAAGTTAAAGATATAAATTAGTTCTTTGACTTGTGTACATTTTAAGTTTCGACATTGTGGGGAAACTCCGGTACTCCCTTAGAGTAAAGGAGAGAAGTGGTACCATCTCAGTAAGTGGTATCCCTGCTGACGGACCAAGACTGCCATTTTGGACGGACTCAGATTCATCTCTGAACCTTGAACAGACAATGGAGAAGGAAAAGCCTATTCTTCCACTTTAAGTCATTAGGTTTATTCTGGTTTGGGCAAACAAGAATTATTTCAATCCATCAATTGGATTTTCACTTCAGCTATTAGAACTTTTAGTGAAAACAATTTATTTTTAGGCTCTGCCAATACATTGGCTGTCACTCTCTGTTATGGAAACTAAGAATGAGTGTTAACTAGATATTTCATAGGTTGGGAGAGATGGATGCAAAAATAGGTAACGAAAAACTTTTTTGGAGACTTCCCTGGGGGTGCAGTGGTTAAGATGGTTAGTAAGACATCTTCCAATGTAGGCAGTGTGGGTTTGATACTCGGTCAGAGAAGCTAAGATCTCACATGACCCAGGGTCAGACAGCCAAAACATAAAATAGAAGCAGCATTGGAACTAATTCAGTAAAGACTTTAAAAGTGGTCCACATCAAGAAATCTTTAAAAAAATTAAAAAAAAAAATGCTGTTTTAAAACAGGCCAAATTTTATTCATGTCAAGAAAGTTCATTTAATACATAGACAAAATTTCACTTTTTTTTCTTTTGTTCAAGGACATGAGCCCGCTGATTTTTATTGTATGTTTTTGCTTTAAAGGTTTCCCAACAAACCTGGCGTTGATTTAGGGCCTACATCAAACTATGAAGTCTTAGATTTTAAAACCAGGTAAAGTGTTCTGTTGTGAAATTATTTTTCCTGCTCTGAAATTAGTTTCATGTAGTATTTACTCTTATGATTAGACAGTGGAGATGACAAATAGATTCAAGGGATTAGATCTGATAAACAGAGTGCCTGAAGAACTATGGATGGAGATTCATGACATTGTACAAGAGGCAGTTATCAAGACCATCCCCAAGAAAAAGAAAAGCAAAAAGGCGAAATGGTTGTCTGAAGAGGCCTTCCAAATAGCTGATGAAAGAAGATAAACAAAAGGCAAAGGAGAAATGGAAAGATATACCCATTTGAATGCAGAGTTCCAAAGAATAGCAAAGAGAGATAAGAAAGCTGTTCTCAGTGATGAATGCAAAGAAATAGAGGAAACAATAGAGTGGGAAAGGCTAGAGATCTCTTGAAGACAATTAGAGATACCATGGGAACATTTCATGCAAAGATGGACACCATAAAGGACGAAATGGTATGGACCTAAGAGAAGCAGAAGATATTAAGATGAGGTGGCAAGAATACACAGAACTCTACAAAAAAGATCTTTATGACCCAGATAACCAGGATGGTGTGATCACTCACCTAGAGCCAAACATCCTGTAATGTGAAGTCAAGTAGGCCTTAAAAAGCATCACTATGAAGAAAGCTAGTGGAGGTGACGGACTTGCAGTTGAGCTATTTCGAATCCTCAAATATGATGCTGTGAAAGTGTTGCACTCAATATGCCAGCAAATCTGTAAAACTCATCAGTGGCCACAGGACTGAAAAAGGTCAGTTTTCCTTCCAATCCCAAAGAAAGGCAATGCCAAAGAATGTTCAAACTAACACATAATGGCACACATCTCACATGCTAGCAAAGTAATGCTCAAAATTTTCCAAGCCAGGCTTCAAGAGTATGTGAGCCATGAACTTCAGATGTTCAAGCTGGATTTAGAAAAGGCAGAGGAACCAGGGATGGGAATACCAGACCATCTGACCTTCCTCTGGAGAAATCTGTATACAGGAAAAGAAACAACAGTTAGAAATGAATATGGAACAATTGACTGGTTCCAAATCAGAAAAGGAGTACATCAAGGATATAAATTGTCACCCTGCTTATTTAACTTATATGCAGAATACATCATGCGAAATGCCAGGCTGGATGAAGCACAAGCTGGAATCAAGATATGCAGAAGAAATATCAATAACCTCAGATACGCAGATGACACCACCATGATGGCAGAAATTGAAGAACTAAAGAACCTCTTGATGAAAGTGAAAGAGGAGAGTGAAAAAGTTGACTTACAACAAAACATTCAGAAAATTAAGATCATGGCATCTGGTCCCATCACTTCATAGCACGTAGATGGGGAAACAATGGAAACTATGACAGACTTCTTTTTGGGGGCTTCAAAATCACTGCAGATGGTGACTGCAGCCATGAAATTAAAAGACGCTTGCTCCTTGGATGAAAAGCTATGCCCAACCTAGACAGAAGATTGAAAAGCAGGGACATTACTTTGCCAGCATAGTTCTGTCTAGTCTAAGCTATGGTATTTATAGTAGTCATGTATGCATGTGAGAGTTGGACTATAAAGCAGGCTGAGCGCTGAATAATTGCTTCTTTTGAACTGTGGTATTGGAGAAGACTCTTCAGAGTCCCTTGGATTGTAAGGAGATCCAATTAGTCCATTCTAAAGGAAATCAGTCCTGAATATTCATTGAAAGGACAGATGCTGAAGCTGAAACTCCAATAATTTGGTCATCTGATGCAAAGAACCAACTCATTGGAAAATACAAGTTCTGGGAAAGTTTGAAGGCTGGAGGAGAAGGGGATGACAGAGGATGAGATGGTTCGATGGCATCCCTGACTCAATGGACAAGAGTTTGTAAAACCTCTGGGAATTGGTGATGAACAGGGAAGCCTGGTTGTTGCAGTCCATGGGATCACAGAGAGTCACACACAAGTGAGCAACTGAACTGAGCTGAACTAATGTTGATATTTTCATAAAATTTCAAGAACAGTGTAGATGCATAAAAATATATTAATAAAATCACATGAAACGGAGGCTTTGCTCATAATATATCCTTAAGAATACTGATATGTTACTGATCTATTGTATATAAAGTCTAAATATATGTGTTTCTCCACATACCTTATTACACTTTTTATTTCCATAAAGTTTATTCTTGATTAGGAATGTTTCACTTTTTCCTTTCTTCCTCTTCTACCTTAAAATTTTTTTTTAAATTTTATTTTATTTTAAAACTTTACATAATTGTATTATTTTTGCCAAATATCAAATATCTACTATTAACCTAATTTTTCCTTGCAGAACACATTTCTTCAGTGTCTGTTCTTTAAGTCCATCTCTCTCTGTCTCTATTGTGAACATGTTTGCTTATGGCTTTCTATTTAGAATTTGGCTTTCATTCATGATCATTGCCCTATGGGTTTAACCTCGTGTTTTCCCTGTTTCATTGGTCTCTAGATGTTTGAAAAACAGAAGTAGCTTATCATGTTTGCAGTTCTAGTCCATCTAAATAAGGTTCTATTAAAACCTAAACTTTCATATTTCCCTTTACAAGTGATAAGCCATGTATATATTAATCATGGAAGCAAATTTCAAAATATCACAATTAATTTAAATGTCTTAGTTTTTCAACAGTGCTCTAAACTACTGGGGATAAATTATTACTCTTGAACATTTTGGTAGAGAAATTAATCTAGTCGGTGTCCTAGTATTTGTATATCAGTCAATTAGGGGTAAGGAGAGGAAGATCTGGGGCTTCTGATGTCATCTGTCATAATCCTTTCCCCATGAGCAGGTCAGTCAGTGACAGAACTGGGATTTGAATCCACATCTGAATGACTTCAGAGCCTGTGCTCTTTGTGTTAGATCATAGAGGAATGGGAGATGTTACAATGCTTTTATTCAGGTTGATACTTGTTATATTCTTCAAGCTCTTATTTTCTTCTCTAGCATGTCCTGAAATCAAAGTTAATGAAGCTAATGAAGGCTTCTCAGCAATCCAAGAGAAACAGTAAGTTATTTGAAGACTGTCCTCCTGGTGTTATTTCTTGATTTGAAATGACACATGTTCTCATGTACTCTCTCCTGTTTTCACTGTAGTAGAAGCAAAATGTGGCATTTTGAGACCAGAGAGTACAACTTTCTCTCAGGACAATAATTCTGATAGTAACGTTGAAGATGTGGTTGAAACATTTCCCAAACCATCACCCTGGTTTGAGGGCATCTGTCATCCTGCCTTCCCATCGCCTGAGCCTGTTTCAAAACTTCTCAAGTCTATAGCAGGCCTTGGTCGTACAAAGGTAAGTTTGTTCTGTTTGTAACTCTTCTTTCACTGTATTTGTTCACATACCAGTCCCCTGAACCTTATGGTGACAAAAAGTATCCCACCACAGAAATCAGTTCAGTTCAGTTCAGGCGCTCAGTCATGTCTGACTCTTTGCAACCCCATGAATCGCAGCACGCCAGCCCTCCCTGTCCATCACCAACTCCCGGAGTTCACCCAGACTTACTTCCATTGAGTCAGTGATGCCATCCAGCCATCTCATCCTCTGTTGTCCCCTTCTCC
Source organism: Bos indicus x Bos taurus (assembly GCF_003369695.1). Classification (NCBI taxonomy): domain Eukaryota; kingdom Metazoa; phylum Chordata; class Mammalia; order Artiodactyla; family Bovidae; genus Bos; species Bos indicus x Bos taurus. The sequence goes on from NC_040104.1 coordinate 51,018,371, forward strand.
TTCTGCCCCCAATCCCTCCCAGCATCAGAGTCTTTTCCAATGAGTCAACTCTTCGCATGAGGTGGCCAAAGTACTGGAGTTTCAGCTTTAGCATCAGTCCTTCCAAAGAAATCCCAGGGCTGATCTCTTTCAGAATGGATTGGTTGGATCTCCTTGCAGTCCAAGGGACTCTCAAGTGTCTTCTCCAACACCACAGTTCAAAAGCATCAATTCTTCGGCTCTCAGCCTTCTTCACAGTCCAACTCTCACATCCATACATGACCACAGGAAAAACCATAGCCTTGACTAGATGAACCTTTGTTAGCAAAGTAATGTCTCTGCTTTTGAATATGCTACCTAGTTTGGTCATAACTTTCCTTCCAAGGAGTAAGCGTCTTTTAATTTCATGGCTGCAGTCACCATCTGCAGTGATTTTGGAGACCAAAAAATAAAGTCTGACACTGTTTCCACTGTTTCCCCATCTATTTCCCATGAAGTGATGGGACCGGATGCCATGATCTTCATTTTATGAATGTTAAGCTTTAAGCCAACTTTTTCACTCTCCTCTTTCACTTTCATTGAGAGGCTTTTTAGTTCCTCTTCACTTTCTGCCATAAGGGTGGTGTCATCTGCATATCTGAGGTTATTGTTATTTCTCCCGGCAATCTTGATTCCAGCTTGAGTTTCTTCCAGTCCAGCGTTTCTCATGATGTACTCTGCATATAAGTTAAACGACAGAAATAGAAGCCCTCAAAGTCACGATATGAAATGGTGTGATAATAACAGCCATACATGTGCATGATTCAGATTTATAAATATTGGCATACTAAGTATGCCATTATGAAAGAAAAGAATTACAAAGCACTGAGGAAAAACAACTATATGAATATGAAAATGGGGAGGAGGATGAAGGGGAAGAATTCCTTTAAGAAGGACAAGATAAATATAAGATAGAATGAGGGTGAAGATGAGACAGATATTACACAAACACAACAGAAATAGTGGGGTCAGTCAGACCAGGAACTCTATATTATAAATATGTGAGAAATTATTTCAAATTCAACTTAAGAAGAGCAAGTGAGGTTGTAAAAATAAAAACAATGCTCATACTCTTTTGAATGACATATAGCTGATTTTTATGAAGAACTAAAAAAAAATGTGTTCCTTATTATTTGTGGTGGTTGTTTTCAAGGTTGGTGGTGGTTCTTTTTTGTTGTTGTTGAATTGAAGTGTAGTCAGTTTAAAATACTGTGTAAGTTTCAGGTGTACAGCAATGTGATTTGTTTATACTTGTGTGTGTGTGTGTGTGTGTGTGTGTGCGTATTGAATATAGTTCCCTCTGGAAGTTCATTTGAATTTGAAGTGATTTCTCTTTTTAAAAAAATTCTCACTTTGAAATTAATGAAGCAATGTCTTCTATTTAACCTAGCATAACTTTCGTTTAGAGATAATTCAAGATGAGCCCTGTTTTAGGCGCTCAGATTATGAATTATGTATTATGAATTAAGAATTTCTGGCCCTTCTGTTTCTTGTGGTTTCTAACTTCGTCAGTTCAGTCGCTCAGTCGTGTCTGACGCTAAATACTTAATGTACTTATTTAATTTATCTTACTGTTTGCTATAACCCTGGTGGGTGTTTTAGATCTTTCTGAAAATAAAGAGGAAATACATAAGCATTTTATCTATTCTTTTTACTAAAATTATAATTTATAATTTTATAAATGAGATTCTTAATCTCTCTTCATTAAATGAGAAAATTTTCAGCTGCAACAGTCTGAAGGAAGAAATGTAGAAGTATATTTTTTCCTCTGGAGAGATTCTGATTTCTTTTTTCTGAATGTCAGCAGATAATGGGTAATTACATACATTAAGTGAATGAAATCATGATTTATGCTTTTTTCTTATATAGACTGCTGCTGCTGCTGCTAAGTCACTTCAGTTGTGTCTGACTCTGTGCGACCCCATAGACGGCAGCCCACCAGGCTCCCCCCTCCCTGGGATTCTCCAGGCAAGAACACTGGAGTGGGTTGCCATTTATATAGACTATTTGTTATTATTAAATCATAAGGAAAGAAAAACTCCCGCCAGAGTTTTTAAAATTATCTGTGGAAGATATTTTTTCTTTTAAAAATATCTCTAGCAACATGTACATTCCACGTTATTTTTATTTATTTATTTTTAATTTTAATTGGAGGCTTGTTACTTTACAATATTATAGTGGTTTTGCCATACATGGACATGATCAGCCATGGATGTACATGTGTTCCCCATCCTGAACTCTCCTCCCACCTCCCTCCCCATCCATCCCTTTGGGTCATCCCAGTGCACCAGCCCTGAGCACCCTGTCTCATGCATCGAACCTGGACTGGCGATCTGTTTCACATATGATAATAGACATGTTTTAATGCTATTCTCTCAAGTCATCCTGCCCTTGCCTTCTCCCATAGAGTCCAAAATACTGTTCTTTATATCTGTGTCTCTTTTGCTTTCTTGCATATAGGGTTATCATTACCATCTTTCTAAATTCCATATATATGCATTAGTATATTGTATTGGTAGTTTTCTTTCACTCTGTATAATAGGCTCCAGTTTCATCCACCTCATTAGAACTGATTTAAACATATTCTTTTTAATGGCTGTGTAATATTCCATTGTGTATATGTACCACTGCTTTCTTATCCATTCGTCTGCTGATGGATATCTAGGTTGCTTCCATGTCCTGGCTATTATAAACAGTGCTGCGATGAACATTGGGGCACACGTGTCTCTTCCAATTCTGGTTTCCTCAGTGTGTATGCCCAGCAGTGGGATTGCTGGGTCGTATGGCAGTTCTATTTCCAGTTTTTTAAGGAATCTCCACACTGTTCTCCATAGTGGCTGTACTAGTTTTCATTCCCACCAACAATGTAAGAGGGTTCCCTTTTCTCCACACTCTCTCCAGCATTTATTGTTTGTTGACTTTTGGATAGCAGCCATTCTGACCGGCGTGAGATGGTACCTCATGGTGGTTTTGATTTGCATTTTCCTGATAATGAGTAATGTTGAGCATCTTTTCATGTGTTTGTTAGCCATCTGTATGTCTTCTTTGGAAAAATGTCTGTTTAGTTCTTTGGCCCATTTTTTGGTTGGGTCATTATTTTTTCTGGAATGAGGTGCAGGAGCTGCTTGTATATTTTTGAGATTCATTCTTTGTCAGTTGCTTCATTTGCTATTATTTTCTCCCATTCTGAAGGCTCTCTCTTCACCATCTTTATAGTTTCCTTCATTGTGCAAAAGCCTTTAAGTTTAATTAGGTCCCATTTGTTTATTTTTGCTTTTATTTCCATTACTCTGGGAGGTGGGTCACAGAGGACCCTGCTGTGCTTTATGTAGGAAAGTGTTTTACCTATGTTTTCCTCTAGGAGTTTTATAGTTTCTGGTCTTATGTTTAGATCTGTGATCCGTTTTGAGTTTATTTTTGTATATGGTGTTAGAAAGTGTTCTTCTTTCATTCTTTTACAAGTGGTTGACCGGTTTTCCCAGCACCACTTGTTAAAGAGACTGTCTTTTGTCCATTGTATATTCTTGCCTCCTTTGTCATCGATAAGGTGTCCATAGGTGCACGGATTTATCTCTGGGCTTTCTATTTTGTTCCATTGATCTATATTTCTGTCTTTTTGCCAGTACCATACTGCCTTGATGACTGTAGCTTTATAGTATAGTCTGAAGTCAGGCAGGTTGATGCCTCCAGTTCCATTCTTCTTTCACATGATTGCTTTGGCTATTCAAAGTTTTTTTTGTATTTTCATACAAATTGTGATATTTGTTCTAGTTCTCTGAAAAATACTGTCTGTAGCTTGATAGCGATTACACTGAATCTATAGATTGCTTTGGGTAGTATACTCATTTTCACAATATTGATTTTTCCAATCCATGAACATGGTATATTTCTCCATCTATTTGTGTCCTCTTTGATTTCTTTCAACAGTGTTTTATATATATATATATATATATATATATATATATATATATGGCTTTTATTTCTTTAGGTAGGCATATTCTAAGTATTTTATTCTTTACGTTGCAATGGTGAATGGAATTGTTTCCTTAATTTTTCTTTCTTTTTTCTCATTGTTCGTGTATAGGAATGCAAAGGATTTCTCTGTGTTAATTTTATATCCTGCAACTTTAATTTATTCATTGATTAGCTTTAGTAATTTTCTGGTGTAGTTTTTGGGGTTTTCTATGTAGAAGATCATGTCATCTGCAAACAGTGAAAGTTTTACTTCTTCTTTTCCAATCTGGATTCCTTTTATTTCTTTTTCTGCTCTGATTGTTGTGGCCAAAACTTCCAAAACTGTGTTGAATAGAGTGGGCACCCTTGTGGTGAGAGGGGTGAGAGTGAGTACCCTTGTATCTTTCCTGATTTGAGGGGAAATGCTTTCAATTTTACACCACTGAGGATAATGTTTGCTGTGAGTTTGTCATACAAAGCTTTTATTATGTTGAGGTATGTTCCTTCTGTTCCTGCTTTCTGGAAAATTTTTACCATAAATGGATGTTGAATTTTTTCAAAGGCTTTCTCCGCATCTATTGAGATACTCATATGGTTTTTATCTTTCAATTTGTTAATGTGGTGTATTTCATTGATTGATTTGCGGATATTGAAAAATCCTTGCATCCCTGGGATAAAGCCCACTTGTCATGATTATGATCTTTTTAATATGTTGTTGGATTCTGTTTGCTAGAATTTTGTTAATGATTCTTACATCTATGTTCATCAGTGATATTGGCCTGTAGTTTTCTTTTTTTGTGGCATCTTTGTCTGGTTTTAGTATTAGGGTGATGGTGGCCTCATAGAATGAGTTTGGAAGTTTACTTTCCTCTGCAATTTTCTGTAAGAGTTTCAGTAGGATAGATGTTAGCTCTTCTCTAAATTTTTGGTAGAATTCAGCTGTGAAGCCGTCTGGACCTGTGCTTTGGCTTGCTGGAAGATTTCTGATTATAGTTTCTGTTTCCATGCTTGTGATGGGTCTGTTAAGCTTTTCTATTTCTTCCTGGTTCAGTTTTTGAAAGTTATACTTTTCTAAGAATTTGTCCATTTCTTCCAAGTTGTCCATTTTATTGGCATATAATTGCTGATAGTAGTCTCTTATGATCCTTTGTATTTCTGTTCTGTCTGTTGTGATTTCTCCATTTTCATTTCTAAGTTTGTTGATTGGATTTTTCTCCCTTTGTTTCTTGATGAGTCTGGCTAATGGTTTGTCAATTTTATTTATCTTCTCAAATAAACAGCTTTTAGCTTTGTTTATTATGGTCTCTTTTGTTTCTTTTGCATTTATATCTGCCCTAATTTTTAAGCTTTCTTTCCTTCTACTAACCCTGGGGTTCTTCATTTCTTCCTTTTCTAGTTGCTTTTGGTGTAGATTTAGGTTGTTTATTTGACTTTTTTCTTGTTTCTTGAAGTAAGCCTGTATTGTTATGAGCCTTGCCCTTAACAGTGGTTTTACAATGTTCCTAGGTTTTGGGTTGTTTTGTTTTCATTTTCCTTCATTTCTATGCATATTTTGATTTCTTTTTTGATTTCTTCTGTGATTTGTTGGTTATTCAGAAGCGTGTTGTTCAGCCTACATATATTGGAATTTTTAATAGTTTCTCTCCTGTAATTGACATCTAATCTTACTGCATTGTGGTCAGAAAAGAGGTTTGGAATGATTTCAATTTTTTTGAATTTACCAAGGCTAGATTTATGACCCAGGATGCAATCTATCCTGGAGAAGATTCCATGTGCACTTGAGAAAAAGGTGAAATTCATTGTTTTGAGGTGAAATGTCCTATAGATATCATTTAGGTCTAACTGGTCCCTTGTATCATTTAAAGTTTGTGTTTCCTTGTTAATTTTGTTTAGTTGATCTCTCCATAGGTGTAAATGGGGTATTAAAGTCTCCCACTATTATTGTGTTATTTTTAATTTCCCCTTTCATACTTGTTAGCATTTGCCTTATATATTGTGGTGCTCCTATGTTGGTGCATATATATTTATAAATGTTATATCTTCTTCTTGGATTGATCCATTGGTCATTATGTAGTTTCCTTCTTTGTCTCTTTTTCACAGCCTTTATTTTAAAGTCTATTTTTTCTGATATGAGTATTGATACTCCTCCTTTCTTTTGGTCTCCATTTGCTTCAAATAACTTTTTCCAGCCCTTCACTTTCAGTCTGTATGTGTCCCCTGTTTTGAAGTGGTCTTTTGTATACAATATATATAGGGGTCTAGTTTTTGTATCCATTTAGCCAGTCTTTGTCTTTTGGTTGGGGCATTCAACCCACTTACATTTAAGTTAATTATTGATAAGTATGATCCTGTTGCCATTTACTTTGTTATTTTGGGTTCGAGTTTATACACCATTTTTGTGTTTCTTGTCTAGAGAAGATCCTTTAGCATTTGTTGAAGAACTGGTTTGGTGGTGCTGAATTCTCTCAGCTTTTGCTTATCTGTAAAGCTTTTGATTTCTCCTTTATATTTGAATGAGCTCCTTGCTGGGCACAGTAATCTGGGTTGTAGGTTTTTCTCTTTCATCACTTTAAGTATGTCCTGCCATTCCCTTCTGGCCTGAAGAGTTTCTATCGAAAGATCAGCTGTTATCCTTATGGGAATCCCCTTGTGTGTTAATTGTTGTTTTTCCCTTGCTGCTTTTAATATTTGTTCTTTGTGTTTGATCTTTGTTAATTTGATTAATATGTGTTTTGGGGTATTTTGCCTTGGGTTTATCCTGTTTAGGACTCTCTGGGTTTCTTGGACTTGGATGACTATTTTCCTCCCCGTTTTAGGGAAGTTTTCAACTATTATCACCTCAAGTATTTTCTAATGGCCTTTCTTTTTGTTTTCTTCTTCTGGGACTCCTCTGACTCGAATGTTGGTGCGTTTAGCATTGTCCCAGAGGTCTCTGAGGTTGTCCTCATTTCTTTTAATTCTTTTTTCTTTTTTCCTCTCTGCTTCATTTATTTCTACCATTCTATGTTCTACCTCACTTATCCTATCTTCTGCCTCTGCTATTCGACTGTTGCTTCCCTCCAGAGTGTTTTTGATCTCATTTATTGCATTATTCATTATTGATTGACTCTTTTTTATTTCTTCTAGGTCCTTGTTAAACATGTCTTGCATTGTCTCAATCCTTTTCTCCAGGCTATTTATTTGTAACTCCATTATGTTTTCAAGATTTTGGATCATTTTTACTATCACTATTCTTAATTCTTTTTCAGGTAGCCTCCCTATCTCCTCCTCTTTTGTTTGGTTCCATGGGCATTTATCATATTACTTTATTTGCTGAGTATTTCTCTGCTTTTTCATCTTGTTTAGATTGCTGTGTTTGGGGTGGCCTTTCAGTATTCTGGCAGTTTGTGGTTCCTCTTTATTGTGGAAGTTCCTCACTGTGGGTGGGGTTGGACGGTTGTCTTGTCAAGATTTCCTGGTTAGGGAAGCTTGTGTTGGTGTTCTGGTGGGTAGAGCTGGATTTCTTCTGTCTGGAGTGCAATGAAGTGTCCAGTAGTGAGTTTTGGGATGCCTATGGGTTTGGTGTGACTTTGGGCAGCCTGTATATTGAAGTTTAGGGCTATGTTCCTGCGTTTCTGGAGAATTTGCATGGCTTGTCTTTCTCTGAAACTTGTTGGCTCTTGGGTGGTGCTTGGTTTCCATGTAGGTATGGAGGCCTTTGGATGAGCTCTTATCGATTAATGTTCCCAGGAGTCAGGAGTTCTCTGGTGTTCTCAGGTTTTGGACTTAAGCCTCCTGCCTCTGGTTTTCAGTCTTATTCTTACAGTAGCCTCAAGACTTCTCCATCTATACAGCACCAATGATAAAACATCTAGGTTAATGATGAAAAGCTCCTCCACAGTGAGGAACACCTGGAGAGGTTCACAGAGTTACATGGAGAAGACAAGAGGGAGAAGGGAGATAGAGGTGACCAGAAGTAGGAGAGGGGGAATCAAAAGGAGCGAGAGAAAGCTAGCCAATAATCAATTCCTTATGTGCTCTCCACAGTCTGGACCCCTTGGAGAGGTTCACAGAGTTACAAAGAGAAGAGAAGTGGAAAGAAGGAGACAGAGGTGGCCAGGATGAGAAAAAGGTGAATGAAAAGGAGAGAGACAGCACTAATCAGGTCCCTAAGTATTCTCCACAGTCCAGAACACACAAAAATATTCACAGAGTTGGGTGGAGAAAAGAAAGGGGAGGGAGGAGATAGAGGCAACCTGGTGGAGACAAAGCAGAGGCAAAAAGGGGAGAGAGCTATCAAGCCAGTAATCACACTCCCAAGTAAAAATGGGTACTGAAGATTGGGTTCTTAAAGGTACAAAATTGATAACAAATACCAAAAAGCAAAGATTAAACATCTAGAGTAGAGGTTAGACTCTGAAAAATACAATATTAGAAAAACAAAACAAAGTCACAAAAATTATGAAATATATACATGGAGTTTGCTTTAAAAATAGGGTCTTTTTTCTTGCAACATGAAAGTAGCTTATAAAAGTGAAAATTAAAGGAGTAATGTCTGGGGACATTCAGCTTTAAGGAATCCAATATGTTATTCTTTTCTTTTGTGTGCCATTTCTCAAGGATTCTCTCTTCCTCATCAGTTGCTGCAGGAACGGGCAGAGCTGTACAGAGTTCCTGGGACTGAAATCCTTTAATCTTTACCTGTCATTCCAGAAGACATAGATAAGAAGTTATAGTCATTAGTTTGCTGTTTACAGGGAAGAGGCAGTAAACCCTCTGAATGTTCAAATAGGGTTGTAAAAAATTCATTTATTCTTAAATGAAGGATAATTGCTTTCCAAAATTTTGCTGTTTTCTGTCAGACATCAACAAGAATCAGTCTTAGGTACACCCATGTCCCCTCCCTCCCAAACCCCCTTCCAATCTCCCTCTCCATCCTGCCCTTCTAAATTGTTGAAGAGCCCCTTTTTGAGTTCCCTGAGTGATAGGGCAAATTCCCAATGGCTATCTATTTTACATATGGAACTGTAAGTTTCCATGTTACTCTTTCCATCCATGTCACCCTCTCCCCTCTTCCCCTTCACCCGTGTCTCTAAGTCTGTTCTCTCTGTCTGATTCTCCATTGCTGCCCTGCAAATAAATTCGTCAGTACCATCTTTCTACACTCCGTACACATGCGTTAGTATCAGATATTTATATTTCTCTTTCTGACTTACTTCACTATGTATATTAGGCTCTAGGTTCATCCACCTCAATAGAACTGACTCAAATGCATTCCTTTCTACAGCTGAGTAATGTTCGCTTGTATATATGTAGCACCACATCTTCATCCATTCATCTGTTGATGGCCATCTAAGTTACTTCCATGTTCTAGCTATCATAAACAGCACTGCAGTGAACATCAGGGTTCATGTGTCTCTTTCCATTTTGGTTTCCTCAGGGTATACTCCTAGGAGTGGGACTGCTGGGGCATATGGTTCCTAGTTTCTTAAGGAACCTGCATACCGTCTTCCATAGTGGTTGTATCAATTTACCTTGCCACCAGCAGTGCAAGAGGGTTCCCTTTCCCCCCATACCCTCTCCAGCATTCATTGTTTGTAGACTTTTTGTTGATGGCCATTCTGACTGGTGTGAGGTGGTATCTCATTGTGGCTGAGCGGTAAAGAATCTGCCTTCAGTGGGAGACCTGGGTTTGATCCCTGAGTCGGGAAGGAGGGCATGACAACCCACTCCAGTATTCTTGCCTGGAGAATCCAATGGACAGGGGAGCCTGGAAGGCTTCAGTCTTAGGATGGCACAGACTCGGACATGACTGAAGTGACTAAGCAGCAGCAGAGGTAACAGACTTTGGATGATGGCCATTCTGCCTGGTATAAGGTGGTATCTCATTGTAGTTTTGATTTTTATTTCTACTGTGGTTTTTTACCAAATCGATGTTGACAAGATAGTGCTTGAGGCTTGAAAGTATTGCTACATTTGGATTGTCAAGCTGATATGCAAGGAACATTTCAAGAGAAGCCAAAGCATGGGAAATAGTAATACATATGTGGGGCTATAATAACAGCAGTTAGCTTTTTGCATAGCTTAAGTAGCACGTGCAGAGTACCTTTATGGCAGCCATACTTGAAGTAACATAAAGTAACGGTGCCCTGTTTGAAGGTGGCAGCTATGGAAGGAGATAAGAAGAGCCTGATCTCTTAGATTTGGCAGTCACTGCTTGGTGATGCACCACCGTGTTTGAATTCAGCTTCTTGGTCCTGTCATATAGCAACTGTGAGATCTTGGCAAAACTTGTCTTAACCAGGTTAAAAGTAGGGTATTTCTTCAAAAGTAATTAGGAAAACTTCATGCAACTCATTGTTATCATCCATTCTAGCAGAGTATCTCTGAGAGCCTTCCACAGAAGTATGTGGATCATTTACCTGACTGCTGGTCAAAGAGGAAAAAAGACATTAAATGGACAAGCAGAAGAACTGCATTTTACAGAAAAATCATTTGATAGAACGTTGACTGAAAATGGGAATGCTGATACATTTTAATAGGCAAAGAAAATCACCTGTCAGATGGGTAATGAGAAAAAAGATGAGAAAAGGAGGGCAATTATGTATCTTATCAGGTGTCTACCACAGATTACATTGATAATCCAGTTTAAGGAGCTAAATTATTAGTTCTTAGACTTACTTCACAGTCCACTGTTTAAGACTTTGTCCGGTTAAGACTCCCCAATGCAGGTGGTACAGTTTCGATCCCTGCCCAGGGAATTAAGATTCCATGTGACACATGGCCAAAAACAAATTATTAGTTCTGTTTCAAGATACTTTATGACCTAAGGAAAGTCAAAAAATAAGAGACAAGAGGGAATGAAGGATGAGAGAGGTAGAGGGTACAGGGAGGAAATGAAGAAAAGGAAGCACAGATGTGTGGGGAAAGGGGGCAATTAGTAATGAAGGTCTTTAGATAAAGGGAGAGTACTTGAGATGGACGGTGAATTTGAAGTGAGCTTCTGGCAACAAAACTTGTCAGAGAAAAACAGCAAAGTTCTCGCCTCTTCTTGTTTACTTGTTATTAGGAAGACGTTCAGAACTGCAGTCCCTGGGCGTGCAGAGCAGTGTGTCATCCTCTGGGGGAGCGTGGGCATAGGTGCTCAGCTGTAATGTGTGCAAATTGGTGTCATACGAAATGTTGCTGCTTTCCAGCATGATGTCACATGGGACAAAACAAGAGAGCTGGAAAGGAGAGAGCAGGGGCGTCATGGGGAGACCAAGGAACCCACAGCTTCATAGAGAGTCCACTAGAAGGTTTCCAACTTCTAGTGCCATTTCAGTTTGGGGGGACGTGTTCATGTAAGGAAACGGAGGCTGAGATTTCCGGAGAATGAATTAAGTTGAAGTCATGTAGAAGCAGACTCCGTGTAGACCAGAGTTTCTCAAATTTTAATTAGTCACTTGGGGACCATGTGTGAAGTGCACATGCTGAACAGGAGGTCTGAGATTCTGTGTTTCTAACAAGCTCTCTGAGTAGCAAGGGTGTAGCCTTACATATAGAGAAATCTGGAAGAAGAGCTTTGGATAGTGCAGGACATAACAGGATCAAGGAAAAGCATTATTTTGTGTTTCTTTCTGAGCGTGTTTATAGCCAGAGGGAAGCAAATAGTTGAAGTAGCAGTTATAGGTGTAAGATACCATTGCTAAGCAGAGAGGGAGAAAGAAATAGTAGGTGTCAGGGAATGTTTAACTTTAGGACTCCTGTATGTTGTTTTCTGTTTCTCATGAACCCTCTGTTCCTTATCAGTTCCTGGTATACAGGAACAAGTGAAGCAGCACGCTGTTCCCAGGACTGAGGTCATGGGATGGAATGCATACATGGGTTTCTTTCAGTAACTTTTACCCTACAGTAGAAGTGTTTAGTCACGACCCTCTTACTCAGATATGGATTGTCTTCTGGCCTTGTGGAGATTGTTATTCCTTGCTATTCCCTTGGTGACCATTGTTATACATCTGGCTTTTGTTCTTTTCTTAACTTTATTTTTTTGCCTAAAGCTTCCTTGTATAACAATATATAAACTCACACAAACATGAATAATTCACCCTTGTTCCACTAGAGACTTGGGTCTCCCATGTCCTTCTTTGTTTCTCTGGCTAGTTCTTTGGAGCATGGAGGCCTGCCGAGCTCACTTTCCTGCCCGGGGTTCCAGGACCTCCTTGAGAGGACACCCTGTGCCTTAGTGAGCGGTACAAGCCTATTCTAGGGCTTTTTTGGTTTCCCACGTAACCCAGGGAATATTAGCCTCTCTCTTTTGCTTTCTTTTGGTCGACTCCAGTCCACCAGGCCCCAGTCTGTAAAGAAGACCACAGGTAGGGATGATCCATAGAAAGGATGTCAAGCGGGAAGATTTAAGTCCACAGATCCAGAGATTACTACCCTTTGGATAGGAGAGAATTTAGTGAAAGGACAAAGGGAGGAAAGGAAGGCCTTAGAGAGGTGAGTTTGGAGTTGATGAGCACACTTGAGAGAACTCCTTCTAGATGACTTCAGTGTATTTGCCCTGAAAAGAGATAAGACCATTATTGCTCCAGAGAATCCGGGAGGTGGGAGGGGGTGCTAGAAGTGGGGGAAACCACAGCCCCTCTGAGTAACTCTTAGGCATCAAAGATATATGTTGTGCTGATATTTGTTATTCAAATTAGATTAATTTGAAAAAGGAGGCATTGACTTTTTTTTTTTGAAAGATAGCTGATTCTTTGAAAGTTGTTTCATAGAAATCCTTTGAAGCATTAGCATGATGTACCAAACCAAACTAAATTTTGAAGCCAAACAGATTAATAGGGTTCATTCCCTAAATGCTAGAAATACTTTTAATAAATACTACACTGATTTTGAAACATGCAAGATTTTTAATTTCTAATAATTCTGTGGCAATTAAATGTAGTATTTCCTTTTTACTATTTTTAGTGGATTCCTATGTCTTTCTTACCAGTGTCCTAAGATCCCCCTAAAAACAAGACACTAAACTGAATGTATTCAGTGCCAAGGCTGAGCGTGAGGATTCTGCTCAGTACTAACTCTGCATGAATGTACAGCTGACTTTCATATTTACATGTAATTAACTTTGTGTCCCTTTTTCCTTTTTTTTTTTTAAATTTAATTTTATTTTTTAACTTTACAATATTGTATTGGTTTTGCCATATATCTAAATGAATCTGCCACAGGTATACGTGAGTTCCCCATCCTCAACCCTCCTCCCTCCTCCTCCCCATACCATCCCTCTGGGTCGTCCCAGTGCACCAGCCAGACATCCTGGAATGCGAAGTCAAGTGAGCCTTAGAAAGCATCACTATGAACAAAGCTAGTGGAGGTGATAGAATTCCAGTTGAGCTATTCCGAATTCTGAAAGATGATGCTGTGAAAGTGCTGCATTCAATATGCCAGCAAATTTGGAAAACTCAGCAGTGGCCACAGGACTGGAAAAGGGCAGTTTTCATTTCAATCCCAAAGAAAGGCAATGCCAAAGAATGCTCAAACTACCACACAATTACACTCATCTCACACGCTAGTAAAGTAATGCTCAAAATTCTCCAAGCCAGGCTTCAACAATATGTGAACCGTAAACTTCCTGGTGTTCAATCTGGTTTTAGTAAAGGCAGAGGAACCAGAGATCAAATTGCCAACATCTGCTGGATCATGGAAAAACCAAGAGAGTTCCAGAAAAACATCTATTTCTGCTTTATTGACTATGCCAAAGCCTTTGACTGTGTGGATCACAATAAACTGTGGAAAATTCTGAAAGAGATGGGAATACCAGACCACCTGATCTGCCTCTTGAGAAATTTGTATGCAGGTCAGAAAGCAATGGTTAGAACGGGACATGGACCAACAGACTGGTTCCAAATAGGAAAAGGAGTACATCAAGGCTGTATATTGTCACCCTGTTTATTTAACTTATATGCAGAGTACATCATGAGAAACGCTGGGCTGGAAGAAACACAAGCTGTAATCAAGATTGCCAGAAGAAATATCAATAACCTCAGATATGCAGGTGACACCACCCTTATGGCAGAAAGTGAAGAGGAACTAAAAAGCCTCATAATGAAATTGAAAGTGGAGAGTGAAAAAGTTGGCTTAAAGCTCAACATTCAGAAAACGAAGATCATGGCATCCGGTCCCATCACTTCATGGTAAATAGATGGGGACATAGTGGAAACAGTGTCACATTTTATTTTGGGGGGCTCCAAAATCACTGCAGATGGTGACTGCAGCCATGAAATTAAAAAACTCTTACTCCTTGGAAGGAAAGTTATGACCAACCTAGATAGCATATTCAGAAGCAGAGACATTACTTTGCCAACAAAAGTTCATCTTGTCAAGGCTATGGTTTTTCCTGTGGTCATGTATGGATGTGAGAGTTGGACTGTAAAGAAGGCTGAGCGCCAAAGAATTGATGCTTTTGAACTGTGGTGTTGGAGAAGACTCTTGAGAGTTCCTTGGACTGCAAGGAGATCCAACCAGTCCATTCTGAAGGACATGAGCCCTGGGATTTCTTTGGAAGGAATGATGCTAAAGCTGAAACTCCAGTACTTTGGCCACGTCATGTGAAGAGTTGACTCATTGGAAAAGACTCTGATGCTGGCAGGGATTGGGGGCAAGAGGAGAAGGGGATGACAGAGGATGAGATGGGTGGATGGCATCATGGACTTGATGGACGTGAGTCTGGGTGAACTCCAGAAGTTGGTGATGGACAGGGAGGGCTGGCGTGCTGTGATTCATGGGGTTGCAAAGAGTCGGACACGACTGAGTGATTGATCTCATCTGATCTGAGGAAATATCCTAACATGAAGGTAAAAACGTTTATGATTTTATCTTGAATTCTGAACTGGGGATCGTCTCCTTTGTACATTATTTAGTAATCAACTTGTTTCCAAACCCCATTCAGCCAGCAGTCAGAATGAAAGAGTCTGTTCCTAATAAAAGTCAGAATGAAGGATTTACAAACATCCAGTTCAGGTAAATTTTGCAGTACACAGTTAACTCTGGAAAGAGGGACACTGAACTATTTGAAATGCTCAGTCCTCATACTTCTAATATTTTCTTTGAAAATTTAATTGAAGAATTGGATATACATAAAGCAAATGTTAATGTTGATACCTGTGTTTTGAAACAAAAGATATTTACAAGGATAAGAACAAGAAAATTTTAAATTGTAAGCTTCAATTCAACGTGTTTCCGTATATGCTTCGACACTGTGAAGTTCTCAGTTTGGAATCTCTATACTTCTCAGGAACTCTCCGAGATTAAATTTTAGACTCTAAGTTTTTTCGAATGTCCAAAAATGCTTGTTTGAAGGCTAAACTTTCCCTAGAGAAAAACTTCATTTGCTAATATGTCAGTTGTATTTCAGCTTATAATTGTTTCATTATAGTATTGTTACACAGATGAATGTAGGCCAATCAGATGTTTTGATGAGTAGGCTCTGTGTGTGTGTGTTTCTATGTGCTTGTGTTTGTGTGTGTGTGTGTGTGTGTGTGTGTGAGTTTGTGGTGTCTTTGATTATTAGAAGTAGGGGAAGTAATCATACTTTAATGACTATTGGATAGACATAATCTTTGAAACAGTGATTCTGAAAGTTGTTGGCTTTAGGATCCTATTATACTTCTAAAAAGTATTGAGAATTCCAAGGAACTTTTGTTTATGTCTATTGATGTTTACTATATGGGAGTTCAGTTGAGTTCAGTCGCTCAGTCATGTCTGACTCTTTGTGACCCCATGGACTGCAGCACACTAGGATTCACTGTCCATCAGAACTCCTGGAGTTTACTCGGACTCAAGTCCATCGAGCTGGTGATGCCATCCAACCATCTCATCCTCTGTTTTCCCCTTCTCCTCCCGCCTTCAGTCTTTGCCTGCAGCAGGGTCTTTTCCAGTGAGTCAGTTCTTCACATCAGACGTCCAAAGTACTGGAGTTTCAGATTCAGCATCAGTACTTTCAATGAATATTCAGGACGGAATTCCCTTCGGATAGAGTGGTTGGATATCCTTGCAGTCCAAGGGACTCTCAAGAGTCTTCTCCAACACCACTGTTCAAAAACATCAATTCTTCAGTGTGCAGCTTTCTGTACAGTTCAACTCTCACATCCATACATGACTACTGGAAAAGCCATAACTTGGATGAGACAGACTGATGTTGGCAAAGTAATGTCTCTGCTTTTTAATATGCTGTCAAAGTTGGTCATAGCTTTTCCTCCAAGCAGCAAATGTCTTTTAATTTCATGGGTGCAGTCACCATCTGCAGTGCTTTTGGACCACCCCCCCCCCCCACACACACACATAAAGTCTGTCAGTGTTTCCATTCTTTCCCCATCTATTTGCATGAGGGATGGGACCAGATGCCATGATCTGAGTTTTTTTGAATGTTGAGTTTTAAACTAACCTTTTCACTCTCCTCTTTCACTTTCATCCAAAGGCTCTTTAGTTCTTCTTCAATTTCTGCTATAAGGGTGGTGTCATCTGCATATCTGTGGTTATTGATATTTCTTCTGGATATCTTGATTTCAGCTTGTGCTTCATCCAGCTCGGAATTTTGCATGATGTACTCTGTGTATAAGTTAAATAAGCAGGGTGACAATATACAGCCTTGACATACTCCTTTCCCTATTTGGAATCAGTCTGTTGTTCCATGTCCATTTCTAAGTGTTGCTTCTTGACCTGCATACAGATTTCTCAAGAAGTAGGTCAGGTGGTCTGGTATTCCCATCTCTTTAAGTATTTTTCCAGTTTGTTGTGATCCACACAGTTAAAAGCTTTGGGTGGTCAATAAAGCAGAAGTAGATGTTTTTCTGGAACTCTCTTGCTTTTTAGATGATCCAGTGGATGTTGTCAGTTTGATCTCTGGTTCCTCTGCCTTTTCTAAATCCAGCTTGAATGTATGGAAGTTCACGTTTCATGTTCTGTTGAGGCCTGGCCTGGAGAATTTTGAGTATTACTTTGCTAGTGTGTGAGATGCGTGCAATTGTGTGGTAGTTTGAGCATTCTTTGGCATTGCCTTTGGTTGGGATTGGAATGAAAACTGACCATTTCCAGTCTTGTAGCCACTGTTGAGATTTCCAGACTTGCTGGCATATTGAGTGCAGCACTTTCATAGCATCATCTGTTAGGATTTGAAATAGCTCAACTGCAATTCCATCACCTCCACTACCTTTGTTTGTAGTGATGCTTCCTAATGCCCACTTGACTTTGCATTCCAGGATGTCTGGCTCTAAGTAAAGGATCACACTATTGTGCTTCTCTGGATCCTGAAGATCTTTTCTATATAGTTTTTGTGTGTGTGTTCTTACCACCTCTTCTTAATATCGTCTGCATCTGTTAGGTCCATACTATTTCTCTCCTTTATTGTGCCCATTTTTGCATGAAATGGTCCCTTGGTATTTCTTACTCTCTTGAGGAGATCTCTAGTCTTTTCCATTCTATTATTTTCCTCTATTTCTTTGAATTGACCACGGAGAATGGCTTTCTTATCCCTCCTTGCTATTCTTTGGAACTCTGCATTCAAATGGGTATATCTTTCCTGTTCTCCCTTGCCTTTAGCTTCTCTTCTCTTCTCAGCTACTTGTAAGGCATCGTCAGACAACCATTTTGCCTCTTTGAATTTCTTTTTCTCTGGGATGTTCTTGATCAGTGCCTCCTGTACAATGTCACGAATCTCCGTCCATAGTTCTTCAGGCACTCTGTCTATCATAACTAATCCCTTGAAGCTATTTGTCACGTCCACTGTATAACCCTAAGGGATTTGATTTAGGTCATACCTGATGGTCTAGTGGGTTTCCCTACTTTCTTCAATTTAAGTCTGTATTTGGCAATAAGGAGTTCATGATCTGAGCCACAGTCAGCTCCCGGTCTTGTTTTTTTCTGACTGTATAGAGTGTCTCTATCTTTGGCTGCAAAGAATAGAATCAGTCTGATTTCGACATTGACCATCTGGTGATGTCCGTGTGTAGAGTCTTCTTTCGTGTTGTTGGAAGAGAGTGTTTGCTATGACCAGTACATTCTCTTGGCAAAGCTCTGTTAGCCTTTGTCCTGCTTCATTTTGTACTCCAAGGCCAAATTTACCTGTTACTCCAGGTATCTCATGAATTCCTTCTTGTACATTCCAGTCCCATATATTGAAAAGAACATCTTTTTTCGGTGTTAGTTCTAGAATGTCGTGTAGGTCATCACAGAACCATTCAACTTCAGCTTGTTCAGCATTACTGGTCAGAACATAGACTTCCATGATTGTGATATTGAATGGTTTGCCTTGGAAATGAATAGAGATCATTCTGTCATTTTTGAGATTGCTTCCAAGTACTTCATTTGGGACTCTTGTTCACTGTGATGGCTACACCATTTGCTCTAAGGGATTTTTGCCCACAGTAGTAGACATAATGGTCATCTGAATTATATTCACCCATCCAGTCCATTTGGGGCCTCACGTCCAAGGAGCGGTGGCTGCACAGGTGCAGGAGGGCCTAGAGGAGCTATCCCATGTTGAAGGTTAGGAAGGGTGGCAGTGAGGAGATACCCCTCATCCAAGGTAAGGAGCAGTGGCTGCGCTTTGCTGGAGCAGCCTTGAAGAAATACCCATGCCCAAGGTAAGAGAAACCCAAATAAGATGGTAGGTGTTGCAAGAGGGAATCAGAGGGCAGACATACTGAAACCATACTCACAGAAACTAGTATTCTAATCACAATAGGCCCACAGCCTTGTCTAACTCAATGAAACAAAGCCATGTCCATGGGGCAACAAAGATGGGCAGGTCAAGGTGGACAGATCTGACAGAATGTGGTCCACTGGAGAAGGGAATGGCAAACCACTTCAATATTCTTGCCTTGAGAACCCCAGGAACAGTATGAAAAAGCAAATGATAGGATACTGAAAGAGGAAATACCCAGGTCAATAGGTGCCCAATAGGCTACTGGAGATCAGTGGAGAAATAACTCCAGAAATAATTAAGAGATGAAGCCAAAGCAAAAAGAATACCCAGCTGTGGATGTGACTGGTGATAGAAGCAAGGTCCGATGCTGTAAAGAGCAATATTGCATAGGAACCTGGAATGTCAGGTCCATGAATCAAGGCAAATTGGAAGTGGTCAAACAAGAGATGGCAAGAGTGAACATCGACATTCTAGGAATCAGCGAGCTCAAATGGACTGGAATAGGTGAATTTAACTCAGATGACCATTATATCTACTACTGCGGGCAGGAATCCCTCAAAAGAAACAGAGTGGCCATCATGGTCAACAAAAGAGTCCGGAATGCAGTACTTGGATGCAATCTCAAAAATGATGGAATGATCTCTGTTCGTTTCCAAGGCAAACCATTCAATATCACAGTAATCCAAGTCTATGCTCCAACAAGTAACACTGAAGAAGCTGACGTTGAACGGTTCTATGAAGACCTACAAGACCTTTTAGAACTAACACCCAAAAAAGATGTCCTTTTCATTATACGGGACTGGAATGCAAAAGTAGGAAGTCAAGAAACACCTGGAGTGACAGGCAAATTTGGCCTTGGAATACGGAATGAAGCAGGGCAAAGACTAATAGAGTTTTGCCAAGAAAATGCACTGGTCATAACAAACACCCTCTTTCAACAACACAAGAGAAGACTCTATACTTGGACATCACCAGATGGTCAACACCGAAATCAGATTGATTATACTCTTTGCAGCCAAAGATGAAGAAGCTCTATATAGTCAGCAAAAACAAGACCAGGAGCTGACTGTGGCTCAGACCATGAACTCCGTATTGCCAAATTCAGACTGAAATTGAAGAAAGTAGGGAAAACCACTAGACCATTCAGGTATGACCTAAATCAAATCCCTTATGATTATACAGTGGAAGTGAGAAATAGATTTAAGGGCCTAGATCTGATAGAGTGCCTGATGAGCTATGGACTGAGGTTCGTGACATTGTACAGGAGACAGGTATCAAGACCATTCCCATGGAAAAGAAATGCAAAAAAGCAAAATGGCTGTCTGGGGAGGCCTTACAAATAGCTGTGAAAAGAAGAGAAGTGAAAAGCAAAGCAGAACAGGAAATATATAAGCATCTGAATGCAAAGTTCCAAAGAATAGCAAGAAGAGATAAGAAAGCCTTCCTTAGCAATCAATGCAAAGAAATAGAGGAAAACAACAAAATGGGAAAGACTAGAGATCTCTTCAAGAAAATTAGAGATACCAAGGGAACATTTCATGCAAAGATGGGCTCGATAAAGGACAGAAATGGTATGGACCTAACAGAAGCAGAAGATATTAAGAATAGATGGCAAGAATACACAGAAGAACTGTACAAAAAAGATCTTCACAACCCAGATAATCACGATGGTGTGATCACTCAACTAGAGCCAGACATTCTGGAATGAGAAGTCAAGTGGGCCTTAGAAAGCATCACAACGAACAAAGCTAGTGGAAGTGATGGAGTTTCAGTTGAGCTATTTCAAATCCTGAAAGATAATGCTGTGAAAGTGCTGCACTCAATATGCCAGCAAATTTGGAAAACTCAGCAGTGGCCACAGGACTGGAAAAGGTCAGTTTTCATTCCAACCCCAAAGAAAGGTAATGCCAAAGTATGCTCAAACTACCGCATAATTACACTCATCTCATATGCTAGTAAAGTAATGCTCAAAAGTCTCCAAGCCAGGCTTTAGCAATACGTGAACCGTTAACTTCCTGATGTTCAAGCTGGTTTTAGTAAAGGCAGAAGACATTACTTTGCCAACAAAGGTCTATGAAGTGAAGGCTATGTTTTGTCCTGTGGTCATGTATGGATGTGAGAGTTGGACTGTGAACAAAGCTGAGCTCCGAAGAATTGATATTTTTGAACTGTGGTGTTGGAGAAGACTCATGAGAGTCCCCTGGACTGCAAGGAGATCCAACCAGTCCATTCTGAAGGAGATCAGGCCTGGGATTTCTTTGGAAGGAATGATGCTAAGGCTGAAACTCCAGTACTTTGGCCACCTCATGCGAAGAGTTGACTCTTTGGAAAAGACTCTGATGCTGGGAGGGATTGGGGGCAGGAGGAGAAGGGGACGACAGGGGATGAGATGGCTAGATGGCATCACTCATTCGATGGACGTGAGTCTGAGTGAACTCCGGAAGTTAATGATGGACAGGGAGGCCTGGTGTGCTACAATACATGGGGTCACAAAAAGTCGGACATGACTGAGCGACTGAACTGAAATGAACTGAACTCATAGCTCAGTCGGTAAAGAATCTACCTGCCGTGCAGAAGACCTGAGTTCGATGCCTGGGTCAGGAAGATCTCGTCCGGAAGGAAATGGCAACCCACTCCATCATTCTTGCTTGGAAAATCCTATCACCAGAGGAGTCTGGTGAGCTACAAATAGCCCATGGGGCCAGAAGTGACGGACACGACTTACGGCCTAAATCACAAACCAGCCCATTTTAGTTCACTGATTCCTGAAATGTCGATGTTCACTCTTGCCATCTCCTGCTTGACCGCTTCCAATTTGCCTTGATTCATGGACCTAACATTCCAGGTTCCTATGCAGTATTTCTCTTTACAGCCTTGGACTTGACTTGCATCAACAGTCACATTCACAGCTAGGTGTTGTTTTGCTTTGGCTCCATCTCTTCATTCTTTCTGGATTTATTTCTCCACCGATCTATAGTAGCATACTGGACACCTACTGACCTGCTGATGGGGAGTTCATCTTTCAGTGTCCTAACTTTTTGCCTTTTCATACTCTTTATGCGGTTCTCAAGGCAAGAATACTGAACTGTTTTGTCATTCCGTTCTCCAGTGGACCATGTTTTGTCAGAATTTTCCAGCATAACCCGTCTGTCTTGGATGGCCCTTCACAGCATGGCTCGCTCATAATTTCATTGAGTTAGACAAGTCTGTGTGTCCAAGGAGCCATGGCTGCGTGGGTGCAGGAGGGCCTAGAGGACCCCTTGTCCAAGGTAAAGAGCAATGGCTGCACTTTGCTGGAGCAGCCATGAAGAAATACCCATGCCCAAGGTAAGAGAAACCCAAGTAAGATGGTAGGTGTTGCAAGAGGGCATCAGAGGGCAAACATACTGAAACCATACTTACAGAAAACTAGTCAATCTAATCACACTAGGATCACAGCCTTGTCTAACTCAGTGAAACTAAGCCATGCCCGTGGGGCAACCCAAGACGGGAGGGTAATGGTGGAGAGATCTGACAGAATGTGGTCCACTAGAGAAGGGAATGGCAAATCACTTCAGTATTCTTGCCTTGAGAACCCCAGGAACAGTATGAAAAGGCAAAATGATAGGATACTGAAAGAGGAACTCCCCAGGTCAGTAGGTGCCCAATATGCTACTGGAGATCAGTGGAGAAATAACTCCAGAAAGAATAAAGGGATGGAGCCAAAGCAAAAAGAATACCCAGCTGTGGATGTGACTGGTGATAGAAGCAAGGTCTGATGCTGTAAAGAGCAATATTGCATAGGAACCTAGAATGTCAGGTCCATGAATCAAGGCAAATTGGAAGTAGTCAAACAAGAGATGGCAAGAGTGAATGTCGATATTCTAGGAATCAGCGAACTGAAATGGACTGGAATAGGTGAATTTAACTCAGATGACCATTATATCTACTACTGCGGGCAGGAATCCCTCAGAAGAAACAGAGTGACCATCATGGTCAACAAAAGAGTCTGAAATGCAGTACTTGGATGCAATCTCAAAAATGACAGAATGATCTCTGTTCGTTTCCAAGGCAAACCATTCAATATCACAGTAATCCATGTCTATGCCCCAACCAGTAACACTGAAGAAGCTGACGTTGAACAGTTCTGTGAAGACCTACAAGACCTTTTAGAACTAATACCCAAAAAAGATGTCCTTTTCATTATAGGGGACTGGAATGCAAAAGTAGGAAGTCAAGAAACACCTGGAGTGACAGGCAAATTTGGCCTTGGAATACAGAATGAAGCAGGGCAAAGACTAATAGAGTTTTGCCAAGAAAATGCACTGGTCATAACAAACACCCTCTTCCAACAACACAAAAGAAAACTCTATACATGGACATCACCAGACGGTCAACACCGAAATCAGATTGATTATATTCTTTGCAGCCAAAAATGGAGAAGCTCTATATAGTCAGCAAAAACAAGACCAGGAGCTGACTGTGGCTCAGATCATGAACTCCTTATTGCCAAATTCAGACTGAAATTGAAGAAAGTAGGGAAAACCACTAGACCATTCAGGTATGACCTAAATCAAATCCCTTATGATTATACAGTGGAAGTGAGAAATAGATTTAAGGGCCTAGATCTGATAGAGTGCCTGATGAACTATGGACTGAGGTTTGTGACATTGTACAGGAGACAGGTATCCAGACTATTCCCATGGAAAAGAAATGCAAAAAAGCAAAATGGCTGTCTGGGGAGGCCTTACAAGTAGCTGTGTAAAGAAGAGAAGTGAAAAACAAAGGAGAAAAGGAAAGATACAAACATCTGAATGCAAAGTTCTAAAGAATAGCAAGAAGAGAAAAGAAAGCCTTCTTCAGCAATCAATGCAAAGAAATAGAGGAAAACAACACAATGGGAAAGACTAGAGATCTCTTCAAGAAAATCAGAGATACCAAAGGAATATTTCATGCAAAGATGGGCTCAATAAAGGACAGAAATGGTATGGACCTAACAGAAGCAGAAGATATTAAGGAGAGATGGCAAGAATATACAGAAGAACTGTACAAAAAAGATCTTCACGACCCAGATAATCACGATGGTGTGATCACTGACCTAAAGCCAGACACCCTGGAATGTGAAGTCAAGTGGGCCTTAGAAAGCATCACTATGAACAAAGCTAGTGGAGGTGATGGAATTCTGGTTGAGCTATTCCAAATCCTGAAAGATGATGCTGTGAAAGTGCTGCACTCAATATGTCAGTCAATTTGGAAAACAAAGCAGTGGCCACAGGACTGGAAAAGGGCAGTTTTCATTCCAATCCCAAAGAAAGGCAATGCCAAAGAATGCTCAAACTATCGCACAATTGCACTCATCTCACACGCTAGTAAAGTAATGCTCAAAATTCTCCAAGCCCGGCTTCAGCAATATGTGAACCATGAACTTCCTGATGTTGAAGCTGGTTTTAGAAAAGGCAGAGGAAGCAGAGATCAAATTGCCAACATCTGCTGGATCATGGAAAAAGCAAGAGAGTTCCAGAAAAACATCTATTTCTGCTTTATTGACTATGCCAAAGCCTTTGACTGTGTGGATCACAATAAACTGTGGAAACTTCTGAAAGAGATGGGAATACCAGACCACCTGACCTGCCTCTTGAGAAATCTGTATGCAGGTCAGAAAGCAACAGTTAGAACTGGACATGGAAAAGAGTACTTCAAGGCTGTATATTGTCACCCTGTTTATTTAACTTATATGGAGAGTACATCATGAGAAACGCTGGACTGGAACAAACACAAGCTGGAATCAAGATTCCCGGGAGAAATATCAATAACCTCAGATAGGCAGATGACATCACCCTTATGACAGAAAGTGAAGAGGAACTAAAAAGCTTCTTGATGAAAGTGAAATTGGAGAGTGAAAAAGTTGGCTTAAAGCTCAACATTCAGAAAACGAAGATCATGGCGTCCGGTCCCATCACTTCATGGGAAATCGATTGGGAAACAGTGGAAACAGTGTCAGACTTTATTTTTCTGGGGTCCAAAATCACTACAGATGGTGACTGCAGCCATGAAATTAAAAAACGCTTACTCCTTGGAAGGAAAGTTATGACCAACCTAGATAGCATATTCAGAAGCAGAGACATTACTTTGCCAACAAAGGTCCGTCTAGTCAAGGGTATGGTTTTTCCTGTGGTCATGTATGGATGTGAGAGTTGGACTGTGAAGAAGGCTGAGAGCCAAAGAATTGATGCTTTTGAACTGTGGTGTTGGAGAAGACTCTTGAGAGTTCCTTGGGCTGTAAGAAGATCCAACCAGTCCATTCTGAAGGAGATGAGCCCTGGGATTTCTTTGGAAGGAATGATGCTGAAGCTGAAACTCCAGTACTTTGGCCACCTCATGCAAAGAGTTGACTCATTTGAAAAGACTCTGGTGCTGGGAGGGATTTGGGTCAGAAGGAGAAGGGGACGACGGAGGATGAGATGGCTGGATGGTATCACTGACTCGATGGACGTGAGTCTCAGTGAACTCCAGGAGTTGGTGACGGACAGGAAGGCCTGGCGTGCTGCGATTCATGGGGTTGCAAAGAGTCAGACATGACTGAGCGACTGATCTGATCTGATCTGATCCGTGGTCTATGTGATCATTTTGGTTAGTTTTCTGTGACTGAAGTTTTCAGTCTGCTTGCCCTCTGATGGATAAGGATAAGAGGCTTATGGAAACTTCCTCATCTGAAAGACTGACTGAGAGGGGAACTGGATCCTGTTCTGATGGGTGGGGCCATGCTCAGTAAATCTTTAATCCAGTTTTCTGTTAATGGGTGTAGCTTTGTTCCCTCCCTGTTGTTTGACCTGAGGCCAAACTATGATGGAGGTAATGAAGATAATGGCACCTCCTTCAACAGGTCCTATGCATGCACTGCTGCACTCAGTGACCCTGACAGTGCAGCAGGCCACCTCCAACTATCATGTTAGCCAGAGACTCCTGTAAAATAAAACTAAGAAAGGTAAAAATACAGGCACACGCAATCATAATGGCTCATTCCATTAGTCATTAGAGTTCTGATATCACATATCGTGTCTCTGGAGAACTCGTGTGTGCACTCAGAACATAATTGAGCATGGAAGTAACGTTTAGAGTTATTGTGAAAAGAGTTTTGACCTCTTGGATCCCCTGGTACAGTGGGTCTCTGGACTTCAGGGATTCTCAAGGCACACTACCGAACCACCATTTTAAACCATTGGCATGGTTGGATGTGAAATGATAGAGGGACCTTTGTGTTGACATGGGGTTTAAAGTTTCAATTTTACACTTCTTTCTTATTTCTTTATCTTAAGAAATTTAGATCTGAGAGTTCCTTTTTTTCTTTTTTTTTTTTTAAAGCAAATATTTCTGTGTTGCGTTCATTCTTCCCCATGGTGCTCTGCGCTCTTTGGATCCGGTGTGGTCCTAGACTTATCCTATTTTCACATGGAAACAATTAGTCACCCACAAGACTATCATGTCTCATATAAGTTTATGATGTCTATCCAGGGCTTAAAAAATCAGTTATGAAGATATTGATAATCTGAGGAAAGACCATCTCATTGTAATGAAAGAAGTTGTCATTGGTGGTGGTGTTCAGTCACTAAGTCGGGTCCAACTCTTTGTGAGCCCATGGGCTGCAGCACACTAGGCCTCCCTGTGCCTCACCATCTCCCAGAGTTTGCCTGAGTTCATATCCATTGCATCAGCGATGCCATCCCACCATCTCATCCTCTGCCGTATCCTTCTCCTCCTGCCCTCAATCTTTCCCAGCATCAGGGTCTTTTCCAGTGATTCAGGTCTTCACATCAGGTGCCCAAAGTATTGGAGCTTTAGTTTCAGCATCAGTCCTTCCAGTGAATATTCAGCATTGATTTCCCTTAGGATTGACTGGTTTGATCTCTTTGCTGTCCAAGGGACTCTCAGATGTCTTCTCTAGACCACTCTTTGAAAGCATCAATTATTTGGCACTCAGCCTTCTTTATGGTCCAACTCTCACATCTATACATGACTACTGAAGAAACCATGGCCTTGGCTGTACAGACCTTTGTCAGCAAAGTGATGTCTTTGCTTTTTAATGTTGTCTAGGTTTGTAACATTAATTAAAGTAGTAGCATTCATTAAAAGTGTTTGTAAAACCATGGTCTCTAGAGCACACAGTATTATAAGGCATAATTAAGTGTAAAATAAGGTAGATATACATTTCCTTAATAATATATTTGTATGTTGAAAAATAGTCATGTATGGATGTGAGAGTTGGACTATAAAGAAAGCTGAACACAGAAGAATTGATGCTTTTGAACTGTAGTGTTGGAGAAGACTCCTGAGAGTCCCTTGGACTGCAAAGATATCCAACCACTTCATCTGAAGGGAATTCAGTCCTGAATATTCATTGAAAGGACTGATGCTGAAACCGAAACTCCAATTCTTTGAGCACCTGATGTGAAGAACTGACTCACTGTAAAAGACCCTGATGCTGGCAAAGACTGAAGGCGGGAGGAGAAGGGGAAGAGAGAGGATGAGATGGTTGGATGGCATCACCAACTCGATGGACTTGAGTCTGAGTAAACTCCAGGAGTTCTGATGGACAGTGAAGCCTGGCGTGCTGCAGTCCACGGGGTCGCAAAGATTTGGACACGACTGAGTGACTGAACTTAACTGAACTGATGTTGAAAAAACAATTATTTGTAAAGTTCTTATGGAATACAGAATATGTAATAGAAGTTGAGTGAATCAAAATCAGTAATACAAGGCAATTAAAAAGTAGAAGAAATGAGACACACTAGTTTACATCTCTTCATAAATGACAGTGACGTGTGAGATACTGTAAGCTGTGAAGGACTAGTAAGTTTCAGGGGAGAGGAGGTCATGGAACTGATTCTCTGAAGAAAGACTTTGTACAAGTTAATCAGAGTTGTATTCTCACATTCTAATAAATAGAGACTTTGTTTTCACATTTTTCAAATTGGGCTTCTGCTGCCTTGAGCCTCAATAATGAGACTTGTCAAAGACCCAGACATTTGAAAGTTGATGGTCAGTGTGTGTTGGTGTCCCATTCAATGACCAAAAATCAGCCAGCATCCACAGAATTTGGACAGAAAAACGTAATAGATAAAATGAAGATGAAGACTGTAGTGGTGTTCCCAGTAGGGAATTACTCGTTCTGTCAACTATGCAAGCCCAAGCTGCCAGGAAACAGAGGAAGCAAAGAAGGTAATGCAGGAGCCCAGAGCGCTCAGCTGTGGGCCATCTGGGCACGGCCTTACCATCCTTCTGAGGGTTCCAAATTAGATTCTGTGGCAAAGTCTACCTTGTGCGGACTCCTTTTATGCAACCTACAGCCAATCAATACCTCTTAGCAAGGTGTTTGCATTCTCCCTCTGACCATAGTAATACAATAAATAACAAAGAGAGTTAGGAAAACGTAAGTTCGTTCAGGCTGGTGTTTAGCATACACCTGAGAGTGGGTAGCAGGATTATGTTAAAACTCTGGGACTAGTTGGGAGACTAGGTAGCCATCTAGAGACTGCCTTCTCAAAACGGGACTTCGTAGCAATATTTTTATATGGCTGTCAATTCATAAGTATGAGTCATGATTATATGAAGTATAATTGTAAAAGCAACTCTGATACCAAATACTAAAATATATCTTGTGTTTTCTGTGACTTCGTATGTTTTAGAATTGGCTTTCCCAGTGGGAATGGGAGTCATGGGAAATTTGCTACATAGTACATCCTTCTCAGCTGTGTTCACATAGTATATCAATTTGTGTTAGTATTTGTAATGAATTAAGAGTTCACAAGGGAGGTTGGTATAAAGGAGTGGTGTATCACTTAAAAGCAGTATATAGAAACCCAATTCTGATTCTACTAGGATGCCCAGTCTATTGAGTAACCACGTATAAGAATGTGTTGTCCATAAATACTAATTAATTTAGCACCCTTAATCAGTCATACAGTCAAGACTATGGTGCTGGGAGCCAGCGTGAGGAGCTCTGTCCGTGGCAAAGGTCATGAGGAAGGAGGCTCGACATACGCAAAGGTGGGATCGAGCCTCAGGAGTCCCCCTGGAAATTCTCGAGCATCTACCCCCAAAACCAGAGTCTGCCTAGTTTACTGCTTTGTGCTCTCACCTATACCTCTGACTTTAACGGGGGCTGTCCCCCACCACCTCTCTCTAAAAAAGAGTTAACTTAGAGCTCCACCACCTCTCTCTAAAAAAGAGTTAACTTAGAGCTCCAGTTAATAATAACTCCTGGGCATGACAGGAGTGTTTCAATCTACAAACTCCCCTGAAGGTTCTCTAGCCTGCCTGACAGGCTTGTCCAGCCACATGTGATTGTTCACAGCCTCCCAACCGTGAGAGTCATGAGACGCTTTAAACCTTCTAAAAACAGGTTCTTTAGAGAAGTTAGAAAACTATTAGTATAGTATAGTAGGCTGATTAGAAATTGTATTGGTGAAGGGTTTTTCATTTGTTGAGCCAATGTTTGCTTCTAAGTCTCCACATCCCCTGCCCTTATACACATTAATGAATATATAGAAGAAATAAGTATTAACCTTTGATATTAATCACATTAGAACTTAGGCTAAACAAATTATTTCCTTAATTAAAACCCACTACACCCTAACCCTATAGGAATGTAACTTTATCTGGTACCTTCAGAAGATGGCATCTGTTTTAAGAATAATCACCCCTGGAGAAATAAGTGTTCTGGTTGACTGACCGCTGTCACAAGGAGAGGGTCATAAATTGTCAGCAGACCCCCTGGCCAGAAGATGATGTAACACCCCTAAGACCTCTGTATACATTTGTATGAAGCACCTGACTTTAATAAAAATCAGGACTGCTGACCCCGTGTGACTTTTGTATAACATCTCAGTGTATAAAAACAGACCCTGGAAAAATAAAAAATGGGATCAGTTCCTCGGAACAACATGGTCTCCCCATGTTGTTCTCTTACCTTCTGGCTGAATTATCTGGAACGTGGAGGCTCGTCAAGCCTACTAATTATACCTGGGCTTCTAAGATCTGACCGGGGAGGCCTTAGTGTCTCCTCTCCTTCAGGAGAACGGGAGGACGCCTGCGGCCTATGTAGGTGACGTAAATTCCTTGCCCTGGAATTTTACTAGCTTTCCATGTAAACCAAGTTTTTTTTTTTTGGAACCATGTAAACCAAGTTATTCAGCCTCTTTTCTCCACTGAATTTTCCTACTGAGCTATCCTCATTCTATTACTCTTTATATCTATAATTAATATTTAATTAAAGCTATTGTATCCTGATCACCAAAGCCGTCTCTCCTTCGGATTTCCCTGGATCCACCGGGGCTGGACCCCGGCACTATGGTAAGAAATCATCCACTTTTTCTTTTTTCACTCCTGTACTTTTTTCTTTTGTATCCTCACTTTGCATTTACAGAATATTCTCAGTTATCTCCTAGAATAGTGACTATAGGCTCTAAACTCAACATGTTTGTCTGTTTTTCTTTTAATCTATACAACTGAGTCGTTTGCTTTTGTCTCTCCATGAGCTTGGTAGGTCCAAGAAATACAAATTCAAAAAAGTGCCTACACGAGTCCCTTCAACAGTGGACGATGTGAGATAGGAAAACTACAAAATAGATAGAAGCCACTTCAGTCAGTTCATGTTGATCATTTTCCTCTCAGTCAATACATTTTATAAAATAATGAGCAGTCATTTTATCCTTCAGGGTCCCTGGATGTGTACATTTATTTTTTTCTTAAAGATTTATTCTATACTGTACCCTGAAAGTTTTATAGCCTAAATATTTCTGTAAACACTCCCTCAGTTCAGGCCTGCATCACCTTGTTATTCCCAGTATTAATGCCTTCAGATTTGCCTTCCTCTGGTTATTCGCATGCCCTTCAGATTCCTCCCTCCCGTGGTGTTTAGAGTCACCAATCTCAAAAGCACACGTGACCATGAGGCACTCTGAGTCACATTAATGTCTAGACCTCTTAAATCTCTGATAATCGGACTTCTGCCTGACCCTCTATCTCTAGCCCTTTCAGTCCTTTGCTCTAGAATTCTGAACTGCTGCTGGTGCCCTCATCACTTGTCCCTGTTGTTGTTGTTCAGTCGCTCAGTCGTGTCTAATTCTACATGGCCCCATGGACCGCAGCACACCAGGCTTCCCTGTCCTTCACCATCTCCCGGTGTTTGCTCAACTCATGTTCATGGAGTTGGTGATGCCATCCAACCATCTCATCCTCTGTCATTCCCTTCTCCTCCCGACTTCAACCTTTCCCAGCATCAGGGTCTTTTCTAATGAGTCAGCTCTTCGAATCCGGTGGCCAAAGTACTGGAGCTTCAGCGCCAGCGTCAGTCTTTCCAGTGAATGTTCAGAACTGATTTTTTTTAGGATTGAGTGGTTGGATCTCCTTGCAGTCCAAGGGACTGTAATGAGTCTTTCTGAACACCACAGTTGAAAAGCATCAGTTCTTCGGTGCTCAATCTTTTTTTTTTTTTTGGTCAAACTCTCATATCCATACATGCATGACTACTGGAAAAGCCTTTGCT
This sequence comes from Bos indicus x Bos taurus, assembly GCF_003369695.1. NCBI lineage: Eukaryota > Metazoa > Chordata > Mammalia > Artiodactyla > Bovidae > Bos > Bos indicus x Bos taurus. Next base: position 51,049,528 of record NC_040104.1, read on the forward strand.
TTGACTAGGCAGGCCTTTGTCGGCAAAGTAACGTCTCTGCTTTTTAATACGCTGTTTGTCATATCTTTTCTTCTAAGGGGCAGGTGTCCTTTAATTTCATGACTGCAGTAACCATCTGCATTGATTTTGGAGCCCAATAAAATAAAGTGTGTTTCTGTTCTCATTGTTTCCCCATCTCTTTGCCACGAAGTGATGGGACTGGATGCCATGACCTTCGTCAGTCCCATCCCTTCACTTTGGACAAACATCTACCCTGTGGTGTGTGTGCTTCTCTCCCCATCTTACTACAGCCTGAAATGCTCTCCCTTTCTGCCCTCTGTTCCCTTGAACTGTGTAAGTCTACACTCAGACATTATCTCTAGAAAAGCCATCCCTGACACCTTTTTCTGCATTTTTTGTGAAACTTCAGTGTCTAGTACTGAGTGGAAATCTGAGAAGTAATTATTGAATAAGAGACACTGGGGCTCTATATCAACCTAGAGGGGTGGAATGGGGAGGTAGATGAGAAGGAGTTTCAAAAGGGATGATATATGTGTACCTATGGCTGATTCATGTTGAGGTTTGACAGAAAACAACAAAATTCTGTAAAGCAGTTATCCTTCAATAAAAAAATAAATAATAATAATAATTGCTATATATACTGAGGTGACTTTTAAGAGCTTGTCCTCTGCAGTTTAGGAGCCAAGAGGATAGACATGTAAAGAAATAATTTACAGTTCAGATCTATATCTATCACTGGGAAAATCTAGAAAGATACACTAGAAAAATCTTTAAAGTACTAAGGGAGCTGCAAGGAAAGGCATACCTCTTTATCAGTGGAAAGATGGCAGTAATCAAAGACAACTTCACAAAGCAGGTTGAACCTTAAAAGATGAAAAGTAATTTGTCAGAAGACTAGAGGGAAGCATTTCAGATGAAGGAACTGATAAAAGCTAAAAAGTAAGAGGAATTTTGTAAACCATGAATAATGTTGCAGTTAATGCTTGGCATGTTGTTAAAAAGGTCCTGTTATGAAGTAGAGAAGAGAATGTATGGTGACTTTATATGTCTGTCCTGTATTTTGTTTGGTTTCTGATTGATTTGTTCACTGATGTTTGGATCAATCTGTGACTGAATCTTTGAGCCGTTTGTATGCCTGTAACCTGGTGACATCTGGTATTTCCCAAATGGTTTGTTGAAGTTTTCAGGTCATTGGAAGTAGTTCTTAAAGAAGTAAATACTCAGCTGAAGATTAAGATTGATTTAATCTTTCATCTCATACAATGTTTTAGATCTCTGTTTTAAACGAGGATTATGTCTTTTATCTAAATATTCTAAGTAATTTTAACTAAACATGCAGATCTGTCAAGAGAACTAGACTTGGAAATAATAACAGAGGAAGAACAAGAAAAACTTGATGAAGATGAGAATAACCATGCACAGGTGTGTAAAACTGTAAATTTCAATATCTGGTATAGTAATGTATGAGAAAATGTATATCAAACAAGGCAAATTAGAATAGAAAGATAAGTCAACACCCATCACAAATGAGTTAAAGCGGAAGTTCAGTGAAATTTTGTGAGGAATACCAAATTACCATTTCTCCTGAGGAAGATCCACTACATGATAACCCTAAAGAAGGAGCAAACCAAAAGGAAATGTCTCCTGATCTCACAAATTATATACCTGATTGTGAGGAAAAAGTTGCATTTGGAGTATCTGTCTCTCTAGTATTCCAAGCATTTCCTGAACAAAAAGAACCCATTTTCAAAAATGCTTTTCCGTGGTCTGTAAACTCTGGGTCCCTTGGATAGACTTGTGGGTCATTTTCAAAGCTTTGTTTCCCTGCAAATAAAGTAGACTTTGAAAATCATCAACTAGAAATGGAACATGTGTTTATGAAAATTGAGGAAAGTTTTTATAATGATACAGAAAATAAAAAATGTAGGGGAGCCGGTAGTTATATTTGAAGTGAAAGACCAAGAGATTGATATGCAAATATCACAAAATATGAGGTAAGAGCTAACTAATCGGAAATTGGACACGGGACAGGCATGTCATTCTAGTCTGTGGCTTGTCTACTATGGTAAGATGAAACATAGAATTCAAATAAAAATTCACGTTTCCCTTGCTGTTGTTAAAATACTGATCTGAAAAATAAAGCAATACAGGACTGGTTCCAGAAGCCACTGCATGCAGATAATTGCAGCACTAGTGACAATAAAAGCATGGAACCCCAATTAGAAAATGGGAATTCTTCTCCACCTAATAGTCATAGCACATCTGAAGTGTATGTAAATGAAGAATTAGACAAGAATATGCAGAGGTTTAAGAATGAAATAGACATGTTTCAAGTAGAGTTGCTGGCTCTGGAAAAAGAGAAAATTTAACTTACAAAAGAGTTTCTCATTTTCTCTTGCTTTGGTTTTTCTCTTTCTTGATGATGTCGTCCATTTTGATTTTCCATTTATGAATAAAATGGGGTTATCCAAAGAGGTAATTCCGGCTGATCCAGGGTATTCGAAGCGGGGACGGCATCAGAGACCTATTTATTTAAATATTTTATCAAAGATAAAAAGAGTAATAGGATGAGGATAGCTCAGTAGGAAAATTCAGTGGAGAAAAGAGGCTGAGTAGCTTGGTTTACGCGAGAGACCAATAAAACTTCAAGACAAGAAGTTTGCACCACTTACGTAGGCCGCAGGCGTCCTTCCGTTCTCCCGAAGGAGAGGAGACACTGAGGCCTCCCCAGTCGGATCTTAGAAGCCCAGGCATAATTAGTAAGCATGGTGGGTTCCGCGCTCCAGATGGAGACTCAACCAGAGTGAGAGAGAGAGCGACATGGGGAGACCAGTATTTCGAGAAACTGATCCCAATTCTTTATTTTCCATGGTCTACTTTTATACACTGAGATGTTATGCAAAAGTCACGCGAGGTCAGCAGTCCTGACTTTTATCAAAGTCAGGTGCTTCATACAAATGTATACAGAGGTCTTAGGGGTGTTACATCATCTTCTGGCCAGGGGGGCCTGCTGACAATTTATGACCCTCTCCTTGTGACAACAGTCAGTCAATCAGGACACTTATTTCTCCAGGGCTGATTATTCTCAAAACAGACGCCACCCAAATAAAGTTACATTCCTATAGGGTGAGGGTGTAGTGGGTTTTAGTTAAGGAAAGAATTTACTTAGCCTAAGGTCTAACGTGATTAATATCAAAGGTTAATACTTATTTCTTCTATATATTCATTAATGTGTGTAAGGGCAGGGGATGTGGAGACTTAGCAACGAACATTGGCTCAACAAATGAAAAACCCTTCACCAACACAATTTCTAATTAGCCCACTATACTTATAGTTTTCTAACTTCTCTAAAGAACCTGTTTTTAGAGGGTTTAAAGCATCTCGTGCCTCTCACGGTTGGGAGGCTGTGAGCAATCACATGTGCCCGGACGAGCCTGTCAGGCAGGCTAGAGAACCTTCAGAGGAGTTTGTAGGTTAAAACACTCTTGTCACACCCAAGAGTTTTTACTGACTGGAGCTCTCGGTTAACTCCTTCTCCGAAAGAGGTGGTGGGGGACAGCCCCCCGTAAAGTCAGAGGTGTAGGTAAGAGCACAAAGTAGTAAAGTAGGCAGGCTCTGGTTATGGGGGTAGACGCTCGAGGATTTCCAGGGGGACTCCTGAGGCTCGATCCTGCCTTTGCGTATGTCGAGCCTCCTTCCTCATGACCTTTGCCATGGGTGGAGTACCTCACTCTGGCCCCCAACAAATTATTATCTCAATAACAGGAATTCAGGAAACTATTTCCATGGCTTTTGTCCTTCAATCAATTCTCATACCTAATTCTTCTCCGTCGGTCTTCATATGGACTCGGAAACTCTTTTAGCTATGTATCATGTGGGCTTCTGAGCCAGAATAAGCACCAAGGAAATTGCTTAAGAAGAATAATCAGCTAAGGATTTGCATCTTTTTTCCCCCCCTTTAAATCTGTTGGGTTAAATATAAGTTATATTTCCATAGAATGGGAAGAAATCAGTGACTGAGAGATGGGATTTGAACATGTGTTCCCTCTAATCTCTTCATTGTGGTTGAATATGTGTGATATTTTCTGCTTTCCGCAATCGCTGGGCACTTAGATTTCCAATATGGCCACTTCAGGATCTTTTTAATAACAAATACATGTACTCCCACATATGCTTTAATCAGCACTCTCAGATGTTTCTTTTGAGACAGAACTTTCCATTATGCTGTTTACTAAAATGTAGAGTTTTGACATGTGTGATTTTGTTACATAGATACTGTGTGTGTGTGTCTGTGTGTGTGAAAGCTGCTCAGTCATGTCCAACTCTTAGTGAACCCTTGGACTGTAGCCTGCTAGGTTCCTCTGCTCATGGAATTCCCCAGGCCAGAAAGAATACCAGAGTGGCTAGCTGTTCCCTTCTCCAGAGGATCTTCGTAACCAAGGGATCGAACCCAGGTCTCCCACACTGAAGGGGGATTCTTTAATATTTGAGCCAACAGGAAGCCCATAGGTAGTATAAACCCCGAGCAAAAAAGAAAAAAAAAATTAAGTATTTATCTACAAAGGAGAAGACTGAGTTCTGAGATGCTATGAGATTTTTCTTTCTTCAGTAATAGGTTTTTAAAATTGTTTGTTTGCTCTTTTGTGTAAGAGGTGCTTTGACTGAGTTTGAACAACAGACCAAAAGACAAAAAAGAAAGAAAGAAAGAAAGAAACAAAAAACTCTATGTATTCACTTGTAAAAAAAAAAAAAAAAGAGAGAGATGAGCCCTACCCCCTACTAAGGCATTGAGTTACTGTGCCAAAGTCACGCTTTTAACTTATCTGATTAATCTAATGAATTCATTTGGTTATACATAACAATCAACATTCCAGAATTGTATCATCTCTTTTGGTCCCATAAAATGCTAGGGAGTGCCAGTTTAGGGGCCTTAAACAAAACCTTGAACATTTTTTTTTAATTTTATTGCTTTTTTTGGTAAATAGTGGGGCAATACTAGATAATTATTTCTATACCCTCTCGCTGTAAGGTTTGATGGTTTTTGAATGAGGAATTGGGAAGCATTTCTTATATTTCAGAATTCCACACTAACTAACAACTCCTCAATTTCATTCTGCTCCTTGTGTTTTGGTAAACTCTGGTTCATTTAATTTAGTGAACACTGTCACTTTTTTGCTATCTCCTGGATCCAAGTGAAAAAAGAATTGTAAAAGGCAGAGGGGAAAGAATAGCTTTAGTGCAGAGAGAAGAATGTTTCCTTTCTGAGGCACGAAGGTGTCACATCCTCTACATCCAGCTGTTTAATGGAAAATCCAGGTAGTAAAGACCAAAGAGGACAGATTTTGTGTCTTTGTCTTTTTATTTCTCTGTCTCTGCCAGTCAGATGGGGAAGACTGAATATGAATAATTGCATCTTATTAAGAAAACCATTTTTGAAATTTTGGGGAATTTTGTTTCTTTTTCTCAAACAGAAAGGAGCAGATTTTACAAAAATTTCAGTGACTTGTAAGTGATAAAATTAAATAAACACAAAATATTTTTATCACTTAAATTCAGGGTGAGCACTGAGTCAAATAATAAAATTGAAAACAAAGATCTTTGTAATCAACACATAGCAATTATTCTTAGTGTCAAACTTCCATTAAACGTTGAAGAAGAAAAGAAGCACAAAAGTAGTAAAGTGGAAGTATCAGAGAACATATGCGATGCTGCTGATGAGAGTGGATTGTTTCACCAGAGAAAGAGTGGAGGAAACAGCAACCAGGAGTTCCTGCTATGCAGAATGGGGCTTCTGATAGGTAATCCTATATCAATATTGAACAGCACATCCCTCGTTATGTTCCTATAAAATAATTTCTAACTTGAGCTAATGTTTGTGATGTACAGATTTTATATTTTACTAGAGATATAGTTATTTTTAATACTCTTGTCCTTTAGCCTTATTACTAGAGTTCCTTTTTTAACATACCACCATGTTACATATTAGAGTATTCTGGATTTGACTGCATATTTGCCTTAATCAGTGTTGCATACTTAAATTTGTTTTGTCACTAGTGAACATCCTTTCATTTCAGTTTGAGGACTTCTTTCAGCATTTCTCATGAGGTGGGACTAGTGGTGATTAACTCCATCAGGTTTGCTTTGTCTGGGACAGTTTTTATTTCTCTTTCATTTCTGAAAGACAACTTTTCTGTAAAGAGTAGTCTTGGCTGGCAGGTTTTTCTCTCCGAGCACTTTGAGTATGTCCATAGAGGGAGGCCAAATTGCTGATGGTGTCAGGAGAACCGATGAGGCATCGGTCTTTCAGCCATGATGCTGCTGTCACTGCATCATGTGGGTGGTTTAAAAGTGAGCTCTCCTCCCCTGGCCAAATATTTCCTTGGTTTCTTCTTTCATGGTATATGTGCCTCATGTCATTTAAAATACCACCTAAATTAAGTGTGGCTTTTTTCTATGAATTCTCTTTTTCATTTATTTTTGGCTGCACTGGGTCTTTGCCACCACAGCACTTGGGCTTCTCAGTGTGGTGGCTTCTCTTGATGCTGAGCGTGGGCTCTAGGGTGCTGGCTTCAGTAGCTGTGGAGCACGGTTTAGTTGCACCATGGCATGCGGGATCTTCCCTGACCAGGAATGGAACGCTTTCCCCCTTTATTGGTAGGTGGACTCCTAAGCACTGGACTACCAGGAAAGTCCCTAAATTCACCATTATTTTATTTAGAAGCAAAACAAAACATATAGTGTAAATCTACTTATGACTCTCGTGTCTAAGAGTCATGGCACTTAGCCAGTGGACTCCAGGTTTGCAGTGTAGCCCTTGAGGTTCTTCTCAGTGTCTTTTCAGATGCATCTCTTTACTTTCTTCCATGTATTTTGCGCTGTTCCTTCCAGGTTCCTCGGAAACAACCCAGATGCCCTGTGCCTGATGTTTGTGCTCACATTAGAATCTCCAAGTAGAATACTTTTCTCCCTTTTCTGTTTCTCATGACCTCTCTTCACTTTTTCTGCAAATCCTTCCTTATTTCACTTATCACTTTCATATGTCGTTTTATATATCATATTGTATCATAATCATATCTGTGTTTGAAGGAAGAATTTGTTTTCTTGCATATGGTTGGTACTCTATAACTGTCTTGTGAATTAATCAATGACTTAAGATGGCTAGGAGTTGGAATTTTTTAAGAATTGGTAGTTTTTTATTCTTTATCGGTTGAATTATTGGAAAATATTGGCTTTTTTGTGGACTTTTTAAAGTAGTGATCCTGGTGTGCACAGGAAGGAAGTAAAGAAAAAGAACGATAACAAGTGGACACTGGACGAACGTGTGATTGCACTAATATTTGTAAAGACCGATTCACTGACTGGTGGTCTGCTGCACGTGAATGATGACAGCATTGTAAGGGAAGTGGATCAGGGTGATGACAGGTACATTCTCCAGATTCCTTGTTTGTAGGGGAAGAAATATTAGCACTGAATTCTTCTTCTGGAAATAGAGCAGCAATATACAGTGCTCAGGGCAAGACAAGAGATTGCTCAACTCTAGTGGACGAACACTGCTGAAAGGTTAAGGTGAGGACCAGTGCCTTTGGCTGGAAGTCATTTCAGTAAATAGTCCCCTTGGAAGCGGGACTGTAATGAATATACATAAACATTCAGTAGGGAATATTATTGGGACAGGCAATGAAGAACTGGATGGTAACTGAAGAGGAATGTGGAGTTCGCAGTGTTATTTGTTCTATGTTAAGAAGGGAGCTTTTAGAGTATGTGTGCTATTGGAGGGAGAAAGCAATGGCAACCCACTTCATTACTCTTGCCTGGCAAATCCCATGAATGGAGGAGCCTGGTAGGCTTCAGTCCATGGGTCACTATTTGTCAGACACTACTGAGGGACTTCACTTTCACTTTTCACTTTCATGCATTGGAGAAGGAAATGGCAACCCACTCCAGTGTTCTTGCCTGGAGAATCCCAGGGATGGGGGAGCCTGGTGGGCTGCTGTCTATGGGGTCACACAGAGTCAGACACAACTGAAATGACTTAGCAGTAGCAGCAGCATGCTATTGCAAATGAGCCAGCATATGGCGTGTTTATTTAGTTTAGTCTTGTTTGCATTTCTAACACTAGAAAGCTTATTGATTGTATGACATTATCTTTAAACTATTACGGTGAACTAATTGTACATACTACTGTGTTCATGTATAGTTTTATGGTAAGGGCTTGTTCATTGGTTCTAAAGTGTAATATTTCTATGTAATGGAATATGCAGATGATTGCTTGAGTTAATTCTATCATATACAGATTTTCAAAAATTACATAATTGTGAATTTACAAACATGTAGGCTATACTGAATAGGGATATGGTCATTCCTTGATGATTCTAGTTGATAGCAACATGATGAGTAGCTATGGTTTTGTAAGGTACTCTGAAACATCACATCATATTAACTGCATAGTTGTTTATAGATTCCAGGGAAAAGGGGAAGATTTTGTTTATATTCAATAGAAAAACATTATTAGCAGTCTTTCACAAATTATTTCTTTTGCATGATAGAGATCTAAATGACAAAACCCTTGCTTCCTTTACTAAGCGTGTCATTAACACATATTGTGTGCTTAATACATGTATGTCAGATGCATGAAGAAACAGCAGAATGTGTGAATGAATGCCTATTGATGAATTTCTTTACAGAAAACAAAACTTTATTGACAGTAGATTTGCAGGCTTGCCTACCTCTGAAATCTTTTTAATTTTTGAGAAATATGTTTTAAGATTCAGAAATTATTATTTATAGCTATAGCTAGACCTGAAATAATACTATAGATTCATTTGCTATCGCATTACTTAAAAATTCTTTTCAATATTACTTTCTCAGCATATTTTAGAACAGCAGTGTTGAAGCCAGATTTCCTGGGTTTGAATTCTGGGTCTGTTGGTGACACGCTGAGTGGGCTTGGGCAAGTTCCTCAGCCTTTGTGTGCTCCATTTCTTCCTATACCTATCTCCCAGAATGACTGTGGGGATGAAAATGCCTTTAGGACATGTCAGGTGTTTCTAATAATGCATAGCCAATGCATAGGACGTCCTCAAAAAGCTAATATCTTGGTTATTCAAGTGGATTTCTTTCTTAGAAGGACTGAAGGAAAACCACCCAGATAGGTCGTATTGCCATAAAAGTTAGTTCTTATGGAAAAGAACAGGTGCAAAAAAACACTGGTATACTGTTTCCTATCACACAACACAAGTAACTTTATGTTTTCCCTTTTCCTTGGATCTAACTTTAATACTTTATTAATATTACTGATATATTTTCTGTGTCCTTTAATGCTGCTCTTATTTATTTCTGCATCCTTTATAGACAATTACTTGCCAAAGCAAAGAGTTTATATACAAAAGAAAAGTTAAGGTATTGTTTGTATTTTTGAATATTTAATATTAGCCTGAAAAGAATCATTTGTTCTTTTAGGCCTGCAAGGAAAACGCCATACGAAAAGAAGAAGTTATAGTAAAAAAAAAAAAAAAAAAAAGAACTTTCAAAAATAGTATCCTTGTCGAAAATACTTCGTCAAAGGAATAATGGTAAAACAGAAAATCTTCCTTTGTTGTAGAGAAGTTTACTTTGAACACATCATTTAGAAACACTGTTGATAAAGTTATCCTTTTGATAAAAATCTCTTCTTTTAAGAAATGTCAGTTTTTGTTTTGCTACAGAGATTTATCACCTCTGTACACTTGGTGTATTTATACATATTTTAAGGACATTGTGAAACAGTATTGTTTACGTGTAGGTCAAAGAACTAATTAATTACGTGAACGAACTGAATGACTTAACTCAGTCGTCTGAGACTGTTTCTGAGGATGGTGACGTGCTTTACGAATTCTATGTTGTAAGTAGAACCTCTCAAAGTGGGGTGTAAAGGTAGGACTGCAGTGTAAATGTTAACGGAAAGCCTGTCTGTGTATATGAACACCTTTTCAGTACAGCTCTAGAGCCAGGGATATGCTACAGTGCTGTGCATCTCAGAAGTTTGTTTTGCATTAAAAGGACATGAAAGTGAGTGTATACTCTGAGCCACAGGCCTATGATACTCTTACTCACTGTACCTTCTGTTGACTCTTCTTCTTTCCTGTGCCTTCACCCACGGTCAGGTCAGCATCATTTTCCTCCTAGAGTAACTGAAATAATCCCAGGACTTCTTTCCCTGCCACTCCACCTGGCAGAACCTTGGTCTGCACAGCAACTGTAATTATTGCCTATTTTTAAACATTCAGGTCTCATCATTCTACCCCCTTGCTTCAAGCCCAACCATTGCCTCTCTTTGCTGCGTGGTTAAAGGTCACAATTGTGTGGTTCCATCTGGTTTTAGTTGTCACTCTTCTTCCTACATGAATTCTAGAATCAGCTTGTCAGTTCCCTAAAGTCTGCTGGTCTTAACGTTTTCATTTTCCTTCAGTTCAAAATACTTTGTACTTTCTCTTTTCATTACCTCTTTGATCCAAGGGTTATTTAGACCCATGTGATTTAATGTCCAAATATTGAGAATTTCCCAGAGATCCTTCTGTGCTCTTGTTTCTCATGATTTGTTAGGTGCATCCAGAGGGGCTCTGGGGCTAGGGCTGATTATTTTCTGCCTTGGAGGCAAGACCTTGTTGACTACCCTGTTCATTCTGCTGGTACCTAGAAATTTTCCAGCCTGGCTCATGAGAATAGATAGAATTCCTGGGACTGAGTGAGCACCAGTCACAGGTTCCTATAGTCTGATCAGATGGTTTCTTCCTGGTCTCAGGTGGTTTCTCCCAGATGAGCTCTGTTCCTTCCTCTGCTGAATACCCAAGGGGCTCCTCCTCAGATCTCCAAGGTCCTTTTTCTCTCTATTCCACTCTCGCCTCTCCACGGTTCTGATCTGTGATCTCTGCCCACTTTGGTTCACCAGACTTTCAGCTTCATCACCTACTATCATGGAGTCTGGCTAACTCAGCTTCCATTCCTTCTCCCCGTGTTGGGGCCTGGAAATTCTCTCAAGGCAGTGAGCACAGACATTCCTTAGGCTAACCTCATGTGTTTCCAGGATCATTGTCTTTCATTCCCTGAAGTCCTTTGTCATGAAAATCATTGTTTAATGTATTTTGCCGGCACTGTTTTTGCTCACTCCACTCAGGAAGGTAAATCAGTAGCTGTTCACTCTGTCTTGGTTAAAAATGTAATGGCAGCTGGAGACTGTCCACAGGGTTGTTTTCCCTACTCTACTTACTACTTCCTGCTCATCTTTCATTTCTCAGTGTGACATCTCTTCCCCAGGGAAATCTTTCCTGGACCCAGTCTATGTCAAGTTCTGTTATGTGATCATAGAACTCTCTTTTCTTAGAGTATCTATATGAGTTCATAATTATTTTATTTGTCCTTGTCTCCTACTAGACTTCAAGCTAAACAAGACCCAAGGGCATCTGTTTTATTTGCAGAGCTTAGAATAATATCTTCCACATTATAGACCCTTAATACTTGTTCAGTGCATGGATGAGTGAATGTGAAAGGCACAGTCCTTTATACTCAAAAATTCCTCACATAATTTTTTGTTTGTTTGTTTCTATCTTTGTTTTCTTCATCATGCAGATTCTGTTAGCTTGTTGAAAGTTCAGGATACAATTCTTTTGCATGAAATATTAGTAGATTTTCAAAGAAGCCAAAGAAGCCACTGTGAACTACTTAGAGGAGAATTTTACAGAATGAAAAGTGAGGTTTGTGGGCTACAAAAAGAGCTGTCAGAAACCAAAGAAGTGAAATCACAGTTAGAGCATCAGAAAGTGGAGTGGGAACAAGAGCTCGGCAGCTTGAGGTACTGTACACCTCGCTTTTAAAGAAATATTTGAACTATTGTTTACTTTAATACTGCAGAGACATAGATGTGTTGTAAGGACTAACTTATCCTCTAGGATTTTACAGAGGAGAAAGTGTTACTAGTATTGTGAAGTGTGAAATTCTTGGAAATAATATAGCAGGTTCTTAACAGTGAAAGCTTCTAATAACTTAATGTATAATTTTCCAAATCATCATTTTCATGAGCATACAGAAGCCCACCATAATGGAAACCTTATTACACGTTTACAAAAGCAACAGTTAGAACTGGACATGGAACAACAGACTCGTTCCAAATTGGAAAAGGAGTATGTCAAGGTTGTATATTGTGACCTTGCTTATTTAACTTATATGCAGAGTACATCATGAGAAATGCCAGGCTGGAAGAAGCACAAGCTGGAATCAAGATTGCTGGGAGAAATATCAATAACCTCAGATATGCAGATGACACCACCCTTACAGCAGGAAGTGAAGAGGAACTAAAAAGCCTCTTGATGAAGGTGAAAGTGGAGAGTGAAAAAGTTGGCTTAAAGCTCAACATTCAGAAAATGAAGATCATGGCATCTGGACCCATCACTTCATGGGAAATAGATGGGGAAACAGTGGAAACAGTGTCAGACTTTATTTTTCTGGGCTCCAAAATCTCTACAGATGGTGACTGCAGCCATGAAATTAAAAGACGCTTACTCCTTGGAAGAAAAGTTTTGACCAACCTAGATAGCATATTGAAAAGCAGAGACATTATTTTGCCAACAAAGATCTGTCTAGTCAAGACGATGGTTTTTCCTGTGGTCATGTATGGATGTGAGAGTTGGACTGTGAAGAAGGCTGAGTGCCGAAGAATTGATGCTTTTGAACTGTGGTGTTGGAGAAGACTCTTGAGAGTTCCTTGGATTGCAAGGAGATGCAACCAGTCCATGCTGAAGGAGATCAGCTCTGGGATTTCCTTGGAAGGAATGATGCTAAAGCTGAAACTCCAGTACTTTGGCCACCTCATGCCAAGAGTTCACTCATTTGAAAAGACTCTGATGCTGGGAGGGGGCATATTAGGAGGAGAAGGGGACGACAAAGGATGAGATGGCTGGATGGCATCACTTACTTGATGGACGTGAGTCTGGGTGAACTCCGGGAGTTGGTGATGGACAGGGAGGCCTGGCGGGCTGCGATTCATGGGGTCGCAAAGAGTCGGACATGACTGAGCAACTCATCTGAACTGAACTGCAACTGACTTTCAGTTGTTTTTCACTTTTTTGTATTCTATTTAATACTGCAAGGAACACCTTTTCTATAAATTCATTTCTACCTTTCTAATTATTTTAAATGTGCATTTTCTTAATAATATCGTATAATTTGTTCAATGTATGAGAACTTAAAAATGGTCTGTAATCTATATTTATAAACTATTCTTAGGAAAGTTTATATACTTTACATTCCCACCTGCAGATTCACGAAGTAGCCATTTTTCTCAAGAGAAAATGAAAACAAAATTTATACAGTTTTTTTCTTAACCCTTTGTCTGAAAACAGTGACCATTTTTAAGTGTTTTCATTGTATTCCCCCCACATTTACTACTTTAAACATTGTGAAGACGGAATGAAAGTTATTGCAGCAGTGAATAATCTCATGATTTTCTAAGAAGAGTTTTAAATTTTGCAGATTCACTTTAAAGCAAGAAGAGAATAGAAGAAATGCCGAGATGTTATATGAAAAAATGAGGGAGCATTTAAGAAGAAAAGAAGACCAATATAGTAAAGAAGTTAAAGTGAAACAGCACCTAGAACTCACTTTCCAAGCAGTAGAAGTGATAGTGAAGACTGACAGAAATAATCTGAATAAGGTAGAGTAATCTTTGGTAAAAATTTCAAATTTCTAACATGATTTTATCAATATTATTTATAATATCCCCTTTTTAAAAAATACCATTTATTTAGTGTCATTTTGTTTAGTGTTATAGGAAATTTTAGGTTAATTGTTAAAAACAAAAGAAAAGAAATTCAAAGTTCCCAAAGTAACAAGGCCAGAAATAAGAATTGTATGATCCTGACATGCTGGGTGCACTTTTTCGAGCAGAGGGAGGAAGAGGTCACATCAGTAGCTCACACAATAGATCCTGAGAAACCACAGGGTTGAGAATGGTGTAGAAACTGGAGGTTAAGCTCTCAGCCCACCTCAGGCAACCAATCCTTTAGCCTTGACAGACCATTCATGAGTGAATAGGTCTAGAAGAGAAGGGGCGCTGGGAGGGACCATCGTGCATAATTTTACACCAAGTTGCCTCTGGCCTTCAATCTGGTAGGTGGCTGAGGGTCGTGGACCCCCCTCCCTCTGTGCCCGTCAGCCCTCCAGTCCACCTGGCCCATGAACAGCTCAGAGCTGGCTCCAGCTTTCCCAGCTGCATTCTCCCTCACAGCAGAGTCCTCAAGGACAGGTGTTAACTGGCATCCTTGAGAGGTGCAGGAATTTTTTTTCCAGCAGTTGGTAGAAACCAGACACTCTTGAAGTTGGTTGTCCTTCCTTCTGCAGAGTTCTTGAGTGGCATCTCACAGCAGAGAAATTTGCTTGCACACCCGATGTCCCTCTCAAATATGGACTGGGTCCCATCCCCGAGGTCCTAGCAGCAGATCTGCCACAATGAAAAGCTCTTGGGAAGAGCTCGGGAAAGTAGTATTTGTAATTCAAATCCATTTGTCTAGAGCAGTCAGGTTGTGACATACGAAGGCATCCAAGGAGAGGCCTTTAATATTTTCCATAGGAATTGATCTCAAATCTTTTGTGACTATCTCAGAGGAGCCAGCACCCTGATTGTGGTTTAGGCAAGGAAGACCATGTGTGGTCCACCATCGACTGTGCTACCCAACCAAGTCCCTCTGCTTTGGAGTGAACGTGTCAGTCACTCCATGCACCTCATCAGCTTCAGTGTCTGAATCAGAGTCCATTCTTGGCTCCACTGTCATTTCTTTAACCAATACCCTGTCAACGACCTTTTCACATCATTTACTGGTTTTCATTTTGTAAAAACTACGACATTAGTTGTAAAAACACTTTTGAACACTTTAAAAAGTTCTTTATTTAGAATAAAGTTATAAAAGTGCCTCCCCCGCACCAAGGGAAAACAAAACAAAACAAAAAAAACTCTTGCTACCAATTAAAGATATTCTGGGTTTTAGTAATAATTTCACTTCCTCGATTGATCATTAGGTTAGTTTATCACTTCCCCTAATGGTAAGGAGGAAACTATAGGCAGTTTAGAGACCACATTTTGGATGTGATTCTTCTACTCGTGAGAAAATGAGCACTCTGCTCTGTGAATGTTCTATTTCAGTACAATGAACTTTTAAAAACAGTGATAGATATGGCATAATATATATTTAGTGATAGTTATTAAGTGTTTTTCATTGTGTTTTCCCCATCTTACTATTTTAAACATTATGGAGAGATAATGAAAGTTATTGCAGCAGCAAATAATCTCATAGTTTTCTAAGAGCTTTCTAAATTTTAGCTTATTTACCATTAGTGTATGTACCATGAATGAAATAGGAAGCTTATTTTGTATTGATATGTTTGTACTAGAGACATGTGGTTTGATGTAAGAAGACTAGTAGAGTCCAAAGACCTGGAGAAAAGGCTGCAGCTTACTCATATTTTTAACTTTTTCCTTTCTAGAATCATTACAGCTAGTGAGTTAATTAGTGTTTGTAGAAGTGCCTAGTACAGTTTTCAATAGGTGTAACTCTTGTAATTGCCTATTAAAATGTTAGAAGGCAGCATATTCTCAAGGAAAAACTTTTTGTACAAAATTTAGTCTATTTATACAGAGTTAAGACTCTTACTGTGAAGTAGATGTATAGGAGGTATCAAATGCAGTGTTTATAAACCTAGCAAGTGGTGTTGTTTATTGAAGTATAGTTAATTAACAATATTCTGGTAGTTTCAGGTATACAGCACTGTGATTCAGATATATATGTATATGTGTGTGTATATTATATAAATGGGGCTTCCCTGCTGTCTCAGACTATAAAGAATCTGCCTGCAATGCAGGAGACCTGGGTTCAGTCCTTGCGTTGGGAAGATCCCCTGGAGAAGGTGGAGAAGGCAATGGCACTCCACTCCAGTACTCTTGCTTGGAAAATCCCATGGGCAGAGGAGCCTGGTAGGCTGCAGTCCATGGGGTCACTAAGAGTCAGACACGACCGAGTGACTTCACTTTCACTTTTCACTTTCATGCATTGGAGAAGGAAATGGCAACCCACTCCAGTGTTCTTGCCTGGAGAATCCCAGGGACGGGGGAGCCTGGTGGGCTTCTGTCTATGGGGTCGCACAGAGTCGGGCACCACTGAAGCGACTTAGCAGCAGTAGCAGCAGCAGCATGGAGAAGGAAATGGCTGCCCATTCCAGTAGTCTTGCCTGGGAAATTCCATGGACAGAGGAGCCTGGCAGGCTATAGTCTATGGGGCCCCAAAGAGTTAGACATGACTGAGTGACTAATTCACATACACACTCACTCACACACATGCTCATGTGTACACACATATTCCGTTTCAGATTCTTCTTGCAGTATATTAAGTGTAGTTCCTTATGTTGTACAGTAGATCTCTGTTGGTTATTTTATATCTACTAGTGTGTATATGTTAATCCCAACATCCTAATTTATCCCTTCCCTACTCTTCTTTCCCCTGTGGTCACCATAGGTTTGTTTTCTGTGTCTGTGAGTCCCTTTCTGTTTTGTGAATAAGTTCATTTTAGATTCTACATATAAGTATTATGGTGTACTTGTCTTTGTCTGACATCACTTAGGGTGATAATGTCTAGGTCCATCCCTGTTGCTGTAAATAGCATTATTTCATTCTTTTTTATGGCTTACTAGTTTTCCATTATATAAATATTCCACATCAGATGCAATTTTTAAGTGTAGTCAGATCTATGAATCTTTTATTTTAAGACTTCTGGGTTTGTTTTAGTTTACAGAGAAGCATTTCCAGTTCTGAGCTTCTTGAAAATACTCTTGGGATTTATTTTTGACTTTCATGGATTCATTATCTTCCATTAAATTTTTGAACCTTTGGGAATTTCTGCTTGTATAAAGTCTGAGGATTGTATTGAACCTTATTTTTTCCTGTTGGAGACACACTTGGGGCAGTCTTTTCATTGTATAAACATACAAGTTAGTCTTTCATTTCAGAAGAAATCATGGAATGTCACTTTACTGTACTAGCTAAACATCTCCTTTGTTTCACTTAGGTTTATGATAGTTGTGAAGAAACAAAAGACCTGTTGCACAAAAAAGCACATGCTGCAGGAGGAAAGTGCCATGCTAAGACTGGAGATAGATGCACTGAAAAATCAGCACCAGGAAAAGGAAGAAAACTATTTTAAGGTCATTGAAATTCTCAAAGTAAAGAATGATTATCTTCAAAAGGCAATAAAACTGAATGAGGAAATGTTAACAAAGACTATATCCCACTATACAGGCCAGCTTAATGCTCTGAGAGCTGAGAATACAATGCTAAAATCTAAGCTGGAGAACGAAAAAGAAAGTAAACAAAGACTGGAAACGGAAGTGAAATCCTACCATTCTAGACTGGCTGCTGCCTTATATGATTATGATCAAGGTCAGACCTCAAAAAGAGATCTGGAACTTGTCTTCCAGAGAGCAAGAGATGAGTGGTTATGCTTGCGGGACAAAATGAAGTACGATGTGGCTAATCTAAAAGATAACAACGAGATGCTTTCCCAGCAACTATCTTCAGTGGAAAGTATCTTCAATAAGCTGAAAATCAAGCTGTATCACATGAGAGATAATCTTAGAGAAAAGACTTTGATGTTAGAACATGTCCAGGGAGATCTAAGCCAATCAGAGTCTCAAAAGCAGGAAATTGAACACATGTATCAGAATGAACAAGGCAAAGTGAATACATACCTTGGAAAGCAGGAATCCTTAGAGGAGATATTATCTCAACTCCAGAGTGAAAACATGTTGCTCTGGCAGCAACTGGGTAATGCACGAAACTGAGCCGACAGTAAAGAGAAGACGGTCTTTAGCATCCGAGACCAGTTTCAGCAGATCGTGAGAAAACTTCAGGCCGAATATGAGAAACAATGTCTGATGCTGGAGAAAAGAAACAAGGAGTTAATCAAGGAATGGAATCATTTAAAAGAGAGAATGTATTGGTACAAAAATGAGAAAGCAGAAGGAGAAGTGAGCATCCAGAAGGAGAAATAATTCTCAGACTTCCTGAAAGAAAGTTCAGAGTGATTCTTGATTCTGGCTAAATGTTGAATCTAGTTGAATAGAAAAAATACACAGGCTGTGAAACTATGGTCTCTATCTAAACCAGCCTAAAAGCATGCCTTGTATCCAGCAAATAAAAATTAGACCAAAGAAATCCTTTACTTTGAGTAGGGACATCATGTCGTTTATGAAATGTTAAGAGATTTAGTTCTAAATTGTTAACCTAGACAGGTACTAGTAATTTACTCTTTATTAAGGTAATAATTTTAATGTTTATGTTACCACATTTCAGTATCATAACAAAGCAGATAAATGAAATGCTCAAACCTGAAATGAATATTTCAAAATGAAGCTTCAGTTACCTGGATTATCTTGATAGTCAATTCCAGGTTTCCCAGAGGCTGTATTTTATATATCGTACTTTGGCTTCAGTAGCTTGTCATAGCTTTTTGTTATATTTGTTTGTACAATTTTATTTTTATTCATGTCAATTTGAGTTAATATGGGAAACATTTTAGCCTTGAATCATTTATTCTTAAAGCCTCTCAACTCTTCAAATGCATCTACTTATCATTAAATCATAATTTGTGACTCACGTGGTGAGCTTTAGCAAAACTATTCTTGATTTAATCTTCCCACTGCTATTTATGATTTACTTAACATTTTTTACAAACAATTTGCTCATAATTCCCATTTTAAGTATCAATTACTATGATTTGAATACAAGCTTGTCCTCTAAAAATGAAGGATGGCAGGATTCATGAGCAGCAGGAATGGAGTGAGTCAGGGAGAGGGTTGTAGGAGCTGCGGTCTGGAGGCAGATAGAGGCCAGGTTATCGAGGCCCCATGAAGGCCATGGGAGCAACCTCATTTTTTAAATTGCAATTTTCTTTTATATTGGAATATGGTTGATTTACAATTTTGTGTTAGTTTCAGGTGTACATCAAGTTGATCCAGTTATTCGTACACTATATCCATTATTTTTCAGTTCCTTTTCCCAGGTAGGTGACTACAGAATATTGAGGAAAGCGGTTAACCAAAGGCAAAGGTGGGGAGGAGGGATAAATTAGGAGTTAGGGATTAACATAGACACGCTGCTGCTGCTGCTGCTGCTAAGTCACTTCAGTCGTGTCCGACTCTGTGAGACCCCATAGATGGCAGCGCACCAGGCTCCCCAGTCCCTGGCATTCTCAAGGCAAGAACACTGGAGTGGGTTGCCATTTCCTTCTCCAACGCATGAAATTGAAAAGTGAAAGTGAAGTTGCTCAGTCATATCCGACTCTTTGCGACCTCTTGGACTGCAGCCTACCAGGCTCCTCCGTCCAGGCAAGGGATTTTCCAGGCAAGAGTACTGGAGTGGGGTGCCATTGCCTTCTCTGATAGACACACTACTAGATATAAAATAGATAAGCCACAAGGGAATGGCCTCATTTTTCTGCTGAGGTAAGAATCTATTGGAAAGATCTGAGCACTGGTTGGAATATGTGAAAATCTCTGAGTTAATCAAAGCTTCTAATAAAAAAGGAAAGGAAAATGTTTCCACACTGTTTCCACAGTGTGGAATTTTCCATCACTTTTCCCACTTACACACTCATTTCTTTCTGGACGTGAGGTAGTGAAGCTCTGCAGATTTATTGGGAGGGGCAGGGCATGGACAGTGGGGCCACATGCTTTGTCTGAGTAACTTAATATCAGGAAGGCTGGAGGGTGGCCCCTTTTGTGTCTATAACCAAAGTCAGTGAGGAGGAAAAATAAGGTGAGTTGCTGTCTGCGGTGATAGTTTTCAAAGTCCATATGTTGGAGTTATCTATTATTAACATAACATAATAGTAAAGTGATTTGATAAACTCAGTGACAGAGCATCTTATGGGGCAGTTGTGAGACAACTTCAACAAGAACTGGATGATGGTGTAAAAAAGCAGTCTATGTCAGAGGCTTCACTGAAAGTCATGTCATGTTATGGTGGTAAGTTAGAAGCTGAGGCACAGGATTTGAAGAACAATTGTGAACTACTACAACTACGTCTACTCACAAGTCAGGTATGTATGAAATTGAATGTGTTAACAGTTAATATGTAGGATAAAGTGTTTTAGAACACTCATTTTCATGGTCAGCTTTCTTCTGTATTTTTGTTACAAGTAACTTACTACAATTTTCTTATCTTTATAATGCACTCGTTCCTTAAACTCTGACTTTCATCCTACCATTTGCATTATATTACATTTTTCTTATATTATTTACCCTTAGGAAAGTCGAGAATTGTGCCTCATTATTCACATAAGTTGAGAGCCTTTTTTTTTTCCCTTTGAAACAATATTTTATAAGTGATAGCTGTATTACCATGATGAGCCTAGCCAGAGTAAAATCAGAGGATAATATTAGTTTAATGGAATGTTCAGAAAATTATCATTTCTCATCTTTCCTTTTATGAATGGCTGTAGATTTCTGTATATGTATATGTTTATGAAGTTTAGGCATTGAAGTTTAGTTGAAGTTTAGGCATTGCCTTCTTTCCTTTTCATTTTAAGGATATTGTAAAAGCATTGAGGTACTCAGATGGTGTAGAATACGTACATCCAAACTAGAGAATTAAGAAGATTATCTGGATCCTGCCATTGGATTTTTTTTTAAAGCTACTGAGATATAATTGACATATCATGGAATTCACCCACTCAGCATGTGTAGTTCAGTATCTCTTAGTCTAGAGAGGTGTAACCGGTGACTACAGTCAATTTTAGAGCATTTGCATCACCCCCTAAAAGAAACCCTGCATCCCTTAGCCACCACCCATGGCCTCCCATCTCCCTCAGACCCAGGCAACCCCCAGTCTAATATCAGTCTCTGTATACATGCCTGTCCTCAGTATTTTATATAAATGGAATCATGCTCCTTTGGGATTAGCTTTGCTCATTTGATGTCATGTTTTCACAGTTCATCCATGTGATAACAAGTATCAGTTCTTCCATTTTTGTTGGTTGTCAACAATAAGCTAAGCCATGTATCCATCGTCACTTGATGGAGCTTTGGGTTGTTTCCGCTTTGGGACTATTAATAATGCTGTTGTGAACATTGATTTCCATGATTCTGTGTGCACATGCTTTTATTTCCCTGTGGTTGGATCTTACCTCAAAGTTAGCTGACTTTTTCACCTTTTCTTGGCCCTTGCTCAGACTGTCCTTTCTGTCTTTACAGTTTCTTTTCCTCTTGGGTAGTCCTTCATTATTTCAGACCTGGCACCCAGTCTCTCCTCCTTCATGGAGCTTTCGTGACTGTCCAGCTCTTTGAGCCTTTTCACATCAGCACTTGTTACCTAGTCTCTGAGGAAGAGTTTAGCCCCTAGTTTTACATTGTCGACATTTCTTCCATGAGGGGGAATCTTGGCTAAGTATACACTGGTGTAACAGGGAATATTTATTGATATGCACAGCACTTGTCTTGCATAAATGGACAGTAACAAAGGATTACAAGAATGAGGCATTTTTTGTTGTTGCTGTTCAGAAAAAAATGTGCGGATCATCTCTGTAAACTGTTAGGAAATGGGATTTCTTTAACTTTGCAAATAATTCTCTTTGGAATGCAATTCAAATTAGCAAAAAGTCTTTGTACTTCTGAAAAAGGCTTATGGGATTAGAATCCATATTTATAAGAGTTATTAATTGGAGTCTTATTCTCACAGTCTTCTTTTGGGAGGGACTTACTGACTTAGCCCTAGATAACTCAATACAGTATCCCTCAAACTTCTTTAAAATCCTGGGTAATTAAGATGGGGGGAGGAGTAAGAGACATTCTACTAAGAGGTGACTTTTGGTCATTTTATGAAGAAAGATAGAAAAACATTTCCGTAGAGCAATAAAAGAGTGTAAAATCAAGTGCAATTTTTGTGTGACAAAGATGGCAGTGAAGAATATATTTTGTGACTCTTGATGGTTTGAACTTCTTTCTTGATTCTCTGAGTAATCTCTGCTCCTACATTATACAATACAGATACCATTGCATTTATTTGATCCTGGGTTTGAGTTAGGCTGTGCTTAGTCCACTTTCTTCACTAGCAAACAGTATCTTTTTATTCTTGAAGACTGATGATTTTCCAGCAGAGCTGGAAACTGCATCTCCAAAATGTCTGCACCTGGATGCAAAAAATCAAGTTTTTCAACAGGAGTTATTATCTATGAAACTAATGCAAAAGAAATGTAAAAAACTAGAGAGAAGAAAAAGAAGTTGGAGCAAGAAGTAGTGAACCTCAGAAGTCATATAGAAATGAATATGATAGAACATAGTCAAGTAGAACAATATCAAGAGGAGATTGAAGAAAGAGTGAGACAGAATCTCATAGAGAAATGAAAAGAAGTCAACCTATTTTTGCAGGTTAATTTGTTGATCTGTCATATGCTTGAATTCACTTTCACTGAACATTACATTTTGGATCTATACAGCTTATGTGTTTCATCTACCTCCCTAAGAGCAGTTAGTTTTGTAGATTTCTGGAAGGAAGGGAGGCACTTGTTTTCTCTTTAAATATTTCAGTTTCCATCACAGTTATCACTAAATTGATCTTTCAGAATGATTCTCACTCAGATCAGATCAGATCAGTTGCTCAGTCATTTCCGACTCTTTGCGACCCCATGAATCACAGCACGCCAGGCCTCCCTGTCCATCACCAACTCCCGGAGTTCACTGAGACTCACGTCCATCGAGTCAGTGATGCCATCCAGCCATCTCATCCTCTGTCATCCCCTTCTCGTCTTGCCCCCAATCCCTCCCAACATCAAAGTCTTTTCCAATGAGTCAACTCTTCGCATGAGGTGGCCAAAGTACTGGAGTTTCAGCTTTAGCATCATTCCTTCCAAAGAAATCCCATGGCTGATCTCCTTCAGAATGGACTGGTTGGATGTCCTTGCAGTCCAAGGGACTCTCAAGAGTCTTCTCCAACACCACAGTTCAAAAGCATCAATTCTTTGGCGCTCAGCCTTCTTCACAGTCCAACTCTCACATCCATACATGACCACAGGAAAAACCATAGCCTTGACTAGATGAAACTTTGTTGGTAAAGTAATGTCTCTGCTTTTGAATATGCTATCTAGGTTGGTCATAACTTTCCTTCCAAGGAGTAAGCATCTTTTAATTTCATGGCTGCAGTCACCATCTGTAGTGATTTTGGAGCCCAGAAAAATAAAGTCTGACACTGTTTCCACTGTTTCCCCATCTATTTCCCATGAATTGATGGGACCGAATGCCATGACCTTCATTTTCTGAATGTTGAGCTTTAAGCCAACTTTTCACTCTCCACTTTCACTTTCATCAAGAGGCTTTTTAGTTCCTCTTCACTTTCGGCCATAAGAGTGGTGTCATCTGCATATCTGAGGTTATTGATATTTCTTCCGGCAATCTTGATTCCAGCTTGTGTTTCTTCCAGCCCAGTGTTTCTCATGATGTACTCTGCATATAAGTTAGATAAACAGGGTGACAATATACAGCCTTGACGAACTCCTTTTCCTATTTGGAACCAGTCTGTTGGTCCATGTCCAGTTCTAACTGTTTCTTCCTGACCTGCATACAAATTTCTCAAGAGGCAGATCAGAATCCTTTTACTTATAAGACCAATGGGTAAAAAAGAAGATCATTAGGAAGAAAAGAAAATATTGTGGTTTAAAACTGGTACCATCCTCTTGAATTATTCTTAAGTCATCTTGTTCAATTTTTGAAATTTTAAGTTGATCCTCTTATTCTTTGAATTATCAGATTATATAATTACTACTATATCAGTGATGCCACTTTAATTTTATAATTCAGATTTAATTCACTTCACATTAATGATAATTCTTTTAAACTTCTGCTCTTTTTTTTTTTTTTTTTTATCTTTGAAATCACTCTCTGAATCACTGTCTCAAAACTAAAGGGAACAAGTATAATTTTCCAGGTTAATGATTATTTTTAAAATGTTATCTTTTTCAATTTGCCTTAGACACAAGCTGAATTTCAACAGATGGAACTCAGAATTAAAGACTTGGAATCTGAACTCTCCAAAATGAAAAGTTTGCAAGAAGATTCTAATCAAGCAGAGTTGGAAAAATATAAGCAACTTAACCTAGTAGAATGTGAAGTTAGAAAGTCATTGGAAGATAAACTAGACAAGTAAGTCAAAACAAAGAATCAGAAAAACTAAATTTAGTTCATTAATTTGTCTCTAAAGCCTAATTTTTATAGAGTGGGGTACATGAGATTAGTAGGAAGTGAAAGCTAACTAGATGGTCATGGCTAAGGGGGTGCCTTAAGACAAACTAGTAGTCCTGTATCAAGTTTTTCCACACTATGTAAAGGCATACTTATGAAATAGGGGGAAATTAACACATGGGTTAAAGGTAGGATAAATCACAAAGTGGCTAAAAGTAATATAGAGACCTGACTGAGAGGTCTGGAGAATGGAAAGGGCAGATCCCACCTGCAGTGCCTAGTACAGGTTTCCCCACTATCTGAAAGCAGAGCACTCCTAGGCAGCCTTTCAAAAGCCAAAGCAGCATAAAGCAAAGAAACAGGTACCCGAGGACACATTCTGCTAGTCGATACATAAAATGAATATGCACAAGTGAAGCACAGGTCCTCCCAGACAAGGTTTTGGGCTGTGGGGACTTGATGCTGAGATGTGGGGAGTGGCTTCCGGGGAAGGAGCTCAGTGGGGCCAGTCTCCCTGCTTGGGGAGTGCGATGCCTCTTGCTGTAAAACCATACACTGATCACTGTTTAGAGTTTTGGCTTTTTAAATGAGACCAGAAATTGTCTTCAGATTTTTTTTTCTCTATCATCAAAAACAGGTACTGACATAGGCCCTTCGTAGAAGTGAAGTAACATAAAGTGAACTTTGGAAAAGCAGAGGATACTTGTAATTGATCCTGGGGCCGTTTTAGCTCTTTTCAGTCTCACCCTTTGACTTTCTCATCCTCCCTTGATATTGTGGCTCTAAGTGATACCTCAGAGCCAAAAGCTTAATTTCTCCGAGGTCGTGAGTGAAACTTGTGTACAATGGTGGTGAAAGAAAATGCTTGAAAGTGGCTTTGTGGGATGGGGTGTTTCTTCATCCCTGAACTGTTTCCTGGAGGCAGGTGTATCCCAGAAAGCAGCAGGTGTCACTGTGAGGCCACCTCCCTTTCTCTCTGATGCCCTTTCTCTCCTCTCCCAACTGTGACTTGTTACTTGAGGAGCCCTAGACACATGTGTACTTCTTTAGAATAAGGTTACAACTATCACTGTTTACAGGAGGTCTGCTCTGTGTTTTCAGTGCTCAAACAGTTTATTGAGAATTCCATTTACTATATGGCAACTTTAAAAATGCAGATAATTTAGGGAAACATGAGTAAAGTTGGTGTTTTCCATCTTCCCCAGGACTCATGAGAGGCTGGCAGTGATCAGCACCAAACTTGAGGTGAAGACGGAGCAGAACACATCTTTACTCAGATCTCTTAGCACGAGGCCAGTCCTGGAACCCCCTTGTGTTGGAAATTTCAATAATCCTTTAGTGCTCAACGGAAATCTTACTCCAAGAGCAAACGTAGGGTTTTCTACCTCAATTCCATGCCCTTCAAATAACAACATGGAGATTTTCTTGACTGAGGTTAGTTTTATTATCTTTTGTTCATTGGGTTTCAGATTCCTGATATGAATGATCCTTGTTTTTAATTTGGTGAACTTCTGAGTTGTTTATTTGACTTATGCAAACTAAGTAAAAGCTGTCATTAACTGTGCTAATCAAGGAGACATTTAATGATATATTTTTTTTTTGTCCTAGATCTCTTGTTTTGAAGAGATACTTTTTAAATTTCTTGAAAAGCTGCATTGAAATTCTACTTTAGAAATGAAATCTTATTGCCTAGTAACTGAAAGTATACTTTAAGATGTTTGACTTACTTTCTAATTGATTTCACTTTAGCAGTGGTTCATAATCATTTCCAAGCTTTATTGTACCCACCACAGTTTATCTACCCCTAAGCATAAGTGACAATGGCAACCCACTCGAATACTCTTACCAGGAAAATCCCATGGGCAGATGAGCCTGGTAGGTTGCAGTCCATGGGGTTGCGAAGAGTTGGACATGACTGAGTGACTTCACTTTCACTTTTCACTTTCATGCATTGGAGAAGGAAATGGCAACCCACTCTAGTGTTTGTGCCTGGAGAATCCCAGGGATGGGGGACCCTGATGGGCTGCTGTCTATGGGGTTGCACAGAGTTGGATACGACTGAAGTGACTTAACAGCAGCAAGCATAAGTGAATCACTGGCATCTAAACAGTAACCATATATAGATGTGTTTTTATTTGAAAGAATCCTAGATAAATCCTTTTTATGAATTAAACAAACTTGTGATCCTAAATCAGAAGATTAATTTCTGGTTTTAGATTAACATTTTTTGTTATTTTTTTGTACAAGAGTATGTCTTTAATTGCTATTTTACTTATAGAATTTTGATTTAAATTTCTAAAAACTGTCTTGCTGAGCAGTTATAGAATGTTTCTAAATTTGTAGTTAATGCAAACATTTAAAAATTATAAATGAAGCTCGCTTTATCTCTATCTTGACATCATCTGGATGAATGGTATCTAAGATAGTAATGATGCAGAGTCTTGAAATTGTAATCAGTTTTTATTGTGTAATCATTGTGGTTAAAATATCCATTTCAGTCTGTGCACATGGGCTTATCATTTTGATAGTGTTTCTGTGATGTTGGTGATGCAAAGACAAGTAGCCCTTGTTAAATGCAGTCTCAACCTGTTTTCTCATTTGACATCTTGCCATCATAGAAGAGCAACCTAAAGTTTCTTCGACAGCACTGCGGCTATGTTGGGTCTTAGTACTTGAGAGCCATGAAACTGGAGGACGTGCTTTAGCTGTGCAGTCACAGCAGGCCTCTAAAAACTTCTTCCCAACTCAGATACTTCCCCATGCAGGCCTAAGGGGAGGAAGCAAATGCTTGACCCCCATCCTAGACACAGGCTGCTTACTGCAGACCAAAGTTCATGGTGCTGTGGGCACATAACATCTTTTCAAAGAAGAGATTTGGAACCAAGCAAGCACTTCTTAGTTCCTTGTCCCAAACTCATCCATTAGATAAATCTCCTCTCTTCTCAAATGGAGGGTAGGAATATAAGTCCTCGCCTTGAAACTTCAGGCTGAGGAAATGAAATTCAACTATAATTTTTGACCAGACTTAGATTATAATTGAGATTACACTCATACTTTTTGTATAAACTAACTAATGATGACTGCTTGGATAGATGTATGCTAGACAGTAAAGAGATATCTGTTTCATGTTTTAAATTTTGCTCTAAATAACCCCAAATGTGGATAATTCAATGCTGACTGATTTTAGTTAATCAGGTTTTATCTGGAGGAAATGAACATCCTTTTAAGGACAAATCTCTTCAGTTTAGGCCTGCTTGATTCAAATAAAGATTTTCTCCTTCAAGTTCCCTGTTTAGTTTTTAAAAATATATTTATCATTTCTAAATTAACTATATCAACTGCTACAAATAGGTGTTTCCTATTGGTTTATTCTTATTTATGCATTTAAAGCACATAATTTAGTTAGAAAGTCATGTCATGCCACAAGTGGGTTTTAATTATATAAGAAGGATTTATGTACTCATTTTGTCCATGTTATAATTAAAAATCTGTTTTTTCTTAACCTGCAGAAGTAGCTGCCACAGGACTCAGTAAGAATGGCATTGGCTTTGTTACTTCTTTTGTAGAATTTGGAACTTTGAGTAAATCAATGAGTCTCATACCTTACAAAAGTTTTTTTCTTCAAATAAAACAACCTTTCTTCTAAAAAAAAATCTTATGCGTGGAACCATGTTATATAAAATGGAGACAAGTATAGAACCATTTAGCTAAAGAGTGGCCAGAGTTCCTGCAGCTGTGACTTCTCTGTTCCTCAACCATTCAGTGACCCCTGTGGGACCTTCCCCTTCTATGGGATGGAGTTTGGAAACTAACACTTATGAGAGAATCCTTCTCACTAAACATCTTCAGAATTAAATCTTGCTGGCACATTGTTTTCTTGTATATAATTTTCTCACCTTTCTGTGTTTTTGTTAAATGGAAAAGTTTAAAGAAAATCACAGATGTGTTCTCCTTATTAACATTCAACTCAAACTACTTCCTCCATTTGAACAGGATCCTCACCTAGAAATCAAAATAAAGTCTCAGAAGTACATATATAGGCCAGGAGCTTTTAGGGGAGAAGATAGTCATCTTGTGGGTCATTCTGAGGATTATGGGTCATTCCCTAATTCTCTGAAATTGTGTGTACTTGATAGACGTATTTTATTGTACTTTTTATCGAATTAATGTAAATAGCATTCCATATGTGCGTTCTCTGTTATCTATAAGCAGAATAAGTAGGAATTCATTTTCTTTTTTTATATGATTATTTTTTTCTACTGAAGTAATCTTCAGGTTAAGTCTAGTCTCTAAAAGTATTATTTAAAAGTCACATTTCATAAGTTATAAACATATAGCTTGTTTATCTTAAAGATAAATATTTGACTTATTTCAGATGCAGCGGGAGTTGGACAGGAGTATAGCTAGAGAACTAAGAGAAGGTATGTTGCCAAAATGTATGAATTAAATTTAGACATTGATTTCTGAAATACACTGTAAACAATAAATGGCGTCTATTACCATTGTTTGGATAACACATGCTATGTTAAATATTTTTTATACATAGCTAATGAAAAATGTGAAAACATGAGCAGTCATAGTGAAAAATATCCTTCTTCATTTATTCATCATGTACCATAGCTTGAAAACAGTCTCTGAAGGTCTGTGTATTTCTGTTTATTTCTAGTTGTATCCTTCTTCTACTTGCTCTATCCTTGTGGAGCTATCTTCCTACACCCTGACACTATTCTCAGAAAACGTGGCTTTCATCAACTTCTCAAGTGTCTGGTAGTGGTTAAGGCTAGGAAACTCAGACTCAAGCAGTCACATTTGTGTAGCTGTCACTTGGTGGGTGACTTTAAAATTTCTCTGTCACTAGATACGTCACAAGTTTATCTTTTATCCTCATGCTCCAAACACCCACATCAATTTGGGTCCTGCCAAAGTAGTTGGCCTTATCTCATTACCTTACTCTGCCACTTAGCTCTGCATCTAACCAGCCAGACTGTGTAGGATCCCACAGATTTGCTTGCTCACCTCCGGTCTTTGTACATGTTTCTCCCCTCCATCTCTTGTACTTTTTCCTGTCCTTCAGGTAGCTACATACATATCACCTCCACCAAAAAACTGGCAGTACTGACACAAAGCTGGCTTCCCCTCCTGAGTGTTCCTTGCGCCGTCTTTTAAATCTTAGTATTTGTAACTCTGTATGGAAATTGTGTTTGTTTGTTTTTCTAGCATAGGGATATCGTTTTTCAGGATGGACTGGGTCATCTTCATCTTGTAATTCCAGCGCTTGTCACAGAACCTTTACATGAATACATGAGTATTCATCAATTCACTCAATTGCATGAGTACATGAATGAAGAATGAGAAAACCAGGAGCTCTGATACTCAGCCCCACATGCGACCATACGCAGATTATAAAGTTGTAATCTTGATTAGTATTTTATGTTGTGCCTTCTATAGATGTATTTCATTTTTCAGAACACTAGGAAAGGTCTCAGGTTTTGTTTGTTTGTTTGTTTTACTAATCTTAGTTAACCCAAGTATTTTAGGTAAAAAATATAATTCTTTCCTTTTCTTTCAGTTGATGCTCAGTTTGCATCTGATGCCTTTAGAGTGTCTTCTTGAGGATCTACAGATGGGTCAAATGTGTGTGATGACCTACTTTTGTAAACAGAAGAACAAGATATACAGATTTGGAAGGAAAAATACATGATTTAGAAAGATAAATAGGCAAAGTTTCTCTACTGGACCGTTTCCATGATATTTCATTCTTTCCCATTAAACATGATGAGAAAATCTTTATTAAAGGAAAATATTTTTGTATTATGTGTGTATGATGAAAATTTATATAGCATTTTAAGTGATGTTTCTCTGCATCTAAGTTACTTTTTAGTAGATTTAAACATCAGCGCTGTTGAATTTTCCATATTCTAAGTGATAGTGTTAGTCAATTGATTCTGACTCTGTGTGACCCCATGGACTGTAGCCCACCAGGTTCCTCTGTCCATGGAATTCTCCAGGCAAGAATACTGGAATGTGGAGCCATTCCCTTCTCCAAGGGATCTTCCAGATCTTGGGATCAAACTGAGGTCACCTGCATGGCAGGTGGATTCTTTACCATTTTAGCCACGCCCTTTACAAACTCAGACTGAGCTCTAATACCAGCTATTTAAACAGCACCCAAACAAGCAGAATTGCCATTGATATTTAGTGGTGCTGATTGATAGCATTTTTGTATTTTCCAGTTTTTATCACTACCTAAAGATTTAGATACTGCTGTTATGGCTTCTGTCAATGTTTTGATGTGTTACAATTGGTAATATTGGCATAAAACTTACTATGTGTAACTTTAATCACAGATTCATAGGCCTTTCCTCATGGAGAGACAAGATTTGCCTGAGCTTTTGCCTTTTAAATGAATTAACTTTTTATAATTTTTATTCTTATTAGAGGATAATTACTTTACCATATTGTGATGGTTTCTGCCAAACACTGACTTGAATTGGCCATAGGTATGTGTATGGCCCCTCCCTCTTGAAGCTCCCTCCCCATTCCACCCCTTTAGGTTGTCACAAAGCACCAACTTTGGGTTCTCTGCACCATACAGCAAATTCCAAAAAGACACATGTACCCCAGTGTTGATTGCAGCACTACTTACAGTAGCTAGGACATGGAAGTAACCTAGATGTCCGTCAACAGATGAATGGATAAAGAAGCTGTGCATCATTCAACTATAGAAAGGAATGTATTTGATTCCCTTTTAATTGACTTTTGATTTACTTTTCGAGGCAGTGTTAAAATTAGAGAAAGTTCCTCTGGATAAATAAGATTTGCCTAAGACTTTTCACCTTATTTTTACCCATCTACCAATCTATCTATTTTTGCTTTGCTTTTTGGGAAAAGTCTTGGAAGACTTTTTTTTTTTTTTTTTGAGAAAGCACCGGACAAACAGACATTATCACAAAACTCCCCTAACTCCCATATATCCTCCTAAGGTACCATTTATCCTTCCTAAATGTTATTTGTTCTCCCATAAGTACCTCGCCCAAGTCACCTATTATTCAGAAGATGCCCTTTTCTCTTACTCCCTATCATTTATTAAGTAGTATATCAACACCCAGTAATTCCATTAATGCTGAAGAAGCTGATGTTGAACATTCTATGAAGACCTACAAGACCTTCTGGAACTAACACCAAAAAAAGATGTCCTTTTTATTGTAGGGGACTGGAATGAAAAAGTGGGAAGCCACGAGATACCTGGAGTAACAGGAACATTTGGCCTTGGAGTCCAAAATGAAGCAAGCAAAGGCTAACAGAGTTTTACCAAGGGAATGCACTGGTCATAGCAAACACCCTCTTCCACCTACACAAAACAAGACTCTATACATGGACATCACCAGATGGTCAATACTGAAATCAGATTGATTACATTCTTTGCACCCATTCAGGTATGACCTAAATCAAATCCCTTATGATTATACAGTAGAAGTGGCAAATACATTTAAGTGATTAGATCCAATAGAGTGCCTGAAGAACTATGGATGGAGGTTCATGATATTGTACAGGAGGCAGTGATCAAGACCATCCCCAAGAAAAAGAAATGCAAAAAAGGCACAATGGTTGTCTGAGGAGGGCTTACAAATAGCTGAGAAAAGAAGAGAAGCTAAAGGCAAAGGAAAAAAGGAAAGATATACCCTCCTCAATATCGAGGTCCAGAGAATAGCAAGGAGAGATAAGAAAGTCTTCCTCAGTGATCAATACAAAGAAATAGAGGAAAACAAAAGAATAGGAAATACTAGAGATCTCTTCACAAAAATTAGAGATACCAAGGAAACATTTCATGCAAAGATGGGCACAATAAAGGACAGAAAATGGTATGGACCTAACAGAAGCAGAAGATATTAAGAAGAGGTGGCAAGAATACACAGAAGAACCGTTCAAAAAAGATCTTCATGACCCAGATAACTACAAAGGTTTGACCACTCCTCTAGAGCCAGACATCCTGGAATGTGAAGTCACGGCCTTAGGAAGCATCACTATGAACAAAGCTAGTGGAGGTGATGAAATTCCGGTTGAGCTATTTTGAATCCTAAAAGATGATGCTATTACAATGCTGCCTCAACATGTCAGCAAATTTGGAAAACTCAGCAGTGGCCACAGGACTGGAAAAGTTCCGTTTTCATTCCAATCCCAAAGAAAGGCAATGCCAAAACATGTTTGAATTACCGCACAATTGAACTCATCTCACACGCTACCAAAGTAATGCTCAAAATTCTCTAAGCCAGGTTTCAATAGTATGTGAACCTTGAACTTCCAAATGTTCAAGCTGGATTTAGAAAAAGCATAGGACCTAGAGATCAAATTGCCAACATTCAGTAGATCATTGAAAAAGCAAGAGAGTTCCAGAAAAACATCTACTTCTGCTTTATTGACTACACCAAAGCATTTGACTGTGTGGATCACAAAAAAACTCTGGCAAATCCTTAAAGAGATCACCTGACCTGCCTCTAAGAAATCTGTATGCAGGTCAAGAAGCAATAACTGGACATGGAACAACAGACTGGTTCCAAATCAGGAAAGGGGTATGTCAAGGCTTTATATTATCACCCTGCTTATTTAACTTGTATGCAGAGCACATCATGCAAAATGCTGGGCTGTTCAAGAAGCAATAACTGGACATGGAACAACATACTGTTTCCAAATCGGGAAAGGAGTACATCCAGGCTGTATATTGTCACCCTGCTTATTTAACTTATATGCAGAATACATCATGCAAAATGCTGAGCTGGATGAAGCACAAATTGGAATCAAGATTGCTGAGAAAATATCAATAATCTCAGACATGCATATGACACTGCCCTTATGGCAGAAAGTGAAGAAAAACTAAAGAGCCTCTTAATGAAAGTGAAAGAGGAGAGTGAAAAAGTTGGCTTAAAACTCAACATTCAGAAACCTAAGATCATGGCATCTGGTCCATGCAAATGGCATGGACCTAAGATCATGGCATCTTCATTGCAAATAGATGGAGAAACGATGGAAAAAGTAAGAGACTTTATTTTTCTGGGCTCCAAAATCCCTGCAGATGGTGACTGCAGCCTTGAAATTAAAAGATGCTTCCTCCTTGGAAGAAAAATATATGACCAACCTCGACAGCATGTTAGAAAGCAGAGGCATTACTTAGCCGACAAAAGTCTGTCTGGTCAAAGCTATGGTCTTTCCAGTGGTCATGTATGAATGTGAGAGTTGGACTAAAAAGAAAGCTGAGCACCGAAGTAGTGATGCTTTTGAACTGTTGTGTTGGAGAGGACTCTTGAGAGTTCCTTGGACTGCAAAGAGATCCAACAAATCAATCCTAAAGGAAATCAGTCCTGAATATTCATTGGAAGGACTGATGCTGAAGTTGAAACTCCAGTACTTTGGCCATCTGATTTGAAGAACTGACTAACTGGAAAAGACCCTGATGCTGGGAAAGATTGAAGGCTGGAGAAAAAGGGGATTACAGAGATGAGATGGTTAGATGGCATCACTGACTTGATGGACATGAGTTTGAAAAAGTTCCGGGAGTTGGTGATGGACAGGGAAGCCTGGTGTGCCACAGTCCATATGGTCACAAAGAGTCGGACACTACTGAGCTACTTAACTGAACTGACTGATATCAACCCCCGGTTGTAGTCACCCCTTACAGTCACATTTCTTTGTGAATCTCTGAGTGTTATTGTTTCATTGCTCAGTCGTGTCCAACTCTTTGTGACCCCATCGACTGCAACATGACTTGCTTCCCTGTCCTTCACCATCTCCCGGAGTTTGCTTAAACTCACATCCATTGAATAGAACATGCCGTCTAATCATCTCATCCTCTGTCACCCACTTCATTCCGGTCCTCAGTCTTTCACAGCATCAGGGTCTTTTACAATCAGTTGATTCTTTGCATCAGATGGCTGAGGTATTGGAGCTTCAGCATCAGTTTTTCTAACAAATATTCAGGGTTGATTTCTTTTAAGATTGACAGGTTTGTTCTCCTTGCTGTCCAAGGGACTCTCAAGAGTCTTCTCCAGCACCACAGTTTGAAAGCATCAGTTCTTCAGTGCTCAGCCTTCTTTATGGTCCAACTCGCACATGTGTACATGACTCCTGGAAAGCTTGAATATTTTGGAGATTAATCTCCTGTCGTTGCATCATTTGCAAATATTGTCCCCCAATCTTTGGGTTGTTTTCTGTCTTGTTTATGATATCCCATGCTGTACAAAAGCTTGTAAGTTTAATTAGGTCCCATGTGCTTATTTTTGTTTTTATTTTCGTTACTCTTAAGAGGTGGGTCAAAAAAGATATTGCTATTATTTGTGGCAGAGAGTGTTCTGCCTATATTCTCATTTAAGAGTTTTATAATGTCTATCTTTACATTTTGGTCTTTAATCCATTTTGAGTTTATTTTTGTGGATGGTGTTAGGGAGTGTTCTGATTTCATTCTTATACATGTAGCTGTCCAGTTTTCTCAGCACTGCTTATTGAGGAGGCTGTCTTTTCTCCATTGTATAGTCCTGCTTCCTTTGCCCTAGATTAATTGACCACAGGTGTGTGGGTTTCTCTCTGGACTTCCTATCCTATCCCATTGATCTATGCAATATATTTTGATTTTTGTGGCAGTACCAGTGTTTTGATTACTATAGCTTGTGGTATAATCTGAAGTCCTGGAGCCTGATCCTATCAGCTCCTGCTCTTCTTTCTCAAGATTGTTTTGGCTCTTCAGGGTGTTTTGTATTTCCATACAGACTGTAAAATGTTTTGTTCTAGTTCTATGAGAAACACCATTTAATTTGATACAAATTGCATCGCATCTGTAGATTGCTTTCGTTAGTACAGTTATTTTGACAGCAGGAAACGGTCTATTCAGAGTGGTTCTAGGGATGTGGTGGCCACCTTGAATTAAATCAGATTCATTAAATCAGATCTGATTTTCCCAGCCTGTGGCTCTTTGTGTCCTGCAGAAGGTGCCAAATGACTGGCCAGGGCTCTGATGCTTTGGAAAACATGAGATGTAATTCTGAAAGGCCAGCATCTTAAGGCATTCAGTGGTCTGTCTGCTACCCTTCCTTTTGCTTCATTTTAGTAATGTGGGTCAAAAGGAGAAGCAGACAGGAAAATGGTTGCCTCTCCTGACATGTGGTAATATTGTGGAATATGAAAATGTGAGTCAAACAAAGAGACAGCCCAGTCAAGCAGCACATAAACACACAGGATGTGAGTGTGTACTTGGTCTTCTGAAAAAGATTATACAGAAAAGAATGGAAGTTATGAAACATACTTCAGAAAAAAAGGTAAAGAGAAAATATTTTAGAAAAAAAAATGGATGAAAAGAATAAACAGTTGGAGATGAAAGAGAGAGGAGAGCTCAAGGGAGCAAGAGACCAGGCAAGGTGGATAAAAGTACTGACATGCGAACTCCAGGAGGTAAGATCCTATACCTCTATTTCTTGCAGTTATAATAATAATAATTGAATTTCAGATGAATATCACATAAGTAGAGGGCAAGGAAAAATACACCAGTCATCTGAAACCAATGGAATTCTTTATTTCAAGGGACTCTATATAATTTTTATATACTATATTTTACATATATCTTACAGACTGCATTGTAGATAGATAGATAGATAGATATCTGCTCCTGCTGCTGCTAAGTCGCTTCAGTCACGTCCGACTCTGTGCAACCCCATAGACGGAAGCCCACCAGGCTCCCCCATCCCTGGGATTCTCCAGGCAAGAACACTGGAGTGGGTTGCCATTTCCTTCTCCAATGCATGAAAGTGAAAAGTGAAAGGGAAGTCGCTTAGTCGTGTCCAACTCTTTGTGACCCCATGGACCATAGCCTACCAGGCTCCTCCGTCCATGGGATTTCCCAGGCAAGAGTACTGGAGTGGGGTGCCATTGCCTTCTCCAAGGACATTATGAACATCCATAAATCTACACTAAAGATAGAGTGGCAAAACATGGCCAGAGATTAAAAGAATAATCTTGCTAACTACCCTCAGAGGAGTTATAATGGATGAAAAGCCAGAAGTTCCTGATTCAGCAACATCATCTCAGTGTTTTTTCAGTGTTCTGGTGCCAATGGAACCATTTTTTTTTTAAGTTTAGTAAGTTGATAAATGATAGGAAAGCTTAACATGACATTTATTATATATATATATATATATATATATATATATATATATATATATAGTATTGTATATATATATCCTGCTTGATGCTTTAAAAAGTTAAAATTATGATCATAAGATACATGAAGGGTATAGACAATTAGCATCTTAAGACCAGCTTCAAGACTATTTGAAGCCAAAGGAGGAAGATTAGTCTAATTAAAAGTTACTTCTTGTTTAATAAAGAGAACTATATTCCTCAAGACTTATGCTTAGACATATTATTTTTAGCTATATTTTGCCTATTTTGTTACATGAAAGAAATTTTAATCTAGTTACTTTGTTTACCCAGATCTTCTTGCCCAGCCCTCTTTCAAAGCATTGAAAACAAAATATTTGAGCTGATTTTGTCCAGGAATTTTCACCGTTCTTGTAGAGTATCCTGCTTGTGGCCTCCATGTGTGGTGTTTATTCCCTGGTACTTTACTGTCAGGTTTCTCTGAACCTTAATGTCTCGAACACATGACATGAAGTGCTGAGACATCTCC
The DNA here is from genome assembly GCF_003369695.1 of Bos indicus x Bos taurus. Lineage (NCBI taxonomy): Eukaryota > Metazoa > Chordata > Mammalia > Artiodactyla > Bovidae > Bos > Bos indicus x Bos taurus. Next base: position 51,086,445 of record NC_040104.1, read on the forward strand.
CCCTTCAGTTCAGTTGTTCAGCTGTGTCCAGCTCTTTGCGACCCCATGGATTGCAGCACACCAGGCCTACTGTCCATCAGCAACTCCCGGAGTTTACTCAAATTCATGTCCATTGAGTCATGCCATCCAACCACTTCATCCTCTATTGTCCCCTTCTCCTCCCGCCTTCAATCTTTATCAGCATCAGGGTCTTTTCCAATGAGTCGCTTCTTCACATCAGGTGGCCAAAGTATTGGAGTTTCAGCTTCAGTATCAGTACTTCCAATGAATATTCAGGACTGATTTCCTTTAGGATGGACTGGTTTGATCTCCATGCAGTCCAAGGGACTTTCAAGAGTCTTCTCCAATACCACAGTTCAAAAGCATCAATTCTTTGGCACTCAGCTTTCTTTATAGTTCAACTCTCACATCCATACATGACTACTGGAAATACCATAGCTTTGACTAGACAGACCTTTGTTGGCAAAGTAATGTCTCTGCTTTTTAATAGGCTCTCTAGGTTGATCATAACTTTTCTTTCAAGGAGAAAGCATCTTTTGATTTCATGGCTGCAATCACCATCTGCAGTGATTTTGGAGCTCCAAAAAATAAAGTCAGCCACTGTATCCACTGTCTCCCCACCTATTTGACATGAAGGGATGGGACCAGATGCCATGATTTTAGTTTTCTGAACGTTGTGTTTAAGCCAACTTTTTCACTCTCCTCTTTTCAGTTTCCTCAAAAGGCTCTTTACTTCTTCGCTTTCTGCCATAAGGGTGGTGTCATCTGCATAAATGAGGTTATTGATATTTCTCCCAGCAATCTTTATTCCCACTTGTGCTTCATCCAACCCAGCATTTCTCATGATGTACTCTGCATATAAGTTAAATAAGCAGGGTGACAATATACAGCCTTGACGTACTCCTTTCCCTGTAGGCGAACAGTTTGATTTCTCCTCCCCTTGTCTTTCCATAAAAGGGAGTTTCGGAGGATAATTTCCCAGGAAATCTCCAGTGGTTTTAAGATGAAAGACTGGTTTTGATGCCTTAACTCATTCCTTACAGCTGTTTTGAGTTCTGTTCTCCTCGGTTAGCAGAAGCTTTTTAAAAAATCATTGGTTATTTTGCAGCCCCACAGTTGAGAGCAGAGGCTTTCCAAGGGCCAATCCAGTTCTATTTGAGGCTAGACCGGTCATCCATGTGGTTGGCCTCTGGTTCTCATCAGCTGTCTTGTTCTGTGTAGAGTGAAGACTGTGTGCAGAACGAAGGTACAGGCAGAAACGCTTCACAGTTCCTGTGTTCTAAGAACAGAGATGCTCCACTAGCTCACTCTTCAACCTTGTTCCCAGCAGGTATGATGGGTTTGTTTGAGTTCTGAGCTGCTGTCAGAGTGGAGAGTCTGATTATATCTCCATGCTAACCAAAATGTTCAGCACTGGTGCATCGCATATTGACTGATTTCTAACTTGAAGTCCTGGGGTCTTCCAGGAGGAAAGGATAGCAGGGACTTGCTCTTGTGTATTGTCAGTGGTGGTGTCTTAGATCAAATGCCTGCGAAGTTCCAAAATGTGACTGAAGTCAGGTGACCCAGCCCTCTTTCCCATGTAGTGAACAGCGTCAGGGACGTCTCTCCCCAGCGGGTACTTGAACTGTATATTCTTATCTTCATCATGGTAATGTAGCGAACTCTTCATGCTTGGCAATGAAAAGATGGACAATTCAAACCAGATGATTACAATCCACGTGGCTCCGGATGTAATAAAGACAGTCATATGATGAGACACAGTCTCTTTCTCACACACACATTCCACTCATATATGTTTGAGTTTAATTGTACTCTGCATCTGATTATACTCGTCTCTTGACTTGGCCCACACCATCATGGACCATGGGGCACAGAAAGACAGCTGGGGAGGCCCCAAACTGACCCTCCACTGGTGGTTATTTGAGAGCTGATCATAAGGCTTCAAGTTCATAGCTGCAGTGGGTGCTGCCCCTATATCAGTAGCTCAGACCTTCCTGTTGTACCAGAACATCCATCTAAAAATGGGTAACATCAGTAGGAAGACTGGGGCAGAGGGTAACACTGCCCCAGCAGGTTAACAGCCCTTGAAAACCAACCAATCTCAGGTCCCCTGGAAACTAGAGAGGCCTGTAGCTGTCACAAACAGATCAGACTACATAGATCTCATAGGAGACTCAGTCTGGTGCTCTGGGGATCAGAACAGATGATTTAAAGTCTCTTTCTGTATAACTCTGTGTTCTTTGGGAGAAAAGATTGGGGTGGGGGAGCAAACTGATTTCCAAAAACCTACACTAAAGAAAGTTAAACAGCTTTTTTAGCCTTTAATATTCTGGTTTGATTTCAAATCTCTAAGAGGGGGAAAAAAAGGGAGCTTTTCCCAAATATTTTTCAACTGGGATTCTGTCTTCACTGGGAATCACTCACATTTCAACGTGCACTAATGCCCCCTTGTTCCCCCATCCCAACCCAGTTTGGAGAATGCCAGCTGGAGAAGTCAGGGAATCTCCCACTGTCCAGGGTTGCCAGCTCTGCTGAGACTCAGCTCCCAGGTCAGTGGGAGTCAGCTCCCAGACAGTCCAAAGGGGTAGCCTTCACAACTGAACCCCCACATGCTTGGTGGTATGTGAATGCTGGCTAAGGTTACATCAATACGTGGATTAAAAAAAAAAATGAAGATCCACAGCCTGCCTGTGCACCCTTTCCAAAGGTTGCTCTGCTGAGAGCTGAGCAGCAGTGAGTGGTCCCATGTGAGCAGAGGGTCTTGCTTTCTACAAAGACCTCTCTATAAAGGTGAGACCTGCCTCTCTCCCTCTGCTTACTATGATGAGTTTCTCCAGGACCCACAAATCATTTAGGTGCCAGACAAAATAGTGTTTTTTGAGAAAGGAAAGTCTGTTGATTTAGTATTGAATCATTTTCCAACTCAGATGATTTCTAATACTTTGCTTTCATGAAATTTGAGGGAAGACTGAGTTGAGCTCTGTCAAAAGTTAGATCATTAAAAATCATTTTCATGATAGATCACCCTATCAGAGGGAGATCAGTAACAGACATTACTATGATAAAGTTCCTTTCATTTTCAAGAAAAATGTTTCATAGACTGTACAATAACTGTGACAACAATAATTGTAAAATGTTGGTGAGGATTGCCATCTATTTTAGGAAATGCATCTTAATTTAGCAAGTCTGATGAAAACTGTTTTTTTCCAATAATATTGTACTTTTTATATATAATAATTATTTATGAAATCCTGTTGTGATAAATCACATATTAATTGTACTTATAATGATAGTTCTGTCTAGAATTATTTCTTTAATATCTATAGCTACTTGGCTACAGGATTTAAACATTACCTTCAAATTAAAATGTACAAAATTAAGTTCAAGTTATATATATACTTTTGCTGCAGATAAATATGAGTGATCAATGAAAGGATTTTAGGTATAAAATGTATCACATTAATATAAAATTATGTGAAAAAAGTATAGTGGAAATACAACTTTAAGGAGTAAATGAAATAACTTTTGCCTACTAAAGAAAAGCTTGTAGGTGTATACTAAAACAAATTAAGGTGGATCTCAAATTGCTGTGGCATTAGATTGTCCTGGAAACAGTGAAGAAATCATATTAGGATTTTACTTTTAAACGTTTCCTACTTCTGTTTCAGCAGAGATTATATCCTTTGCAACTATTTAGATTGATGAAGAAATGTTTTAGATGTTAACTTAAACAGGTGTGAAATGTCATATAGGGTTTTTTGTTGTTGTTGTTAAGATAGTATTAATATGCATTTTGAAATATGCACAAATGAATAATTTGAAAAGACATATAGTTTAAAGAATTATTTTAAGGGGTAACCAAGCAGGAAATTGAAGGTCTCTATATCCAACAGCACATAAGGAGAATGAAAAGGCAGGGGTCCAGAAATGGCTCCATTTGGTCTGGTTCAGGCTCTTTCCACACTTCCTCCCACTGCCCTCCTTCTAGTGCAGGATCCAGGTCTAACAGGTTCTCAGCTCCAACTTAATGTCCCACGTTACCACTACACTCCTCCTCCCATGCGTGGCACTTATTTCTTTCACACTGAATGACAATCATGTTGATGTGGCCCTGGGACCACCTCATGGAACTATCCGGGGAGTCATCATCCCCTGGCTCACACTCCATGCCTCACTCTTGCCTCAAATCCCAGAAACCCTCAGACAATAGAAAGCCCAGGTTTAGGCCTAGGCCCTAAGCCCTTGTTCATCTATCATCATCTGAATGATTGCTATTAATTTGTGCATTTGCAGTTTTCAAAGTGACTCCCTCTTTATACTTCCTCTTTTCCTCTTTACCACAACCTGCTGTGATAGATGAACTTAGAAGATGGATGGATGGATGAATGGATAGGTAGGTAGGTAGAAGGAAGAAATTGGAGCTCAGAGGATTTAAATGGTTTACCTGTGATAACACAGCAAGAAATGATGGAGTTAGTATTTGGAAGCAGGTCACCTGTTTTCAGTCTCTTCGCCTTATGCACGACATCACTGAACCCAAGTCCAAGGTCAAAGAAAACCAATTGGAGTCTTTCGAGCCTGGGGTGGCCCACTCAAACCTTGCTGATCATGTAACCCTGGAGATAGTGGTGGGTGTTAGCATGTGGTCCTTGTCCAATGGCCACTGTCTGGGGCATTCACACTTCATCCAGGTTCTCTGCCAGATATTTTGAAAGGACTTACAGCCGGGGAAATGAATACATACGTGTACTTCCACGTACCATGGGACAAGATTATTATTATTATTTTTTTGGGGGGACAAGATTATTTAGAACAGGACATGATGGTGTGGTGCTAAGAAAGCTGAGTATAAACAAACATTTACATAAAAATGGGCAAGTTTTGCCACAAGTGGTGTTTTAGTCTGGATAGCTGTACCGGAAATAAAACTTGGGTAGATGTCAAAATACCAGTCATCTAACTTTACCTTTATTTTTAATCAAAGACACTGACTTTTAGAAACCAAGAGAATACTAAACCTGTTTCAACTTACCTCAAAGTGCCCAAATTAATAGTTATTTCTGGCTAAGTTGACTTCACCTATGCTTTTGTGTCATTTTTTGGAAAACTTTTGAGGATACTTTTTTTTTTAAGTGCATTCAGACATAGAGTTTAAAAAATAATTACTCCTATTATGGAGCTAATTATTTTTTAGCTAATTATTTTATATGAAGAAGAATATTTTTATTCTTCATTGTGAGGCATTTCATTTGAGGCTGAGCCCTTAAAACGTTTTAAAGTTAGTTGGGATTCAGGGTCACAAAAAATTCAGACACAACTTTAGCAACTAAACAACAACTGAACGACAGAGTAATTGATTCCCTAGAAGTTAAAGGAGTCGATTTGTAAGTCAGATACACAGTGAATAATTTTAGTTCACTTAGCACACACAGGGCATAATTTACTAAAGAAAGGACTATGGCTTTATAAACAGCCGAAGGTTACTCTCCAAGACCACCTGGAAGTTAAAGTGTGCAGATGGCCAGGAGTTCAGCAACCTGGACTTATTCTACCTGTCCTCGTGGATTGGCTCCAGCTGTTTCCTTCTGAGCACAACTCAACTTGCTGAGTAGTCAGGCTCACTGTCAGTGACCAACGTGTGTAGATTGTACAACAGGGAAGGGTGAAAGAGACCAGTGTAAATGACATCCCCTTGCATGGGCAGGAAAATCTATTTCTGTGAAACTTTGCTGTACAGGAGAAACAGCATCCAGACCCTTGGTGTCTACATATAAATAATGCTTCTGCTTCTATTAGGATGAATAAAAGTCACATTTCTCAGAGTTTCAAATACTGAGGATCATTTTATTTTTAGCTGCCAGTGCTGCATACAGAGAGGACACAGGGCTCCAGGGAGGTGGAGGGGCTTGCCTGAGATCATAATGCAAATTATTAATGCTAAGTCAGAATTTTTTCTGATATCTCTTGACTCTAAACACCCACCTACTACTATCCACCTGTGAATTTGGAATCAATTCACAGACTAATTTACTATTCCTGGCCAGTGTTTGTGAAGTGTTGTAATGTCCTGTGCCAAAGATACTTGTGTGCATGCTCATTTGCTAAGTTTTCTCCAACTCTCTGTGATCCCATGGACTGGCCTGCCAGGTTCCTCTGTCCATGGGCTTTACCAGGCAAAAATACTGGACTCAGTGCCCATTCCCTCCTCCAGGGCATCTTCCTGAGCTCTCCTACATCTCCTGCATTGGCAGGCAGATTGTTTACCATTCTGCCACCTGGAAAGCCTTCAAAGATGCTAATGGTATTTTATTAGTATGATTTGATATCTATTTATAGTATAAGACAGTAGCAACATAATATAAACTATAGAAGAAAAATTTAAGTTGGAATCCATTCTGAAAATACTTGAAAAAAAAAAAAAAAAAGATCAGGGATGGATAGAACACAACTGTGCCCAGACTGACAGCTTTGGAAAGAGTGGGATATTCCAGTCTGGGGTATTCTGGAAGATTCTCCATGTGCCCCAGTGCCGAGCACCAAGCCTGGCTCAAAGCTGACAGCCAGCCAGCGTGTGTTCATCCAGACTGAAGCACGTGCATGTTTGCATTTGAGCTGCTCTCTTAGTTCATCGAAAGGAGTATCTTAGAGTTTTTCATTTCTGATTCCTCCAGGGGATCCTATCAGGCTCCCCTGGATTATTGGGAGGAAACTGGACCCTGAAAGTAGCCCAGGTGAGTGGGAACTCAGAAGGCATGAGTTCTTGCCTTGAAGTTCAGAACCTTGAAGCAGCCATGCAAGATGTAGCCAGGACGAGCTGCCAGTGCTGCTGGGCTGCTGTGTAGAAGAGGCCCCTGTCCAGCTCATCAATCCTCATGTCCAGGAGCTCTAGCATCCAGAGCAAGGTGCTGGCTCCCAGGTGCTCCGACCTGTGGGAGCTTCATCCATATTATTGTTTCTAACCTGCTGGTGCAGGCTGCATGTACATACAAAGAAAGGAGCGACTTGGGTTCACATACAAATCCACCTAAGCCCCCTAGCCTGATGCGGCAGCTCTGCTGCTGAGCCTCAACAAGTACTCTACATGTGTTTGTGATAGGATCTTCCTCTTCCAGAACACAGATACTGTTGGCTGCTTATTTTCCTGAGACAATCAACTTGTGTTCTTTCCCAGCAGAGTGCCTACACAGCCCCAGGGTTCTGTTTCTCTGGATTGTGGAAACACTACTCTCCTTTTCAGCTCTCCTTGGAAATCCATTAGGGACCTCCTAGAGAAGAAAGCTATTGCTTGGAGTTCTAAGCGGATTCAGGGGAGGAGTAGGGTGATGTGGGCACAGATGATACACACACCAGTTTCATTAAGTGAGACAATGCAGATTGTCCACAATATCAAATGATACACCTCTGGAAATCCTAGCTGGCCAGGGGGTGGTTCACAGCTTAAGACATGGCTTCGCAACTTACTCAGAGTGTGGCAAGTCCTTCAGGATTCTGAGCCCAGTTTTTTCAAGCTACTCAATGACATGGGAAAAGAAGGGGAATGTTCTAATGTGAAAGAAATGTAAAAGAGACCTAAGTCACATAATAATCACCTTATATAGTGTCTCCAGGAAGCCTACAGTAAGAAAGAGTGTTTTAGGTATTTGAGGAACTTTTGGATATATGACAACAAAGTGGAATTTGTCTGTATCTGCTAGGTTATCTGATTTTTTGGTATATAATTGTTCATCGAAGTCTCTAACAATCCTTTGTTATTGTATCCTATCATTTCTAATGTCTTCTCCTTCATTTAGAATTTTATTTCAGTCCTTTCTTTTTATTGATGAGTCTAGCTAAAGATTTGTTTATATTTTTAAAAAACAGAGCTTATTAGTTTCATTGATTTTATCTTATTTTTTTCAGTTTCTATTTCATTTATTTCCATTCTGTTCTTTTCCTTATATTAATTTTAGGCTTGGTGTGTTCTTCTTTTTCTGGTTCCTTATTAAGTTGCTTATCTGAGAGCTTTCTTTTTTCTTAATGTACACATTTATTGTTATAAACTTTCCTCTGAGAACTTCTTTTGCTCCATCTGTTAAGTTTTGGTGATATTCGTTTTCTTTCTTTCTATCTCTGTCTCTCTCTCTCTTTTTTTTAGGGGGGGTGCCTAATATCTATTGTTTAGCTGCTGTGATATAAAACCCATCATAGTGTCATGGCAAAAGGTGCAAGTTTCTTTATCTGACTTTCAGGAAGCTAGTAGAAAATTAATGTAAGACATGCTGGAGCAAAACAGGAGCAAAAAGCACTAAAGCTTGTGGAGGCCACTTCCACCTAGTAAACTCCCCACATGTAAGATTGCCACCCCAGAAATAGAGAGAGCCATGGTGCACTCTACTTGGGCATCCTGAAATAATCCCAGAGCTGCATGTTACAGAGATTTCCTTCAGTCTCTTCTGTTTGTAACTCAAATGTACAGAATGAAACTATTTCCTCAGGCAGTATCAAAGCAACTTTCCTCATGTCACAAAAATTTCCAGAAGTTTGAGACCTAAAAGTGAATCCCCAGTGGGGGCAGTGGTGTCAGAGCCCACAGCAGGAGCCTGGGGGAGAGGCTTACAAGCCTCCACTCTCATCCTTGCTCACACACCACACACCTTGTTTAGAACAGGTTACTCTAAATCAGCAGGAAATTCCAGGCATGGTTAGATGGCACAATGACCCATTCACTGTGTTGAGCACTGACAGTGTGGCCACCACTTTTCAGTATGTAGCAATGTAGCAGGGACTGAAACACCATGCTTCCTGTCATTGTGGCATTTATAGTCGAGCAATGTCTGAAGTAACCTCATTTATAAAGAGGCAGAAACCTGGTTTTGGTAAATTTGATTGTCAGAAAAAGAGATAGTACCCTTTATACTTTACTGTCCTTGTATTTTCTGTACTTGTGTTTTTGCATCAATTTGACCTTCTAGGACTCCAACTCAGACCAGTTATGTAGTAGTCTAAGAAACCAGCAGAAGTCCACAAGTTGGCTCCAATATATATATATATATATTTTTGGTGGTTGAAGTAGCGTAATCCACTAAATCTCTCAAGTTTTGGTACTGCTCTGTCATCTGGGAGTGCTCTAGGAACTGTAAATTAGAAAAAAGTTGACAAATATATTAGAAATCCCAGTGAGGTTGTTCGGATGTCTGGGTCACATGTGTTCCTAATTCTGTTCTGAGATATTCCATTGACTATTGATGCTGAGACACCATGTCTTGTGTTGACCTGGCCTTTGTAAAGCAGGGGAAAGTGAAAGTGAAGTTGCTCAGTCGTGTCCGACTCTTTGTGACCCCATGGACTGTAGCCTTACCAGGCTCCTCTGTCCATGGGATTTTCCAGGCAATAGTACTGGAGTGCATTGCCATTTCCTTCTCCAGGGGTCTTCTCAATCCAGGGATTGAACCTGGGTCTCCTGCATTGTAGACAGATGCTTTAACATCTGAGACACCAGAGAAGTCCTCTTGTAAAGCAGGGGGTGTCATGGTCAAATATGTGGTCAGCATACTACTGCAGAATCATGGTATCTCCCTAAGAGGAATATTAACCTTGGTTTCCATCACTCATTGAGAAGATAGAATAGAAGGCTTAAATGCTGGCTCCAGCATTTACTAATAGTACGACCCTGAGAACTTAAGTAAGTTAATATAACTTCTCTAAACTATTGCTTTAGTTCATCATCAATAAATGAGGCTAATAATATTTACCTTGTAGTGCTGCAATGGTTAAATGATAAAGTCCGTGGTAGAGGGTTCATTTACACTGTGGGCTTCCCTTGTGGCTTAACTGGTAAATAATCGGCCTGCAATGTGGGAGACCTGGGTTCAATCCCTGAGTTGGGGAGATCCCCTGGAGAATGGAAAGACTACCCCCTTCAGTATTCTGGCTTGCTTTAAGCTTGTACCCTGGGCGTCCCCTCACATGCTGATTCTGGACTTGGCCATGTGATGAGCCTTGACCAGTGGAGCATTAGGAAGAGTGATGCAAGTGAAAGCCTGGTAAGTTCTTTCACATTGGGCTCTGTTTTCTTGGAATCCATCTGCCATGCTGTGAAGGAACATAAGCAGCCATGTGGAGAAGCCCACTTGGAGGAGAATGGAGGCCTTAAGCCAACTCCCAACTGGGCTCCCAGCCTGCAGCCAGTACTGATTTCCATCCATCTGTATGAGTCCATTTTAGATCTTCTAGATATCCAACTCAAAGCCAGCAACATTCTTGAAGACTAGTAACCTTGAAGCCTAGTAACTTTGTGGTCAACCCCCAGAGCTGTAAAAATGAATAAGAAATTGTGAGAAGCTGTTAAATTTGGGGTGATGTGTTCTGCAGAAGTCTATAGCTAAAACAGAGCCATGTGGAGTCCTGCCACCACAGGTGGCATTGATTTTGTGTCTGGTGGAAGAGTGGAGAAGTTTGGAGGAATGATGAGGAGTCTGTTTGGTGCAGGCTGAAACGCAGTGGAGGCTATCCTACTGGAAGCTGCAGGAAAGAGAACTTGAGTTCTATAGCCACAGAACAGTTCCCAGAACTATGCTGGTGGAAATATGGGATCTAGAAGAGGCGCCTCATGAACGTGGGGTCTGGCTAAGGATTTTCATGGACAGGATGTTGAAAGTGTCATCTGCCTCCTTTTAGACACCTGTGGTAAAGTCCAGAAGGAGCTACTTGAGCTAAAGAAGGACATGTTTAGAATTCAAGCAAATTTAGGAGAACTGAAAAGGCACTAGACCTTGTGAGTTTGATAATAAAATTGCTTTCATCTCTCCAAGGAAAATTTCTCAAAGTGAAAAATGACCTTGATTTGAAGATGAAATCCAGAGTGCTGTTAGTAAAACATGACCTCAGGGTCAACGTCTCTGTTAAAACATGAGCAAGATTTAAAGAGTATCTCAGTGATCCTCTCAGCTAAACAAGAAAACTTCTAAGAATCTTAAAGGTACCATGTAAAGCAGAACTACCAGATCATCCAGGGGAATGGGGAGAAATGTTACATTGTTATTAAGTCTTTAAATATATGGGTGGTTTCTTATACAGCAATAGATCAGCCAAAGAGGTCACTAATGGTTTTTAGATGCACTTGTATAATGGTAGGATAAAATATTTTTGACTTCACGTTTGACTTTTGCCATATAGTCAGAAAAGGGCTACTTTTGCAAAAATATTCAAAATTTTAATTTTCACCCACGTGACTCTGTATTTTTGTCAACATCTTTATTTTCTCTTCTTAAATTGTTAACTGGTCAAGTTGTATATAAGGGCTTCCCTTGTAAGCTCAGTTGGTAAAGAATCTGCCTACAATGCAGGAGATCCAGGTTCGATCCCTGGGTCGGGAAGATATCCTGGAGAAGGAAATGGCAACCCACTCCAGTTTTCTTGCTTGAAGAATCTCATGCACAGAGGAGCCTGGCAAACAACAGTCCATGGGTTGCAAGAGTCGGACACGACTTAGTGATTAAACCACACCTTCACAAGCTGTGTATATTCTCATTTATTATTAGCTTGACATATTTCAAACAGTTCTATGACATTGCTTTCATCAACTTCATGAAATCCTGCACCTTTTGCAATATTTACAATTTCTTTTCACTTTTACTGTCCTTGAATTTATTATCTATAATGTTGGTAGGATGGATACTAATGTCTTGAAAGAATGGGTCTTCAGTTAGACATTAATTTTATAAGTAGTCAGTTTATTAATGAATAATTTTTCTTTAAGAAGTTTTGCTTCTTTTAAACAACTCATACATTGGATTCTCATATAATGAGATGCACTCTGGTGCCACTCGATTTATAACTGAACAGGCCCTAGGACCAGATAGGCCTTAACGTTGTGGTCGAAGCTGAGTTGAAGTATGTGATTCAGGCTCACCATCTAAAAGGAGCTTATGTTTTTCACCCTGAATCTAAATATTGGTGTGACCCACTCAGATGTAATTTTGGGGTGTGAGAGAACTGGAGAGAAGTCTGGCCCACTTAGTGTGGAAGAGGTGGAGAAAAGAAATGAATGCTCTGGGAAGACAGCTGCTGCACAGTGTGCAGAAGGATGCTGACAAGAAAGCTCTCCCCATCCGTGGAATCCTCCAAGGCACCAAGAGCCTGCTCCTGGCAAGTGTGACCTAGGCATGTCCTGGGTGCTGGGCAATAAAATCAGTACATCTTCATCTCTTGTGGGAAGATAGAGAGAAGACTGTGTAAAGAAGTAGTAAAGCAGGAAAAAAGGAGTAAAGAATGTCCTTTCTCTACAGTGTCCGTCGTACTGGAGAGAATCCATCCATTAGGTGATGGTAGGCTGGTTGGACAGAAAGTAGTGACAGGAGGTAGGTATTGTACTCAGAGGGCAGATCCCTCTATATTTCCCTCTGATGTTTCCCCTTTGGAGAGGAGATAAGAGAACTAAGCAAAGGAAGCCACACTTCTGGGCAGCATTGCTTTAACAACTGTGATAGAAGCTGGTTACAGGAATGAGCTCTCCTTCAAGTTGAAGTTCAGAAGTAATTGCTAAAAAAAGCTGCAAGAGTTTTTAAAAGCCCATTTACTCCAAGTCTGTTACTAAAAACAGGAGGGAATTGACTCCAGGAAAGGATTGAAGTGGAATGAGAAGCTCTGGAGTGAAGATCTAGAGATTCGTGTCAGATTAAGCTGAGATTGAGAAGAGGAGAGGGATCCAAAGGAACGTATTGTACGTCAAGTGGGTTTCTTTAAAAGAGTTAATCCAGAAGAGTTACCTGCTTCTATTGCTGAGTGTTAAGCTTAGGTATTTCCACAAAGCACTCCTTTTTGTAAATAAAGAGTAGAACATGTATAGCTATATTATATTACAGTTATAATCTACTCCCAAAGTGCACATCTTTTTTAATTTGAACACACAAATTTAATACATGAAAAGATGACATTTAAACTGAATAAATTGTTTCAGTGTTGGATAAACTTTCAGCTGAGGTTGTACATTTATAGATACAGAACATACATATTTGTCCATTCATTTAACAATTATTCAGTGTCTGCCCACTGCTTGTCATTACATGTAGTGTTCATACTATTAATGCAAATTTAGAAAGCTTATTTTTAAAGGCTGTAATATGTAAAGAAGTGTCACTGGCAGTAAGTCATAGAATTTTTAAGTGGAAAAAAGTCAGTAATGGAAAATTTGGGGGAAAAAATAGATATTCCTCTGCAATGTACTTTATCTTAGAGGTAGAAGTTGCTGAAATACTGACCACATTATGCCTTTGCAATGAAAGCACAGATAGAAAGGTTAATACGTGCTGAAGGCAACTGAAAACAAAAAATCAGGGGAAAAAAAAAAACCAACATTCTAACGGTGATGCCTTGGGGGTTTTGCTGTAAATGAACCTGTTGGACTTTTTCCTGATGCCAGAAAAGGGGCTTCAATCTAGTATTATTTATGTTTCAGTTATATTTGTTAACCCTGTTATTCCAATGCTTTCACAGTAAACATAAAAATCCCCAAACTGCTTCCAACTTTTCTATTCATTTCTCAACAGTCATCACAGTGTCCCATCAAGCCAAAAATCCTGTGAGATCCTTCCTCTGGAATAAAAGCCTGTTTCTCAGCAAGCTTTCCAACAGGATCTTAACTCTTCTATGCAGCTGGCCAAAACATCGAACCAGCACATTGAAAACACACAGTGGTCTGTATGCTTGGGTCTTAATGAAATTTCCCATGTGTGCTATTCAGTCATATTCATAAATTCTCAGGACAGGTACTGAAGAGCTGAGGAATCAGGCAAGTGCCCAGAGGTGAGAACTGGTCCAGGATACACAGTGTGTGAATTCACAGTCCAGAGAGTGGACCGAGATGTGGGTCTTCTCTTTAGCAGGAGGGCTCTCCCCATTTAAGAACTAACTGTGTCCCATTCAGCCTGCCATGGCTTCTACTACCTCCCTGGGAGACTTCACTTCATGGGGGAAAGAACCACTCATTGATAATATCTCAGGGAAAGTCAGAGCAGCATTAGAATAATCACACGGATACCCTCTCTCCACTTCTCAACTGTGGCTTATTTCCATTTGCTTCCAAGGACACTGATGTGAAAGGGAACAGTGTGATATTGATGTCAATGAAACCCACCTTGCTCTCAGTCTGAGGGTTGGTTATGCTCTGAAATATAAAGGGGAACTTGGTTCCTTAGAGACTCATCTGAGCCCCACAATGCTAAATCTTAACCGTGGTCAGTTCCATGGACTTTATTTAAGTGAAGGTGTTTCAGAGGACATTGAACAAGATTCTCAAGCCATTCTTCCCCAGGTAAAGGCTGTGTCTTCCAAGGCAAGCCTTTCTCTCCCCAACCTGTTGATGGCACCAATTTGACTTTTGGTGGATATTCCCTCCAAAAGGATGGTGCTTTGTTTTATTCACTTCTGTATCCCCAGAGCCTAGAATAGTGCCTGACACATGGCAGTTGAAAGGGAAATGTTGCAAGTTATTTGTTGAAACGTACATATGATTGACAACAGTGTCAAGATGCTCAATCTATGCCTAAACACTTCCATTTGACATCTAGAAACTTACACGAGAGGAAGGTGGGGATTTAGTTTGATAGACTTAAAATTGCAACAGGAATTCTTAGACCCTCAGCTCAGCTTCTGGAAAAATCAACTAGTCCCCCTGTTTCTGTTTTGCCAACTGTGAAAAGGGGTCTGGCCAAGTCTTTACTGTGATGGAGTGAGGAAAAAATGTGAGTGCAGTGTTTAACACCTAACAGAGTGATGCATTCCTGTGAGGTGCTTGTCAACTCCACTCTTACCTCCTTCTTTTTCTGAAATGCAGACATGGAAAACTATAGAGTGAGATGTCTATCAAGAGTTTATCCCTCTTGTTTCTATCTTCTCCTGATAGAATTGTCATGGATTCAGCACCAGAATGGTTGTTTAGGCTAAATATTGGTCCCCAGATTGGATGGATTGAAGCTATTATAGACAATGCCTACATGTCCTAAACCTGCCTTCTGAAAATGTACTCTGTATGAACAGGCAAGGGAAGAACAATGTATGTGGCATGTCAGCAGTCCCATAACTTCCCTGTTATAGAACAAGATTCCCACAGAGTTTAAACACAGAATTATCTTTAAGGAAAGCTCTGTTTGGGAGCCCAGGGACGCCAGGCAGGGATTCCTAACCCCAAGCCCCTTTCCCAGCACACCTAACTGCCTGTAGTTATGTGACAAGGGCAAGGCATTTAACCCCTGGGACTCAGCTTCTTTGTCTGTGAAATAATACTGGCTTCCTGCCTCCCAAGGGGACAGAAGGAAGATGGATTTAATATTTACATAGCACATTCAGAACCTCCAAGAAATGCACCATACAACTGGGAAATATGATATAATGAGAAGAATGTCTTTTAAGTTTTTGGTCTCTGCTCAGCCTTTCCACATGTCTCTGGTCAGCCCTGTTCCACATGTACAATATTAAAACGACAGGTGAAGGGGTTTGATTGGATAGTGTGCTAGTCAGGCATTGTCAGAAAAAAAAATATATATATATATAATATCACCAATATGATATGTATATATGTACATATAATATATATCAGGACATACCTATTTTATATATACTTAGGATATAGGCATATGTTTTTTCATTATGCTTCACTTCATTGCACATTACAGATATGTTATTTACAAACCAAAATTTTGTGGTTAAACTTGGTGTTTGCCTGGTGTTTGCCTGGTATTGAGCAAGTCAGTTGGTACCATTTTCTCATGAGTATTTGCTCACTTTGTGTTTCTGAACTTATCTGCCTAAGGTCAGCCTCACTAACCTCAAGGCTGAGGGCTTACTCTGTCCATAGTTGGGACCTATACCAATGCCTTATTATGGTCCCAGGAGCTGCCTGTAGCTCAGATCATGAACTCTTTATTGCAAACTTCAGACCTAAATTGAAGAAAGTAGGGAAACCACTAGACGATTCAAGTATGACCTAACTCAAATCCCTTATGATTATACAGTGGAAGTGACGAACAGATTCAAGGGATTAGATCTGATAGACAGAGTGCCTGAAGAACTATGGATGGAGGTTCATAACACTGTACAGGAGGCAGCAATCAAAACCATCCCCAAGAAAAAGAAACGCAAAAAGGAAAAATGGTTGTCTGAGGAGGCCTTACAAATAGCCAAGAAAAGAAGAGAAGCAAAAGGAAAAAGAGAAAAGGAAAGATATATCCATCTGAATGCAGAATTCCAAAGACTAGCAAGTAGAAATAAGAAAGCCTTCCTAAGTGATCAATGCAAAGAAATAGAGGAAAGCAATAGAAAAGGAAAGCCTAGAGATCTCTTCAAGAAAACTAGAGATATCAAGAGAACACTTCATGCAAAGATGGGCATAACAAAGTGCAGAAATGGCATGAATCTAACAGAAGCAGAAGATATTAAGAAGAGGGGGCAAGACTACACAGAGGAACTATACAAAAAAGATCTTCATGATCCAGACAACCATGATGGTGTAATCACTCAACTAGAGCCAGACATCCTGGAATGTGAAGTCAAGTGGGCCTTAGGAAGCATCACTACGAACAATGGTAGTGGAGGTGATGGAATTCCTGTTGAGCTACTTCAAATCCTAAAAGATGATGCTATGAAAGTGCTGCACTCAATATGCCAGCAAATTTGGAAAAATCAGCAGTAGCCACAGGACTGGAAAAAGTCTGTTTTCATTCCAATTCCAAAGAAAGGCAATGCCAAAGAATGCTCAAACTACCACACAATTGCACTCATTTCACTTGTTAACAAAGTAATGCTCAAAATTCTCCAAGCCAGACTTCAACAGTATGTGAACCATGAACTTCCAGATGTTCAAGCTGGATTTAGAAAAGTCAGAAGAACCAGAGATCAAATTGCCAACATCTGTTGGATCATAGAAAGAGCAAGAGAATTCAAGAAAAAATATCTACTTCTGCTTCATTGACTCCACTAAAGCCGTTGACTTTGTGGATCACAACAAACTGTGGAAAATTCTTAAAGAAATGGGAATAGCAGACCATCTAACCTGTCTCCTGAGAAATCTGTATGTGGATAAGATGCAATAGCTGGAACCAGACATGGAACAACGGACTGGTTCTCAATTGGGAAAGGAGTACGTCAAGGCTGTATACTGTCACCCTGCTTATTGAGCTTATATGCAGAGCACACCATGCAAAATGATGGGCTGGATCATTCCACAAGCTGGAATCAAGACTGCCAGGGGAAATATCAATAACCTCAGATATGCAGATGCCACCATCCTTATGGTAGAAGGTGAAGAGGAACCAAATAGCCTCTTGATGAAAGTGAAACAGGAGAGTGAAAAAAGCTGAAAAGGCTTAAAACTCAACATTCAAAAAACGAAGATCATGGCATCCAGTCCCATCACTTCATGGCGAATAGATGGGGAAACAATAGAAACAGTGAGAGACTTTATTTTTGGGGGCTCCAAAATCACTGCAGATGGTGATTGCAGTCATGAAATTAAAAGATGCTTGCTCCTTGGAAAAAAAGCTATGACCAACCTGACAGCATATTAAAAATCAGATACATTACTTGGCTGACAAAGGTCCGTCTAGTCAAAGCTTTGGTTTTTCCAGTAGTCATGTATGGATGTGAGAGTTGGACCATAAAGAAGGCTAAGAACCAAAGAATTGATGCTTTTGAACTGTGGTGTTGCAGAAGACCCTTGAGAGTCCCTTGGATTGCAAAGAAATCAAACCAGTTAATCCTAAAGGAAATCTGTCCTGAATATTCATTGGAAGAAATGATCCTGAAGATCCAATACTTTGGCCACTGATGTGAAGAACTGACTCATTTGAAAAGACTCTGATGCTCGGAAGGATTGAAGGCAGGAGGAAAGGGGATGACAGAGGATGAGATGTTTGGTTGGCATCACTGACTCAATGGACATGAGTTTGAGCAAGCTCTGGGAGTTGGTGATGAACAGGGAAGCCTGGCGTGCTGCAGTCCGTGAGGCTGCAGAGAGTCAGTCACAACTGAGTGACTGAAATGACTTAAGTGACTACACTGAACCTCTTCCATCTTGGAGGGAGCAGAGACTTGTCCTCACTGGAGTATATACACTCTAGGTGTAGATCTGCCTTTCCTGCCCCACAGTGCTTCATCCAGGAATTCTGTCCACAGAACTCATTTTCCAGCTTCGTGGTACTTCCTGTAGCATTGCTTCTGATCAGTGATTTTCATAGCATCTCTTCTTTGATCGCAACGGGAATACAGCAATGTGCCCTTGGCCATGGAATTAACTGGTTTTACTGAGGACGCCATCACCTAGAAACAACAGGGCAAATTTTGAAAGCTTACTGAGACAGTGTGACAGCTAATGAAGACTCAAGTGTGTCAGATGGGAGTCAACATCCTGAAAGGGTGGGGTGCAGTCTTAAAGACTATTATTGTACATGCTGTGAAGGATATAGTGTATATTTTAAGCATAATGGTGCTATCTCCCCCTCACAGCCAGAACATATGGATCTTGTAATCAAGGGGTGGAAGTGGCTTGTTTCACTACTGAACCCACAACACAGTTATAGAATTTTTGCTTCCCATCCTGGCTTCCTTGAGCTCTGCTTCCTTGGAGATCTTGGCCTCCAAAGGGGAGCTGCTCACCAGGGGATGCTCACATATGTCCAGGGCTCCAGGTGAACAACCCCAATCAGGGAGGCACTTTGCCAGACCTTCTGCTGCTGCTAAGTCGCTTCAGTCGTGTCCAACTCTATGTGACCCCATAGACGACAGCCCACCAGTTTCCCCTATCCCTGGGATTCTCCAGGCAAGAACACTGGAGTGGGTTGCCATTTCCTTCTCCAGTGCATGAAAGTGAAAAGTGAAAGTGAAGTCCCTCAGCCATGTCCGACTTTAGCGACCTCATGGACTGCAGCCTACCAGGCTCCTCCTTCCATGGGATTTTCTAGGCAAAAGTACTGGAGTGGGGTGCCATTGCCTTCTCTGGCCAGACCTTCTAGAGAAGCAAAAACATGACTGATGTGTCTGTGAAGAATCCAGGAGAAGGACAACCCTCACAGGCCCCTGCATCCGGAAAATGCATTCTGGGTAGTACTGGAAGAGTTTTGATTCTGTCCAGTTTATACAACAAGAGAGACATCAGCTGTGCATACTGATTTTTACTTATTTGTTCATTTAAATGGAAAGAATAATCAGGGTCTTCAGGTCTGTGGAAACAGAAAAAATTTTTCCAGCCCTCTGAAGCACTAGATACAATTAAAAAAAAAAATTCCTTATTCTCTTGTCTGCAAAAGTTACAGCACTGACTTAAAATAAACTTGACAACTTAAAATAGAGCAGGGCTACTGGTGAAAACAAAATTAATGTTAGTCCGGTTACTCCCTCATTTAGCCATCACTGGTGATTCTGCGAAGGTTATTATTACTTATAAATTCAGCTTCTTTTTAAATATTCATTTATTTATTTGGTTGACCCGGGTTTTAGTTGTAACATGTGGGATCTAGTTCCTGGATCAGGGATTGAACCTGGGTTCCCTGAATTTGGAGCATGGAGTCTTAGCCACAAACCACCAGGGAAGTCCCCTCTACTTGTTTCTTGATAAAGCGCCCACCTGTGCCTTTAAAACATTGCTTGTTTTGTCCATATTTTAATGCTGTAGTTAAGAACATGAACTCTGAAATCTGATGCTGGTGTTTGAATCCTGGCTCAGTTCCTTTCTGCCTATGTGATCCTGGGTAAGTCAATTAACCTCTCTGTAGCTAAGTCCCCTGTCTCTAAACTGAGGATGATAGCAGTGCCCATTTTGAGTGTTTGGAGCCTTCATTATGACAACATACAATAGTGCTTGGCACATAGTAAGTGGTGAATAAATGTTAGCAGTTGTTATTGTTAATATTGTAATTGGCAATGCTTGCTCTAAGTTAGTGTGCCAGAAATATAAACCATTTTATATCCCCTCTTTCTCGACAAACCTGCAGAACACCTGCTAAATGAGTGTTATGGATTGAATTCTGTCCCTTGTTCACATCCCCTCCTCTCTGCCCTGAATTCTGTTCAAGTTTTAACCCCCAATGAGACTGTATTTGGAGATAGCACCTTTATGGAAATGATTAAGGTTAAATGAGGTCACAAGAGTGTGGTCTAATCTGATAGGCCTGGTGTCCTTAGAAGGGCCAGACATGTCTGTCTCTCTACATATACAAAGAAGAGAGGCCATGTGGGGACACAGAGGAAAGGTGGCCATTTACTATCCTGGAACCAATCCCATTGACACCCTGATCTTGGACTTCCAGCCTCCAGCACTGTGGGAAATAAATGTTTGTTGTTTAAGCCCCTCAGGCTGTGGTATTTTGCCATGGCACCCTGAACAGACTAAGACATTATGAAACATTTTAACTCATATATTGAAGGAGAAACAAATGGGCAGTCCTAACATAGGATGTCTGATGCCATCCTCAAATGCCATTTCTCCTTGTGGGAAAAGCTTAACTCTACCATGTCCCATGGTGGTGGTGGGGTTGTCGGGAGGAGTCTTTTACCATCAGGACTACTGTTCACTTGCTTCCCTCAATATAACTGTTTTCTACAGAAATAATTGAGGCTCCAGGCTGACTTCCAGCTATGTAGAGGTTTGTTATTGTCCGTGAGGAGCTCTTACTCTTAATTCTTTCCTCTTCCAACAAAGATGATCTTGTAGGAATAAGAATCCGGTCCATTGAGTCACGGCTTCCCTCGTGGCTCAGACAGTAAAGAATCTGCCTGCAATGTGGGAGATCTGGGTTCGATCTCTGGGTTGGGAAGATCCCCTGGAGGAGGGCATGGCAACCCACTCCAGTACTCTTGCCTGGAGAATCCCATGAACCAAGGCGCCTGGGATGCTACAGTCCTTGGGGTCGATGAGAGTAGGACATGACTGAGCGATTAAGCACACATCTGTCCATTGAGTCACCCGTTGGATTCTGGATTGGTGTGACTTTATGGATCTTTAGCCTTAATTCCCTCAGAAGCTGGGCCACACTGGCTGGTGTCCTGGCCATTTCACTTCAAGGCATGCCCAAAGCCTTCCCAGGATCTTCTGATCCCCTGAGACCATGCTGCTCATAGCCTCTTCCTCCTGAGTCCCTGCCTCGAGCCAGCTGGATTTCTGCCCTGTCACAAGAAGCATGCATGAATTTAATTGTCCTAACTGAAGACTTGGGGATCACAGGAAGATTTGGTTGTCAGGGGATGTGAGTCCTTGGAATTTTCTCTCTTTCCCCCTCCCCACTTTCCTCTTTACCTTTCCTTTCCGAATTCCCTAATAACTCTTCCTTTCAGTCAGAGAAGACTTTGGCTGAGTTCTAAGACTTAAACTTGCAGAAAGCCTGGTTAATAAGATGCTTGCAGAACAAAGAGCCTTCCATTTTACAGCAGTTTTGCTTATCAACTTATTGTAAATATAATATGTATGACATATGTATGATGATATGTATATTATATCCATGCTATTTCATATATATGATGTTTTGACTATACAAAATATTTATACTTATAATCTTTTTTTTCTTACTACATGAAGAATAATTAAGGCAATTGGGAGATAAAAAGAACTGCCTAATTTAGAAATAAAGATTTAAGTGTGGAGTTTAGGTCTTTTCAGAGTCACTCATTGACTTGTGAAAAGCTCTTTGGAACTTCTGAATCTATTTCTCAGGTGTAGGGTGTTCAGAATCTGAACCTGGAATGAGGTTAATCATGGGACCATGTAGCTGTAGGAAAAACCAGGCAATGTGGCTTTGGCTTTTCAGATGTTGAAGGCTTTCCTAAGAGCATCTTTAAAACATAAGAGATGGAAAGGGAGAGAGAGATTCAGAAAAGTTTATTAGATCACACAGAATTTCCAAGGGAAACTCTGCGATGGTAAAGTTAGATTTCTGTGCCATTTGAGTGTAAATGAACTACTGAGAAAATGCAAAAACGTACCCTGAGTACTCATGGCAATTGAGGGCAATAATTCTAAGAAAGCCATGTCTGGAGCGCGCTTTGTGCCGGCAAAGCTTCAACCTGGTCGGTGCGCAGGGTGCCGGAAGAGGGCTGGGCCGCCTCTCCCCACACTGACTTTTCAGCCGAGGACCTCCGCGCTGGCGCAAACACCAAATTCGGCCAGGGGGCTCCCGGTCCAGCGCCGACTGCGCTGTCTCCCCAGCATCCCGCGCCCCTGGACGGCTTCCCGCCTCTGCCCCTCCCTATGCCGCCCACGCCCCAGCCAGGGGTGGGGGGCAGGAGGCGGCGGTGGCCGGCCTTCCCCGTGCCCTTTTACAAGTCTCACAAGCGAGGCCCCTCAGGGGGATCCCGGCGGAGGAGGGAGCAGCACGCTTAGCTTCCGCAGCTGTGCGCGCAGCCGAGCGCCCGGGGCTGCGCCTCCCGCTGGTGGGGCCCACCACTTTGGGTTCCCCGACGCTCTCGCTGCCGCCGCGGGGCTCCCCCATCCCCCACCACGTCCCTGCGCCCCGGATAGCGCGCCTGGGGCGCGGCGGCCACCCGGCGGCTCCCGCCGCCCGCCCTAGCCGCCGGCATGCTGCGCCCGCTGCTGCTCGTCGCGCTCTGCCTGGCCGGCGGGCTGGAGGCCGCCGTGGCTGCCAGCTGCCCTCCGAGTGGAGACCCCTGAGCGAGGGCTGCCGAGTGGAGCTGGCCGAGACTATCATGTAGGCCAAGGTGCTGGCGCTGCATGAGGAGCTGCACGGACCTGCCCTGGCAGTATGAAGCCAGCGACGCGGGGCTCTTCTACTCTGCTGAGATCGAGATGCTGTGCCACCAGGCGTGGGACAGCATGCTCGAAGTGCCCCGGGGCTCCAGCCTCAACCTCACCGTTCTGGGCTACTTCTCCTGTCACTCCCATACCGTGGTCCAGGATTACTCCTATTTCTTCTTCCTCAGGTGAGCCTGCCACCTCTCGCCCATACCATCCCTTCGGCCCCTTGGCTGGCCAGCAGAGGTACCTTTAACCCCAGCAGGCTCAGGAACTCCTCCAGAATCCTGTCTGGGCAATGTTAAGTGACGCCCTGGTCTCCCCTGGTCTCCTTCACATTTTCTGCTCTTTGGTTCTCCTCATGTTGAGACTACAGAGATATTGGGTGCCTCTGGGTAACACTGTTGGAAAAAAAGGGATGGCTCCTTTGCTTGACCAGGGAAGAGTGTTTCAGGCCAAAGCTCAATGTGGTTTCCAGCCACAAACAGCCTATTCCCAATAGCAGAGGTATATGTGGGGAGGGTAATGGGGGAAGAAGGCCCTGGTCACAGCACTACAAGGAGTATGAAGGGTAATTGGACAGGAGCCCTCTCTGGTTGAGTTCCATGCAAGTTGGTCTGTGGTGCAGATGAGATGCCTGTGGATAAGAGTTCAGGCGATGGCATCTCCTGGAGTTTGAAATAAGAAAGTGGAACCCTAATTGAGGTGGAATCCTTATAGAGGAGGAAAGCTATATTTTAAAGTGGATGCCTTGGGAGTTGTTTGGGATGGACAGTGGTCAAAACCAGTCCAAACACCTTTGGAATCAGATGGTTGTTGGAATGCTGGGCCCGTTCTTCCTAAGAACCTCAAGAGCCTCACCTTCATAATGTGCCAAACAAGGTTGGTTGAGATTAAATCCTAGTAACTGATGCAGAACACCTGGTGCAGGTTAGATGAGGAATCTGTAGTTACTCAATCCTGCACACCTGCTTAAATGCCAAGATGGACTGGTGTGGAATGCAGCCCAGCTGTCCTCTTGTTTCACTTGGATTCACTCATATCAGCTGCCAGCAGACCTCAATGCCAGGCTCTTCCAAATAGCAAAAGTTTAGAGAGGAAGGGCCTGGGGACAGGGGCATTAAGGGATTGGGAAGGTGCTCACAGGGCTTTGAAGAACAGAGAGGTGAATTAGACCAGGCCTTGTCTGTTGGGAGACTCCTGGAATCTTGTGAAGTTCCATGAAAGTTTGTCATGTGGTCACGATGAAATGCATGTAGATAAGGGTTCAGGTTATGGGCTCAACTGAAGTTTGCAATACAAACAGCAGGTGGAACCCTAATGCATTGGTTCTCTCCAGTTGGAGGAGGAGGGTGATACAGAGGAACCTCAAAATGGAATCTAATGGATAGTGATCGGACAATAAGTCCCATCTTCCCAGTATGTGGCATAGCATTAAGGATATTTGGAATGTCCATGACCTTGGTCTGCAGACTAACTTTTAGCTCTTGAGATTTCACATCACTGAGAAAGAAGACAGAAGGTTCCACACAGGGGCATCCTTAAGCTCATGGTAACACATGTTTTCCATATTAAAGCCAGAATATCTAACTTTAGATTACATGGCATGCTTTGTTTGGCTTGGGTGGTTTAGCCAGATTAAGTTGAATTAAAAAAAAAAATACTGGAGAAGTACAGTTTCTAAATAAAACTGGCAAGGGATGAGATATTAAATTCTTGATATGGAGAAACTTAGATTTTTACATGTCTTTATTTAGGGAAACCAGCTCTAAAACTATTCAACAAGAAAACTTTATTTTCCAAAGTAGAAAGAACCACAGTACTTAAGAAGACATTATTTTCTTTTCTGATTTTATAATGAAATACAGTTTTGTTCACTGGCTCTCTGGTGGTCAGCCAGCTCTTTCCTCTTTTTCTCTGACATATTTATAAAACGTTAGGGCAGAGATACAGAGTCAAATGGTAGTCTGATAAGATTTCTATTTCACAGGGCTGTTTTGCCCTGATGTGTGTTAACAACCACATACAAAGCATTCCTCTGTTATTCTGGGCCTCTTGCAGAGGAGAACAGATTCTGGTCAGTGTCACAGGAGAAAGTGGCAGTGGAGACTCCCTGGTGAGCCCCCAAATGCCTACTTTGGGCTGGAGTGCTGCTTCCATCTCTCCCTTTCCTTCTCTTGACTTCTCTGTCTTGCCAACAGGTACTTTATGCAGGGTTCTGTAAAAATGTTAAGTTTTATACTGTGCTTACTCTGTGCCAAATACTTTACTTACTTAAAAAAAAATGCACTCCTTACACCACCATTAAACAAATAAGGATGCTGTTGTCATCCTAGTTTTATAGATTGTACATTTAAGCTTAGAGAATTTAAGAAAGTCATTGTGTGTCAAATAGGAGATAAGCAGCAGTGATAGGACTTGAATCTTGGGTCATTGCAATTGGCTTTCCTTTGCCCAGGAAACAAGGAGCACTCCACTAGGAGAAGGAAGGCAGCTTTGGAGATACACAAATATTAACCCACACCCATCCCCCAACTCACATCTTTTGAAAAACTTAAGGATAGACATGTGCAGTGCGAGGTAGAGAAACAATCAGAGAGAGTGACTCCTCTAATGTGAGCCATGTAGATGTGTAATTGGAAGCTGCATGTAAATCAGTGAAGTTAGAATATGCTCTCACACGGTACAAAAATATCTCACAATAATTTAAAGACTTAAACATAAGACATGATGCCATAAAACTCCTAGAAGAGAGCATGGGCAAAATGTTCTCTGACATAAATTGGACCTTTGTTTTCTTAGGTCAGTCTCCCAAGGTAATAGAAATAAAACTAAATATGAACAAAGGGGACCTGATCAAACTTACAAGCTTCTGCACAGCAAAAAAAAAAAAAAGTAAAAAAAAAAAAAAAAAAAAAAGACAACCTAAGGAATGGGAGAAAATATTTGCAAATGATGCAATAGACCAGGGCTTAATTTCAAATATACAGACCATACAATTCAACAACAACAAAAACAAAACAAAACAATCAAAAAATGGTCAGAAAACCTTAATAGACATTTCTCCAAAGAAGACATGCAGATGGCCAGTAGACACATAAAAATATACTCAGCATCACTAATTCTTAGATAAATGCAAATCAAAGCTGCAGCCAGGCACCATCTCCTATCAGGCAGAATGGCTATCATCAAAAACAGAACAAATAGCAAATGTTGAGTAGAGTCTGGAGTAAAGGGAACCCTCCTACACTGTTGGTGGGAATGTAAGTTGGGGTAGCCACTATGGAAAACAGTATGGGGGATCCTCAGAAAATTCATAAGACCACCATATGATCCAGCAGTCCCCCTCGTGGGCATATCCCTGGACAAAACTGTAATTCAGGAACATACATGCACCCTCATGTTCACAGCAGCAATATTCCCAACAGCCAAGATATGGAAACAGCCTAAATTTCCTTTGATAGTTGAGTGATTAAAGAAAATGTGGTACATATATATGAATATTACTCAGCCATAACAAGAAAGAAATAATGCTGTTTGCAGCAACATGGATGGAACTAGAGATAATTATAGTAAGCTGAGTAAGTCACAAAGAGAAAAATAAATACCATATTATATCACTTATATGTAGAATGTAAAATATGGAACAAATTAACCTGTTTACAAAACAGAAACAGGCTCATGGATACAGAGAATAAACTTGTGGTTGCCAAGGGGAATGGAGGGAGGGAGTGGAGGGACTGGGTGTTTGGGGTTAACAGATGAAAACTGTTACATTTGGAATAAACAACAAGGTCCTACCTTAGCCCAGGGAACCATATCCAATCTCCTGGGATAAACCATAATGGAAAAGATGTTTAAAAATGTATGTATATGTATAACTGAGTCACTTTACAGCAGAAATTAGCACAACATTGTAATTAAACTCTACTTAAATAATAACAATAGATGTTGTATAACTGGCAACACTGTCACAGTCTTCTGTTGACTCTCGATTTAAGATGGTACACCCCATGGGTGTCCAGTCTACAGCTTTGCCTCCTTTTTTTCCATTAGGATGGATGAGAACTATAACCTCTTGCCTCATGGATCAATTTCCAATATGCCATCTTTCCAGACACTCAAGAGAACAGAAGGATGTTTTCTAGCCTTTTCCAGTTTTCAAACTGTTCACAAGGGCAGCAGCTGGCAATTTTCTCCAATGAGTGGGAGGTCTAAGAAGACACTAGAGTAAGAATTGGCTATCCCCTGTGCTACAGCAAAATAATAAGATAGTTATGACTCATATGAATGTTGTGAGCAAGGGAGTCAAGAGTCCTCTTCCAAAGTCCAAATCAAGAAGTATTTTTCACCCTCTCCACAGCCCTCGTGGAAGTTACAAGCACTGCTCATAAACTCTGGAGTCCTCAGGCTGTACTGTGTGGCATGAGGTTCCTCACAAAGTGAGGGGACAAGATGGGCTGAAGGTTGGGATGCTGTGCCTCAGGTTCCTCTTCTGTAAATTGGAAGCAATAGCAACATCTGTATCTTAGGGCGGATGCGACATGATTTAAATATGTAGGGAATGTCAATAGGTAAAGCCTTTAGTGAGGTGTTTGAGAGTAAGCACTCAATACACTGAGCTGTTATGACTACTTCTGTTGTTGATTTCAAATACTTATGTATGTTTTTACTTGGCCCTGCTGGGTCTTAGTAGTGGCATGTGGGATCTCCAGTCTTCCTGGCAGCATGCAGCATCTTCAGTTGCAGCATGCAAACGCTTAGTGGCAGGATCTACTTCCCATGGAACAGAAGGATCCAGATCACTCTGGGCATGAAGATAGAAAAGGCATATTTCAGTCTGAGGCAGATGCCTGAGTTGTGGGGATATTTCGATGACTGTCTCTTTCTCTAAGCAGTGGCATTGTCGCAACTGATCCAGGGCAGCAGGGAGGCCATGGCCCATCGCTCCCAGTCTCCCACCAAGATGTTTATAGGACCACGAGACAGACCACAGGAGACAGTTCTGATGTGGGTTAATGAACCAATGTGCATGTATTAGGCAGTTTCCTTCTTTCCCTCATCTGTGGTGCCCTTAGTGGTGGCACTGTCTTTCTCTTGTCTGGTGGGTTGGCCTAGGGGAGTGGCCTTGTTCTTCCAAACCTCCTTCCCAGGGCTCCATGGCACCTGGAGGCTTTCTTCATGTTCTTTGCACAGAAACTGGTCTCATCGTGGGCAAGTATATCCAACTACGGAAAAGTGTTCATTCTTCCTTTCCATACATTATCCAGGGTTCCTTCCTTAGGCCTCCCTACTGACAGTTCTCAAGTCCCTGACCACTCTTGAAGATTTGCCAAAATTTTCTGAGTGCTTGTCATGTATTTCACTCCACACATGGATCTAAGCACATATACATATACATATGTATATGTGTAACTGAGTCACTTTACAGCAGAAATTAGCACAACATTGTAATTAAACTCTACTTAAATAATAAAAATAGACGTTGTATAACTGGCAACACTGTCACAGTCTTCTGTTGACTCTCAATTCAAGATGGTACACCCCATGGGTGTCCAGTCTACAGCTTTTCTACCTTTCTTTCCCCCTGCCCCACTTTGTTTTTCCTACCTGACTCTTAATCCTTGCCAGCGCCCACTCCTCATTGAACTGGACCCACCAAGTATAAGCCTGAGTATCCCCAGCCTGGGTCAGACTGTAGCACGTTCAAATTAAATCTTTTTAGATTTGGTCCTGTGGTTCTCCATTTTGTGGGATTTTTGCTTCATGTACTAAATCCTTGGTAATAGTACATTAATGTCAAAGATCAGATATTGATCCAAAAGTACCTCACAGCTGAGCCCCAAACTCTTTAGATATATAACTGATTAGCCCTGTGGTCACACAATGAAGCTATTAACATTTTACTATAATTCGATTTTCCATCATTTGAAACAAATAGAACAATGGGACTGTGGAGAAATGTTTTAATGTGAAGGCGGTCCTATTTTTGGTGGTCAGATGTTGATCTTGGGAAGAATTCCTTTTCCCTTTCATCACCCTGGTCTCTTAGATAACAGAGGGTGGGTATGTGTGTTTGCACTGAGTCAGAAGCTTTTAGGGAAAGAGAATTAATTGTTATAGGCTGCTGAGCTGCTGCAGAGCCAAATTGAGGTGTTGATGGACTTTGTATGTATCACATCTTGGCCCCTTCTTCTACCCACTTTGAAAGGTACCACATCAGAGCTGAGTTAAATTAGCTAGTTCATTTGAGAATTTAGGTTTAAAATAAAACTAAGGTGCTAGCATTTATATTTTATGATATTCTTTGAGAAATTTTTACTTTCTCTGCAGTGATTAAAATAGTTGTGAATTGAAGGTGTCAGAATTAGATGAAGAGTTATGGACAGTTACTTGTTCCCTTCTTGAAAAAAAACAAAAACAAAAACTAAAACTAAAAATTATCTGCCTTAAAAAAAACTGTATATATAATGTTTAGTTGCGCTGGATCTTTGTTGCCATGAGGGCTTTTCTCTAGTTATGGCAAGCAAGGGCTACTCTTTGTTGCAGTGCACAGGCTTCTTATTGCAGTAGCTTCCCTCATCACAGAGCACAGGCTCTGAGCACATGGGCTTCAGTAGTTGTGGGTTGTGGGCTCACTACTTTTGGCACACAGGCTTAGTTGATCTTCAGCTTGTGGAATCTCCCCGGACCAGGGATCAAACCAATGTCCCTGCTCTGGCAGATGGATTCCTATCCACTGTGCCACCAGGGAAGTCCTCTCTGTTTTTTCTGTGTGAAGGTGAGTATCCTGCTTTCTCTCCTATGCAGGGTAAATAAATCATGCTATGACACAAACAGTCTGTTTTTCCTAAGGTGATGGGTCTTCCATCTTAGAAAGCATCAGAGGAGTTTGTTTGGGTCACCTTTTTATTCCAGTTAGACTCTTGCTAGTGGGAACATGTGAATCCTTCATTTATTCTGAGAGCATTATGAAAGGCCCTGGATGGTGCACATTACACAATTTCCCTATGTCACATGCCGTGTCTTAGATGACGATGAATTCAGGAGCACACTGATGAGTTCTCATCATTTCCACTGTTGCTGCTGCTCTTCTCTAAGTCCCCAAACAGCTTGAACAGTGTGTTTAGATCGTGGTCGTGAATGCTGCATCTCCTCCTTCTCATTCTCTTGCAGCATCACATGAATCTGGGACTCTAGGGTCAGTCCGCAGGTTAAGAAATGGAGCCAGAGGAAAATCTGATGTAGGGAAAGTTTTTGTGATACATACCCAGGACAACCTGCAACTCTGTCCTCAGCAGCCAAATCCTCCCATCCTCTAATTCCATCCTTAGACATCCCACTGCTCCCCCTGCCCCATGCTTCGGTCAGTGGGAACATAAGCTTGCTTTCAAAAGTTGGCAGGGAATCAGCAGCACCCCTAAGTGTTCAGCATCTCTCTGGTTCAGTATCATGGTGTTAATGTGGCCTCCGGGGATGTCTTTGGCAAGTTAGAGCATCCATCCCATTTTCTGGCAAGGTTCTCTCCACGCCAGCCAACAACATTTTCCTTTCCTTTTTTCTTCCCTGCTGGATGAGTGTAACAATCAAAACAAAAGTTGGCTGTTTTCCTCTCTCAGCAAGTCCTGTCCCCTGGGACCGTGACCCAGACTGACCCACACATACATCAATCCAACCTAGAGTGTCATGGGACTGACATAAAATCTGTGCAAGACCTCCTGTCATCTTTCTTTTTTTCACTTTTTAGAGTTGGGAAGGATGGTGAGGGAGGTGCCATCCTCATCAGGCAATCAGGATTGGCTGTGCCATTTTCAGAGGCATGACCTCAGGCAGAACACTTTATTTCCCAAAACTTCAGTTTTCTCCTTCCCTGATAGCTCAGTTGGTAAAAAATCTGCCTGCAATGCAGCAGACCCCAGTTTGATTCCTGGGTCAAGAAGATCTGCTGGAGAAGGGAGAGGATACCCACTCCAGTATTCTTGGGCTTCCCTTGTGGCTCAACTAGTAAAGAATCCCCCTGCAGTGCAAGAGACCTGGGTTCGATCCTTGGGTTGGCAAATCCCCTGGAGAAGGGAAAGGCTATCCTCTCCAGTATCCTGGCCTGGAGAATTCCATGAACTCTATAGTTCATGGTGTCACAAAGAGTCAGACACCACTGAGCAACTTTCACTTTCAAAACATATAAACTGTCTCAGGTTGTCCTAAGGGCCCAATTAGATCATAGGTTTGAAAGCACTTTGTCAGTTGTAAAGAGTGATGAAGGGGTTTACAACTATAAATGGATAGTTAGAAAGTACGGCTTTAAAAATTAAAGATGATGCAACTTTTAAAAAGCTTCCTGTGTCTTCCCAGGGCAGTGGCAGTGGGAGCAATGGTGACAGGGTAGGTGGTGGAGAGGGGAACAGATGATGGGGAAGCTCTCATGTGTGTTGTAATTCATTCATCAGAATTTACTGGGTTCTGGTCACAGAGCACTTAAAAATTCATGTACTGAGTTATAAACCATGTTCATGTGGATTCCCAAATCTGAAAGTATAAAATGGTAGTCAGTAGAGTTTTTTCTCCCACCTCTGACACCCATCCACCCAGTTCCGACCTACCCTCCAAACCAATAACCACTGTTAATAGTTTCTTGTAAGCTTCCAATGAGTATTCTCCCCCAACAAACAGTTCAGTCAAGATTCACTGTCTGCTTTAAGGGCATGGCAGCCCACTCCTATATTCCCATGGACAGAGGAGCCTGACAGGCTTCAGTCCATGGAGTCACAAAGAGTCGTACATGACTGTGTGACTAACACACACTTTTGGTACCAGTGGCACTGCAATGTGCACACGTGGTTGTGCCGTTTTGTTCACAAGTGGGTACGTGTAAGTAGACATGTAAATTGCTATATCTAGACATGTATGTTGGTTTAAACAGCTGTGTCGTATTCCATTGTATCAATGCCTCACTGTGTATTTAATCAAGTTCCCTGTTGATAGGTAGTTACACTGTTTCCAGTCCATGGATATTACCTGGAGTGTGGACATGTATGACATTATATCAGTACACATCTCATTTTGTGGAATTGTTCAGTCCAGTCTTTAACAAGTGACTGTTGAGTGACTGCCATGAGGCAGCTGCTGTGTTAGATACCAGAGTTTCAATGTTGAGAAAAAAATTTAGAATATACTAATATTATATTTATAAAGATATAAATTTTAGAGTATAATTATTATTAATATTTTATCTAAAAGCTCATATCATATTTATATTTTTTGGTTTTTTTGTTGTTGTTAGTGGTACTTTCTTGTTGACAAGCTTGTGACACATATAACAATATAGCAATTTTTAACTTATAATAAACCTAGGCACTATGAAAAGTTGTACTTAATGTTAATGACTCTTACACATGTCTATAGTAGATTAGCGGAAAAAAAAAAAAACACCAAATACTAGATATTTAATATTGACTATTTCCCAGTTCATGTGAATCTGAAATTCATTTAGGTCAATGTTTTCTTGTATTTCCAACTGTTTGATTTGTAAGGGCTTCCTTTCTTGAGACCATTTAAATAAGAACTCAGAACTTAAGCAATATTATCCAAAAACAAAAGACTCACACTGAGACATACATAAATCCAGACAGACAGACAAGGGATCTTCTAGTTTTCCACCTGAGATTTAAAATATTTCTTTGAGCCGCTTTTTTTGGGCGGTGGTGGAGGGGGGGAAGCGGGTGGTGGTAAGAATACTGGAGTGGGTTGCCATTCCCTTCTCCAGGAGATTGTCCCGACCCAGGGATTGGACCCAGGTCTCCCACATTATAGGCAGAAACTTTACCGTCTGAGCCACCAGGGACTTGTTGAATTCTGTGGCAAGGATTAAGTTCAAGCACTGCCATAGGCAGTCCTTTGTAACAAGCTAATTGTTTTTAATTGCATATGCTAAAGAACCAGCTTTATGGTTTCCAATAAAAAAAGAAGTTTCCTTTTAACCAACTTGGTCTGGTTCTGAACTGTACAAAAAAGATCTTCACAACCCAGATAATCACAATGGTGTGATCACTGACCTAGAGCCAGACATCCTGGAATGTGAAGTCAAGAGGGCCTTAGAAAGCATCACTATGAACAAAGCTAGTGGAGGTGATGGAATTCCCATTGAGCTATTTCAAATCCTGAAAGATGATGCTATGAAAGTGCTGCACTCAATATGCCAGCCAATTTGGAAAACTCAGCAGTGGCCACAGGACTGGAAAAGGTCAGTTTTCATTCCAATCCCAAAGAAAGGCAATACCAAAGAATGCTCAAACTACTGCACAATTGCCCTCATTTCACACGCTAGTAAAGTAATGCTCAAAATTCTCCAAGCCAGGCTTCAGCAATATGTGAACCGTGAACTTCCTGATGTTCAAGCTGGTTTTGGAAAAGGCAGAGGAAGCAGAGATCAAATTGCCAACATCTGCTGGATCATGGAAAAAGCAAAAGAGTTCCAGAAAAAAACATCTATTTCTGCTTTATTGACTATGCCAAAGCCTTTGACTGCGTGGATCACAATAAACTGTGGGAAATTCGGAAAGAGATGGGAATACCAGACCACCTGATCTGCAGGTCAGGAAGCAACAGTTAGAACTGGACATGGAACAACAGACTGGTTCCAAATAGGAAAAGGAGTACGTCAAGCTGTAGATTGTCACCCTGATTATTTAACTTATATGCAGAGTACATCATGAGAAACTCTGGACTGGAAGAAACACAAGCTGGAATCAAGACTGCTGGGAGAAATATCAATAACCCAAGATATGCAGATGACACCACCCTTGTGGCAGAAAGTGAAGAGGAACTAAAAAGCCTCTTGATGAAAGTGAAAGTGGAGAGTGAAAAAGTTTGCTTAAAGCTCAACATTCAGAAAACGAAGATCATGGCATCCAGTCCCATCACTTCATGGGAAATAGATGGGGAAATAGTGGAAAAAGTGTCAGACTTTATTTTTGGGGGCTCCAAAATCACTGCAGGTGGTGACTGCAGCCATGAAATTAAAAACGCTTACTCCTTGGAAGGAAAGTTCTGACCAACCTAGATAGCATATTCAAAAGCAGAGACATTACTTTGCCAACAAAGGTCCATCTTGTCAAGGCTATGGTTTTTCCTGTGGTCATGTATGGATGTGAGAGTTGGACTGTGAGGAAGGCTGAGTGCCAAAGAATTGATGCTTTTGAACTGTGGTGTTGGAGAAGACTCTTGAGAGTCCCTTGGACTGCAAGGAGATCCAACCAGTCCATTCTGAAGATCAGCCCTGGGATTCCTTTGCAGGGAATGATGCTTAAGCTGAAACTCCAGTACTTTGGCCACCTCATGCGAAGAGTTGAGTCATTGGAAAAAAACTCTGATGCTGGGAGGGATTGGGGGCAGGAGGAGAAGGGGACGACAGAGGATGAGATGGCTGGATGGCATCACTGACTCGATGGACGTGAGTCTGGGTGAACTCCGGGAGTTGGTGATGGGCAGGGAGGCCTGGTGTGCTGCGATTCATGGGGTTGCAAAGAGTCAGATAGGACTGAGTGACTGAACTGAACTGATAGAATATCATGGCCGTCCTAGGTCAGGTCATCTTTCCTTTCTGTAATCATAGTTTTTTCCCTGAATCATAGACAGATCAGCTGGTAAAAAGCTTGGATTGTCTCTGTGGGGTGGATTTGCTTGTCCTTGTGTTTCCCCTGGGGCAGTAGCGAGGCCCATGGGCCTCTCCTGGAAGTGGGCGTGGGTGCGTGGTGCACTGGGAGCGTGTGTTGGGGTGGGGGTGGGGGTGGCACACTGGGAATGCGTCTGGGGTGGGGAGTCCCAGTTGTGCTCTCAGGGGTCGCCATTGCGGCTGGGAACACCCATTTCATGCGCTCCTGGGTCCCCAGCGATCGGCATCCAGTAAGCGGAATGGAGGGGTGTGGGCCACAGGTAAGAGAACTGGGACTCAGTGGAGCAGGGAACCACGTATTCTTCCCTTTCTGTTGGCACAGTCTCGGAGCCCACTAACCTGGCGGTTGCAGAAAGGCCTCACCTTTGGGGTCAAGGCCTTTACCCCTTTACCCCTTCACATAAAGCTCAGACCCGTGGGGGTTTTCCCAAGCAGCCTAGTGCCTGCTGGAAGTCCAAGGGATTCATCCTGCCTGGTGATTTCACCTGCGGGGACTTCATAACCCTTACTCTGGCTGGCTGGCCCAGCCCTGCTTCTGCCACTTTGCAGCCCAGCGGGTCCTTGACCACCTACTGGGATGGGAAAGGGAAGGGTCCACCAGTTGCACCCTAGATATTTAGTAGGGTGCATGGATTTAAACATCTGGTGGCCACCGAGGCAGAAAAGAAGGGAGGAGGGCACCTTGCTGCCCTTTCATGGTAGAATCTGTGGCTGTCCTGCTGAGAGGGGGCCTTTCCATGGGGACCCAGTGCAATAAGTTTGGTGTTTTGGAACTGAATAATTAGAAGGAGTAAAAATGTTAAATTATGTGGTGCTTTAATTAAAACAAAAACAAGCTCCAAGTTTTTGCAAATTGAGGTCTAGAATTTGAAGGCCTATTTTCCTTACACTGTGGCATTCTATGAAGAAATGTGCATTTTTTAAAGAAAAGAGTCAGAAAAGTGAGGGAAACAGAAAACCCAGAGGTGACCCTGTAGTTTTGTGAAGGCCTTAGGAGGTCACTTGTAAATGCTGCTGGCTGTCGGGAGGCAGTCTCTTCCTGTGGCTGATGGGCACAGAGCTCTGCAGGCTTGTCCTTTGCATGGATGTTCTTGTTGGTGGAAATCCAGCTCGGAGCCATCTCCTGATGTGTAAGAATTTCCAGGACTAGACCCCTAGGCAAATCCCACAGGGACAGGGGCTCCTTCCTTCATTGTATCTGTCTGTTTGACTGAAAACCAGCAACGACATATTTTTCTTTCAGTCTGGTCTCTCATCCAGGTCTTGGAGTAATATTTCCCTTCCCCCTCAATAGGCTTGGGTTTCAGGGATTAATTATAGTTAGTTGTCCATGATTTTGCAGATGAGGAAACTGAGAGCCAGAGAGGGTGGAGGACTGTCCAAGGGAGAATGGGATATCCTTCTAGGAACCCTGGCTCCTGGGTTTTTAATGAGCTTCCCACCCAGCATGGTCATTAATTGGCAAGTGTTGACATTGAGAATAAACTATTGGTGGAAATGTAAAAGGCTTTTTTAAAGAATGTTCCTACCAGCTGTCCATCTAATGGAGTATTTTCATTGTACTCCCCAACCCTTGGAAAGTGCTGGGCACAGGGCAGATGCTTCATCATTTTTATTGAATAAGTTCAATTTCACATAATTATATCCATAGTGTCAATAACACTATGAGGTATATTAGAACGGTGATTCTAATATAGAATATATTATTCTAATATAGAATATATCTAATATAGAATATATTATTCTAATATAGGATCTAATATAGAATCAGTTGGTACTTCACAGATCGGTCAAGAAAGGACAAATTTTATTAGGAAGACTGTAAGAGAATTTCTAAGCTTTAAGTTTATCCAACAAAGATATTAAAAAAAAATGAAACAAATCTCTCCCTTCATCACTGAGGCTATTGGAGGTCTGTTGAGGACCCCACACAAGGGAGGTTCTACCTCTTGGGACACCCTTGCTTCAGCATATCCCTAAGCCAGCAACCTGGGACAGTCAAATACACTTGAAGTTCCTTCCTTGACCTTGGGAGTTTTTTTGGAAGACAATTTTTTGACAGACAGGGGTGGGGGAAGGTTTTAGGATGTTTCAAGTGCAGTCCATTTATTGTGCACTCTATTTCTATTTTTGTTCCCTGTTGGCTCCGTTGGTAAAGAGTCTGCCCGCAGTGAGGGAGACCTGGGTTCAGTCCCTGGGTCGGGAAGATCTCCTGAAGAAAGAAATGACATCCCACTCCTGTATTCTTCCCTGAAGAATTCAATGGACTGAGGAGCCTGGTGGGCTACAAAGGGTTGGACATGGCTGAGTGACCAAACACTTATTTCTAGTATGATTTCATCCGTTCAACCTCAGATCATCAGGCATTAGATCCTAGAAGTTGGGGGCCCTGCTTTAGTTCCCTCTTTCATCTTCTACACAGCTCCAGCCTGCTTCCTCCCCTCTTCCACCTGCGGAATTGCCTACTGGGCTTCTCTGAGTGTGACTAAGAGTCTCCTTCCCTCACTTCCTTTCCTCTGAGTCTCTTCTCCTAACTGGGTTTCCCTGATCTCTGTTTAGGCACTTCTGCCCCAAGTGGTACTAGTGGTAAAGAACCTCCCTGCCAATGCGGGAATCTGATCCCTGGGTTGGGAAGATCCCCTGAAGGAGGGCACAGCAACCCACTCCAGTATTCTTGACTGGAAAACTCCCATGGACAGAGGAGCCTGGTGGGCTCTGACAGACGTGACTGAAGCGACTTAGCACAGCATACCAGAGGACCTTAGGACTGCAGACTCACGTGATTGTTCTGGTTCTTTGGAGTCCATTGTCATTCCACGTGTATGCTAGGGTCAGCTTGTGTATTGCTTCCTAAAGGCCCCGAGAGGGTAACAGGCAGGAAGGCCGGGGGTCTCCAGACAGAGGGAATAGGCTGCAAGTGTCAGATGGTTTTTTCTCTCTCTCTTAAGCAGCTGGAGGAAACAAACTAGTGTTACATTTTTTTCCCCCTTCTTGATACAAATTTAAAAGGAGGTTTCTTGAAAATTCTGTGTTGCCATGACGACTCCTGGCTCCACCTGAACTTAATTTTTCTCAAACCTTGAGCTAAGCAATGCATTTTTTTGTAAGGAAATGTTTGTCTTAAGCTATGTTAATATAGTATGTATTTCCGCTAGACTGTCTTCAGGTAGTTTCCCCCTAAAGGCTCAGAACTGACTTGACAAACCATTATGTCTTACTCATACCTTGTTCTCCTAATCTATGTTAATGAAACGATATATTTGCCTTGAAATCTGCCTTTCATCAAGATTCATGTCAATCATTTTATGGCCCAGGATGACTCACCTGCTGCCAGTGTTATCTCAATGCATGTTGTGAGTGAGGGGCCTGGTGCCATTCTCTGAGACATTGCCTTTCTTTCCTTAGCAAACTACTAGTGGCTGTATAACATCTGGCTAAAGACCAGCAGGGGGTACTCTTACTGCCCCTGTCTGAAGTCTATGTCAGCAGCTTTCTCTATCTCTTTTATACTTTAATAAATCTTTATGACACAAAAGCTCTGAGCAATCAAGTCATATTGGATCTTCATTTCAGATTGAAGATGCATTCCGTGGTATTGCCATCTTAAGTCTTTCCATCGCTATGGGATATCTGTACATGAATTCAGGATATTTTTTCAGCAGTCGTGTATAATTTCCAGTGTGCCAGTCTTGTCATCCTCGTTACATCCATGGCAAAGTATTTTATTAATGTTGATATTATTGAAAGGGAATTTTTTTTAAAATTCCTTTTCAGATTATTATTCGCTAGCGTATACAGATAAAACTGTGTAATCATTCATTTTTTTCAGTTTGGACAGCTTGATAGTTGTCTTTACTTTCTCATACTTTAAGACTATCCTGGCTCATATATGTACTGCCTCACCTCTAATTTCAGTCATTTATTCAAAGAACTTCTGTCCTTTTTTTTTTTTTTTTTAACATTGAATTATTTTTGACTATGCTGAGTCTTTGTTGCTAGATGTCTAGTTATAGTGAGCAGAGGCTGCCCTCTAGTTGCTGTGCCATGGCTTCTCATTGCAGCAGTTTCTTGGGCTCTGCAGAACTTGGGCTCTGCAGCATGCGAGTACTTCAATAGTTGTATGGGGGCTTAGTTGCCCCTGGGCATATGGAATCTTCTAGCACAAGGGAGTGAACCCATGTTCCCTGCATTGGTAGGCAGATCCTTTACCACCGGACCACCAGGGACATTTCCTGTTCCCTTTCATTAGAGAATGATATGCAAAACATACATGTAGGAGCTAAATATGCTCAGCTGACAATACTTGGAAATATATACATGTATTCCATCTTACCTTTAAACATATTCAGTTAAAGGTAATTTGTGATGATGTCTCCATGAATCTTGGAACCTTTCCTTTTGTTTCTCCGTAACTTCCCGTTCCAATAGTAAGATACCTGGCTTCCACCACTTGTCATATATAGAATTCAGTGCTTGTCCCATGTGGTTACTGAAAAAAACTGTCAGACTGTCTTCCAAAGGGGGCTGTGCATACATCTCACCGTATTTTGAGTACGTTTCTGTAGGATCGTTTACTATCAGTATACCCTCCTTGGCCAGGTGTCTATTTCAATCTTTACCAATTATGAATGGGCTTGTTTGCTCTAGTGTTCTTGGACAATTTGAGTACAGATTCTTTGTCAAATATGCATTTTTAAGGAAAACAATTTTATTTATTTTTGGCTGTGTTGGGTCTTTGTGTGTGGGCTTTTCCCTAGTTCGGGTGAGTGTGGGCCATAACTAGTGGTGTGCGGGCTTCTCACTGCAGTGGCTCCTCTTGTTGTCGGGCACAGGCTCACAAGCTTCATTGGCTGCAGTATGTGAGTTCAGCATTGTGTCTTCCAGGATCTAGAGCACAGGCTCGGAAGTTGTGGCACACGGGCTCCATAGCATGTGGGATCTTCCCATAGCAGGGATCACACCTGCATCTCCATCACTGGCAAGCAGATTCTTTACCATGGAGCCCCCAGGTAAACCCTCAGGCATGTTTTTGATTCTAGTTTTCCACACATGTACTGGATGAGAGAGGCCAGGATCAAGAGGCCTGGCCACTGGGAGCCCTCAGCCACAGTTCTGGCTGTGCCATCCAAAGCTCTGGGGCCTTTGGTGAGCGCCTCAGCTTCCCTGGGACTGTTTCCTCCCCTGAGAAATGCTCTTCTGTTGAACTGTAGCCCACCAAGCTCCTCTGTCCCTTGGATTTCTGAGGCCAGAACACTGGAGGGGTTGCTATTGCCTTCTCTACAAGGTAGCATTTGGAAGATATTTTCTCCTGGGTTGTGGTTTTGATGAAGGAAGGGGGATCCCTTCCAGGGCTTGAGAGTGGATTCTTGCCTGATACTTGGAAATGAATTGTCTGAGGAGAGGAGTGCCATCCAAGCGAGAGACATCATTGGGAAGGGCTGCCGGGGCGGAGGGCAGGAGAGTGAGGGAAACAGAGAGAACCACTCTGCCACGTGGCTCACCGTCTCAGGGTTTATGGTCATTGGGTTAGTTTCTGGTTTGTCTCTTGCCAGTCATTCTGAATTGGGATCCTTCCTGGGGGCACACGCATCACTCAGCTGAGATGGATTCCAGCGAGGAGGATCCTGGGAAGTTGGTAGGACCTCTGGACTGTAGTCTCCCATCTCTTTTTGACTTCTCCAGAATCCTGGTTGGTGGTAGCTTGTTAGTTCCTTGTTTCTTACCAGGACCTCCTGTTGCAAGATGACTCCTGCAAGTGTTTTCTGTTCTCTGTTGCCTGGTCAGTGGGTCATTTAACAGTGTGTCTTTTTGTTCTCTCGAATAAGGTCCTTCACAGAGTAAATCTATAAAATTGTAAAAGTCAATGTTTTAAATAATTTATATTCCTAATTTGTTAAGTTGGATTTTTTGTTGTGTGTTAGAACTCATCACCAGATCAAAGGTCATGTAGATCTTTTGTTGTTTTCTCAAATTGTATAGTTTTTTAAATTGAATTACGGTGTTAGCTGCAAAGTTTGTGTTTCTGTTCATTTCATCTTTTTTAAACAGTTATTTATTTTTAGTTGATTGATCATTGCTTTACAATATTGGTTTGATTTGTTATACATCCACATGAATGAACCATAGGTGTACGTGTGTCCCCTCACTCTTGAATCTCTCTCCCACATCCCATCCATCCCCACCTCTCTAGGTTATTACAGAGCCCCAGTTTGAGTTCCCTGAGTCATATAGCAAATTCCCATTGGTTGTCTATTTACAAATGCTGGTGTACATGCATCCATAATATTCTCTCCATTCATCTCACCCTCTCCCTCTTGTTCCCCACCCTTGTCCATAAGTCTGTTCTCTATGTCTGCATCTCCGTTGCTGCTATGTGAACAGATTCGTCAGACCCATCCTTCTAGATTCCATGTTTTTCTCTTTCTGACTGACTTCCCTGTTTAATACGCTCTAGGTTCATCCCGTTCATTAGAACTGACTCAAATGTGTTCCTTTTTATGGCTGCATTCCATACAGGCTCTGATTGTTCCTTAGCCATGTTTTGAGGAGGGTCATGGAGCTATTCTGCTCCATTTCAGTTTAGGCTTCGAGTCTGAGTGCTCACAGCAGAGCTGCTTCTGAGTGAGCCCTCTGAGGTCTGTGAGCGCGGTGCTGCTCGCACTTCTCTGGCGGCCCACAGGGGGCGCCAAAACCCGCTCTGACCCACAGGCGCAGGACGCTTTGCCTTCAGACTGGGCTAGGTGACCAGCTGGCGGGAGCTTTGTCTCCTCAGGGCCCTCAGGGCTCAGGCTCCTGGGTAACGGGACTGCGTCCCAGCTGAGAGGAGCGGGGTTGCCTCAGTGCCTGCCAGCAGGGAGGCGCTGCAAGAAGAAAAAATGAGGACGAACTAGACGTTTCCTGTGTCTAGCTGAGTGCTGACCAGAGGTCCATCTCAGAGGACTCACGGGGGGAAATAGCTCCATGTGCAAAATGGCGGGTTTTCAGTTCGATTTCTGTTAGATGATCTAGAGGATGACCTTCACTGGTGTTCTTCCAAGTAGGTGGCCAGTTTTCCTGTCACTGTTTCTTAAGAAGACTGTCCTTTCCTCTTCGCTCGTTCCTGGCTTGATTTTCATGAACTTACCACGTACATGTGGGTTCATTCCTGTCCTCTCTGTTCTTTCCTGGAGTCCATGTGTCTGTGTTCCTGCCAGATCCTCACTGTGGTGGTTGCTACAGGTCTGTGATGTAGTTTGAAGTCGGAGAGGAAGATGCCTCCAGCTATGTTCTTCTTTCTCAGAGTCTTCTTGGCCATTTAAGGTCCTGTTCAATATTAGCAGCCTAATATTAGGAATATTTCTATTTCTGTGAAAAAGGCCATTGAATATTATTTTGTGATTGCAGCCAGTGTATTTGTTGATGGCTTTGGTTGCAATGGACATTTTAATTCCTCATTGTTCCAGTGAATGAGCGTGGAGTAGTTTTCTTTTTATTTGTGTTTTCTTTGGTTTCTTTATCAGTGCTTTCTAGTTTTCTGACTACTGGTCTTTTATGTCCGTGATTAAGTTTGTTGCTAGATGTTTTATTCTTTTGGATGCAATTATAAGTGGGATTTTCTTAATTTTTGTTTCTGATTGTTATTAGTGTATAGAAATGCAAGTGATTTTTTATATTGATTGGGATTGTAAGTTGTATTTTATATGATTGTAAATTGATTGGAAATTATTCAGCTTTACTGAATGTAGTCTAACAACTTTTTGTGAAGTCATGGGGAAAATTTTATTTGTAAAATCTGTTTCTCCTGCAATAGGTCATCCAGAGGACCTAAGGCATGGTGGTTACTAATAGACTTCCCATAGTACTTCTTCATTCCGTGTGAACTCCTTCAAGGACAGTGAGCATCAATCACAGCTTCCCTTGAACTTCGTCTGGGGAAGTCTTGACCTCTATAGGAAAGTTTCATGTCTGTCTAATCTGATTTTCTTTTATGGTATTGACATGTTTGTTTTGAAACATAATTTACTTTCCAGGAATTTAAAATGTACAGAAAAGCCCTAGCAATGGGGAAAAGTGCTCACATTTGCCACATCATCTAAAATACTCTATGTGTTTTATCCAAAATGGGTGCATTCTCCTGTAAAACCTGCACATAATCTCCAAAATCAGGAAATCATATGGTTTCTACAGTATAATGTAATCCACAGCCCCAGTACCCTTTCAGCAATTGTTCAATTGTATGAATATATCTTTTCTTCCCAGTCTTTTTCTTTTTTTAAGAGTGTTACTGAGATTTTCAGTGATTTGGACAAACTTGATGGATTTAAAGCAGACATGGTGAATATGGGATATGCGAGGTCTTTTCTACATGGATATTTTCCACTAAAGATGGTTTTAATGTTTATTCATGTTTATGCATGATACTCGGGGTTCCATTCGAATTGGTGTAGGGGTATCAGGCCTTATCTCGAGTGGATGGGGAAATTGGTGTCTTTGGGATTGTGGCACGACCCACGAGGGTTCCTATCAAGTTTCAATCTGAGACCGGCCTCCTCTTGAGGTATGACAGGAACGTCAGGATTCCTTTCCAGACAAAGCAGGGAAATCTACCCTCATCTCAAGATGAGAGGGGCAAAGGGGCCTCCTCTTGAGGTATGACAGGAATGTTGGGATTCCTTTCCAGACAAAGCAGGGGAATCTACCCTCATCTCGAGATGAGGAAGGGCAAAGGGGCTCAGATTGAGGTGTGCCGGGAAACTCAGTGTTCCTCTCGAGTAGGGCCGGGTATTTCGGGGAACTTCTGGAGTTGCATAAAGAGTGGCGAGTACAGTTTCGAGTTTCATGAGGAACTGTGGGATTTCTCTTGAGACGCTGCAGTGGGAAAGGGCCTCATCTCGCGTTAAGGGGAGAATCCAGTGGTTTTCTTCGAGGCTTGGCGGGAAGTTTGGGGTTCCTCTCGAATTGTGACGTGGACCTCAGGGTCCCGCTGGTATAGCCACAGGAAAGTCAGGTCTCATTTCGAGTTGTGACGGGCACCTGCGGATTCCTCACAAGTAACTTCAGGGAAATAGGACTCATCTAGACTTGTGTCCAGAAACTCCGTGTTGCTCTTCAGTGGCAATAGAGATCTGGGGGTTGCGTTCAAGATTCACCTGGGGAGTCAGGCCTCGTCTTGAGATGAAGCAAAGCACTCTGCTTTACTCTCCACTTGCGACAGGTATCTCCTGGAGCCCTTTGAGTGGCCTAAAGGCAGTCAAGCCTCCCATGGAGTTTTGAGAGGGAACTCGGGATTGCTCTCTAGGCCCTGCAGGAAAAGAAGGGCCTCAGCTGGCGATGACGGGAGAATCTCATGGTTTTTCTCGAGTTGTGGCGGGAAGTATGGGGTTTCTCTCCAGTTACAACGGGGAAATCAGGGAGCCTCTTGTGTTGCCCAAGGGAAGTCAGTCTTCATTCAATTTGTGAGGGGGAGCGTGGGATTGTTCTCGAGTCACGGCAGGGGAATCCGGCCTCAATTCGCGTTGAAGGGGGACTCTCGATGTCATTCTCGAGTTGCAGCAGGAAACTTTGGGTTCCATCGAATTGTGACGGTGACCTCAGGGAGCTTCTCATGGTGCCTATGGGAAGTCAGGAATCGTTTCGCGTTGTGAGGGGCCTCTAGGAATTCCTGTGGGGTTGGTGCAATGGAAGAGGGCCTCATCTCCACTTAAGGCAGGAACTTCAGGGTTCCTCTCCTGTTCTGACGTGGATCTCGGGGTGTGTCTACAGTTTCAAACAGGGAGTCAGGTCTCGACTTGTGTTGTGGTATCGAACTCTGCTTTCCTTTCAAGCTGTGAAAGAGGTTCAGGCCTCCAGTCGAGTTAAATTAGGGACCTGGGGCTTTTCTCAAATTTGCAACCGGGGTATCAGGCCTCCCTTCATGTTGTAAGTTGATTCTCAAGGTTCCATTTGAATTGGTGCAAGGCAATCAGGCCTTGTCTCAAGTGGATGCAGAAATCCGTGTCTTTTGAACTGTGGCAAGA
This sequence comes from Bos indicus x Bos taurus, assembly GCF_003369695.1. Lineage (NCBI taxonomy): Eukaryota > Metazoa > Chordata > Mammalia > Artiodactyla > Bovidae > Bos > Bos indicus x Bos taurus. The sequence continues at coordinate 51,130,825 of NC_040104.1, forward strand.
CCCCCAAGTTCCTCTCCAGTTTCCAGCTGAGACCGGCATCCTCTTGAAGGGTGGCGGGGGTGTCAGCATTCCTTTCCAGACGAAGCAGGGGAATCAACCCTCATCTCGAGTTGAGGAGGGGAAAACAGGGGTCTTCTTGAGCTGTGCCAGGAAACTCAGAGTTCCTCTCAAGTGGGGACAAGTATCTCTGGAAGTTTCTGGGGTTTCCTAAAGGGTGTCAAGTTCCCTTTCGAGTTCCCAGAGGGAACGTGGGATTTCTTGGGAAACACTGCAGCGTAAAAGGGACTCCTCTTGCATGGAGGGGAGAATTTCGTGGTTTTTGTGGAGTTGTGCCTGGAAGCTTAGACTTCGTCTCGAGTTGCGTGGGACCTGGGATACCTGCTCGTGTTTCCTCAGGAAAGTCAGAACTGCTTTCGAGTGAGAGGGGCACCCCAGGATTCATATTGAATCGCTGCAGGGATGAGTAGGGCCTCATCTCAAGTTGCGGTGGGAACCTCAGTGTTCCTCTCCATTTCTGACATTGATCTCGGGGTTTCTGTGGACGTTGAACAGGGGAGGCAGTCCTGGTCTTGTGTTGAGGCGTGGAACTCGGCTTGCCTCTCGAGTTGGAATGGGGTGTCAGGCCTCTTGTCCAGTTGGATTTGGAACCTGCGGCTTTTTTCTGGAGGATGCAACTGGGGTGTAGGTTCCCCTTCGTGTTGTGACTCGATACTCAGGTTCCATTCCACACGGTGCAGGGGCATCAGGCCTTTTGTCAAGTGGATGGGGAAATCGGTGTCTTTGGGATAGTGGCACGGCCCACGAGGGTTCCTGTCGAGTATCAATGTGAGACTGGCCTCCTCTTGAGGTGCGATGGGAACATCGCGATTCCTTTCCAGAAAAAGCAGGGCAATCAACCCTCATCTCGAGATGAGGAGGGGCAAAAGGGCTCACATTGAAGTGTACCGGGAAACTCGGTGTTCTTCTCGAGTGGGGATGGGTATGTCGCGGAACTTCGGAGTTGCATAAAGGGTATCGAGTACTGTTTCTATTTTAAAGAGGGAACATGGGATTTCTCTGGAGATGCAGCATTGGGAAAGGGCCTCATATCGCGTTGAGGGGAGAATCCAGTGATTTTCCTCGAGGCTTCCTGGGAAGTTTGCAGTTCCTCTTGAGTTGCGACGTGGACCTCAGGGTCCCAATCATATCGACTCAGGGAAGTCAGGTCTCATTTTGAGTTGTGACCGGCATCTCAGGATTCCTTGCAAGTCACTGCAGGGGAAACAGGCCTCATCTAGACTTGTGTTCTGAAACTCCGTATTCCTCTCCAGTGGTGACAGGGATCTCAGGGTTGCGTTCAAGATTTATGTGGGGAGTCAGGCCTCGTCTTGAGTTGAAGCAAAGCACTGTGCTCTCCTCTCCAGTTGCGACGGGTATCTCCTGGAGCCCATTGAGTGGCCTAAAGGCAGTCAAGCCTCCTGTGGAGTTTTGAGAGGGAACTCGGGATTACTCTCTAGGCCCTGCAGGAAAAGAAGGGCCTCATCTGGCGATGACGGGAGAATCTCGTGGTTTTTCTCGAGTTGCGGCGGGAAGTGTGGGGTTTCTCTCGAGTTAAGACAGGGAACTCAGGGAGCCTCTTGTGTTGCCCCAGGGAAGTGCAGTCTCCATTCGAGTTGTGAGGGGGAGCACGGGATTGCTCCCGAGTAACTGCAGGGCAATCGGGCCTCAATTCGCGTTGAAGGGGGAATCTCAATGTCATTCTCGAGTTGCGGCAGGAAACTTTGGGTTCCATCGAGTTGCGACGGTGACTTCAGGGAGCTTCTCATGGTGCCTATGGGAAGTCAGGAAACGTTTTGTGTTGTGATGGGCCTCTCTGGATTCCTCTGGGGTCGGTGCAATGGAAGAGGGCCTCATCTCCAGTTGAGGTGAGAACCTCAGAGTCCTCTCCTGTTCTGACGTGGATCTTGGTGTGTGTCTACAGTTTCAAACAGGGAGTCAGGTCTCCACTTGTATTGAGGCATGAAACTCTGGTTTCCTCTTGAGATGTGAAGGCAGTTTCAGGCCTCCAGGAGAGTTGAATTGGGGACCTGGGGCTTTTCTTGAATTTACAGCCAGGGTATCAGAATTCCCTTCGTGTTGTGAGTTGATTCTCAGGGTTCGATTCGAATTGGTGCAAGGCAATGAGGCCTTATCTCGAGTGGATAGGGAAATCCGTGTCTTTCGTACTGTGGCAAGACCCCCGAGTTCCTCTCCAGTTTCCAGTTGAGACCGGCCTCCTCTTGAGGTGCGACGGGAATGTCCACATTCCTTTCCAGACGAAGCAGGGGAATCGACCCTCATCTCGAGTTGAAGAGGGGAAAACAGGGGTCTTCTTGAGCTGTGGCGGGAAAATCAACATACCTCTCGAGTGGGGACAAGTATCTCGGGAAGCTTCTGTGGTTTCATAAAGGGTGTCAAGTTCCATTTAGTGTTTCCGGAGGCAACGTGGGATTTCTTGGGAAACACTGAAGTGTAAAAGGGACTCATCTTGCATGGAGGGGAGAATTTCGTGCTTTTTGTGGAGTTGTGGCGGGAAGCTTAGGGTTCCTCTTGAGTTGTGTGGGGACCTGGGGGAACTGCTCGTGTTTCCTCAGGGAAGTCAGATCTGCTTTCGAGTTGTGAGGGGCACCTCGGGATACCTCTCACGTTGCTGCAGGGATGAGTAGGGCCTCATCTCGAGTTGAGGCCGGTACCTCAGGGTTCCTCTCCATTTCTGACATGGATCTTGGGGTTTCTGTGGACATTGAACAGGGGACGCAGTCCTGGTCTTGTGTTGAGGCATGGAACTCGGCTTTCCTCTCGAGTTGTGAATGGGGTGTCAGGCCTCTTGTCAAGTTGGATTTAGAATCTGTGGCTTTTTCTGAACAATGCAACTGGGGTGTCAATGCCCCTTCGTGTTGTGACTTGATACTCAGGGTTCCATTCGAATCAGTGCAGAGGCATCAGGCCTTATGTCAAGTGGATGGGGAAATCGGTGTCTATTGGATTGTGCCACGACCCACGAAGGTTCCTGTCGAGTTTCAATGTGAGACAGGCCTCCTCTTGAGGTGCGACGGGATCGTCGGGATTCCTTTCCAGACAAAGCAGGGGAATCGACACTCATCTCGAAATGAGGAGGTGCAAAGGGGCTCAGATTGAGGTGTGCTGGGAAACTCGGTGTTTTTCTTGAGTGGAGACGGGTATGTTGGGGAACTTCTTGAGTTGCATAAACGGTGTCAAGTACCATTTCTAGTTTCAAGAGGAAACGTGGGATTTCTCTTGTGAAGCTGCAGTCAGAAAGGGCCTCATCTCACATTAAGGGAAGAATCCCGTGGTTTTCCTCAAGGCTTGGCAGGAAATTGGGGTTCTTCTCGATTTTCGATGTGGTTCAGGGTCCTGGTCGTGTTGCCTCAGGGAAGTCAGGTCTCATTTCAAGCTGTGACAGGCAACTCGCGATTCCTCGCAAGTCACTGCAGGGGACATAGGCCTCATCTAGACTTATTTCCAAAACTTTGTGCTCCTCTCCAGTGGCGACAGGGATCTCGGGGTTGCATTCAAGGTTCACCTGGGGAGTCAAGCCTCGTCTTGAGTTGAAGCAAAGCACTGTGCTCTCCTCTCCAGTTGCGACGGGTATCTCCTGGAGCCATTTGAGTGACGTAAAGGGAGTCAAACCTCCTCTGGCATTTGAGAGGGAACTCGGGATTGTTCTCTAGGCCCTGCATGAAAAGAAGGACCTCATTTGGCAATGACACGGGAATCTCGTGGTTTTTCTCGAGTTGCTGCGGGAAGTGTGGGGTTTCTCTCGAGTTACAATGGGGAACTCAGGGAGCCTCTCGTGTTGCCCCAGGGAAGTCCAGTCTCCATTCGAGTTGTAAGGGGGAGTGCAGGATTGCTCTCAAGTCACGGCAGGGGAATCGGGCCTCAATTTGCGTTGAAGGGGGAATCTCGAGGTCTTTCTCGAGTTGCAGCAGGAAACTTTGGGTTCTGTAGATTTGAGACAGTGACCTCAGGGAGCTTCTCATGGTGCCTATGGGAAGTCAGAAATAGTTTGCTTTGTGAGGGGCCTCTCGGGATTCCTGTGGGGTTGGTGCAATGGAAGAGGGCCTCATCTCCAGTTGACGCAGGGACCTCAGGGTTCCTCTCTTGTTCTGATGTGGATCTCATGGTGTGTCTGCAGTTTCAAACAGGAAGGGAGGTCTGAACTTGTGTTGAGGCATGGAACTCTGCTTTCCTCTCGAGCTGCAAAAGAGGTTTCAGGCCTCTAGTCGAGTTGAATTGGGGACCTGGGGCTTTTCTCGAATTTGCAACCGGGGTATCAGGCCTCCCTTGGTGTTGCTAGTTGATTCTCAGGTTCCATGCGAATCGATGCAAGGCAATCAGCCTTATCTCAAATGGATGGGGAAATCCGTGTCTTTCGAACTGTGGCAAGATCCCCCGAGATCCTCTCCAGTATCCCATTGAGACCGGACTCTACTTGAGGGGCGACAGGGATGTCGGCATTCCTTTCAAGATGAAGCAGGGGAATCAACGCTCATCTCGAGTTGAGAAGGGGAAAACTGGAGTTTTCTTGAGCTGTGGTGGGAAACTCAGTGTTCCTCTCGAGTGGGGACAAGTATCTCGGGAAGCTTCTGGGGTTTCCTAAAGGGTGTCAAGTTCCCTTTCGAGTTCCCAGAGGGAACGTGGGATTTCTTGGGAAACACTGCAGTGTAAAAGGGTCTCATCTTGTGTGGAGGGGAGAATTTCATGGTTTTTGTGGAGTTGTGCCTGGAAGCTTAGACTTCGTCTCGAGTTGCGTGGGACCTGGGATACCTGCTCGTGTTTCCTTAGGAAAGTCAGAACTGCTTTCGAGTGCGAGAGGCACCTCAGGATTCATATCGAATCACTGCAGGGATGAGTAGGACCTCATCTCAAGTTGTGGCGGGAACCTCAGGGTTCCTCTCCATTTCTGACATCGATCTCCGGGTTTCTGTGGACGTTGAACAGGGGAGGCAGTCCTGGTCTTGTGTTGAGGCATGGAACTCGGCTTGCCTCTCGAGTTGTAAATGGGGTGTCAGGCCTCTTGTCGAGCTGGATTTGGAATCTGTGGCTTTGTCCAGAGGATGCAACCACTGTGTCAGTGCCCCTTTGTGTTGTGACTCAGTACTCGGGGTTCCATTCGAATCGGTGCAGGGACATCAGTTCTTATGTCGAGTGGATGGGGAAATCCGTGTCTATTGGATTGTGCCACAACCCATGAGGGTTCCTCTCCGGTTTCAAGGTAAGACTGACCTCCTCTTGAGGGGCGACGGGGATGTCAGAATTCCTTTCAAGACGAAGCAGGGCAATCAACCCTCATCTGGAGTTCAGAAGGGGAAAACTGGGGTCTTCTTGAGCTGTGGCGGGAAACTCAGTGTTCCTCTCGAGTGGGGACAAGTATATTGGGAAGCTTCTGGGGTTTCCTAAAGGGTGTCAAGTTCCCTTTCGAGTTCCCAGAAGGAACGTGGGATTTCTTGGGAAATGCTGCAGTGTAAAAGGGATTCATCTTGCGTGGAGGGGAGAATTTTGTGGTTTTTTTGGAGTTGTGCCTGGAAGCTTAGACTTCATCTCGAGTTGCATGGGACCTGGGATACCTGCTCGTGTTTCCTCAGGAAAGTCCGAACTGATTTCAAGTGCGAGGGGCAACTCAGGATTCATATCGAATTGCTGCAGGGACGAAAAGAGCCTCATCTTGAGTTGCAGTGGGAAACTCAGGGTTCCTCTCCATTTCTGACATTGATCTCGGGGTTTCTGTGGACATTGAACAGGGGACGCAGTCCTGGTTTTGTGTTTAGGCATGGAACTTGGCTTGCCTCTCGAGTTGTGAATGGGGTATCAGGCCTCTTGTCGAGCTGGATTTGGAATCTGCGGCTTTTTCCAGAGGATGCAACCGGGGTGTCAGTGCCCCTTCATGTTGTGACTCGATACTCGGGGTTCCATTCGAATCGGTGCAGGGGCATTGGGCCTTATTTCGAGTGGATGGGGAAATCAGTGTCTATTGGAACGTGCCACAACCCACGAGGGTTCCTGTCGAGTTTCAATGTGAGACAGGCCTCCTCTTGAGGTGCGACGGGAACGTCAGGATTCCTTTCCAACCAAATCAGGGGAATTGACCCTCATCTCAAGATGAGGAGGTGCAAAGGGGCTCCGATTGAGGTGTGTCGGGAAACTCGGTGTTCCTCTCGAGTGGCTACGGGTACGTTGGGGAACTTCTTGATTTGCATAAAGGCTGTCGAGTACTATTTCGGGTTTGAAAAGAAAACATGGGACTTCTCTTGATACACTGCCGTTTGAAAGGGTCTCATCTCAAGTAGAGGGAAGAATCCCATGGTTTTCCTTGAGGCTTGGCGGGAAGTTTGGCATTCTTGTCGAGTTGCAACATGGACCTCAGAGTCCTGCTTGTGTTGCCTCAGGGAAGTCAGGTCTCATTTCAAGTTGTGACAGGCACCTCGGGATTCCTCGCAAGTCACTGCAGCGGACATAGGCCTCATCTAGACTTGTGTCCAGAACCTCGTGCTCCTCTCCAGTTGTGACAGGGATCTTGGGGTTGGGTTTAAGGTTCACCTGGGGAGTCAGGCCTCGTCTGGAGTTGAAGCAAAGCACTCTGCTCTCCTCTCCAGTTGAGACGGGTATCTCCTGGAGCCCTTCGAATGACCTAAAGGGAGTCAAACCTCCTATGGAGTTTTGAGAGGGAACTCGGGATTGTTCTCTAGGCCCTGCAGGAAAAGAAAGGGCTCGTTTTACGATGCAGGGGCAATCTCATGGTTTTTCTCGAGTTGCGGCGGGAAGTGTGGGCTTTCTCCCAAATTCTGACGGGGAACTCAGGGAACATCTTGTGTTGCCCCAGTGAAGTCCAGTCTCCATTGGAGTTGCAAGGGGGAGCGCAGGATTTCTCTCGAGTCAAGGCAGGGGAATCGGGCCTCAATTCGCGTTGAAGGGGAAATCTCGAGGTCTTTCTCGAGTTGTGGCAGGAAATTTTGGGTTCCCTCGAATTGCGATGGTGACATCAGGGAGCTTCTCATGGTGCCTATGGGAAGTAAGGAATCATTTCACATTGTGACGGGCCTCTCGGGATTCTTCTGGGGTTGGTGCAATAGAAGAGAGCCTCATCTCCAGTTGAGGCGGGAACTTCAACAGGGTTCCTCTCCTGTTCTGTTGTGATTCTTGGGGTGTGTCTGCAGTTTCAAACAGGGAGGCAGGTCTCGACTTGTGTGCAGGCATGGAACTCTGCTTTCCTCTCGAGATGCAAAAGAGGTTTCAGGCCTCCAGTCGAGTTGAATTGGGAACCTGGGGCTTTTCTCGAATTTGCAACTGGGGTATCAGTCCACCCTTCGTGTTGTGAGTTGATTCACGGGGTTCCATTCGAATCCGTGTAAGGGTATCAGGCCTTATCTCTAGTTGATGGAAAAATCCATGTCTTTCATACTGTGACAAGACTCCCGTGTTCCTCTCCAGTTTCAAGTTAAGACTGACTTCCTCTTGAGGGGTGACGGGGACATCGGCATTCCTTTCCAGACAAAGCAGGGGAATCGACCCTGATCTTGAGTTGAGGAGGAGAAAATGGGGCTCTTCATGACTTGTGGCATGAAACTCAGCGTTCCTCTCAAGTGGGGAAGATTTTCGGGAAGCTTCTGGGGTTTCATAAAGAGTATCAAGTTCCCTTTCGAGTTCTAAGAGGGAACGTGGGACTTCTTGGGAAATCCTGCAATGTAAAAGGGCCTCATCTCTTGTGGAGGGGAGAATTTCGTGGTTTTTGTGGAGTTGTGGTGGGAAACTTAGGGTTTCTCTCGAGTTGCTTCAGGACCTGGGGGATATGCTCATGTTTCTTCAGCGAAGTCAGATCTGCTTTTGAGTTGCAAAGTGCACCTTGGGATTCATCTCAAATCGCTGCAGGGTTGAGTAGGGCCTCATCTCAGGTTCAGGTGAGAACCTCAGGGCTTCTCCCTATTTCTGACATCGATCTCGGTGTTTCTGTGGACTTTGAACAGGGGAGGCAGTCCTAGTCTTTTTTGAGGCATGGAACTCGGCTTGCCTCTTGAGTTGTGAATGGGGTGTCAGGCCTCTTGTCGAGTTGGATTTGGAACCTGTGGCTTTTTCTGGAGGATGCAACCGGGGTGTCAGTGTCCCTTCGTGTGTGTCGGTTCTCGTGGTTCCATTTGACTCGGTGCAGGAGCATGAGGCCTTATCTCGAGTGGATGGGGAAATCAGTGTCTTTGGAATTGTGGCAAGACCCATGATGGTTCCTGTAGAGTTTCAATGCAAGACCGGCCTCCTCTTGGGGTGCGATGGGCACGTCAATATTCCTGTCCAACCAAATCAGGGGAATCAACCCTCATGTCGAGGTGAGGAGGGGCAAAGGGGCTGAGATTGAGGTGTGCCGGGAAACTCGGTGTTCCTCTTGAGTGGGGACGGGTATATCGGGGAACTTCTTGAGTTGCATAAAGGCTGTCGAATACCATTTTGAGTTACAAGAGGAAACGTGGCACTTCTCTTGAGATGCTGCAGTTTGAAAGGGCCTCATCTCATGTAGAGGGAAGAATCCGGTGGTTTTCCTCGAGGCTTGGCGGGAAGTTTGGGGTTCCTTTCGAGTTGCGACATGGACCTCAGGGTCCCGCTCGTGTTGCCTCAGGGAAGTCAGGTCTCATTTCAAGTTGTGACAGGCACCTCGGGATTCCTCGCAAGTCACTGCAGCGGACATAGGCCTCATCTAGACTTGTGTCCAGAACCTCGTGCTCCTCTCCAGTCGTGACAGGGATCTTGGGGTTGGGTTCAAGGTCCACCTGGGGAGTCAGGCCTCATCTGGAGTTGAAGCAAAGCACTCTGCTCTCCTCTCCAGTTGCGACGGGTATCTCCTGGAGCCCTTTGAGTGACCTAAAGGGAGTCAAACCTCCTATGGAGTTTTGAGAGGGAACTCAGGATTGTTCACTAGGCCCTGCAGGAAAAGAAACGGCTCGTTTTACGATGCCGGGGGAATCTCGTGGTTTTTCTCAAGTTGCGGCAGGAAGTGTGGGCTTTCTCTTGAATTCTGATGGGGAACTCAGGGAACGTCTTGTGTTGCCCCAGAGAAGTCCAGTCTCCATTCGAGTTGCAGGGGGGAGCGCGGGATTTGTCTACAGTAACAGCAGGGGAATGGGGCCTCAATTCGCGTTGAAGGGAAAATCTTGACGTCTTCCTCAAGTGGTGGCAGGAAATTTTGTGTTGCTTCGAATTGCGAGGGTGACATCAGGGAGCTTCTTATGGTGCCTATGGGAAGTCAGGAATCATTTCACATTGTGACGGACATCTCGGGATTCCTCTGGGGTTGGTGCAATGCAAGAGGGCCTCATCTCCAGTTGAGGCGGGAACCTCAACAGAGTTCCTTTCCTGTTCTGTCGTGAGTCTCGGGGTGTGTCTGCAATTTCAAACAGGGAGGCAGGTCTCAGCTTGTGTGGAGGCATGGAAGTCTACTTTCCTCTCAAGATGCAAAAGAGTTTTCAGGCCTCCAGTCGAGTTGAAGTGTGACCCTGGGGCTTTTCTCGAATTTGCAACCGGGGTATCAGTCCACCTTTCGTGTTGTGAGTTGATTCTCGAGGTTCCATTTGAGTCGGTGCAAGGGATTCCAGCCTTATCTTGAATTGATGGGAAAATCCATGTCTTGCGAACTATGGCAAGACCCCTGGGTTCCTCTCCAGTTTCAAGTTAAGACCGACCTCCTCTTGAGGGGCGACAGGGACGTTGGCATTCCTTACCAGACAAAGGAGGGGAATCGACCCCGATCTCAAGTTGAGGAGGGGAAAACAGGGCTCTTCTTGACTTGTGACATAAAACTCAGTATTCCTCTCGAGTGGAGAAGATTTTCAGGAAGCTTCTGGGTTTCATAAAGAGTATCAAGTTCCCTTTCGAGTTCCAAGAGGGAATGTGGAACTTCTTGGGAAATCCTGCAGCATAAAAGGGCCTCATCTCCTGTGGAGGGGAGAACTTCGTGGGTTTTGTGGAGTTGTGGCGGGAAGCTTAGGGTTCCTATCGAGTTGCTTCGGGACCTGGGGGATATACTCATGTTTCTTCAGGGAAGTCAGATCTGCTTTTGAGTTGCGAAGGGCACCTTGGGATTCATCTCGAATCGCTGCAGGGTTGAGTAGGGCCTCATCTCGGGTTGACATCGATCTCGGGGTTTCTGTGGACGTTAAACAGGGGAGGCAGTCCTAGTCTTGTGTTGAGGCATGGAACTCGGCTTGCATCTCGAGTTGTGAATGGGGTGTCAGGCCTCTTGTCAAGTTGGTTTGGAACCTGTGGCTTTTTCTGGATGATGCAACTGGGATGTCAGTGCCCCTTCCTGTGTGAGTCAGTACTCGGGGTTCCATTTGAATCGGTGCAGGGGCATCAGGCCTTATCTCGAGTGGATGGGGAAATCGGTTTCTTTGGAATTGTGGCACGACCCACGATGCTTCCTGTCGAGTTTCAATGCGAGACTGGCCTCCTCTTAAGGTGCGATGGGCACATCAGGATTCCTTTCCAACCAAATCAGGGGAATTGACCCTTATGTCGAGGTGAGGAAGGGCAAAGGGGCTGAGATTGAGGTGTGCCGGGAAACTCGGTGTTCCTCTTGAGTGGGGACGGGTTTATCGGGGAACTTCTTGAGTTGCATAAAGGCTGTCGAGTACCATTTTGAGTTCCAAGAGGAAACGTGGCACTTCTCTTGAGACGCTGCAGTTTGAAAGGGCCTCATCTCACATAGAGGGGGGAATCCCGTGGTTTTCCTCGAGGCTTGGCGGGAAGTTTGGGGTTCCTTTCGAGTTGCAACATGGACCTCAGAGTCCCACTCGTGTTGCCTCAGGGAAGTCAGGTCTCATTTCAAGTTGTGACAGGCACCTCGGGATTCCTCGCAAGTCACTGCAGCGGACATAGGCCTCATCTAGACTTGTGTCCAGAACCTCGTGCTCCTCTCCAGTTGTGACGGGTATCTCCTGGAGCCCTTTGAGTGACCTAAAGGCAATCAAACCTCCTATGGAGTTTTGAGAGGGAACTTGGGATTGTTCACTAGGCCCTGCAGGAAAATAAAGGGCTCGTTTTACGATGCCAGGGGAATCTCGTGGTTTTTCCTGAGTTGTGGCGGGAAGTGTGGCTTTCTCCCGAATTCTGACGGGGAACTCAGGGAACGTCTTGTGTTGCCCCAGGCAAGTCCAGTCTCCATTCAAGTTGTACGGGGGAGCGCAGGATTTCTCTCTAGTCACGGGAGGGGAATTGGGCCTCAGTTCGCGTTGAAGGGGAAATCTCTAGTTGTGGCAGGAAATTTTGGGTTTCCTTGAATTGAGACAGTGACATCAGGGAGCTTCTCATTTCAAATTGTGAGGGACCTCTCGGGATTCCTCTGTGGTTGGTGCAATGGAAGAGGGCCTCATCTCCAGTTGAGGCGGGAACCTCAACAGGGTTCCTCTCCTGTTCTGTCGTGATTCTCGGGGTGTGTCTGCAGTTTCAAACAGGGAGGCAGGTCTCGACTTGTGTGGAGGCATGGAACTCTTCTTTCCTCTTGAGATGCAAAAGAAGTTTCAGGCCTCCAATCGAGTTGAATTGGGAACCTGGGGCTTTTCTCCAGTTTGCAACCAGAGCATCAGTCTTCTCTTCATGTTGTGAGTTGATTCTCAGCATTCCATTCGAATCGGTGCAAGGGAATCAGGCCTTATCTCGAGTTGATGGGGAAATCCGTGTCTTTTGAACTTTGGCAAGACCCCCAGGTTCCTCTCCAGTTTCCAGTTGAGACCAGCCTCTTCTTGAGGGGCGACAGGGACGTCGGCATTCCTTTCCAGACAGAGCAGGGTAATTGACCCTCATCTTGAGTTGAGGAAGGGCAAAGGGGCTGAGATTGTTGTGTGCTGGGAAACTCGGTGTTCCTCTCGAGTGGGGACAGGTATGTCCTGGAACTTCTGGAGTTGCATATAGGGTGTCGAGTACCATTTTGATTTTCAAGAGGGAACGTGGGATTTCTCTGGAAATGGTGCATTGGGAACGGGCATCATCTCGCGATGAGGGAACAATCTTCTGGTTTTCATCGAGGCTTGGCGGGAATTTGGGGATTCCTCTCGAGTTGTTACACGGACCTCAGGGTTCCAATCATATTGCCTCAGGGAAGTCAGGTCTCATTTAGAGTTGTGACAGGCACCTTGGGATTCCTTGCAATTCACTGCAGGAGAAATAGACCTCATTTCGACTTGTGTCCAAAGCTCCATGTTCCTCTCCAGTGGCGACTGGATCTCGGGGTTGTGTTCAAGGTTCACTTGGGGAGTAGGCCTGGTCTCGAGTTGAAGCAAAGAACTCTACTCTCCTCTCCATTTGCGACAGGTATCCCCTGGAGCCCTTTATGTGGACTAAAAGGAATCAAGCCTCCTATGGAGTTTTAAGAGGGAACTTGGGATTGCTCTCTAGGCCCTGCAGGAAAAGAAGGGCTTCATCTGGCTATGACCGGGGAATTTCTTGGTTTTTCTCGAGTTGCGGCAGGAAGTGTGGGGTTTCTCTCGAGTTATGACGGGGAACACAGGGAGCCTCTCATGTTGCCTCAGGGAATTCCAGTCTCCATTCGAGTTGCGAAGGGAGCGCAGGATTGCTCTTGAGTCATGGCAGGGGAATCGGGCCTCAATTTGCATTGAAGGGGGAATCTCGAGGTCCTTCTTGAGTTGTGGCAGGAAACTTTGTGTTCCCTCGAATTGTGACGGTGACATCAAGGAGCTTCTCGTGGTGCCTATGGGAAGTGAGGAATCGTTTTGCATTGTGAGGGGCCTCTCAGGATTCCTCTGGGGTTGGTGCAATGGAAGAGGGCCTCATCTCCAGTTGAGGCGGAAACCTCAACAGGGTTCCTCTCCTGTTCTGTTGTGATTCTCGGGGTGTGTCTGCAGTTTCAAACAGGGAGGCAGGTCTCGACTTGTGTGCAGGCATGGAAGTCTGCTTTCCTCTTGAGATGCAAAAGAGGTTTCAGGCCTCCAGTCAAGTTGAATTGGGGACCTGGGGCTTTTCTCGAATTTACAACCTGGGTATCAGTCCTCCCTTCATGTTGTAAGTTGATTCTCGGGGTTCCATTCTAATCGGTGCAACAGAATCAGGCCTTATCTCTAGTTGATGGGGAAATCCATGTCTTTCGAACTTTGGCAAGATCCCCGGGTTCCTCTCCAGTTTCCAGCTGAGACCAGCCTCTTCTTGAGGGGCAACGGGGATGTCAGAATTCCTTTCCAGATGAAGTAGAGGAATCGATGCTCATCTCGAGTTGAGGAGGGGAAAACGTGGCTCTTCTTGACTTGTGGCGGGAAACTCAGCATTCCTCTCGAGTGGGGACGGTATCTCAGGATGCTTCTGGGGTTTCATAAAGAGTGTCAAGTTCCCTTTAAATTTCCAAGAGGGAACGTGGGATTTCTTGGGAAATCCTGCAGCATAAAAGGGCCTCATCTCCCGTGGCGGGGACAATTTCTTGGTTTTGTGGAGTTGTGGTGGGAAGCTTAGGGTTCCTCTCGAGTTGCGTGGCGACCTGGGAGACATGTTCATGTTTCTTCAGGTAAGTCAGATCTGCTTTCCAGTTGTTAGGGCCACCTCGGGATTCATCTCAAATTGCTGCAGGGATGAGTAGGGCCTCATCTCTAGTTGCGGTGGAGACCTCAGGGTTCCTCTCCATTTCTGCCATGGATCTCGGTGTTTCTGTGGATGTTGGACGCAGTCCTGGTCTTGTGTTGAGGCATGGAACTCGGCTTGCCTCTCGAGTTGTGAATGGGGTGTCAGGCCTCTTGTCGAGTTGGATTTCGAACCTGTGGCTTTTTCCAGAGGATGCAACCAGGGTGTCAGTGCCCATTCGTGTGTGACTCAATACTCGGGGCTCCATTTGAACTAGTGCAGGGGCATCAGGCCTTATGTCGAGTGGATGGGGAAATCAGTGTCTCTGGGATTGTGGCATGACCCACAAGGTTTCCTGTCGAGTTACAATGTGAGACTGGCCTCCTCTTGAGGTGCAACAGGAACTTAAGGGTTCCTTTCCAACCAAATCAGGGGACTCGACCCTCATCTCAAGGTGAGGAGGGGCAAAGGGGCTGAGATTGAGGTGTGCTGGGAAACTCGGTGTTCCTCTAGAGTAGGGATGGGTTTGTCAGGGAACTTCTTGAGTTGCATAAAGGGTGTTGAGTACCATTCCAAGTTTCAAGAGGAAACATGGGACTTCTCTTGAGATGCTGCAGTCGGAAAGGGCCTCATCTCACATTGAGGGAAGAATCCCGTGGTTTTCCTCAAGGCTTGGCAGGAAGTTTGGTGTTCCTCTCGAGTTGTGACGGGAACCTCAGGAACCGCTCGTGTTGCCTCAGGAAAGTCAAGTCTCCATTCGAGTTGCGAGGGGCCCTTCAGGATTCCTTTCCAGTCTGTGCAGGGGCATAGGACCTCATCTCGAGTTGAGGCCGGAACCTCAGGGTTCCCCTCCAGTTCTGACCTGGATCTCGTGGTTCCTATGGAGTTTCAACAGGGGAGTCAGGCCTCGTCTCATGTGGAGACATGGAACTCCGCTTCCCTCTCGAGGTGTAAAACGGTTGTCAGGCTTCCTGTCGAGTGGACACATGGGTCCGTGGCTTTTTCTCGAGGTGCCATGGGGCTGTCACACCTCCCTTCATGTTTTGAGTCGATCCTTGGTGGTCCAGTCAAGTCCGTGCAGGGGAATCAGGCTTATCTGGAGTGGATGGGGAAATCGGGGTCTTTTCGAATTGAGGCACAACTCCTGGGGATGCGCTCGAGTTTCAAGGTGAGACCAGCCTCCTCAGAGGGGTGATGGCAACTTCGGGATTCCTTTCTCGATGAAGCAGGAGAATCGACCCTCATCTCGAGTTCAGGAGGGGGAAAACGGGGCTCTTCTTGAATTGTGGCGTGAAACTCAGTGTTCCTTTCGAGTGGGGACGGGTATCTCGGGGACCTTCCTGAGTTGCTTCAAGGGTGTCAAGTACCCTTTTGCGTTTCAAGAGGGAATGTGGGTTTTCTCTAGAGACACTGCTCTGAAAATGGCCTCATCTTGCATTGAGGGGAGAATCTCATGGTTGTTCTCGAGTTTGGGCGGGAAACTTGGGTTTCCTTTTGAGTTGCGACGGGGACCTCAGGGAACCGCTCGTGTTGCCTCAGAGAAGTCAGGTCTCTTTTCGAGTTGTGGGGGGCACGTGGGGATTCCTCTCAAGTCGCTGCTGGCGAATAGGGCCATGTCTAGAAGTTCAGTCGGGAAATTCAGTGTTCCTCTCGGCGGCAACTGGGATCTTGGGCTTCCTATCAAGGTTCAACTAGGGAGTCAGGCCTCGTCTGGTGTTGAAGCATGGATCTCTGCATTCCTCTCGAGTTGTCAAAGGGATGTCAGGCCTCTGGTCGAGTTCAGGCAGGGAATTTGGGCTTTTTCAAGAGGATAGGCAGGGGAGACAGGCCTCGCATCATGTTGTGTGGGGATACTCGGTGTTCCATTGGAGCCGGTGCAGGGGAATCTGGACTTATCTGGAGCAGAGGGGGAACTCGGCATCCTTTTTCCTTGCAGCTGGATCCGTGGGGTTCCACTCGAGATACAATTGGTGACACAGGCCTCCTCTTGTGGTGCGAGGGGAAGTTGGGATTCCTCTTGAGTTGAAGCAGGGAATGGGCCCTCATCTTCATGAGCTGGGACACATGGGGCTCTTGTCGAGTTGTGGCAGGAAGCTCGCCTTTCATCTCGAGTCATCACGGTGATCTCTGGACCACCTTGAGTTGCATGAAGTGAGTCAAGCCTCCTCTCGAGTTTTGAGAGGGAACTTGGGATTGCTCTCGTGGTGCTGCAGAAAAAAAGGGCCTCATCTCACGTTGATGGGGGAATCTTTTAGTTTGTCTCGAGTCCCGGCTGGAGGCTTGGGATTCGACTCCAGGTACCACGAGGAATTCAGGGAGCCTGTTGTGTTTCGTCGGGGAAGTCAAGTCTCCACTCGAGTTGAGAGGCTGAACACGGGAGTGCTCTGGAGTTGCAGCAGGGGAATCAGGCCTCAGTTCATATGGAAGGGGGAATCTCAAGGTGTTTCTCGAGTTGCAGCAGGAAGGGTGAGTTCCCTCGAGTTGCCACGGGGACCTGAGGGAGGCTCTTAAGTTGTCTCTGGGAAGTCAGGAATCCTTTCGAGTTGTGACGGACCTCTC
Organism: Bos indicus x Bos taurus; assembly: GCF_003369695.1. Lineage (NCBI taxonomy): Eukaryota > Metazoa > Chordata > Mammalia > Artiodactyla > Bovidae > Bos > Bos indicus x Bos taurus. The sequence continues at coordinate 51,146,965 of NC_040104.1, forward strand.
GGGATTCCTCTCGAGTTGGTGCAGGTGGCTAGGGCCTCATCTCAAGTAGAGGTGGGAAACTCAGGGTTCCTCTCCAGCTCTGACAGGGATCTCAGGGTCCCTATGGGGATTCCACTGGGGAGTCAGACATCATCTCGTATTGGGACATGGAACTCTGCTTCCCTCTTGAGGTGGAAAAGGGTTGTCAGGCCTCCATGTCGAGTGGAGGCAGGGATCTGGGGCTATTTCTAAAGGTGCCACGGGACTCTCAGTACTCCCTTCATGTCGTGAGTTGATATTCGGGGTGACATTCGAGTTACTGTAGGGGAATGAGGCCTTATCTCACGTGGACGGGGACATCGGGGTCTTTCCAAACGGTGGCACGACCCCTGGAATTCTTCTCGAGTTTCAAGGTGAGACCGGCCTCCTTCTGAGGTGCGACCAGAACGTTGGGATTCCTTTGCAGATGAAGCAGGGGAATGGAACCTCATCTCGAGATGAGGAAGGGAAAATGGGGCTCTTCTTGAGTTGTGGCGGGAAACTCGATGTTCCTCTCGAGTGGAGACGGGTATTTGGCGAACTTCTTGAGTGGCCTAAAGGGTGTCAAGTACCCCTTCGAGGCTCAAGAGGGAAGGTGGGATTTCAATCGAGACACTGCAGCAGAAAAGGGCCTCATCTCGCGTTGAGGGGAGAATCTCCTGGGTTTTCTCTAGTTGCGGCAGGAAACTTGGAGTTCCTCTCGAGTTGCGATGGGGACCTCAGGGACCCGCTTGTGTTGCATCAGGAAAGTCAAGTCTCCATTGGAGTTGCGAGGGGCCTCTTGGGATTCCCCTCCAGTCGATGCAGGGGCATAGGGCCTCATCTCGAGTTGAGGCCAGAACCTCAGGGTTCCTCTCCAATTCTGCCATGGATCTCGGGGTTCCTATGAAGTTTCAACAGTGGAGTCAGGCCTCTTCTCGTGTGGAGACATGGAACTCCGCTTTCCTCTCGAGGTGTAAAATGGTTGTCAGGCTTCCTGTCGAGTGGACACAGGGGTCAGCTGCTTTTTCTCAAGGTGCCACGGGGCTTTCACACCTCCCTTCGTATTTTGAGTTGATCCTCAGGGTTCCAGTCGAGTCAGTGCCAGGGAATCAGGCTTATCTGGAGTGGATGGGGAAATTGGGGTCTTTTCAAATTGAGGCACGACTCCTGAGGATGCACTCAAGTTTCAAGATGAGACCGGCCTCCTCCTGAGGGGTGACAGAAACGTTGGGATTCCTTTCCCGAAAAACAGGGAAATCAACGCTCATCTCAAGTTGAGGAGGGGGAAAACGGGGCTCTTCTTGAGTTGTGGCATGAAACTCTGTGTTCCTCTCGAGTGGGGACGGGTATCTCGGGGGCCTTCCTGAGTTTCATCAAGGGTGTCAAGTACCCTTTCACATTTCAAGAGGGAACATGGGGTTTCTCTCGAGACACTGCTCTGGAAAAGGGCCTCATCTCGCGTTGAGTGGAGAATCTCATGGTTGTTCTCGAGTTGGGGAAGGAAGCTTGGGGTTCCTCTCTAGTAGCGATGGGGCACAGGGACCCACTCTTGTTGCCTCAGATTAGTCAAGTCTCTTTACAAGTTGCGAGGGGCACGTCGGGATTCCTCTCAAGTCGCTGCCGGCAAATAGGACCATGTGTCTAGTTCAGTCGGGAAACTCAGTGTTCCTCTCTGTGGGGACCGGGATCTCGGGCTTCCTATCAAGTTTCAGCTTGGGAGTCAGGCCAGGTCTGGTGTTGAGGCATGGAACTCTGCATTCCTCTCGAGTTGTCGAAGGGGTATCAGGCCTCCTGTCAAGTTCAGGCAGGGATTTTGGGCTTTTTCAAGAGGATAGGCAGGGGCGACAGGCCTCCCGTCCTGTTGTGATGGTATACTCGGTGTTCCATTGGAGCCATTGCAGAGGAATCAGGACTTATCTGCAGCGAGGTGGGAATTCGGTGTCCTTTTTCCTTGCAGCAGGATCCGTTGGGTTCCACTCAAGATTCAATCAGTGACACAGGCCTCCTCTTGTCGTGCGAGGGGAAGTTGGGATTCCTCTTGAGTTGAAGCAGGGAATGGGCCCTCATCTCCAGATGAGGTTGGCCACACAGGGCTCTTGTCGAGTTGTGGCGGGAAAATCGGCTTTCATCTAGAGTTTTGATGCAGATCTCTGGGTCCCCTTGAGTTGCATGAAGGGAGTCAAGCCTCCTCTCAAGTTTTGAGAGGAAACTTGTGATTGCACTCGAGGTGCTTCAGGAGAAAAGGGCCTCATCTTGCGTGGACGGGGGAATCTTTTGGTTTGTCTTGAGTCACAGCTGGAGGCTTGGGATTCCACTCCAGGTACCATGGGGAACTCAGGGAGCCTCTCATGTTGCCTTAGAGAAGTCAGGTCTCTTTTTGATTTGTGAGGGCGAGCACAGGAGTGCTCTGGAATCACGGCAGGGGGATCAGGCCTTACTTTAGAACATTTCCTCTTCTAAATAGTTTATGTATGTGGTTAGTCAGTCATGTCCAATTCTTTGTGACCTCATGAACAGTAGCACATTAAGCTCCTCTGTCCATGGGATTCTCCAGGCAAGAATACTGGAGTGGGTTTCTTTCTGGCAATACTGGAGCCATATCCTTCTCTAAAGTACATTATGTAAAGGACACAAACATCCCCCTGAGGTTGATGCTACCATTATCTCCATTATGGATGGAGAAACTGAAATACAGAAAGGTTAAGTTATTTGCTCCAGGACACACAGCTCAGAACTGATGGAACTGTGGCACAGGCCCACGCATTCTGGCTCCTGTGTATCTACTGCCTCTCACACTAGTTCCTGAAGCATCCGGTTGTCACCAATAGCAGTGTTAGCTCTTGTAACCATTGGAAGATCTGTGGTCATTTACATATGTGGATATTTAAAGTGATGGCCGATGTGGAGCCTGGATTAAAAAAAAAAAATTTGTTTACCATAAGGTATTTTTCTGTCTTTCTCCATTTGAGTAGTTTATAAATTTGTGTGTTTATTTGAGAAAATCTGATTTAAAGCGTGGATGATGTTGTGTTTGAGTGCTAGTGGAGAGGTCAGTAACCTGCAGAGGGCAGACAGGAAATATTTTCACTTTGTGGACTGTAAGATGTCTGTTGTAACAACTCATCTCTGCTGTATGGCAGGAAAGCAGCTGTTAACAATATGCAGACAGAAGACACAAAAACCAATGATGGCGGATTTACCAGGTTATTAGTAGTTTAAAAAGTTGTTTTTTCTTTCTTTCTTTTTTTTTTTTTTTTTAGTTGCAAAAAGCACAGAATCAACTTACAGAGGCTGTGAGATATGCTGAGAGAACACAGGATCCCATCCAAAAGTATGATTTAAAGCAGCATACAAAATAAATATAAAGCAGATAAACAGTATAATATGAGAATAGATCAATAGTGATAATAAGCACATTATCGTGAAGCTGTGTAACATTTCAGCTTTGAGCTGTTTTGAGATGCATAATTTTCCCCCATTATTTCCATATTTTGCACATTATCCACAAGTGAAAAGTGAAAGTTTTAATTGCTCAGTCATGTCTGACTCCGCAACGCCATGGACTCTAGCTGTCCAGGCTCCTTTGTCCATGGAATTCTCCAGGCAAGAAACCTGGAGTGGGTTGCCATTCCCTTCTCCAGGGGATCTTCCTGACTCAGGGATCGAACCTGGGTCTCCTGCATTGTCAGCAGATTCTTTACCATCTGAGCCACTAGGGAAGGCAATTAGTCACAAATAGAAAAACAGTACAGTGGCCAAATCATCTACTTTTCAAAATTCTAAGAATCTATGTAATTGAACCTGCAGATGTCTGTTCAAAAACAATGTGATATTTTAAAAATCTATGTGTGAAGGAATGCCGTGACAGTCCAAGGGTTAAAACTATGCCTTCCAAGGCAGAGGGTTTGGGTTTGATTCCTGGTTGGGGAGCTGGGGCTCCACATGCCTCACAGCCAAAACACAAAAACATAAAACAGAAGCATATTGCAGTCAATTCAATAAAGACTTTAAAAATGGTCTACGTCAAAAAAAAAAAAAAAAATCTTAAAAAAATCATGTGTGAGAATAATTATTTTTTTTTAAGTAAGACCAGATATTTTATTTTAAAACAATCATTCACTGATAGAATCATAAAGTTCCATATTTTAAACTGAGGTTATATCATTAGTACATGAAAAGACAGAACAATGGTAAAAAATCGCATGTTTTACTTTTTTTTTTTTCTTCCTCTCATGTTCTTTTTTTTTTTTTAAGTTTTTTTATTTTTCTAATTTATTTATTTTTAAGCTTTACATAATTGTATTAGTTTTGCCAAATATCAAAATGAATCCACCACAGGTATACATGTGTTTCCCATCCTGAACCCTCCTCCCTCCTCCCTCCCCATACCATCCCTCTGGGTCGTCCCAGTGCACTAGCCCCAAGCATCCAGTATCGTGCATCGAACCTGGACTGGCAACTCGTTTCTTACATGATATTTTACGTTTCAATGCCATTCTCCCAAATCTTCCCACCCTCTCCCTCTCCCACAGAGTCCATAAGACTGTTCTATACATCAGTGTCTCTTTTGCTGTCTCGTACACCGGGTTATTGTTACCATCTTTCTAAATTCCATATATATGCGTTAGTATACTGTATTGATGTTTTTCCTTCTGGCTTACTTCACTCTGTATAATAGGCTCCAGTTTCATCCACCTCATTAGAACTGATTCAAATGTATTCTTTTTAATGGCTGAGTAATACTCCATTGTGTACATGTACCACAGCTTTCTTATCCATTCATCTGCTGATGGACATCTAGGTTGCTTCCATGTCCTGGCTATTATAAACAGTGCTGCGATGAACATTGGGGTACACGTGTCTCTTTCCCTTCCGGTTTCCTCAGTGTGTATGCCCAGCAGTGGGATTGCTGGATCATAAGGCAGTTCTATTTCCAGTTTTTTAAGGAATCTCCACACTGTTCTCCATAGTGGCTGTACTAGTTTGCATTACCACCAACAGTGTAAGAGGGTTCCCTTTTCTCCACACCCTCTCCAGCATTTATTATTTGTAGACGTTTGGATCGCAGCCATTCTGACTGGTGTGAAATGGTACCTCATAGTGGTTTTGATTTGCATTTCTCTGATAATGAGTGATGTTGAGCATCTTTTCATGTGTTTGTTAGCCATCTGTATGTCTTCTTAGGAGAAATGTCTATTTAGTTCTTTGGCCCATTTTTTGATTGGGTTGTTTATTTTTCTGGAGTTGAGCTGTAGGAGTTGCTTGTATATTTTTGAGATTAGTTGTTTGTCGGTTGCTTCATTTGCTATTATTTTCTCCCATTCTGAAGGCTGTCTTTTCACCTTGCTAATAGTTTCCTTTGATGTGCAGAAGCTTTTAAGGTTAATTAGGTCCCATTTGTTTATTTTTGCTTTTATTTCCAATATTCTGGAAGGTGGGTCATAGAGGATCCTGCTGTGATGTATGTTGGAGAGTGTTTTGCCTATGTTCTCCTCTAGGAGTTTTATAGTTTCTGGTCTTACGTTTAGATCTTTAATCCATTTTGAGTTTATTTTTGTGTATGGTGTTAGAAAGTGGTCTAGTTTCATTCTTTTACAAGTGGTTGACCAGATTTCCCAGCACCACTTGTTAAAGAGATTGTCTTTAATCCATTGCATATTCTTGCCTCCTTTGTCAAAGATAAGGTGTCCATAGGTGCGTGGATTTATCTCTGGGCTTTCTAGTTTGTTCCATTGATCAATATTTCTGTCTTTGTGCCAGTACCATACTGTCTTGATAACTGTGGCTTTGTAGTAGAGCCTGAAGTCAGGTAGGTTGATTCCTCCAGTTCCATTCTTCTTTCTCAAGATCGCTTTGGCTATTTGAGGTTTTTTGTATTTCCATACAAATTGTGAAATTATTTGTTCTAGCTCTGTGAAGAATACTGTTGGTAGTTTGATAGGGATTGCGTTGAATCTATAAATTGCTTTGGGTAGTATACTCATTTTCACTATATTGATTCTTCCAATCCATGAACATGGTATATTTCTCCATCTATTAGTGTCCTCTTTGATTTCTTTCACCAGTGTTTTATAGTTTTCTATATACAGGTCTTTAGTTTCTTTAGGTAGATATATTCCTAAGTATTTTATTCTTTCCGTTGCAATGGTGAATGGAATTGTTTCCTTAATTTCTCTTTCAGTTTTCTCATTATTAGTGTATAGGAATGCAAGGGATTTCTGTGTGTTGATTTTATATCCTGCAACTTTACTATAGTCATTGATTCTTTCTGGTAATTTTCTGGTGGAATCTTTAGGGTTTTCTATGTAGAGGATCATGTCATCTGCAAATAGTGAGAGTTTTACTTCTTCTTTTCCAATTTGGATTCCTTTTATTTCTTTTCCTGCTCTGATTGCTGTGGCCAAAACTTCCAAAACTATGTTGAATAGTAATGGTGAAAGTGGGCACCCTTGTTTTGTTCCTGGCTTTAGAGGAAATGCTTTCAATTTTTCACCATTGAGGATAATGTTTGCTATGGGTTTGTCATATATAGATTTTATTATGTTGAGGTATGTTCCTTCTATTCCTGCTTTCTGGAGAGTTTTTATCATAAATGGATGTTGAATTTTGTCAAAGGCTTTCTCTGCATCTATTGAGATAATCATATGGTTTTTATCTTTCAATTTGTTAATGTGGTGTATTACATTGATTGATTTGGGGATATTGAAGAATCCTTGCATCCCTGGGATAAAGCCCACTTGATCATGGTGTATGATCTTTTTAATGTGTTGTTGGATTCTGATTGCTAGAATTTTGTTAAGGATTTTTGCATCTATGTTCATCAGTGATATTGGCCTGTAGTTTTCTTTTTTTGTGGGATCTTTGTCAGGTTTTGGTATTAGGGTGATGGTGGCCTCATAGAATGAGTTTGGAAGTTTACCTTCCTCTGCAATTTTCTGGAAGAGTTTGAGCAGGATAGGTGTTAGCTCTTCTCTAAATTTTTGGTAGAATTCAACTGTGAAGCCGTCTGGACCGGGACTTTTGTTTACTGGAAGATTTTTGATTACAGTTTCAATTTCCGTGTTTGTGATGGGTCTGTTAAGATTTTCTATTTCTTCCTGGTCCAGTTTTGGAAAGTTGTACTTTTCTAAGAATTTGTCCATTTCTTCCACGTTGTCCATTTTATTGGCATATAATTGTTGATAGTAATCTCTTATGATCCTTTGTATTTCTGTGTTGTCTGTTGTGATCTCTCCATTTTCATTTCTAATTTTGTTGATTTGATTTTTCTCCCTTTGTTTCTTGATGAGTCTGGCTAATGGTTTGTCAATTTTATTTATCCTTTCAAAGAACCAGCTTTTTGTTTTGTTGATTTTTGCTATGGTCTCTTTTGTTTCTTTTGCATTTATTTCTGCTCTAATTTTTAAGATTTCTTTCCTTCTACTAACCCTGGGGTTCTTCATTTCTTCCTTTTCTAGTTGCTTTAGGTGTAGAGTTAGGTTATTTATTTGACTTTTTTCTTGTTTCTTGAGGTGTGCCTGTATTGCTATGAACTTTCCCCTTAGGACTGCTTTTACAGTGTCCCACAGGTTTTGGGTTGTTATGTTTTCATTTTCGTTCATTTCTATGCAAATTTTGATTTCTTTTTTGATTTCTTCTGTGATTTGTTGGTTATTCAGCAGCGTGTTGTTCAGCCTCCATATGTTGGAATTTTTAATAGTTTTTCTCCTGTGATTGAGATCTAATCTTGCTGCATTGTGGTCAGAAAAAATGCTTGGAATGATTTCTATTTTTTTGAATTTACCAAGGCTAGCTTTATGGCCCAGGATGTGATCTATCCTGGAGAAGGTTCCATGTGCACTTGAGAAAAAGGTGAAATTCATTGTTTTGGGATGAAATGTCCTATAGATATCAATTAGTTCTAACTGGTCTATTGTATCGTTTAAAGTTTGTGTTTCCTTGTTAATTTTCTGTTTAGTTGATCTATCCATAGGTGTAAGTGGGGTATTAAAGTCTCCCACTATTATTGTGTTATTGTTAATTTCTCCTTTCATACTTGTTAGCATTTGTCTTATGTACTGTGGTGCTCCCGTGTTGGGTGCATATATATTTATAATTGTTATATCTTCTTCCTGGATTGATCCTTTGATCATTATGTAGTGACCTTCTTTGTCTCTTTTCACAGCCTTTGTTTTAAAGTCTATTTTGTCTGATATGAGTATTGCTACTCCTGCTTTCTTTTGGTCCCTATTTGCATGGAAAATCTTTTTCCAGCCCTTCAATTTCAGTCTGTATGTGTCCCCTGTTTTGAGGTGGGTCTCTTGTAGACAACATATGTAGGGGTCTTGTTTTTGTATCCATTCAGCCAGTCTTTGTCTTTTGGTTGTGGCATTCAACCCATTTTCGTTTAAGGTAATTACTGATAAGTATGATCCCATTGTCATTTACTTTATTGTTTTGGGTTCGAGTTTATACACCGTTTTTGTGTTTCCTGTCTAGAGAATATCCTTTAGTATTTGTTGGAGAGCTGGTTTGGTGGTGCAGAATTCTCTCAGCTTTTGCTTGTCTGAAAAGCTTTTGATTTCTCCTTCATACTTGAATGAGATCCTTGCTGGGTACAATAATCTGGGCTGTAGGTTATTTTCTTTCATCATTTTAAGTATGTCTTGCCATTCCCTCCTGGCTTGAAGAGTTTCTATTGAAAGATCAGCTGTAATCCTTATTGGAATTCCCTTTTGTGTTATTTGTTGTTTTTCCCTTGCTGCTTTTAATATTTGTTCTTTGTGTTTGATCTTTGTTAATTTGATTTATATGTGTCTTGGGGTGTTTCTTCTTGGGTTTATCCTGTTTGGGACTCTCTGGGTTTCTTGGACTTGGGTGATTATTTCCTTCCCCCTTTTAGGGAAGTTTTCAACTATTATCTCCTCAAGTATTTTCTCATGGTCGTTCTTTTTGTCTTCTTCTTCTGGGACCCCTATGATTCGAATGTTGTAGCGTTTAATATTGTCCTGGAGGTCTCTGAGATTGTCCTCATTTCTTTTAATTCGTTTTTCTTTTATCCTCTCTGATTCATTTATTTCTACCATTCTATCTTCTAATTCACTAATCCTATCTTCTGCCTCTGTTATTCTGCTATTTGTTGCCTCCAGAGTGTTTTTAATTTCATTTATTGCATTATTCATTATATATTGACTCTTTTTTATTTCTTCTAGGTCCTTGTTAAACCTTTCTTGCATCTTCTCAATCCTTGTCTCCAGGCTATTTATCTGTAATTCCATTTTAGTTTCAAGATTTTGGATCAATTTCACTATCATTATTCGGAATTCTTTATCAGGTATATTCCCTATCTCTTCCTCTTTTGTTTGGTTTGGTGGGCATTTATCCTGTTCCTTTATCTGCTGAGTATTCCTCTGTCTCTTCATCTTGTTTAAATTGCTGAGTTTGGGGTGTCCTTTCTGTATTCTGGCAGTTTGTGGAGTTCTCTTTATTGTGGCATTTCCTCACTGTGTGTGGGTTCGTACAGGTGGCTTGTCAAGGTTTCCTGGTTAGGGAAGCTTGTGTCGGTGTTCTGGTGGGTGGAGCTGTATTTCTTCTCTCTGGAGTGCAATGAAATGTCCAGTAATGAGTTATGAGATGTCTATAGTTTTGGGGTGACTTTGGGCAGCCTGTATCTTGAAGCTCAGGGCTGTGTTCCTTTGTTGCTGGAGAATCTGCTTGGTATGTCTTGCCTTGGAACTTATTGGCCCTTGTGTGGTGCTTGGTTTCAGTGTCGGTATGGAGGCATTTGATGAGCTCCTGTCAATTAATGTTCCTTGGAGTCAGGAGTTCCTTGAGTCAGGTTTTGGACTTAAGTCTCCTGCTTCCGGTTATCGGTCTTATTTTTACAGTAGTTTCAAAACTTCTCCTTCTATACAGCACCATTGATAAAACATCTACATTAAAGATGAAAAGTTTCTCTACAGTGACGGTCACTCAGAGAGGTTCACAGGGTTACATGGAGAAGAGAAGAGGGAGGAGGGAGTTAGAGGTGACCCAAATGAGATGAGGTGAATCAATAGTGGAGAGAGTGGGCTAGCCAGTAGTCACTTCTTTATGTGCACTCCACAACTGGACCACTCAGAGATGTTCACGGAGTTATACAGAGAAGAGAAGAAGGAGGAAGGTGACAGAGGTGGCCAGAAGGATAAAAGGGGGGAATGAAAAGGAGGGAGACAGATCCAGCCAGTAATCAGTTCCCTAAGTGTTCTCCACCGTCTGGAACACACAGAAATTCACAGAGTTAGGTAGAGTAGAGAGAGGTTAGGGAGGAGACATAGGCAACCTGGTGGAGAAAAAGGAGAGTCCAAAGGGAGAGAGAGCAGTCAAGCCAGTAATCTCACTCCCTAGTGAAAAATGGGTCCTGAAGATTGGGTCCTTAAAGGTTCAAAATTGGTAACAAATACATAAAAGCAAAAATTAAAAATCTAGAGTAGAGTTTGGAATTTCAAAAATACGATGTTAAAGAAAAGAAGAAGAAAAAGAGAGAAAAAATGAACAAACAAAAACAAACAAGGTCATGAAAATTATAAAGAAAGTACAGGTACAAAATTGATAACTAATACCAGAAAGCAAAAATTAAAAATCTAGAGTAGAGTTTGGAATTTCAAAAATACAATGTTAAAAAAAAAGAAGAAGAAAAATAAAGAGAGAAAACAAACAAACCAATACAAACAATGTCACAAAAATTATAAAGAAAATAAAGGTACAAAATTGATATCAAATACCAAAAAGCATAAATTAAAAATCTAGAGTAGAGTTTGGAATTTCAGATATACAATTTTATATAAAAGAAGAAGAGAAAGAAACAGAGAAGAAGAAAAAAAAAAGTCACAGAAATTATATAAAAAAAAAAACTATAGGTACAAAATTGATAACATATACCAAAAAGTGAAAATTAAAAATCTAGAATAGAGTTTGGAATTTCAAAAATACAATGTTAAAGAAAAGAAGAAAAAAACAAAAACAAAAAACAAAAAACTAAAAACAAGGTCAAAAAATTATAAAATATATATATATGAAGTTTGCTGAAGAAGAAAAAAATAGGGTCTTTTTTTTTGCAAAGTAATAGGTTATAAAAGTGAAAATTAAAGGAACAATAGAGGACTTAAAAATTTTTTTTTAATTAAAAAAAAAAGAAAGAATGATCGTAAAAATAATAAAAATATATCTAGGACTTTCTTGGTTTTTTTGTGGGTGTTGTGGGTTTAGTTCATTTTTGGCTAGTTCCTTGGTCAGACTTATATTTCTCAAGATCTATAGGCCCCTTCCTATGTAGTCCGTAGTAACCACAGGGTTTTGATCTATTGCCTGTAGCTTCCAAGGCGTTTCCCTCTGTTATATCTTCTTCTGTTTGCTAATCTCTTCAGTATCTGGTTTCCGCCCTGACACAAAGGGCACGGTGGAGGACACTTTTTTTTTTTTTTAGGCTTACTTGTTCAGTCGCGCTGTGGGGAGGGAGGGAGGGATGCTGCAAACAAATAGCACTGGCGTGCGCTCGCAGTGCCTCAGCCACACTGGGTCTGCCCCCGCTCACGGCGTGTGTAGCCTCCCTGTCCACACTGCTCGGACTCTAGGTTGTTCCGCCGGGAACAATCCGAGGCCGGCCCTGGGCTGCATGCACCTCCCAGGTCCAAGCCGCTCAGGTTCAGGCACTCGGGTAGTCCTCAGAGGCGCAGACTCAGTTGGGCCTGCGTTTTGTGCTCTTCCCAGGTCCGAGCAGCTCAGGTGATGAGGTGTTTGGCGAGCGCCAATGCTGCGACTTATCGCCTCCCCGCCACTTGGTTATCTGGGTGTAAAACCGGTGCACCTTCTCAGGCAGATGTTAACCGTCCAGACCCCCAAGAAGTTTTAGTTAGCAAAGAAGCCTGCTTACAGTTTTATAGATAATGTCTCTCTGGGGCTGCGATTGCCCTCTTCCGGCTCTGGCTGCCTGTCACCGGAGGGGGAAGGTCTGCAGCCGGCTATCTCTGTTCAGTCCTTTGTTCCATGCGCGGGCCTGGCGGTCTTAGGTTAGGGCTGGCTTTTCGCGTGGTAGATATCCCACAGTCTGGTTTGCTAGCCCAAATTATTTCGCTCAGATAGCGCTCAGGGTATTCAGGCCAGATTCTTACTCTCAGCAATGCAGCCCGCGCCAGGCCTCCTGCCCAGCCCCCGCTTGCTAATGATGGATGCAGGCGTCTGCGCTGCTTCTCCACTGGGGGAGTTACCGTAGGGCTCGCAATCTGCAAGTTTTAATTGTTTATGTATTTTTTCTCCCTGTTATGTTGCCCTCTGTGCTACCAAAGCTCGGCACAGATTCGGCAGTGAGAAGGTTTCCTGGTGTTTGGAAACTTCTCTCTTTTTAAGACTCCCTTCCCGGGACGGAACTCCGTCCCTCCCTCTTTTGTCTCTTTTTTTTGTCTTTAATATTTTTTCCTACCTCCTTTCGAAGAGTTGGGTTGCTTTTCTGGGTGCCTGATGTCCTCTGCCGGCATTCAGAAGTTGTTTTGTGGAATTTACTCGACGTTTAAATGCACTTTTGATGAATTTGTGGGGGAGAAAGTGTTCTCCCCGTCCTACTCCTCCGCCATCTTGGCTCCTCCCCCCCCGAGAATAATTATTTTAAAATCTGCATTTTAGGCTTGAAATTGAAAATGTCAAGTTACAAACTACAGTCAAAAAGCAAGTGGATAAAATTGACCAGCTTCAGAAAAACCTGTTAAGTACAAGATTGGTAAGTCAACCTCTTAATTTCTGTCATACTGAGAAAGGATTTAAATTTTTTTGCTAGTAATATATAAGAATATTTTGGACAATATGAAAAGTCTCATTGGTTAGCTTGTTGTATTTTTATTGATACTGCATGCTACTAGTGCTTTGATTCCTCTATAGAAGAAATCAACTGAATTCATAAATTTAATGATTTTTATAGTAAGATTTTAAAAATTGTGACAGTCCAAAAGCAGTATTTTATATATACCACATTTTGTTTATTCATTCATCTGTCAATGAAATTCCACCTTCTGACTATCGTTAATAATGCTGCTTTGAACATTGGTACACAAACATCTATTTGAGTCCAGAAATTTGAGTAATTATTTGATTGAGAATTTTGAGTTTCCTTTGTAATCCAGATCTCTCTGTGAGATTTCTGAGAATGAATCATTTTAAATATTGTGGTTTGTTCTCTTCATTAAGAATGAACACTATGTCTGTATAGAACCATTTTTCTGAACGACTGTATTTTTCATTTGTTGGATTTTTTCTTTTTTTAAGAGTTGGGGGTTGCATGGGAATTTTTCAAAGATTATTTTAGTATGGTGTGACTTAACAAAACCTGGAATATCTTGAACCATTGATGAAAATGATTTTAGAGCATCTTTAGAAAGTAAAATGTAAATATAGGCAGTGTTTAAAAAAACTTTCATTAACATTTAATATTTTCTGTGTAAAAGTCTCTATTTTTAACAAATAAATGCTGGCAATTTAAATTCCACAAAAATGATGAAATGAAAAATCATTTTAAGTTGGTTTAGGAAAAGTCATCAATTTTGAAATCTGTTATTGGCATCAATCAGGTTTAAAAACTGTGTTTACTATAAATTCATATTAACTTGTGAACTCATGAGAAATAATATTTTTAAGAAAGTATATAAGTCTCTCTAGGTGTTTAAAAATAATTTTCTTAAATTTTTTTTTCTAAGTCTGAGGATGAAAAGGAACAATTAAAGAAATACATTGAATTAAAATAATCTCTGGAAAATAGCTTGGACCAAGAAAAGAAGAAAAACAATGAGTTAGAAAAAGAGATTACTGGGTAAGATTTTAATATTTATGATAATCTCAACTACTAATAAAATATAATTTTATTTTATTTAAAACCTTAGACACAAATTCATTTTTATGTGCATTTTCATAATTAAACACATTATCCTATTTCAAAGTTTACTGTGGAAAGTCAGCACAATCTGAAATGTTTTTGAGTGCAGCAGTGCTATACTTATCTGTAATGATTTCTAAAACAGTAACAACCATGCCTCTGCATATAGTAATGTCACTCTCTTCTTCATCATTTATGCTGAAATTTTACTTCTGCAAAGTATCTTTGTTCTTTTTGGTAATCCTACCTTCTTTTAATTATGTTCCTTCCCTTCATCATTCAAGTAATTTATTATCTAAAATCCTACCTGTGTTATTGTTGAACAACATTAAAAAGTATCTTAATTTGGCTTATATTTTCTTTTTGCCCCAAAATTTTAGTTGTAAAATGTACATACAAAAATATATGTGTAACTTAAAGAATAATAAAATTAGTGACCATGTTTTGATCAGTAAGATAAAAAAAACTGCTTCTTCTTCTTCTTCTTTTTTTTTTTTTGCTGAGTGCAGTTAAGCCTCATCATCTAAAGATGCAGCCAACCCAAGATCAAAAGTATTCAGGGAAAAAAAAAATTGAGAAAGTTCCAAAAAGCAAAACTTGGATTGGTCTCAAGCTGGCAACTATTTCCATAGTGTTTACACTGTATTTATAACTATTTACAAAGCGTTTACATTGTATTAGATAATGTAAGTGATCTAGGGATGACTGAAAATATAGGGAAGATGTCCTTAGGGAAACTTGAGCATCCATGGATTTTGTATCCACGGAGTGTTGGGGGATTTTTGAACCAGTCCTCTGTGGATGCCAAGGGATGATTATACAAAGGATTCTTCTCTGATTCTCATTAATATTTTTCTCTTTTAATTTTCTCTACATTGCTTTGCATTTTGTTAACAATGTGCTAGGCAAGATTTCTACATCTCTTAAAACAGTCTTGAAGAGACTGGTAACCCCTCTCTCTCTTCTGATTTCCTTTCTTCTAAAACTCTCAGCCTGGGTTATTTCCTGCTTAACTCAGGCTCCATTTTTTTTTTTTCAATTTTGAGTAAGAATCTTGTTGGTTTTTTGTATCTACTTCCTTTTCTTTTTGTAGAGGTTGTGGTCAGTAGGAACAAATGTGTCTTGTGTCTTTTCAGAAAACATTCATATATAATATCTCTTCAATTTTATTTTGAATACTGATCTCTGGTTTATAATAATATTTAATAATAAATTGATATTTCACACTAGCATGCTAAAAATTGATGTTAACTTATTTATACGAACTCATATATTACATATATCACACACAATATATTTAAATGTGATAAAAATTTTTCTTCATAATCTAAGATTAGAATTTAGTTATTATGCTTTCAAGGAATATTAAGTTTGAACAATGAGAAAGGATTATAATTTATAGATTGGTTTGTTTTATCTGATAGAACATATATCTGTTTAATTATTAAATATCTGCTTTTAAATAACTTACTCATTCTATACATTTCTACAGATTTAAGAAACTCTTAAAAATGACAAGAAGGAAGTTAAATGAATATGAACATGGAGAGCTTAATTTTCACGGAGATTTAAAAACCAGGCAAACTGAAATGGATATTCAAATTAATATGCTAATACATAAGGTAATTTTTAATCAGTTTAGAACCCCAAAATCACTTAATTTGGGGAAATAAAAATCATTCCATGCTTTGGGCAGTGAAACACAGATTTGTCTATTCATTTTTTTAGGTTGGACACCAGTAAAAAAGACAGCTTTTCCCTATATCATTTTGAGATAAAAGGACACACTCTTGACTCTCTCTGTCTTGAACCCTGGCTGGTGATCTGAAGCTGAGCAGCAAAGCATTAATGACCCCAAAGCATCTGTTGTTTTTGGTGACAGGTTTGTTGAAATCTAATGAACATACCATGCAGTTCATTCGTTTAAACTGTACACTTCAGTAACTTTATTGTGTTTAAAGAATTATACAGGCATTACCACATTAGAACATTTTCATCACCCTCCAAAGAAATCACCCTGTGCCAGTTTTTTTTTTTTTTTTTTTGCTGATCTTCCCAGCCTGAAGGAACCATGACTCCACTCCCTAACTGTGTACATGTCCCTTTTCTGGACATTTCATGTCAGTGGAATCACACCATATGGTATCTTTTGTGACTGCCTTCTTTCATTTAGCATAATATTTTCAAGGTACATCTAACATGTATCAGTATTTCCTTGCTTTTATTGCTCAATAATATTTTATTGTATGGACATACCACATTTTATTTATCCATTCATCATCTTATGGACCTTTGGGGTTGTTTCTACTTTTTGGCCAATGTCAGTAATGTTGCTGTGAACATTTATGTTTCAGTTTTGGTGTGAACATATTTTTTCATTTCTTTTGGGAATACAGTTTTGAACAGAATTGGTGTATTACACAGCAACTCTGTTTAACCTTTTGAAGACCTGCCATACTGTTTTCCAGCATGGCTGCATCATTTTATATTTTTATCCAAAGTATGTAAAATGTTCCCATTTCTATACATTCCTGTCAACACTAGTCATTACCTGTCTCTGTGAGTATAGCCATCCTAGCAAGTATGAAGTGGCATCTCGTGGTGTTCTCCTCTCTCTGAGGAGAGGACAATGCAGATTGAGTTCTAGATTAGTAACTACTCAAAGCTACTCATCTCTTTTAGAATTTTAGTAAATTGAGATGAGGTCAAAAGTCTGACTTTGGTAATTAAACTATTTCTAGTTATTTCTTACAGTTCAAATCATATGTCTCATTGCTTACTAGTCTTCATTGCTTTCAAACTTGAGCAGAAATTCTAAGGAGTCACACCTGCCTATTTGTAAGAATTTGTAATTGAAGGGAACCCTGAAAAAACTTCTTCCTGAATAGTTCTTAAGTCTTCCTTCTAGTTATATGCTTCTTCTCATCAACATTGTGATTAAAAATCTCACCTTTTATCATATTCCAGTTTATAGGAGACCGGTTTCTACCTGCATTTAAGTTATGTTTATTTTCTCTTTTTCAAAAATCTATTTTTCTGTTTTTTCCTAATCAGCTTTAAGTTCAGTGGCTTCAATAAACAACATTGGTTTCGTTCAAAATCTACACTTAGGAAAAGGTGGCCAGGATGGCTGGCTTCTCGTCCCCTCAGCTTCAGGTGGGGCAGCTCGAGGGCTGGGGGCTGGAATCGGGTGAAGGTGTGTTCATTCCCATATCTGATAGTTGGTGTCTGTGGTTGGCTTGACTTTGGTGAAGGCAGAGAAGTTAAACACCTACCCTGAACCTAGGCTCTCTTTGCAGCCTGGGCTTACTCGCAACATGGAGCCTGGTTCCCAGGTTGAGAGCCAGGCAGAAGCTCTGCTGTCTTGTCTAACCTCGCTTTGCAGTTCACACAGCATCATTTTCATCATCTTCTGTTCAATAGGAGCAAGTCACTTATACTTGGCCTATATTCTACCATTTTTTACAGAATAAAGTTTTTAAAACTAATGGGTACATTTAAAAACTAGCACAGTTACTCACTGGCCACAATTTTTTATATTCCTTCCAATGAAAAATACCCTTTTCCCTACCTGTTCCCTCACAAGTGTCAGTTGTTAACAGTGTCAGGCCCAGGCTCACTACAGGTCTTATGGTCTTCATCAGGTACAGGTGGCACATGCAGATGAAGTTTCTGAGTGTGATTTCTAGAGTGTGACCCTGTGAGCACAACCTTCTCAGTACTAAGACTTGAGAACTAAAGGGACAAGTTATCTGCCACCCACACCCCCACCATCCTGCTGAATGACTAGGCTTTCCCAATCAGAAATGGGAAACAGGAGGCACCGTATTCTATAGCAGCTCTGAGGTCCAGTTTGGTGCTGCCAGCCCTTTGATGAGGACTTTGTCCTGCCCATAAGAGTGCTTCATTTTTGCTTTACCCTCTGAGCTCTGTGTGCTGTCCTTTTCATAGGAAATGACCTCTGTTTGTAGCTGAGTCATTTTTCTTAAGCCAGCTTCCTCTTTGTTGAACTTCTAAGAAAATCCCAAAGGCCTATTCTCATTTGTATGTCTTGGTCTCTATTAGGCCAAGCACTGTTTTTTGTTTTTGTTTTTGTTTTTGCTGCAAAGTTTCTCTTTAAAGTTTTTAGTGTCCTGTGAATTGGATTGGGGTTCACGTCATTGGAGAGGATACCAAAATATTTGGTATCCTCAAATATCTCAAAAAATATCTCAAAATATTTTTTGAGAGAAGCTCTGCACCTTGGGCTTCTTGTGAAGCTTTGTAGGATGATGCCTTTAAAATTCTTATGCCCTTAAGATCTTTAAAGATATTTGAGGCACTACCTTAAGTCTTTCTAGGGTCTTAATGAAGGGTTTTACAGTCTATAGGCTTCACCTTGAAACCGTGTTTTCCTGACAGCACCCTAGATTTGATCTGAGCCCAGAAGCTGTTTCTCTCTTTTAGCATCATGTGACCACTGGACATGTGGAGATGCTGTAAAAGAGATAACAGATATTGAACCCAAATATAATTGAGCCTGGATCCTTTATATTTAATAGTCCCCCCCCCTTTTTTTTTGATAGCTTATCCCTCTCATTGATGTTACTTTCAGTTGGTTTGTAGCAAGAGTCTCCTTTCCTCTGTGTTTCAGTGTCATTTTCTTCTCTTGCCTAGAAGCTGTCACCAGCAGCCTCTTTAAGGGCCATCAGGATTCAGTTTACAGTGTCATGAAGCCCTTTGGGTTTTCATTTCTTTCTCTGCATCCATTCAGATCTCACTTACCTCCATGTTGAAAGGCATTCTCACATCTTTTAGTTATTTTTAATGGCATTTTTAATATCAGTATCTGTGCCAGGTATTTACTGCCAGAAAATTGTATAATAAACCACGTCAAAGCCTAGTGCCTCAAAACAGTATTTACTTTGTTCAAAAAGTTGTGTTGGGGCAAGGCTCAGTGAGTGAGGCCAGCACGTTTCTTTTCCAATCGGCATCAGCTGGGATGTCGTGAAGGTGGGGACCAGAGTCATCTGAAGATGAGTTCATGCACATGTCTTGCAGTTGGAGCTGGCTTTTGGATGGGACATTATTTGAGGTCGGTCAGTGAGGGCACTGACAAGGTGCTCAATATGTGGTCTGGGCTTCTTCGCAGCATAGTGACTGATGCTAAGGGTAGGCTTTCCCACAGAGCAAAAGTCAGTTTCCTCAGACTCTGTCCAGTTGAAATCAGTTACTGAGGCCAGCACATATTTAAGGGGAGGGAATTTCAGAGAAAAGTGTCAAAGAACGTGTAGACAGTTTCAATACCACCACCTCCACTCACCTCGACCTACCGAGTAATCATTCTGTCTAAAGGAAAGTTCTTTGCAACTCAGTGTCACTGAAATTCATACAAATTTTGTTTGTTGTTTTGTTTGGTATGTTCTGTTCTGTGAAAAGTAACAAATGGTTACAAAAATGAGGCATTTTTTGTTGTTGTTGTTCAGAAAAATGTATGGATCATCTCACTAAGCTATTAGGAGATGAGATTTCTTTAACCTTTTGAATTATTTTCCTTTGGAATGCAGTTCAAATTAGCAAAAGTATTCATAGTTCAGAAAAAGACTTATGGGATTAGAATCCATATTTATAAGATTTATTAATGAGAGTCTTATTTTCACAATCTTCTTTTGGGAATCATTTATTAACTCAATCCTAGATAACAATACCATATCCCTCAAAATTCTTTAAAACATGGGGCATTAAGATGGGGGGAAGGAGTAAGAGACATTGTACTAAGAGGTGACTTGTAGTCATTTTATGGAGAATAAATAGAAAAGAGTGTAATATCAAGGGCAAATGTTGTGTGACAAAGATTATGACAGTGAAGAATATATTTTGTGACTCTTGATGGTTTGAACTTCTTTCTTGATTCTCTGAGTAATCCCTGGTCCTACATTCTACAATACAGATACCATTGTATCTATTTGGTCCTGGTTTGAGTTAGGCTGTGTTCAGTCCACTTGCCTCATTACCAAACAGTATTGTTTTATTCTTGCAGATTGATAATCTTACAGCAGAGCTGGAAACTGCATCTTTAAAATGTCTTCATCTGGATGCAAAAAATCAAGTTCTTTGAAAGGAGTTATTATCTATGAAAGGAATGCAAAAGAAATGTGAAAAACTAGAGAAGAATAAAAATAAGTTGGAGCAAGAAATAGTGAACCTCAGAAGTTATATAGAAATGAATATTATAGAACACAGTCAAGTAGAGCACTATAAACAGGAGATTGAAGAAAGGGCAAGACAGGATCTTGTAGAGAAATTAAAGTCAGTCAACCTATGTTTGCAGGTTAATTTGTTCATCTGTCATGTGCTTGAATTCACCTCATTGTAAATTACGTTTTGGATCTATACAGCTTATGTGTTTCCTCTACTTCCCTTAGAGCAGTTGGCTTGGCAGTTTTCTGTAAGGAAGGGGACACTTATTTCTCCCATTAAATATTTCCGTTTCCATCACAGTTATCACCAAATTGACCTATCAGAATGATTCTCACTAGAGAATCCTTTCATTTATAAGACCAATTGGAATAAAATAAGACTACTAGGAGGAAAAGAAAATATTGTGGTTTAGAACTGGTACCATCCTCTTGAATTATTTTTAAGTTGTCTTGTTCAATTTTTAAAATTTTAAGTTGATCCTCTTGTTCTTTGAATTATCAGATTATATAAGCACCACTATGGCCATAATTCCACTTTAATTTTATAATTCACGTTTAATTCACTTCACATTGACAATAATTATTTTAAACTTCTGCTCTTTTTTTTTAACCTTTAAAATTGCTTTCTGAATCACTGACTCAAAACTAAAGGGAGAAAATATAATTTTCCAGGTTAATGATTATTTTTAAAATGTTATCTTTTTAAATTTGCCTTAGAAACAAGCAG
Organism: Bos indicus x Bos taurus; assembly: GCF_003369695.1. NCBI lineage: Eukaryota > Metazoa > Chordata > Mammalia > Artiodactyla > Bovidae > Bos > Bos indicus x Bos taurus. Next base: position 51,167,747 of record NC_040104.1, read on the forward strand.
CTCTCGGGAGAACTTAGAGCAGTTACAAGAGAATAATGCTTCCATAAGAAGTCAAATGGATCTCAGAATTAAAGACTTGGAATCTGAACTCTCCAAGGTGAAAACTTTGCAAGAAGATTCTCATACAGCAGAGTTGGAAAAATATCAGCAACTCTACCTAGTAGAACTAGAAGTTAGAAAGTCATTGGAAGGTAAACTAGACAAGTAAGTCAAAACACAGAATCACAGAAAGTAAATTTAGTTCGTTAATTTGTTTCTAAAGCCTAATTTTTATAGAGCGCAGTTCATAAGATTAGTAGGAAGTGAAAGCTAACTAGATGGTCACTGCTAGAGGGCGCCCTAAGACAAACTGTTAATACTGGGTCCTTTTGGGTTTTACCACACAGAGTCGGAAATGACTGAAGTGACTTAGCAGCAGCAGCACACTGCATAAAGGCATGCTTGTGAAACTGGGGGCAATTAACACAGGAGTGAAAGACAGGATACTTCATAGAGTGTCTAGAAATAGAATGGTGACCTGACTGAGGGTGGGGGGTGTGGAGGATGTAAAGGGCAGATGGCACCCCCAGTGCCTAGTCCAAGTTTTCCCACTGTCTGAAAGCAGAGCATTCCTAGGAAGCCTTTCATAAGCTAAAACAGTGTACAGCAAAGAAGCAGGTACCCGAGGGCACATTCTGCTACTTGAAGCCTAAAATGAATATGTACAAGTGAAGCACAGGTGCTCCCATATAGGGTTCAGGGTTGTGGTGACTTGACACTGAGATGTGGGGTGTGGCTCCCAGGGAAGGAGCTCAGTCAGGCCAGTCTCCCTGCTTGGGGAGCGTGATGCCTCTTACTGTAAAACGTACACTGAACCTTTTTATATGAAATAAAAAAGTCTCTTCAAAAAAAAAATTTTTTTTTTAAATTATCAAAAAGAGATGCTGACGTAGGCCTTTCCTAGAAGTGAAGTAACATAAAGTGAACTGTGAAAAAGCAGGGGATACTTGTAATTATTCCTGGGGCTGTTTTAGCTCTTTTCAATCACTCATTGACTTTCTTGTCCTCCCCTCTAGATTGTGAATCTAGATGATTCCTTAGAGCCAAAAGCTTAATTTCTCAGAAGTCGTGAGTGAAACGTGTATACAAGTGGTGAAAGCAAATGCTTGAAAGTAGCTTTGTGGGATGGGGTGTTTCTTAATCCCTGAACTGTTTCCTGGAGGCAGGTGTGTCCCAGAGGGCAGCAGATGTGACTGGGAGGCCACCTCCCTTTCTCTCTGATGCCCTTTCTCTCCTCTCCCAACTGTGTCTTGTTACTTGAAGAGCCCTAGACACATGTGTACTTCTTTAGAATAAGGTTACAACTATCATTGTTTACAGGAGGTCTGCTCTGTGTTTTCAGTGTTCAAACAGTTTATTGGGAATTCCATTTACTATATGGCAACTTTAAAAATGCAAATCATTATGTTGGTGTTTTCCATCTTCCCCAGGACTCATGAGAGGCTGGCAGTGATCAGCACCAAACTTGAGGTGGAGAAAGATCAGAACAAATCTTTACTTGGCACTCTAAGCACGAGGCCAGTCCTGGAGCCCCCTTGTGTTGGAAATTTCAATAATCCTTTAGTGCTCAATGGAAATCTTACTCCAAGAGCAAATGTAGGTTTTCCTACCTCAATTCCACACCCTCCGAATAACAGCATGGAGAATTACTTGACCAAAGTTAGTTCTATTATATTTTCTCCACTGGGTTTCAGAATTCTGATATGAATGATCCTTGTTTTTAATTTGGTGAACTTCTGAGTTGTTTATTTGACTTAATGCACATTAAGTAAAAGTCACAATTAGCTGTGCTAATAAAGGAGACTGAAATTTTATGATTTTTTTTGTCCCAGAGTTCTTGATTTTAATAATAGATACATACTAAATTATTAAATTCCTTGAAAAGCTGCATTTAAATTATACTTTAGAAATGAAATCTTATTGCCGAGTATCCAAAAGTATTCTTTCAGATGTTTCACTTCCTTTCTAATTGATTTCAGTTGGCAATGGTTCATAATCATTTCCAAGCTCTGCTGTACCCAATGAAGTTTTTCTGCCTCTAAGCATAAGTGAATCACTAGCATCTAAACACTAACCACATATGGATACTTTTTGTTTAAAGGAATCCTAGATAAATCCTTTTTATGAATTAAATAAACTTACAATACTAAACCAAAACATTAATTTCTAGTTTTAGCTTAACATTTTTTGTCATTTTCTTACATAAATTTTGTCATTTCTTACAAAAATGACATTTTTGTCATTTTCTTTAATTGCTATTTTACCTATAGCACTTTTATTTAAAATTAAAAAAAAATCTTGCTGAGCATTTGTAGAATATTTCTAGATTTGTAGTTAATTCAAACTTTTAAACATTATAAATGAAGCTCACTTTATCTCTATCTTGACATCACCTGGATGAATGGTATCTAAGATAGCAATGATGGGGAGTCTTTAAATTGCAACCAGTTTTCACTGTTCAATCAGTGTGATTAAAATACCCATTTCAGTCAGTGCACACAGGTTTATAGTTTTAATGGTGTTTTCCTGATGTTTGTGATGCATGGAAAAGTAGCCCTTGTTAAATGCAGTCTCAACCTGTTTTCTCCTTTGGCTTCTTACCATAGTAGGGGGGCAATCAAGGTTTCTTTCACAGCACTGCATCTACACTGGGTCTTAGTACTTGAGAGCTATGAAACTGGAGGACGTGCTTTAGCTGTGCAGTCACAGCGGGCCTCCAAACACTTCATCCCAAGTCAGACACTTCCTCGTGCAGGGCTAAGAAGAAGAAGCAAATGCTTGACCCCCATCCCAGACACAGGCTGCCTACTGCACACCCAAGTCCATGGTGCTGTGGGCACATACATCTTTTCAAAGTAGAGATTTGGAACCAAGCAATCACATCAGTTAGGTAAATCTCCTCACCTCTCATAAGGAAGGTAAGAGTATAAATCCTCACCTTGAAACTTTTCTCCTTCAAGTTCCCTGTCATGTTTTTTTTTTTTTTTTTAATGTATGGTTTATAAATTAACTATATCAAATGACTGCTACATATAGGAGTTTGACAATAGTTTATTCTTGTTCTTGTCTTTAAAACATGATTTAGTTAGAAAGCTACTATGTCATGTCATGCCACAAGCATTATTGAACTATGCAAGAAGGTTTTACATATTCATTTTCTCTGCGTTATAGTTAAAAATCTATGTTTTTTTCTTAATCTGAGGAAGTAGCTGGCATAGGACTCTGGACTCAGTAAGAAAGTCATTGGCTTTCTTACTTCTTTTGTAGAATTATGAACTTTGCCTAAATCATGACTCTCATACCTTAAAAAATTTTGTTTTGTTTTTTTTTTTTTCAAAGAAAACAAAGTTTCTTAAAAAAATTTTTTTGTGTGGAACCATATTATATAAAAAAGAGATAAGTATAAAGCCTTTTAGCCAAAGGGGTGGCCAGAGGTCCTGCATTTGTGACTTCTCAGTTCCTCAACCCTGAAGTGACCCCTGTGGGACCTTCCCCTTCTATGGGACATAGTTTGGAAACTAACAGTTATGTGTTAATCCTTCTCACTAAACATCTTTAGAATAAAAACTTGCTGGCACATTGTTTTCTTGTGTATAATTTTCTCATCTTTCTGTGTTTTTGTTAAATGGAAAAGTTTAAAGAAAATTGCAGGTGTGTTCTCCTTAATAACATTCAACTCAAACTACTTCCTCCATTTGAACAGGATCCTAACCTAGAAATCAAAATAAAGGTCTCAGAAGTACGTATGTAGGGCAGGAGCTGTTAGGGGGAGAAGATAGTAATCTTGTGGGTCATTCCTAGGATCATGGGTCATTTTCTAATTCTTTGAAATTATATGTACTCTATAGACTGATATTTATTGTACTTTTTATCAGATTGCTGCTGCTGCTGCTAAGTCGCTTCAGTCGTGTCCGACTTTGTGTGACCCCATAGATGGCAGCCCACCAGGCCCTGCCGTCCCTGGGATTCTCCAGGCAAGAACACTGGAGTGGGTTGCCATTTCCTCCTCCATTTATCAGATTAACGTTCTATATATATGTTCTCTGTTATTTATAAGCGGAATAAGTAGGAATGCATTTTTTTATTTATGTGATTATTTTTCTACTTAAGTAACCGTCAAGTTAGGTCTAGTCTCTAAAAGTATTATTTAAACATCACATTTAGTAAGCTGTATAACATTCCTACGATACTATCTCTTGCTTAACTTAAAGATAAATAATATTTAACTTATTTCAAATGCAACAAGAGTTGGACAGGAGTATAACTAGAGAACTAAGAGAAGGTATGTTGCCAAAATGTATGAATTAAATTTAGATATTGATTTCTGAAATACACTGTAAACAATAAATGGCATCTCTTTCCATTGTTTGGATAACAGATACTATGCTAATTTTTTTCTTATATATAGCTAATGAAAAATGTGAAAGCATGAGCAGTCACATTGAAAAATATTCTTATTCCTCATTTATTCATCATGTTCTATAGTTTAAAAGAAATCTCAAAAGGTCTATATATTTCTATTTATTTCTGGCTGTATCCTTTCTCTACTACTGCCATTGCTGTGGAACTGTCCATCTGCACCCTGACACCATTCTCAGAAAGCATGAAGTTCATCAATGTCTCAAGTGTCTGGTAGTGGTTAAGCAAGAACACCCAGACTCAAGGAGTTATGTTTGCATAGCTGTCACTTGATGGGTGACTTTATAATTTATGTGTCACTGACTTTGTCACTAGTTTATCTCTTGCCCTCAGGAAAAGCTCCAAACACTTGCATCAATTTGGGTCCTTCCAAAGTAGTTGGTCTTATCTCTTTACTACCTTATTCTGCTGCTTAGCTGTGCATCTAACCAGCCAGACTATGTAGGATCCCACAGATTTTTTTCCTCACCTCTGGACTTTGTACGTGCTTCTCCCCTCTGACTCTTGTACTTTTTCCTGTCCTTCAGGTAGCTACTTCCATAGCACCTCCACCAAAAAGCTGGCAGTATTGACACAAAGCCAGCTGTCCCTTCTGAGTGTTCCTTGTGCCATCTTGTATACCTGTCTTAGTATTTATGACTCTGTATGGAAATTGTCTGTTCATCTATTTTTACAGTTTATAGCATTATCCTTTCTCAGGGTGACTGGATCACCTTCATCTTGTAATTCCAGTGTTTGTTACAGCACCTTAGCAGATAGTTATTGAGTAAATGAATGAAGAATGAGAAAGCCAGAAGCTCTGATACTCAGCCACATGTGGGACCATGGGTTGATTACATAATTGTAATCCTGTATTTTGTTTTCTGTCATTTATAGATATGTTTCATTTTTCAGAGCACTTAGAAATATATCATGTTTTTGTTTTGTTTTGTTTTTATTAATACTGAGTTAACTCGAGTATTTTAGATAAAGAATGTAATCCTTGTTTTCTTTCCAGCTGCTGCTGAATTTGAATCTGAGTCCTATGGATTGTCTCCTCTAGGAGCTACAGATGGGTCAAATCTGTCTCAGGACATGCTTTTGAAAACATCACAAGAATATGTACAGATTTTGAAGAAAAAGTATATGATCTGAAAGATAAATAGTGAAAATTTCCCTTCTGGACTGTTTTCATGACATTTTAGTTGTTTCTCATTAAACATGATGAGAAAATCTTTATTAAAGGGAAATATTTTTGTGTGTATGATGAAAATTTGTATGGTATTTTAAAACTACTAGTTTTAAGTAGTACTAATACTACTTTTAAATAGTAGCATCTAAGTACTTTTGATACTAAGTATTTTCTCTGCAGCTAACTTAAGTGATTTAAAAATCAGCACTGTTAAGTTTTCCATATTCAAAGTGAAAGTGTTAGTCACTCAGTAGTGTCCAACTTTGTGACCAATGGACTGCAGCCCGCCAGCCTCCTCTGTCCTCTACTATCTTGTGGGGTTAGCTCAAATTCATGCCTATTGAGTTGCTGATGCTATCCAATGCTCTCGTCCTCTGTTGTCGCCTTTCTCCTCCTGCCTTCCATCTTTCCCAGCACAAGGGTCTTTTCTGATGAGTCAGCTCTTCACATCAAGTGGCTGAAGTATTGGAGCTTCAGCCTCAACATCAGTGCTTCCAATGAATATTCAGGATTGATTTCCTTTAGGATTGACTGGTTTCATCTCCTTGCAGTCCAAGGACTCTTGAGAGTCTACTCCCAACACCACAGTTCAAAAGCATTCTTTGGCAGTCAGACTTCTTTATTGTACAACTCTCATATCTATACATGACTACTAGAAAATAGTGTATATATGTTAACTCCAGTCTCCTAATTTGTCCCTCCCCTCATGTTTCCCCTGTCATAACCATAATTTGATTTTCAGATCTTTTGAGTTGGTTTCTGTTGTGTAAATAAGTTTATTTTTATTAAATTCCACATTTAAGTGCTGTGATACTTGGTTTTCTCTGAGTTACCTCATTTAGTATTGTGATTTCAAGATCCATCTGTGTTTCTGCAAATGCCATTATTATTTCTTTTTATGGCTGAGTAATATTCCATTTTCATTGGTGTGTGTGTGTGTGTGTGTGTATACTGCATCTTCTTTATCCATTCTTCTGTTGATGGACATTTAGGTTGCTTCAATGTCTTGGCTATTGTACATAGTTCTGCAGTGAACATTGGGGTGCATGTACCTTTTTGAATTATGGTTTTCTCCAGATATATGCCCAGGACTGAGATTTCTGAATCATATGGTAACTCTATATTTAGTTTTTATAGCAATCTTTATAGAGTTTTCTATACTGGGTGTACTTAGGTGCATTCCATAAGCAGTGTAGAAGGATTCCCTTTTCTCTACACTCTCGCCAGCATTTATTGTTTGTATATTTTTTGATGGTGGCTATTCTGATTGGTATGAAATGATACCTTATTATAGTATCTCTGCATTTCTATAATAGTGATGTGGAGCATCCTTTCTGAGCATCCCTCATGTGCTTTTTGGTCGTCTGTAGGTGTTCCTTACAGAAATGTGTATTTAGATCTTATACTCATTTTTTGATCAGGTTGTTTGTTTTTTGATATTGAGCTCTTTGATCTGTTTGAATATGTTGGAGATTAATCCCTTGTCAATTGCATCATTTGCAAATATTGTCTCCCATTCTGTGGGTTGTCGTCTGTCTTGTTTATGATTTCCTGCACTGTGCAAAAGCTTTTACATTTAATTATATCCCATTTGCTTATCTCTGTTTTTATTTTCATTACTCTAAGAGGTGGATGAAAAAAGATCCTGCTGTAATTTATGTCACAGTGTGTTCTGCCTATATCCTCCTCTGAGTTTTACAGGACCTGTCTTATATTTAGGTGCTTAATCCATTTTGAGTTTATTTTTGTGTATGATATTAGGGAGTGTTCTAATGTCCTTCTTATACATGTAGCTGTTGAGTTTTCTCAGCACCACTCATTGAAGGGGCTGTCTTTTCTTCTTTGTATAGTCTTGCCTCCTTTATCCTAGATTAATTGACCACAGGTAAGTAGGTTTCTCACTGGACTTTCTGTCTTGTTCCATTGATCATTCAATATATTTCTTTTTTTGTGGTAGTACTTTGTTTTGATTACTGAAGCTTGCAGAATAGTCTGCAGTCAGGGTACCTTATTCTGTCGGCTCTTGCTTTTCTTTCTCAAGATCGCTTTGTCTATTTGGGGTCTTTTGTTTCCATACACACTGTAAAATTTTTTGTTCTAGTTGTGTGAAAAATGCCATTGGTAATTTGATAGAAATTGCACTGAATCTGTAGATTGCTTTGGATACTATAGTTATTTTGACAGTTATACAGTTATAATGTCACTTTCATTTCTGTATTTCAGTTTCCTCTCTTTCCTTCTTAGTTTAGGTAAAGGTTTATTGATATTGTTTGTTTCATTCAGGAAATAAACTTACAGTTCTTGCATATGAGCACTGGGCTGGCACGCCAGGGCTCTGTGCTCATGGGCAATGTGTTTAGAGATGTTGCTTAGCAACGATCATTCTGTGATGAGAGATTCCAAACCGTTGAGCTTCCCATCTGGGAGTTTGTGGTGGGACGGCTCTGGCTTACCTGTAGTGCTCGTGTTGGGTTTAGGGGACTGTGAAGAGCTGAGGGAGAGGTGAGGTGTGTTTGGAGTCCATAGGCTCTGTGATGAAGAAGACATTTGGCTTTGGGAGTAAGAAGGGTGTGCCGCCCTTTGGCTCCTCCATCAACCCATGAAAGACAGAGGTCATGGAATCAACTTCCAGCCCGGGTACCCCATCCGAGATAAAGACCTCAGAAAGATCCACAAAGCTGCCATTTTGGGCAACGTAGCCAAAGTGCAGCATGCTCTGTTGTTTGGGGAAAATGGCCTGTACGACAGGGAGAAGATGAACAGGTAAGAGGGGTGGAAGGGCCTGGAAGAGATCCCGCCTGTGAGTTTCCCTTCCAAGGCTCCTGGATACCTTCCTGGGATCCAGCACCCCACAGACTTTATAGGCAGCAAAAAGCCTTAGCTGGTTTTGGACCCACTTATAACTCCCCTTATAGAGTTTTACTAATAGTTTTGAAGTCATTTAACTGAATGTTGATAATCACAGAAATGAAATGAAACATGAATAGCATCTGTTTTTCCTTTCTTCCTTCTACTTTTTATTTGCATGGGTTAGCATGATGTACTCATGAGTAAAAGCTCCTAAGTTATATAGCCTTCAAGAAATCTTCTGAACTTTCTGGCTCTCACATTTTTTCTCATGTGATTTATGAAAACACTTCTTCAGGGATCACCTATTGTGGATCATGGATCCACAATCTGTGGACAGATTTCTGATGTTGTCAATATTTTAAATATATATATTTTTCATACCGTAAGGTTATATATTACAGAAAACTGCATAGTGAGCAAAATAATTCCCATGCCAAATCAACTTCTGGATTAAAAATTCTTCAGATACAATTCAATATCCATTTTATATCAGTGTACCCTTAGGTATATGTGTTCTTTGCTGAAGGACCTTAGAAGACAGCTTTGGAGTAGGAAGCTGGCTGTGTCCTTGAATAGGAAGACATTTTCTTAGGATGTATGGTCTTTCTATATTTAAAGCAAATCAACATTTCATGGTTTTAAAGATTTTAGGTTACCTATGCTGTCTTTAATTGTTGTGATGAAATTAAAAGCTTTGTATAGTAGAGGAAGATTTGCCCTTGTAGATATCAAAATGTGCTATAAGTGCCCACAAAGTGTTCATTTACTAACAACTGAAAAGATAGATACATGAATGGACCAGAATGCCCAAACACCCAAATGAATGTAAAACTTTAGAACTTGAAAATGATGACCTTTTCTGTTAGAAATGATAAACTGTGTGTAGATGGTGGAGAAATAACCTGGTAAAAGAGAAAAGTAACTCAATTTTTATCTCACCAAAAAGTTTCAGATAGAGTATGAATCAAACATTTCAAATATGCACAGTGAGAAAAGTACCAGAATAAAACTCAGATTCCTATTTATACATTTTTTATCTGCTGACAGAGACCTTCTCTTTTTTCTATTTCTACTGTTTCTTAACCTTATTTTTTTTTTAATTGGAGAATAATTGCTTTACAATGTTGTGTTGTTTTCTGCTGTATAGCATCATAAATCAGTTGTAAGTATACATATATCCCCTTCCTTGTGAGCCTCCCTCCCACCCCAAAGACCTTTCTAAGAATGATTTCAAAAGTAAGAATTCTGGAGTTTCCTGGATTTCGGCACACACACAAAAGAAAAGAAATCTGGATGTTGATTTAACATTTTAACAACACAAAAATTTTAAAACTCTCTGTAGATCAAGCTGTCTATAGGCAAGTCAGATTAGCAGACAGGCCTTGTCTTTTTGACACTAATAGGAATGTGGCACAGATAAAAATTATTTCTCACTTTCAATTTTTTTTTAGATTTTTTTTTATTTGAGGATTGATATTTTCTGACAACTTTCAGCCTTTTCAGAAGTCAAGGGAGTCTATGGAGTTCCTTGGACATCCAGTAGTTAAAACTCAGTTCTGTGGGCCCAGGGCTCAATACCTGGTGGGGGACCTAAAATCCTGCAAGCTACTGGGATGTATTGTACATGGGGAATATAGCAAATATCATATAATAACTTAAAATGGAGTATGACCTATAAAAATTGTGAATCACTATGTTGTGTACCTGTAATATATAATAATATGTAATATGCAGCATTTATATTTTAATTAAAAAGAAGCAACCTTAGAGAAAAAGACTTTATGGTAATTAGATCAATGGGAAAAATGAGAAATGAGCAAACAAAAATGCTACCAATTATAGCTGTACAGACATTGTGCATTATAAATTTCATTCCAATGTCAGAGACGTTAAAATGTCAGAAAATGAAGGTATTAGAATCACTGAAGCACAGTGTTGTCTCTAATCCTCAAAATGTATCTGCAAAATGTGGTATGATATCCTTTGACTTCATTGAGAGGTTGTCCTTGTAAAATCGGAGAAGGCAATGGCACCCCACTCCAGTACTCTTGCCTAGAGAATCCCAGGGATGGGGGAGCCTGGTGGGCTGCCATCTATGGGGTCGCACAGAGTTGGACACGACTGACGTGACTTAGCAGGAGCAGCAGCAGCAGCAATAATTATGATTATATTACCTAACAGTTACTGAGCTGTTACCTGTGCCAGGAACGGTTCTAAACTCTTTGCATGGATCTCATTTAAGCATGGCAGTGCTGTCCTGTGAGAGAACTACTTCTCTCTCTCTATTTTGTTGATGAGGAAATTGAGGCACAGAGAGGCTGAATGACAGCTAAGTGACAGAGTGAAAGTCAAATTCAAACCCAAGTTGAGCTGAATCTCAAGGTCATGGTCATTCTATTCAAGTAAATTGTTCTTTCATTACTGTATTAAGAAGAGCTAATGCTAATATATAATGTTATTTCTCCAGAAGGAAACAAAATATTTGTTTTAGAGGGATAGGAATAGCATGCTATTGAATGTTTTCAATCACAGGAACAATTGTTTGTTTTGAAACAGTAACACTAGAGTTTCCTGAAAACTCCTCTTGCTTTCATAGGACTGCCCTCCACTTGGACTGTGCCAATGGCCATTCAGCGGTGGTCACTCTGCTCCGGGAGAGAAAATGTCGGCTTAACCTCTGTGACAATGAAAACAGGACAGCACTGATGAAGGTATGGGGCAGCGAGCTGCGTCCACACGAGGTGGATGTGATTTAACTACTGAGACTAAAAGTGAATTCATCTCATTTAGATATAGCAAACCAGTAAAGCTTGTGTACTGTTTACTTTGAATTCCTAGAATTTACACTCTGTTTCTTGGTGCATCACAGACAGGCCATAGAATGCCAAGAAGAGGAGTGTGCGACTCTTCTGCTGGAGCATGGTGCCGACCCAAATGTCATGGACGTCTGTGGGAACACCACTCTCCACTACACTGTCTTTTGCCAGAATATATCACTCGCAGCAAAGCTGCTTTCCTGAGACACCAATATAGAAGCCAGGAACAAGGTATATCTCAACTAACTTTATTTACAAACTACTTGCAAAGCATTTTTTAAACTGCTGCTGCTGCTGCTAAGTCGGTTCAGTCCTGTCTTACTCTGTGCGACCCCATAGACGGCAGCCCACCAGGCTCCCCTGTCCCTGGGATTCTCCAGGCAAGAACACTGGAGTGGGTTGCCGTTTCCTTCTCCAATGCATGAAAGTGGAAAGTGAAAGTGAAGTCGCTCAGTCGTGTCCGACTCCTAGAGACCCCATGGACTGCAGCCTACCAGGCTCCTCCATCCATGGGATTTTCCAGGCAAAAGTACTAGAGTGGGGTGCCATCGCCTTCTCCAATGCTAAGCTAAGTCTAGTTAATTATTGGAGTTGTACTGCCCTGAGTTCATGACTACTTCATCTTCCTTTTCTTTCTCCTTGCAATTCAGTTCAATTGCTCAGTCATGTTCGACTCTTTGGGACCCCATGGACGGCAGCACGCCAAGCCTCCCTGTCCGTCACCAACTCCCAGAGTTTACCCAAAATTATTTCCATTGAGTCAGTGATGCCATCCAACCATCTCATCCTCTGTTGTCCCCTTCTCCTCCTGCCTTCAATCTTTCCCAGCATCAGGGTCTTTTCAAATGAGTCAGCTCTTCGCATCAGGTGGCCAAAATATTGGAGTTTCAGCTTCAACATCAGTCCTTCTAATGAACACCCAGGACTGATTTCCTTTAGGATGGACTGGTTGGATCTCCTTGCAGTCCAAGGGACTCTCAAGAGTCTTTTCCAAGACCACAGTTCAGAAGCATCAATTCTTTTGTGCTCAGCTTTCTTTATAGTCCAACTTTCACATTCATACATGACTACTGGAAAAACCATAACCTTGACTAGACGGACCTATGTTGAGAAAGTAATGTCTCTGCTTTTGAATATGCTAAGTTGGTCTAACTTTCTTTCCAAGGAGTAAGTGTCTTTTAATTTCCTGGCTGCAATCACCATCTGCAGTGATTTTGGAGCCCACAAAAAAACAAAGTTAGTCACTGTTTCCCCATCTATTTGCCATGAAGTGATGGGACCGGATGCCATGATCTCAGTTTTCTGAATGTTGAGCTTTAAGCCAACTTTTTCACTCTCTTCTTTCACTTTCATCAAGAGGCTTTTTTGTTCTTCTTCACTTTCTGCCATAAGGGTGGTGTCATCTGCATATCTGAGGTTATTGATATTTCTCCCGGCAATCTTGAATCCAGCTTGTGCTTCATCCAGCCCAGTCTTTCTCATTATGTACTCTGCATATAAGTTAAATCAGCAGGGTGAAAATATACCTTTACTTTCTCCTTTACTACATGCTAAATAAAAGTTTACAGAACTTAGAATCTTGAAATGTATATGACAATTAAAGTTTTGATATCACCTCTGACATTGTCTGAAGTGATCTAAGAATTTGGTAGTTGTTTTTCATATCAGTGTTAAAATATTATTTATCACATTTTTAATACATAGCTTTTGCCAACTGATTCCTGAATATAAAGAAAAGAGATCTAAAACTTCTCCTGATAAAACCAACCCAGGTACATCATCTGATACTGAATTACTCTCGGTGATTCTACCATAGATAAAGTAGGAATGAGGAAGCTTCAATAATGAAAGAACTATAAAAAAAGTAGTGTAAATTGCATGTGTATTTTATTTTTTAATTAATGTCTTTATACTCTAGTATTCAGAATTCTTTAAGAAGTTAATTATAGGTGAATTAACATCAAATACAATATTGTCTGAAAAGAAATCCATCTCTTTAATATGGTCCCTAAAGTCCTATATTAGATCTTTGTGTAAATCAGAAAAAAAAAATTGAGTATGATGTATATTTCATCTATAGTCATAGAACAGCAGATTGGACGTCTTATGAAAGTGAACTTTCATTTTGAGAAGTGGTTTGCCTTTACCGAGTGATGGCTCAGACGGGAAAGCATCTGTCTACAATGCAGGAGACCCGGGTTCGATCCCTGGGTCAGGACGATCCCCTGGAGAAGGAAATGGCAATCCACTCCAGTACTATCGCCTGGAAAATCCCATGGATGGAGAAGCCTGGTAGGCTACAGTCCATGGGGTTGCAAAGAGTCGGACACAACTGAGTGACTTCACTTTCACTTTCAGTTTCACTGTGTAGTGATTAGTCTCACTAAAATAGTTACCATCATTAAAACTGGGAACTTGAATAATCCCTTCCTGGTAGGATAAGAAATGATAAACAATAACTGCAAAGCTGAGGCAGTGTGCAGCATAGTAGTGAGAGATTATTTCTGAAAGATACCTACCAATTGTACAGAAGGCATAAAAGCAATGCCTGGTTGAGAACCAGTTATTTTGCCTATTGTACCAAGCAGGTCTAGATTGCCAACTTCATTCCTTACAGATCCAGAGAGAGAGAGATAGGTTGACTTCATTAGGATCAGATATTTTCTTTTGTGTGTTGGACAATTGTCATGAGAGTATAGTTTTGTAAGAACATGATGTTCTCTTGCCAGCAGTTAAAAGATTATCATAATAGATATTCAAATAGAACAACTTGGGACTCTGCAGGTTCTAATAAAAGCACGAAAATACTTTGTATTAACAAAAACAGCATTAGGTCCACTGGATGTGGCATCTAGCACATTGTACAGGGTATCCAAGGATACCTTTAACTGAGTAGACCTTTATCTAATCAAAGGGGGCCTCCCAGGTGGCTCAGTAATAAAGAATCTACCTGCCAATGCAGGAGATACGGCTTGATCCCTGTGTCGGAAGATCCCCTGGAGAAGAAACTGGCAACCCACTCCCATACTCTTGCCTGGGAAATCCCATGGACAGAAGGGCCTGGTGAGCTGTAGTCCATGGGATCACAAGAGTCAGACACGATTTGGTGACTCAACAACAAAAACATCTATCAAAGAACTGTAGGTTGGTTTATTACATTAGTCAGAGGAGATACAGAGATGACAGTGTCTTGATCTTCAATACACTCAGAATAGAGTTTTTCTCTGGTTAATTTCTGTATTTTTCTAAAGAAAATTTTCAAAGAAGACATGCTTATTTATTTGTTCATTTGTTCACTAAACAGATACATTTCGAGTGTCTTTTATGCACTAGGCATTGTTCTGATGTCACAGGGTGAAAACATTTAAAAATCACTGCCCCTGCTCTCCTTGCTCAAGCTTGCAGTGCTCCTCTCCCCGTGGAGTCACTGCATGTGACTCATCCCTCCAGCATCAGATCATGACGACCCCTGGGAAATGTTGTCCAACAGCACCAGAGACCATGGTTCCCTCCATACTTCCCTCCCTCCCCTTGTTCATCAGCTTAGGATGTGATGATGTACGCCTTCCAAGCTGAAAAAGCATGATTTCTATAAACATTTGCCATATAATGGGAAGGACTGATATAATGATATCCCTGACTAGTACATAGCACTCTTTGGACCATCCTGATCTGTGTGGTCCAGATACTCTTGAGCAATGGAAGGAGATAGTCTCAATAGATTCTTTTTAAATATGTTAGTGTGTATGTGTGTGTGTATATATATATACACACATACATACACACACATAGAAGCTGAACTTTTAAAAAATGTTTTTTAAAAGTTTTAAAACTTTCCATATATATATATATGGAAATATATATATATATATATATATATATATATATATATTTATATATATATTGCTTTTTTTCTTTAATAGTGGATGAGAGTTCTGAAGAGGACTCTTCAAGGAGGTAGGATTTTATGGATGTTTTAAATTATATGTTTAAGGGAACATGGAGAAGAGAAACTAATAGTTCTACTCTGGGTGTTCTACTCTGGGTTAGACACTGCATTATGTGTTTAACATTTGTGACCTCATAGAGTCACCACAGCAGCTTTGTAAAGTAGCTGTGTCCTACTTTTACTTAATTAGGCAACTGTGGTTTCAGGAGGTTAATGAATTGACCCTGGTTAAAATGAGCTGACCTGTGATTTGACAATTGGCCTTCCTGGCTCCCACATCCACTCCCATGGCCCTCAGCAGAGACTGAGTAGTACCTATGTAGCATATAAGTTAAAGATATAAATTAGTTCTTTAACTTGTGTACACTTTAAGTTTCGACATTGTGGGAAAACTCCCTGTTCTCCCTTAAAGGAGAGAAGTGGTGCCATGTCAGTAAGTGGTATCCCTGCAGACGGTCTAAGACTCCCATTTTGGACAGACTCAGATTGGTCTCTGAACCTTGAACAGACAACGGAGAAGGAAAAGCCTATTCTTCCGCTTCGTTTTAAGTCATCAGGTTTATTCCAGTTTGGGCAAACAAGAACTATTTCAATCCATCAATTGGATTTTCAGTTCAGCTATTAGAAATTTTAGTGAAAAATTATTTTTAGGCTCTGCTGATACATTGGCTGTCACTCTCTGTTATGGAAACTAAGAATGAGTGTTAACTTGATATTTCATAGGTTGGGAGAGATGGATGCAAAAATAGGTAATGAAAAACTTTTTTAGAGACTTCCCTGGGGGTACAGTGGTTAGATGGTTAATAAGACAGTGTGTGTCCGATACTTGGTCAGAGAAGCTAAGATCTCACATGACCCAGGGTCAGACAGCCAAAACATAAAATAGAAGCACCACTGGAACTAATTCAGCAAAGATTTTAAAAGTGGTCCACATCAAGAAATCTTTAAAAATTAAAAAAAAAAAAAACTGTTTTAAAACATGCCAAATTTTATTCATGTCAAGAAAGTTCATGTAATATATAGACAAACTTTCACTTTTTTTTCCTTTTGTTCAAGGGCATGAGCTCACTCATTTTTATTGTATGCTTTTACTTTAAAGGTTTCCCAACAAACCTGATGTTGATTTGGGGCCTACATCAAATGATGAAGTCCTAGATTTTAATACCAAGGTAAAGTGTTCTGTTGTGAAATTAGTTTTTCTGTTCTGAAATTAGTTTCATGTAGTATTTACTCTTATGATTAGATAGTGGAAGTGACAAATAGATTCAAGGGATTAGATCTGATTGAGAGGGTAACAGGCAGGAAGGCCAGGGGTCTCCAAATAGAGGAAATAGCCTGCAAGTGTCAGACATTTTTATCTCTCTTAAGCGGCAGGAGAAAACAAACTAGCAATATTTTTTCCTTCTCTATACAAATTTAAAGGGAGGTTTCTCTTAAAATATTGTGTTGCCATAATGACACCCGGTTTCGCCTGAAGTTAGCTATTCTCGAGTCTAGAGATAACCAATGCCTTTTTCTTATGGAAATGTTTGTCTTAAGCTATGCTAATGTACTATGCCTTTACCCCAAACTCTGTCTCCAAGTCGGTTCCGCCTCTTGGCCCAGAACCTACTTGACAAACCAGTATAGATATTGTTCTCCTAATCTATGTAAATGAAACTATTTGTATGGTGATCTGTCCTTCTTCAAGATTCAAGTTAATCATTTTATGGCCCAGGATAAACCATTTGGCGCCAAGACTATCCCAAAATGCATCTTATGGGTGAGGGGCCTGGTGCCATTCTGAATTTTAAGACATTCCTTTCTTTCATTAACAGACTGCTAGTGACTATATAACATCCAGCTGAAGACTAGCAGGAGGGTACTCTTTCTGCCCCCTTCTGATGCCTATGTCAGAAGCTTTCTCTATCTCCTTTATACTTTAATAAAAACTTTATTACACAAAAGCTCTGAGCGATCAAGCCTCGTCTCTGGCTCCGGATTGAATTCTTCTCCTCCGGGAGCCAAGAATCCCGGTGTATTTGTGTGATTCAACAACAACTTTTCATCTTGGGGGCTCGTCCGGGATCCTTCAGGACAAGGTAAGGATGCTTGGAGCTTTAGTTCTTTGTTCTCTTAGCGAACACGTTTTCTGCTGTGCTTTACTAACTCTACCGTGTGCTTGTGTGAATGAATGGCATGCCCTGCGTGAAACAAGTAAGGAGCCTTGCTCTGCGGTTCCACGGTGATCTCATACGGCTTATGGCAGAAACCTGTCGGGGCGTTATACCGACCTGCCAATGCCACGAGGCACCCAATGTCTCCTTCGGGAACCGACCAGAAATGGGCAAAGCGTGTGGACCGAACTCTCCTTTCTCGGTCAATCTTTTCGGTCTCTTTGACCATTTCATAACTCCTTGAGAATTAGAAGTACTAACCTAATCTATTGGATCATAGACTTTCAAGGGACTTGTGATCTATACTGTTACTGTGTACTGTGGCTTAGGTCCCAAACTTGGATTGGTAGTCAAGAAAGTGTCTAGCCTCGCTAGGAATCGAAAGTTCAGAAGCTAGATGGAGCTCTAGCTCCCAGAACATCTCTGAGGTTAAAGGTTACTCAGATTGGGACTACGATGGGTTTTTTTTCTTTGGTAACGCCGGCTCTTAGTGGATCAGAGGAGGCTGTTATACTAGTGTGGTGATGCTTGAAAAGAACATCTCAGTTTTATGTTCACATCGGTCTTATTGTGGTCAGGAAATACTCAGGGTCGTGCACAGGCACTCAGGTGATGAATGTTTCCCACAATGGTCTTAGCTTGGGAGGCATTCCGGAAGGTTACTCTGATTCACCCCGGGTGACATCAGAGGCAAGGAAGGTTAAGGGTGAAGAGCTGGACGTCAAGTAGGGATGCTATCAAGTCTACCCCTGGTACATCCCCACCCCATCTCGGTGGTAGAACCGGGAGGGACGAGTACGGCCCCTGCGTCGGTAAGGGACAGACTAAGTCCGACCAGGAAGAAAAAGCTTTTGGTATAACGTCTGTCTACACCCCCATCTAGAGCAGGGAGGGACGCCTCCAGTAGAAAAAATGGCGCTGGTCGCTTTTTTTCTCTTACAGATGGGAGCTAACAATTCCAGCCTCACTCCTTTGAACTGTATCCTGAAAAACTGGGATAGATTTGATCCCCAGGGCTTAAAGAAGACACACCTGGTCTTCCTATGTGATACTGCATGGCCACGGTATCCATTGGAGGATGGCGAACGGTGGCCAGTTGGAGGGTCTCTTAAGTATAATACTGTTCTACAATTAGACCGGTTCTGTAAGGAACAAGGGAAATGGGTAGAAGTAGCGTATGTGTTGCCCTTTTTCTCTCTGTGAAATATGCCAGATTTACGTCCTAAAGGTATAGATTTGGGCGTGAAACCTTCAGCTCCCTCCTATCCTCTTACTTTGCCCCCGTCCTGGGACTCCAAACTGGGATTCAAACTGCCCACATGGAGGTCCAAACAACTCCTGTCTCAGTATGACTTCAGACTACTCTGGTTTCAGTAGAAACTCAGACCATTGAAGTAAGAGATGAGATGGAAGACAGGAGACAAAGAGAAGAGGAAAAACAGGTTTCTCCAATCTATCCCTGGGATCATATGCGCAGAGCAGCCAGAGAGACTGAGGAACAGCCACACAAGCTGTTGCCTCTTTATGAAACACCCACAGGGAGAAATAGTCTGTGAGAGTTAATAAGCCTTTTTCTTATTAAGAAATACAAAGAATCAAGGAGGATCTGGGAGACTATTTAGAGGACCCAGAAAAATATATCAGAGCTTTTAAAGGTGTTACTCTCTGCTTTATGACCTCACTTGGAAGGATGTGATGTATATCTTGGGACAAACGCTGACTCCTGAGTCAAAGACTCGAGTTTTGGGAAAAGCGGTTACTTATGGAGATGAGTGGCTTGGTAATGAATCAGTAGGGAAGAGGGAGAACGAGATAGCGGCCCTCCCCACTGGGAATCAGGCGGTCCCAACTATAGAACCAGACTGGGACTACAACACAGCTAAAGGAAGATGGGATCAGAGTCATTTTGTTAGATGTATTCTTGAGGGACTTAGGCAGCGCGTTCTAAGCCTTTAAACTATGGCAAATTGGCAGATATAGAACAGGAAGAGAAAGAAGCTCCTGGTAAATTCCTAGATAGACTGAGAGAAGGCCTTCGCAGATTCACTGAGATTGATCCCGAAAGTGAAGAGGGAAAAGTGATCTTAAAGGATAGGTTTCTCACTCAATCGGCTCCAGATATCCGCCGTAAGCTATTAAAACAGGCGTATGGACCAAATCAGTCTTTAGATACTCTGTTACAACTGGCTCAGACAGTCTATTATGGTAGGGAATATGAGGAAAAGAAAGAAAGGCAAAAAAAGACAAAGGAAAAGGCGGAAGCCTTCGCCATGGCTATGAAAAACGTTCTTAAACAGCCTGAGAAAAATGCCCAGAGGGGCCCAGGTGAAAAGAGATGGGCTTGCTACTACTGTGAAAAGGAGGGGCACCTCAAGCGTGATTGCCCTCAGGCATCTAAGCCGCCCCCGGCTCCATGTCCAGTCTGCAAAGGACCACACTGGAAGAGAGACTGCCCCCAGAGGCGTAGGTCTCCCGGGTCAGACTCTCAAGACAATCAGGACTGAAGGTGCCCGGGGGTCCCCACACAAGCTCCCGTCCTAATTACACCTGAGGAACCCTGGGTATTAATAGTTGTGGGGGGCCAATCCGTCAATTTCCTTTTAGATACTGGGGCAACTTATTCTGTGCTTACTGAAGCCCCTGGCCCACTTTCTTCCCAATCCGCTTCCGTAATGAGACTGTCTGGATGAGCCAAAAGGTATTATTTCAGTTATTCTTTATCTTGCAACTGGGATTCTGTGCTGTTTTCACATGAGTTTCTGATTGTGCCAGAATCTCCCTCACCCCTTTTGGGAAGGGATATACTGAGCAAGGTCCATGCCTCTGTTTTCATGAATATGGAGCCCTCCCTTTCTCTCCCTTTAGTTGAACAAAATGTAAATCCTAGAGTATGGGCTGATGGAAAATCTGTGGGTCGAGCACAAAATGCTATTCCTGTAGTTGTTAAGCTCAAAGACCCACACGCATTTCCACATAAGAAGCAGTATCCACTAAAACCTGAAGTTAAGGAAGGGTTAAAACCCATCATCGAAAATTTAAAGGAGCAGGGACTATTAATTCCCTGTAACAGTCCTTGCAACACTCCTATTTTGGGTATAAAGAAATCGAATGGTAAATGGAGACTAGTTCAAGATTTACGAATAATAAATGAGGCTGTAGTTCCTTTACACCCCGTGGTGCCTAATCCTTATACTCTATTGTCTAAAATTCCTGAACGGGCCAAATATTTCTCAGTAATTGATTTAAAGGATGCCTTCTATTCAGTGCCTTTGGCGGAAGAAAGTCAATTCCAATTTGCCTTTGAAGACCCTACGCAGCCAGCTTCTCAGTTAACCTGGACAGTTTTGCCCCAGGGATTTCATGACAGTCCTCACTTATTTGGACAAAGTTTGTCACGGGATCTACAAAACTTTAATAGCTCTGAAGCAGTGGTGTTACAATATGTAGATGATATTTTGCTCTGTGCTGAGACAGAAGCTTGTTCACGAGCCTCAGAAGATTTCTTAAACTTACTGGCAGACTGTGGTTACAAGGCATCAAGAAAAAAGGCTCAGCTTTGTCAACAATCGGTTAGATATCTGGGCCTAATCATATCAGAAGGGACTAGGGCCATAGGCCCTGAGAAAATTAAACCTATGCTAAATCACCCCCTACCTATGACTTTAAGACAATTGAGAGGATTTTTGGGAATCACAGCTTACTGTCGCATTTGGATTCCGGGTTACGGGGAACTTGCCCGGCCTTTATATAAACTTATAGCTGAAACTCAGCAGGCCCAAACTGACAAACTGGTTTGGTCTCCAGAAACTCAAAAGGCTTTTAAGGTTCTTCAGACTGCTCTCCTGCAAGCTCCAGCTCTGAGCTTGCCCACAGGGTCAAAATTTAATTTGTTTGTCACTGAAAGAAAAGGTGTGGCATTGGGAGTTTTGACACAACCCCGGGGGCCTCACCAACAACCTATTGCTTATCTAAGCAGATAATTAGATGTAGTTTCACGTGGGTGGCCCCACTGCCTAAGAGTAATTGGGGCAGCGGCTTTATTAGCACCTAAAGCTTTAAAAATAATTAATGGACAAAACCTTACTGTACTGACTTCTCATGATGTGAGTGGAATCTTAAATTCTAAGGTTAATATTTGGATGACAGACAGTAGGCTTCTTAAGTATCAGTCATTGTTGTTAGAAGGACCAGTAACTAAGCTTAAAGTTTGTGGAAATTTAAATCCTACCACTTTCCTTCCTGAGAAGGAAAATGAAACACCTGATCACGATTGTTCTCAATTCCTAACTTTAAACTATGCAGCTCGGGAGGATCTAAAGGATATCCCATTAGACAATCCTGACATGGAAATATTTACAGACGGCAGTTCTTTTGTTCAAGATGGAAAGCGTAAAGCAGGTTACGCCGTGGTGACTGCTGAACAGGTTTTGGAAGCAAAATCTCTCCCCCAGGGAACCAGTGCTCAGTTAGCGGAGCTTGTGGCCCTGACCCGAGCTCTAGAGTTAAGCTAAGGGCAGCGGATGGGCCTGATAACCTATGTGAGCTTACTTCTGCTGACTCCAGATATCCTGAGTCTGCTGTTGTATCCTCAAGACAATGCCTTCCTGTCCTGGGCTCACTCCTATGCTGCATTCCACAATCGGTCTAACTGCTGGGTCTGCGGAGCGCTCCCCTCTTCGTCAGTGGAAGGCTTCCCGTGGTGGACATCCCCACTTCAAAGAAAAGACTTTCTCCAAGTCTGTGAATACCTTCGACAACAATCACATGCGATGCCTCTTCTTCATCTGATGACATCTACCAACCCTAAAATGGACTGGTGCAACACTTTGTACTTTAACTATGGACATAATGTGACTTTTAATTTTGATTCTGGTTGTTTTGTTCTTGCTGTTTGCTCCCTGCATCTGTAATTGTATAACTGGAGATTTGTTTCTAGCTGCATGAAAGCTTTTAAGTTACAAATGGTTGCTCAAACTCCTGCTACTACTGTAGCTTCCTCCAGCTACTATTTGGGGCCCCTGGATCAGATATCCTCAATATGAGGATTAGGAGAATATGTTGCCTCACCAATTTAGGGACAACGCCCCTTGTCAGCTCGGAAGTAGTTATGAAATGAGAATGACGCCCCTTTTCCCTAGGCAACATAATTCTCCTAAAAGAAAAGGGGGGAATGAGAGGGTAACAGGCAGGAAGGCCAGGGGTCTCCAAATAGAGGAAATAGCCTGCAAGTGTCAGACATTTTTATCTCTCTTAAGTGGCAGGAGAAAACAAACTAGCAATATTTTTTCCTTCTCTATACAAATTTAAAGGGAGGTTTCTCTTAAAATATTGTGTTGCCATAATGACACCCGGTTTCGCCTGAAGTTAGCTATTCTCGAGTCTAGAGATAACCAATGCCTTTTTCTTATGGAAATGTTTGTCTTAAGCTATGCTAATGTACTATGCCTTTACCCCAAACTCTGTCTCCAAGTCGGTTCCGCCTCTTGGCCCAGAACCTACTTGACAAACCAGTATAGATATTGTTCTCCTAATCTATGTAAATGAAACTATTTGTATGGTGATCTGTCCTTCTTCAAGATTCAAGTTAATCATTTTATGGCCCAGGATAAACCATTTGGCGCCAAGACTATCCCAAAATGCATCTTATGGGTGAGGGGCCTGGTGCCATTCTGAATTTTAAGACATTCCTTTCTTTCATTAACAGACTGCTAGTGACTATATAACATCCAGCTGAAGACTAGCAGGAGGGTACTCTTTCTGCCCCCTTCTGATGCCTATGTCAGAAGCTTTCTCTATCTCCTTTATACTTTAATAAAAACTTTATTACACAAAAGCTCTGAGCGATCAAGCCTTGTCTCTGGCTCCAGATTGAATTCTTCTCCTCCGGGGGCCAAGAATCCCGGTGTATTCGCGTGATTCAACAACAACCTTTCATGATAAACAGAGTGCCTGAAGAACTATGGATGGAGATTCGTGACATTGTATAAGAGGCAGTTATCAAGACCATCCCCAAGAAAAAGAAAAACAAAAAGGCAAAATGGTTGTCTGAGGAGGCCTTCCAAATACCTGAGGAAAGAAAAGAAGCAAAAGGCAAAGGAGAAATGGAAAGATATACCCATTTGAATGCAGAGTTCCAAAGAATAGCAAAGAGAGATAAGAAAGTCTTTCTCACATGTATACCTGTGGCGGATTCATTTTGATATTTGGCAAAACTAATACAATTATGTAGAGTTTTAAAATAAAATAAAATTAAAAAAAAGAAAGTCTTTCTCAGTGATAAATGCAAAGAAATGGAGGAACAATAGAATAGGAAAGGCTAGAGATCTCTTGAAGAAAATTAGAGGTACCATGGGAACATTTCATGCAAAGACGGACACCATAAAGGATCAAATGGTATGGACCTAAGAGAAGCAGAAGATATTAAGATGAGGTGGCAAGAATACACAGAAGTCTACAAAAAAGATCTTTATGATCCAGATAACCAGGATGGTGTGATCAGTCACCTAGAGCCAAACATCCTGGAATGCGAAGTAGGCCTTAAGTTTCCCCACAATGTCGAAACTTAAAATGTACACAAGTCAAAGAACTAATTTATATCTTTAATTTATATGCTACATGGGTACTTCTCAGTCTCTGCTGAGGGCCATGGGAGTGGACATGGGAGCCAGGAAGGCCAATTGTCAAATCACAGGTCAGCTCATTTTAACCAGGGTCAATCATTAACCTCCTGAAACCACAGTTGCCTAATTAAGTAAAAGTAGGACACAGCTACTTTACAAAGCTGCTGTGATGACTGTATGAGGTCACAAATGTTAAGCACATAATGCAGTGTCTAACCCAGAGTAGAACACTCAAGAACCATTAGTTTCTCTTCTCCATGTTCCATTAGTTAAACATATAATTAAAAACATTTATAAAATCCTACCTCCTTGAAGAGTCCTCTTCAGAACTCTCATCCACTATTAAAGAAAAAAGCAAGATACATTTTAAATCAATGGAAGAAAAATACAGACTATTAAAACCTCAAGACTGAGGCTTTGTTTAAAAGTATTCCTTTCAAACCACAACTGGAGGCCACACTAGAGGAAGGGAACAGTGGTTGTACTATACTTGTAGGCCACTAATGCCTAAGAACCACTCCTCCCCTTTATAATCATCAAATGCAAAAAGCAAACAAACAAACAAACAAACAAAAAAACAGAAAAGAACTGCTGTTTACAATGACCATAATCCTAACCAAACTCCAGGAGACTGATAGAAAATTATACTATACCATTAATGCAATAAGTACTATAAGCTGACAATAGCACGCTTAAACAGCACAATATTTCTGGATTTCTATTGCCTGGAGCACTGAACAGAGACTATAGGTCTTGCTGGGACATGACTACTTCTCTGGCTCTTCAGTTCACAATGAAAACACCCTATCACAGGGTAGCTTGGTCAAAGGCACTGAACCTCAGAGCAAGGTAAAACATTGGAAACAAAAGTCTTCTCTTCCTGGCCCTCTTACCAAAGGCAAGAGAAGTATGAAAGATGTAATATTCAAGGTTTAGAAAGGATAATCTCTTGAAAGGCAGGTGGGGGAGGGCAAACGGGTAAAGGGGCTCAATTCAGTGATGAGAATGGGGACTAGACTTGTAGTGGTGAGCATGAAGTAGGGTACACAGAAGCTGAAATTTTTAAAAAAACTTCCATATATATATATATATATATATATATATATATATGGAACTTCTTTAAAAACTTGTTTAAAACTTTTTTAAAAAGTTCAGCTTCTGTGTGTGTATATGTATATATGTGTGTGTATATATATACACACACACACACACACTAACATGTTTAAAAACAATCACTTGAGACTATCTCCTTCCATTGCTCAAGAGTATCTGGACCACACAGATCAGGATGGTCCAAAGAGTGCTATGTACTAGTGAGGGATATCATTAATATCAGTCCTTCCCATTATATGGCAAATGTTTATAGAAATCATGCTTTTTCAGCTTGGGAGGCGTACATCATCACATCCTAAGCTGATGAACAAGGGGAGGGAGGGAAGTATGGAGGGAACCATGGTCTCTGGTGCTGTTGGACAACATTTCCCAGGGGTCGTCATGATCTGATGCTGGAGGGATGAGTCACATGCAGTGACTCCACGGGGAGAGGAGCACTGCAAGCTTGAGCAAGGAGAGCAGGGGCAGTGATTTTTAAATGTTTTCACCCTGTGACATCAGAACAACGCTTAGTGCATAAAAGACACTCGAAATGTATCTGTTTAGTGAACAAATGAACAAATAAATAAGCATGTCTTCTTTGAAAATTTTCTTTAGAAAAATACAGAAATTAACCAGAGAAAGACTCTATTCTGAGTGTATTGAAGATCAAGACACTGTCATCTCTGTATCTCCTCTGACTAATGTAATAAACCAACCTACAGTTCTTTGATAGATGTTTTTGTTGTTGAGTCACCAAATCGTGTCTGACTCTTGTGATCCCATGGACTACAGCTTACCAGGCCCTTCTGTCCATGGGATTTCCCAGGCAAGAGTATGGGAGTGGGTTGCCAGTTTCTTCCCCAGGGGATCTTCTGACACAGGGATCAAGCCGTATCTCCTGCATTGGCGGGTAGATTCTTTATTACTGAGCCACCTGGGAAGCCCCCTTTGATTAGATAGAGGTCTACTCAGTTAAAAGTATCCTTGGATACCCTGTACAATGTGCTAGATGCCACATCCAGTGGACCTAATGCTGTTTTTGTTAATACAAAGTATCGTGCTTTTATTAGAACCTGCAGAGTCCCAAGTTGTTCTATTTGAATATCTATTATGATAATCTTTTAACTGCTGGCAAGAGAACATCATGTTCTTACAAAACTATACTCTCATGACAACTGTCCAACACACAAAAGAAAATATCTGATCCTAATGAAGTCAACCTATCTCTCTCTCTCTGGATCTGTAAGGAATGAAGTTGGCAATCTAGACCTGCTTGGTACAATAGGCAAAATAACTGGTTCTCAACCAGGCATTGCTTTTATGCCTTCTGTACAATTGGTAGGTATCTTTCAGAAATAATCTCTCACTACTATGCTGCACACTGCCTCAGCTTTGCAGTTATTGTTTATCATTTCTTATCCTACCAGGAAGGGATTATTCAAGTTCCCAGTTTTAATGATGGTAACTATTTTAGTGAGACTAATCACTACACAGTGAAACTGAAAGTGAAAGTGAAGTCACTCAGTTGTGTCCGACTCTTTGCGACCCCATGGACTGTAGCCTACCAGGCTCCTCCGTCCATGGGATTTTCCAGGCGATAGTACTGGAGTGGATTGCCATTTCCTTCTCCAGGGGATCGTCCTGACCCAGGGATCGAACCCGGGTCTCCTGCATTGTAGACAGATGCTTTACTGTCTGAGCCATCATTCACTAAATGCAAACCATTTCTCAAAATGAAAGTTCACTTTCATAAGACGTCCAATCTGCTGTTCTATGACTATAGATGAAATATACATCATACTCAATTTTTTTTTTCTGATTTACACAAAGATCTAATATAGGACTTTAGGGGCCACATTAAAGAGACGGATTTCTTTTCACACAATACTTTCTTTGATGTTAAATCACCAACAATTAACTTCTTAAAGAATTCTGAATACTAGAGTATAAAGACCTTAATTAAAAAAATAAAATAAACATACAATTTACACTACTTTTTTCATAGTTCTTTCATTATTGAAACTTCCTCATTCCTACTTTATCTATGATAGAATCACCGAGAGTAATTCAGTATCAGATGATGTACCTGGGTTGCTATTTTCAGGAGAAGTTTTAGATCTCTTTTCTTTATATTCAGAAATCAGTTGCCGAAAGCTATGTATTGAAAATGTGATAATATTTTAACACTGATATGAAAAACAACTACCAAATTCTTAGATCATTTCAGACAATGTCAGAGATAATATCAAAACTTCAATTGTTGTATACATTTCAAGTTTCTAAGTTCTGTAAACTTTTATTTAGCATGTAGTAAAGGAGAAAGTAAAGGTATATTTTCACCCTGCTGATTTAACTTATATGCAGAGTACATAATGAAAAAGACTGGGCTGGATGAAGCACAAGCTGGAATCAAGATTGCCAGGAGAAATATCAATAACCTCAGATATGCAGATGACACCACCCTTATGGCAGAAAGTGAAGAAGAACTAAAAAGTCTCTTATGAAAGTGAAAGAGGAGAGTGAAAAAGTTGGCTTAAAGCTCAACATTCAGAAAACTAAGATCATGGCATCCAGTCTAATCACTTCATGGCAAATAGATGGGAAAACAGTGACTGACTTTATTTTTTGAGGCTCCAAAATCACTGCAGATGGTGATTGCAGCCAAGAAATTAAGACACTTACTCCTTGGAAAGACAGTTAGACCAACTTAGCATATTAAAAAACAGAGACATTACTTTCTCAACATAGGTCCGTCTAGTCAAGGTTATGGTTTTTCCAGTAGTCATGTATGGATGTGCGAGTTGGACTTTAACAATAACCCTGTGTACGAGACAGCAAAAGAGACACCGATGTATAGATCAGTCTTATGGACTCTGTGGGAGAGGGAGAGGGTGGGGAGATTTGGGAGAATAGAATTGAAACATGTATAATATCATGTATGAAACGACTCGCCAGTCCAGGTTCGATGCACGGTACTGGATGCTTGGGGCTGGTGCACTGGGACGACCCAGAGGGAGGGGAGGGGAGGGAGGAGGGTGGAGGGTTCAGGATGGGGAATGCGGGTATACCTGTGGCGGATTCATTTCGATATTTGGCAAAACTAATACAATATTGTGAAGTTTAAAAATAAAATTAAAAAAAATAAATAAATAAAATAAAATTAAAAAAAAAAAGAAAGCAGAGCACAGAAGAATTGATGCTTCTGAACTGTGGTCTTGGAAAAGACTCTTGAGAGTCCCTTGGACTGCAAGGAGATCCAACCAGTCCATCCTAAAGGAAATCAGTCCTGGGTGTTCATTGGAAGGACTGATGTTGAAGCTGAAACTCCAATACTTTGGCCACCTGATGCAAAGAGCAGACTCATTTGAAAAGACCCTGATGCTGGGAAAGATTGAAGGCAGGAGGAGAAGGGGACAACAGAGGATGAGATGGTTGGATGGCATCACCGACTCAGTGGACATGATTTTGGGTAAACTCTGGGAGTTGGTGACGGACAGGGAGGCTTGGCATGCTGCAGTTCATGGGGTCCCATAGAGTCGAACACGACTGACCAGCTGAACTGAACTGAAAGGAGAAAGAAAAGGAAGATGCAGTAGTTATGAACTCAGGGCAGTACAGCTCCAATAATTAACTAGATTTAGCTTGGCATACGAAAACTCTCTCGAGCTTGCAAATCCTCCCTCTGTAACCAACTGCTCTTTGTTCCTGGAGGAGTTGTTTCTCTTCAGTTCAAAGTCCTTCCTCTATACAACTGGGATATTACTATCTTATTTAAAAAGAGGATTAATAGGATGTAATGAGGTAGTATACACCCCAAATTCTTGCAGAAACAGTCAAAGAGTGGAATAATTTCATCTTCAACTTTATTGCTGTAACTACTTTGGAATTCCAAGTAAATCCCAATGTGTGCTTTTTCATACATTAAACATTCAAGTGTTTCATGAAACTGTTATCAATTCTGGTGATTAGCTGTTCTTTGTGGTTTGTAATTTAGGGAATCTCAGCTTTTAGATATGTGTACCTAAATTTATTTATGAATTTATTTATGAATTCACTACATTAGAGAACATAATGATCCCCCATTATTGCAGCTAATTACACAAAGAGCAGAAAACTAATCACAATCAAGACCTGGCCTGGACCACTATTCTTCCTTCTCTACCTACTCAAACTCTGAACCAGCAGATCTTTCTGACAATGATGTTTAATCTCCATGTTCCTCTCCAATTCACTTGGAAGACATATCCCTACTCTTACCGTGGGTACTGGCAAGTTCTAGACAGGGCTTGCCTTTCTGAATTCCAACTATCTTACTTGAGATTTAGGGATTTCTGCTGAATGGGTTCCTTATAGGGCAGATTCTGAAAACATTTAAGGTGGAGGCAGGCAGAAATCCGTTGGAAGATTTTCATTATTACAGGAAAGAGATCCAATGAGGAGCCAAGCATAATTAGGGAATCTCAGGCAAGCTGGCATCCACTACTCTGGGAAGGATGAAAGGGAACCTGTGACCTAAGAAAAGGTGCCCCCACAGGACAAAAAGCCGCCTTGAGGTTCAAGTCTAGATACAAAGGAGAAAGGGAAGTCTGCTCAATCCCTGCAGGAGCACTTGACCCTCTCTGACAGCCTAAAATGGTCCCCACTGACATCTGCTAGCAGAAAAGACAAATAAGAGCCTCAAGGGCACCTCATCGTGAAGATACAGGCTCCACGTGGGCTCCACATAAGGTCTCTGAATGAGGGGTGAAGCTAGGTGGCCCAGCTGCCCAAACTGGGTGCTGGAGCTTTGTTCGCATCAGTGACTAGGTGACAAGCATACATATGAGAACAAAGGAGCTCTCACTTGAAGTTGACGTGTGCATCACCTTAAAGGCTGGGGAACCTGGACCCAGAGGAGCAGCCTGGGAGAAAAGGTCAATCGTGAGCCCACTGAAGGATGAGTTTTTTTTTTTTTTTTTTCCTTTTAAAATAATTTTATTAAAGGTCTTTATAGAGCCACATCCAGACTCCAGATCCAGCTGCCAAGCAGACCCTGTCAAGACCAGCTGTAGCACCAGTGCTGCAGCAGTAGAATCAATGCAAGAAACAGAATAATGAGAAGGAACTATTTTCTCCCCTTCAAATGACTTGTGGAAGAGGACTGTTTCATTGATCTTAGGGAATTCTCCGGGTTCTTGGAAAATTCAAGCGGAAGTGTATAGAGAGGCAAGCTCTCAAGGGAAAATAGGATTTGCTGCTGAAATAAATATTTCAAGACCCAAAGAACTAGTTAGAAATATCACCACTGTGACACTGTTCCTACGCCATACCAAGAGGTCACACTTGAAATGAAATAGCTAATGTCAAGCTTTCTAAGGATCAAGGTCTACATGTCCTGAGATAAGTACCCCGAGCCCACAGCCAAGAGTCACTAATTGGCCCTTGCTTGGCTTTCAGCTCTTGAGGGGTAACATCTCACCACCATTCTCCAAACTGCCTGCACCAAACTGGAACTCTCACTGGTCATGTAGCACGTAACAGTTAAAATTATTTTTGGCTGCAGTTTAGTGAGAATTGGCATTTTAATGTGAACACTTACATATTAAAACCACTAATAACAGCATATTCTTCTGCAGTCCATCCAAAAACATCTTGAGAAAAGATGTCAGCACCTTGTTGAAGAAGAAATCTGACGACATTTATTGATTCATACTTGACAGCAAGCATGAGAGCTGTTCTAAAACAACAGAGAGATGACTTCAGCCTCAGGAAGTTGAGTTGACTTACATAAACAGTTAATTTGATATGCTTTACCAAGTGAATGTCTTGCCCTTTTATGAAGAACTGACCATTTACAGGATCAAGTGTTCATCTTTGCAAATTACCTCCAAGGCTAAAATGAAGGGATGGAAAAGAAGCCTCCTGTCCCACTGGGATGCCAGGCAGCAGCACTTAGTATTTCAAAAGTCCCTGATGGGGACTTCCCTGGTGGGCCAGTGGCTAAGACTCCAGGCTCCCAATGCAGGGGGCCTAGGTTCCATCCCTGGTGAGGGAACTTGATCCCATATGCTGCAACTAAGAGTTCCCACAACTAGGACCCCACGTAGCAAAATAAATAAATGTTTTTTAAAAATAATAATAAAGTCCTTGATGGACAAAAATGATGCTGAGGTCACTTATCTGAGGCAGATGACGAATTAAGGGATAAATTCCCTATTTCCTCCTTAGTCTGATATATTTGGCTTCAAAGTCAGCTAGAGGTTGGGTTAAGGAAAGGCTACTTGAAGGTTTAAATAAAAAAATATTGATAATAATGGGAATAAAAATAGTCATGGTGGCAGTTAATGATGTGGACAAGCCTGTGCTAGGCGCTAAACATGAAATACTATATATCAAATCTTTCTTACACACAGGCACCTTTGAAAGATGCATTACTATTTGCCTTTTGTATCAGGAAACTTATTTGCTGATGATAACCCTAATCAGTAGGAAACCTAGGAATTGAACCTAGCCTGAAACTAAAGCCCATCATTTCATCTGTATCATTCGCCTCTGACATATCTTTGTTAAAGAAACTGTTTATCTGATCAAAGCTATCTTTCTTGCTTCTACCTTCATTAAAAATGAAAATATCAAAATGTACTAAAATGAGAAAGGATAAAAACTGATGAGCCCACAGGATCTGGTGACCGTGAATAATAATCACCTTTTTGTGGCTGTTGTTAGTTAGTCGCTATGTTGTATCTGACTCTTTTGTAACCTAGTAACATCAGCATTCTTCAAACAAAGTAATTTAAAACAAAGAGTTATGCAAAAGACAAAATCAAGTCTTTTAGGTTTACTATGCATCTTATAAAAATATATACATACAAAGTAGAGGTTAAAGAATTCTTTTAAAACTAATACAATTATGTAAAGTTTAAAAATAAAATAAAATTAGAAAAAAGAAAAAAAAAGAATTAAGAAACTCAATACTGTCATGAGGCAAATTAAAAAGCAGAATTCATATTTCACAAAGCTAATAAAACTAATTTGAAATACCTCAGCTATTACAAGATCAACAACCAAACAAAAAGAGGTTGCGTATGACATAGGTCAATACTTTAAAGGAATATAAATCAAGCTATACATTCCTGCTATATATTGTTCATGATTCCCAGTCAGAATAATTGACTTTCTACTTAAGTACATCACAAATGAATCCTCTTATTCATTTAATCTTGATATTATCATCCTAGAACAACACTAAGGGTTTTAAAAAGAAAAAGAAAAATGGCACCTTTTCATCTTATCAACCGCATGTATATTTTCTTCTTTCTTTACTAAAAACTCCACCATTTGCCCTCTCCTTTCATATATCGCAAGTAACAGTGATGTCAGGTCATCCTGTAAAACAGGGAAAACCATTTCTAATGTACACAGTTAACCTATTTCTAAACTGAAATTAAAATCGTGCAATAGATTCTCTGACCTTAAAAATAAAAGTCAGAAAGTAAATGAAAGAAAGCCCCCTCCTCATTGCCCTGTGCATCTTCTTTCTCTTTAATATGCTCCTCCTCTGGGCCTTCCCTGGTGGTCCAGTGGCTAAGTGTCAAGCTCCCAATACAGGGGGTGCGGGTATCATTTAGCGACTGTATCAACTGCATATTTTAGGGACAATTCTGAGGCAGAAATATATAATACTATTTGTAGCATGCATAACCTATCCAAGGATGACCATGAGTAAACTCAAAAGGTTTACAGACATTCCAGTGGGAATATTATTCTCTAACATGAACAGGCAAAGAGAGAAACTTTTTTTTTTTTTTCTTTTTCAAAAAGTCAACTGTGGGAACCCTGTTTTACTGCTTTCTCAGAAATGTCTCGTGGAATTTAATCTTACTCATTCTCTCTTCCTTGCTTGCTCTTTCCACCTCCCTTCCTTAAGTTAGACGTTCTGGCTGAGAGGTCAGCATTAGCTAGATGCTAACTGCATGCAGGATGAGCACCCTCCCCACCTTATCTTCCAAGACCCTGCTTGATGACTCTCATGTGATTACCTCCAGACCACCAGGAGGAAGCTTCCAAAATCCTAGAGTTCTGGTGTCTGTCTTGCTTTACTGCTCTTAAAGACAGCAACATAAAATTACCAATAAATACATGCTCAACATTTTCTCGGGGAGTTGCTCCTTCACCAGCTCTCCCTGCGGTGTCTCTTATAATCTTGTGTGTTTGTGAGAGTTATTCAGTGCAAAACCACCACAACCAACTTAAAAATTCTAATTTGAAAAATTCAATCCCATTCTTAAGAGATTTGTTAAAATATGAAATCAATTATAGATTAATTAGACTATCTTTAAAAATCTTCAAATATTTATCAAAATAAACTATCAATCAAAAATTGGAAACTTAAATGCTTATGGATGGAAAGCTGATGACCTGAGTAAGTGAAAAAGCCAGGTGAGACCAGTAACCCCGAAAACACATGTCCCACACAGGAGGGGTGGCCTCTGCACTCAGACCAAACAGTAGGATGGGCTCAAGGGGGTCCAAATTTGGTCCTTGGAAAAGCCTGAACTTCTGCATGAGCCTCCTAAATTTGAAATGTTGACTCAATATATGGAGGTAAACTAAACATATCCAAGGGCCGTGTCTGGTTTATGGCCCACTTTTGGTTTTATGTTTGCTGCTTCCAAACAGGTGTGTATAAAGCAAATATTTGTATGTGAAACCTTTCCTTTCTTTAGTATCATATGTTTCACAGAAAACGTGGGTCCCAATATGTAATAAATACAGCTATTAAGACTCATAATTCAATTAAACATAAATTATATTAAAAAGACTCATAATTCACAGTCAAGAATGTTTCCACTGCCTGTTGAAACTACAATCTATCTCTAGAATTCTTCTAGATTGTTAATAAAATGGATCATGAGTTTCCAAGCCTGCTGAAAATAAATGCTTAAAACAATTCCCCTCTGTACTGTTACTAACTTCACGGGTTTTAAAGCTCTCATCTGCTTATGCCAGGGATCAGCAATTCTAACAGACACATGGCAAGAGTCTGTCCTGAAGCTGACACCAAAAAAGGCTCATGAGTTACTATTACTGCAGTCAGGAAAACCCTGCTGGTAACAAACATCTGTTGACCTAATGACCTGGATGATAAGTGAAGGTGCAAAATCCTTAAAGGATCAGACTCTACAGAGAAGTGACTTCACCATGAGCAAATTGCTAAAGACTCTAGGAGTGTCACTGAATGATGAGTGGTTGGAAGGAAAAGGAGTCATTGTTCAAGCCCATAGATATTGCCAAAGATACTCCTTTTAGTGTCTCAAGCACAGGGGCAGAGAAAAAGTCAGGCTAATATTGTTGGAAAGGAAGGAGCTGATGGAAGTAGCTAGCATTGATCAAACTCCAATGCTTCAGGAGACTACTTTCTTTTGTGAAGGGTGCATTGAGAAATTACATATATTCACTCCATAGTTATTCATCAAGGATTGGATCAGAATCTCAAGGGAATAGTTCTAAATACACACGTCCAAGTGTTCCTTGATTTACTCAGTCAAAATCTACAGTGAACAGCCTAAGCTTATAAATTTTTAAAATATGTTTTCCCAAATAATTGTGGTTCACCAGCAGAATATAGCTGACAATTAGTGCAGCAACCACTCCAGTCTCATCTCTTACTCACACGGCCAATTCCTTCTCTTATGTGAAGGTTTGAATAAAAAAGAAAAGTGTAAGAGGCAAGAGTTATTAAAACTGCAATTTTTAAAATTTTCCTGGGTAAACAGTGGTAGAACAGGGACCAGTAAACACAAAAGTCAACCTGATCTCATTATTTATAAACTCCTTACTTCCTTCCCATCAGGACATTCTAGATGGGAGAGCAGAGTCTAGACTCTTATC
Source organism: Bos indicus x Bos taurus (assembly GCF_003369695.1). Taxonomy (NCBI): domain Eukaryota; kingdom Metazoa; phylum Chordata; class Mammalia; order Artiodactyla; family Bovidae; genus Bos; species Bos indicus x Bos taurus. The sequence continues at coordinate 51,202,732 of NC_040104.1, forward strand.
TAAGTGGATGGTTCTGCCAGAATAGGATAATATCAGGTAGTTATTTGTTCTTCTCTATTAATTCCCACTTAATCACCACCTGTTCACTGTCAGTCTGTTTTGATCAGAGTCTTCTTAAAACTGGCACCTAGGCAAGTTTACAATTCACTCACAATCTTTTTCAAAATGACAACTATTATCCCGGAAAGCTGAAAAGCATATAAGAAATATATAAACAAGGGAATAAAAAGCACAAACCAAAATCTCAGGACTTCCGTGGTGGTCCCGTGGCTGGGTCTCAGTGCTCCCAGGAAAGAGGGCCTGGGTTCGACCCCTGGTCAGGAAACTAGATCCTGCATGCAGAAACGAAGCCCAGCTCAGCCAAATAAATAAATATTAAAATAAATAAATCCTCTTTTTGGCATTTCCCAACTGCCAAAATTCCAGCTTGACTTGCACTTTTCACTTGCTTGCTCCTTTTCCTTTCCTTTTACACTCTTAAAACTTGGGCAATGAGAGAGAAACTGTGTTTATATAAACCATTTTTCATAAAATGGGAATTTGTGAACAGCAGCAAGATTTCTAATATGTTTTAAAATGCTTTCATTATGTTGAATTTTAAGACAAAGTCTACTGAGACAAATTTTGCTTTACTGTGTTATTTTAGACTGATTACAAAAAAAAAAAAAAAAACAACCTTAAGTGGGGGAAAATATGTGGAAAATGTTTTACCTTTAACAAGTGCAGTGTTATCATGAATACCAGCCATAAACGCATAAAGGAATGCTTTACTCTCTAATGCTTGAGAAATATCATAATTTAAAGTGAAATCTTAGACAATTTGGTTTTTTCAAAACACTTTCACTCAGGAAAGGCTGGAGCTTCCAAAGAAGGAAAACTGAGCCCACCTGTGAGAGTGGAGGGAGTTCCTGGTGGGGATGCAGCTGCAGGATGTCACGTGTGTCCTGGAGAAAGCAGGAGGGGCAGCTTCACCATCACCAGCTCCACACGCACAGCTGCAACCCCACCAAGCAGCTCCCTGGGGCTGAGCACAAGAGACCCTGAGGTGTACATCGTGAACCAAGCAGTCACCAGCACAAGTGAACGCCCTTGCTGGGGGTCAAACATGACCTGACCCTCTTGGACGAATCTCAGAACCGGGGTCCTGGAGGGCTCAGGGCTCCAGGCCTGCTGCCTCCCAGGCCCACTTGCACTCACCCAGCTCCCCCTCATGGGCACTGGGTCTCCTTCCTCCTCCTACCCACCCCCAGGGGTACCCATTCTTTGAACCCCTGGAAGCAGCCACTCCTCACATCACTTCACTCCCCTCCAAGTCTGCATCATTTGTGGGCTCTCAGTCTACCACCCACTCCAGGGCACGTTCTGAGGGGAAATCTTCCTTCTGGGGTAGACAGCTGGTTGGGAGACAGAGCTTTGCCTTCTCTGTGGGCTCCAACATTTTTCCCCCTGCAGTGGCTTTGGAGTTGTTTCCATGGTAACAGGACTTGATGGACACTATTCAGTTTACCTATTTACATAGTTAGAAATAAAACACTTCTACTCTTGCCTAGAAAATCCCATGGATGGAGGAGCCTGGTAGGCTGAAGTTCATGGAGTCACAAAGGGTCAGACACAGCTGAGCAACTTCACTTTCACTTTCCACTTTCATGCATTGGAGAAGGAAATGGCAACCCACTCCAGTGTTCTTGCCTGGAGAATCCCAGGGACAAGGGAGCCTGGTTGGCTTCTGTCTATGGGGTCACACAGAGTCGGACACGACTGAAGTGACTCAGCAGCAGCAACAGCAGCAGCAGTTAAAAAAATGCTTTGCAAATATTTTGTAAATAAAGTGTAAATAAAGTTAGTTGAGATGTACCTTGTTCCTGGCTTCTATATTGGCCTCGCAGGAAAGCAGCTTTGCTGCAAGTGATAGTCTGGCAAAAGACAGCATAGTGGAGAGTGGTGTTCCCACAGACGTCCATGACATTGGGTCGGCACCATGCTCCAGCAGAAGAGTCGCACACTCCTCTTCTTGGCATTCTATGGCATGTCAGTGTTGCACCAAGAAACAGAGTGTAAATTCTAGGAATTCAAAGTAAACAGTACACAAGCTTCACCGGTTTGCTATATGTAAATGAGATGAATTCACTTTTAGTCTCAGTAGTTAAATCACATCCACCTCGTGTGGACATGGTTGGCTTCCCCATACCTTCATCAGTATTGTCCTGTTTTCATTGTCACAGAGGTTAAGCAGGCATTTTCTCTCCCCAGAGCAGAGTGACCACCGCTGAATGGCCATTGGCACAGGCCAAGTGGAGGGTAGTCCTATGAAAGCAAGAGGAGTTTTCAGGAAACTGTAGTTTTACCGTTACAAAATAAACAATTGTTCCTGTGATTGAAAACATTCAATAGCATGCTATTCCTATCCCTCTAAAACAAATATTTTGTTTCCTTCTGGAGAAATAACATTATATATTAGCATTAGCTCTTCTTAACACAATAACGAAAGAACAATTTACTTGAATAGAATGACCATGACCTTGAGATTCAGCTCAACTTGGGTTTGAATTTGACTTTCAGAGAAGCTGTTGCCTCTCTGTGCCTCAATTTCCTCATCAACAAAATGGAGAGAGAGAAGTAGTTCTCTCACAGGACAGTACTGCCATGCTTAAATGAGATCCATGCAAAGAGTTTTGAACTGTTCCTGGCACAGGTAACAGCTCAGTAACTGTTAGGTAATATAATCATACTTATTACTATTACTACTATTTTACAAGGACAACATCTCAATGAAGTCAAAGGATATCATACCTCCTTTGCAGATACATTTTGAGAATTAGAGACAACACTGTGCTTCAATGATTCTAATACCTTCATTTTCTGACATTTTAACGTCTCTGACATTGGAATGAAATTATAATTCACATTGTCTGTACAACTATAATTGGTAGCATTTTTGTTTGCTCATTTCTCATTTTTCCTGTTGATTTAATTACCATAAAGTCTTTTTGTCTAAGGTTGCTTCTTTTTAATTAAAATATAGATGATGTATATTATATATTATTATATATTACAGGTACACAATGTAGTGATTCACATTTTTTATAGGTCATACTCCATTTAAAGTTATTATACAATATTTGCTATATTCCCCATGTTGTACAATACATCCCAGTAGCTCGCAGGATTTTAGTTCCCCCACCAGGTAACAAACCCTGGGCCCACAGCAGTGAGTCTTAACCACTGGATAACCAAGGGACTCCCTAGATACCCTTGACTTCTGAAAAGGCTGAAAGTTGTCAGAAAATATCAATCATCAAAAAAATTCTAAAAAAAAAAAAAAAATTGAAAGTGAGAAATCATTTTTATCTCTGCCACATTCCTATTAGTGCCAAAAAGACAAACCCTGTCTGGTAAGCCGATGTGGCCTATAGACAGCTTGATCTACAGAGTGTTTTAAATTTTTTGTGTTGTTAAAATGTTAAATCAACATCCAGATTTCTTTTCTTTTTTTTTCTATTTCTTGTGTGTGTGTGTGTGTGTGTGTGTGTGTGTGTCTGTCTGTCTGTCTGTCTGTTGAAATCCAGGAAACTCCAGAATTCTTACTTTTGAAATCATTCTTAGAAAGGTCTTTGGGGTGGGAGGGAGGCTCACAAGGAAGGGGATATATGTATACTTACAACTGATTTATGATGCTATACAGCAGAAAACAACACAACATTGTAAAGCAATTATTCTCCAATTTAAAAAAAAAATTAAGGTTAAGAAACAGAAATAGAAAAAAACAGAAGGTCTCTGTCAGCACATAAAAAACTGTATAAATAGGAATCTGAGTTTTATTCTGGTTCTTTGCTCACTGTGCATATTTGAAATGTTTGATCCATACTCTATCTGAAACTTTTTGGTGAGATAAAAATTGAGTTACTTTTCTCTTTTACCAGGTTATTTCTCCACCATCTACACACAGTTTATCAGTTCTAAAAGAAAAGGTCATCAATTTCAAGTTCTAAAGTTTTACATACATTTGGGTATTTGGGCATTCTGTTGCATTCATTTATCTGTCTTTTCAGTTGTTAGTAAATGAACACTTTGTGGGCATTTATAGCACATTTTGATATCTATAAGGGCAAATCTTCCTCTACTATACAAAACTTTTAATTTCATCACAACAATTAAAGACAGCATATGTAACCCAAAATCTTTAAAACCATGAAATATTGATTTGCTTTAAATATAGAGAGACCATACACCCTAAGAAAATGTCTTCCTATTCAAGGACACAGCCAGCTTCCTATTTCAAAGCTGTCGTCTAAGGTCCTTCAGCAAAGAACACATATACCTAAGTGTACACTGATATAAAATGGATACTGAATTGTATCTGAAGAATTTTTAATCCAGAAGTTGATTTGGCATGGGAATTATTTTGCTCACTATGCAGTTTTCTGTAATATATAACCTTATGGTATAAAAAATGTATACATTAAAAACAAGATATTGACAACATCAGAAATCTGTCCACTGCCATGATCCACAATAGGCAATCCATGAAGAAGTGCTTTCATAAATTGCATGAGAAAAAATGTGAGAGCCAGAAGATTCAGAAGATTTCTTGAAGGCCATATAACTTGAGAGCTGTTACTCATGAGTACATCATGCTAACCCATGCAAATAAAAGTAGGAGGAAGAAAGGAAAAACAGATGCTATTCATGTTTCATTTCATTTCTGTGATTAACAACATTAAGTTAAAAGACTTCAAAACTATCAGTAAAGCTCTATAAGGGGAATTATAAGTGGGTCTAAAACCAGCTAAGGCTTTTTGCTGCCTATAAAGTCTGCGGGGTGCTGGATTCCAGGAAGGTATCCAGGAGCCTTGGAAGGGAAACTCACAGGAGGGATCCCTGCCAGGCCCTTCCACCCCGCTTACCTGTTCATTTGTCCCTGTCTTTCAGGGAGGAGCCAAAGGGCGACACACCCTTCTTACTCCCAAAGCCAAAAGACTTCTTCATCTCAGAGCCTATGAACTCCAAACACACCTCACCTCACCCTCGGCTCTTCACAGTCCCCTAAACACACCATGCGCACTACAGGTAAGCCAGAGCCATCCTGCCACAACTTCCCAGATGGGAAGCTCAATGGTTTGGAATCTTTCATCGCAGAATGATCGTTGCTAAGCAATGCCTCTAAACACATTGCCCATGCACACAGAGCCCTGGCGTGCCAGCCCAGTGCTCATATGCAAGAGCTGTAAGTTCATTTCCTGAACGAAACAAACAATATCAATAAACCTTTACCTAAACTAAGAAGGAAAGAGAGGAAACTGAAATACAGAAATGAAAGTGACATTATAACTGTATAACTGTCAAAATAACTATAGTATCCAAAGCAATCTACAGATTCAGTGCAATTTCTATCAAATTACCAATGGCATTTTTCACACAACTAGAACAAAAAATTTTACAGTGTGTATGGAAACAAAAGACCCCAAATAGACAAAGCGATCTTGAGAAAGAAAAGCAAGAGCCGACAGAATAAGGTACCCTGACTGCAGACTATTCTGCAAGCTTCAGTAATCAAAACAAAGTACTACCACAAAAAAGAAATATATTGAATGATCAATGGAACAAGACAGAAAGTCCAGTGAGAAACCTACTTACCTGTGGTCAATTAATCTAGGATAAAGGAGGCAAGACTATACAAAGAAGAAAAGACAGCCCCTTCAATGAGTGGTGCTGAGAAAGCTCAACAGCTACATGTATAAGAAGGACATTAGAACACTCCCTAACATCATACACAAAAATAAACTCAAAATGGATTAAGCACCTAAATATAAGACAGGTCCTGTAAAACTCAGAGGAGGATATAGGCAGAACACACTGTGACATAAATTACAGCAGGATCTTTTTTCATCCACCTCTTAGAGTAATGAAAATAAAAACAGAGATAAGCAAATGGGATATAATTAAATGTAAAAGCTTTTGCACAGTGCAGGAAATCATAAACAAGACAGACGACAACCCACAGAATGGGAGACAATATTTGCAAATGATGCAATTGACAAGGGATTAATCTCCAACATATTCAAACAGATCAAAGAGCTCAATATCAAAAAACAAACAACCTGATCAAAAAATGAGTATAAGATCTAAATACACATTTCTGTAAGGAACACCTACAGACGACCAAAAAGCACATGAGGGATGCTCAGAAAGGATGCTCCGCATCACTAATTATTATAGAAGTGCAGAAATACTACAATAAGTTATCATTTCACACCAATCAGAATAGCCACCATCAAAAAATATACAAACAATAAATGCTGGCGAGAGTGTAGAGAAAAGGGAATCCTTCTACACTGCTTATGGAATGCACCTAAGTACACCCAGTATAGAAAACTCTATAAAGATTGCTATAAAAACTAAATATAGAGTTACCATATGATTCAGAAATCTCAGTCCTGGGCATATATCTTGAGAAAACCATAATTCAAAAAGGTACATGCACCCCAATGTTCACTGCAGAACTATTTACAATAGCCAAAAAACTGAAGCAACCTAAGTATCCATCAACAGAAGAATGGATAAAGAGGATGCAGTATACACACACACACAAACACACACACACACACACATGGAATAATATTTGGCCATAAAAAGAAATAATAATGGCATTTGCAGCAACACAGATAGATCTCGAAATTATAATACTAAGTGAGGTAACTCAGAGAAAAATAAGTATCACAGCACTTAAATGTGGAATTTAATAAAAATAAACTTATTTACACAACAGAAACCAACTCAAAAGATCTGAAAATCAAATTATGGTTATGAAAGGGGAAATATGAGGGGAAGGACAAATTAGGAGATTGGGGTTAACATATATACATTATTTTCAAGTAGTCATGTATGGATATAAGAGTTGTATGATAAAGAAGGCTGACTGCCAAAGAATTAATGCTTTTGAACTGTGATGTTGGGAGTAGACTCTCAAGAGTCCTTGCATTGCAAGGAGATTAAACCAGTCAATCCTAAAGGAAATAAATCCTGAATATTCTTTGGAAGGGCTGATGTTGAGGCTGAAGCTCCAATATTTCAGCCACTTGATGTGAAGAGCTGACTCAACAGAAAAGACTTATGCTGGGAAAGCTGGAAGGCAGGAGGAGAAAGGGGACAACAGAGGACAAGAGGGTTGGATAGCATCACCAACTCAATGGGCATGAATTTTAGCTAACCCCACAAGATAGTGGAGGACAGAGGAGGCTGGCAGGCTGCTGCAGTCCATTGGTCGCAGAGTCGGACACGACGGAGTGACTTTCACTTTGAATATGTAAAACTTAATCATGCTGGTTTTTAAATCACTTAAGTTAGCTGCAGAGAAAATACTTAGTATCTAAAGTACTTAGGTACTACTGTTTAAAAGTAGTATTCAGGTCAGTTCAGTTCAGTCGCTCAGTCGATTCTTTTTGACCCCATGAATCGCAGCATGCCAGGCCTCCCTGTCCATCACCAACTCCCGGAGTTCACTCAAACTCACATCCATCGAGTCAGTGATGCCATCCAGCCATCTCATACTCTGTCGTCCCCTTCTCCTCCTGCTCCCAATCCCTCCCAGCATCAGAGTTTTTTCCAATGAGTCAACTCTTCGCATGAGATGGCCAAAGTACTGGAATTTCAGCTTTAGCATCATTCCCTCCAAAGAAATCCCAGGGTTGATCTCTTTCAGAATGGACTGGTTGGATCTCCTTGCAGTCCAAGGGACTCTAAAGAGTCTTCTACAACACCACAGTTCAAAGGCATCAATTCTTCAGCACTCAGCTTTCTTCACAGTCCAACTGTCACATCCATACATGACCACAGGAAAAACCATAGCCTTGACTAGACCGACTTTTGTTGGCAAAGTATTGTCTCTGTTTTTCAACATGCTATCTAGTTTGGTCATAACTTTTCTCCCAAGGAGTAAGAGTCTTTTAATTTCATGGCTGCAGTCACCATCTGCAGTGATTTTGGAGCCCCCCAAAAATAAAGTGTGACACTGTTTCCACTGTTTTCCCATCTATTTCTCATGAAGTGATGGGACCAGATGCCATGATCTTCGTTTTCTGAATGTTGAGTTTTAAGCCAACTTTTTCACTCTCCTCTTTCATGTTCATCAAGAGGCTTTTTAGTCCCTCTTCACTGTCTGCCATAAGGGTGGTGTCATCTGCATATCTGAGGTTATTGATATTTCTCCCATCAATCTTGATTCCAGCTTGTGCTTCTTCCAGCCCAGCATTTCTCATGATGTACTATGCATAGAAGTTAAATAAGCAGGGTGACAATATACAGCCTTGACATAATCCTTTTCCTATTTGGAATGAGTCTGTTGTTCCATGTCCAGTTCTAACTGTTGCTTCCTGACCTGCATACAGATTCCTCAAGAGGCAGATCAGGTGGTCTGGTATTCCCATCTCTTTCAGAATTTTCTACAGTCTATTGTGTTCCACACAGTCAAAGGCTTTGGCATAGTCAATAAAGAAGAAATAGATGTTTTTCAGGAACACTCTTGTTTTTTCCATGATCCAGAGGATGTTGGCAATTTGGTCTCTGGTTCCTCTGCCTTTTCTAAAACCAGCTTGAACATCAGGAAGTTCACGGTTCATGTATTGCTGAAGCCTGGCTTGGAGAATTTTGAGCATTACTTTACCCGCGTGTGAGATGAGTGCAATTGTGCGGTAGTTTGAGCATTCTTTGGCATTGCCTTTCTTTGGGATTGGAGTGAAAGCTGACGTTTTCCAGTCCTGTGGCCACTGCTGAGTTTTCCAAATTTGCTGACATATTGAGTGCAGCACTTTCATAGCATCATCTTTCAGGATTTGAAATAGCTCAGCTGGAATTCCATCACCTTCACTAGCTTTGTTCTTAGTGATGCTTTCTAAGGCCCGCTTGACTTCACATTCCAGGATATCTGGCTCTAGGTCAGTGATCACACCATCGTGATTATCTGGGTCATAAAGATCTTTTTTGTACAGTTCTTCTGTGTATTCTTGATACCTCTTCTTAATATCTTCTGCTTCTGTTAGGTCCATACCATTTCTGTCGTTTATTGAGCCCATCTTTGCAGGAAATGTTCCCTTGGTATCTCTAGTTTTCTTGAAGAGATCTCTAGTCTTACCCATTCTGTTGTTTTCCTCTGTTTATTTGCATTGATCATTGAGGAAAGCTTTCTTACCTCTTCTTGTTATTTTTTGAAACTCTGCATTCAGATGCTTATATCTTTCCTTTTCTCCTTTGCTTTTCACTTCTCTTCTTTTCTCAGCTATTTGTAAGGCCTCCCCAGACAGCCATTTTGCTTTTTTGCATTTCTTTTCCATGGGAATGGTCTTGATCCCTGTCTCCTGTACAAAGTCATGAACCTCAGTTCATAGTTCATCAGGCATTCTATCTATAAGATTTAGCCCCTTAAATCTATTTCTCACTTCCACTGTATAATCATAAGGGATTTGATTTAGGTCATACCTCAATGGTCTAGTGGTTTTCCCTACTTTCTTCAATTTCAGTCTGAACTTGGCAATAAGGAGTTCATGATCTGAGCCACAGTCAACTGCTGGTCTTGTTTTTGTTGACTGTATAGAGCTTCTCCATCTTTGGCTGCAGAGAATATAATCATTCTGACTTTGGTGTTGACCATCTGGTGATGTCCATGTGTAGAGTCTTCCCTTGTGTTGTTGTAAGAGGGTGTTACCTATGACTAGTGCATTAGTACTACATAAATGTAGTATTTTTAAAATACCATATAAATTTTCATCATACACAAAAATGTTTCCCTTTAATAAAGATTTTCTCATCATGTTTAATGAGAAACAATTAAAATGTCATGAAAACAGTCCAGGAGGGAAATTTTTACTATTTATCTTTCAGATCATATATATTTTCTTCAAAATCCGTACATATTCTTGTGATGTTTTCAAACGAAGGTCCTGAGACATATTTGACCCTTCTGTAGCTCCTAGAGGAGACAATCCATATTCAATCAAATTTAGCAGCAGCTGGAAAGAAAAAGGATTACATTGTTTATCTAAAATACTTGAGTTAACTCAGTATTAGTACAAAAAAAAAAAAAAACAAACCTGAGATATTTCTAAGTGCTCTGAAAAATGAAACATATCTATAAATGACAGAAAACAAAATACAAGATTACAATTATATAATCATCCCATGGTCCCACATGTGGCTGAGTATCAGAGCTTCTGGCTTTCTCATTCTTCATTCATTTACTCAATAACTGTCTGCTAAGGTGCTGTGACAAACACTGGAATTACAAGATGAAGGTGACCCAGTCACCCTGAGAAAGGATAATGCCATAAACTGTAAAAATAGATGAACAGACAGTTTCCATATGGAGTCATAAATACTAAGACAGATATACAAGACAGCATAAGGAACACTCAGAAGGGACAGCTGGCTTTGTGTCAATACTGCCAGCTTTTTGGTGGAGGTGCTATGGAAGTAGCTACCTGAAGGACAGGAAAAAGTACAAGAGTCAGAGGGGAGAAGCACGTACAAAGTCCAGAGGTGAGGAAACAAATCTGTGGGATCCTACACAGTCTGGCTGGTTAGACGCACAGCTTAGGGGCAGAATAAGGTAGTAAAGAGATAAGACCAACTACTTTGGAAGGACCCACATTGATGCAAGTGTTTGGAGCTTTTCCTGAGGGCAAGAGATAAACTAGTGACAAAGTCAATGACACAGAAATTATAAAGTCACCCACCAAGTGACAGCTATGCAAACATAACTACTTGAGTCTGGGTGTTCTAGCCTTAACGCCTACCAGACACTTGAGACATTGATGAACTCCATGCTTTCTGAGAATGGTGTCAGGGTGCAGATGGGCAGTTCCACAGTGATGACAGTAGTAGAGAAAGGATACAGCCAGAAATAAATAGAAATACATAGATCTTTTGTGATTTTTTAAAACTATGGAACATGATGAATAAATGAGGAAGAAGAATATTTTTCACAATGACTGCTCATGCTTTCACATTTTTCATTAGCTATGTGTAAGAAAAAAATATTTAACATAGCATCTGTAATCCAAACAATGGAAAGAGATGCCACTTATTGTTTACAGTTTATTTCAAAAATCAATATCTAAATTTAATTCATACATTTGGGCAACATACCTTCTCTTAGTTCTCTAGTTATACTCCTGTCCAACTCCTGCTGCATCTGAAATAATTCAAATATTATTTATCTTTAAGTTAAGCAAGAGATATTATCATAGGAATGTTATACAGCTTACTAAATGTGATGTTTAAATAACACTTTTAGAGACTAGACCTAACTTGAAGACTACTTAAGTAGAAAAATAATCACATAAATAAAAGAAAATGCATTCCTACTTATTCCACTTATAAATAACAGAGAACATATATATAGAATGTTAATCTTATAAAAAGTACAATAAATATCAGTCTATCGAGTACACATAATTTCAAAGAATTAGAGAATGACCCATGATCCTAGAAATGACCCACATGATTACTATCTTCTCCCCCTAACAGCTCCTGCCCTAAGTACATATTTTTGAGACCTTTATTTTGATTTCTAGGTGAGGATCCTGTTCAAATGGAGGAAGTAGTTTGAGTTGAATGTTATTAAGCAGAACACACCTGCAATTTTCTTTAAACTTTTCCATTTAACAAAAAACACAGAAAGGTGAGAAAATTATACACAAGAAAACAATGTACCAGCAAGTTTTTATTCTAAAGGTGTTTAGTGAGAAGGATTAACACATAACTGTTAGTTTCTGAACTATGTCCCATAGAAGGGGAAGGTCCCACAGGGGTCACTGCAGGGTTGTGGAACTGAGAAGTCACAAGTGCAGGACCTCTGGCCACTCCTTTGGTTAAAAGGCTTTACACTTATCTCTGTTTTATATAATACGGTTCCACACAAAAACATTTTTTTAAGAAAGTTTGTAATTTTTTTTTAATTTTATTTTATTTTTAAACTTTACATAATTGTATTAGTTTTGCCAAATATCAAAATGAATCCACCACAGGTATACATGTGTTCCCCATCCTGAACCCTCCTCCCTCCTCCCTCCCCATACCATCCCTCTGTGTCATCCCAGTGCACTAGCCCCAAGCAGCCAGTATCGTACATCGAACCTGGATTGGCAACTCGTTTCTTACATGATATTTTACATGTTTCATTGCCATTCTCCCAAATCTTCCCAGTTTGTTTTTTTGAGGAAAAAAAAAAAAAAACAATTTTTTTTTTAAGGTATGAGAGTCATGATTTAGGCAAAGTTCATAATTCTACAAAAGAAGTAAGAAAGCCAATGACTTTCTTACTGAGTCCAGAGTCCTATGCCAGCTACTTCCTCAGATTAAGAAAAAAACACATAGATTTTGAACTATAATGCAGAGAAAATGAATATGTAAAACCTTCTTACATAGTTAGGTAATGCTTGTGACATGACATGACATAGTAGCTTGCTAAATAAATCATGTTTTAAAGGCAAGAGGGATGGTATGGGGAGGAAGGTGGGAGGTGGTTTCAGGATGGGGAACACATGTACACCCGTGGTGGATGCATATTGATGTATGACAAAACCAATACAATATTGTAAAGTAAAAAAAAATAATAATAATAATAATAAATAAATAGAATAAATTATTGTCAAACTCCTATATGTAGCAGTCAGTTGATACAGTTAATTTATAAACATACATTTTTTAAAAAGACGACAGGGAACTTGAAGAAGAAAAGTTTCAAGGTGAGGACTTATACTCCTACCCTCCTTATGAGAGGTGAGGAGATTTACCTAATGGGATAGTTTGGGAGAAGGAACTTCTCCCAAAGTGCTTGCTTGGTTCCAAATCTCTACTTTGAAAAGATGTATGTGCCCACAGCACCGGGAACTTGGGCGTGCAGTAAGCAGCCTGTGTCTGGGACGGGGGTCAGGCATTTTCTTCCTCCTCTTAGGCCTGCATGGGAAAGTGTCTGACTTGGGATGAAGTGTTCTGAGGCCCGCTGTGACCACACAGCTAAAGCACATCCTCCAGTTTCACAGCTCTCAAGTACTAAGACCCAATGTATATGCAGTGTTGTCAAAGAAACCTTAATTGCTCTCCTACAATGGCAAGAAGCCAAATGAGAAAACTGGTTGAGATTGCATTTAACAAGGGCTATTATTCAGTGCATCACAAATATAAGGAAAACACCATCAAAACCATAAACCTGTGTGCACTGACTGAAGTGGATATTTTAATCATAATGATTAACAGTGAAAACTGGTTGTAATTTAAAACTCCCCATCATTGCTATCTTAGATACCATTCATCCAGGTGATGTCAAGATAGAGATAAAGTGAGCTTCATTTATAATGTTTAAAAGTTTGAATTAACTACAAATCTAGAAATATTCTACAAATGCTCAGCAAGATTGTATTTTTTAATTTTAAATAAAAATGCTATAGGTAAAATAACAATTAAAGAAAATGACAAAAATGTCATTTTTGTAAGAAACGACAAAATTTATATAAGAAAATGACAAAAAATGTTAAGCCAAAACTAGAAATTAATGTTTTGGTTTAGTATTATAAGTTTATTTAATTCATAAAAAGGATTTATCTAGGATTCCTGTAAACAAAATGCATCCATATGTGGTTAGTGTTTAGATGCCAGTGATTCACTTATGCTTAGAGGTAGAAAAACTTCACTGGGTACAGCAGAGCTTGGAAATGATTATGAACCATTGCCAACTGAAATCAATTAGAAAGGAAGTGAAACATCTGAAAGAATACTTTTGGATACTAGGCAATAAGATTTCATTTCTAAAGTATGATTTAAATGCAGCTTTTCAAGAACTTTAATAATTTAGTAAGTATCTCTTAAAATCAAGAACTCTGGGACAAAAAAATCATAAAATTTCAATCTCCTTTATTAGCACAGCTAATTATGACTTTTACTTAGTGTGCATTAAGTCAAATAAACAACTCAGAAGTTCACCAAATTAAAAACAAGGATCATTCATATCAGAAATCTTAAACCCAATGAACAAGAGATAATAGAACTACCTTGGTCAAGTAAGTCTCCATGCTGTTATTCGAAGGGCTTGGAATTGAGGTAGAAAAGCCTATGTTTGCTCTTGGAGTAAGATTTCCATTAAGCACTAAAGGATTATTGAAAGGGGGCTCCAGCACTGGCCTCATGCTAAGAGTGCCAAGTGAAGATTTGTTCTGCTCTTTCTCCACCTCAAGTTTGGTGTTGATCACTGCCAGCCTCTCATGAGTCCTGGGGAAGATGGAAAACACCAACTTAATGATTTGCATTTTTAAAGTTGCCATATAGTAAATGGAATTCCCAATAAACTGTTTGAACCCTGAAAACATAGAGCAGACCTCCTGTAAACAATAATAGCTGTAACCTTGCTCTAAAGAAGTACACATGTGTCTAGGGCTCCTCAAGTAACAAGTCACAGTTGGGAGAGGAGAGAAAGGGCATCAGAGAGAAAGGGAGGTGGCCTCACAGTGACACCTGCTGCCCTTTGGGACACACCTGCCTCCAGGAAACAGTTCAGGGATGAAGAAACACCACATCCCACAAAGCCACTTTCAAGCATTTGCTTTCACCACCCTTGTATACACGTTTTACTCATGACCTCGGAGAAATTAAGCTTTTGGCTCTGAGGAATCATCTAGATTCACAATCTAGAGGGGAGTACAAGAAAATCAATGGGTTATTGAAAAGAGCCAAAACAGCCCCAGGAACAATTACAAGTATCCCCTGCTTTTCCAAAGTTCACTTTATGTTACTTCACTTCTAGGAAAGGCCTATGTCAGCATCTGTTTTTGATAATCAAAAAACAACAACAAAAAATTTTTGAAGAGACTTTTCGATTTCATATAAAAAGGTTCAGCATACATTTTACAGTGAGAGGCATCGCACTCCCCAAGCAGGGAGACTGGCCCCACTGAGATCCTTCCCTGGAAGCCACACCCCACATCTCAGTGCCAAGTCACCACAACCCTGAACCCTATATGGGAGCACCTGTGCTTTACTTGTGCATATTCATTTTAGGCTTCAAGTAGCAGAACGTGCCTTCAGGTACCTGCTTCTTTGCTGTCTGCTGCTTTGGCTTATGAAAGGCTTCCTAGGAATGCTCTGCTTTCAGACAGAGGGGAAACCTGGACTAGGCACTGGAGGTGCCATCTGCCCTTTCCGTTCTCCATCCACCCAACCGCCCCCCCCCCCCCCCCCCCGCCATTAGTCAGGTCACCATACTATTTCTAGCCACTATGTGAATTATCCTGTCTTTCACTCCTGTGTTAATTGCCCCCAATTTCACAAGCATGCCTTAATGCAGTGTGCTGCTGCTGCTGAGTTACTTCAGTCATTTCCGACTCTGTGTGGTAAAACTTAAAAGGACACAGTATTAATTGTTTGTCTTAGGCTGCCCTCTCGCAGTGACCATTTAGTTAGCTTTCACTTCCTACTAATCTCATGAACTGTGCTCTATAAAAATTAGGCTTTGGAGACAAATTAACAAACTAAATTTACTTTCTGTGATTCTGTGTTTTGACTTACTTGTCTAGTTTACCTTCCAATGACTTTCTAACTTCTAGTTCTACTAGGTAGAGTTGCTTATATGTTTCCAACTCTACTTTATGAGAATCTTCTTGCAAAGTTTTCGCCTTGGAGAGTTCAGATTCCAAGTCTTTAATGCTGAGTTCCATCTGACTTCTTATGGAAGCATTATTCTTCTCTTGTAACTGCTCTAAGTTCTCCTGAGATGCTGCTTGTATTTAAGGCAAATTTTAAAAGATAACATTTTAAAGATAAGCATTAACCTGGAAAATTACATTCGCTCCCTTTACTTTTGAGTCAGTGATTCAGAAAGCAATTTTAAAAGTAGAAAAAAGAGCAGAATTTTAAAACAATTATCATCAGTGTGAAGTGAATTAATGTGAACTATAAAATTAAAATGGAATTATTGTTATAGTGGTGCTTATATAATCTGATAATTCAAAGAACAAGAGGACCAACTTAAAATTTTAAAAATTGAACAAGACAACTTAAAAATAATTCAAGAGGATGATACCAGTTCTAAACCACAATATTTTCTTTTCCTCCTAGTAGTCTTGTTTTATACCAATTGGTCTTATAAATGAAAGGATTCCCTAGTGAGAATCATTCTGATAGGTCAGTTTGGTGATAACTGTGATGGAAACGGAAATATTTAAAGGGAGAGACAAGTGTCCCCTTCCTTCCAGAAAACTACCAAACCAACTGCTCTAAGGGAAGTAGAGGAAACACATAAGCTGTATAGATCCAAAACGTAATTTACAATGAGGTGAATTCAAGCACATGACAGAGGAACAAATTAACCTGCAAACATAGGTTGACTTCCTTTTTATTTCTCTATGAGATCCTGTCTCGCCCTTTCTTCAATCTCCCGTTTATACTGCTCTACTTGACTGTGTTCTATCATATTCATTTCTATATGACTTCTGAGGTGCACTACTTCTTGCTCCAACTTCTTTTTTTCTTCTCTAGTTTTTCACATTTCTTTTGCATTCCTTTTATAGATAATAACTCCTCTCAAAGAACTTGATTTTTTGCATCCATGTGCAGACATTTTGAAGATGTAGTTTCTAGCTCTGCTGTAAGATCATCAATCTGCAAGAATAAAACAATACTGTTTGGTAATGAGGCAAGTGGACTTAGCACAGCCTAACTCAAACCCAGGATCAAATAGGTACGATGGTATCTGTACTGTAGAATGTAGGACCAGGGATTACTCAGAGCATCAAGAAAGAAGTTCAAACCACCAAGAGTCACAAAATATATTCTTCACTGTCATCATCTTTGTCACACAACATTTGCACTTGATTTTACACTGTTTTCTATTTTTTCTCCATAAAATGACTACAAGTCACCTCTTAGTAGAATGTCTCTTACTCCTTCCCTCCACCTTAATGCCCCATGTTTTAAAAAAGTTTGAGGGATACTGTATTATCTAGGGCTGAGTTAATAAACGCTTCCCAAAAAAAGATTGTGAAAATAAGACTCTCATTAATAAATCTTATAAATATGGATTCTAATCCCATAAGTCTTTTTCTGAACTATGAA
Source organism: Bos indicus x Bos taurus (assembly GCF_003369695.1). NCBI lineage: Eukaryota > Metazoa > Chordata > Mammalia > Artiodactyla > Bovidae > Bos > Bos indicus x Bos taurus. The sequence goes on from NC_040104.1 coordinate 51,219,826, forward strand.
TCATTTTTGCTAATTTGAACTGCATTCCAAAGAAAAATAATTCAAAAGGTTAAAGAAATTCCATCTCCTAATAGCTCAGTGAGATGATCCATACATTTTTCTGAACAACAACAACAAAATGCCTCATTTTTGTAACCATTTGTTACTTTTCACAGAACAGAGCATACCAAACAAAACAACAAACAAAATTTGCGGGAATTTCAGTGACACCGAGTTGCAAAGAACTTTCCTTTAGACAGAATGATTACACAGTAATTCGAGGTGAGTGGAGGTGGTGGTATTGAAAGCGTCTACAAATTCTTTGACATTTTTCTCTGAAATTCCCTCCTCTTAAATATGTGCTTGCCTCAGTAACTGATTTCTACTGGACAGAGTCTGGGGAAACTGACTTTTGCTCTGTGGGAAAGCCCACCCTTAGCATCAGTCACTACGCTGCAAAGAAGCCCAGACCACATACTGAGCACCTTGTCAGTGCCCCCACTGACTGCCCCCAACTAATGTCCCATCCAAAAGCCAGCTCCAACTGCCAAACATGTGCATGAACTAATCTTCAGATGACTCTGGTCCCCACCTTCATGATATCCCAGTTGATGCCTACTGGAAAAGACATGTGCTGGCCTCATCACTGAGCCTTGCCCCAACACAAATTTTTGAACAAAGTAAATGCTATTTTGAGCCACTAAGCTTTGACGTGGTTTATTATACAATTTGCTGGCACAGATACTGATATTAAAAATGCCATTAAAAATAACTAAAAGATGTGAGAATGCCTTTCAACCTGGAGGTAGGTAAGATCTGAATGGATGCAGGGAAAGAAATGAAAACCCAAAGGGCTTCATGACATTGTAAACGGAATCCTGATGGCCCTTAAAGAGCTGCTGGTGACAGCTTCTAGACAAGAGAAGAAAACGACACTGAAACACAGGGGAAAGGAGACTCTTGCTACAAACCAGCTGAAAGTAACATCAATGAGAGTAACAACAATCAACATCAAAAAAAAAAAAAAAAAAAGGGGAGGGGGGACTATTAAATATAAAGGAACCAGGCTCAATTATATTTGAGTTCAATATCTGTTATCTCCTTTACAGCATCTTCACATGTCCAGTGGTCACATGATGCTAAAAGAGAGAAACAGCTTCTGGGCTCAGATCAAATCTAGGGTGCTGCCGAGAAAACACGGTTTCAAGGTGAAGCCTGTAGACTGTAAAACCCTTCATTAAGACCCTAGAAAGTCTTAAGGTGGTGCCTCAAATTCCCTTAAAGATCTTAAGGGCATAAGAATTTTAAAGGCATCATCCTACAAAGCTTCACAAGAAGGCCAAGGTGCAGAGATTCTCTCAAAAAAAGATTTGTGAAGGTAGCCTCTCCAATGATGTGAACCCCAATCCAATTCTCAGGACAGTAAAAGCCTTAAGAGAACCTTGGCAGCAAACAACAACAACAAAACAGTGCTTGGCCTAATAGAGACCAAGACATACAAATGAGAATAGGCCTTTGGGATTTTCTTAGAGTTCAATAAAGAGGGAGCTGGCTTAAGAAACATGACTCAGCTACAGACAGAGGTCATTTCTTATGAAAAGGACAGCACACAGAGTTCAGAGGGTAGAGCAAAGAGAAGCACTCCTATGGGCAGGACAAAGTCCTCATCAAAGGGCTGGCAGCACCAAACTGGACCTCAGAGCTACTATGGACTATGCTGTGTCCCGTTTCCCATTTCTGATTGGGAAAGCCTAGTCATTCAGCAGAATGGTGGGGGTGTGGCTGGCAGATAACTTGTACCTTTAGTTCTCAAGTCTTAGTACTGAGAAGGTTGTGCTCACAGGGTCACACTCTAGAAATCACACCCGGAAACCTCATCTGCATGTGCCACCTGTACCTTATGAAGATGGTAAGACCTCTACTTTAGCCTGGGCCTGACATTGTTAACAACTGAGACTTGTGAGGGAACGGGTAAGGACAAGGGTATTTTTCATTCGAAGGAATATAAAAAATTGTGGCCAGTGAGTAACTGTGCTAGTTTTAAAATGTAGCTATTAGTTTTAAAAACTTTATTCTGTAAAAAATGGTAGAATATAAGCCAAGTATAAATGACTTGTTCCTATTGAACAGACGATGATGAAAGTGATGCTGTGTGAACTGCAAAGTGAGGTTAGACAAGGCAGCAGAGCTTCTGCCTGGCTCTCAACCTGGGAACCAGGCTCCATGTTGCGAGTAAGCCCAGGCTGCAAAAAGAGCTTAGGTATTCAGGGTAGGTGTTTAACTTGTCTGCCTTCACCAAAGTCAAGCCAACCACAGATACCAACATCAGACATAGGAATGAACACACCTTCACCCTATTCCAGCCCCCAGCCCTCAAGCTGCCCCACCTGAAGCTGAGGGGACGAGAAGCCAGCCATCCTGGCCACCTTTTCCTAAGTGTAGATTTTGAACGAAACCAATGTTGTTTATTGAAGCCACTAAACTTAAAGTTGATTAGGAAAAAACAGAAAAATGGATTTTTGAAAAAGGGAAAATAAAGAAACATAACTTAAATGAAGGTAGAAACTGGTCTCCTATAGACTGGAATATAATAAAAGGTGAGATTTTTAATGACAATGTTGATGAGAAGAAGCATATAACTAGAAGGAAGACTTAAGAACTATTCAGGAAGAAGTTTTTTCAGGGTCCCCTTCAATTACAATTCCTTACAAATAGGCAGGTGTGACTCCTTAGAATTTCTGCTCAAGTTTGAAAGCAATGAAGGCTAGTAAGCAATGAGACACATGATTTGAACTATAAGAAATAACTAGAAATAGTTTAATTACCAAAATCAGACTTTTGACCTCATCTCAATTTACTAAAATTCTAAAAGAGATGGGTAGCTTTGAGTAGTTACTAATCTAGAACTCAATCTGCATTGTCCTCTCCTCAGAGAGAGAAATAAAACACCACAACTTCATACTTGCTAGGATGGCTATACTCACAGAGACAGGTAATGACTAGTGTTGACAGGAATGTATAGAAATGGGAATGTTTTACATACTTTGGATAAAAATATAAAATGATGCAGCCATGCTAGAAAACAATATGGCAGGTCCTTAAAAAGGTTAAACAGAGTTGCTGTGTAATACGGCGATTCTATTCATAACTGTATTCCCAAAAGAAATGAAAAAAATATGTTCACACCAAAACTTAGACATAAATGTTCACAGCAACATTACTGACATTATCCAAAAAGTAGAAACAACCCCAAAGGTCCATCAGATGATGAATGGATAAATAAAGTGTGGTATGTCCGTACAATAGAATATTATTGAGCAATAAAATCAAGGAAATACTGATACATGTTAGATATACCTTGAAAATATTATGCTAAATGAAAGAAGGCAGTCACAAAGGATCCCATATTGTGCGATTCCACTGACACAAAATGTCCAGAAAAGGGACATCTACACAGTCAGGGAGTGGAGTCATGGTTCCCTCAGGCTGGGAAGATCAGGAAAGGAAAACTGGCACAGGGTGATTTCTTTGGAGGGTGATGAAAATGTTCTAATGTGGTAATACCTGTATAACTCTTTAAAGACAATAAAGTTACTGAACTGTACAATTTAAATGAATGAACTGCATGGTATGTTCATTAGATTTCAACAAACCTGTCACCAAAAACAACGGATGCTTTGGGGTCATTAATACTGTGCTGCTTAGCTTCAGATCACCAGCCAGGGTTCAAGACAGAGAGAGTCAAGAGTGTGCCCTTTTTATCTCAAAATGATATAGGGAAAAGCTGTCTTTTTTACTGGTGTCCAACTTAAAAAATTAATAGACAAATCTGTGTTTCACTGCTCAAAGCATGGAATGATTTATATTTCCCCAAATTAAGTGATTTTAGGGTTCTAAAACTGATTAAAAATTACCTTATGTTTTAGCATATTAATTTGGATATCCATTTCAGTTTGACTGGTTTTTAAATCCCTATGGAAACTAAGCTCTCCATTTTCATATTAATTTAACTTCCTTCTTGTCATTTTTAAGAGTTTCTTAAATCTATAGAAATGTATAGATTGAGTAAGTTTTTTAAGAGTGGATATCTAATAATTAAACAGATATATGTTCTATCAGATAAAAGAATATAAATTATAATCCTTTCTCATTGTTCAAATTTAATATTCCTTGAAAGCATAATAACTAAATTCTAATCTTAGATAAATATTATGAAGAAAATATTTACACATTTAAATATACTGTGTGTGATATATGTAATATATGAGTTCTTATAAATAAGTTAATGTCAATTTTTAGCATGCCTGTGTGAAATATTAATTGATTATTAAATATTAGTTATAAACCAGAGATCAGTATTCAAGCTAAAGATGAAGAGATATTATATATGAATGTTTTTTGAAAAGACACAAGACACATTTGTTCCTACTGACAACAGCCTATACAAAAATAAAAGGAAGTAGATACATAAAAACAACAAGATTCTTACTCAAAATTGAAAACAAAAAAAGAAAAATCTTTGGAGCCTGAGTTAAGTGGGAAATAACCCAGGCTGAGAGTTTTAGAAGAAAGGAAATCAGACGGGAGAGAGAGGGTACCAGTCTCTTCCAGACTGTTTTAAGAGATGTAGAAATCTTGCCTAGCACATTGTTAACAAAATGCAAAGCAATGTAGAGAAAATTAAAGGAGAAAAATATTAATGAGAATCAGAGAAGTACCTTCATATAATCATCCCTTGGCATCCACAGAGGACTGGTTCAAAAATCCCCCAACACTCCATGGATACAAAATCCACGGATGCTCAAATTTCCCTAAGCACATCTTCCCTATACTTTCAGTCATCCCTAGATAACTTACATTGTCTAATACAATATAAACACTTTGTAAATAGTTCTAAATACAGTGTAAACACTTTGGAAATAGTTGCCAGCTTGAGACCAATCCAAGTTTGCTTTTTGGAACTTTCTCAAATTTTTTTCCCCCTGAATACTTTTGATCTTGGGTTGGCTGAATCTTTAGATGATGAGGGTTAACTGCACTCAGCAAAAAAAAAAAAAAAAAAATACAGAAGCAGTTTTTTATGTTACTCATCAAAACACCATCACTAATTTTATTATTCTTTAAGTTACACATATATTTTTGTATGTACACTATCAACTAAAATGTTGGGGCAAAAAGAAAATATAAGCCAAACCAAGATACTTTTTAATGTTCAACAATAACAGAGGTAGGTTTTTAGATAATAAATTACTTGAATGATGAAGGGAAGGAACATAATTAAAAGAAGGCAGGATTACCAAAAAGAACAAAGATACTTTGCAGAAGTAAAAATTCAGCATAGATGATGAGGAAGAGAGTGACATTACTATATGCAGAGGCACAGTTGTTACTGTTTTAGAAATCATTACAGATATGTATAACACTGCTGCACTCAAAAACATTTCAGATTGTGCTGACTTTCCACAGCAAACTTTGAAATAGGATAATGTGTTTAATTATGAAAATACACATAAAAAATGAATTTGTGTCTAAGGTTTTAAATAAAATAAAATTATATTTTATTAGTAGTTGAGATTATCATAAATATTAAAATCTTACCCAGTAATCTCTTTTTCTAACTCACTGTTTTTCTTCTTTTCTTGGTCCAAGCTATTTTCCAGAGATTGTTTTAATTCAATGTATTTCTTTAATCATTCCTTTTCATCCTCAGACTTAGAAAAAAACAATTTAAGAAAATTATTTTTAAACACCTAGAGAGGCTTATTCTTTCTTAAAAATATTATTTCTCATGAGTTCACAAGTTAATATGAATTTATAGTAAACACAGTTTTTAAACCTGATTGATGCCAATAACAGATTTCAAAATTGATGACTTTTCCTAAAACAACTTAAAATGAATTTTATTTCATCATTTTTCTGGAATTTAAATTGCCAACATTTATTTGTTAAAAATAGAGACTTTTACACATACAATACTAAATGTTAGCAAAAGTTTTTTAAAACACTGACTATATTTACATTTTACTTTCTAGAGATGCTCTAAAATCATTTTCATCAATGGTTCAAGATATTCCAGGTTTTGTTAAGTCACACCTTATTAAAATAATCTTTGCAAAATTCCCATGCAACCCCCATCTCTTAAAAAAAAAATACAACAAATGAAAAATGGTGGTTCAGAAAAATGTTTCTATGCAGACATAGTGTTCGTTCTTAATGAAGAGAACAAACTACAATATTTAAAATGATTCATTTTCAAAAAACTCACAGATCTGGATTACAAAAGAAACTCAAAATTCTCAACATCAAATCATTACTCAAATATCTGGACTCAAATAGATGTTTGTGGACCAATGTTCAAAGCAGCATTATTAACAATAGACAGAAGGTGGAATTTCGTTGACACATCAGTGAATAAACAAAATGTGGTCTATATAAAATATTGCTTTTGGACTGTCACAATTTTTTAAATTAAAGTCATACTATAAAAATGACTTTTATGAATTCAGTCGACTTCTTCTATAGAGGAATCACAGTACTAGTAGCAAGCAATATCAATAAAAATACAATAAGCTAATCAATGAGACTTTTCATATTGTCCAAAATATTCCTATATTTTACTAGTAAAAAAAATTAAAATCTGTTCTCAGCATGACAGAAATTAAGAGACAAAGACACCAATTTCCCCATCTGCTCGAGATAAGGCCTGATGCCCCCGCACCAATTCGAATGTACCCCCGAATATCAAGTCACAACAGGAAGTACCACTGACACCCTGGTTGCATCCTCCAGAAAAAGCCGCAGGTTCCAAATCCAACTCTATTAGAGGCCTGACATCCCATTCACAACTCCAGCGTCAAGCCGAGTTCCATGCCAAAATACAAGACAAGGCCTGACTCCCCTATTCAAAATCCACAGAAACCCTGAGATTGATGTCAGAAATGGAGAGGAACTCTGAGGTTCCTGCCTAAACTTGAGATGAGGCCCTTTTCTTCCCTGCAGCCATGCGAGAGGAATCCCGATCTGCCCCTTGAAACTTCAAAGCAGATCTGACTTCCCTGAGGAAACATGAGCTGGTCCCCCCAGGCCCCCCACGCAACTCGAGAGGAACTCTAAGCTTCTTGCCACAACTCCATAAGAACCATGAAATTCTCCCCTCCACGTGAGATGAGGCCTTTTTACTCTGCAGCGTTTCCCAAGAAATCCCACGTTCCCTCTTGGAACACAAAAGGGAACATGACACCCTTTATAAAACCCCAGAAGCTTCCCAAGATAGCCATCCCCATTCAAGAGGAATGCTGAGTTTCCCGCCACAACCCAAGAAGAGCCCCATTATCCCAGCCTCAACTCGAGATGAGGGTCAATTCCCCTGCTTCATCTGGAAAGGAATGCCGACGTCCCTGTTGCACCTCAGGAGGAGGCCGGTCTCAACTTGAAACTGGAGAGGATCCCATGGGTCTTGCCACAATTCAAGAGACACAGAGTTCCCCATCCACTCAAGATAAGGCCTGATTCCCTTGCACCAATTCAAATGGAACCCCGGAAATCAGCTCACAACACGAAGGGAGGACTGATATCCTGGTTGCAAATTCGAGAAAAGCCCCAGGTCCCCAGTTCAACTCGACTGGAGGCCTGAAACCTCTTTTACAGCTTGAGGGGAAAGCAGAGTTCCATGCCTCAACACAAGTCAACACCTGACTCCCTGTTTGAAACTGCAGACACACCCTGAGATCCACATCAGAACAGGAGAGGAATCCTGAGGTTCCCACCTCAACTGGAGATGAGGTCCTCTTCCATTGCACCGACCATAGAGGAATCCCTAGAGACCCCTCACAACTTGAAAGGATTCCTGACTTCCCATAGGCACCATGAGAAGTTCCCTGAGTTCACCGTCACAACTTGAGGGAACCCAAAGTTTCCTGCCACAACTCGAGAAAGACCTCGAGATTCACCTTCAACGTGAATTGAGGCCCGATTCCCCTGCTCTGACTCAAGAGCAATCCTGCGCCCCCCCTCGCAACTCGAATGGAGACTGGACTTCCCTGGGGCAACACAAGAGGCTCCCTGAGTTCCCCGTTGTTACTCGAGAGAAACCCCAAACTTCCCGCCAGAACTCAAGAAAAAACGAGATTCCCCCGTCATCGCAAGATGAGGCCCTTCTTTTCCTGCAGGGCCTAGAGAGCAATCCCAAGTTCCCTCTCAAAACCCCATAGAAGGCTTGACTCCCTTGACTCCCTTGACTCCCTGGAGCACTCAAAGGGCTCCAGGAGATGCCTGTTGCAACTTGAGAGGAGAGCAGAGCTCTTTGCTTCAACTCGAGATGAGGCCTGACTCCCCAGGTGGACCTTGATCGCAACCCAGACATCCCTGTCTCCACTAGAGAGGAACACGGATTTTCTGGACACAAGTCTATCTGAGGCCTATTTCCTCTGTAGTAATTTGTGAGGAATCTCGAGCTGCCCAAGGTGTCACAACTCGAAGTGAGACCTGATTTCCCTGAGGCAATAAGAGCGAGACACTGAGGTCCATGTCACAACTCGAGAGGAACCCCAAAATTCCTGCCAAGCCTTGAGGAAAACCAGGGGATTCTCCCCTCAAAGGGAGATGAGGCCTGTTCTCACTGCAGCATCTCAAGAGAAATCCCACGTTCCCTCTTAAAACTCGAAATGGTACTCGACACCCTTTATGCAACTCAAGAAGTTCCAGGACATACCCGTCCCCACTTGAGAGGAACATCAAGTTTCGCGGCACACTTCAATCTGAGCCCCTTTGCCACTCCTCATCTCGAATGAGGGTCGATTCCCCTGCTTTGTCTGGAAAGGAATGCCGACATCCTCGTTGCACCTCAGGAGGAGGCCAGTCTCAGCTTGAAATGAGAGGAACCCGGGGGTCTTGCCACAAATTGAGAGACACGGAGTTCCCCATCCACTTGAGATAAGGCCTGATTCCCTTGCACCAATTCAAATGGAACCCCGAGAATCAACTCACAACATAAAGGGAAGACTAATACCCTGGTTGCAAATTCGAGGAAAGCCCCAGGTCTCCAATTCACCTGGATTGGAGGCCTGAAACCTATTTGACAGCTCGAGAGGAAAGCAGAGTTCCATGCCTCAATACAAGTCAAGACCTGACTCCCAGTTTGAAACTGCAGATACACCCCAAGATCCATGTCATAACAGGAGAAGAACACTGAAGTTCCCACCTCGACTTTAGATGAGGCCCTCTTCCATTGCACTGACTCCAGAGGAATCCTGAGAGGTCCCTCACAACTCGAAAGGATTCCTGATTTCCCATAGGCACCATGAGGTCACTGTTGCAACTCGAGGGAACCCAAAATTTCCTGCCACAACTCAAGAAAGACCTTGAGATTCCCCCTTCAACGTGAATTGAGGCCTGATTCCCCTGCTGTGACTCCAGAACAATCCTGCACATGCCCTCGCAACTTGAATGGAGACTTGATTTCTCTGAGGTAACACGAGCGGGTCCCTGAGGTCCCCGTCGCAACTCGAGAGGAATCCCAACTTCCCCTCACACCAAAAGAGGAGGCCTGTATCACCAATTGAATCTTGAATGGAACCCCATGGATCCTGCTGCAATAAAAAAGGGTGCCGAGTTCCCCCTCAGCTCCAGATAATCCTGATTCCCCTGCACTGGTTCCAATGGAACACCGAGTATCCTCTAACAACAGGATGGGAGGCCAGTCGGCCCTGCCTATCTTCATGAAAAAGCCCAAATTCTTCGCCTGAACTCGACCAGAGGCCTGACACCCTTTTGACAACTAGAGAGGAATGCAGAGTTCTATGCCTCAACACCGGATGAGGCCTGACTCCCTAGTTAAACCTTGATAGGAAGCCCGAGATCCCTGTCACGGCCGGAGAGGAACACTGAGTTTCCCGACTGAAATCTAGACAAGGACCTATTCTCCGGCAGTGACTCAAGAGGAATCCCGACGTGCCACTCAAACTCGAAAAGAGACCTGACTTCTCTGAGGCAACACGAGCGGATCCCTGAGGTACCCATCACAACTCACAAGGAACCCCCAGCTTCCTGCCGCAACTTAAGAAAAACCACGAGATTCTCCCCTCAATGCGAGATGAGGCACTTTTCCAGAGCAGTGTCTGGACAGAAACCCCGCATTCCCTCTTGAAACGCGTAAGAGTACTTGACACCCTTGATGCAACTCGGGAAGGTCCCCAAGACACCTGTCCCCAATTGAGAGGAACACCAAGTTTCACGCAACAACTCAAGAAGAGCCCCGTTTGCCCTCTCCTCAACTCGACATGAGGGTCAATTCCCCTGCTTCATCGGGAAAGGAATCCCGACGTTGTCGTTGCCCCTCGAGAGGAGGCCGGTCTCACTTTGAAACTCGAGCGCATCCCCGGGAGTCGTGCCTCAATTCAAAAAGATCCAGATTTCCCCAGCCACTCCAGATAAGCCTGATTCCCCTTCACTGACTCGACTGGAACCCTGAGGATTGACTCAAAACACAAAGGGAGGTGTGACAGCCCCTTGGCACCTCGAGAAAAAGCCCCAGACCCTTATGCTCACTCGACAGGGACAGAGCCTGACATCTCTTTGAAACCCCGAGAGGGAAGTGGAGTTCCATGTCTCCACACGAGACATGACTCTCCTGTTGAAACTTCATAGGAACCCCGAGATCCATGTCAGAACTGGAGAGGAAACCTGAGGTTCTGGCCTCAACTCGAGATGAGGCTGTATGCCTGCACCGACTGGAGAGGAGTCCCGAGAGGCCCCTCGCAACTGGAATGGAGACTTGACTTTCCTGAGGCAGCACGAGCAGGTTTGAGGTCCTGTTGCAATTCGAGAGGAACCCCAAGTTTCATGCTGCAACTCGAGAAACCCCAGGAGATTCTCCCCTCAACGCAAGATGAGGCCCCTTTCCACTGCAGCATCTTGAGAGAATTCCCACCTTCCCTCCTGAGCCTCAAAAGGGTACTTGACACACTTTAGGCAACTCAAGAAGTACCCTGACATAACCGTCTCCACTCGAGAGGAACACCAAGTTTCCCGCCACAACTCAAAAAGAGCCCCGGTTTCCCCTCCTCATCTCGAGATGAGGATCCATTCCCCTGCTTTGTCTGCAAAGGAATCCCAATGTTCCCATTGCACCTCTGGAGGAGGCTGGTCTCATCTTGAAACTCCAGAGGATCTCCAGGGGTCACGCCTCCTTTGAAAAGACCCCAATGTCCCCGTCCACTTGAGATTAGGCCTCATTTCCCTGCAAAGACTCGAATGTTATCCTGAGTATCAACTCACGACACAAAGGGAGGACTGAGAGCCCCGTGGCAGCTCTAGAAATAGACCCTGATCCCTGCCTCACTTGACAGGAGACCTGGCAACACTTTTGCACCTGGAGAGGGAAGCAGAGTTCCATGCCCCAACATAGGATGACGTCTGACTCCCCAGGGGAATTTCATAGGTACCCCGTGATCCCTGACAGAGCTGGAGAGGAACCTTGAGTTCCCCACCTCAAATCTAGATGAGGCCCTAGATGCCAGCACCAATTCAAGAGGAATCCTGAGAGGCCCCTCAGAACTCGAAAGGATACCTTATTTCCCGAGACAATATGAAAGCCTTCCTCAGGTCCCCATGGCAACTCGAGTGAACCCACACTTCCTGCTGCAACTCAAGAAACACCTTAAGATTCCCCCTTCCATGCGAATTGAGGCCTGATTCCCCTACCGTGACTCCAGAGCACTCCTGTGCTCACCCTTGCAACTCAATTGGAGCCTTGACTTCCCTGAGGCAACACGAGAGGCTACCTGAGTTCCCCGTGGTACATAGAGAGGAATCCCAAGCCTCCCCCTCCGCCAACTCAAGACAAATCACGAGATCCCCTGTCAACACAAGATGAGGCTCTTTTCTCCTGCAGTGCCTCGAGAGGAATCCCGAGTTCCCTCTCAAAACTCGAGAGGAGGCTTGACTCCCTTCATGAAACTCAAGGGGGCCTAGATATCCCCGTGAAAACTCGAGATGAAAGACGAGTTTCCAGCCAAAATTCAAGAAGAGCCCTGTGTGTCCCACCTCATCTGGAGATGAGGGCCATTCCCTGCTTCAACTCAAGAGGAATCCCAGCTTCCCCTCAAACCACAAGAGGAGGCCTGTGTCACTCACTGATTCTCGAGTGGAACCTCATGGATTCTGCTTCAAGGAAAAAGGATGCCGAGTTCCCCCTCCACTCCAGATAAGTCCTGATTCCCCTGCACCGGCTCCAATGAAACACCGAGTATCCCCTCACAACAGGAAGTGAGGCCTGTCGGCCTTGCCTATCCTCATGAAAATTCCCCTCCTGAACTCTATCAAAGGCCGGAAACCCCTTTGACTACTTGAGAGGAATGCAGAGTCCCATGCCTCAACAAGAGACACGGCTGACTCCCTAGTTGAACACTAATAGGAAGCCCAAGATCCCTGTCTTCACTGTAGAGGAACACTGAGTTTCCTGACTGAATTCTAAACACGGCCCTATTCATGGCCAGTGACTCGAGAGGTATCCTGACGTGCCCCTCGCAACTCAAAAAGAGACCTGACTTCTCCAAGGCAACACGAACGGGTCCTTGAGGTCCCTGTCAGAACTCGAGAGGAACCCCACGCTTCCCACCGCAACTTGAGAAAAACCACGAGATTATCCCCTCAATGCGAGATGAGGCACTTTTCCAGAGCAGTGTCTCAAGAGAAACCCCACGTTCCCTCTTGAAACACGTAAGGGTACTTGACACCTGTGATGCAACTCAGGAAGGTTCCAGATATACCCATCCCAACTCGAGAGGAACACCAAGTTTCACACAGCAACTCAAGAACAGCCCCGTTTTCCCCCTCCTCAACTCGACATAAGGGTCGATTCCCCTGCTTTGTCGGGGAAGGAATCCCGACATTGCTGTTGCCCCTCAAGAGGAGGCCGGTCTCACCTTGAAACTCGAGCACATCCCCGGTAGTAGTGCCTCAATTAGAAAAGACCCAAATTTCCCCAGCCACTCCAGATAAGCCTGATTCCCCTGCACTGACTCGACTGGAACCCTGAGGATCGACTCAAAACACGAAGGGAGGTGTGACAGCCCCTTGCCACCTGAGAAAAAGCCCCAGACCCCTATGTCCACTCAACAGGAAGACTGACACCTCTTTGAAACCTCGAGAGGGAAACAGAGTTCCATGTCTCCACATGACAAGAGGCCTGACTCTCCTGTTGAAACTTCATAGGAACCCTGAGATCCATGTCAGAATTGGAGAGGAAACCTGAGGTTCCAGCCTCAACTCGAGATGAGGCCATATGCCCCTGCACCGACTGGAGAGGAATCCCGCACACGCCCTTGCAACTGGAATGGAGACTTGACTTCTCTGAGGCAACACGAGCGGGTCCCTGAGGTATGCATCACAACTCAAGACGAATCCCAAGCTTCCCGCCACAACTCGAGAAAAACCACAATATTCTGCCCTCAACGTGAGATGAGGCCCTTTTCCAGAGCAGTGTCTGGACAGAAACCCCACGTTCCCTCTTAAAACGTGAAAGGGTACTTGACACCCGTGATGCAACTGGGGAAGGTCCCAGAGATACCTGTCCCCACGTGAGAGGAACACCAAGTTTCACGCCACAACTCAAGAGCCCAGTTTTCCCCTCCTCAACTTGACATGAGTGTCGATTCCTCTGCTTCGTTGGGAAAGGAATTCCAATGTTGCCGTCGCCTCTCAAGAGTAGGCCAGTCTCACCTTGAAACTCAAGCACATTCCTGGGAGTCATGCCTCAATTCAAAAAGGCCGCAATTTCCAAATCCACTCCAGATAAGCCTGATTCCCATGGACTGACTTGACTGGAACCCAGAGGATCGACTCAAAACATGAAGGGAGGTGTGACAACCCCATGGCATTTCGAGAAAAAGCCCAGACCCCTATGTCCACTCGACAGGATCATGACACCTCTTGGAAACCTTCAGAGGGAAGCGGAGTCCCATGTCTCCACACGAGACGAGGCCCAACTCCCCTATGGAAACTCCATAGGAACCTCAAGATCCATGTCAGAACTGGAGAGGAACCCTGAAGTTCTGGCCTCAACTCGAGATGAGGCCGTATGCCCCTGCACCGACTGGAGAGGAATCCTGAGAGGCCCCTCACAACTCGAATGGAGACTAGACTTTTCTGAGGCAACACGAGTTGGTTTGAGGTCCCCATTGCAACTTGAGAGGAACCCCAAGTTTCCTGCTGTGATTCGAGAAACCCCAGGATATTCTCCCCTCATCACGAGGTGAGGCCCCTTTCCTCTACAGCATCTCGAGAGAAATCCCACCCTCCCTCTTGAGCCTTGAAATGGTACTTGACACACATTAGGCAACTAAAGAAGTTCCCCGACATACCCGTCTCCACTCTAGAGGAACACCAAGTTTCCCGCCGAAACTTGAGAAGAGCCCCGGTTTCCCCTCCTCATCTCGAGATGAGGGTCCATTCCCCTGCTTCGTCTGCAAAGGAATCCCGACGTTCCTGTGGCACCTCAGTAGGAGGCCAGTCTCACCTTGAAACTCGAGAGGAACTCCAGGGGTGGTGCCACCGTTCGAAAAGAACCCAATGTCCCCGTGCACTTGAGATAAGGCCTCATTCCCCTGCAATGACTCAAATGTCACCCCAAGTTTCAACTCATGACATGAAGGGTGGACCGAGGGCCCCGTGGCACCACTAGAAATTGCCCCTGATCCCTACCTCAACAAGACAGGAGGCTTCCGCCGGGCGTTATGGACCTGTTTGTACCCGGCTACTCGCCCAGTTTCAAAAGGCCGCCCGAGACACTGCGGCTCCGCTGGAAAAGGGGTCGGAGCCTCGGCGCCGCAGAGCAGCCCGAGCCGGCGACCCGCCGCGCCGCCTGGGCGGCCGGGCTGCCCCTCCACCCTTTCCCGGCGGCGGGCAGAGACGGCGGCGGCGGCCCGGCCGGGGCCCGAAGGAACCCCTTCGCCCACCTGGACAACCGGCCGCGGGCCGCCTCCGAGCCTCCGAGGGCCCGCCCCGCGGCCAGCAGGAGGCGCCTGGCCCGTTAAAAACAAAAACAAAAACAAACAAAAAAAAAACAAGACAGGAGGCCTGACACCCCTTTTCCACCTCGAGAGGGAAGTGGAGTTCCATGCCCCAACACGAGATGACGTCTGACTCCCCAGGGGAATCTCCATAGGGACCCCAATATCCCTGTAAGAACTCGAGAGAAACTCTGAGTTTTCTGCCTTAAATCGAAATGAGGCCTTAGTCGCCTGCACCAACTCAAGAGGAATCCCAAGAGGCCGCTCACAACTCAAAAGCATTCCTGACTTCCCAGAGACAACATGTGAGGCTCCCTCAGGTCCCCGTGGCACTCGAGGGAACGCACACTTCCGGCTGCAACTCGACAAACATGGATATTCCCCCTTCCATGTGAAATGAGCCCTGATCTCCCTCCCGTGACTCCAGAACACTCCCGGCTCACCCTCACAACTCGAATGGAGACTTGACTTTCCTGAGGCAACCCAAGAGGCTCCCTGAGTTCCCCGTGGTACCTGGAGAGGAATCCCAAGCCACCCGCTGCAACTTCACACAAACCACGAGATTCCCCCTTCAACGTGAGATGAGGACATTTTCTCCTGCAGCACCTCAAGAGCAATCCCGAGTTCCCTCTCAAAACTCGAGAGGCAGCTGGACTCCCTTCATGGAACTCAAGGGCATCCAGGATCCCCGTCCCAACTTGAGATGAGAGCCGAGGTTCCTGCCACAAGTTGACAAGAGCCCCGTGTTTCCAACTCATCTGGAGATGAGGGCCCATTCCCTGCTTCAACTCAAGAGGAATCCCAACTTCCCCTCGCACCACAAGAGGAGGCCTGTCTCACCTGTTGAATCTTGAGTGGAACCCCACGGATCCTGCTTCAAGGAAAAAACACTGAGTGCTCCCTCAGCTCGAGATTAGTCCTGATTCCTGTGCACCAGCTCCAATGGAACCCCAAGTATCCACTCACAACAGGATGGGAGGTCTGTCTGCCATGCTGATCCTCTAGAATAAGCCCAAATTCCCCGCCTGAACTCAACCAGAGCCCTGACACCCCTTGGGAAACTCGAGAGTAATGCAGAGTCCTATGCCTCGACACAAGACAAGGCCTGAATCCCTAGTTGAACCTTGATAAAAAGCCCGAGATCCCTGTCACCGCTGAAGAGGAACACTGAGTTTCCCGACTGAATTTGAGACATGGTTCTATTCGCCGGCAGCGACTCAAGAGGAATCCTGATGTGCCCATCGCAACTCAAAAAGAGACCCAACTTCTCTGAGGCAACACGAGCGGGTCTTTGAGGTCCCCATCGCAACTTGAGAGGAACCCCCAGCTTCCCGCCACAACTCAAGAAAAACCACGAAATTCTCCCCTCAAGGCGAGATGAGGCCCTTTTCCAGAGCAGTGTCACCAGAGAAATCCTACGTTCCCTCTAGAAACGTGAAAGGGTACTTGACATTCTTCATGCAACTCATGAAGGTCCCCACGATACCCATCCCCACGTGAGAGGAACACTAAGTTTCATGCCACAACTCAAGTAGAGACCCGTTTTCCACTCCTCTTCTCGAGATGAGGGTCTGTTCCCCTGCTTCTTCTGCAAAGGAATCCTGACGTTCCTGCCGCACCTCAGGAGGAGGCCTTTCCCACCATGAAACTCGAGAGGAACTCCACGGTTCGGGCCACCATTTGAAAAGACCCCGAACTCCCCATCCACTTGACATAAGGCCTCATTCCCCTGTAACGACTCGACTGTCACCCCGAGTATCAACTCACAACACGAAGGGAGTACTGAGAGCCCTGTGACACCTCTAGAACTAGCCCTAGATCCCTACCTCAACTCCACAGGAGGCCTGATACCCATTTTCCACCTCAAGAGGGAAGTAGTTCCATGCCCCAACATGAGACGACGTCAGACTCCCCAGTAGAATTTCCATAGGCAGCCTGAGATCCCTGTCACAGCTGGAGAGGAATGCTGAGTTTCCCGCTTCAACTCGAGATGAGGCCCTAGTCCCCTGCACCAACTCGAGAGGAATCCCGAGAGGCCCCTCACAACTCGAACGGATTCCTGACTTTCCAGAGACAACATGAGAGGCTCCCTTCGGTCCACAAGTAAACGAGGGAATGCACACTTCCGGCCACAACTCGAGAAACATATACAGATTCACCTTTCCATGCTAAATGAGGCCTCATCATCCTCCCGTGAATCCAGAGCACTCCCGGGCTCACCCTTGCAACTCGAATGGAGACTTGACTTTCCTGAGGCAACGCGAGAGGCTCCCTGAGTTCCCCGTGGTACCTGGAGAGGAATTCCAAGCCACCCGCCGCAATTCAAGACAAACCACGAGATTCCCCCGTCACGCGAGATGAGGCCTTTTTCTCCCACAGTGCCTCGAGAACAATCCCAAGTTCCCTCTCAGAACTCGAGAGGAGGCTGGACTCCCTTCATGCAACTCAAGGGAGCCCAGGATCCTCATCACAACTCGAGATGAAAGCTGAGGTTCCCGCCACAAGTTGACAAGAGCCCCATGTTTCCCACCTCATCTGAAGATGAGGGCCCATTCCCTGCTTCAACTCAAGAGGAATCCCAACTTCCCCTCACACCAGAAGAGGAGGTCTGTCTCACCTATTGAGTCTCGAGTGGGACCCCGTGGATCCTGCTTCAAGGAAAAAGGACCCCAAGTGCCCCTCAGCTCGAGATAAGTCCTGATTCCCCTGCACCGGCTCCAGTGGAACCTCAAGTATCCCCTCACAACAAGATGGGAGGCCTGTCTCCCATGCTGATCCTCTAGAAAAAGCCCAAATTCCCTGCCTGAACTGTACAGGAGCCCTGACACCCCTTAGAGAGCTCAAGAGGAATGCAGAGTTCCATGCCTCTACACCAGACAAGGCCTGACTCCCTCGTTGAACCTTGATAAAAAGCCCGAGATCCCTGTCATTGCCGGAGAGGAACACTGAGTTTCCCGACTGAACTCTACACAAAGCTCTATTCACCGGCAGCAACTCGAGAGGAATCCCGACGTGCCCCTCGCAACTCGAGAAGATAACCGACTTCTCATTGGCAACACAAACAGGTCCCTGAGGTCCCCGTCGCAACTTGAGAGGAACCCAAGCTTCCCGCCACAACTCAAGAAAAACCACGAGATTCTTCCCTCAACACGAGATGAGGCCCTTTTCCAGAGCAGTGTCTCCAGAAAAATTCCACATTCCCTCGCGACAGGGTACTTGACACCCTTGATGCAACTCAGAAACCTCCCGAGACACCCGTCCCCATGTGAGAGGAACACTGAGTTTCACACTACAACTTAAGAACAGCCCCGTTTTCACACTCCTGAACTAGACATGAGTGTCGATTCCTCTGTTTCATCAGTAAAGGAATCCCAAAGTTGCTGTGTCCCTTCAAGAGAAGGCCGGTCTCACCTTGAAAGTCAAGTGCATCCCCGGGAGTCGTGCCTCAATTTGAAAAGTCCCCGATTTCCCCATCCACTTCAGATAATCCTGATTCCCCTGCACTGTCTCGAATGGAACCGAGAGTACCGAGTCAAAACACAAAGGGAGGTGAGAGAGCCCTGGGGCACCTCAAGAAAAAGCCCCATATCCCAAGGCCAACTCGAACAGGAAGCCTGATAACCCTTTTACACCTGAAGAGGGAAACAGAGTTCCATGTCTCCACACGAGACGAGGCCTGACTACCCTGTGGAAACTCCATAGGATCCCTGAGATTCATGTCAGTACTGGAGAGGAACCTTGAGGTTGCGGACTCAACTCAAGATGAGGCCCTATGCCCCTGCACCAACTGAAGAGAAATTCTGAGAGGCCCCTACCAACTCGAATGGAGACTTGACTTAACTGAGGCAACACGAGTGGGTCCCTGAGGTCCCCATCGCAACTCGAGAGGAACCACGAGTTTCCTGCCACAATGCTAGAAAACACAGGAGATTATCCCCTCAACGAGAGATGAGGCCCCTTTCCGCTGCAGCATCTTGAGAGAAATCCCACCTTCCCTCTTGAGCCTCGAAAGGGTACTTGACACCATTCAGGCAACTCAAGAACTTCCCCGACAAACCTGTTTCCACTCGAGAGGAACACCGAGTTTCCCGCCACAACTCACGAAGAGTTTTCCACTCCTCCTCTCGAGATGAGGGTCCATTTCCCTGCTTTGTCTGCAAATGAATCTCGACTATCCTGCCACACCTCAGGAGGAGGCTGTTCTCATCTTGAAACTCGAGAGGAACTCCAGGGGTCGGGCTACGTTTTGAAAAGACCATGATGTCCCCATCCACTCGAGATAAGGCCTCATTCCCCTGCGACAACTCGAATGTCACACCGAGTATCAACTCACAACACGAAGGGAGGCTGAGAGCTCCATGGAGCCTCTGTAAAGAGACTGAAATCTCTACCTCAACTTCACAGGAGGCCTGACACCCCTTTTCCACCTCCAGAGGGAAGCGGAGTTCCATGCCCCAACACGAGACGACGTCTGACTCCCCAGTGGAAAATCCATAGGAAGCCCGAGATCCCTGTCAAGCTGGAGAGGAACCCTGAGTTTCCCACCTCAACTCGAGGTGAGGCCCTAGTCTCCTTCACCAACTTGAGAGGAATCCCGAGAGGCCCCTCACAACTTGAACGGATTCCTGACTTCCCAGAGACAACATGAGAGGCTCCCTTAGGTCCCCGTGGCAACTCCAGGGAACCAACTCTTCCGGCCACAACTCGAGAAACACATGGACATTCCCCCTTCCATGCAAAATGAGGCCTGATCCCCTTCATTGACTCCAGAGCACTCCCGGGCTCGCCCTCGCAATTCGGATGGAGACTTGACTTTCCTGAGGCAACACGAGAGGCTCCCTTAGTTCCCCATTGTACCTGGAGAGGAATCCCAAGCCACCTGCCACAACTCGAGACAAACCATGAGATTCCCCTGTCAATGCTAGAGGAGGCCCATTTCTCCTGCAGTGCCTTGAGAGCAATCCCGAGTTCCCTCTCAAAACACAAGAGGAAGATGGACTCCCTTCATGCAACTCATGGGGGCCCAGTATCCCCGTCCCAACTCGAGACAAAAACCGAGGTTCCCGCCACAAATTGACAAGAACACCGTGTTTTCCACCTCATCCGGAGATGAGGGCCCATTCCCTGCTTCAACTCAAGAGGAATGCCAACTTCCGCTAGCACCAGAAGAGGAGGTCTGTCTCACCTGTTGAATCTCGAGTGGAACCCCACTGATCCTGCTTCAAGGAATAAGGACACCGAGTACCCCCTCAGCTCGACATAAGTCCTGATTCCCCTGCACCGGCTCCAATGAACACCAAGTATCCCCTCATAACAGGATGGGAGGACTGTCTCCCCTGCTTATCCTCTTGAAAAAGCCCAAATTACCCGCCTGAACTCGATGGGAGCCCTGACATCCCTTGGACAACTCGAGAGGAATGCAGAGTTCCATGCCTCGACACCAGACGACGCCTGACTCCCTCGTTGAACCTTGATAAAAAGCCCAAGATCTCTGTCACTGCCAGGGAGGAACACTGAATTTCCCGACTGAACTTTAGACACGGCACTCTTCGCTGGCAGAGACTCGAGAGGAATCCTGACGTGCCCCTCGCAACTCAAGAAGAGACCCGACTTCTCTGAGGCAACACGAGTGAATCCCTGAGGTCCCTGTCACAACTTGAGAGGAATCCCAAGCTTCCCGCCACAACTCGAGAAAAAACACGAGATTCTCCCCTCAACACGAGATGAGGCCCTTTTCCAGAGCAGTGTCTCCAGAGAAATCCCACGTTCCCTCTGGAAATGCAAAAGGGTACTTGAAACCCTTGATGCAACTCAGGAATGTCCCTAAGATACCCGTCCCCACGTGAGAGGAACACTGAGTTTCACGCCACAACTCAAGAAGAGCCCCGTTTTCACCCACCTCATATCGAGATGAGTTTGGATTCCTTTGCTTGATTGCAAAAGGAATCTGGAAATTGCTGTGTTCCAAGAGAAGGCCGGTACCACCTTGAAACTTGAGCCTATCCCCGGGAGTCGTGCCTCATTTCAAAAACACCCCAAATTCCCCATCCACTCCAGATAAGCCTGATTCCCCTGCACTGCCTCAACTGGAACAGCGAGTATCGACTCCAAATACATAGGGAGGTATGACAGCCCTGAGGCACCTCGAGAAAAAGCCCCAGATCTCAAGGCCAAGTCTACAGGAAGCCTGATAACACTTTTACACCTGAAGAGGGAAGCGGAGTTCCATGTCTCCACACGAGACATGGCCTGACTCTCTTGATGAAACTCCATAGGAACCCCGAGATCCATGGCAGCACTGGAGAGGAACCTTGAGGTTCCAGCCTCAACTCGAGATGAGGCCCTATGCCCCTGCACCGACTGAAGAGGAATTCCGATAGGCCCCTCGCAACTTGAACGGAGACTTGACTTAACTGAGACAACACGAGTGGTCCCTGAGGTCCCCGTTGCAACTCAAGAGGAACCTCGAGTTTCCTGCCACAACGCTGGAAAACACAGGAGATTATCCCCTCAACAAGAGATGAGGCCCCTTTCCGCTGCAGCATCTTGAGAGAAATCCCACCTTCCCTCTTGAGCCTTGAAAGGGTACTTGACACCATTAAGGCAACTCAAGAAGTTCCCCGACATACCTGTCTCCACTCGAGAGGAACACCGTGTTTCCCACCACAACTCAAGAAGAGCACATTTTAACACTTCTCCTTTCGAGATGAGGGTCCATTCCCCTGCTTCATCTGCAAAAGAATCCCGATGTGCCTGACGGATCATAGGAGGAGGCTGTTCTCTCGTTAAAACTCGAGAGGAACTCCAGTGGTCGGGCCACCATTTGCAAAGACCACAATGTTCCCAACCACTCGAAGTAAGGCCTCATTCACAGCACGACTCAATTGTCACCCCGAGCATCAACTCATGACACGAAGGGAGGACTGAGACCCCGTGGCGCCTATAGAAATAGCCTGAGATCCCTACCTCAACGCCACAGGAGGTCTGACACCAGTTTTCCACCTCGAGAGGGATGCGGAGTTCCATGCCCCAACACAAGACGATGTCTGACTACCCCAGTGGAATCTCCATAGGAAGCCTAAGATCCCTGTCGGAGCTGGAGAGGAACCCTGAGTTTCCCTCCTCAACTCGAGATGAGGCCCTAGTCCCCTGTACCAACTTGAGAGGAATCCTGAGAGGCCCCTCTCAACTTGAACGGATTCCTGACTTCCCAGAGACAACATGAGAGACTCCCTCAGGTCCCGTGGCAACTTGAGGGAACCCACACTCCCGGCCGCAACTCAGAAACTCATGGAGATTCCCCCTTCCATGCGAAATGAGGCCTGATCCCCCTCCCATGACTCCAGAGCACTCTTGGGCTTGCCCTCGCAACTCGGATGGAGATTTTACTTTCCTGAGGCAGGACAAGAGGATCCTTGAGTTCCCTGTGGTACCTGGAGAGGAATCCCAAGCCACTAGCCATAACTCATGACAAACTACGAGATTCCCCTGTCCACGCGAGATGAGGCCCTTTTCTCCTGCAGCACCTCGAGAACAATCCCGAGTTCCCTCTCAAAACTCGAGAGGAGGCTGGACTCCCTCATGCAACTCAAGCAGACCAAGGATCCCAGTCCCAACTCAAGATGAAAGCCGAGGTTCCCTCCACAAGTTGACAAGAGCCCTGTGTTTCCCACCTCATTTGGAGATGAGGGCCCATTCCCTGCTTCAACTCAAGAGGAATCCCAATTTCCCCTCAGACCACAAGAGGAGGCGTGTATCACATTGAATCTTGAGTGGAACCCCACGGATCCTGCTTCAAGGAAAAAGGACACCGAGTGCCCCTCACCTCGAGATAAGTCCTGATTCCCTTGAACCTGCTCCAATGGAACCCCAAGTATCCCTTAACAAGAAGACGGTAGGCCTGTCTCCCCTGCTGATCCTCTTGAAAAAGCCCAAATTCCCTGACGGAACTCGACCGGAGCCCTGACACCCATTGGACAACTCGAGAGGAATGTAGATTTCCATGCCTCAACACCAGACGAGGCCTGACTCCCTAGTTGAACCTTGATAAAAAGCCCGAGATCCCTGTCACCACCGGAGAGGAACACTGAGTTTCCCGACTGAATGTGAGACATGGCCTGGTCGCCGGCAGTGACTCGAGAGGAATCCCAACGTGCCCCTCGCAACTTGAGAAGAGACCCGACTTCTCTGAGCCAACACGAGCGGGTCCCTGAGGCCCCCGTCACAACTTGAGAGGAACCTCAAGCTTCCCACCACAACTTGAGAAAAACCATGAGATTCTCCCCTCAACGCAAAATGAGGCCCTTTTCCAGAGCAGTGTCTGGACACCCTTCATGTAACTCTGGAAGGTCCACGAGATACACGTCCCCACGTGAGAAAAATACTGAGTTTCTCGCCACAACTCAAGAAGAGCCGCGTTTTCCTCTCCTCCTCTCGAGATGAGGGTCCATTCCCCTGCTTCGTCTGCAAAGGTCTCCCGACGTTCCCGCAGCACCTCAGAAGGAGGCCGTTCTCACCTTGAAACTCGAGAGGAACTCCATGGGTCAGGCCACGGTTTGAAAAGACCCCAAAGTCCCCATCAACTTGAGATAAGATCTCATTCTCCTGCAACAACTCGAATGTCACCTGCAGTATCACTCACGACATGAAGGGAGGACTGAGAGCCCCGTGGCACATCTAGAAATAGTCTGAGATCCCTAGCTCAACTCAACAGGAGCCCTGACACGCCTTTTCCACCTCGAGAGGGAAGCAGCGTTCCATGCTCCAACATGAGATGACGTCTGACTCCCCAGTGGAATCTCCATAGGAAGTGCGAGATCCCTGAAAGAGCTGGAGAGGAACCCTCAGTTTCCTGCCTCAACTCGAGATGATGCCCTAGTCTGCTGCACCAACTAGAGAGGAGTCCCAGAAGGCCCCTCAAAACTCGAATGGATTCCCAACTTCCCAGAGACAACATGAGAGGCTCCATCAGGTCCCCATGGCAACCCTCATTGGTTCCCCCGAGGGAACCCACACTTCTGGCCACAATTCAAGAAACACATAGAGATTCCCCCTTCCATGCGAAATGAGGCCTGATCCCCCTCCTGTGACTCCAGAACTCTCTCAGACTCACCCTCACTACTCAAATGGAGACTTGACTTTCCTGAGGAAACACGAGAGGCTTCCTCAGTTCCCAGTGTTACCTGGAGAGGATCTCAAGCCACCTGCCTCAATTCGAGACAAACCACGAGATTGCCCCGTCCACCCGAGTTGAGGCCTTTTTCTCCTGCAGTGCCTCGAGAGCAATCCCAAGTTCCTTCTCAAAACTCCAGAGGGGACTGGACTCCCTCATGCAACTCAAGGGGGCCCAGGATCCCAGTCCCAACTCTAGATGAAAGCCGAGGTTCCCTCCACAAGCTGACAAGAGCCCCGTGTTTCCAACCTCATCTGGAGATGAGGGCCCATTCCATGCTTCAACTCAAGAGGAATCCCAACTTCCCCTTGCACCGCAAGAGGAGGACTGTCTCACCTGTTGAATCTCGATTGGAACCCCTCGGATCCTGCTTCAAGGAAAAAGGACACCAAGTGCCCCCTCAGCTCAAAATAAGTCCTCATTCCCCTGCACCGCCTCCAATGGAATGCCAAGTATCCCCTCACAACAGGATGGGAGGTGTCTACACACTGAAATATCAACATTATAAACAGAGCCAATACTCAAACTGATTCCAGTGAAAACTATACACTATTCAGAGGTACATGTTAAGATGGAAGGTCTTTTAGACAGGTGAAAGTAAAAGATACCCAAGCTAACACGGACAGAAAACTGACGTGGCAACATCACTGTCAAATAGTGTCTAAAGAAAGAAGCATTACTAGCAATAAAAAAGAACATCTCATACTGATACAAGTTCAGTCTAGCAAGAAGATGAGGATTCTAAACTTGAATGTACCTAATAACATAACCTCAAAATATCAATACATAAAAACTGACAGAAATAGAAAAGGAGTAACAGCCGAGTTCATAATCCCAGTGGGAGACGTTAAAGACACATCTCTCCTGGAACTGGGCTCCCTGGTACGTAGTCACCTGCAACCATTAAGTACCTGAAATGTGGCTGGCTCTACAATGAGATGCGCTGCAAGCCTGAAACACATGCAGGATTTTAAAGACTTAGCATGAAAAAAAGAACATGAACTATTGCATTAGGTTTTATCATGTTGATTACACACTGAAATGATAATATTTGGGGTGTGTTAAAATAAAATATATTACAGGTAATTTCACCTACTTCTGCTTTTACTCAACGTGGCTACTGGAAGCTGAATTACATGAGTGACATACCTGATGTAATTGATACACACGGAACACTGCATTCCCACTGATACATATTATTTTCAAGAGCCCAACGAACATGTAACAAAAAGAACATGTATTGGGCTATTAGGAAAGCTCGAATTATTTCAAAAGACTGAAATAATGCAGAGTATACTTAGGGACTGCAATGGGCTGACAGTTTATGGGCCCTCAAACTTCACCCCGAACGTGGTGATGATCCTAGGAGGCAGGCACTCTGGGAGGGGTCAGGCCAGGAAGGAATGGGCTCCCGTGCTGCGAGGACAGGGAGAAGCAGCAGGCAGTCTAGGAACCAGGAAACATGACTCACCAGACGTGGCACCTGCTGATGATCTTGGGACTCCCCAGCCTCCAGGACTACAAGAAACAACTTTCTGTTGTTTATCAGCTAGTCTACGGGATTTACAACAGTAGCCCCAAAAGACAGGGCTCTTTGATAGTGAAAAAGACAGGGCTCTTTGATAGTGAAGGACAGGGAATCCTGGCGTGCTGCAGTTCACGGGTCACAAGGAGTCCGACACGACTTAACGAATGACCACCACCACCACCACCACCACGAGTTGATCTGAGTTAAGACTAAAACGGAACTCATGGCTTAGGCTATTTAGTCTGTTTCACACAGGCCAAAATGACTCGTATATTTTAAAGTATTTATCCAAAAGTGCCCCTTGATAGCATTTACAGCCTGTACATAATAGGATGAATACTTTAAAAAAAATTTACTAGTCTATACTTCTAAAATATAATATTTCAAAATATTATCCTATAAGAGACTTTGAATATTTTTGCAGTAACTCTCCCTCTTTCCTTCCATGACAGGCACTGAACAATGTTGAGGAAAAATCAGTTTGGTGCTAGGAAGTAACTGGCAGGATACGCGAGCGCGGGGCCTGGGGGCTGGGATGAGGGGTGCGGAGGTATCGGTGCCCTCCCACCCCCGGCCACTCCAGGCCCGGCCGCGATCGCTGAGCGGGGCCTTCCCGCCCCCCCCCCCCCCCCCGATCCCATTCGCTGCCCAGGCCCGCGCGGCCCGGTAGGTATTGGTCTTCGGGGCCCGCCGGCTCCCAACCCCTGCGGCCCAGGGACCTCTGAACTTCCTGAGGGCCCAGGCGCAGGGGAACTTGAGCACCCAACTTCCCCAGCACCTGTCCGGTGCCCAAACCCACCAGAAGCCAGGGAGGCGCGGTCGACCGGAGCGCCTCAGCCCCTCCCCTTCGCACTACCGAGGCCCCCCCTTTGCCCCCACGCCAAGCCCTCGACCTTCCTGAGAGAGCAGACGAGCCACAGGCAGGCACACAGACAGACACACAGACACTTGCACGCACCCACGCCAAGGGAGAGAGCTGGCCTGCGCAAGCTCCTCAGCCAGAGCCAGAGCGCCTGGGAGAGGCCGGTGCCAGACGAACGGGCCGGCGGCTGGCTGGCAGGAGATACAGAGGCAGAAATACATGAAGATTCCGAGACAGACTCCAAGACGGCAAGAGGAAATACACACACACACACACACACACACACACACACTTGAGTGTGGTCTTTGGAAATACTTGTGTTCGTAGTTGCTGGTTGAGCCCAACTTTAATACAACCCATGGACTGCGGCCCATCAGGCTCCTCTGTCCGTGGCATTTCCCAGGCGAGGATACTGGAGTGGGTTGCCATTTCCTTCTGCGGCGGGATCTTCCCGACCCAGGGATCAAACCCCAGTCTCCTGCGCGCGGATGCCTTGCCATCTGAACCAGGACATTGCTAATTCCCTAGGCAAAATACAAAGAATAGAGCTCGTGTTCTACCAAATGGAAAGATGATTTCAAAAACAGAAGCTGTCCTTTGTTGGTATCTTTGAATCTTTATGTAGTTTTCGTTGATTTTTACTGTTAAGGCTAACTGAACAAGGCAAGAGAGAAACCCCAGAATTGAAAAGCAATTGATGGTTTTGAAAGAAACATGTGCAGGTGAAGCTCTCTTCCTTTTGAGAGATGGTTAAATGCAAAATCTTGATTCAACACATATGACTTTTGTGCACTTTATTTCAAATCTCCATGACAAAACCCTAAGGCGTCCAGGAAGAAAGGAGTAGAGGGGCAGACAAAAAGAGCAACCTTTCCCCTTGGTGCCATCGCAACCAGCTGCTTAGTTCCTTCATCTCAAGGACTATCATCTGGGCTTCTCTGGTTTGTCTGATTCTTGTTTCGGGGACCGTTTCTCGTCACAAGGCTGTCAACAGTGGGGGTGGGGGGTGTGTGTGTTTGGGAGGGGGGGGGAGCCCTTCTTTCCATTCCACATGAGACCCAGTGGACAATCCAGGCCCTGCCCACTGCATTGAGTGTGCAGCAACAATATCAACGGTAATGCCGGTGAACAATGCGTATTCCTGGAATCCACTCCGTTGGCTACTGACTGTGTGTGGTGGTGGTCTGGAACCTAGACCTGGAAGCTTTCTGGATGATTGCAAATGACACCAAAGTCTGAGGACGATGGAAGATCTTCACATTTCTGCAAGAGCCACACACCTCCAGAAGGAACCACAAGACTTGCCTGAAATGGTCAAGGTATAAGTATTGGACTCAACGTTGGAAGGTCTCCACCTTTGCTAGGGAAGTCAAACGATCTTTCTTTGAAATGAAAATGGAGCATACTGAACGTTCACATTCTTCTAGAGCATTTGAAAAGCCCTAACTTGTAGAAATCTGCTGTACGAGTTCCTTGAAAGCAAGAACCTCTATGTATGGATATGTCTTCATGCCTTAGATTGTGCCCCGAATATAGTGTACACATCAACCCAGGAAAGGAAAGAATTGAATCGCCAAATATACAAAGAGATCAAAAGTGCCGAGCCAAGTGACCCCTTGAGGCTTCCAAGAGCTTTTCTGTCTTTCACACACTAAGTAAATACTGAGCACCTACGATGAGCTAGGAGGCATGTAATAAGTGTCAGGGAATAGAAGGCGGAGAGAAGAAGACACAGAGTTCCTGCTTTCACTGAGACGACTCTAATGATACATCACAGGCGATCCTTTGAGATCCTATAGAGGGGCCTCTTCCCTCACCACAAAACCTGGGTGTCAGGGAAGGCTTTCCAGAGGCACCATTTCATTGAGGTCCATAGGTTGAACCTAGGTAAACCAGGGTTGAGATGCAGGAAGAATTTCAGGCAGGGAAAATAGCATCTTGGAAGGCTATGTGACCAGGGAAACTTAGGACATTCAAGAAACGAAAAATGCCCTATGGGATGGAAGCCAAAGAGTGCAGAGGGCATTCCAGGCAAAAGACATCAGAGAAGAACGTGAGGAGCAAGCCTGAAGGGAAGTGGTCGTATCTTCAATACGCTGGGAAAATACGAGAGCCGTTGGAGCAGGGAGGTGACAGCGTTGCATCTGCATTTCCAAAAGGTCATCTTGCTCCACGTCACTAATGATTGGAGAGGCTCAACTCCAAACTCCAAGGAGGGACCACTTCACATGAGTCCGATTGGGCCTCACTGCGATGTCTGTCAATAACCAATGCTGGAGAAGATGTGGAGCAAAGGGAACTCTCCTCCACGGTGAGTAGGAATGGGCGTGGGTAGAGCCGGTATGGAAAAGAATATGGAGGTTCCCGAAGGAACGAAAAGTGGAAGTAGCCTATGGTCCAGCAGTCCGACACCCAGGCATAGATCCACCCACGGTATAAGTGAACAAGATAGATGCCCCGTTTGGGCACATCTATCTGTGCGTGCGCGCGCACATGCGCATGCGCGATGGCCTGCGAGGCAGGGGGTGGGGCGGGGGGCGGGGGCTCTGGCTGGAGTCAGTGCAAGCCCCGGGATTGCCTGAGGCAAGCCAAAGGAGCCCCAGGTGGAAACGGGACTGCCGGTCGTCGGGTGTCCTGGAAGCCGAATGCGAATGCGGAGGGGCTCGCGGGCCGCGCGGAGGCAACCCAGGTCTGCAGCGGGAGTCGGGGCCCCGGCCACCCGCTCCCCGCGGCCCGGGAGGGGCTGGGGCTGCGGGGGGGATCCAAGAATCGGGACGCGCGGCGGGGGCTAAAGGACCTCTTCTGGTAGGCAAAAAGCCTCGAGCACCCGGGATTCCCAGGTGGTCTCCCATCCAAGGTACTAACCAGGCCCGACCCTGCTTAGTCTTCCGAGATCAGACGAGATCGGGCGCCTTCAGGCTGATACGGCCTGAGACGGTGGCGGTTGGCTCGGGGCGCCCTAAGAGCCTTGCGCTTCGCCTCCCTTTCGCTCTGCCCTGCAGGTCGGGCCAACGGGCCGCACCTCTCGTCGCGGGGCGTGCTGTACTTGAGCCGCACGACCCGCGACCGTACTCCAGCCTGCTGACGCCGGCCCGACCCTCCCCCCCCCCCCCCCCCCCCCCGAACACCGCCAACACCAGACCAGCAAGCGCCTGGCCGGGCCCGGGGGCCTGAGGGGCTTCCAGGACCCCCATTGACCGGGAGGGCGTGCGTGCGTGCGTGCGCGCGGGGCCTGGGGGCTGGGCTGAGGGGTGCGGAGGTCTCGGCGCCCTCCCACCCGCGGCCACTCCAGGACCCGGCCGCGCTCGCTGAGCGGGGCCTCCCCCCGATCCCATTCGCTGCTCAGGCCCGCGCGGCCCCGGAGGTGTCGGTCTTCGGCGCCCGCGCCGCCTCCCAACCCCCCGCGGCCCAGGGCCTCTGAACCTCCTGCGGGCCTAGGCTCAGTGAACTTGAGCACCACTTGCCCGGCACCTGTCCGGTGCCCAACCCACCAGAAGCCAGGGAGGCGCGGTCGACCGTGAGCGCCTCGAGCCCCTCCCCTTCGCACTACCGAGGCCCCCCCTTTGCCCACACGCCAAGCCCTCGACCTTCCTGAGAGAGCAGACGAGCCACAGGCAGGCACACAGACAGACACACAGACACTTGCACGCACCCACGCCAAGGGAGAGAGCTGGCCTGCGCAAGCTCCTCAGCCAGAGCCAGAGCGCCTGGGAGAGGCCGGTGCCAGACAAACGGGCCGGCGGCTGGCTGGCAGGAGATACAGAGGCAGAAATACCTGAAGATTCCGAGACAGACTCCAAGACGGCAAGAGGAAATACACACACACACACACACACACACACACCACACACACACACACACACTTGAGTGTGGTCTTGGAAATACTTGTGTTCGTAGTTGCTGGGTTGAGCCCAACTTTAATACAACCCATGGACTGCGGCCCATCAGGCTCCTCTGTCCGTGGCATTTCCCAGGCGAGGATACTGGAGTGGGTTGCCATTCCTTCTGCGGCGGGATCTTCCCGACCCAGGGATCAAACCCAGTCTCCTGCGCGCGGATGGCCTTGCCATCTGAACCAGGACATTGCTAATTCCCTAGGCAAAATACAAAGAATAGAGCTCGTGTTCTACTAAATGGAAAGATGATTTCAAAACAGAAGCTGTCCTTTGTTGGTATCTTTGAATCTTTATGTAGTTTTCGTTGATTTTACTGTTAAGGCTAACTGAACAAGGCAAGAGAGAAACCCCAGAATTGAAAAGCAATTGACGGTTTTGAAAGAAACATGTGCAGGTGAAGCTCTCTTCCTTTTTGAGAGATGGTTAAATGCAAAATCTTGATTCAACACATATGACTTTTGTTGCACTTTATTTCAAATCTCCATGAACAAACCCTAAGGCGTCCAGGAGAAAGGAGTAGAGGGGCAGACAAAAAGAGCAACCTTTCCCCTTGGTGCCATCGCAACAGCTGCTTAGTTCCTTCATCTCAAGGACTATCATCTGGCTTTCTCGGTTTGTCTGATTCTTGTTCGGGGACCGTTCTCGTCACACGGATGTAAACAGTGGGGTTGGGGTGTGTGTGTTTGGAGGGGGGGGGAGCCCTTCTTCCATTCCCACATGAGACCCAGTGGTACAATCCCAGGCCCTGCCCAATGCATTGAGTGTGCAGAAACAATATCAACGGTAATGCCGGGAACACTGCGTATTCCTGGAATACACTCGTTGGCTACTGACTGTGTGTGGTGGTGGTCTGGAACCTAGACCTGGAAGCTTCTGGACTGACTGCAAATGACACCAAAGTTGAGGACGATGGAAGATCTTCCACATTTCTGCAAGAGCCACACACCTCCAGAAGGAACCACAAGACTTGCCTGAAATGGTCAAGGTATAAGTATTGGACTCAACGTTGGGAAGGTCTCCACCTTTGCTAGGGAAGGTCAAACGATCTTTCTTTGAAATGAAAATGGAGCATACTGAACGTTCACATTCTTCTAGAGCATTGAAAAGCCCTAACTTGTAGAAATCTGCTGTACGAGTTCCTTGAAAGCAAGAACCTCTATGTATGGATATGTCTTCATGCCTTAGATTGTGCCCCCGAATATAGTGTACACATCAACCCAGGAAAGGAAAGACATTGAATCGCCAAATAACAAAGAGATCAAAAGTGCCGAGGCCCAAGTGACCCCTTGAGGCTTCCAAGAGCTTTCTGTCTTTCACACCCATAAGTAAATACTGAGCACCTACGATTGAGCTAGGAGCATGTAATAAGTGTCAGGAAATAGAAGGCGGAGAAGAAGAGACACAGCGTTCCTGCTTTCACTGAGACGACTCTAATAATACATCACAGGCGATCCTTTGAGATCTATAGAGGGCCTCTTCCCTCACCCAACAAAACTGGTGTCAGGGAAGGCTTTCCAGAGGACACATTTCGTTGAGGTCCATAGGTGAACCTAGGTAAACCAGGGTTGAGATGCAGGGAAGGAAGATTTCAGGCAGGGAACATAGCATCTTGGAAGGCTATGTGACCAGGGAAACTTAGGACATTCAAGACACGACGAAAAATGCCCTATGGGATGAAGCCAAAGAGTGCAGAGGGCATTCCAGGCAAAAGACATCAGAGAAGAACGTGAGGAGCAAGCCTGAAGGGAAGTGGTCGTATCTTCAATACGCTGGGAAAATACGAGAGCCGTTGGAGCAGGGAGGTGACTGACAGCGTTGCATCTGCATTTCCAAAAGGTCATCTTGCTCCACGTCACTAATGATTGGAGAGGCTCAACTCCAAACTCCAAGGAGGACCACTTCACATGAGTCCGATTGGGCCTCACTGCGATGTCTGTCAATAACCAATGCTGGAGAAGATGTGGAGCAAAGGGAACTCTCCTCCACGGTGAGTAGGAATGGCGGGGTGGTAGAGCCGGTATGGAAAGAATATGGAGGTTCCCGAAGGAACGAAAAGTGGAAGTAGTAGCCTATGGTCAGCAGTCCGACACCCAGGCATAGATCCACCCACGGTATAAGTGAACAAGATAGATGCCCCGTTTGGGCACATCTATCTGTGCGTGCGCGCGCACATGCGCATGCGCGATGGCCTGCGAGGCAGGGGGTGGGGCGGGGGCGGGGGCTCTGGCTGGAGTCAGTGCAAGCCCGGGATTGCCTGAGGCAAGCCAAAGGAGCCCCAGGTGGAAACGGGACTGCCGGTCGTCGGGTGTCCTGGAAGCCGAATGCGAATGCGGAGGGGCTCGCGGGCCGCGCGGAGGCCACCCAGGTCTGCAGCGGGAGTCGGGGGGCCCCGGCCACCCGCTCCCCGCGGCCCGGGAGGGGCTGGGGCTGCGGGGGGGATCCAAGAATCGGGACGCGCGGGCGGGGGGCTAAAGGACCTCTTCTGGTAGGCAAAAAGCCTCGAGCACCCGGGATTCCCAGGTGGTCTCCCATCCAAGGTACTAACCAGGCCCGACCCTGCTTAGCTTCCGAGATCAGACGAGATCGGGCGCCTTCAGGCTGATACGGCCTGAGACGGTGGCGGTTGGCTCGGGGCGCCCTAAGAGCCTTGCGCTTCGCCTCCCTTTCGCTCTGCCCTGCAGGTCGGGCCAACGGGCCGCACCTCTCGTCGCGGGGCGTGCTGTACTTGAGCCGCACGACCCGCGACCGTACTCCAGCCTGCTGACGCCGGCCCGCCCTCCCCCCCCCCCCCCCGAACCCGCAAACACCAGACCAGCAAGCGCCTGGCCGGGCCCGGGGGCCTGAGGGGCTTCCAGGACCCCCCATTGACCGGGAGGGCGTGCGTGCGTGCGTGCGCGCGGGGCCTGGGGGCTGGCTGAGGGGTGCGGAGGTCTCGGCGCCCTCCCACCCGCGGCCACTCCAGACCCGGCCGCGCTCGCTGAGCGGGGCCTCCCCCCGATCCCATTCGCTGCTCAGGCCCGCGCGGCCCCGGAGTGTCGGTCTTCGGCGCCCGCCGCCTCCCAACCCCCGCGGCCCAGGGGCCTCTGAACCTCCTGGGGCCTAGGCTCAGCGAAAACTTGAGCACCAACTTGCCCGGCACCTGTCCGGTGCCCAAACCCACCAGAAGCCAGGGAGGCGCGGTCGGTCGGACCGGCGCCTCAGCCCTCCCCTTCGCACTACCGAGGCCCCCCCTTTGCCCCCACGCCAAGCCCTCGACCTTCCTGAGAGAGCAGACGAAGCCACAGGCAGGCACCCAGACAGACACACAGACACTTGCACGCACCCACGCCAAGGGAGAGAGCTGGCCTGCGCAAGCTCCCAGCCAGAGCCAGAGCGCCTGGGAGAGGCCGGTGCCAGATGAACGGGCCGGCGGCTGGCTGCAGGAGATACAGAGGCAGGAAATACCTGAAGATTCCGAGACAGACTCCAAGACGGCAAGAGGAAATACACACACACACACACACACACACACCACACACACACACACACTTGAGTGTGGTCTTGGAAATACTTGTGTTCGTAGTTTGCTGGGTTGAGCCCAACTTTAATACAACCCATGGACTGCGGCCCATCAGGCTCCTCTGTCCGTGGCATTTCCCAGGCGAGGATACTGGAGTGGGTTGCCATTTCCTTCTCGGCGGGATCTTCCCGACCCAGGGATCAAACCCCAGTCTCCTGCGCGCGGATGCCTTGCCATCTGAACAGGACATTGCTAATTCCTAGGCAAAATACAAAGAATAGAGCTCGTGTTCTACTAAATGGAAAGATGATTTCAAAAAACCGAAAGCTGTCCTTTGTTGGTATCTTTGAATCTTTATGTAGTTTTCGTTGATTTTTACTGTTAAGGCTAACTGAACAAGGCAAGAGAGAAACCCAGAATTGAAAAGCAATTGACGGTTTTGAAAGAAACATGTGCAGGTGAAGCTCTCTTCCTTTTTGAGAGATGGTTAAATGCAAAATCTTGATTCAACACATATGACTTTTGTTGCCTTTATTTCAAATCTCCATGACAAAACCCTAAGGCTCCAGGAAGAAAGGAGTAGAGGGGCAGACAAAAAGAGCAACCTTTCCCCTTGGTGCCATCGCAACCAGCTGCTTAGTTCCTTCATCTCAAGGACTATCATCTGGGCTTCTCTGGTTTGTCTGATTCTTGTTTCGGGGACCGTTTCTCGTCACAAGGCTGTCAAAGTGGGGGTGG